>NC_091701.1:69336785-70695714 GCF_041296265.1 Equus caballus | reverse complement strand
TCATGTAACAGTCCAGTTTTCCCAACACCATTTGTTGAAGACACTGTCTTTTCCCCATTGTATATTCTTGCCTCCTTTGTCAAAGGTTAATTGACCACGTAAGTGTGGGTTTATTTCTGGGATCTGTATTCTATTCTATTCATCTATGTGTCTGTTTTTGTGCCAGTACCGTATTATTTTAATTGCTATAGCTTTCTACCATAGTTTGAAATTGAGGAATGTGATACCTCCAGCTTTGTTCTTTTGTCTCAGAATTGCTTTGGTATTCAGAGTCTTTTGTGCTTCCATACAAATTATAGGATTCTTTACTCTAGTTCTGTGAAAAATGCCATTGGTATTTCATAGAGATTGCACTGAATCTGTAGATTCTTTTAGATAGTATGGGTATTTTAACAATATTAATTCTTCCAATCCATGAGCATGGTATATCTTTTCATTTATTTGTGTCATCTCCAATTTCTTTCCTTAAAGTCTTATCGTTTTCAGAGTACAGGTCTTTTACCTCCTTGGTTAAATTTATTCCCAAGTATTTTGTTCTTTTGATACTATTGTAAATGGGATTGTTTTCTTAATTTCTCTTTCTGATAGCTCATTATTAGTGTATAGAAATGTAACTGATTTCTGTATATTACTTTTTGTATCCTGCAACTTTATTGAATTCGTTTATTAGTTCTAATAGGTTTTTTTGGTGAAGTCTTCAGGATTTTCTATATAAAATATCAAAACTTAACTTTAAATGAGAGAAATAAGGTCCATTAATAGGGTCCATTAAACTCCTATATATTGATCTTCTTTTTGGAAAAATAAATTTAATGCGTTCTAAAGGGATTCAGTGATAACATTTTGCAGATGTGTAAGATCAAGAACATCCACTACTTTGTTGATAATTTTTGTCAAATTAAGGAGGATGACATTGTTCTGCAGAAACTCTGTTCTTCCTTAAATAGAAGTTTCCAGACCATTAAAAGCATCAATGACCAAACTGAATAAGCCCATTCAAAGAAGAGGTGCCATTTGGTTTTCAATGGCAGATAGAAGTTTGAACAAGGGCCAGCCTGGTGGTGTAGTGGTTAAGCTTACATGCCCTGCTTCAGCTGTCCAGGGTTCACCGGTTCAGATCCTGGGTGGGGACATGGGACTGCTTGGCAAGCCATGCTGTGGTAGGTGTCCCACATATAAAGTAGAGGAAGACGGGCAGGGATGTCAGCTCAGGGCCAGTCTTCCTCAGCAAAAAGAGGAGGATTGGCAGCAGATGTTAGCTCAGGGCTAATCTTCCTCAAAAAATAAAAATAAAAATTTAAAATTAAAAAGAAGAAAATAGAGGAAGATTGGTACAGATGTTAGCTCAGGGACCATCTTCCTCACCAAAAAAAAGAACATTAGAAGAACAAAGTTTCTACAGAATAATATAACAAACTAACTCTGTTCCAACACTTTAAATGTGTAAATTAGACTGCAAGACCAAATTAATAGTATCTGTAGATTCATAAAAGCGCAATGGAAAACATTTTGCTAGCTTAATTTCTTTCATGAATTGATCTTTCATATTGCTCGTCAGTCCTTCTATATGCTGAGCATTGACATCATTAGAAAGTCGTTTCGTGTTTTGTCACAGTTTCACTGAACATTTCAAGAAATCATCTTTGGTACAGCCTTCCACTAATATTTTTACAGGTCAGTGAAGTACTTTGCTTATATGCTACTGTACAATTAATTTCAAAACTATTTCAAAGAATTTTTTTGCTGCGTTGTTAGAACTTAATTCTTATGATCTGTCTCTAAATTGGTAAGGTTTTGGTGGTTTCATTACTTCATTAGTAGGATATGTCTGCAAGTAAACATAATTGGTCTGAATACTTCTCTTATGGTTAGAAAACTAAACAATATATGAATAATCGTATTCTGGATAAAGCTTCAACACTTTAGTGTTCTTAGTTCTAAAATTGACCCATTATCATCCTTTGGTTTCTTATTACTGTTACACTCAGAAATATGTGCCTTTTTTTTCCTTTGACAAACAATGCCAGTGGACTGTAGTTTGCCTTTTTTAATGTTAGGATTTAAATTAAATAACAAGTATTTTACTTACCTGAATTATCTATTTTTTAATTATAAATGAAGCTTCTAAATTCAGTGTGATTATAACAAAAACATTTGCATTAAAAATGACTACATTTTCTGACTTTTTACATGCTTTTGGGGTACAATTAACAGACTGCTCTTAAAATAACTAATGTTGTAATGTAATCTTAATGCTTCTGACTAGTATACAAGTTGCCCCATGTTTGACCCACCGTGCAAATTTCACAAGACCTGAACTATTCTGTACATCAGTCAGTGTCCTGGCAATGCCTAATTGCTATGAAAATTTTATAACACTTAGTTTCAATGTCTGGGCTCATGTTGTCATGAAGAAATTGAAACAAAAAGTTCACAAATCAGCACCGTCCACCGACCACACTTTTTGTAGTGCTGTTCTAGAAGATCCTAGGATAATTTCCTGGAAATGCCAAGGAAACTCTTCTCCTAGGAGAATCTTGGATAATATCCTGGTAATGTCAAATTGCTATAAAACTTTTGAAACACTTCTTCTCAATTTTTATACCTACCTGGTTGTAGATATGAGATAAAAGCAGTTCATGACTCAGCAGAAATACAGTCTAGATTTTAGAGTACTGTTCTAGGAAACCTTTGGGTAATTTTTACTTTATAACTTGAACTCCTTAATATCATGTATTTAATGAGATTTTGTCTATCTTATATTTTTATTTAAATTATTTATGATCTTAGCTTATAAATTTAGCCCTGTGATCCATCTCAAATTAAGTTTTGAGTATAATGTGAGTTAAAATCAAGGTTAATTTTACCCATGGTTATCAATTTATTCCAGCAAATTTTTGGAAAGACCTACCTTTCTCTATTACATGGCTTTGACACAGATATCCAAAGTCAAATGACCTTATAAATGTGGACTTGTTTCTGGACTCTTTCTATACTCCTCCATAGATAATATTTGTCAATCTTTGTGTCTGTGTCATGTTACATTAATTATTGTAGCTTTACTGTAGTTCTTGAAGTAAGATATTATAAATTCTGCAATGTGTTTCTTTTTTTTCAAGATTGCTGTAGATATTAAAATATTTTCATTTCCATATAAGTATTATAATCATTTTAGGAATACATTGAGTCTGTAGGTCATTTGGAGAAGAACTGACATCTTAACAATATTGAGTATTTCGGTCCATGAACATGGAATATCTCTCTGTTTACACAGGTCTTTTCAAGTTTTCATAGCAATATACTGTGGTGTTTAATGTTGAGCACTTGTGAGCATATTTCTATTTATATTTGTGAGTGTAGCTTTCATTGGTGCTTTAAAATTTGTCTGTTAATTCAAACATGTGTCACCTTGAGGTTCATTGTCTTTTCTTTGAGAATTGCAACATTGTTTTTCTTCTTTGTATGAGTACTTCTGGATTTTATCCAGGATGCTTGGAATGTTTTATTGTGGAGACTCTGGATTTTTTATATTTTTTGAACACTCTTGGTTGAATTTTTAAATAGGCAATTGACTTAGTTTGGTGCAAACTGCAATTTCTGTGTCTTATTTGGTAACTAAAATCTCAGTTGAGTTCTTTTATCCTTAGCTGGAGTTGTTCTGTGAGTGAATGGGCTGATGTTGCTCAAAGTTTTGTGCAGAGTTTATACACAGAATATGAGTCTCCTCTCCTTGGCACCCACCTCACTATCCCACAGGTGTGTTGCCCACCTCTGTGCACGGTTTCTTCAGAGCAAGAGGACTGCTGATTTTCTATTGAAATTTTAATCTCTTTACGCTGTACTAACTTCACCTTCCTTCAGTCAAAAGGGAATAGAAAGAAGTCAATCATCCTCTGCTGATTGCTTATTCACCTTCAGAATCTGTCTCTCATTTTTGTTCATTCTCCTGCGAACATCTGGGGTTTTTTAAAAAAACATTTTAATTCTATCCAGAATTTAGAGTTATTATCTGTGGAAGGGTAGAATCAATAAAGAACCTACTCAGCCTTCCTGAAAGGTAACTAATGGATTGGAATTTAACAGAAAATATAACTGGGCAAAACAAATTGCTTCATTTTTGTGGTAATATATAGGAAAGTCCTTCTTCCTTTTGAATATTTTCTAATATTCTTTTTTTACCTCAAATAAACAATTAAACTTAAAACAGTAGGCATTAGTACACTTATTAGAGAGGAGTTTTAATTATATTTGACATTATTAGCTTAAGCAACTAAATAGACAAGTTTCTGTGAAATGCAAATATTTAAGGAAAACAAATATACGACAGTTTAATGAAATTAACTACTTATGTTAATTTGGTCTTCATTATCCACAATACTCGTTAACTTTGCTGTCCTGTAGCTAAGAGTCTGATAGACTATTCACAATAAACTGTTATTTAGAGACAATTAAAATGCAAGTTCGAGGAGAGAGGGTTTACTGGCAACTAAAAAATGGAAATATAATAATTAAAGTTTATTTTATTTATACACCAGCTGAAATAGGAAATAGTTCATTTGTAATTGTGCTAATTAGAACAGATACATGATTTGCTTCATCAGATCTTAAGAGAAAGTAATGGTAATTCTGACATAAAATTGATTATTATATAGAACTAGTACCTTAATTTACTTTATTGAGTTAGCAGAGTAAAAAGAATTACAAATACAAATATCTGAAATATGTATATTTTCATAGTATTTCTCTTATATTCTTTCTTCCTCCTCTCAGAGCTAAAGATACAGGGAAGGAATGAAGACTTACTCAGCCTTCCAGCATCCAGGTCTTCATTCCTTTGGTGATATTCATTCTTTTAATGACCCATTATAATAGGAAGTAATATGCTTCTTTATCTATATTATGTTACTTTCACATTTGACCCCTCATTCCCCCCCCCCTTGACCTTTCTATCATTGTTTATAACTCAAACAAATACTAGACTTCACAGTAGAGGAAGGGGGCGGGGGAAGAGAAAGACAGAGAAAGAAAACAAAATTATTCCTATCAGGAATGAAAGTGAGGATATCACCAAAGACCCTGCAGACATTAAAAGAGATTACAAAGAAATTCTACCAAAAACTCACCCAAGATAAAAGTAAATAATAACTTGACTATTCCTATAATCTTTAAAGACATAGAATTCGTAGTTAAAATCTTCCAAAAAGGAAATCTCCAGGCCCAGATATGTTCACTTGAGAATTCTACCAAGCATTTCAAGCAAGTGTAACACCAAATCAACCCAATTTCATTCAGGAAATAGAAAAAGATAAATACTCCCCAACTCAGTATATGAGGCTGACATTACTCTGATACCCAAATCAGAACAAGACACTGCCATAAAAAGCTACAGAAAATATTCCTCATGAACATAGAGCAAAAACCTCTCCCCTAAAAAGTTAGCAAATAAAATCCAGCAAACACACACACTCACACACATTTGTTTACACATATTCACATAATGGCTAAGTCATTTTTATGCTAGGAATAAGCCTGTTTCAATACTCTGAAATCAATCAATGTAATTCACCATATTAATGGACTAAAGAGAAAGACTTAATAATCATAATGCAGATAGAATTGAAAGAGGACCTAAATAAATGAGGAGACATATTGTATGCATGGATAGGAAGACAACATAGGAAAGACATCAGTTTTCCCCAAATGTATCTACAGATTTTACACAGTCAATCAAAATCACAGCAGGATTTCTTATATATATGTGTATATAGGCATGCTGAATATAATATTTATACAGAAATGCAAAAGAACTAGAATAGCTGAAATACTTGTAAAAAGGAGAATAAAGTTAAAGGAACCACAATACTCAATTCTCCAGAAACAGCAAATAACGCTGAGCTTCAAGCATGGCACAATTCATTGAGGACTCTCATGGACTACTTGGTGGCAAATTGAGTATACAAGGCCGCTTCTATCCTGGAACAGCCATCCATCCACTCTTACAGGAACAGATGCTTATTCTGTACGTGGGTTTGCTGCTTCTGCCTTTAGAGCCCATTCCTCTATCCAGGGGCTTACTGAAACCTGGTCTCCAGGCATGAAAACTCATGCATTATAGCATCCAACCAGGGAAGTTATTTCACAGCCAAGGAGAGGCAGGAGTGTGTCTCTGACCATGAGATCTGCTTGCTGTATCATATTCTGTACCACCGGGAAAAGCTGGCCTCATAGAATACTAGAATGGACTTTTAAAGGCACAGCTAAAGCACTATCTTTGAAGCAATATTCTGCAGGGAAGGTGTGCCATCCTTCAAAATGTAAGCATGCTTTAAATCAGAGCCCTTTCTCTATATGACATTGTAAACACAATTTAAAAAATTATGTGTGTCTAGGAATCAAATAGCGGAAGCAGAAGCAGCCCTACCTACCATCATTCCCAATGACCCACTGGGGAAGGTTGTGCTTCTCTTCCTCAAAACTCTGGGTTAGAGATCTTGGAACCCAGAAGGAGTACACCATTGTCCAAATACATAGCAAGTTTCCCATTGATCTGCAAGTATGACTGACACCAAAGCACTTCGGATTCCTTATGTCCAGGGGCCAAAAAGCTAGGAGTCACCACCTGGGCTGAGGTAGCCTATCCTGAAGAACAGGAAGAAGTGGGGATGTTTTTAGACAATGGGAACAGGGAGGAATAGAAGTAGAACCTGGTGATCTTCATGCATACTTGTTACTACTCCTTTGCTTAGTTTAACTGTAAATGGACACACGCAAAAATCTAGACTGCAAAGGGTATACTTACTAATGGTTCAGACTCATCAGGAATAAGGGTTTTTGTCACACCACCAGGTAAGCCACTAAGACCTGCTGAGGTGATAGCTGAGGAAGTGGGAGACTTAGAAGACAGAGTGGAGGAGAGAGGAGGAGTACCAGTTGTGACCTTGAGACCAGCCACAGCGATAAAGGCTGTACTTCATTCCACTTAATCTCCCTTTTCTGTCTTTCTCCTCAAGATGAGAGGCCCACATGAACCACAGAAGTGTGGCTCCCAATCATGTGTGCAATGTGAATCTGTGCAGTGGAAGGGGAGATGTTGGCAAGCATGGAGGTCCTTGTTCATATGTTCTTCCAAGGGAAACTTCTTGCTGGGCATAGCTGATTGGTAGTCTCCAGCAAGCACAACTTAGAATTTACCCCCGTGTTGCATTCACACCAAACCATGCTTTTCCTGAGCAGCTCCCAGCCAACTGACCATGAGCAAATCAGAGGTGAACACCCCATTCCTGCTCTGAAGACGATTCCTGTGATGGGAAACAGTGTTGAGACTTTCCATCTACCCGGTCACAACTTTCCAATAACTCGGCTGTGGTCTGAAACAGTTATTTCCTATTCAATACTTTCTACTCTCTCTCTTTTCATAGGTGACAGGTGTCATTGTCTGAAGGCTCTCCCTGCCTGCTCCTACCCCTTCCTGCTTTATCTTCCACCGGTGGTTCCCACGAATAAACTCTTGCACATCAAATTTCCGATGGGTGTCTGCTTCTCCGAGAACTGACACATCTTTCAAAAACCACCTGTGCCTAAAAATACAGGTAAATGAAATTGTCTATATTGAATGGCATTCTCATAGCATCAGATATTTATGGAAGCTTACTATATATAAACTTCAAATAATAGGTTTATCAGTATGTATTTATTTACTGCTGCTATGACTATAATTTATATAAATGAAAATAAACTGCTTAATTATCATGTGTGAAAATAATTTATTTTTGTGTTACCAGTATTAATGGACTATTATGGAATATTATTGTAATATCATTGAAATAAATGTTATCCTATCCTTGAACTACATTTAATTAGCCTTCTATTTTTTTTATTAAGGAAGTGTATATGATTAAAAATATCATTTTAGCACTATAATAAGAGTTGCTACCTTTAATAGGTGGCAATAAGATTCCTTATGTTCTATGTCTTATTTTTTATCTCTGAAGCAACTTTTAAAAAATAACAGGGTTGGCCCCATGGCCGAGTGGTTAAGTTTGCGCGCTCTGCTTTGGTGGCCCGCAGTTTCACCAGTTTGGATCCCAAGCGCGGACATGGCACTGCTCATCAAACCACGCTGCTGTGGTGTCCCACATAGCTCAACCAGAAAGACCTGCAACTAGAAGAAACAACTATGTACTGGGGGGCTTTGGGAGGAGAAGAAGAAGAAGAAGAAGAAAAAGATTGGCAACAGATGTTAGGTGAAGTGCCAATCTTTGGAAAAAAAATAATATTGTGAAAGACCAAATCATTTGTGACAAGTGTGCACTCCCCCCCAAAAATATATTAAAAATAGTTTAAATGCAAAAAAAGTAAAGTATATTTTAGAGAGATGATCTAGATGTTGCATAAATTTTACATGTTGACTAAATTTTCAAATAATGTAATCTCAAGACTATGCTAAAAATGAATAAAACTTTACAGCAGATAGAACAAAAAATATAGAAATGAGTCTTTTTCTATCATTCTACCAAAAAGAATACATAATAATAGAAAGTACTAGAGGAAATGATTGTCCTGTCAAAGATGGATACGATTTAATTTGTACACCAAAAATTTAACTCTGATGTCATTGAGAAATTTATATGTAAAAGACAATTTTAGAGTAGAGTGTTAAAACAGACACAGATTATTATTAATCTCTTCCCTAAATATTTATTACAGGTGCTATAACATTTTTAAATTGAAATTTTATTGCAATAATTGCAGATTCACATGCAGTTGTAAAAAGGAGACAGAGACCCCTTGTACAATTTGCCAAGTTTCCTCCAATGGTTTCCTCCAATATTTTTCAAAACTGTAATATAATAATCAATCAGGATAATGACATTGACACAATATGCTGATCTTATTCTGATTCCTCCAATTTTACTTTCACTCGTGTGTGTGTGTGTGTCTATGTGTGACTGTAGTAAGTCTTATACAATTTTATCACCTCCACTACAGTAAGACACTGAACACTACCAACGCCCCAGGGATTCCTCTGTATTCATCCTGTTGCCCTTTTATAACCACACTCACCTCTCTCCGCCATCATCATCACCTACCAAACCTATCCATAGCCCATGGCTGCCACTAGTCTGTCCTCCACTTCTAAAATGTTGTCATTTCAAAAATATTATGTGAATAGAATTATATGTTATGTAACTTTTAAAGTTTGACTTTCTGTAATCAGGATAATTCCCTGGAGATTCATCCAGGTTGTTGTTGGGTATGAATAGTTTGTTTCTCTTTAGCGCTGTGTAGTATCCCATGGTATGTATGTATCATAGTTTACTCAACTATACGCTTGTTGAAGGACATCTCGGTTGCTTCCAGTTTTTGGCTATTAGAAATAAAGTTAGTATAAACATGCTTTTGCAGGTTGTTTTTTTGTTTGGGGGTTTTTCTTTTTTGGTGCGTTAAACACAAAATTTTGTTTCTTTGGGATAAATCTTGAACAGTGTAACTGCTGGGTTATATGGTAATTACACGATTAGTTTAATGAGAAATTGTCAAACTGTTTTCCACCAACAATGTATGAGTGATCCAGTTTTCTCCATCATTTGGTGTTACTGTTTCTTGTTTTTAATTTTAGACATTCTGATATGTTTGTAGTGATACCTTGTAATGGGGTTACTATGCTTTTCCTGAATGGCTAGTGATTTTGAACATCTTTTCATGTGCTTGTTGCCATGTATGCATCCTCTTAGGTAAAATGTCTATTCATGTCTTTTGTCCATTTACTAAAGGACTTTTTGTTGACTTAGGGTTACATTTTGAGAGTTCTTTCTATATTCTAGGTACTAGTCCTTTGTCATATGAGTGGTTTGTAAATATTTTTTTTCAGTCTGTACCTTATCTTCATCCTCTTCACATGGGCTTATCTAAAGCAAATGTTTTTAATTCTCATGAGGTCCAACTTATCAATTTTTCCTTTTATTGAGCATGGTTTTGGTGTCAAATCTAAGACCCTGATTTGCTTAGCTATCTATCCTAAAGATTTTTTTCTAAAGTTTATTTTCTCCCCCTAAGGTTTATATTTTTACATTTTACATGTAAGTCTATGATTGATTTTGATTCAATTTTGTATAAGATGTGAGGTTTATGTGGTTCTGTATTTTGTTTGTTGGTTGTTATTGTTTTCACCTGTGGACATCCAGTTGTTCCAGCATCATTTACTGAGAAAACCCCTCCTATCTCCATTGAATTCTTTTTACACCTTTGTCAATAACCTATTGAGCATATTTTAAGGGTTTATTTCTGTGTCCTACATTTTGTTCCTTTTTTCTATGTTTCTATGCCTCTGCCAATAGCACACTGTTAGCATGCCTGTAGTTATTTAGTAAGGCTTAATACTGAGTAGAGTGATGTTTTCACTTGTTTGTTTGTTGTTGTTAAGATTGCTTTAGCTAGTCTAGAATCTGTATCTTCTCAAATAAATTTCAGACTAAGTTTGTCTATGTCTACAAAAACAAAAACAAAACACAACTTTCAGGGGTTTTGATGGCAGTTTCTTTAAACTTACAGATCAATTTGTCAGAATTGACAGCTTTCTTATCTGGAGTCTTCCAATACATAAACATGGCATGTCTTTCTATTTATTTAGATTTTTAAAAATTTTTTCATCAACATTTTGCAATTTTCAAAATACAGGGTCTGCACATGCTTTTTAAAGTGTATACCTAAGTATTTTGTAATCACAAGAGTCCTTGCAAAAGGGAGATTTGATACACATCGGGGAGAAAGAGATGTGAAGATGGAGGCAGAGATTGGAGGCATGTGACCACAACCTAAGGAATGCTGTCAGTCACCAGAAGCTTAAGAGTCAAGGAATGGATTCTCCCCTGGAGTCTTCAGAAGGAACAAGCCCTAATGACACCTGGATGTTAGCCCCATAAGACACAGAACTATAAGAGAATAAATCTGTCTGGTTTTAAGCTGCTAGGTTTATAGTAATTGATTGCAACATCAATGGGAAGTTCATATATCTTCCTTCTTTGTCTATTTTCTGGAGGAGATTGCATAAAATTTGAGTTAATTCTTCTTTAATATTTGGTAGACTTCTCTAATGAAACTATCTGGAACTGGAAATTTGTTTTTTGGGAGCTTTTGAAATTTTGAAATAAATTACTTTAATGATTATAGGGCTATTCAATGGTCTTTTTCAAATTGGTTGAATTTTAGTTGTTTGTAGTTTTCTGAGGAATTTCTCCTGATTTCATCAAAGTTAACTTTGAGTGTAAGATTTTATGGCTGCAGTATTTGTGGTATGTCCTATTTCACTTCTTATATTGGTGATTTATATCTTTTCTCTTTTTACTGTTGTCAGTTTTGCTAGAAGTTTATCAATGTTATTGATCTTTTCAAAGAACCATCTTTTTGTTTCATTGATTTTTCTCTGTTTTCCTAATTTCAATGAGAGTGGCTTCTGTTGGTTTCTTTATCTTTTCCTTCCTTCTTGTTGCTTTGGGTTCATTTTGGTCTTCAATTTCTAGTTTCTTGAGGGAGGATACTGTAATATAATTGACACCTACCCTGATATCAGTTTCCCCACATTAAACCCAGCATATATGGGGTTAAAACCAAAACACTCGTTCCCTGCTTACTCCCTGACTTTCTGGCTCCAGAATCCACTATCCTGTATGGAGACAGACACCACCAAGGACAAGCACCTAGATTCATTATCTCCTTCCCACAAAGAGATACAGGCTGGTGGGAAAGTTGCTGACCAGCAAGGTCATGGGCTCCTTCCTCTCTGCAAATAGTCTCAAGGCCAAATACAGCCTGGCGAGAAAACTCCAACCAGCAAGGCCATATGCTCCCCCTTCCCTACCTAAAACCCCAAATAAAGACCCTTCCTTTTAGATTTTCAGGGAGTTTGGAATTTCAGCGTTAGCTACCTTCTCTCCTTGCCCAGTGGTGTGCAATAATAAAATTCCGACTTTCTTCCACTACACCCTGTGTCAGAGATTGGCTTGCTGTGCAACAGGTGAGCGAAATAACTTCAGGTTCAATATCAATTTGAAGGGACCTTTTATTTGGGATTCTACTGATATTGCGTTATTCATTTAGGCCAAGTAAGAAATAACAAGTTATAACATAGGATTAAAATGGCCAATAGAATAAAAATTTTTACTGCTAAGTTTCTTTTAAATACTAGTGCTATATTAATAATTGTCTAGAGTCTTGAATGCAGAAATTATGTGTATTTATATTTAGATGGATTCAATTATGCAAGATCCAGCACATTTTGAGTTTATAAAATGTTTCATTTACTTTATATAATTGTTTTTAATCATTTAGTAACGAATGCAGAGTGAATATGAATTTATAAACTATTTGTAAAAAACAAAGGTGCATTTAAGATGGTTGAAAATGATTTTCTTTTAACCATTAGATAAATATGGTCATCCTATGCTCAGTGACAAAATGGTACATAATTTATTACCAGGGATATAGATAGCATTGGTCAGAACCATTTGCAAAGAGCTGAGAATAGGCAAAATAAAATAAAAGTAGGGAGTTCATGTTTGAGAATAGCCGTGAAGGAGACCCAGCTTGATTGAGGACGGGGATCTAATATTTTCACCAAAACTAAAGTTCAAGAGTTGAGGACGATTCTGCAGCAGTGATACACATGTGGGATCCTAAAGCATGAAGCAGCTTCTACCATCTACCCAAACTACAGGCAATCTAGCAGGACTAGCTCAGAGAATAGGGTTCTCTAAGGCCAGGGATTTTTCACTAGAGATCATGAGAGGTTCTGAAAGCAGAACTTAGAATTAATCAAGGAATGGAAATGAGTTCAAGGCAGTCTAGAATAAAGCTCAGATATAAACGATGCCATCATTTGTCAGGTAGATCGGTAAAATCAGAAGAGTGGGGAAATGGTTGGATAGCATCAAGAAAAAAGTCAGAATCACATTGTTTACCAAAATATAGTAATGTGTTTAAATACCATCAACCTACTGATGACATTTAAATGCACATATTCAGAATAGACATAGACCATGAAATCTAGATTTATTTGACTTTTTGATATCTCCATTTGAACAAAAGCAGACCTTTTAAACTCTACCTGTACGAAACTCAACTCAAGACTAGCCTGCAAAAAAAAAAAGAAAAAAAAAAATCTGCCCTGAATATCGCTTTCCTTATTTCAATTGTTGGAAGTTTCATCTTTTCAGCTCCCAGGTCAACCATCTCTGCAGTCTTTCTTGACTCCCTCTGCCCAGCTCTGAATTCAGCTACAGCAGCAGGAGAGCATTTGCTCAATTTCAAACTCACCTCATCATGACAGATCAAACCTCAAGTGCCCACGGGCCAGGACATCTTTCCAGTTCTGCTTACATTATTGGAATCAGACTTTTGGTTTTGTAACTTTCTTTATTCACATAACATCTATGTTTTAATTTTGTCATGTAAATTATTATTTTATTTTAGTCTCATATTATCCTGAAAATAGAAATATACCTTATTTTTAGAATTGACTTTTTAATTGATTTTCATCTGCAATTCTGGTATGTCTCATGATCTAAAGTGTTTTTATTTTAGGCAGATATATCTTAAATGAATGATATGCAGAGTATTGAGAAATGTAGAGGAAAACCGATATAGAGGGAAGTGATATTTTAAGAGATTATGTAGGAACAATAAAAATTTTCCAAATCAGGGGCCGGCCCAGGGCCGAGTGGTTAAGTTCGCGCGCTCCGCTTCTGTGGCCCAGGGTTTCGCTGGTTCAGATCCTGGGCACGGACATGGCACCAGTCATCAGACCATGCTGAGGCGGCATCCCACGTGCCACAACTAGAAGGACCCACAGCTAAAATAGACAACTAGGTACTGGGGGGATTTGGGGAGAAAAAGCAGAAAGAAAAATAAACTTTCCAAACCAGGTAAAATTTGGTTTGAAAGTTTTTTGAACTGTCTTCAAAGTCACTTTCACCCAAATATGGGGTTTGCAATCATGCAGATTTTCAATGTTCCTTGCTCTCTGTTCTCTGTTTCTTTTCTCTTTTCTTCCTTCTCTATCTGATTCTCTTCTCTATCCTCCTCTTTTATCCAGTTTTGTGCTTCTCTCTGGACTTTCCTCTCCACACTTTGACGTGATTTCCCATCATTATATTGTTTTCTATCTGATCCCCTCTGTACTTCACATCAGAATTTGGATATGAAATGAACAAATGAAAAAAAGGACAGAGAGATAAAGAAATTAATCTATGTATTACAAATAACACAAGAACAACCAACTTAATTTTTTCCTTCAGTCTGTGTGTGTGTTTCTGTTATATGACATGATGTTTAGTATCAAAGGCATGTGAAGAACCTGGAGACACAGACAAAAAATATTTGGGGACCAATGCAGAGAATTTATGTGCTACCTATAGTAAGAGGGTTTGTAAACTTCACTATTATATCAATTCTTTAGTTTTATTTTTAAACTCAATTTTGGTATAACTAAAAATTCACAAGCTTTCACATAGACATTTTTGCCATTTTATTACACATCTCAATTTTTTTTGTCTGCACAGAGAACTGCCAGACAATAAATAATCTGTTTTTTTATTTTATTGTTTCTTAAAGATCCCCTCCCTTGTACCAGTATTAATAATTCAGACCTACAGAAACAAGACTAGCTCTGCAAAGCCAGAAAGACAATCAAGATGATTATTTTTCTTGTTGTCAGTGACAAAAATCCAAGGCAACATTAATTTCTAAACTTGAAGCCTCTCATTCTCTGGTGACATATAAATAGATTATCAGTTCAGTGACTATGACAGCCACCTTCTTAATTGGAGGATATGCTGTGGAAATGTCAGGCAGAATTTGCTGCCTTAGCAATAACACAAAAAATTTTCTTCTGTTATGTATATCCCTAATCATTAATTACGCCAACACAAGATTCTGACATGTATACTTTTTACCTTTCATAAGCCAGCACACATCTTTTTATGTAGAAATAAAGAAAAATCTTGTTAATCTTTTAGTAAAAGAAAAAATGTAGTAGATAAAGCAGAAATTACTATTGTTAGTACTTACAATTTTTATGAAATTCTAGTAATGTCATCATGTATTTTGCCATAAAAAATGTATATAAATCTTATATAAACATACATGGCAGACTCTCCCACTTTTTTTTTTTTCTTTCTTGATTAGGTAACATGGCAGTTCATGGAATAATGACTTAAAAAGTAAATTTTTATATAAAACAGATCTGTGACTTCTCAAAAATGCTAATGATGAATGTAAACAAATCACTCTCTTCAAATTAGCTCAATTTTATCACTAGGAAGTAGACATACTGGATGAGAATGAAAATGTTACTTTTGTTATTATGGTTGCTGTGTGAATAGGTGAATCGACTTATTAATCTAAGAAAACTTGGGTCGAATATTATGAAGGAATAGAATAAACTAAGGCAGAAATAATTCTGGCCATAACACTGCTAAGTAGTCAGGGTCTAATATTCTCCTAAATAATAGGAAGTAAAAACATAGCTCATTTAATGATATTTATCTGTAGTGAACTAAACAAAAACAATTGCTAGTGATAATATTGAGAGGAGAAAGCAAAGATCTTCCTTTTCCCCTTAAAGTAATGCATTTAATATTTATAATAAAATTATTTCACTGGTCTTTAGTCATGTCTGCATATCTATAAATTAGATTACTTCATCCCTTCCATATGCAAAGCTTAGGACTAATCCCCATAGAGTAGCTTTTTTGGGTATGCTTTTTCATGCAGTCTCTACACTCCCCCAGTGTGTTGAGTAGCACTTTACTTCATTTCTGGCAGCCTGGCTGCATTCCAGCAGCTGTCAAGTCTGCAAAGATGGCTGAGATTTGAGGAGAGTTTCCATGACTTAGTAAATACATTTTTCTCAAGATTCTGCAGCTCTGCCCTTTAGTTTAAAAGATCGACAAAAAGTCAGATACAAAGCTAACAATAATTCTAATATCTAGATCCTACTTAGCAAAAGTATGTCTTAAGAAAATTACATGATTAGATTTCGTTAGGAGTGAAATATGACACAACCATAAACGGTTCATCTCCGCAACGTTTTTTGTGGAGGTTCTATCTTCTATTGAGGATATTGCTCTTTATGACGTTCAGTGTGACTTCTGGAGAACTCAACAAAATTTAATCAGGCAAATCTTTCCCTTTTTTTGCTGCAATGGTAAGAAAAATCTTGATTTACTATTTAATCTGTATTCATAATATTAAGGCCATGAGAGTCATTCTGTTCTCTCTATTCCTCCTTTGTCTTATTTTAAATATCAAATATAAATTTTGTTCTCATTCACTGCTATATTATATTGCTGCATATT
The DNA here is from genome assembly GCF_041296265.1 of Equus caballus. NCBI lineage: Eukaryota > Metazoa > Chordata > Mammalia > Perissodactyla > Equidae > Equus > Equus caballus. The sequence goes on along the minus strand of NC_091701.1, from coordinate 70,679,362 downwards.
ATATCCTTCTACTATTCAATGTGTCTTCAGTAGTCCTCAAAGAAATTTAGGTCAAGAAAAAAACTTGATTTCCTGTTGATTTTAAGACCACCAGAGTACCCACATTCATTTTATGTTTGTTGAAACCCATAGAATGTATAACACCAAGAGTGAACCGTAATGTAAACTATGGACTTTGGGTGATCAACGATGTGTCAGTGTAGGTCCACCAATTGTAACCAATGTACTACTCTAGAGAGGGATGTTGATAATGGAGATCATGCATGTTGGGGGGAGGGGAGAGGGATATCTCTATACCTTCCTCTCAATGTTGCTGTGAACCTAAAACTGCTCTAAAAAGATAAAGTCTTATAACAAAAGACCACCTGAGTCACATGGTTCTCTGTATTCCTGATGTACCCTGTTTTAAATCTCAGATTTAAATTTTGTCGTCAGTCGATATAGCTTTGCTCAACTAGTATTTTAAAGTATTTCGTTGTAAAATATTTCCAATGTATAGAAATCTTTATAAGCATATAATGAACATCCATATACCAATGATCAAGTTTTTAAAAATTAATATTTGACTTTTAAACTCAAATCTTATTCATTTTAGAAAAAATATTCCACATTGAGTTCATCCTCTATATGTGCCCCTCTAATGACATTTTCTCCCACAGAAGTAGCCACTTGTCTGAAGTGTATGTACATCGTTCTAAATCATATTGTCATACTTTTATTTTTTACTCTATATTAACACATCCATGAAACATGTAGAATTTTCTTTTGAATTTCTAGGTTAATTATTAGGTTAGTTAATTTATTTGTAGATTTATCGATTTCTATGGCAAAATTCTCATGTTGGCAGCATGAACATTAATATCCATGAATAGCCATTCATGTATGTCTCATTTTTAATCTTAAAAGTAGTTTGTGATTTTCTTCAAAAGGGTTTTGCGTATCTTTTCGTGGATTTATCCTTAGATAATTTATGGAATGGCTCTTGTAATGGTAGGTATATATTTTTTCCCTATTGTACTTTCTAAATGCATTATTCTGGTGTCATAAATAGGATCACTGACACACACTAACTCTACACAGTTTAAATGTAAAATAAGTTTTATTAGGTAGAGTTTCAGGCAGAGAAGCAGCAAGGCATTCACCGTTCCACAATCTCTCCTAACCACCAAAGAGTTGTGCTTAGGCCAATCATGGCAAGTCGCACCATCGAGAATAATACTCCAGAATAGGAGTCCACCCTAACAGTTCTACAAAGGGGAACGAGTAGAAACTTCCTCCTGAAGGATACGGCTTTCTTAGGAAGAAGGGCCTACAAAGTTTAGGTGCTGGTAGCAGCCTACATGTGATTGAGACAACAGAAAACCCATAAGGTAGTTTAGATGGGCGAGGAAAGGAGCCACCTGAGCCATCTGGAGTTATCTTCCCTAATGAGGAATAAAATTCATATCAATTATTACTATCATTTTTATCTTGCATCCAGGAACCTTACTACACTCTTGTAAATTAAATATTCTGTCTCTGTACTTTTTGCTGTTCTACGTAATCATATCATCTGCAAATACGTGTAGTTTGTTTTTCCCTTCCACTCTAGCTATCTCCCTTGTCTTGCTCTTGTCTCTATAAACATGCTTCTAGACTTAACTTTTAAGTTTGCTCTTTGCTGAGGATATTTATCATTTTAAGGAAGTTCCCTTTCATTCTTAGATTGCTAAAAGTAGTTTTATTTTAAATACATGAACTAAGGTACAATTTTATAAAATACTTTTTTCTGTACACATCAACATTATCTTTCCTATATAATCATTAATATGATTCTACATTCTGAAATAAACCATACTAAATCACTATTCATTTTTTTTAAAAAAATGCTCTACTTGATTTGCTAATGTGTTATTTAAAATGTTTGCATCTATGTTTCTGCGTGAGATTAGTCTGAAATTTAAGTCTCTTGTGTTCCTCCCCACGCTATTTTGATATTAAAATTTACCCATCCTCAAAAGAAGTAAGATGTACCACTTTTCTATTGGTATGGAATTTTATCTCATGTTTAATGCTCATTAATATACTTAGATTTTATCTTCCTCTTTTAATCTTTTAAATTTATATTTTCTAAAATTTAAAAAATATTTTATATTTAAAAAATTATTGGCATAGAGTTATTCAATGTATTATTTAGTGATCACTTTTGCCTTTCTTAGGGTTGTTTATGTGATCATTCTATGAACATTTTTTTCTGCGTAAGATCTATTAAGGATTTGAAAGGATACACAAGAATGATGGTGTTTGATGAGAGAAAGGCTAAAAGTTACCCTATGTAGGTAAAGTGTGCAATCTCTTATGTTCAAAAGAGGACATTCAAGACTTAGCAACAATTTCTGTCTCTGAGAAACAAACACACCTTGATAAAATCCCCATGATGACTACTAGTGGCTTGATCCTGGTGAGGATCTCCTAGGGTCATTTATTCATTTTCTTGAAGTTTCTCTTATCCTTGTGATTACTTCTGAAGCTTTTAGCTATATTTCTTTTACCAAGTGCAAGTAAGAAACTCAGTGAATTCCTGAGTGCTTAGGAAGAGACTGGGGGATGGGCAACAGTCAATTTTCTGTGATTGCATCCCTAGTCAAGGTCATACCTAGGGTATATGTTAGAGTTTGCCGCTCTTATTGATCTTAAAAATAGCTCACATGTTATTGATCTCCTCTGTTCCGATTTATTAATTTCATTATTTTATTTTAATATTTCTTTCTTTTAAACTGTTTCGTTTTAATCTATTGCTTTATATCTAACTTCCTAAGTTTAACTATAAAGACAATTATTTTCAGTATTTTCTGTTCTAAAAATATATAATCTGCAGACAAAGGTTATTTAAATTCTCCTTTTTGGTTCCTATGCCCACAGTTGCTTTCTCTCTTTTAACTGAATTGGTTAATAACGTCAGTACAGTGTTAGGTCATCATGGAGACAGTGGGTATCTTAGCTTGTTTCTGATCCTACTGAATATGTTCAAGGGACACAGGAGCTGAACTGAAGGGACTTCATCGGCTAAATTTGGCACAATTTGAGCAATAACATAATAATGATGATAATGAATTATATTGAATAGTAAAAAGAATTTGGGGGTACATATTGACTTGGAAAAAATAGAAAGTGGGGAAAACTCTTTTTTAGAACAGAAGGTCATATAATAAATGTCGGAATAATGATAAAATTAGAAAAACATCATTTTTCAACTCCTAAGGGAATCATTAATCAAACAAATATCATCAATGGGAGTCAAAACAATTCAGAGAATGCTATTAGTATGCAAGATATGTTTTTCAAATTATCGGCTTTTGGTGTGGCCGGTGCCTTGGGACTTTTTTTAATATTCCCACAAGCGATTCTCAGGTGCTTCCAGGGTTGAGAAACACTGAGAGTGGCTTTTGAATTCATGTGCATACTGTACAAATGAAAGTAGAGTACAAGGGAAAAGAGTCTTATAGTAAATGTCTCAGCTCTGCTGCTCTTGTTAAGAAGAAACACTCCTTCTGGATCTTTCCTTAAGTGCACCTGCCTTTGAGTTCATTTTTCTTGCCTTTCTTTATGAGAAAGATGGCAATATTTAGAGAGTTAACACAAGCCTTAGAGACCTGGGAGGAAAGGTTAACTTGCTTTGAGTTAGAGTGTAGCTGCACTTAGACATACTTCAGTTAAAGTATAAGGAATTTTCAAGATCAACCTGGATCACCGACAGCCAAAAACGAAGACATAAACAATATCAAGGCAGTACTTTTGTTGGCCTTGTCCTCTAAATGTCTCTCTCTAGAAGACTTATGCCCTCAGGGAGTAACTAGATGTAGATATCAATAGAGCTAATTTTAACACAGGTATCCATGTAGTATATGCTGTTATAGTTGTTACTGTGATTGCCTTCCATTCAAATTGCAGCTCATACATTCCTTAGGCAACTCTGTTGCCTTCATTAGAAATAAAGAAACAAAGAGGATACCAACCACTTTGTAGAATCAACAAAGGAAATCAATAAAAAGCTCTTTACACTGTTTTGTAAAAGCAATTATGCTTCTAAATTTCACATACATTGTAGTTGATAAATTACATATTGAGTGTTAAAATTACTGAGATATGTAATGCTTTAAGTATAAAAAGAATTTTCGAAGAAATTTACTAAGAATCCTATTTTCTGATGGTGTCATGAATTACTCAGTGGAAGATACTATACGCTTTTTATTAATTTTTTCTCTGGACGATGGATCATATGCTTGATTAAAAAATAGACCAGATAAACAAGTTATCTAGTCTACAGATGCTATAATTATAGTGTTCTCTATATATGCTTTGATACATGGGTACATACTTAAGAAAATATAAGCATATACTATAAAACCAAATTTTAGAAACAAAAATAAATTCAAATATATGTAGTTCGACTTGATTCTACAAGTCTCAAAGGCAATAGAAAGGAGATGCATCATTTAGTTTTCTTTCAAGAGAACCTGCTACAGAAGATCTAGATGTTTGACCACCTCTAGCTGCTACTGCTAGGAATGGCGAAGCGATGCATTCCCCAGGCGAATGGCTCCTGAGCAAGATGAGGGCGCTATTGCTGGAATCTTTCTTTAATGGGAAAGTTTTGCTTGGTGTCTCTCCTTTGGTCTGGCCAAGATTTCCTCATAACCGAACAGTGGTCTGAGGATCCCCCTACTCAATCCTCCTTTCCTTGCTCCTTTCACAGGAGCCAGACCAACAAAGCAACCTGAAAGCTCCCTCTGCCTGCTCTCCTCCCTCCCTTTTTATCCTTTCTCACTAGAAGTTTCTTGCATATCCAAATCCATCCATCTGGGTGCCTGATTCTTGGAGGATTCTAATTGACCCCAGTGGTACCAGGACTCATGAGAGAAAACAGCTGGTATTATGGGATTTGGGCACTGGCTTATTGATTGCTTAACTGGAAATGAAGATCCCATTCTGAGAAGAATGGGTGACAGGGATAGTCCCTGGAAAAGTGACAGTGAAAGTTTTACATCTGGTTACCTCAACAGATATCTTGGTGGAAAGGAACACCCTTGTCAGCCTAATGATACAGAAGTGCACAAAAAGTGTGAAGATTTTATGTTATATCTTAATGCCCACCAGAAAGCATGCACAATGAAAGAGGCACTGAAAAATCAATTTGACAAACTGACTCAGCCATTGACATTAGCCAGCTTTCATCCCTGGCTATCCAGGAACTGGCATGACAGGCACATGTTTCTTTGGCAGAGATTGTGAAAACACATGTGTCCGATATCATGGTCTCTTACTTACCAGTCTGATCTGGCTGTTGCTGCCTCTGAATGTCCATCCTGTTAAACACAAAGACCCCGATACGGAAATGATCTTTATGAAAAGCAGCTGTCTCTTTGTCGACAAACAGATGACGTTGGGCCTCTTATATCCTTGAATGCCCAGCATTTGCTTTCCCAGGGAGGGATTCCTATTCTGGGTATGGGTTTTCTTTTTCCTGATATTATGTCTTCAACCATTACCACTGTCCAGGGGCTTACAGAATGCCCGATCTTCAGGTATGGCCACTCACACAACATATCAGCCATCCAGGGGACCCATTATACAGTGGAGGTGGTGTAGAAGTGGGCCTATGACCTGGTCATATCACATACTGCTCCATCCAGAGGCAGCATAAAGGCTTAGAATCTGCCTACTAAAGGCACAGCTGAAGCACTGGATCAGAGGCAATACTCTGCAAGGATGTGGTGTCAACATTCAGATACAGGGTAGGCACTGAATCAGATACCTGTTTATGTGTTTTACCCCTAATAGGAAGAACACACAGGTCTGGGAACCATGAGAAAGATGAAAGGAATGTGCCCACTTCCATACCTTATTTTCCAATGAAAGAATGACGAATATTTCCAAATGAAGACAAATTTTGCTCCGTATTCCTGCAACTCTGGACTCTGAATGGTTGGAGGTCATGATCCCCAAAGGCAGTGCCTTCTTGCCAGGAAACACAGTAACTGTCCCGTAGAAGTATAAGCTCCATCTGCCACCAGGGCATGTTGGATTCCTTGTGTCCAGAGACTACCGTGGCCTAAGTATTATTACCAAGATCTCTGAGGCTTCAGGAATAACGTTTTGGGTCATACTGTCAGGACCTGCCAGGTTGATAGCTGAGGTGAGGGGAGTTTCAAATGGATTATGCAGGAGAGACAGAATAAGTACCAGCTGTAACCCTGAGGCTGATTTCAGGTTTGTCTTACTAACCTTTTTTTTCTGAATTCAAGTACCAGCCAGTTGAGAATTTTTCAGAACTAGGTGTGGTCTGAGTCTCTTTCTACCCACTCATTCATTCATTCTCTCCTTTTGCCGGTGCCAAGCCTCCATGTTGGTCTGAAACTCTCCTTGTCCACACCTGTTCCCTCCCATTTTAACCTTTCCTTTCACTACTTCCAATAAGTCTCTTGTACATCTTATGCTGTCTTGGCATCTGCCTCTCACAGAACTAAAACCCACCCCTGTGGGCATTCATCAAATTTGACTCTTTTTTCTCTCATCCTCACATGTAAATCTGACTTATTTCTCCTACTAAATGCCTTTTATTCTGTCTTCTAAGTTCACACTGATGTTGGCCTTGTGCATGTGATTATTGCATTGATCTACAGTTCCAATTATTTTAGAATAACGTCTCCACCCCATTTCCTGACGCACAGGGTCATTTGCTTTTGAGGTTTATTTTCCTTTCTAACCAGCCTGACCTTTGACACCAGGCTGAACTTTCTGCCTTTTTCAAATGAACTAACTAAGGATTTTTAAGCTCTATGACTTTGCCTATTTTCTTTTCTCTACCTACAATTCAACCAAATGGAGGGTAGTATTTTCCTCTGTCAGAGTTTTGGCTCCTGCTGCCTCTTGTAGTGGCCACTGCCATGCACTGAGAGAATTGTCCTCGTGATGGGTTATGAGGCAACAGAGAAAATAAGAGAAGAAATTAAAAAGAGGAGTAGATTTCCACAGGAAACCTGGGAGTTCCCTTTCCTGCTCCTCAAGCCGGACTAGAAATCCTGTCCTTGAGCTCTTCCTGTCAGCACCACGGTGCTCACTTCAGAATTTCCTCAGATAAGCTTCCTTCCAGACCATCTGTCCTGATTTTATAGTTTATTTATTTTTTTTCAGTGGGAAAATAGCTGAGATACGTTTGTTACCTCTTACCTGGAATTGGAACCTGTCCTGGACATTGTGAATGGATTTTTGGACACTCCCGGTCCTGTTAAAGCCGTCTAGGGAATGTCCCTAGTTTCGTTTTAGGAAGCAGTCAACCTGATTAGCTTCTGAATGCAAGTTCCATTTGACTTTCGGTGGCTGAGACTCTAACAGTGACTGAGTTTTGAAAGTGTTCGCAGGTGCTGTTTGGATTTGCCGGTCCGCGCCCCATTCGTGGGCTAATGTAGGAGTCAGCAGTGTTCTTATCGCCATTCAGTTCTCAAAGCCATTGCTATAGGTTTTTCGAATTCTTTCTGTACCTGTGCAGCTTGGGGCTGAGCCCGTCCTGTGTGTTCATTCATTCGCAGACTTAGGGACCTCCTTTCCCAGCTCCCTCCTCTCAGGAATTTCCTCCACACTCTCCTCCTGAGACGAGTATCTTTCACCAGTTGTTATGACCAGAAAGATTGATGTCTCTTAGAGTTTTCAGTTTTAGCATTCAGTTCTGTCACACAGTTCCTCATGGCTGAGGCTATCTTTAGGGCAACACAGTGAGAGAAAAGAGAGAGAAATTCAATCAATCATTTAATCAATCAACCAATAACAGGAATCTTTCCTCGTATTCTTTGCACACCAGGGCCTTTTTTCCAATTCGTCTACCCAGAGGCACAGATTTTCTCTGAGCTCCTGCACCCTCGAGATGGCGATGGCGGTGCAGATATGGGAGTGGAGCTGCCTTCAGGGCTGGCGCGGGACAGTAGAAAAGACAAAAATAGTAACAATAATGTGCATTCTCTCTTCACACTCTGGCTCCCAGGCATCTTTCTTCCTGGCCCACTGTCCAGAAAGACTGACCTCTCTTGAGCTTTTCTGACTCTTCTTGCTATCCAGTTATGAATTTGGTTCACCTTTGGGCCACAATTGGGAAATAAAAGAGGGTGAAAAGAAAGAAAAGGAAAGAAAACTCATCTCCTCCACACTATTGATCTTTCTTCAAATTCTGACTTTCCTTCTCAATTTCCTGCTATTATTTACTCTTCAGAGTCTTCAGGCGTTGTGTGTGTGCGCGCATGTTGTATGTTTCATGTGGCCAAAAGTTTTGGTTATAATCACTGTCACTGGGAAAGAAAGACAGCAGAGGGATTAATCCATCTTCCCCAGAACTGGAATCTGCACCTTAGGATTTTTATTAAACCTCATACTAACTGTTTACGTTAATTTCACAATAAAATAAAAGAATGTTACTGTGTTAGATTTTGATCTATTTGTTTTACAGATTACTTCCCTTCTAGGCCATAGGTTAATATTTCTTCTTTATGAATTTGCCAAAAAAGCCCCACCAGATGCTGTTTATATGAGATGTATTTTAAATATAAAGATACAAGAATGTTGCAAGTAAGAAATATGAAAAAATGATATATTATGTCTACGTTTGTCAAAGAAAGGTAATATAGACCTTAAGGTAAGAAATATTACTATGTATTAAGAAGCACATTTGTAGTTATAGAGTGAGTTCAACAGAAAATATTTAAGAATTATACGCTTAATAGCACAGCTTCAAAGGAGACATTAAAATCCACACACGTTTGAAGATTTTATGGCTCCTCCCTTAGTAATTGATCCAACAAGTAGATCATGGTAAAACACAGTCTTTCAAATTTATATAAAACATTCATCGTAATATATAGACTGGGCCAACAAATATCTAAAGAATAAAATAAGAGAAAATACATTTTCTGATCACTGCGGAATTAGGTACACATCAATAGCTAGGATGACCACAATATGCCCAAATGTTAGCAAATTCATGAAAAATCACAACAGAAATTATAAAATATCATGAATTGAATATTATGAAAGGAATGTCCTAGCAAATCTTGTCTGATTCATCTAAAGCTATCCTTAAAAGGAAATGTATAGACTTAGATACATAATAGAAAAGAAATGCTGAAAACCAACAATGTTTGTATCCATTCCAAGAAGTTAGAAAATGGAACAAGTTAAGATTATAGAAAATGAAAGGAAGGAATAAAAGAGCAGAAATTAATGACATCGAAGACAAACATACAATACAGAAATTCAATGAGGTGAACACAGGACCAGCCCTGGTGGCCTAGTGGTTAAGTTTGGCATGTTCCAATTGAGTGGCCTGGATTTTGTTGCCAGGCACAGACCTACACCACTCATCTGTCTGTCAGTGGCCATGCTGTGGTAGCAGCTCACACACAAAAAGAGGAAGATTGGCTATGAGTGTGTATATGAACAACTTTATGACAACTAATTTAAAAATTTACATGACATTAAAAATTTCCTTTAAAAAATAACAAAATAAAGACATAAGAAGAAACATATCTGAACATTCATTCATCTATTAAAGGAATAAAATCAGCATTTTAAAATCTTACAGCAAAGAAATCTCCAAATTAGCATGACTTTGTTGATGACATCACCAGATCTTAAAGGAGAGATAATGGGAAGCTTACACAAATACTTGCAGAAGAATGCAAGAAAAGATGGAAGATACAGCAACTTACATTATGAGGCCAGAAGTAATCTTGAAACCAACAAGAATGTTTCAACAAAGCAAATTTTTGGCCAATTACTCTCAAACAGAAATAAATATCTTTTTTTCTTTTTCAAGATTGGCACCTGAGCTAACATCTGTTGCCAGTCATTTTTTTTATCCCTTCTTCTCCCCAAAGCCCCCCAGTACATAGTTGTATATTCTAGTTGTAGGTCCTTCTGGTTGTGCTGTGTGGGACACCACCTCAGGTTGGCCTGATGAGCCATACAGCGTCTGTGCCCAGGATCCAAACTAGTGAAACCCCAGGCTGCCGAAGCAGAGTGTGCAAACTTAACCACTCGGCCACAGAGCCAGCCCCAGAAATAAATATCTTAAATAAAATATTACTCAGTCAAATCCAGTGATATATAAAACGGATTATGTCTCATTACCAAGTTGCCATCATTCCAGAAATACACTGTTGCTTCACTATACATCTGTGTACTTAATATTTATTTTAAATTTCGATATAACATTTATTTTAAAAGTAAATTTTTAATAAAACACAAATTAATAGACTATATTTGTTTGATAGAGATGGCTACTATTTCCCAAGAAATTCACCTAAAGGATTTATTTTTATCATAAATACAAAGCACTGAGTATCAGCAATTGGTTACCTCAATATGCTCTTATTTTCAGACTTACAAAGGATCAAAATAGCAAATATCTTGTTATAATTCTACATAGTTGTCAGGAGTGTACAAGGTATTATTTTTATTCTAATATTTTTTGCACTTTAATCAGATTTAATTTTCTATAAATAATATGTAAATTTATATTCATTATAAAAAATGATATAGAAATACATACTGCATAATGTGAAAGTCCTCTGTAACTCTTGCTATCCCAAACACACACAATCATATGTGTTTAATAACCAAAAGAAATGAGATTTTTATCTTGTATTTTTTTCTAAATGAAGTTCTGCATTTTTTTAACCCAAACAGAGTTCTTAATTTACTTTAAATTGTTTTTAGCACATCATCATTTTTCTTGGAAATTTTCCATATCAATTCATATGGATCTGCCCCATTATTATGAATCTCTGTATGCTTAGTTTTCTGAAGTATAATGCTTATAATCATTCACCTATTAATGGCTATATAGGATATTTCACTTTCTTTCATCAATAGAACAATGATTCAATATTCATGTATATACATATATATACACTCACATACATATGCCTATTTTAGATTATAGTCTTGGATTTGTCTACATATTTAAATTTGATGTCTGCTGCCAAATTCTTACAAAAATACTTTAATATTTTGCATCCTCACAAATAAATGTGCCCATCTCACCATATGCTTCCTGACATAACTGTTAGCAAACTTTTGGGCAGAAAAAATAAGTATAATTTTTTGCATTTGCATATTCCTTATTACTTCTGAGATTGAATATATTTCCATAAATTGACTAGCTATTTATAATTGTTATGTGATTTTTTCATATCATAATTTTCTAAACCTCAAATAAGAATTATGTCTGGACCCTCCACCCTGTTCAACCTTCTCAAGGAAGAAGAAAAGCTGATTTTCTTACTAGTTGTAAATATTTTTGGATCTGTTTTAATGGACTATCAAGGTTTAATATTAAAGGCAAAGAGTAGAATCTGATATTTGTGTGGTCAGATAAGGAACAAGATGCAATGTAGTCAGAATTTAGGTGGATGAATTGAAAAGTGGGTTATTGCGAGAGAGATTAATACCAGATGCTGAATGCTAATCCTTTCAGAAGTTGTCTGGTTGCAGTGTGCCACCAGCATTAGGTAAGGGGACAGCCTTCATTTGATTCCAGGACCTCTTGGTTCTACGCTGCACCTAAGATGAAAATCTGTATCTCAACAGTTGATCATCCTCCTGAAGGCCTAGAGAGATAGATTGTATTTCTTTTTCTACCCAGATATGCTTCGAGGGCTTGTATCCTAGTGTATGGCATTCAGTAATCACTACCATGGATGTGTGTATGTCACTTGTATTGTGGCTTCAAATAGTCCAAGAACAACCTTCATGCTTCATTCCCACGCTAGAGGAGCCAAGCACAGCTGCTACCTGGAGGGTCCAGGAGACGCAACCTGAAAGTGTGGGGACGGATGTCCCTAGGGCAGATTTGGATCCACGAGAGGAAGGGAAAGATAGGACACTGGCGGATTGTCTTCTCCCTTCTTCCACCCAGATGGACTTTGCAGCAGTTCATAAAGCCTGTCTTCATTCAGGCCCCAAGACTGACCAATCAGCTGTACCTGCCACAGGAGCAGTAACGGACCCCATCACATTTGCTCTCTGCTTTTTCTGTCTCAATCCTCTTTTCCTTTAGTTCTGCTTCCTTGAGATTGCTGTACACAGCAGATATGGTAGAAGTGATTTTGTAATTTACTTGTGCTCTGAATACACGCTGAAGCAGTGTTTAAATAATTCTCCATTATATCTATCTTTAGTCTGTGTATGTTAATGTCTATTCATTACTTCTTTTTAATTTAGATTTTAAAATTGACTACTTCCATTAATCTTAGTATTAAGACACATCCTGGGAGGTAGTGAGACAATTTCCATTTGAGAAGGAGTGTAATTTCCTTCTACTATATATTATACGCTGTCTTCAGGATTGTTCCAGAGAGATTAAAAGCCTCACCCTCCCACTGATTTTTTGAAAATCTACAGGATGTAGTCACAAAAGAGGCAGAACAAGTGAGTAGCAGATGATGGAAGAGGGGAACATGTAGAAATTCAGTAGGCAGCAGGGAATAAACCTACATCAACTTTTGAACTGCTGAATTCTGCCAAATATCCTCAAATCTGACTGTTCTCCACCTCAATGCTGAGCCTTGGCAATTCACAAATACAAAAGGGCCAAACTTACTTGGCATTTCATCTGCAACTTATAAACCACTCTTTAACTCTTCACTCACCTCATGGAAATTGGTTTATTTTTGGTGTCTTCTACAAAAGCTAGAGTCTCTGACTGCCAAGGCTACAACTGAAAGGTTGTAAACTCTCTCCATCAACAAGCTTGACAGGGGGAGGGGGAGGGCTAAATGATTGCTCCTCTGCCAGACCATGTACTGGCATTTTAACACTACTTATAAAAGGCCAGTGTCTACCACTCCTTAAATGTCAGGGGGAGATTAGAGACTAAGAACAGTGTATTTTGAACTGGGACTCCCTAAACTAGACTCTCACTTCGACATTGAGTAGCTGTGTGCCATAGGGGTGTTATTTAAATTTCCCTTGCCTCAGTTTCCTTATTTGTAAAATGGACATCATGATAGTTGTGAGGTGGCTGTGAGGAAGAGATGATATGCAAACCTTTAGAACTCTGCCTGGTTCAGAGTAAGTACTATATAAGTATTTACTATTATTAATATTGGTTATAATGTTATAATTATTATTATAAGGCTCTATGGCAGTAAGACTAATCACGGACATTTAAAGAGTTTTTTAAGCCAAAATAAAACTATGTAATGTGTTTCAAATTAAGATTACAGCAAAAAAGATATTCAATTTTCTCAAATTCTGGCACTAATTTTAGTAGCGAATTAAATAGAAGCACAGAACAAGAACATTACTGCTCTCATTCTGATAGGCTTATTCTTGAAAAGTTATTTATATGATAGCTATTAAATATAGTTATTAGCACAGCTGTAGAGAATTGAAATGTCCTAAAATAAATTGCAACGATTGTTAAAATAAATATATAATGCAGATAATTATGGCATATCTAAGAATCACAATACATGGGTAGACTGTTTCTCAGTCAGAGTTTTATGATCTACCTTTGGAACTGGACAGAAGAAAATAACTTTTTTTATACCTTAATCAGTTGTATTTTGATGTCTTCATTTATAAAACTGTGTCATGATTCTGAAAAAATGCCAAGTAATTTTGCATTTTTTAAAATGGGGAAGTAACTCTAAATTTTATAAGAATAGATAAATTACAATAGACATATTAGGAGCAAGAACGCAGAAGAAAATAGCCTACAAAGGAAACCCTATCAGGTTTTCAGTGGATTTCTTGGCGGAAACCCTACAGGCCAGGAGAGAATGGAATGATATATTTAAAATATTGAAAGACAAAAATTTTCAGCCAAGAATACTCTATCCAGTGAAACTTTCCTTCAGATATGATGGAGAAATAAAATCTTTTCCAGATAAAGATAAGCTGAGGGAGTTCATTGCCACTAGACCTACCCTACAAGAAATAATTAAAGATGCCTGCACACCAGCAACAAAAAGGAAAAGGTCTACAAAGCTCTGAGCAAGGAGATAGATAGACAGACATGATCAGAAACCTGCAACTCTACCAGAACAGGGAGGCAAAGACTCAATTACAACTTAAAAGAGAAAGAAAGAGAAAGCAATCATTAAATGTAATGATAAACACTTCAACTTAGCCACATGCAATGATAAACACTTCAACTTAGCCACAAACTCACAAAATTAAAAACAGAGCAATTTGTAACAGCAATTACTCAGAAGGTGAGAGGAGAGGAAAGGAACCTGCTTAGGTTAATGGAGATAAGAGGCTATGAGAAAATGGACTATCTCATCTCCAACATCTTTCACACAATTTTCATGGTAGCCACTAAACAAAAAATCAGAGCACAGCAACAATTCACAAAAAGAGAGAAAACTGAGAAATCCCCCTCAGAAAACAACCAAAATGAAATGGCAGTCAGAAATATAAAGGAAAAGAATGGAAACATAGAACAACCAGAAAACAAGAGACAAAATGGCAGTATTAAACACTCATATATCAATAATCACTCTAAATGTAAATGGACTGGATTCTCCAATCCAAAGACACAGAGTAGCTGGATGGATTAAAAAACAAGACCCAACAATATGCTGCTTCTAGGAAACACATCTTATCTCCAAAGACAAGCACAGGCTTAGAGTGAAGAGAGGAAAGACAATGCTCCAAACCAATGGCTAACAAAAGAAAGCAGGTGTTGCCATATTTTTATGAGACAAAGCAGACTTCAAGTTAAAAAAGACAATGAGAGACAAAGAGGGGCAGTATAAAATGATAAAAGGGACATCCCACCAAGAGAACATAATACTTGTTAATATATATGCACCTAACGCAGGGGCACCAAAGTACATAAAGCAATTATTAACAGACCTAAAGGGAGAAACTAACAGCAATACAATAATAGTAAGGGACCTCAACACCCCACTCCCATCAATGGACAGATCATCCAGACAGAAAGTCAACAAGGAAATAAAAGATTTAAATGAAACACTTGATCAGATGGACTTAATAGATACATATAGAACATTCCATCTGACAACAGCAGAATACACATTATTCTCAAGTGCACTTGGATAATTCTCAAAGAGAGACCATATGGTGGGAAACAAGGCAAATCTCAATAAATTTAAGAAGATTGAAGTTATCCCAACCATCTTTTCTGACCACAATGCAATGACGCTAGAAATCAACCAGAAAAAAAACCTGGGAACATCAGAAATATGTGGAGACTAAACAACATGCTATTGAACAACCATGGATCATTGAAGAAATCAAAGAGGAAATAAAAAACACCTGGAGACAAACAAAAATGAAAATATAACATACCAACTCTTATGGGATGCAGTAAAAGCAGTCATAAGAGGAAAATTCATAGCAATACAGGCCCACCTCAACAAGCAAGAAAAATCTCAAATAAGTAATACTATTATTTTAGTAATTTTTAACAGCCAGTGACTAGGTCTATTATTTTTACTAGGAATTAAAAAATGACGATTTTCTTTCTTTCTTTTTGTTTTTTTGGTTGAAAAAGATTCATCCTGAGCTAATATCTATACCAATCTTCCTCTATTTTTTAGTATGTGGGCTGCCAGAGCAGCATGGTTGTAACAGAGTGCTGTAGGTCTGAGCCTGGAGAACAGAACCTAGGCTGCTGAAGCAGAGCACACTGAACTGAACCACTAGGTCACTGGGGCTGGCCCACAAAATGGTGATTTCCTAATTCTCCCATGCTTTCACTTATGAGTTGAAATTATTTTATAAAGAGAAACTTACTGTCATTTACTCTTTCATTACACAATGCTATTTTTCATATTGAAAAAGCAAAAAGAATACTTAACTCTTTCATCTTCCTGTTTTCAAAATATTGATGTAGTTCAGTAGTTCAGTAACATTCTCCAATAATGTCTAACTAGCATTTTCACTGTCAGAGATTTTTTAAAACACATTTGAAGGTTTTTGATTCATTACATCTATGGTCCTTATGATCATTCTTTCTTTTTTTTTTTTCCTGCTTCATCTCCCAAACCGCCCCCGTACACAGTTGTATATCCTAGTTGTAGGTCCTTCTAGCTGTGGGATGTGGGACGCCACCTCAACATGACCTGATGAGCGGTGCCGTGTCCAAGCCCAGGATCTGAACTCTGGGCTGCCACAGCAGAGCGCACGAACTTAACCACTCGGCCATGGAGCCAGCCCCTGATCATTATTTCTTAATGGTTTACTTTTAAGAAGATAACTGCTTAAATGCTCTTTAATCAAATCTTTTTTCCTTTTGTTTAATACTTTTTTTTCTGGTGAGGAAGATTTGTCCTGAGCTAACATGTGTTGCTAATCTTCCTCTTTTTTTTTTTTTTTGTGCTTATAGATTAGCCCTGAGGTAACAACTGTGCCAATCTTCCTCCACTTTGTACGTCGAAGGGCTCCACAGAGTGGCTGATGAGCAGTGTGTAGATCTGCACCTGGGATCCACACCTGCAATCCTGGGCCACCAAAGTGGAGTGTGTGGAAATCTAACCTCTCAGCTCAGGGCCATCCCTTTTCCTTTAGCACTTTTTGTTTCCTGTTTAAGAAATCTTCACCTATGCAAAATTCTTATATTCTCTTATTGTATTCTAGAAGCCTGAGGAGTTATTTAAAAATGTATTTCTTCTCTGGTTCGGATCCTGGGTGCAGACATGGCACTGCTCATTAGGCCATGCTGAGGTGGCATCCCACATGTCACAACTAGAAGGATCTGCAACTAAAACATACAACTATGTACTGGGGGGATTTGAGGAGAAAAAGCAGAAAAAAAAGATTGGCAACAGTTTTTAGATCAGGTGCCAATCTTTAAAAATGTATTTCTTAATTTTTACATATTCAGGGGATTCTAATTATCCTTTATGCTATCAATTTAAGCTTAATTATGTGGTCAGAGAACATATACTTTACGATTATAAGCACTTGAAATTGGTGAAACTTGCTTTGTGGCCCAGCCTATGGTCATTTTCCATTTCTATATGTTTTATGTGCATCAAAAGTGAAAGTCCATTGTTTAGTTTTTGAATACACTGTTTTATGTGTGTGTATATATATATATATATACACACACATAATATATAATACAAAACATATATATATATATATATATATATATATATACAGTAATGTTGCCCTCTTTTATTATGTACCTCTAGGGCGGTGTTAAAAATATGTCCCTATAATTGTCCCTTTAACCTTTTAGTTCTGTCAAATCTTGCTTTATGTGAGTTAGACTGTATCATTATATGCACATAAATTTAGAAATTTTGCATATTTCTTGTGGATTGAGTCCTTTACAATTACGAAGAATTCCTCCTTGTATCAAAATTTACTTTAAATCTTTCTATACTTTAAACTTTCTAAATGTTATATTTAATGTATTTTTTGTAAGTGTAACTTTATTTTTAGGCCAGTCTGAAAGTCTTCATCTTTTACGTGAGCATCTAATCTATTTATACAACATATATTTGAATTTGTCTTCAATATTGCTATTTGCTGTCTATATAGCCCAGCAACTTTGATTTCCTTTTGCTCCATTTTCTTGACTTTATTTGGTTTATTTGTTATTTTATGTTATTAAATCTTCCCCTTTCATTGTGTTTCTTTACTATTCTTTTAGTTATACCATCTTTTGCTATTTTTAGAGGATACTGAGTAATTTAAATAATGCATTCTTACTAATATAAATTTTTCTTTCACAAATTCCCACATAAAGACCTCAGAACACATAAATTCTATTTATACAACTCTGCTTTGTGTCCAAGTCTTATACTATATTTTAATGCTCCATGTTTTAGACATCAAAATGCATCATTATTCTTTTATACAATTAATATACATTTAAATTTCTCACATACTTTGCCTTTCCATCACTATCATTTTCTTCATTGCTGAGCTTTCTTTTGGTATTTTTCCCCCTCCAAGATCATTTTTCATTATTTTATTTTACATGATTCTAATGGTGATGAATTCATTTAGTTTTGTTTGTTAGAAAAAGTCCTATTTCTTCCTGGGTTGGCAATTATATTTTTTTGTTGGAGAAAACGTTCCATTTTTTTCCTGGAATTCATTGTTTGTATTGAAAAGTCGTCTGCCATCAGTTCTTTGAGGATTATACATATATATTTTTTTCTCCTCTAGGAGCTATATATAAACTTTAGAGTTCCTAGTACTTTTCAATGTGTAGTTTGATGACTTGTACATTTTGTAAAATTTGCAGGCGTTATCTCTTTATGTTTTTTATCCACTCCTTCCTTTTTTCCCCTTTCTCCTGGAAATCTAAATAAACTATTTATTGTAATGTTTTATCATATTGCAAAAAACTTTAATGCTCTTTTCTACATATTCCATTTTTTTCTCTGCCCAGGCATTTTCTTAGGATATCATCCAGATGACTACTTTCCTCATAAGCTGTGACTAAAATACTGTTAAAGTCATCCACTGAGTTTAACACATGACTTTTACAGGTTAATTATTTTACAGTATCACAGTCTTGTGCTAAAAATGTCTATCTTGTCTTTTAGGTAAATGAACATAAAAAGGATAGTTATTTCAAAGTCCCTGTTTGATAACTACATTTTCTGGATCTCTTTTGATTGTTTCTATTGTGTGTCCTTTCCTTTTGGTCAATACTCTGTACATGACAAATTACATATAGTTTAATGTTCAAATGGTGAAATCTCACACCAGAGAGGATTTAAATTTGTTCTACAAGATGGATGGGCTAAGATCACAGGATTCCAAAATCCTTTTAATCTTATCAAGAGTTGACATGATTTCAACAAGAATTTTAGTCCCTGTGAGAGCTAGTCTATTTTCAGTACAGCTTTTCATCTATGGTGTAGCCATGTGGTCTCAAGTCAAGAAATATTTGCTTTTCTCCATTTGCTTTGCAGGTCGTGACATGCGTTTCTTCTCTTAATCATGAGGTATTTAAAAGCTCTGCTTCTTAGTCTCAAGTAATGGTCTTAGTCTCAACATCTTATACCAGTAATTTTTAACTGATTCAGAGAAAATAAAGTTTTGTCACTATCTGAAACATGGTTACTGCTCTTTCAAACCTTTGAACAAAACTTTAACAAATATTCGTATAATTTTCAACCACTTTATTGAGATATAATTATCATAACATAAAAGTTACCCTTTTAAAGTGTATGATTCAACATTTTTAGTATATTCAGTGAGTTGCACAACCATCATCACCATGTAATTTTAGAATATCTTCATCACCCGCCCTCAAAAAATCCTGTACCTGTTAGTAACCATTCCTCATTCCAAGACACTATTCTACTCCTATGCAATCACTAACATAATTTATGTCTCCATAGATTTACCTATTCTAGAAATTACATAAACATGTGTTCATACTACATGTAGTATTCTGTGACTGGCTTCTTTCGCTTAGTATAACGTTTTTGAAGTTCATCCATGTTATTGAAAGCATCAGTGCTTCATTTATTTTATTCCTGAATAGTATTCCGAGATATGAATGGAATATTTTTTGTTTTGTTTCCTCATTCACTTGATGAACACTTGTGTGCTTTCTGCTTTTGGCTATTATGAATAAGGCTGCTATGAACATTGGTGTACATGTTTGTGCATGGACATATGTTTTCACTTACTGGGTATTTATCCAGGAGTAGAATTATGGATCAGATGTTAACACTGTATTTAACAATATGAGGAAGTTATAGAATGTTTTCCAAACTGGCTGCACCATTGTATTCACTCCGGCAGTGTATGAGAGTTCTCCACATCCTTGCCAACTATAATAGCTTGTCAAGGCTTTCACGAAAAAAATACCACAGATTGGGTGGCTGAACTAGCAGAAGTTTATTTTCTCACAGTTCTTGAGGCTGTAAATCCAAGACCAAAGTGCCAGCAGGGTTGGTTTCCTCTGAGGCCTCTCTTCTTGATTTGCTAATGGTCACCCTCTTGTTGCCTCTTCACATGGTTGTCCCTTTCTATATGCATGCATCTTGTATCTCTCAGTCAGTGGTACCTGTACCCTAATTTCCTTTTCTCATAAGAACACCAGTAGCGTTGGATTAGGGGACACCCTAACAGCTACATTTTAACTTAATTAACTCTTTAAAGGCCCTATCTCCAAATAAGTCACAGTTGGAGATACTGGGAGTTAGGGCTCCAATATACAAATTTGGGGGGGACACATTCATCTCATAACACCAACATTGGTTACTGTCTATCTTATTATAGAAATCTTAGTGGGTATGAATTGATATCTCGTGATTTTGACTTTCATTCCTTAATGACTAATAACATGCAACTTTTCACGTGCCTATTGGACGTTTGCTTGTCTTCTTGGTTGTCTATTTGCATTCTATGTGCATTTATAAGTTGGGTTATTTCTTCTTTTATTATTTAATGTTAAGAAATTTTTCTATACTCCTTCTATAATTCTTTCATAACGTACATGCTTTGGAAATGTTTTCTCACACTCTGTTTTTACATTTTTACGTTCTTGATTGTATTATTTCTAGCAAAATTTTTAAAATTTTGATGAAGTCCCATTAATCTATCTTTTTTTCTTTTGTCACTTGTGCTTTTGGTGTTGTACCTGAGAAAACGTTGTCTAACCCAAAGTTACAATGATTTAGTCCCATCCCTTCTAAGAGTTTTATAGTTTGAACTTTAGCTCTTTGATTTCATTCTATGGTCCATTTGAAGTTAATTCTTGTGTGTGGTGTGAAGTAGGGGTCCAGCTTTATTCTTTTGCATGTGGGTATCCAATTATCCTTGTACCATTTGTTGAAAATATTATTCTTTCCCCTTTTAGCTGTGGAAAAAAGGATATGCCCCCGTTCAATGGCTGACGAATCCATCCAGAATGGCTCTTCCATTTCAGGGAGCTGGAGGAGACAGGAACTGCCACTTGGCTGCTGAGCCCTCTAAAATGGCCCTCTACAAAGCAGAGGAGTGTGATGCGCGGGAGGGGCAACATGTGCAGCCTCTAAACTGAATGCTATAATTTCCCACTGTCCGTACTGGGTTTCAGTAGTTTTTGTTAAATAAATATTTCCCAATTTGATGCCTTTGATTGATTTTTAAAAAGCCTTTCTATCAATCTCCAGACGTTTAATGATTGTCTTTGCTGATTCTGAACAGCTTAAAATAAAAAGTAGTTCTACTTTTTTATATATTGATTATTTCCATCAGTCTATCAACAGATATCTGAGTATCCAAACATTAAATGTATCGAAATCCAGAAGCTTCCCTAATTGTTCATATTAACCAAGCAACTCACATAACTCACTAACCTGACTAATTTAAAGTGTTCCCTTTGGCAATATATGTTGTTCCTCAAGCTGCTATAAAAATAAGTCAATTAGCCAGTAGCAATGCCATGATTATAAATTAGTTATATCATAATTTAAATAACTAAAAAATGTGTGGGGAAAAGTATACCTAATTTAAATTCTGAGGATATGCTCTGACCGAGCAGCTCTCATTAGAAATGGCAAAGGCAATAGGTAGACAGTGCCAAACGACACAGACAGTGCATTCAAATCTAGACAGTATGCTTGTAGTTAATAAGCACAGCAGGTGAACAATTGGATTTGAAAGGGAAATTAAATGGGCTGACCCAAGTGCTAAGACATTTATTGTGTAACTCAGCACTTTCTATTCTATGGTTACTGCAAAGCTCTTTTGTAAACCAATATGAAGGAACACTGTTAGAGCAATTGTGCATCAATTAAGTATTGTAGCCACAGGAGGAAACTCAAATACATTTTTAAAGGAAGTCAAATTCAGTCTGCTCTAATGTTAAAGCTGTTGTCCTCTCTAATCTTCTATTCTTTATGCTGAGCATGTCTATTAGGAATTAAATATTTTCTTGCACTCAGACCATTTCTTGATGGTTGATAATACTGTAGAGAGAAAAATTGCTAGGACTTGATATGCTAGTTTTCTACATAAGATACTTTTCAAAAGGAACATTTTTGACCCTTTTGGTGTCATTTCTATTAAGCATTCATTTGTTCTATTCTTCCATGTATGGTTTAACATGGTTAAAACTTCCAGATAAAACATCACTACTATCTTGAAAAAAGTATAATTTCTTTGGATAATTTTCTTTTCAATCTGGAAGTCGCTAACTTACTATAAACATGTGAAAAGATCGAATGCTGTGTTACAGGAAAGACTGATAGTTAGTGAGGAAGAAAGAGCTGGAAAATTGGAGAGAAGGTGGTAGGTTCATCTGTGGTGTTTTATCATTGGGCATCTAACCATTACACCCAAACATATTTACGGATACTAATACAATAGTCAAGGAGTTACCCAAAAAGCATTCGGACCATAAACCCTTGTTTTAAACGGAATGGAAATAATTCAGGTTTAAAGCAGGGTAAAATAGTTGCTCTAAGAGCACAGTGGAAGATATGAAAGCAGGACACAAGACGTCTCGAGTAATTATAAAGATGCATGTAGTCTCTAGTTACTCTTGACAAAACTGTTTTTGTGATTTATGGCAGGTGCTTGTTTATAAACCCATTTCTGCACAGACACAGTGAAAAGCATTTATCATTCTGCTTGGCCTTCCTTATTAGATAAATGTCACATAAACATAACCTAAATCTGGATTCTTGCTAGTCCGGCACATGAGCTGGTGGCATCTCTTTGACTATCTTCATTTTTCTGTTGACCTCCAGCAGCCAAGGAGTACTTGACAGTGACAATCCTTAGCCCTTGCGCTTTATTTGCAAGCAAGAAAAAAAAGTCATTCAGAGTGGTGGAGGTCAGCAAAGTATTATTTATCAACAAGAGGTAACTCGATATTGATTTTGGTTTATACATTCTACTCTGCAGCTGTTTTCAGTTAGTAATTCAGACTAACCAATATAAAAGCTTTCATGGCTTAAGGACATATGTATTTTGACAAAATGAAACTAATCAATAAAGATGTCAGTCAACTTGATTCCAGATAGCAAATAAACTGTCCACTCAAGAGAGTGAGACATTAATTACAGCGATTTTTAAAGTTTTGAGAAATCTTATTTTCCATGGGTTCTCCCACTCCCCCAAGATAATCTTACTTTTCAGTTGTCATTCTCTTCTTTGGAATATTTTATCTGTAATTGTTAATTAATAAATTAAAATTTAGGGGCTTCAACATGGCTTTTATTTAATGATTTATAATTTATTATTAACTATGTGAAAGTGTTATGAATATTTAACTGCAAATGGTTAAGGAAAGAAGTCAAAATTAGTAAAAAAAAAAAAAGAAAGCTGGTAAATCTGTGCAGAATAGGACAAATATTGAAAATGAGTAATATTTTAGAAACTTGAGACTGAATTGTGCAAAACGACACTGATGTATTACTATGTTGATTATCCTGTCTTTTTTTAAAGAGCTAAAAACTTGGTGGATGAAGGGTTGAGAAAATTGTTAACTGAGTTAATTCTCATTTTGACAAATTTTATGGTTACCTATATAGTTTAATACATTAAACATGGTGCACCAATATTTTTAATACAATTGTTAAAGTCTAAAATAAAGTATAAACTCTTATTTTTGTTTTCTTATCCTATTTAAAAAGTGGGAGAATCTCCTACTTATATGCCACATCATAACTCACCAAAATAATTGTCATCTTTTAGCTGGGAGATATTTTCAGCTATCTGTTCATACAGGCAGCCGTTGACAAAGAAAGCTGGACAAAAAACTAAAGAAAATAAATTTGGAAAAAAAAAAAGCTTTGAAATGAAAGAACATTTGGATTTTATATTTTAGTCACTATATAGAAGTTGTTTATTGAAGGAGTGATGTAGATTATGTAGATAATATAAGATATATAATATTTACGTAGTAGATAATATATATTAATGAAGATGACAAAAATGTAACAGTTTTTTATATAAACATTCTTAATGCATTTATTATACAACAGCTGCTAATTTCAAAGTATGTTAATGTTTTTTCATCATTGCAATAGGAAATATATTACTTTTGTTTATTCTTCCCTTTCCTTTTAGGATTTATACTATTAAAAATCATTTTGAGAACCTAAAAACCCATACAAGGGAGCTAAACAAATACACACATAAACAGGATTAAAACCATAAGCACACATAGATTTAGTTACTGCTACTAATTTTGCTTTTATTTATGTATTCATAATTAGAGTAACATATTTTGTGCCCCAAAAGAATACTCAGGTCTTGCCCAGTCAAGGATTTAGAAATCAGATAATCCTCATACTGGTAGTAAATGATAAATTTGCTTATAACACATGAGATCTCAGTTATACAAGAATCATTTTCATACGTATCATGTGTACTAGTCCATCAAGATTTGACTGTAACCAGATGTAAACTTTTAACATTCCTAAGACCATGCTATTCAGAGTGGGCTTGCCAGCTCATGGGTTTAGAGAAAGGGAAAATCATGGAGACACACACTTTCAGACACTCACTAGTTTGAGGGAAGAAAATGACCTGCATTAAGGAATCTAATACTTTGGTCATTTTCCTATCAAAAACTCTAATATGAAACTGAATGTTACATTAGTTTGATATCATTAGTAATTCGATTAACATCTTCTCAAAGGCAGGAGAAATTTTTCACACATCTTTATAGCCACATTATCTAACACAAACTTGGCATGTCACAGGTGTTCAATAAATTTTGATTTGTGCTGTTATGTCAGGAGGAAATTGCTAGATTACCACTGTGTAAAACATAAACTCCAAATTTACTGCTTTCTAGAAGCAAGCATTTATTTCTTGCTCACCTACCTTCAAGGTGGATTGGAGTCACTTAATCTAGCTGGGTGTGGCTGGGCTGGCTCTAGACTTCTAGAATCTTCTAGAGAAGATTCGGGTTTTCTCCCTGTCTCTTATCCTCCTTGGAACAAAAGCTCCCCAAGTCATCTTCCTGTGGCAAAACTCAGGAATATGAGTACAGCATTGGAGTCAACTCCATGTCCCAGAGCCACACACAGAATTTTTTTTTCAAAGATAGTTATTTATCTCTAGACATAGTTACGGGTAATTTTGGTGTATTAAGTTTCTGTGGCACAATGCCCTTAAGCTTTCTGAGAGCTTTTTTGTAGAGCTAGAAAGATCGAGTGGACACCTTTAGAGGTCTTAGAAAAGAGTGTTACAACCACATTTTTGATTTCATCTTCTTATGAAGCTGTCTCTTGGCCACACTTTGATTATTGTCTGCCTCCGAAATCTTTAGGTTATCTATATTTCCTCTATATTTTGCTGGTAAACTGGCCATTCCTTTTGGTACTCTTTATTTCCTATTTTCCTGGTACATAAAACCACTTGTACTTTTAATATTTGGCCACAAAACTTACTCACCCAATGCTACAGGTTTATTAAGTACATGTTCCCTATGTCAATTTTTTAAAAAAATTTTTATTAAGATTATTTTTTAGAGCATTTTTAGATCCACAGTCAAAACTGAGGGGAGGGGCCGGCCCCGTGGTCAAGTGGTTAAGTTCGCATGCTCCACTTCTGTGGCCCAGGGTCTCATTGGTTCAGATGCTGGACGTGGACATGGCACCACTCATCAGGCCACACAGAGGTGGCATCCCACGTGCCACAAGTAGAAGGAGCCACAACTAAAATATAAAACTATGTACTCGGGGGATTTGGGGAGAAAAAGCAGAAAGAAAAAAAAAACTGAGGGGAACGTACAGAGATTTCCTGTATACCCCCACCCCACAGAAGCATAGCTTCTTGTATTATCAAAATCCTCTACTAGGGTGGGACATGTTACAATTCGTGAGCTTACACTGACAGAGGTGTATATTTTATGAGTTTTCACAAATGTATAACTACATCTGTTCATCATCATGGTATCATACAGACTATTTTCACTTCCCTGACAATCCTCTGTGTTCTGCCTATTCATCCTTCTCCACCTCCCAACGTCAGGTACCACTGATCATTTTACTCTCTCTGTAGCTTTGCCTTGTCCATAATGTCATACAGTTGGTATCATATAGTATGTAGCCTTCTCAGATTGGCTTCTTTCACTTAGCAATATACATTTAAGTTTCCTCCATGTCTGTTCATGGCTTGATATCTCATTTCTTTTTAGTGCTGAATAATATTCCATTGTTTAGATGTACTACAGTTTATTTATCCATTCACTTACTGAAAGACATCTTGGTTGCTTACACACGTTGGCAATTATGAATAAAGCTGCTATAAACATTCATGGGCAAGTTTTTGTTGGACATAAGTTATCAGTTCCTTTGGGTAAATACCAAAGAGCTCAACTGCTGGATTATATGGTAAGAGTATGTTTAGCTTTGTAAGAAATCACCAAACTGTAGTCCAGAGTAGATGTACCATTTTGCATTCCCAGAAATGAACGAGTCCCTGTTCCACATCCTCATCTGCAGTTAATGTTGTCAGGGTTCCTGATTTTAGCCATTCTGATAGATGTATAGTGGTATCTCATTTAATTTGCATTTCCCTAATGATGTGTAATGTAGACCATCTTCTCATGTACCTATTTGCCATCAATGTATCGTCTTCGGTGAAATGTCTGTTAAAGTCTTTGGCTTGTTTTTTAATCAAGTTGTTTTCTTATTGTTGAGTTCTAAGAGTTCTTTGTATATTTTGGATAATCCTTTATCAGATGTGTCTTTTATAAATATTTTCTCCCAGTCTGTGGCTTATCTCCTTATTCTCTTGACATTTTCTTTAGCAGAGCAAAAGTTTTTAATTTTAATAAACTCTAGCTTATCAATTATTTCTTTCATAAATCATGCCTTTGGTGGTGTATCTAAAAAGCGATTGGCATACCCAAGTTCACATAAGTATTCTCCAATGCTATCTTCTAAGAGTTTTATAGTTTGTGTTTTACATGTAGGTTTGTTATCCATTTTCAGTTAATTTTTGTGAAGGGTTTCAAGTCTGTGTCTAGATTCACTTTTTTTCATGTGGATGTTCAGTTCTTTCAGCAATATTTGTAAAGCTATCTTTGATCCATTGCATTGCCTTTGCTCATTTGTCAAAGGTTAATTGACTATATTTATGTGAGTCTATTTCTGGGCTCTCTATTCTGTTTTATTGATCTATTTGTCTATTCTTTCACCGATACCACAATGTCTTTAGTACTGTAGCTTTATAGTAAGTCTTTTGAGGTCAGGTAGAATCAGTCCTCCAACTTTATTCTTCTCCTTCAATATTGTTTTGTATTCTGGATCTTTTGCCTCTCCATATAAACTTGAAGATCAGTTTTTCAATATCCACAAAATAACTTGCTGGAAATTTGATTGGGATGAATTGAATTTATAGATCAAGTTGGGAGGAAATGACATCTTGGAAATCCTGGGTCTTCCTGTCCATGAACATAGAATATCTCTCCATTTGTTTAGTTCTTCTCTGATTTCATTCATAGGTTTTGTTCTTTTCCTCTTATAGGTCTTGCACATATTTTGTTAGACTTATACCTAAGAGTTTCATTTTTCGGGGTGCTAATATAACTGGTATTGTGTTTTTAATTTCAAATTTCATTTGCTCATTGCTAATATATAGGAAAGTGATTGATTCTTGTATATTAACTCTGTATCCTGCAATCTTGCTATAATTACTTATTATTTTGGAATTTTTGGATGAATTTGTTTAGATTTTCTACATAGTTGATCATGTCATCTGTGAACAAAGACAGTTTTATATCTTTCTTCCCAATCTGTATGTCTGTCATTTCCTTTTCTTATCTTATGGCATTAACAAAAACTTCCAGTATAATCTTGAAGTATAATGTTAGCTGTAGGTTTTTTTTAGATAGTCTTTATCAAGTTGAGAAAATTCTCCTCTATTTCTAGTTTACTGAGAGTTTTTATAAATAATGAGTGTTGGATTTGTCGAATGGCTTTTTGCATCTATTGATATGATCACATGATTTTGTTTTTAGCCTTTTAATGTAATAGATTACATTATTTGATTTTTGAATGTTGAACCAGCTTTGCATACCTGGAATAAATCACACTTGGTTGTGGTGTATAATTCTTTTTATACCTTGTTGGATTCAATCGGCTAATATTTTGTTGGAGATATCTGCATCTATGTTCATGAGAGATACTGGTCTGTAGTTTTCTTTTCTTGTAATATGTTTGTCTGGTTTTGATATTAGGGTAAATCAGGCCATGTAGAATGAGTTGGAAAGTATCCCCTCTGATTCTATCCTCTGAAAGAAATTGTAGGGAGTTAGTATAATATCATCATTAAACATTTGGTAGAATTCACCAATGAACCTATCTGGGCCTGGTGCTTTCAGTTTGGGAAAGTTATTAATGGTGGTTCAATTTATTTAATAGATACAGGCCTAGTCAGATTATGTATTTCTTCTTGTATAAGTTTTGACACATTGTGCCTTTCAAGAACTTGATCTGTTCAATCTAGGTTATCAAATTTATGGGCATAGTGTTATTCATAATATTCCTTTATAATCTTTTTAACATTCCTAGGATTAATAGGGATATCCCCTTATTTCTGATATTAATAATTTATATTCGCTCTCTTTTTCTTAGTTAGCTTGGTTAGAGGCTTATCAATTTTATTAATCTCTTCAGAAAAACAGCTTTTGGTTTTGTTGATTTTCTCTACTGATTTCCTGTTTTGAGTTTTATTGATTTTGACTCTAATTCTTATTTCTTTCCTTCTGCTTAATTTGGTTTTAACTTGCCTTTCTTTTTCTATTTTAATAATCTTGAGACTTGGATTATTGATTTTAGATCTTTCTTGTCTTCTAATATATGCATTCAAGCACTACTTTGGCTGCATTACACACATTTTGATAAATTGTGTTTTCATTTTTATTTCATTCAAAATATTTTAAATTTCTCTTGAGGTTTCTTCTTTGACCCAAGTGTAATTTAAAAATGTGTTGTTTAATCTCACATAATTTTTGATTTTCCAGTTATCTGTCTGCTGTTGATTTCTAGATTAATTCCATTGTGGTCTGAGAACAGGCAAAGTATAATTTCTATTCTTTTAAGTTTGTTACAGTGTGTTTTATAGTCCAGAACATGGTTCATCTTAGTGAAGGTTCCATAGGAGTTTGAGGAGAATGTATCCTGCTGTTGCTGGATGAAGTAGTCTATACATGTCCAGTATGTCCAGGTGAATGATGTTGAGTTCAACTATGTCCTTACTGATTTTCTACCTCTTGGATCTGTCCATTTCTGAGAGAGGGGTGTTACAGTCTCCAATTATGATAGTGGATTCATCTATTTCTCATTGCAATTCTATTAGGTTTTACCTTACATAATTTGATGCTCTATTGTTAGGCACTGTGGGGGATCAGAATTGGCCACCCCAAAACGTGTCTCTTTGGCTTGATTATTTTTAAGGACAAGAGACTCTGGAAGAAACTTTGACATTTCCCCTAACTGCCTAAAAGAATTTAAGGAAGAAGTACTGTCCCCAGAACAGGCCATCATTTTAGATAATTCTCCGTGTCGCTAGACGGTGAGGATACTTGCTAAGTTCATTCATATCAAAGTTCTTTCTATGAAACATTTGCTTTTCCATTTCCATGTGAATTGCCTTCCCCCACTTTGAAGTCCCAAACCACTACCCCCAGCATCCTCTTTTGTCTTTAGCTGAAGATGGCATTTAAGGTGGCAGGCTTTGGCCATTCCAGTGAGTTATTCAGTTTTCCTGGGTTTCTGTCATGTATGAATGTCATTAAACTTTGTTTGATTTTCTCTTGTTATTTTTTTTCATGTAAATTTAATTCTTGGACCAACCAGAAGGACCTAGAGGGTAGAGGAATTGTCTTCCTCTCCTACAGCAAATACTATGGACGATTGTATGTGTATTGTATGTGTTGTGTATGTGTATGTTGCATGTGTATAGGTATTATATGCTAAGGACTATTGTCTTCTTGGAGAATTGACTCCTTTATCATTAAGTAATGCCCTTATTATTCCTGAAAATTTTCATTACTTTGAAGTCTGCTCTGTTGGAAATTAATATAGTTACATCTGCTTTCTTTTTATTAGTGTTAGCATGGTATATTTTTCTCTATCTATTTACTTTTAATCTATATGTCTTTATATTTAAAGTGAATTTCTTGTAGACAACATATAAGAGGGTCTTTTTTGTTTTATTCCACTCTGACAGTCTTTTAACTGGTGCATTTAGACCATTAATATTCAAAGTAATTATAAATGTAATTTGGTTAATGTCTACCATATTCATTACTTTTTTTTTTTTTTTTTGCCCTTGATCTTTGCTCCTACTTTTGCCTTTGACTCTTCTTCCTCCCTTTATGGTTACAATTAAACATTTTATATGATTCCATTTTCTCTCCTTTCTTAGCATATCAGTTTTACTTATTTGAAAAAATTTTTTTTTAGTTTCCCTAGAGTTTGCAATGTACGTTTACAACTAATCCATATCTGCTTTCCAATAACACTATACCACTTCACAGGTAGTATAATTACTTTATAAAAACAAAATAATCATAATTCCTCTCTCCCATCCCTTGTATTATTGCTGTCATTCATTTAAATTATATATATTACGTACACAAGCATATGTAATCAAATTCATTATTGGTATTATTATTTGAACAAATTTTTATCTGTAAGGTCAATTAAGAGTGAGAAAAACAAAATTTTTTATTTTATCTTCACTTATTCGTTCTTCAGTGTTCTTTGTTACTTTATATAGAGCTTAGTTTCTGACCTAGATTATTTTCCTTCTCTCTAACGAACTTATTTTAACAATTCTTGCAAAACAGGTTTACAGGCAGCAAATTCCCTCAGTTTTTGTTTATCTAAGTCTGCATTTCTCCTTTACTTATGAAGGATAATTTCTCAGGGTACAGAATTGTAGGTTGGTAGGATTTTTATTCTCGACACTTTAAATATTTTACTATTTTCTTGTTTGCATAATTTTCAAGGAGAAGTTGGATGTATTTCTTATGTTTGTTGAGGTATTTTTTCCCTTTGGCTTCTTTCAAGATTTCTTTCTTTACCTTACATTTTCTGACGTTTGAAGACAATGTGCCTAGGTGTAGGTTTTTAGGCATTTATCCTGCTTGGTATTCCCTGAGATTCCTGTAACTGTGATTTGGTGTCCTATATTAATTTGGGAAAATCTCAGTTATTTTTGTTTCAAATTTTTCTTCTATTTCTTTCTCTTTTTCTTCTTCTATTTCCAGTACATGTATACTACAACTATTCTAGTAGTCCCACAGTTCTCGGATATTCTGTTTCTTGAGCTTTTTACTTGTTAGAAGAGAATGGCATCTTCCAAGGTCCTTACAAGTGGAACCATAAACTAGATGTCCCCTCATGTCAATGTTTAATAAAAGTTTTGCCACTGCATAAAATTGGTAACTACTTTTCTGATCTCCTATAACAGGTTCTCCTATAATAGTTCCCAAGCTAATGTCACATATTTTGGTACCCCACAGTTTGCACCAACTTCTGAATCATTTAGCCATTGTCATATGGATATGCATAAGAAATCAATCTCAAAATTTTTGTGACTTAAAACAGTAGGTATTTATTTGTTTATTTCTGCTTATATATCTGTGTTTTTAGTGGATATGGTCTGAGTTTACCAAGTCTTGTCTCCAAGTTTTAAGTTTGGACCAGATCTGCTCCATATGTCTCTCATTTTTCTAAGACCAGTTAATATCTGAGCCATGTTCTTAAGGTGAAAGGCAGGACAAGAGAGCAAGTCCAATTGAACTAGCATATTCAAGTCACTAGTCATGTCACAGTTGCTAATATCTCATTGTCAAAGAAAGTTATATAGTTAAGCCTAGTAGCAATAAGGCAAGGAAATACACTCTTCCTATGGGGTTCATGGGGTAGTGGGAGTAAATATTTTCTAATTTAGAAGGGAACTGTAGGCATGGAATCAATTATTCAGTTTCTGATAGCCAACTATGAAACTGAATTATTTGAAATTACTTTCCTATGTTTTATGCCCACAGGGAAACCATGCGGAAATCTCGGGTCACATATATTGTCTCCCCTTAGCAATTATATTTTATACTATACATTTGAAAAGCCTGAAATTGGAAATAACTGAGACTAATTTTTAAATGCACTTGGGTACTAAATTACTCTCCAGTACTCCCAGCAGATATGATAATGACTAACATACTCCACGTTTACTGACAAAAGGATGAATATAAAGTTGCATGCAGAAATTAATGGTCAAAGGGATTTCTGGGTGTTTTTGTGAAATGTTCAGCCATTATTTCTCCAAATATTTCAAGTCCTTTGTTCCCTTTCCTCTCCTTGAAGGCAGCATTTACAAATATATTAGGCTTATTGAAGTTGTCCCACACTCTGTTCTTTCATTTTTTTTTTTTTACAAGATGACCATGAAGTTTATTAATGTTCAAATTGTCAAGCCCACAACAATGTCCAGATAAGTTATTCGAATTAAAAAAGAACTGAGTCAGGTCCCTGGATACAAAATACATCTATCAACTGACTGTTGTGTATAGAATAAACAGATTTTAAAATAAAATTTAAAATGCCATCTAAAATGTTAGGCCATAAAAGAAGTGAAGTACTGGAAATAAACTTACAGAAAGATGTACAGAAGACTTTTGTGGTTTAACAGTATCACTTCTTAGGACTCTGTGTAAGCAATCAAATGAAGGAATAAATAAGTGCTAGACAGACTGGAAAGCTCAGCGCATTCTGATAATAATTTTAATAACATTTGGAGCAGCGTGACCCCTGCTGGCCTCACGGTGAACAGCAAATGACCCCTGCACAGGTCGGATAAACGGAGGTGCATCTGCACTGCAGAGGAGTCACCAGCTGCAAAGACGAGCCTGCCACCTCTTCCCTCCCCAACGTGGATGCCACCTGCAGGCCAACGACACCCTGGTCCCCTCTGACCCCGTGGGATCTGCGGGGCTTTTCAGGGACAGAATCCTCTATAAATCCTGTAAACTCCCAGGGCCCGAGTCATTCTCATCTGCAGAGTCATCCCTCTTTTGGCACCCAGACATGCAGGAGGGGGCGGGTCCCTCCCAGGGGTCATGGGGTGAGAAGAACACTGTGAAATCAGGGATTGCAACAGAGTCTGGCGAGAAGTCCGAGGCCTAGGGGTCGTGTGGCCAAGCTGGAGTCAGGGCTGGAGCAGCCGGAACAATGGCCTGGGCGCCGTGCGCAGGAGCCTTCCAGGCCTGGCTGGGGCTAGAGACGCTGGGCTCTAATGGTGGGAAGATCCCAGCAGCGTTGGGCGGAGGGGGGCTGCAGAAACTTGGGCCCTCGGGGAGCGGGGTGGCGGTGGGGGGCCGGCAGGAATAGGACAGGCAGAGCGGCCAGGGCTGTGGCTCTGGGGCCCCCAAGGCATAGTGTGGGCTCTCCGGCCTCGAGGCCTGAGCAGTTGCTGCAGCCTAGATTCCTTGGCCGGCGGTTCTTGAACCACACCTGCACTTGGTGCCCCTTCAGGGACAGCCCAACCGCCAGGGCCTCGTGTTCCTCGTAGGTCGTAGGTCGGGTACTTGTTCCTCTGGAAGCTTGTCTCCAGCTTCTGCTGCTGCTGCTGTTCCTTCCTGTATGCTGTTCGCCCCTGCTGCTGCCTCCTCAGGGAGCTTGGTGATGGTGGGGGACCCATCAGAGCCCCGGGTTCTTGCATCCTCCCTGTTGCTCTGTTCCCTGCATTTGAACTATTCTTTCATTTTTTTTAATTCTTATTTCAGTCTGTGTTTCATTTTGAATAGTTTCTATTGTTAAGTCTTCAAGTTCACTCATCTCTTCATCTGCAGTCAAATACATGCTTGACTTCTCAGTGTACTGTCCATCTCAGACACTGTACTTTTTCCTCTCTGGCATCCTAGCTTACTTTTTTCAATTTAATTTTATGTTTGTTATTTTTCTTTTTTCTACATTACATGTTTAATCTTCCTTCTACCTTCTTAAACATATAGAACATAATTATAATAACTGTTTTAATGTTCTCGTGTACTGATTTTATCATGGTGCCATTTCTAGGGACCATGAGGTTTTTGAGGTTCACAGTCACACGAAATATTCCCAGCCCTTGTGAGTTTTGAGATCAACTCTTTGGGGTTCTGATGTCTTCAACTGATTCTTGAATAGTTGTTTCAATGCATACAATGTTTATTTTCAATTGAAGATTCAAGGGTCTAATGCTATCTCCAGAGCCCCATTTCTGCAGAGCTCTCTTTTCCTATATAATCTCTTTGTAAACTCTAAGCTGCTTTGACCTCCTCATACTTCCAGCTCCATCTTCTCAACTTGGGGACACTGTTGGCCTTCAACTTGGGTTCTCAATCCCTTCACTGTAGCCTGCTTATTCTCTTCAGTAAGCTGTCACAGTTTTAGGACTTATTTGTTTCCGCTTTCCCAGTAATCACTATCCTATGCTAATTGATGTTTAATGTTTGAAAACTATTTTTTTGCATATTTTGTGTAATTTTTTTTCTGGTTGTTTTTTGTGGATAGTGAACTCAAATTCATGTTATTCCATATTGATTGGAATCAGAAGTTCTATTTTTTTAAAGCTTTCTCTTTAATGTAATATCTTTAACTCTTCAGTAAATTCTAATTCAATTTGTTTTATTTTGTGATATAGGTGCTAAAACTGTATTTTTCATATTTCTTAGTGTCATCTACCTTTCAAGGCCTTTCTTCTGTTTTATTTTATTACTTTTCCTCCTTCTTCCCTGATCACATACCTTTCCACAGATAATCTGTCTAGTGACTTTAATATAGTTTTCATTCTATTTCTAAATTTGGCACTCAGTATTATGTTGTTGACTATTATTAACATTTAGTTAATAGTTTAAAGCCATTGGCTTTTACTATATAGTTCTCATGCATCACCTTCTCTATCTGTCTCTTCAATTATGGACACGTAGGCAGCTTCTAACTCCTTTCTTCCCCCGTGCTGCAATGACCTTCTTAATGCAGGTTTGCTTAAGAGTCCTGGTAAAAGTTTCCTGTGGTCAGAATTGCAGGGCAATGAGATATAGGTACTTAATTTCACAGAATACTACCAGATTGCTCTTTAAAATGTATGCAAACTGTTATACTCCCACCACTATCTCAAGATAGCTTCTGTTGCTTATCTTAAGATGTGCAATTTAGAGTATTTATTTTCCTATGTTTGCCAATTTCATCAGTGTAAAGTAAATTTGAATTCAGTAAGTTAATTAAATATTGAATGAAATTTTAAGCATGTAATACAATTTTTCAATTTTACATGTACTTTCCTTATTATTCCTCAGAAAACATTTAAGGAGTTTACTATCATACCTTCTATCGCATATTTAAGAAAGCTGAAGCTTAGTGAAGTCACAAAGCTAGTACATAAAAGAGGTGCCCAGATCTCTATTAGCTCATAAATATTCCAATCTAAATTAGTCAGTGAAATGTATAAATTTGCTATATTCCACTAACATATGGTAACTTTTTATAATAGATATAATGAATATTAAGAGAAAAAAATATTAACACAAGTAGAATTTTTAAAATGTTAACACTGCCTGAGCAGCATCACATATTTATTTTTACATCAAACTATTTGTTTTAATGCATTCTGTGTGTAGATTATATTATCTTGTTCTTTAAAAAAAAAGAAGGCAAATGATCTAATTTAATTAAATGTTGCTGATTTGAAATAATTTGATTTAAATTTGAATTAATTTAATTCAAAGTTAAATTAATCCCCCAAAACTAGGAAATTGCATTTAAAAGTCTTCCAGAGAAGATAAAATGTGACAGGTCAGAGTTTTGGTCTTCGACACAAAATATAAAAACCTCAAAGAAAATAGTTATTAAGCTAGCCTTGTGTCACTATGACATTACATAAACAAAAGTAATTGGAAACACAATGGTAACTGCTTCAGCTATTTAAAGGATTTATGTTAGTAATTCAAGAAATTGCCACAAAGTTTTATTGAATTTTGAGTTAAAATCAGAAGGTCTCTTAGTACAGACTTCTGAGTTCTGAGGTTTAAGCTTTTCAAGACTTCATCTCATTTAATTGCATCTCACTCTGATTTCTACATCAAAAAATGTTACTTTAGCTCCACTATGGTTTGAAATTTCAGATTTGGTAATTCAATTTCTGTAACTGCTATAAATCATAAGCATTCTTTTATCTTGCAGATAGGAGAAATCAGAACATACGGCTGCCTGTTTTTTAGAGGCAATAAAATGGGAAGTGCTAACATCACATATTATTTCTAGATTATCTAGAATTAGAATCATTCTTCAAAAGAATGGTCATATGTTAAAAAAAATTAATGAAAATTATGTAAAAAATGCCTCCAAAAAGCATCCCCATTTAACCATATAACGTTATGGAATACAGAGTCTGTAATTTAGTATAAAATCTATGTTGTCCCACCACTCTTCCAATTCTTAGATTTTTCTCAGAAGCATATTTGCCAGGTGGTCATTGAGTCTGTATTGGAGCATAGCCAATTAGCGAAAATAGATACATCATTGCCCAAGATAGGCAATTCCATCTTTGAACAACTCTGAAGGTAATTTAAGAAATTTTACAGAGAAAACAAAACATGACAGAATATTTTTCCCTAACAATCATTGGTCTAAATCCATGATTGTCTCATTGTTGAGATAATAACTGTCTTCAGATATTTCTTATTGTTTGTTTAAGCAATGCTGATTCCACTGACTGTTCTTCATCATGGTTTAATTTTCAGTTTAGTAACCATCTTGACCTGAGTACATAGATTGCATTCTAGACTGTCAATATACTTCTCAAAGCCTAGGTGGTAACACAAATATGCAGTCAATGTTTTGCATTTATGTATGTCATAGCCATCTTATACACTAAACATTATCATGTCTAGAATGTGTGAGATTATCTGACATTCCAACATGTACTTAAATGTGACCTAGTAGCTGCATTAGCCTGAATTCTCTCAGGTGATTATGGAGGAAAAGAATTTGCTTTGGAACTGTGAATGACAAATTCTCTCACATGAATATTTGCATTTGCTGAATTAGTAAAATCAGGGTTTTGTGTTTTTGTTTGTTTTTAGTGTAAGCAGGAGAACCCGAGTTGCTTTCTGCCTATTATGATATATTTATTGTTCCCAAATAATCTAGAAAATGTTAAAAATGTAATTGGTTAGTTCTATTAATTTCTATTTTTTATTCGAAGAGTTGCAGTTATTATATAGCTTGGTGCAATTTAAAATTCCTAAGTCAAAAATGTGATAGGAACATGTAAAAATTTTACTAGAACAAAAAGTAATAAAACATCACTTTGTATTTATCCTCTTGATATATATAGAAAATAATACACAAGAAAAAAGGATGATTCCTGGGGAAAATGGTTGATTATTCTAACTGCCAATTACCCATATTACTTTTATATGTCCCATACAATATTTACCACCATACAGTGACCTCTGTTATCCTCATAGATATTTTGAACACTCTTTAGATAGATTGTTGTATTAGATTTCATAAATTTGGATGAAAGTGGATAATCATAAAAGTTGCTTGTAAAACACAACACTAGATACATATGAAATATTTTAGCTTGCTCTCTCCTATATTTGAATAGATAGTTCTTAGGACCAGAGCCAATTCACTTGAAGGATGTTCCTCAATCATTCCGTAGCAGTTTCATTCCAGGAATTTATGACTTCACAGTTATGTCCTTTCCAAGTGACCTAAAATTGACAAGCAAAGTCACAATCATTTCTGGCATTTGACACAGGGTAAAAAATGGTTCATTCAAGTTTTCATGGCTGTTTCTCTTGAAATTCCTTTTCAGAAACCAAGATAC
Source organism: Equus caballus (assembly GCF_041296265.1). NCBI lineage: Eukaryota > Metazoa > Chordata > Mammalia > Perissodactyla > Equidae > Equus > Equus caballus. The sequence goes on along the minus strand of NC_091701.1, from coordinate 70,641,550 downwards.
AGCTCTATTTGCCTTTCCGTATGTTTTATAGTTAGTAAATTTGTAAGATTAAAACTTTTGTCGTATTTCAATGGTAATGCACTCTCCAGTTTTTCCTTTCTCTTATCATTCTAGTTAAGATTTTCCTACATTGTGATTTATTTCAGAATACTTGCCTTTATAAAGCTATTTGGATGAAATATATTTGTGGTAGCATTATAGAAATTTGATTTTACTTTGAAATATATCAATGATTAGTAATAGTCACTTTACATGTAATAAAAAATTTTCAAGAATGGTCACTTTATATGTAATAAAAAACTTTCCTACTTAACCTAGGAGAAAATTGATTATATTAAAATATGTATAATTCTATAAACATCATTAAAATATAAAGATAATCATTGATCCAATTAATGAATTTGGGTAATACTAATTATAGTTCTAAAAACAATAAAAAATATTTATCTTAATTTTCCAAGAAAGAAATCTGAGAGAAGATATATCTGATATGACACTAATAAGATATATCCGATATGAAACTAATGATTCTAATAATAAAGAGAGGCAAGGTAGAGAAATTAATTTCCAAACTTGCAAGTTTTTAAGGAAAAGATGATGATTCTTATACTGCTATTGATAAAATTCATAATGAATAATAGCCAAAGTGACAGCAAGTATTCATTAAGTGCCTACTATGCATCAGGAACTCTTCTAGGTGGTGGGTGTATATGTATTTGAGAACCAGGTAAATAAGGTCTCAGCATTCATGAATCTCAATTTCTAGTGGAAAAGAGGCTCACGCACAAAAAAATAATAACTTAATAAAGAAATTGATATCAGATAGTGTTAAGTTCTGTAAAAGAGACAAATGAGAGGCATTTGGAAAATATGGAATATTAAACTTCCTTTGCTTCAAAGGCATAGAAGTACTAGATGAAATTAATAGAATAGAAAGAAGTTCCCAGTTGAATGGGATCAAGGAAATAGAAATACCACAGTTAGTAAATACAAATAAATAACAATATCAGAGAAGTATGTGTTTGCTGAAGCTCACCAGAGAATTAGGGATATGTTTAATCCTCATCAACTGGAAATGGAGTTTTAATGTTCAGGGAGGAAGGGAAATCATAACCACGTGCTTTGTGTTCACTGGTTGCAAAACTTTAACTACCAAAGACATTTGGGAGTCACAAAAGATTGCCACCCCTTAACTGAAGACCAGAAAAAGCCTACCAGCTCTGAGAAAGAAAACCTTGAATGTTTATAATAATTTATTTATAATAACCCAAGCTGGAAACAGCTCAGATATACTTCAATGGGTGAATGGTTAAATACACTATGGTAATCCATACCATGGACTATTACTCAGCAATAAAAAAGAAGGAACAATTCTTTTCTTTTTTGTTTAGATTTGTTTTTAAATTATTTTATTGAGGTCTGATTGGCTTATAACATTGTGTAAATTTCAAATGTACATCACTATGTTTCAGTTTCTGTGTAGACTGTGTTGTGTTCACCACCATTGGTCCAGTTTTTGTTTATTTATTTATGTTTTTTGCTGAGGAAGATTCACCCTGAGCTAACATCTATGCCAGACTTCCTCTATGTTATATGTGGGTCCCTGCCACAGAACAGTTGCCAATAAGTGGTGTAGGTCTGTGCCCAGGAGTTGAACCCTGGCAGCCAAAGTGGAATGCGCCAAACTTAACCATTAGGCCATGAGGCCCGCCCAAACAGTTCAGTTTTTATCCATCACTGTACATATGTGCCACTTTACCACTTTTGCCCTCCCCTTACCCCCATCTCCTCTGGTAAGCATTAATCTGTTCTCTTTAGCGATGTGATCGTTTATCTTCCACATATGAGACTTTTATCTTTCTCTGTCTGACTTATTTCTCTCAGCATGATACTCTCAAGGTCCATCCATGTTGTTGGAAATAGCACAATTTTGTCTTTTTTATGGCTAAGTGATATTCCATTGTATATATATATACATATATATATATATATGTATATGTATACCACATCTCCTTTATCATTCATCCATTGATGGGCACTTGGGTTGCTTCCACGTCTTGGCTATTGTGAATAATGTTGTGATGAACATAGCGGTGCATAGATCTCTTTGAATTACTGATTTCATGTTCTTTGGATAAATACCCACTACTGGAATAGCTGGATCATATGGTAGTTCTACTTTTAATTTTTTGAGAAATCTCCATACTGTTTTCCATAATGGCTGCACCAGTTTGCACTCCCACCAGCAGTTTATGAGGGCTCCCTTTTCTCCACACCCTGTCCAATGCTTGTTATTTCTTGCCCTGTTAAATATAGCCATTCTGGCAGGCATGAGGTGATATCTCATTGTAGTTTTGACTTGAATTTCCCTAATAATTAGTGATGTTGAACATCTTTTCATGTGTCTGTTGGCCGTCTGTATATCATCTTGTAAAAATGTCTGTTCATATCTTCTGCCCATTTTTTGATTGGGTTGTTAACTTTTTTGTTGTTGACTTGTATTTGTTCTTTATCTATTTTGGAAATTAACCCCTTGTCTGATATATGATTTGCAAATATTTTCTCCCAGTTAGTGGGGTGTCCTTTCATTTTGTTGATGCCTTCCTTTGCTGTGCAGAAGCTTTTTAGTCTGATGTAGTCTCATTTGCTTATTTGTTATTTTGTTTTCCTTGCCTGAGTAGACATGGCATTCAAAAAGATCCTGCTAACACTGATGTGAAATATATACTGCTATGTTTTCTTCTAGGAGTTTTACAGTTTCAAGTCTTAGATTCAAGTCTTTAATCCATATTGAATTAATTTTTTATATGATGTAAGATAATGATCTACTTTTATTCTTTTGCACGTGCCTGTCCAGTTTTGCCAACATTATTTATTGAAGAGACTTTCCTTTCTCCACTGTATCTTCTCCACTCCTTTGTTGAAGATTAGCTGTCCATAGAAATGTGCTTTTATTTCTGGGTGTTCAATACTGTTCCATTGATCTGCTTTGATTACTATAGCTTTGTAGTATAATTTGAATTCAGGGATTGTGATACCTCCAGCTTTGTTCTTTTTTCTCTGGGTTGCTTTGGCTATTCGAGGTCTTTTGCTGTTCCATATAAATTTTAGGATTCTTTGTTCCATTTCCATGAAGAATGTCATTGGAATTCTGATTGGAATTGCATTGAATCTGCAGATTGCTTTAGGTAATATAGACATTTCAACTATGTTTATTCTTCTAATCTATGAGCATGGCATATCTTTCAATTTCTCTCTGTCTTCTTCTATTTCTTTCAATAATGCATTATAGGTTTCAGTGTATAAGTCTTTCACACCCTTGGTTAAATTTTTTCCTGTGTATTTTATTCTTTTTGTTGGAATAGTAAGTGGGATTGTAGTCGTGATTTCTCTTTCTGCTAGTCTGTTGTTAGTGTATGGAAATGCAACTGATTTTTGTGTGTTGATTTTGTACCCTGCAACTTTACTGTACTCATTGATTATTTCTAATAGTTTTTTGGTGGATTATTTAGGATTTTCTGTATACAGAATCATGTCACCCACAAAGTGACAGTTTTACTTCTTCCTTTCCTATTTGGATTCCCTTTTATTTCTTTTTCTTGCCTAATTGCTCTGGCTAAAATTTCCAATAGTATGTTGAATAAGAGTGTGAGAGTGGACATCCTTGTCTTTTTCCTGTTCTCAGAGGAATAGCTTTCAGGTTTTCATCACTGAGTTTGATGTTGGCTGTGGGTTTGTCATATCTTCCCCTTATTATGTTGAGGTGCTTTCCTTCTATACCCATTTTATTGAGAGCTTTTATCATAAATGGATGTTGGATCTTATCAAATGCTTTCTATGCATCTATTGAGATGATCATGTGATTTTTATTCTTTATTTTGTTAAGTGGTGTATCACATTGATTGAATTGCAGATGTGTAACCATCCCTGCATCCCTGGAATACATCCCACTTGGTCATGTTGTTAGATCCTTTTAATGTGTTGTTGTATTCAACTTGCTAATATTTTGTTGAAGGTTTCTGCATCTGTGTTCATCAGCAATATTGGCCTGTAATTTTCCTTGTTTGTATTGTCCTTGTCTGGTTTTGGTATCAGGGTAATGTTGGCCTCATAGAATGAGTTAGGAAGTGCCTTATCCTCTTAAATATTGCAGAATAATTTGAGAAGGAGAAATATTAAATCTTCTATGAATGTATGGTAAAAATTTTGTTCTTGTTCCTATATGTAATGCTTCCTGTTGAAGATTTGTACTTTATCCAGGTATTCAATTCTGTGTACACAGATTATATCTACTCAGAATATTGCTATGGCAATCATTTGAGGTAATAGCTTAAATGAACTCTTTAGTTTTTAAGATAAAGTCCTGCTAAATATTGTACAAATTAACGTGCAATATTTTGGAATTATATATACATGGATTAATTAAAAATCATGAATCATAATATATATTAAAGTCTATTTTAATACTTATAACAATTCAGTATTAGCAAGTATGCTAATCAAGTATAGCTTGTAGAGAGTCTTGAGAAAATTTCATGGAAAAATGCAAAAGATTGATTTGGTAATTTGTGATTAGTATTCAAATTTCTGTAGATGGGCGTCCTTCTGAAATATATGTAGTTGATTAAAAGTAGATTGCTTTCAAAATTTTTGTTTGAGATCTCACCATTTTGTGTTTGGACAGTTAATTTGAAGATGACAATTATGTACAGCACTTTATATTTATACCTCCTAAATTAATTGAATAGTCTAGTCTGGTTTGGGGGATCAAACTTGTATCTTAAGCTACATTTGGCAGTACTATATTATCTACAAATTTGTTTATATTTCTTAGGCAGTCTACTACAAACCACACTCTAAATGATAATGACCTATTATCCACTTTCGATCTGGTATTGCAAATAATCCCCGTAACTTTCCTTGCATTTATCAGATACCTTTGAATAACTTTTTATTATCATAAGACTTCAACAAAAACAATGATGCAATGCATACATTATTTTAAAACAGTCTAATGATCTTGTCAAACAACAAAAGAAATCACTCAACATGAACTGTCATGAATGGAACTATGCTCCACCCTCATGACCACTGTCTCTTTTGGTGTTCATAGACCAAATGTTTTAGAACAAACTTCAGGCTCTTTTTAGGATCTATGGCAATTTAACTATTCTTAATGGAAGATAATTAAGGTTTTTTCCTTCTCTGAAAATCTGGACGATCTATTTCATGCCCCTATATTTTTCCCCCTCTGTTCTCTACAATTTCCAAAATTATTTCCAAAATCAGTCTTCTGTTGAGAAGGAATAGAATCACAGCCTTCAAATAATTTTTAGACTTACAATCTGCCCCTGGCTGGCTCTAGTTCATCATTCATTTCTCCATTTATGCATCATACTCATCAGAAATACATTTACTGACACTTTATCAAAACTTGTCTAACACTGTCACCCATGTTTCGACAAAATCACCCTTCTTCATACTCTTAGCAATTATTTTTATTTATTAAGATTTATATCAGAAAAATATATGTATACATATATGAAATATAGAGAATGAAAGAAAAGAGAAATAAATGAAATATAAAAATAAAAGTTATGATATTTGGAGACTAGAATTAGAAGCGCTATTATCCACTTCAAAGGATAAAAATGGACAGTAGAGAATATTTTTAAAAATACTTTGGATAGGGGCTGGCCCCGTGGCCGAGTGATTAAGTTCGCGCACTCCGCTGCAGGCGGCCCAGTGTTTCGTTGGTTCGAATCCTGGGCGCGGACATGGCACTGCTCATCAAACCACGCTGAGGCAGCGTCCCACATGCCACAACTAGAAGGACCCACAACGAAGAATATACAACTATGTACCGGGGGGCTTTGGGGAGAAAAAGGAAAAAATAAAATCTTTAAAAAAAAAATACTTTGGATAAATAATGGAGGTAGATTTCCAAGAATTAAAAATAGTGTCAATGATTCAAATTGAAAAATATCAGAGTGGCAAAGAGGAGTGATAAGGAAAGAAATCACACATCTAGACATGATAGTGAAATTTTAATGAAATGATGACAAAGAAAACTCTAAAACATATCTGAGAGAGAATGGATCAGCTAGAAAAGAGTAAAAATCAAATCAACATCAGTTTTTCCACAAAAGCAATTGCTGCAAGACAGCATTGAAATTGTATTAAAAGAAGAGAAACAACTTCAAATTCTGTATGCAGCCAGCTGCCATTCAGATAGAAGCATATGATAAAAGTATTCTCAGACATACAAGCCTGGAAAAGCTTGCCAAAGAAAGACCCACATTGAAAATGTTTGGAGATGAGTGACTAAATACGAGGAGAGAAGTCTTTGAGAGACTGTAAGAAATATTTACAAAGGCATCACATAATCTGGTAATTTTTACTTGTATCTTTTAAATTTTTTCATTTAAACTGTCTTTAAATTTTGAAATAATTGTAGATTCACATGCAGTTATAAGAAATAATAGAGAATAGCACAAATAAAAAAAGCAAAAATAAACAAGAGAGGCTATGTCAAATTAAATAGCTTCTGTATAGCAAGAGAAATCATCAACAAAATAAAAATGCAACCTACAGAATGGGAGAAAATATTTGCAAATTGTATCTTTGATAATGGATCAATATCCATAATACATAAGGAACAACTGAATAGCAAAAGAACAAATAACCCAATTAAAAAATGGGCAAAAGACTTGAATAGATATCTTTCCAAAAGAGGCATACAAATAGCCAACAGGTACATGAAAAGGTGCTGGACATCATTAATGATCAGGGAGATGCAAATCAAAACCACAACAAATTATCACCTCACACTTGCTACAACGGCTATTATCAAGAAGACAAGAGATAAATGCTAGCAAGGATGTGGAGAAAAAGGAATGCTTGTCCACTGTTGGTGGGATTGTACATTGGTACAGCCACCATGGAAAACAGTATGGAAGTTCCTCAGGAAATTAAAAATAGAACGACCATATGATCCAGCGATTCCACTTCTGGGTTTGTACTCAAAAGATATGAAATCACTATCTGGAAGAGATATCTACACCCCCATGTTCACTGCAACATTATTTATAATAACCGAGACATGCAAACTTAAGTGTCCATTAATGGATGAATGGATACCTATACATATATATACACACAACAGAATATTATTCGGCAATAGAAAAAGGAAATTTTGCCATTTGCAACAACATAGATGACTCTTGAGGGCATTATGCTAAGTGAAATGTGTCAGACAGAGAAAGACAAATAACGCATGATTTCACTTGTATGTAGACTCTCAAAAACTGAACCCGTACAGACAGAAAACAGACTGGTGGTTGCCAGGGCTGGGGGTGGGGGAAAATGGGTGAAGGTGGTCAAAGGTACGCACTTCCACTTGTCAGATCAGCAAGTTATAGGGGTATAATACATAGCGTGACGACTATAGTTGACAATATTGTTACACAGATTGGAAAGTTGCTAAGAGAGTCGACTGTATAAATCCTCACCACACACACAAAAAATTGTAATGATGTGAGGTGAGAAATGTGTTAACTAAAGTTATTGTGGTAGTCATTTATGTATGTGTGCATATCAAATTATTACTTTGTACACCTTAAACTTACACAGTGTGACATGTGAATTTTATCTCAATCAAGCTGTAAAAGGTCATAAACTATTTATTCCTGAAATATTTTATCATAAAGGTTTAATACAAAATGAACTCATAAATAAAGGAAAAATCAAAATAATTGTAATAATACTTATTGAAGAAATGAATAAGCAGTTCAAAAGAATGATTGCCTGTGCACAAATATGCTAATGCAAATTTCATCAGAAATAAATAAAGCTCATAAAAAAGCAGGTAGATACCTTTCATTCATTCAATCCACAAATACTCAACTATGCCAATGCTGGGAGTTGGCAGTGAACTGGGAAACAGCCACTTTCCTGTACTGTTCCTAGGAGTGTACATCTGTTCAAACTTTCTGGAGGACAATTTGGCAACACTAGAAGCTTCTTGTCTGACACGATCTGGATCAGTAATCAGTAGGTTAATTAACTAAGTATTTGACATTACTTCCTTAACGGTTAAGCAAATAATGTTTATTCACAGACTTCTAGTTGTACATTACTTTTATTTGTATATATTTGTTTATTGTATATGAAACTCAGATTAGAGTCTACCCCTGTTTTGTTTTCTCTTTTTCTGACAAAATGACACTTGTATATGTAGGCCACAAAATCTCATACCAAGCACTATGTGTCATCAAGTCAGCTCCAACTCCTCTCACCCTTACGAATGAGTGATGTCCACAGTGTCTTGTCCTCAACAGCCCTACTCAGCTTCCGTAGACTCAGGCCTATGGCTTCCCCTATGGAGTCAATCCATGTCACATTTGGTCTTCCTCTTCTCTTGCTGCCTTCTAGTTTCCCCAGCATTATTGTCTTTTCCAAAGAATCCTGCCTTCTCATGATGTGTCCAAAGTAGGACAGCCGCAGTTTTATCATTTTTGCCTCCCGTGACAGTTCTGGCTTAATTTTCTCTAGAATCCTCTTGTTTGTCTTTCTGGCAATCTAGGGTATGTGTAGAACTCCTCCAGCACTTCATTTTCAATGAATCCATTTTTTTTCCTGTCAGCCTTTTTCACTGGCCAGCTTCCTCACCTGTACATAATAAGTAGGAATGCAAGAGTGTGGATAATCTTGGCCTTGGTCTCTAATGACACTTTCTTACACTTGGTGATCTCTCTAATTCTTTCATTGCTGCGGTTCCAAGTCTCAGTTATCTCTTGATTTCTTGGCAGCAGTTTCCATTTAAATTGATGACTGAACCGAGGTAAACAAAATCTTTAACAATTTCAGTGTGTTCGTTGTCCACATTAAAGTTGTGTGGTTCTTCTGTAGTCACGATTTTTGTCTTCCTGATGTTCAAATGCAGTCCTGCTTTGGCACTTTCTTTCACTTTTGTCAGGAGTCATTTCAAGTCATTGCTGCTTTTTTGGCAGTAGGATGGCATCACCTGCATATCTTAGATTGTTGATATTTCTTCCACTAATTTTCACTCCTCCTTCATCTGAGTCTAGCCCATTTTTTCGTATATGCTCTGTATACAGATTAAACAGACAGAGAGATAAAATGCACCCTGTCTGACACCTTTGCCTATAGGAAACCATTCTGTCTCTCCATATTATGTCCTGACAGGGGCTTCTTGTCTATAATATAGGCAATATATTGTCACTGGACAATGAAGTGCTGAGGCAATATATTTTTTTCAGAGCAACCCAAGCTTTCCATGATTCACAAAGTCAAAGGTTTTACTCTAGTCTATAGACTAACCTTCTGAAATTCTTTCGAGCACTCCAGTAACCAATGGGTAATTGCAATTACATCTTGTGTGCCTCTCCCTTTTTGAAATCCAGCTTGGACATCAGGCGTTTCTTGCTATATATAAGGTAAAAGACTTTGTTGCAGCACCATAAGCGTTACTTTACTTGGATGGGAATTTGGAGCAATAATCCTATAGTTACTGCAGTCCTTACCATCTCCTTTCTTGGAGACTGGGATATATATTGATTGCTTGTATAGTTTTCCATATTTATTGCCATATTCTTCTTAGGATGTTGACAGATTCAGTCTCCGTGGCTTGGGATAATTCTATCAATATCCCATCTACCTCTGGTGACTTATTTCTTCCCAGAATTTTCAGAGTAGTTTTCACTTCACCTTCTAGAATTACAGGTTCTGCCTCATGGAAATCTCCTTTGAAACAATCTGTCATCTTTTTGTCTCCTCTGGATAGATCCTCAGTATACTGTTTCCCTTCCCTTGATTTTCTCCTGATCAGATCCTGTGCTTCCCTGTTGGTTATTCAGCATTCCTAATCTAGTTTAAACTTCCCTTTGATTTCTTGAATCTTCTGGAAAAGACTTCTTGCTCTTCCTTTTTTGTTGCTTTATTCTCTCTTTTCATTGGCCTTTAGAGTGATTCTATTTGTTTCTATGAGATACTCTCTGAAAATCTACATTCAGGAGTCTAACTGTACTTTTGTCACCTTAACTTTTGCTTCTTGCCTAGTGTTAACAATTTTTAGTGTTTCTTTTGTCATCCATCTCAATTTTCGTTTTACTTTTCCTTCAGGCGTGTCTGTTCACGTCCTTCCTTAAGGACATTTCTGCTTTCATTCCCTAGTTCTTCTGGTTCTCAGTCAATTACGTTTAATGATGCATATCTGTTTCTTTATGTGAAATGTGTGTGAACATTTGTCAAGAATGTTGTTGATGTTATATTTTGGCACTATGGTTCTTTCAGCGCTTTTCTTCAGGTCTACTCGAATACTTGATGTTAACCGTTCGTGGTCAGTAACAATCTGCTCCTGGTCTCGTTTTGGCAGAGAGAATACAGCTTCTCCATCCCCTGCTTCCAATTACATAGTCTATTGGATTTCTATATTGGCCATCTGACGTCCATGTATACAGTCGTCTGTTCTGTTGCTTGAAGCATGGATTTGCAATGGACAGATTGTTGCCTTTGCAGAAATCCATAAGCCAGTCTCCTGCTTCATTCCTCACCCCTAGTCCAAATTTTCTGATGACATTTGAGTCCACTTTATTTCCTACTTTTGTGTTCCAAACACTTAAAATTGTCCTAAGCTACTTTCGATGAAGTCTCAAGATGCTTTTCAAATTCTTGTCAATCTTCTCTAGACATCTTGCCTACCAGTAGTTACATGATAATTTTCTACTGGTGATTTAATCTATCAAGTTAGCAAATATTCAACAACATTCTCATAGATATATATTTCACACTTATTTCATCAATTCTGTTAATTTTAAATAAAGCTATATATTTATAAAAACATGTATAACTAAAATAATTGATTTGGACACAAATGTGGTTAGGTCAATTCCTAGAAAAGTGAGTACACATGCAGACTAGAGGGTGGCCAGTTAGCCACAAACATTCAGTTTAAGCATCAATCAGTATTTACTTCAAGATAACTGAAAGCGTTAATCTGTCCAGTTAGGTGAAAGTCAATTAGAAGACTTCCTACTATATGTATCACAATCCTTAAAATGTCATTTGTATTAACTTAAAGTTAGACACATGATAACTCTAGAGTTGGATACAAAGATACCTCTAAGTTAATTTATAAGTTTACATAGAAGGATATATGGAGGAGTATACAGAAGGATAATAAAATAAATGCACAGATTGCATAATTAATTTGTTTTACCTTCTTTCCAGAATATAATGCATCTATGTTAATCAACATTATGTGCAGTATATAGAAATAGTTACATATCACAATAGTTATCTATAAAAATAGAATCATTAGTGACTGTTATTTTGTGTTTTCTTTATATCTGATCTAAAAAACATAAACATATATTACTATGGTTCTCTTGGAATAAAAACAATGAACTCATTTATGTTTTCTATAAAAATATATCTGTTGTTGCTTTTCCTCTTTTGTCTATTTAACTCTTTTTGTCTTTCTTTTTTCCTATGGAATCAACATATATCCAGAAGTTTCAAAATTGGAACTTGTCTCTTTTTTCCTCACATCTGGGAAGTTAATGAAAAAATAATGACTTAGGGTTTTTTCTTGTTTTCTTTCTTTCTTTCTTTCTGTCTTTCTTTCTGTCTTTCTTTCTTTCTTTCTTTTTTTGCTTAGGAAGATTGGTCCTGAGCTAACGTGTTCCAATCGTCCTCTATTTTACACGTGGGTTGCTGCAACAGCATGTCTGCTGATGAGTGGTATAGGTCCGTGCCTGGGAACTGAACCTGGGCTGCTGAAGCAGAGCATGCTGAACTTAAAATATCCTGTAGAAGTCACAAATCATAGCCTTAGAACATTGCATAAAAGAATTATTTTTAGTGAAAATCACAGTTCAAATTTTCTTCAAAAGTTACTTCTTCTGAGTTAAATTGTTCTATTCAGTAGAAAAAAGCTACAGAGACTCCATCATCTGCATATATGTCTAGAAACTTGTATATTTCACGCTTTTTTCAGATGCAACCAATGATACGTTCTTTAACAACTTCTCTCAAAATGATATCTGAATGCTTTATGTTTGGCCCTCAGAATCATAGCTATCCTTCCCTATTTAGGAAGCCAAAATTTCTGCTGGACTTGAGGGATATAGTATATAGTACCTACTCACATGCTGTACCTAAAGATCCAAGAGCCAAGACTCCATTATATAATCATCATAAGAACAACATAAATAAGATTGCCATTAATTAGAATCAGTGCAAAATAATTTAAAAACACATCACATGCATGGCACAACATAGAGAATATTCACTGTCATCCAGGCTCTTGGATGACAATTGAACATCGTATTATTTCCCTGACTAATGTGAACTAACTTACTTACTACTGATATGCCATCATATCTTGTTTTCTGGGTACTTTGGAAAGCCTCAGCTATTTTTAGTAACCCACATGGGCTTCTATCCAATTTACATAATTCTTGCAACAGAACATGATCATTCTGAGTTATACTGTGAAAGTACTCTGCCCTACTACCTAACCAAAGCAAGGAGCTTCCTAGAAGGAGTTAGATAGAGAATTAGGTGTTTTAAATATATTATGTAACATCTTCCCAATGATCCTAAAAGGTCATGTTGAATAGTTCATTATGGGTTATATAGACACTTAAAAAATGATATAAAAATATTTGTGAATTTTCAATAATTCTTCCATTCACTTATTGTTCCTAAAACATATCTTTTACCTTAGAGGAACCTTTGCACTCAAGTTCTCCTTTCATTTTAATGGCAGTCTTGGCAATCTTCAAGACCAAAGTGAACTTATTTTCTTATTCCAGCTTATAATTTAACGGCTAAATTGCAGGCAAAAATTTTCACCCTGATAAAAGACAAAGAATATGAGAACATGGATTCTGTGAATACTATTATTTAAACAAGCAATGAGAGGATTTTGTTTACTCATATTTTCTTCCCTTTTTCCAAAATCCTCCTGAATACTCCTTCCTAAATGAATTAAAGAATTTACATTTGATATTTTGAGGTCCCTGTAAGTCACCCAAACAACTTGCTATATTGTAAATATTCCTTAGAATTACCTCATAACACAACTTAATTTGTAAATACTCACACAATAAATCAAACTTTCTTGTATTCATCAGTCCAGGCCATCATAACAAAATGCAGTAGACTGAGTGGCTTAAATGACTATTTATTTCTCCCAGTCTGGAGGCTGGAAGTCCGAGATCAGAGTGTCAGCCTTCTCACTGCTGGCTGGCAGGACCTTTCCTTGGTGCATGTGCACAGAGAAAGAGAGAGAGAGAAGTCTCTGGTGTCTCTTCTTATAAGGACACTAATCCTACCACAAGGATTCAACTTTCATGATCTCGTCCAGCCCTAATTACCTCCCAAATGCCTCCTATCCAAATACCATTACATTGGGGGTTAAGACCTGAATTTTGGCGGGACACAAACATTCACTCCATGACAGCATTCCTCAAACATATCCAAATAAACTTTCTTGTGTCGTCACCATATACTATTATTGGGCCATAATCATTTGTAGAGTGTGTGTGTTAGAGACAGTGAGGAAACTAGTGAAACACTTTATATGATGTACTACGAGTTAATAGTGCCAACATCTTGTTCTTCATTCTTGGGGGTTAAGCATTATAAAAAGAAAGAAAAAATACTTTAGAGAAGAAAAAACCAAACATCAGCAGTTAGTCTCATATAGAATCTCTGGTCTGATACGTGTTCCTATCCCTTACACGTCATTATGTGTCGTTATCACAATGATATTCCTAGACCAATTCATGTAACTTTATTCTGTAGAGAACTCTGTCCAACTTAAAACTGTCAGAGCAGCCAGAAAGCAGTCGTTGGGAATATGTTAAAGCCAAATGGAATCATTGTTGAGTCAGTGAGCATGTGATGTGGTTTTGGGGCCAGGTAATGGGTGATTTGTTACTGGAAATATGCAGGAACAAAAATCTGAAACATATGACACTCACTTTGGGATGGGATGATGGGAAGAAGCTAGAAGGATCTTTAGGAGACTTAAGGCAATAAGGGCCTTGTGAAGACAAAGAGAAAAATTGTTACTGTTAGCTGAAAATATAAAGACATTTGATATGCAGTGGCACAGACTGTAAACGCTGTGACTTTCAGTAAGATAAAGACTAGAAACGGTACTTAAAGAACTCATGGATTGGCTGGGGAAATTCCCACACAGAATGTACAAAGTGCCAACTGGCTTCTTCTAACTTCCTATGATAAAATATGAGAAACAAGATTTGTGCTAAGGAAGAAAGACTTGTTTTTGAGAAGAATCTAGAGGAAATATAAAGGAGCCAGGATTTGCTCGGTTGTTCACAATAAAACTGCTTCTATGTCCCAATCCCTCTAGATGGCAAGAAACTTGTAAAGTAGGAAATAGACTCAAGACAAAGATGAAATGCAGGCCACTTGCAGGGTAATATAGTGTCAGGATAAAAATCTCAAGAGTATAGGTTGAAGACACTTTATTGACGCCTCAGAAAAAATTAAGGATTTTGAAGATTCTTAAGGTCATTGTTCCACAGTATGTGACTCGGATCAAAGCAGAGCTGGGCCTTCTTGAAGAGATTTGCGCAGGTAGCTTTTGTCTAATGTAGTGACCCTTAATACCATCCACAGGGGACCCACAGTTTCTCAAGAGAATTTTCCCGCAGAAGCATTATCAGTTTGATTTGGAAGACAGATCAATCAAAACTACCCCGAATACCTCCATCTTCTATATGCAGAAAATATGCTGAGAAAGTACTCAGATCATCTGAAAACACAAGCATCCTTATGGAAAAGAAAAGATGATTCAAAACTTAGAGCCAAGATCCCAGAAGGTGGAACTAAAAGCAGTGAAGAACCACTCTCAGGAATAGATCAAGGCCCTAACTGATGAACTGGCATCATGAGCTCTACTGTATTTCAGAATTAGTATGGACCAATGAATGCTATGTTTCTCCCATATTCCTCTTTTCTAAACAGCAGTGCCTATCTCTGTCAGTCCATTGTGTGTTGGGTGTGTCGGGGGAAAACATCCTGTCTCTTTAGATCACAAGAGAGAAATTGTACTTGAGGACCCACTCAAGGATATTCAGCTGCACCTGAACTTGATTCACAAGATGAGCTCTTGGAATTTTCATCGGCCCTCTAATGAGATGAAAGCTTGGGAGTTTTTGGAGGGAGTGGATATATTTTGCATGTGAGATAGATGTAAAAATTTTGTGACTAGTTAGTAGACAATGGTAGATTAAAAATGTCCACAAATTATTGGATACTCTCTCCATCAAAAATTAAGGTCTGTTTTCCCTCCTTCTGTAGCTGGGCTTGTTCAAAGACTATTTTGAATAAATCTACTCAAGACCTAGCCTTTTAGAGGACCAGAAACCTCTTCCTTTTCGCTTTGGAGTCCTAGTAAGAAGTCAGAATACCCTGCTGGAGAGACCATTTGGAGAGGCAATGATACTCCAAGGAGATGGAAAGGGGCCTAGCTGAGCACAGCCTTCCAGACTTCCTACCATGGCGTCAGACATGCCATCTTAGACCTTGTCACGACCCAGCTGTTGGCTGCAAACGGAGTGACTCCTGTTGATTCCACATTTGGGAGAATAGACCTGGGGCCACCTGTCTGAATTACTCACCTACAAAAATACAGCTATAACAAAATAATTTTCAACCACCACATTTTGGGGGGATTTGTTATGAAGCAAGAGATAACACAAACAAAGTGCCAGCTACTACATTTCTTATGTTCCTCTTGTCTACAGAAAGCATTTTCCTTAGAGTTTGGGGTGGGCTTAAACCAACAAAAAAAATATGTATTGACTTATTTATCAAAATTAGTAAAATGCGTAGGAGGGGAGTCACATTTTTTCCTTCCACAATGGAGTCAGATTTTAATAGAGAGCCTGAAGAACCCCTCCCAGTTTTATTTTATTATCTTTCTTTATATGGTCTGCCCTGCGTTAACTACATTCCCAAATCCACACATACAGCTCTCTGGAGGAATCCATCGGTTCCACTCGTCTGGTAAGTTTAGTGTTGATTTCATTTCTAGTCTGAAATTGGGAGTGTTGCTGGTTTAACAACCTGCTCATATAAAAGAGACCATTATTCAATATGATGGGACCTGCTGGGAACAATTTCTTAGATCACATCACAAATGTTGTCAATGGTGAAATGTGGAGACTGTGACAGATGGAACACACAATTCACTGGAAGACATTTCTGCTCTTTAAAATTGCATGTGTGCACCCTAATCTTCCTATTTCGTGAGAAAGTCAAGATTTTTGCCTCTGGATCTGGAGAATAACATACCACATAACTCCCTGCTATTAATGATTATTTTTTAACATCTGTGCCCACATTTAAGCATTGTTTTCAAAATATTAAAAAATAGGTAGTATTATTTATCTTATGATTCCATCTGGTTTAATATGAACTATAATGACAATACCTGTAGAGAACATTCTAGGAAGTAAAAATATCAGCCTCCCTTCCAGCATTTCCCATGGATATTTCATGTAAAGCAGATGGCCTGAAGTCACTTGATACTATTTACTATCCTTAATTAAAGCTTGTATCAAATTTCACTAGGAATCGAATCTATCATGTTAAAAATTATTTCTACAGGTATGCATTTGTTGGATTATTAATTAAGCAAATCATTCATTCCAGTTTCCCAACTTCTTGCAGTTAGTGCTTATCAATGGCAAAAGGGCCATTGAATTTAAGAAATCCTGGTGAAAAAAACTTAACTGCAAATTTAACTTCAGATTTTCTCTGAATGTGAATCTTTGTTATGCTAGTAGCCATTGTGAATTTTCACAGAAGGCTATAAAATATAGCATTTTCCAAGGTTATTCCATCTCAATAAAATCAACTCTTACAATACATTTTCCAGCTAGAAATTTTGAATGTTTGTTTTCTTATTTGTAACTTTCTGGAATTACTTAAAACAATTTATGATAATCAAAAGCATAGGATAAGTCAATGTAAAGAGAGTAGTAAGTTCTAGAACCAAAATATAACCTATAGTGAATGAGAAAAACTTGGCTATCCTCTCCACCCCATGCCATTTTTAGGTGCTGTGCTGTATATGACATATGCTACTCTTGAGAAAGGCAAGAATAAGGAAGAATGGCTTTATTTGTGAGCTCCCTCACCTTGCCATCAGTTCACGCTTGGCTTTTCTTTTCTTCCTCAGAACAATTTATACTATGGACACAGCAAGTTGCTGCACAGGGAAAATGTTACACTAACCTAAAAATGATCAGAGAATTGCCCTCAAGTGGAGAGTCCCAGCAGTGTAGCTGCCAGATGTCAGACTCACTGCAGTTAAACTGTAGGAACTACTATATTTTCACATTTGTAATTTGTGGTTCCAATACATGTGGCATTCTGTTTCCACATACTGCACAGGAAATCATTTGTAGAAAGCATAAAGTCATGAGTGGGGATGATTTTCCTACTCTATTAGGATTATTTTTATAATGACTTGATAATATAATTTTCAATAAGGAAAAAGAAGAAGTTTGTAAAAGATTAATACCAGAATTTTGGATTATATAAAATAATTCTTTTTGACCTCTTGACATATGGCTCCTTGACTCCACAGTGATGTGTTCTTTTAGTGTTGTTAGAAAATGCTATTTCTTCTTTGCTCTCACTTGTTATACTCTTCAGGGATATTTAAAATAAATCTTAAAGAACAATTCATTTACAATAAAACGAGAGATGTTTAAAATATCATTTGCTCAATCTCTTTTACTAGAAAGACTATAAGTGGACAATCATCATTAATACAATTTCTAGAAATCTTACCTATTTGAGGGTAATAAAATTTGATGGGGCTAAGTCTATTTTTATGCATAAATAAATAAATTCTAAAACATAAGGAAGGCAATTTAATCAAAGGCTTTGCATTCATTAGTTAAAAAGACAATGATAACTAATTTCAAAACGTAATATTTACTTGGAAAACCTATTACTTATATGCAGTGAAAACAATTTTAGACTAGAAATGTAATCAAAATTCTATATTCTGAAAGTTAGCTAAGATTTTTATTGCATATTTTTTAAAAGCTTTGGTTTTCACATTAAACAGAATAACTTAGATATAAACATGAGAGATGTTTGACTCATGTTATTCTCATTTCGCTTCCATAGCATTTGCTTCTATGGCAACGAAAAAATCATTGAAAATAAGCTAAATTTTTGGGTTCTACAAGTAGCACACAGAAGCTCCTTTCATTAAAATAATCACAAGCTGTGAATATACATCTGAGGCTGGAATTTTACTACAATCTAACTTATCTGTTTGGCTATGAGGCCACCTATTTTACAATGAAAAGCTCTTAATCCACAGAATAAGCCATTTTGAATATAATTATAGAAAGGTAGTTCATTTTGTTATTTTGAAAGATAAAAACGTAAAACATCATCTCTGAATATTCTGGACTAACAAGAATGATTTTCTTCTCAAGTTTCAGCAATAGGTAGGGCATAACTAAGCCGAGAAGCATTAGGAGAATTATATGTAACTTTAATTTACCTATATTTTCGGATTATTATTAAAAGACCACGTTGTGTCTTTTATTCCAAGGAAAAAGAAAGACAGTTAATATGTGGGGCTCTGCTAGGCTGAAGATTGGCAAGAGTGTGGCTTTCCCTGCCTGTGACATTGCCCAACCAGTCTCAGTGGCCAGCGGACCACACAAGGGCCTTGCACTGCCATCTGCCAGCCCTGATTCCTTCTGGGTTTTAAACTGTGATAAAGTGAGTGAAGCAGATTTTTCATTTTATTTTCCATTACAATTTGGGCTCAGGTGAACAGTGATTTCATAATAATTAAATATTATAGCCTAAACATAGACTTTAACCATTAATCTTAAGGAATGATATTAGCCTAAAAATAATATTTAAAATTAATTTGTATGTCATAGCAAATATCCTACACAATTCATCGCAGCTTTTTTAAGTAAATCAAGTAAGCAATCACCATAAATAATCTAATATAAATATCACGTGGATTTGAGAAGAAATATTTTGTAAAATATCTTTAAAAATTTTAATTTTATTTTCCTTCCCTATAGACGAAAGGTTTTATG
The DNA here is from genome assembly GCF_041296265.1 of Equus caballus. Classification (NCBI taxonomy): domain Eukaryota; kingdom Metazoa; phylum Chordata; class Mammalia; order Perissodactyla; family Equidae; genus Equus; species Equus caballus. Next base: position 70,622,402 of record NC_091701.1, on the reverse strand, counting down.
CTGTTTATCAGAGTGTAAGCTTCCTGGCAAAACTAGCAACCTCACCAAGTAAGTATAATTCTCCCACTGATTGGTTCACACACTCTTTTATTTGTGTCTGTTCATTCATCCATTGACCAATATTTATTTACTTTCTACATGTCAGAAATTTCTTTTGGTCCTGGACACATAAGGAATTATACCCTGGTAATCCAAAGAGATGCTCTCAAGGAGCTTATTTGGTCACAGTGTTGTAAGACATGGAAAATAAAAATGAGAACAAAACACACACTGAAGCTCTGAACTAAGAACTCTGGTGCACAGATGCCAGAAACTGGGATGGACATGTGCCAATTAGAGCTCTGGCAAGGCTGGATTGAAAGAAGATCAAACTGCTCTCTTGTCCACAAAATAGTAGATGTCTTGGGAGTAAGCAAAATCTTAGTAACATTTCCCAATTCAGAAGAAAATGAGCTGAGTGGAGGGCAGCAAGTAGCGATATTGCAGAAAATATCTTCTCGTTACTAATCTATTAGCAAGCTTCCCTGCTGTCTGAAAGTGCAACAACCAAGGAATTTGGGGTCATTAAATTCATGCATTTATTGAAGAATATAATACTAAACAACTACCATATGTCTGTTTTGGTTTCTGAGAATCGGTAATGATCAAGTTAAAAAGGTCTCTGTTTTCATGAAGCGTGATGGTGGGAAAGATTGATAGCTGACATAACAATCTATGAGGGCCGGAAAGAAAAACTGTGACATAAAGCATATAGTATACAAAAGAATGCGATAAGTGACCAGCATAAGGCACAACATTAAATAGGGCGGCATCTTTCACATCTTCTTCTATAGTACTGTGCATTGCAGGCACTGTCAGGCACAAAACATATTCTCAGACACCTTTGCTTTTTGAGTCCAAATGAAATTAAGGTTTGGAGAAGGACACACATCCATAACAGGCTGAGAAGGCAGAAGAGAGACAGAGGCCATCTCCCTGCTGTGGCAATTGATGACAGATTCTGACGGACTCAAACTACTCAGTGGCTGGACTCCACACTCCAATGCTCATCACTATCTTCATGGTGGGAGGGAGTCACGGCCGTGCCTGTAGGACCAACAGCAGCAGCCGCCAGAACGTCCTGGCCACTGGATTGTGGCAATCGTAATGGATGTTAAACCAGTATTCGGACAGTTTCCTCAGTTTCTGCTCCTTTTACCTTTCCCTAGATTTTCGCATGATCCAATTTCTTGTATTAAGTCCTTTCTTCTTGAAATATCTACAGAAACTTTTATTTCAGCTACTGAACTCTGAATGCTATAAGTGATCAAGAAATATATGCTTCCCTATTTCTGCATCCCCATCCCCAGCTCCTGGCAACCACTTTTCTACTCTGTTTCTATGAGTTCAACTTTTATTTAGATTCCAAATATAAATGATACCATCTAGTATTTGTCTTTCTCTGTCTGGCTTATTTCACTTAGCATAGCACCCTCAAGGTCCATCCACGTTGTTGCAAATAGCAAGATTTCCTTCTTTCTCATGGTTGGATAATATTCTATTATATGTATATATAATACGATAATGTGTAAGAATTATTTGCCTAACCATGGATCTTAAGTATAAGAATTATTTGCCTATCCTTAGATCCCAAATATATTCTCCTATTATTTTCATAAAACAATTATAGTTCAGCATTTTACATCTAAGTCCAGGTATAAAAAAGCATGTAATTTTTGCATGAGGTCTGAGATTTACTTTGAAGTGCATATTTTTGCCTACAGATGTTCAATGGCTCCAACACCATTTGTCAAAAAGGTTTTCCTTCCTCCATTGAATTGTTTTAGCCCCCGTGGGTCAAGATGTAGTTGAATATATTTGTGTGGGTCTATTTTAGAGTTCTGCATCCTGACCTATTAATCTATAAGTTTCCACAATACCACACTGTCTTGATTGCTACAGCTACAGCGTGTGTATATGTATATGTGTGTATGTATATACACGTATATGGGTGTATATACTTATATATGTATACACACAACACTCTGATTCTCCTGGTGTTGTCAGAGGGACTCTTGGTTGAATCAGGGGAGGGATGATCCTACTGTGCTGCCTTCTGTCGCTAGGCTGGGGACAGGAGATGCCAGGTTAGGGTTTCTTTCCTTTGTTGTGCAGGGCAATGTGCAGACATTCTGATGCTGTTCTTCCCCCAGTCCTGGAGTGGCCTGCCTTACCGCCTTTCAGAGTTCTCCTTTGGTTGGCTTCTGTGCTATTTCTATGGTTTATAGTTGTACTTAGTACTCTACACCATCTTGTCCATACCAGAAATAAACACACTTTTTAAAGATAACTATGAGTTAGCTGGGTTGGCATATTAAACTTCTGTCCATCAACTGTTTGGCTTTAGTCAACATTTTACAAAAAGAATGATGATTGGAGCACCAAGAAGTTGAAGGATGGGCCATAAATAGTCCAGTACATATACTTTACTTTTGAATATTTGAAAGACAGGCTGCTTTCCACAAAACTATCAGATATATTTCCATTTGACTATTATCACATTGGCTCTCATCAATTACCTTCTTCTTGTATTTTTGAATTGAGTAATAAACATCTAATTTTAAATGTAATTGCTGTTGGTTTTGTACTACAAAGTTGTGTTTATTTTATTTTAAGATAATGCCATTTAATTAATTTGTTATATTTCCTGCTATCCAAACTGTAGCTGTATTGATAATCTTGAAATAGCTGTTCTTTTTGAAGTGAAGTTTAAATTTCAAATACTGGCATTATTTATCATGATAATGGAGCATAGGAAAATATCACTTGAATGAACAAAGAAAAATTTCCTCTGCCCTGTGATGATAGTGTATTACGACCCTGCTGCTTTCAGATGAAGCAATAAAAATATTTCACAACCTGACTTAGAGCAAAGGAAACAGGATTGCAAGGTGATTTTTATTAAAAACACTTATTATTTCAAGTCCACAGCTGGAGGAATGATGAAGTTCTATTAAAGGTGGAGACGTTGCAAGTATGGATATGACCCTCTTTATTTCAGTAAACGATTATTATTTTAAATGGTTATTTAGTCTATAAGGACTCATTTTTCATCATTTGTGCCCTGCCCGCCTCTGCCTAAATGCAAAGAAGTATGGTTAGACAATTAGTCAAAGGTTTATTAAGAATAAAAGACAATGTTTGGGGCCAGCCTGGTAGTGTAGCAGTTAAGTTCGCACATTTTGCTTCAGCAGCCTGGGGTTTACCAGTTCGAATCCTGGGTGTGGACCTACGCACCTCTCATCAAGCCATGCTATGGCAGGCGTCCCACATATAAAGTAGAGGAAGATGGGCACGGATGTTAGTTCAGGGCCAGTCTTCCTCAGCAAAAAGAGGAGGATTGGCAGCAGATGTTACCTCAGGGCTAATATTCCTCAAAAAAAAAAAAAAATAGAAGACAAATGTTTAAAAAATTATATATTTTAGACTTTACTAAACTAAAGTAAAAAGTTTTCCTGGTATTTCTCTTTGAAGTTATTGCTTGCAAGAACGTGCCAAAAATGGACTCTTGCAAAAGTATTCTCATTGAGAACAATTAATTATAATTTTAGTTAATAAAATCCAAGACTAATTATATTCATTTATCTTTATGAATTTAATTAATGCAAAATGAATTATTTTTAAACTTTACATGACTTTTCCTTGGTAAAACATTTTCTAAGAAAATATGCTGTTAATAAAACTGTGGTTATCATTTTACATTTAACTATCCATGTTTTTCCAGCTAAGTGTTTTTTCTTCAGTGCAGAATTTTACTAATTTATGCACTGCCCCTTGCCACAGTGATAAGCACAAACTCTCAGCATTTGTTATTTCCTTACAAATGTTTTATATACATCACTGAACACATAGATTAGTCCCAATAATCACAAGTGATTTCAGCTTGGCTACAACACGTCCGTGATTCCGTATGATTTGATAACATTGTCAGTTACAACAAAAAATTATTTTACCCTGGATTGTAAAATTAACGTGAGAAAATAGAAAATAAACAAAATTAAAATGTGATACATAAGCAGTGAATTATCAGCTCCTTTAAATCTCCTTTTAAACTCTCATAAACTTTCAGTGCAAAATTAGGACATTATAATGTCTTGGTGAGGTTTAGAATAATTTTCCAAGTGTGTAGGATCATTTTTAGATCCCTGTCATCATCTTTAATAGGCATATAAGTAACTCCAAAAGACCAAAGATGAAATGTGTAACTAAAAAGAGACAAACACGGCCTTCTACTCAGATGTTGACTTTGAGTAGCCTATGATCCCACAGCAAACAATGAGCATAACTGTGCTGTAAAAAAGGAAACCAGAGTCCCCTTGAAGAATCCCACTTTGCTGTACACAAATGTCTCAAAATGCAAAAACACTCTTGGCACTGACAAAGCAGAACATTCATGCTCCCATTAACAAGAAAAATTGCCTCAATGGCAAACCAATGTATGCTTTTTCCTTTTCTTGTATTAATAAGATATGTAACAAACTGGTTATGTCAAAACATACTATTTTTTTCTTAAATCTGATACACTCATATTAGTCATAAATTATTCTCTTTGCTTTGGAAATTTCCTGAATTTCATAATTGCTATCCAAAGGCTTTTTTTCCTAACAATATATATAGGAATATGAGCCAGAATCCCTGGGTTTGGATCCTAGCTCGTCACCAGTCAAGGTATTTACTTATGCTCCTGCGCCTCAGGTTTCTTACATACATAGAGGGATAATGAGTATTTAATTTATAACATTACTATAAGAAATAAAGTAATACGTTCATATAAAAAACCTAGAACAGTAAGAGCTCAATAAATATTTTCACTGTTATTATTTACTATAATATTTTCAGAGCAACGTGTAATATGTGTAGCTGTCAGTTACTGTTTTGGGAAGGGAACCTAAAAGAGTTATTTCAAGCATTTACAACTTTTTTAGGGGATATTCTTAAAGGTTGGTATTTACTAAGAAACTTTAAAAGTTTCAAAATAAGGGGCCAGCCTGGTAGCATAGCGGTTGAGTTCATGCACTCCACTTCAGCAGCCTGGGGTTCACAGGTTCAGATCCTGGGCACAGACCTATGCACAACTCATCATGCCATGCTGTGGTTGTGTCCCACATACAAAATAGAGGAAGACTACCCCAGATGTTAGCTCAGTGACAGTCTTCCTCAAGCAAAAAGAGGGAGATTGGTAACAGACGTTAGCTCAGGGCCAATCTTCCTCACCAAACAAATAAAAAATAAAATAAAAATTCAAAATAAACTACCCTTTACACTGATTTATTAGAGAGAAACTCCTCAATATTTCCTCATCGTGTATGATTGAATTGTATCCAATAGCACTCATTTGTGAGCTCTGGTCTTTTTTGCTAGTTCTACGTGTACTACAAGGGAACTGGAGAGGAGTCTGGTGAACTGTATGAAGACTCGTGGATCCAATGACACAAATGTTCTTACATTTCTAACTTTTAATTAACAGAATGCAGTACATTGTTTATTTTTTAAGCATGTGCCTCACCAGTTTCTCTTAATTACATGTTTTGTAAAGTCTATATTCTACCTCTCCAATTAGAATTTCCACTCGGGAGCATGGTTTTCAAATTTTATTACCTGATGCGCCCCTACATTGCACATTTAAAAAAATCTATACCCAGCTTTTTCTTATTTATCTTATATAATTAATATTGCCTAATCTCAAATCTATATGCTATCTCATTACCTGCCACTAATCATGCTGTTTGTCTACGGCATGAGGATGCTTCCTTTCCCGATGATTGTCAATAGCAAAAGGAAGGTGTCATCACTCAGTTACACTGTGCAACTCTAAGTGCTGTTCAATTCCAAGCAACAGTTTAGAAGGTTTAAAAAATAAGTTCAAAGACACTCCTATGCTAAAGGAATCTTTACAAATTCTTCTCAGTGATGATAACAGCCTGCCACCCTTTTTCACTACTGCATGATTCAAACAGTGTTAAGCACAAAATAGCCCAGCTAGCCAGGGTTTGCAACCTTTCCCAGGGGGCTGGGGTGGTACCTCAGTGTTCAACATTCTTGTACCATTTGTCCTCATACCATCTTGAGATAAACTAGATATGACAATTGAGAATGAGAATTTGAACCAGAACTCTTTTGAATAGTTTTGAATAAGTTGAATTTTTAATACAAACACACAATACACTCAATTGTGAAGCTGCATGTTTAACAAACTGGCCAGCCCAATGAGGATAGTGATTGCTAGTAAATGTAAGTTTAATGATATCGCTAAGACAGTCCTTTTTGAATCATCAGTGGTGAGAATAAGCTTTATTTTTTCACTTTCCAACACGTAAGGTCCAAATATTTTGTAAAATACAATCAGATGATTATGAAAAATAAAAACGTAAAGGCTTATCAACTGCAAAATTTTAATATTAAAAGCAACTGTCATGAAACAACATTTCAATAACTATACTCAGAATGAACACAAGAGGAAAGACAATTTTACAATATATAAATTTGTATTGAAAATGTGTATAGATATTTGTTCTAAAGAATCAATTTTATGTCTATTATTTATGTGTTTTGCACTTACAATGAGACAAAAGTTGTGAGTGAAGTAGTGATTTCACTCCTCATGAGATACAGCAGTAGTTAATGCTTAACTATCTGAAAATTGAGTTTGCTGCTAAATAGATCTACTGTAGATTGGCTTGATAACCATGCTAGTCTCAGGGAAAAATATTTTTTTACACTCGTAGTGGAGAACCAGTTTCACAGAAATAATAGGAAGTAAGAAGTAAGGTAAAGTGAACTGATGAAGATAAAGCAATTTTAAGCATAACTTAACCATGCTCAGGGGAGTAATTTTTAACTTTTTCTAAAATGATGCAAATAATGCTATATTTAGATTTTTTAAATTAATCTTAGATCCTTTTTCAGTAGATAGTTCTAGTAATATATCCTCTAAACTTGTAATTAAAATTGAATTATTTTTCTATGTAAGAAATGTGTTCTGGATTCCTGCATTTTCTATGCATGGGTCATCTTTTGATAGAAAATAAAATGAGAAATACCACCAAAATTTTAAGATGATTCATAAGAATTTTACACCGTTTTCAATATCAACCTCACTCATCACTTCATTTAATGTGTTAAACTATGGAACACATTATAAATTGCGGAAACTCTATTCTTTCAAGAATCTGCTTCTCTTTTAGTCCTTTGAAAATGTATTTCTTATCTTCCTTTCATGGAAAATTAAAATCATTAAGATCGGTATTAGACAAAATGATCAACAATATCAAAATAATAATTCTGGCTGCTCAATTCACATTATTAAATGCTTGCACCAAATTGGTATCTTGTCCTGCATAATCAATAAGACTTCTTATCATAAAGTAAAATATGCTTAACAGACCTTTTCTCAACAGAACTTTGTAATGTTTCCATAGTAACATGTAATAAAGAGAATAATCATAAAATACATTGTTTTCTATAATTAACTATTTTTAGTATGTCATTCAGCATGTTATATAGTTCAGCTGATAGATTTTTTTTCTCACCCAAACTTTCTCAATGAAGGAAGCAATTTGTCAATTTATATATTGGTGCAATCTCCTTAATTTGGGTGATGGCTTCAGAATGTTTTCCTGCCATTGAACTGTACCATTACAACATACTCATACACAAAACTTAAGCTCTATATTGTCTTTGTTGACAATATAGTCATCCAAATTTGTAATTATTTTAAATTGGGGTGAAAAAGTGATTTTTTTTCTTTCTCATGCCTTTCTGCAAATTCACTGAAATTTTCTAATCAAATATGTTGATTTAGTTACTTTTTGGTTTTGAAATTCTTTCTTTCTTTTATATATAAATGCTTCTTACACTTGATGTCTTCATCACTTCATTAGCCAGTATGACTCTGCAAATAAAACACTGTCATTTTAGCACTACAAACTTGATATCTACAAAACTGAACTCAGTATATAAAGGATCATAATTCTGACTAAATTGTTCTATATTTCTCAGGAATTACTTCTACTAGAATCATGTGATTTACTATCACTGCCTTATACAGAAAAGTAGAGGCAGAGAAGTTTTCTTGTTTTTTTTTTCAAAGATTCAAAGATAACATTTGGAGACGGGAACTACAATGTCCAAGATGAAAATACACTGGATGAAATAACAACCAATTAAACATTACAGAAGAAAAGATTCTTGAACTTGAAGACATAGCAAAAAAAAAAAAAAAAGATCAAAAATGAAACATGAAGGGAAAAAGGATTTTGAAAAATGGAAAGAGCCTCAGTGAGCTGTGTTGTATCTTCAAATAGCCTAATATTACAAGTGGTGATTGCAGCCCCTGTAAACGGTGCAGGGGCAGGGGTTGCAGAAAAATATCTGAAGACATAATTGCTGAATATATTCCAAATTTGATGAAAACTATAAACTCACAAATCCAAGAATCTCAATGAACTGCAACACAAGAAACATCAAAAAATAAATAAATAAATAAATAAAAAGCATATTAAAACTGACTTACTCAAAATCAGAGATAGAATATTAAAAGTGGCTGCATATTTTCTGTCTAGACCAGATGCCATAGACTTGTATCTCCTGGTTCCTCCCTATGAAGTTCAACTATAAATCTTGAAAGTAACATAAGAGACAACCAAAGGAAATTATGAAAGGTAGTAAGAGGAAGGTGAACTGACTGGAGACCCCAGGAACAAAATATTGGCAGGGTATCTTAGGACCTCCTTCTCATCAGAAGAAATTGACCCAAACTTGATATTTCCTGATCCTTCAACCTACCAAGAGAAGTTTTCCCAGGTGGGCTCATTCCTCCCATGGACAACACCAGGTGACGCTAGAAGAACTAGCAAAGCGGATAAAGTGGAATCCCATGCTGACCACAAAGACACAGGAAAACGCACTGTTTCACTGCAGGTGCTGCGACTCCCTTCCCGCACTCACAGACAACACACGGCCCTGGAGCACCTGCAAAGGATATCTCACTACAGCAGCAAACCTGGCCCTTAAAGCATTCTTGTTTTCTACTGGTCTTGAGAATCCCCTCCCCCACCAAGAGACACAGGGCAGTGGTGGTGGTGGGATATACAGGCAAGAAAGATCCTGCCACAGTAAGTGCCCAGTCCAGGAATTCCCTTTGCCTCCGTGAACCTGTCTCCTCTCCTTCACCAGAGGCACCAGGCGGGCAAGCAGTGCCAGCAAGCTTGATCTAGTCACAGGTGCATAGCCTGGGAAATACTCTCCATGCCCCAAAGGCAGGAGAGATCATGCCACTACAAGCCGGGCAGAGCTCTTGGTTCCCCCAGGCTGGTGACACCCTTCCCCCACCTAGTGGCACTCAGCAGCCCAGCCTGAGAAGCAGCTTCCATCTTCTCAAACAGTAGCAGCAGGAAACAACGGGATATTGTAAACAGCAAGAGATAAACCAAGGAGCTGAAAACAGTACCATGAAGGCTCTGAAAATTAGATTTCACTGGAATCACAGCTCACAAATGTAGCCCTAGACATGTATGCTAAACCAAAATAAGGTTTATGCTAAAATAAATTAACTTAAATGAATTAAATAATTAAAATAAATTATTTAAATAAAACTGAGAATCTCCTAAAATAATATCCAAAATGTCTAGGATATTTATCAAGAATTAATTTCAGGGGGCCAGCCCGGTGGTACAGCAGTTAAGTGCACCTGTCCCGCTTCTCGGTGGCCCGGGGTTCCCCAGTTCGGATCCTGGGTGCGGACATGGTACTGCTTGGCAAAAGCCATGCTGTGGTAGGCGTCCCACATATAAAGTAGAGGAAGATGGGTACAGATGTTAGCTCAGGGCCAGGCTTCCTCAGAAAAAAAGAGGAGGAGTGGCAGTAGTTAGCTCAGGGCTAATCTTCCTCAAAAAAAAAAAAGAATTAAGTTTACCAGGATACCATGAGAATTACAAATGGATTGAGTGAAGATAATCATCTGACATCAACACTAAGATGAACAAAAGTCTGGAATTATCTGACAAGGATTTTCAAGCAAACATCATAAAAATGCTTTAATAAGGAATTTCAAGTTCTCTTCAAACAAATGAAAAATAGAAAATCTCAGCAAAGAAATAGAAGTTACAAAAAAGAATTAAATAAAAATGTTAGAAATGAAAAATGCAACAAGAAGTAAAAAACTTGCTGAGTGGGCTCAATAGTAAAGATTGTATTTATTTTTTTTCCTTTTTCTCCCCAAAGCCCCCCAGTACATAGTTGTATATTCTTAGTTGTGGGTCCTTCTAGTTGTGGCATGTGGGACGCTGCCTCAGCGTGGCTTGAGGAGCAGTGCCATGTCCACACTCAGGATTCGAACCTGTGAAACTCTGGGCCGCCTGCAGCGGAACAGGGGAACTTAACCACTTGGCCACGGGGTCGGCCATGGGGCCAGCCCCTGGGCTCAATAGTAAAGTGGAGAAGACAGAGGATAGAATCAGTGAGCTCAAGGACAGTTCAACAGGATTTCTCTCTCTGTAAAACACAGCATGGACTAAAAATAAAAGAACAAAAAAGAAAAAAAGCAAACAAAGAAAAGCTTTAGAGACCTATAGTTTTAGGAAAAAAAAAATTAGGGGGAAATCTTTGGGATCTCAGATTACTCCAACAGTTCTTAGAATTGATACCAAAAGCATGATCTATAAAAGAAAATTTGATACAGTGGACCCCAAATCAACAACTTGTCTCTGGAACAAGACTATGTAAGGATGATAACAATACAAGCAATAGATTGGGATAAAATATATGCAAACTACATATCCAAAAAAAGAACAAGTGTCTCGGATATATTTTAAAATTCTCAAAAATCAACCATAAAAACAAGCAGTCCAATTACAAGCCAGGCAAAAGACATGAAGAGACATTTCACCCATGAGGTTATACAGATTGCACATAAGCATATAAAAAGATATTTGACATCACTAGCCATTAGGGAAATGTAAATTAAAATTACCATCAAATATGACTACATACCTATCACAGCTAATATAAACAAATAAAAATAGTGAAAACATCAAATGCTGGCAAGGATGTGGAGAAACTGGATTATTCATACACTGCTGGTGGGGATGTAAAATGGCATAGACATTCTGGAAAACTGTTTGGCAGTTTTTCATAAAACTAAACATGAAAGTATCACATGACCCAGCAATTACACCCATGGACATTTATCCTTGAGAAATGAAAATTTATATCCACCCAAAAACTTACATACATATTCTCATGAAAGCTTTATTGATAATAGCCAAAAACTGGGGGGAAAACCTACAGATGTCATTCATAGACTGAATGGATACACAAACTTTCTACAGGCATACTATGAATGTACTGCTCATTAATAAAAAAGAACAAACTATTGATACACACAATAACTTGAATGAATTTCCAGGGATTACACTGAATGGAAAAAAAGCCAAATTCGAAAGGTCCCATGCTCTCATCACTTTTTAAACGACAAAATTATGAAACTGGAGAGCAAAGAAGTGGTTGTCAGAGGTCAGGGACCTGGTTGGGAGGCAGGTGGGTGTGGTTATAAAAGGGCAATGATTTTTCTGTGGCCCTGTTGTTGAACTCTAAATTTGGATATATTGTAGTCTAGGGCAAGAGCAGCAGCAAATTTTGCTTAACTATCTCACATCCTCTATCTACTAAGTGATCCAGAGAATTCATTGTTTTTCAGGAAGAGTTCCAAGGGAGCAAAGCCAACAGAGCATCACCAATCCTGGAAGGGGCAGGACTTTATTTCATGCAGGTATCAAACTTAGGGCAAGGCTACATACCTCCTCCTCTACGCATTCAAATTCATCTCTAGCTAATTGTCTATCTTTCTGTGTTAGTACCCTAGGGCTGTTACCAAGTGCCAAAAACTAAGTGGCTTAAAATAACAGAAATTTATTCGCTCACAGTTCTGGAGGCTAGAAGTCCAAAATCAAGGTGGCAGCATGACCATGCTTACTCTGAAGGCACTAGGGAGAAATAATTTATTGCTTCCCAGTTCCTGGTGGTTGCTGGCAGTCATTGGCATTTCTTGACTTAACAGCAGCATCACTTCAATCTCTGTCTCCATCTTCACATGGTCTTCTCCTTGTTTTCTTGTCTGTGTGTCCACATGGCTTTCTCCTCTCTGTATTTCTATATCCAAATTTCCCTCTTTTTAGAATGGCATCTGCCATTGGATTAGGACCCACCCCCATCTAACATAACCTCATCTTAACTTCATTAAATCTGAAAAGACCTTATTTCAAATTAAGGCTACATTCACAGTTACTAAATGTTAGCACTTGAACGTTTCTTTTGAGGGAACACAATTCAAGCCACAACACTATCTATCTGTCTATCTATCTATCTGTCTATCAATCATCTATCTGGCTATCTACCATCTATTTATCTGTCCATCCATCCATCCATCCATCTAACTACTGTCTTATTATGTATCTCTCTTTATCTAATCTTCCTAATATTAGAGTTAGAATTAAAACAAAAAGAAGATGAGTGTCTCAGGGACATATTAGCATATTTATTGAAATTGAAGTCAAATATTTTCTTACCATAAATCTGATATGAATGATTCATTTTACGATGAGAATTGGCTTTTCAATTAAGATGAATATGGTCTTGTACTATAAGTTTCAGTATCTTCATAAAGATATCTTTAAAGCATGTTAGAAGATAAAAATGTTCTTCTCTTGTGTCCTTGATTGTTATTACTCTGTCTATTCTGAATAAACTTTACCACTCACTCTCCTTGTATCTATATTTTCATTCTACACATGTTAGGGTCCCATATTTCCAATTTTACTTCTCCTTATGTCCGTCCATTTACCCTGATCCTCAGAATCTTTAAAGAAAACAGTATTATCATAATATTTTTAGATATGCCACAGAAAACAATTTTTTAAATTGTGCTTTTCCTCTGGCTCTTTGGGGCCACTATTCTTTTTCAAACGGTTGCAAAATTGTTTATGGGATCCATACTAGTCTTTTTATAGTCTTGACTGAGGATAGATCAAGCCAGGCCATTTATTATTATTTTTTCTAATCCAGTGTTTGAGGAGTGCCTTAATCTTTTCTCTGCCCTCCAATCCTGTTATGCCTAATTATGTTTGAAATTATGTTCTTTATATTCCTGTCTTAGTGTGGCATAAATGTTAGTGACCTCTGTCAACTAAATTTCCGCGTCTGAAAGTCATCCCATGCATTGGGAAGGTGCATACGAGATCCGGCTCTTCTCAAGTTGCGGTTATTCAGGAATTGGGCACAGCTGACAGCTCTTCCTTTGCTTCCGTTTAACATACAACATTCAATCAGGCACGGATCTATCTGCTTCCAAATTTCAATGCTTACAAAATTCGTTTTCTGATACAAACTATGAATTTTTATATTAAATACACTAAGCCCTCTTCTCGCCTGTGACCAGTATATTTTCATCTAGATAGCATCTAGTAGCGGTATCAAAACAGATCTCTTGGGTAGGTATGACGTATACTGGGTTTCGTGCTACAGACTATTTGACATCTGATTTTCTGATCAGTGTTATGCCAGCCTTTCCCACTTAGGGGAGCTAGTGGCAAGAATTGAAACATTTGTGAACAAGCTGCCCTTATTTTGGTTTAGAGGACAGAATACATGTATATAAGCTATACAGAAACACTGATGATGCAATCAGTGGGCAATATTTTATACTACCATGAAAAGAAATTAGAAAAAATAAGAACATTGTCAACAGTCGTCTACAGAATCATTATGAAAGATATATTCAGATTCTACTGGTTTTCTAGAACTTAAATGTACCTATGATACTGTAATCTCATTTCACAAAGACTTAAAGCTGTGGGCAAAAAAAGCACTAATAATATTTTTTAAGTATAAAATTGAAGTAGAGAATCTAGACAAGAAGAAATATAAATAGAGAGAGTAAGTGGAGACAAAGTGCATGAGAACACAACTATGCAGATTAGAAAAGCCAGTATATTTTCTACACCAAATTGAAATAGTTAAATAATATTCATAATCAGAAAAAAGTAAACCTACCCATTTTTTAGAGAAAATAATTTTTTCTAATGTTGATTTCTAAATGAAACATTTCATGTGTGGCATTTTCAGAAAGGATACTGGGTGATATAATGTACACTTGTCACAAACCCATCTTGAAGCAGACGCAGTAAGAGATTTCCTATGGTTATTTCTTGTCATATTTTCAAATAAAAATCAAGGGAGCAGGACTAAAGTGAAATTCAGTAAAGAATATTCTGGAAAGTATAATGTCATTGTCTGAAACCCACAATAGATGTAGTAGGTAACTCATCTATAGCACAAAATATTTACATAAAAATTGGTACAGAACAATTATTTTCTGGCTCACACCCACTGGCTACATCAACACAGCAATCTACCTTGGCCCTATTTTCAGCACCAGAGATATCGGGGAGAGAATTATTTATTTATCCATTGAATGAGCACCTGTCCAGGTTGCCTAGGATGGTCTTGAATTAAGGCTATAGTCTCAGCATAATTATTAACAGCACCCTTTTTATCCTCAAAAATGTCCCAGTTTGGATGATAAATTGTATTGGCACCCTCCTCGTTTACAGGTTTGTAATGCAGTTCTCTGTCTTAACCATCACAATGGCCATTTCAAGTAATTTTTCAGTCTGATCACTGCCATGCCACATACAGGTGTCCCCTTCCTACTCATTTTTGTGATCTTGTCTGATTTTTATACTGTTACTACTCCCAGTATAATAACACAGTAAAACAGTTTTTAACAGTATGTACTGTGGGGCAGGCAACTGCCAGGGTTCAGGTTCTGCCTTGACCACCTGTTAGTTGCAGAACATTAAACAAATTACCCATCCTCTCTGTGACTTGGTTTACTCACCTATAAAGTGGGGAGAACATAGCACCTACTGTAACTGTGAGGGGGGAAAATCTCACATGTGGAAAAGCCTGGGAAGCTGGGAGCTAGTGAGCATGCTGCCAGCGTGAACCCTGTCTGTCACTGTCTTGCTGGACCTAACTTCTCTTTTTGTGTTGACCAGTCTGAATCTGCTTCCAGGTTTTGGATTTGTTGAACTATTGCCCAGCTTACAGCCCTTATTCCCACTGTCCTCTCATATCACATTCTGAACCTGCAGCCCAGATGTGCTCTTCCCCACAGCTTAGGGGAGGTTCTCTCAAGGAGACAAGCCACTGGAGAGGCAAGAAAATTCTGAACTGTGCTGTGCCAAGGAGGAAGAGAGATTTCACTTTTCTCCCCACTAGTGCTGAAGTTCATTTGAAAGTTACAGTTCGGGAAAGGAATTATCATGCTAAGGAACAGAAAAATGAAGCAGAAATGTAATGTGATTACTTAAGTCAATATAACAAAAGGGATAACCAGGGAGGATATTGGAAAGCAAAGGCTAAGGATCTGTGATCAGATTGAAACTTGATCTGCAAAGTGCGTGGTCTACAGCCAGTAAGATGTAGCCCGTTCTTCACTGGCGGGTGAGGTTGAAGCTCTTACTTAACTTTGTGCCTTTTGATGCTTGTGTTGTAAGTCCGGGCAGTTGATGAAGCCTGAAGATGAAGGGTACTCGTTCCTTCAAACGTAAAAATGCGAGGGAAGTGAAGACTGAAAATCATCCTTCTTTGATCTCTAGGCCATCTACTTTAGTACACTTAATGCTTGTTTTTATTAATGAAAATGCCATTAATTTTTAAAAGCATATTTAAAAACAAACATTAAAATTACGTATGGGAATATTTATAACATAAGCAATAGACAAGGGGTAATAATTTGGCAAGTGAGGACGTGGATTTTGCAGACAAATTATGCATATATTTGGTTGGAAAAAAATTGTATGGCCAAAAGTTAAATAAATAAAAGATGATGGATATAGATGAGTAAACACAAGAAAATATTGTTCCAACCTAAAGACAATGGACATTATCTAAATTTTTTTCAAATACATCGCTGCAATCACATTGTGTATGTGTCTGGCTGTAATTGGCTGAAACACAGACATGGGTCTCCTTTGCCAATCAGCCAAGGGACAAATATTGGCAGAGGCAAATGTAACAAGACTAGTTAAAATGAAGATCTGAGTCAGCTGCGCAGGAAAAAAAACACTTTTTTGCCAGCATTACATGCAGAATATTGAGATAGTTTGTCCCACTTGACCAGCTGTGAGAATTCCAAAGCCCTTTGCTGCCAAGAAGTTTGTAATCCAAGAAGGCAGGTGACTCTTTGGGTCACCTTGCTATTGAAAAGAGGTGAATAGCCTACAGCAGCAACGGGATCTTGACACTGAAGTTAAAAACCTCTCATTGCAACCCTCTAAGCACTTAGCCCAATAAACTGTTACATTTGTCAACTAGACAGAAATAGCTCATTCAATCTGGCATTATGTGAAAAATTAAAGAAAATGGAAAGAAGAAGCGTATAATATAATAAATGATTTACATATTTGTCACTGGTTAGTTATGGTGGTCCGAGCTGGCATAAAACACAAGTTATGATATTAAAATCCCTGAGGTTCTCGGTAGCAGACTATTTCAGAGTAATTTCAGGAACAATTTTAGATCTAAGAAATAGGTGACAGCCCTTATTTTAAGTTAGTAAAATTGACTGATCAATGCTATATAGATGTCATGTTTAATTTTTTCCCTAAGGTAGGATATTAAAATGATTCTAAAACTTGCCTACTATTAGCAATAATATAATTATAGTCCTGCTCATAAATGGGTCACATGTTTAGTGTTTAATCCTTGCCAAGCAGTATACTAAGTACATTCAAGCAATATACTAAATACAGTACACAGCATATCTAATTACATACTAACAAAACCAAGTGAGATAGGTAATATTATCACCCTTTTTATAGAGTAGAAAATAGGCTTAAAGAGGTATCAAAATTACTTAAACATGCAGAGATTGTTAGCAAGTAGCAGAGATTCTATTTGAACCTGATCACAGAGTGAAAAATACAGTGCATCATTCCAATATTCACAAACACTGAAAACAAACCAATCAGAACCTGGCTTAAGCCTTTACTGACATTTGGGCATATTCTGTACTAAAAGAACAAATACATTAAAAAATTTAGTTTACTCCCTGATGGGCAACTTAGTGGTTGGAGAAGTGAATCAGTTCCCAATATTTTGAAGATTAAATTATGAAAAAGTAATGCATATACACAGTGGAGTCACGTATCATTTCAGCTTTTAACCTGTGTAAATTTATCTATAGGATTATTACAGAGACAGGAAGTGGGAGAGGGAATGAATTTTGTAATAACTCGAGAAAATAGTCAAAGATTTACAGTAATCCAAGAAATGCTAACCCAAGAAAAAAACTTAAAAATGATAGACTTGCTCCTGGTCCCATTAATGTTAAGGGTAGGCCAGTTCTTGTTTGTCAAAGGCAAGCGGTATCCTCAGCATCAAGGTAACAAGCAATAGGCTCAGTCACAGGGAATAAACTCCAGCCTCTCAGCCTGACTCCAAGTTGCTGGGAGAGTCTGAGGGGTGAGCTCAGCTTGGAAAGGGAAGGAGGGCTCCAACTCTGGTCTAAACAGTTGAGTACATTGGAAGTGGGCCTCCTCATAGAAATAAGTCTAGAGGAGTCGGGGGAGATATTCCTGTGGCGAATATTCCTGTGGACAGCTCAGAGAAATTGGCTGGGTAGATTCCCTTCTGAGCATCCAACTTCAAAGGTAACATAAATGCACGTTTTATTCCTTTTATTTCAATAGGAAAAATTGGTGGAAAATATGGAAAATCAATATATTCCAGTAAGATAAATTATATCAGGCATTGTTAGTCTTTTTCACAGTTGGCTGTAATAGGAATAGTTAACATGAACTATAGTGGAAAGGAAATTTCTGTTAAAGAGAAATTAAAGTTTTATTAAAATTATATTCAATCTCAACCTTATATATTTTAAAAAGGTGATCAGTGTGCTCATACAAGTCTAATACTTCTTTCCTTATTAGAAAATAAAGCTAAAGTATTTTTAAAACCCCACTAGGGTATACCTAATAATGTATACAATGTTTCATTAGAAAACTCTTGCCAAGTCTTCCAGCCATAGCAGAATGAATACAGTTCATAATTGGGAACTTTAACAGATCTATTTGAAAAAATACAAGGGGCTGGAAACTAGTATTTGCTTTGAATACAAGAAAACCATGTAGAATAACATTGTTTCAGCAAGACTACCTCCATGTGATAGTATCAAATCTGGAAGAAATGGGAAAGTATACTTTCAACCTTTTCTGAAGGGAAAATCTCATCAAAGGAAGAAAAAGACAGGCATACATTGTTACCATTTCCATATATGTTTCTTGCCCTCAAATAACATAATATTACTATTTATAATTAAACTGAATATTTACCATTTAACTGAAAGGCCTGTCCAGTCTATCCATGTCTGAAGCTTAACCTCCTCTATGCTATACGCAGAAGAAACTTCTAATTTCTTTTGGCTCCCATGGACAATATGCAACCATCCAGGAGTCATCAGCAATACTAGGACTTCAAAAACATTTTTCATAAATTCATATAGCAAAAATAAATCTGAAAAAAAACCTCCTGCAGAGCTTGATTGTGGAATCTAATCTAACAGTTAATATAAATATGTCTAAATGAAAACTATTTTAAAGGTCTACCAAAACCTGATTATCTTTACAGATTAGAAAGTTAAAACACTTACATAGAAACATAAATCGCCATTGAAGTTTGAAATTTTTTCATAAATACAACTCATGTATTTTACCACATTACTAGTATTTTTCCCAAACCAAAGAAAGCAACTCTAAATCAACCATCACTATTCTCAACATTGGCTCAACAACCAGTATAAAATTGAACCATTGCTTGAATTTACTGTTGCTTTATGTTCTACTTGAATGTTTCCTTTTCAATTAACTTTTAAAAATAGCCTTAGTGACTTGGCTAAATACAATTTATGCCATGTAGATTAACACCCTATTAGCAGTATTTGAAATACGAAGCCACAAAAATTAAATTATAAATATAATTGAAATATATCCTATAAGAAAATACACTCCCATGGCGATTAATGATGTTGATGAGATATTGAACAACTGTAAACACCTTAAAAGTGCATAAATAGTACATCCTTCAATAACTAGAAGATATTTTTAAATGATGCAAAAGGCCAACATGCAATACCGTGAAATACATCCCTGAATATGCCTGACAATCCTCTAGGTTCATTAATGTTTGAACCAGTTACTCCCACTTTCAGTCCATTAGCTTTTGATTCCAGGCCTGAGGCCTGCAGGTGATGGCCATTAATCTAACGACATAAAAAAAAATCCTCCTTCTCCTATCTCCCTCCCACTTCTCTCAAGTCCTTTCCCCAAAGGGAGTATCCTTTCTATTAAAGCTAAGTGATTCCTAACTTCCTCAGACTGTGGCTATATTTCCTTAAATGACTGATGATAATAGCAAAAGGATGTGAAGGAAGTAGGCTATCACAGTAGCTGCCTAGTTATCAGATCTGTAGTACTCAGTTTCTATCACTCATCTATTCAAAAGAAACAATGGAAACAAATCAATCCACAACAATATAGTCGCCTTTCTCTGCCTATGGTCTGTTTTGTCAGCCATTACAGAATGAAATACATTGACCCAAAGATTATATACTGAAATAGAGCGGGGTGAAGCACTACTGTTTATCATATATTACAGGGTAATCAGTGATATTCATTAATCTATCCCATAACCATTTACATGGACTGATAGCATGTGACCAGCACAGAGGAAAGTCTGGCTGTAACTAATCTTTACATGTGGAGATTGGTTTTCTGGTGAGTGCAATGAATTTTGCTACTTAAATTTGGACCAAAAAAAAATGGTAAATAAGATTTTTTTTTCTGGTCAAGCATAAAAAATCGTACATTTAATGCTTGTATAGATTTAGGTGAGAAAAATATTATCTCGACATTTTAGAAACAGAATATGTTATCTCATTTTTAAATAGTCTTTTTATAAAATAGAAAGTATTTTACCAACAACGAACTAAATATTGCTTCTTGATAGCTTATTTTATTCTCCTAATTAATTTTAATAATAACTATTCTTATAGTGCTGACTACATAAGGTCATTTAAAGTGTTATTGTTACAGAAAGTCAGTTGATTAAATGGTTTGATTACTTACTATGTGCTAGGTAGTGTGCTTGTCATTGGAGATACGAAGACAGATATAACATAACACCTGCATATGAGGAGCTTAGACTAGAGAGCTCAGCATCCCTGAGATCGCACACAAAGCTGCTCCATAGTCTAGGAAACGCAGCTTTGTTATGTGCTCATAGATATAGATCCTGTCTCTGTTCTTCAGAGCAGTTATCTCAGCTGACAACTGTAAATTTGTTAACATGATTATCTACTTACTATCAGTTTCCACCCATACATTCCCCATTAGTACAAGACCTCATTCTTGTTCTCCACCATTCCCAGAAGTGCACAAAATAACTCATATTTTTAGATACTCATTAAATATTTATTGAATGAATGAGTGATATAGAGTACCTACGAAAACTGTAAGAATACATATGGGGGCACAAATGTGTAATCAAATCCGTCTCTAGTTAGTAAGTGACAGTGTTATAGCCAACCAGAGGGCTATAAAAATTCAAAGTAGATCTATTTCTTTATTATTTTTATTATTGTTATTAGATAAGTCTGAAAGTAAAATGAAAATAATATGGAGTTAGTAACTGACTTTAAAACTCTAATGTACAGTGGTTATTAGCATTAAAAATATTGGAAACTATATCTCCAAATCCATGTTTTCTTTGTAAGGATTTTATTCCATTTTTTTCCAGAAATGAGATAGAAGAAAATCATTTTCTTTAGTTTTTAATATATTGATTATTCCAGTTAAGGTAAAGAAGCAATGAGATATTCTATAGGCTTCATTTTCATGATAACTGAAAATCACATCATTAAAACAGTAGAAGTAACTAATGACCTATTTCTGAATATATATCCATTTTAAATAATTCAACATTTTTATAAATGTTCTGGAGAGGTATTGTGAATAGTTATTACTATTGTTATGAGCACTCATAAAGCTTTTTGTCTTCCAACTTACATGGCTGTAGCTGGTCACATCTTCCAAATATCACTTTTCAAAATAGATATCTTAGGTAATGGAAAGATGAAAGATAGAAAGATAGATGATAGACACATAGATAGATAGAGATAGGCATTTTTAGGTGTATTTCTAGCTATAAGCATGGCATTAAGTAAGAGGTCCTACCAGGTTTCTTTTTGCTTTTTGTACAGGGCTATTTGATTGTTTTGTAGTCACGCTCATGACTTTTTTGATACATTATTTTTCAAAAGCAATTATGCTATGTTTCATACATACACAAAATTAAGAGACACATGGAATTGGGAACAAATTTGAAATCTGTATGATCTTAATACAGGAAATAAGAGACTTTTCAAGATCAATAAATAATAGACACCTAATTGAAATATGGGCAAACTAGACGCACAGGCAATTCACAAAAGAAAATAGCCAGTAAAAATAAAGCAATAAAAATGTTTGATTTTAATATTAGAAAAGTAAGGAAATATGTTTTGTCTCCAGATCGGCAAAGATTAAAGATAAGTGTATTATTTAGTGTTGTTTGTGGTGTATTCTCATACATAAGTACCTGAACACACTGTAGAATTTTATATCAAAAATAAAAAATATAGGTTATTCAACTTTGCAATTCTATTTCTTGGATGAAACCAACAGATACAGTCAATATATAATGCACTCATCCTTGAGCAATTTATGAGGATAATTAGAATAAACATCAGTGTTATTAGTTATATGAAATACTTTATAGCCACATTAGAATGAAAACATAATGTTGCTAATTATATAAAGTCTTTAAGAGCCATACAATTAATATTAAGTACTAAAAATCATAATATTGGATAATATTAAATGGAAACATGCCAACACAAATGGAACAGTGCTGTGCAGATGTTCTGAATAAAATGTTCCTATATAGGCATATAAAAATTATTCAACTGGTAACTCCAACTGAGGTTATGACAGCTGGTTGAATTATAAATCATTTATATTTTTCTTACAGTTTTTCTTTGCTTTCTAAATATTTTATAATGAACATATATCACTTTCATAATAAGGAAAATATGATATTTTAAATAACCAATGAAATGCAGCCTGGGAAGCAGATCTGTAGCCTTGTTTCATTAATATATCATCATGGGTTCCTGTATAAGTTAGCTATTTGATGTCTTGCAGTGCTAGATGATATGGAACAAATTTAGTAAGTTTTAATGGGGGAAAATGGCTCCTGGAAAAGTAAGAGTACCAAAAGGGAATAAATGTCATCTACTTTCTATTTTGCCTACAGTTTGAACTATCATCATATCAGACCCTAATATTGCTCTTGAACCAATATTTCCAAGTTGAACTCACAATTAGGATGATTGAATTTTTTTATCTAATATTCTTTTATTTTTTCAGTTTGAGTACATTTAAAGGTCTTCAAACAACTGTTTTTAATTAATTTAACAATTATTATAAATTTACCTAATTGTTCTGAATTCTATGAGGTGTAATCTATTGTAAAAATATATTTTTTTAGGCAAACCTCAAGAAAACTTCCAAAGCACGGGAAATAGATTCACTATTAACTTAACAAAACTAGAAATAAATTTTAATGCAATAAAAGTTATTTCTCACTCATACAAAGTTCATTTCAGATGTTCTAGGTTGGGGACCTCAGGGCTCTACTCCAAGGACTCATTCAGGAAGCCAGACTCCTTCCAACTTGTGATGTCACCATATTTGACATGTGGGCTCCAATGACTCAAAAGAAGGTGACAGAGAGTAAGGGAGGTATACCATGACCCACATCATTTAACTTTACATTCCATTGTCCAGAACTGGTTTCATGTAGAAGCTGCCCATCAACAATTCCATAGGCAGGTCCACAAGTCTTAGGTGTCCTTCTAGTCATCTGTCTCTGCCACACAACCCATCAGTGATTAGCATTTCTCTTCATTTCAAGTGTCTGTTTATCCACATGTTCCCAATCTCCCTCATCAACCTACAATTTATACATAAGCTAATAGCTCCATATGAAACAGTCCTTGATCATGAATGCTGGCATTGCTTTGAAGAGATATGTTTGTAGAGTCCCAGGTTAAGCTCTGAACACACTTCTTCAAAGAATTATTGGTGAGTAAAACTATTTGGTTTTATGATTTTTTTGTTTCAAGTGTACCTCATTATATTTCAGCTTCTGTATACACTACATTGTATTCATCCCAAAGGTCTACCTTCTGTCCATCACCATATGAGAGTCTGCTTTACCCCTTTTGCCCTCCTCTTGCCCGCCTTCCCTTCTGGTAACCACCAATCTCTGTATTTCTGTTCTCTGTATCTGTTTGTTTGTTGTTGTTCCTATCTTCCATACATGAGTGAAATCATAAAGTGTTTACCTTTCTTCATTAGACTTATTTCACTTAGCATAATACCCTCAAGGTCCATCCATGTTGTCACAAGTGGCAAGATTTCTTTTTTATTATGACTGAGTAGTATTCCAAAAGCTTAGGCTGTCCCAAGTCTTGGCTATTGTAAGTAATGCTGCAATGAACATAGGAGTGAATATAACTTTTTGAATTAGTGTTTTCATATTCTTTGGATAAATACCCAGAAGTGGATTAGCTGGATCATATGTTAGTTCTCTTTTTAATTTTTCAAGAGATCTTCACACAGTTTCTCATAGTGACTGCACCAATTTACATTCTTACCAGCAGTGATGGGGGTTCTCTTTTCTCCACATCCTCTCCAACACTTGTCATTTCTTTTCTTTCAAATAATAGCCATTCTCACAGGTATGAGGTGACATCTCATTGTGGTTTTGATTTGCATTTTCCTAATAATTAGTGATCTTCAACTTCTTTTCCTGTACCTGTTGGCCATCTGTATATCTTCTTTGGAAAAACGTCTGTTCAGATCCTTTGCCCACTTTTTAATTGGGTTGTTTGCTTATTTTCCTGTTGAGTTCTATGAGTTCTTTATATATTTTGGATGTATGTATTATTTGCAAACATCTTTTCCCAGAAGGTAGGTAAGCTTTTCATTTTGTTGATGATTTCCTTTGCTGTGCAGAAGATTTTTAGTTTGACATGGTCCAATTTGCTTATTTTTTCTTTTATTTCTCTTGCCTGAGAAGAAATATCTAAAAAGATATTGCTGAGACTGATGTCAAAGAGCGTACTGCCTATGGTTTCTTCTAGGAGTTCTATGGTTTCAGGTCTTGCATTGAAGTCTTTAATCCATTTTGAGTTAATTTTTGTGTATTGGGTAAAATAATGGTCTATTTTCGTTCTTTTGCATGTGGCTGTCCACTTTTCCCAACACCATTTATCGAAGAGACTTTCCGTTCTCCAATTGTATGTTCTTGATACTTTTGTCAAAGATTAGCTGTTCATAGATATATGGGTTTATCTCTGGGCTTTCAATTCTGTTCCATGGATCTGTGTGTCTATTTTTCTGCCAATACCATGCTGTTTTGATTAGCACAGTTTTGTAGCATACGTTGAAATCAGGGAGCATGATATCTCCAGATTTGTTCTCTTTTCTCTGGATTGCTTTGTTTATTCAGGGTCTTTTGTTGTTCCATATAAATTTAGGATTCTTTGTTCTATTTCCATTAAAAATGCTATTGAGATTTTGATAGGGATTGCATTGAATCTGCAGATTGCTTTAGGTAAGATGGACATTTTAACTATGTTAATTCTTCAAATCCCTGAGCACAAAATAAACAATTTTATATTTTTTTGCAGACCTAGAAGAGAACACATTTGAACAGGTTTAGGGAATTAACCTGCGTTCCACTTGGAGATTAAATCAGATCTTCTTTACTTGTGACAGTGGAGTTTATAACAAGGTCACAGTCAACAAGGCACTATGGCAAGATAGTATTTCAAAAGAGGAAAATTGAAGAAAATCGCTGGAGTTGATTAACATGTGAAAAGTAAAGGCATGAAAATTTTGAGAACAATGCAACTATGGCACACTTTTAGACACTATTACATGAGTAACAAAGATATTTTACAAAGAGTTTAAAATTATATTCAATATAATTTTTTTCTGTACTTATATACACCACTGTCATATACTTCATTTTTTTCAGAGACTCAATATCATTCATTGTCTCTGAAAAGCAATTGTTTCCAACTGGGCTGCTTTGTTTGCCAGCAAATTTTCACGTGTTGATATAGGAGCTCACATGATGGTTGCCTCTCACCTCCTCTCCCCCTGCAAACCTCCTCTTCCCCCACACTACACACTCAGATGCATTCCACACTTGGTCATTGACAAATTCATTTTATATTGTTGTGGTTTTATGTAATGCTCTCTTTCATGCTTTGGTGTGTGCCATATTACTATCCTACTTTTTATTATAATAATCGACAATATACTACACTTTTTGCTTCTTAATTGTACTTTATTTTTTGTTGAGAAAGATTGGCCCTGAGCTAACATCTGTGCCAATCTTCCTCTATTTTGTATGTGGGATGCTGCCACAGCATGGCTTGATGAGTGGTGTGCAAGTCCACACCCAGGATCCGAACCCAAGAACCCCGGGCTGCCGAAGCGAAGCACATGAACCCAACCACTACACCACTGGGCTGGCCCCTTAACTTTATTTTTCAATCACTCTCTACTCATGAAAGTTATATGTGGGCATGGATCTTGTTTGCTTTACTCAACAGAATAGAAACTTATTACATAGTTGCTGAAAAATAGTATAAAACTATAAATACATTACCTACGAAAAAGGAGAAGCAACATTCAGTATTCCAGTTTATCAAGAGTTCACAGGTGTGGTCATTATGACATATGTATTACTACTTGATCTAACAAAATGGACATTGTACAGACTAGAATATATTTTAAATATAACAAAATCTTTGTAAATACTGAATCCAAGCTTAACTTATGTATGTTTAAATGTAGCAAGAAGGTGTTATTGTCTTGAATATATTCACAGCAGAATATCATGTCACAGCAGATGCAGAATAATAGTGAAATAAAAACAATAAGCATCTGTCCCACCAAACATGTCAGTTGGCAGAAAAAAAAAGAACACAACTTGTTTGTCCTCTGCTTTCTCCTTCAGTAGCATATATTACTAATGTCATTAACAGTAAGTCTTTTCTAGCATGCTGTTAATGGCTAGTAAGACAGAAACTTGAAACAAAAAGCTGAGAAATGAGAAGGGTAAAAAGACAAAATGGGCAAGTCTGTCAGCCTACTGGGAAATCCTCCACTAGAAATCTGAGCTGACAGATTCACCCTTCAGAAAGGACAGCATTCCTTGAGGACTGACTACCAATCATGAAAAGAGAAACGTATATGCTGATGAAGAGAAAAATGGAAGTCATGGCCAATTAAACCTCAAATAGGAAAATCACACATTTTGAAACCTTTCAAAAAGTTTTATGGAGAAGTGATGTAAGAGGAGAAAGAAAGGTGTTGAGTGTAAGGAAAATTACCTTGTAATTTATCTTCACGAGAGAGATGAGGGGAGGGCAGGATAGACTAGATTCGCAAGAAAGTTTTCCCATTTGAAAAAGATGGAATAAGGGTCAAATTTTTACTTCCCTTGAAATTCAATATTAATGAAATTCATACTCTACCATGAAAAGAAAATGAAAGGGAAAATTATTCGTAGTCTGGAATAAATAATGATAAAGCAAGATCATTTTCTTAGCATTCCCAACATTTTCTTTATTTAACAAAAAAGGGCAACTTGATAATTTCTTGTCCATATGGATGGTAATCGAAACAGTTAATTAGGAAGACTGAACACTGTCCATCATTTGCCAAGCCTGAAGCAAGCAGATAAAAGGAAAATTATATTTCAAATTTTTTAATCGACCAAAATTTAATCTATTAATTAGGATATTTTATTTTATTTACAAGAGGTAGCTTCAGAAAAAAATGTTTTAGGGAATATTAAAATAGGAAGGATAATATAATTGGATCTCTCTCTCTCTTTCTCACTCTCCCTTTATATCTGTGTATATGACTATTTTATCATATGTCAGTTACTTCCTATAGTTACCAGGATCAATTACAATTAAATATATGTGAATGCAAATAATAATACACATTTTCCTCTTTTTATATTTCCATTGGAAAGAGAAAATTGAACATTTAAGAACATGGACAATTGTTTTAGATTCATATTGATTGTTGTTAATAAAGAAAATATCAGATTTGCAATAAAAAGAAGCAAATGTGGCTTATATTATCAAAAAGGTCTTTAGAAAAAGTGCATTTCAATTATATATTCAAAATCAGTGAGATAAAATCAGTATATTAAAATATTGGGTTTCAGCAAAATAAATACTATGTGTATTTTTCATGAATATGTTAAATATTCTTGTTATATTGAACCTCTTTATAATCTTTAAAAACCACAAAGGATATAATGTCAAATAGATTTGTATAATATAGTATACGATGTATGATATAACGTATTATAGTAAATATTTTCCCCCGCTTGTTCCATGGCTACGAGGATGAGATCACACATGTAAAGGACCTTTTAATTTGTGAATCTCACTATGAGATGTATTCAGAATTATATACAAAGTCTTCAATACTTGATACCCACCCCTGAGTCGTATTGGTATTCTCTGGCAGTAGCTTTGAGAAGTCATTGGCTACAGAGAGTGAGAGAGATGGAGTCATTATGATACGCCCAGATTTTATATTTAGATATGAACAAATAGGTGGATGGCGAAAACTTTACTAGGGGAATGTTTCTCTTTTTTGTCCTGGATCAGTCTTACTATTTTCAAATTTTCTTATTATTTTCAAAGATCCAGTTTTTGACTATGTTAATATTCTCTCTTGTGTGTCTATTTTCTACTTCACTAATTCTTTATGACTTAAATAAACACTATGTAATATCGGCCTTATAGTGAAATTAAATTCTCATATTTAAATTTTATGTCTGTATATGTTTGTGTTTTTTGTTTAGTTTAACAACTTTATTGAGATATTCACATATGGAAAAATCTACACATTTAAAATAAACTGTTCAGTGTTTTTAAATATATTACATAGTTGTGCAACCATAACCACATTCTAATTGTAAAATATTTTAATTATCACTCTCACCCAAATTAAATGCTGCACCCACTAGCAAGCACTCTCCATTACCCACCCTTCCACCCTAAATAATCACTATTTTTCTTTCTTTATAGATTTTCTTATTCTGGGCATACCATATATTCGGAATCATACAATGTCTCATCTATTGGCTGGCTTCTTTTATTTAACATAATATTTGCAGGTTCGTCCATGTTGCAGCAACCGTCGGTACCTCATCACCTTTTATCACAGAATAATATTCCGTTTTATGGACATGCCACATTTTCTTTATTTTTCACCAGTTGATGGGCAGTTGTGTTGTTACCACTTTTTGGCTACGTTGAATAATACCATTATATACCTTTATGCACAAGTTTTTATGTGGATATGTATTTTCATTTCTCTTGGATAAATACCTAGGTGTCAAGTTGTTGTGTCACTTTGTAACTCTATGTTTAACTTTTTGAGGAACTGCCAAATGGTTTTCCAATGGACCTACACCATCTTATGCTTCCAAATAAATGTAGTAGAATTCCAATCTCCTCACATTATTTTCTGTCTTTTTGATGATAGTCATCCTAATAGATATGAAGTGATATCTTATTGTCCTTTTGATTTGAATTTCCCAAATGGCTACAAATGTTGGATATCTTTTCATGTGCTTGTCAGCCATTTGTATATCTTCTTTGGAGAAATGTAATTCTAATTCTCTGACGATTTTCAATTTCGCTATTTGTCAATTTATTACTCAATTGCAAGAGTTCTTTACACAATCTGCTTTACAAGTCTCTTACCAGATATATGATATGCAAATGTTTCCTCAAATTCTATGAATTATCATTTCAATTTCTTGATATTTATCCTTTGAAGCACAAGTCTTTAATTTTGGTGAAATACAACTTATTGGTATTTTTTTTCCTTTTATTGATTGGGTTTCCTTTTATTGATTTGGATATTGGTCTGGGTTATCTAAGAAAACATGGTCTGACCAAAGGTCATGAGATTTACTCCTAGATTTTCTTCTAGGAGTTGCATATTTTCATGTAGGTCAATGATCAATTTTGAGTTAATTTTTATGTATGGTTTGAGGAATGGATCCAACGACATTATTTTGCAGGTGGATATTCACTTGTCCAGGCACTATTTATTGAAAAAAATATTCTTTCTCTGCTGACTTGTCTTAGTATCCTTGTTGAAAATAAAATAACAATAAAGGGAAGGATCAGAACAGAATGGGAGAGATAAATTCTAATGAATCATCCAAAAAGAATTCTGAAAAGTTCAAGTTTTCTGGGCTTCAGCATACAGAACATCAGTGTTCTTAAAAATTTGCAAAACCTGGTGAAAGCATATTCCTACCGGGACATGAACTTAAAGACTTGATATGTATCTCTTGCTCAAGTCAAGCTGGAGGTTAGTCAACCTATTGGTATACAGTAATAAACCTTTCTGGAAAACATTGGAAATACTAATTTATTGCTCATCTCTAGTCATTAAATTCTTTCTTGGAATTCTCAAAGTGGATATTTGTATCTGTAGAGAAAATATGCCTTAAAAGCTACATAAATCAATGGATCCTCTCAAGCCTTTTCTCTAACAAATTTTGTTACACTGGGGAGAAATGCAAATGTTAACTAATCAATTCAGAGTTTGGAAATAGTAAAGGGATACAGTGCTATAACTTCTCTTCCTATCTCTGTCTCCCTTTTAAGACATTTAGTAGTTTTAATATGATTAGTAGTACAGGGCTCAGTTAGCAGTGGCAAAATACAATTTGTTAGGCAAAATGATTGTCATTCATAATGGTGATGAAGTGGAAAATTATCCTTATGCTTGTTAATTTTCATATGAGGCAGAGTGACACAAAAAAGACTTTTCCTTAAAGGTACAGTTTTCCTATTAATGAGTTGCAATGTTACTTCACAATTAATGCTGACATTTTTTTAATAGACGGTACCATCTAAAAGCTAAAATCTAGGAAACAGGCATCTTTGAATAGATGAACAATTACTTCCAAATTTTAGGTAGCCCAAATTTATTAGATTTCATCTTGCTTTTCTCTCTGGCACATACATTTCATATTCACTTCTTTTAATTTTCATGGCTTATTTGTGCAAATGTTTTCCCTATAATATAAAAATGAAGCAACAGCATATGATTCATAATTGATTAAACCCAACTAACCCATTGAGGGAAGATTAAAGTATAGTTAGCCGGAGTATTCTGCACAGATACACTTGTATAACCAATTTCATGCGGGTAGAAGTGTCCAATTACTTTCAAATATGTACTAGTGAAGCACTGTAAACATTACCGTGTGCTAGTTTAAATAGAACAATAAAATACACACCAATTTATGTAAATCACCAAGCTATTTTTCCTTATTGTTTTCTATGTAGCATTTCCAGTAGCAAAGTCAGCTAAAAGTCAAATTAAATACCATATAATTTATAGAATAGAGAAGAAACTGGATCTAATTATCCTAGTTTGGCAAATGCTAAACCCATAAGATAAAAATCTACTTGGAGAAGTTTATTTTGCTTCTGAAAGCTAGGGATTTGCAAATTAAGATGGAATCTATTTTCTAAAGGCTGTTTTCTTTTCTTAATTATAATTTATACTTTATTTTCCTTTTTAGCAAATGAATCACTTTGCCTACCATTTCAGCAGCCAACCTTTCAACGAGCTGTTTAAAGATTGCCCACATGTGTCAGCCCACCAGCTTCGCTATCATTAACCCTGTCTGATTTTATGCCAAGCTGCCACTTTTCTTCAGCTTGCACGAGTACAGTTTGAACTAGCGGAATCAGTTCTCTCATTGAATATACCTATGTAGCCGGTGGGCGGATCCAACCTGTCATGTTTTGTCAAGTTGTTTAAGTGCATATTTGAGAGGCGACTCATGGAGTTTATCCACGGTCACCAGTAAAAAATGGTTCAAATTCAGATGAAGGCAACTTATTACTCTCAAACACTCATTCTTCATTTCTCTCTCCCGCCCTCCACAATGCCCCCTTCTCTCCCCCCCCACTCCGTTCTCTCTCCCCTCCCCCTCCCTCCTTCCTTCCCTCACTTCTTTCCTTCTTGTTTTCTTCATATTTTCTTTTTATTCCCTCTCTCTCTTGCTCACTCTCTTTCTCCCATTTTATCTCTCCTCCTACCATAAGGGAGTGATGTAAAAGACTAAAAGAGAAGATCGTATCATAACATATTCACAGTGTCATATTAATTGCGTAGGGTGGAGTTTTTCCCCACCAAACACAGAATGTGTGAGGAAGTTTGATTAGTTTCACCTCCTTTCTAACACCACAGCTTGAACTGAACAAACTTGAGCTTTAAAAACTCCTTGGACTAGGAGCAAAGGAAATATTTTTTCAGAACTTTCATTTGAGCATCAGTTTTTCATGAAGAAAAAGAAGGAAGACGTGGGGGAAGAAGGGCAATGAGGAGGAGAGCATAGTGGCCTGCCACGACGGTGTGCTTGTTAGGATCACGATGATCCGTGTGTTGATGGTGTTGTTCACCTTCATTGTTTATAACAAATAAGTGTCGATTCCAAGAAGTGAGTTTTGCATACCCACTCAGTAAGGTGAGCCTCTTTCTGTTAATTGGTATGTAGGTTTCAGATAATTTTATTTTTCATCTGATATATTGACTCAATTGGTCTTATTGGTACCAAGATCTCAAGTTAAGTCTAGTTCCATTTGGAATTATTCACCAGAAAAGATAAATTGATGGATAACACCACACAATGCTGAGAACTTTTGAGGATTAGGAGATCTTAATTCGGAGGAAATACAGACATAAAAAAGATTCCTCCAGTCCTTCTAGCAGTAGTCCTCCAATTGTCATAAGGTATATATTGTTGAATATATATTTTTTCATTTCTTTTTATTTTTTCGGGGATAAAGAAAAGGAGATTGTACCTCAGAGATGATTGAAATCTTACAACTAGAGAATGTCAATTATTTCATTACTGAGCCCTCAAAACAAGCAAGCAAAAAAAGCCTGCCACATCAGTAAATATTTCTTAAATGAAAAGCTTCTCAAATATATTAATCTCTCTCAATATTCTGGAAACCAGATCAATGTTTGCTTTCACTTCATAACCCAGCAACTCTAAGGAACTTGACTGAGACAAAATCATACAATATTTTGATATGTCTAATGTTATCGAAATAGCCAGAAACTTATATTTTAGAAGGCTAAATACTCAATTTTACATTAATTACTGGAAAATTTGAGAAAATCAAGATTAAAAAGTAAATTACCTGGGGCTAGCCCGGTGGCGCAGTGGTTGAGTTTGCACGGTCTGCTTCAGCGTACCGGGGTTCACAGTTCGGATCCCAGGTGGGGACATATGCACCTCTTATCAATCCGTGCTGTGGTAGGTGTCCCACATATAAAATAGAGGAAGATGGGCATGGATGTCAGCTCCGGGCCAGTTTTCCTCAGCACAAAGAGGAGGATTTGCTGCAGATGTTAGCTCAGGGCTAATCTTCCTCAAAACAAATAAACAAACAAAAAACAACAAAAAATTAAATAACCAATATGTCTACATTTTGAAATATCCTATAGTATATCATGATTTATGTTTTCAAAACATAAAATAAATTCTACACTGTAGAGAAAGAACTTAGTTGAAGCACAACTTATTTTTATTAAATGGAAATATGTTCATCAATTTTTAATTTTTGAATTTGGTAAGTGCCTCATTTCTAAGAGCTCACATGCTTATTACCCATTAAATGCTATGGGCTGAGTTGTTGAATGGAAGATTTCAAACAAAATTTTTTGCCCATATGAAGACAATGGGCACACAATATTAAAGGTCCAACCCATATAGGTTATTTTAAAATATGAAAGCATACGGTAGCTCTAGTTTACAGCTTAGCATTCTGCTTATTTGTATTTCACTTACCAAATAACTTCTACTTTCAATTGGATGGAAACGGCTAATAGGACGGAAATGCAATACTGGATATGTTTTATTTCTGCACTATCAAATAAAGTAGCCCGCAGTCACAGACAGCTACTGAGCACTTAGAATGTGACTTGTGCAACCGAATGGCTGAAGTTTTAATTTTATTTATTATTAATTATTTTCAATCTAAATAAGAAAATGTGTGTAGCAACCATCTTACTAAAATTTGCGGTTCTGGAACATGTCAGATAGTGTGGGGAATCAAAAACCAAAAAACTTTCTAGACAGTAGAGCCTTTTCCAATGTGTTAACAGGAGTTCCTTTCAAGACTTCATCTACTACTTTCCTTTGTGTTTTCTCAGTAAGCAAACATTCAACCTTGAAAATACATGTATTTGAGTTCATGAAAGATTCCTAGGTACTCATCAGCATGATTAGCAAGTGCCACATTCATATTGTACTTGTGGAAAAACCAGAAATTATTTAAAAAATCAGATCAAATCAAGGCTTCAAAAGAAGTAAAGACAGTCTGGAATTGTAAATGGAAATATAAATAACGTGCTAACCCCAATGTCCTTAAAAAGTTCACTGTTTCAGTACGGAAACAATAACAAATGATAATCAAAGACATAAAAAACTGGCTACATTAGAGTGAAAACACTGTTTTTACATTGGTAGGAAATTATAAATATTTACACCTAAAATGGTTAAATGTAAAAATGCTTGCATGGAAATGAGGTAGGTTGTTTTTTAAAAAAAATGAAAGTTTACTTATGTATATTCATGTTCTTTAGATGCTGGTTAATTAATGTGACACTCCATTCATTCCATTTATGCATTAATGTTTCAATAAATATTTGGAGTTTGCCTACTTTATTTGCCAGTGCCTGTGCAAGATTCTGGGGTACAAGGATGAAAGACACTCTCTCTATCACAAAGTAATCAGAGTTTACTGAGGATTCTTACAAGTGGACAAATATTATAATGAACTAAGTACTGCCATAGACTATGCAAAGTTTGTTCTGAGGAAACAGAAGGGCATGTGTCACAGACTGAGAGTCAAAAAGATTTACCAGTGGATAGCCACTTGAGGACAGAAACTATTTTTATTCACTGTCATATCCCTGGTGCTGTGCAATTATTTATGTGAAACTCTATCATTATTACCTTATACTAAATTTCCCTCTATGTAGACACTTGAATGAATAGCAAAAAATATCCAAATAGAATAAAAGTCAGGAGAGACATTCCAGGCAGAGAGAAGGACTGTGCAAAGCACAGACACATAGATATCCAAGAGCATTAGAGAATTTGGTTTAAGACTGGATAAAAGGGAAAAAGGAAAGTGAAAGGGATGAAGTTGGACAGATAGGGTTGAAATCATGACGGGCCTCTGTAAAGAGCTTGGATTTTATTATGAATGCTGTCTGTAATCATTGAAGGACTTCAAATTGCTGACTAATTTTCTTAAGACTGAGATTTATTTCCCTCAGGCCTTGAGTACTTAATGATTTGCATGGTTGCTGTAATGATATTCTGGGGCACTGTATAAATTCAAGTTCATAGATGTCAATGAGTAATATCCCTATTAATGATGACACTATCAAAAGCATGTGTATCTGATTTACAGCGACATTCAAAAGACTTATTGTTGAATAATGAAACATTATTTAACGTGGAATAGAAGTGGAGAGAAAAGTTAATATAAGTCAGTCAAGGATTTAGAGATCAAAGAGGAAGCATATGGAAGTCTCTTCACGCTAACTAGGGTCCAACTTTTTGGTGATAGGTATTAAAAGAATTAACTTTGTAATATGTGAATACGAAGTCATTTTTTTCCTTCTGAAAAGTACATATAATACAATAAAATAAAACAAGAGAATTCAAATTTCATGAGTAGTTCGTTACATTCAAGACCATATCATTCTCACAAAATTGTCGTACAGATTAACATATACAAATTTATACATATTCATACATATGGAAGGACAAAGAGTAAAAGTGACAACAAATATCTTGTCTGTGCTACTTGTTTTCAACTTTGGAGAACAAAAGAAAGAAGATTCTCTTATTGTTTTCACTATTCCACTATTTTTGTAAGATAAACGTAACATAATGCAGTATAACTTCTCAAGTTTAAACTAAATATTAATCACATTTTATTCAGAACAATTCGCTCTCAGAAAATGCATAAGAGCATCTTATGGTTGCATTGATCAACACCATTCAAGACAAATGCCTGTAGGTTTCAGATAAAATACAAACTATGCATCAATCTCTAAATATAAGGCAAAAATTTTACCTCTATGCATATAAGGCTGATATCTTTGGTAAACTAAATTATAATACTCAATTTAACTATATGCTTTTAATATCAAAATGGCACCATCTGTTTAAGAATGCCTCTTGCTGAAAGTATTTTGAACGTCAATTAATGCTAAATTGTAAAGGATGCTTATGGAAACATGCAAGAACCACTAAAAATAATTGAATTTAAAGTGATATGATGCTTAGAGTGTTCTCAAATAAACCAGTAAACAAAGATACATGGAAAAACAAAGCAAACACCTACTTTTATGTTGTCTTGATAGATTATCTTTTGAAAGAGCTATGTCAAGTCATAGAAAATAAGACTAATAGGTATTATCTCAGTTGTTTCAGATTTCTTGAAATGGAGCTAAGATAATAAATCTATTAGAAGTTACTTATTGGATGAGAATGAATGGAGAGTATTAAAGAAGTTTTCAAGAAACAAGTAAATGAATCTGGCCCCTGTGTCCTTTCACTTGGACAACTAAACCAAATGTGTTTTTATCGTCCCTCCCATCAGCCTTGTTCCTTCCAATACACCACCACCATACAATTATTAAAATAATCCATCTAAAGCTGAAATTTGATCATGTCACTACCATTTTTAAAACATTACAATGATTTCTTCTTGCTTAAGGGGTAAATCCAAGCTTTTTATTGTGACACAAAATGTTTTTTATAATCCAGCTCATGGTTAGGGTTCCAGCCTCAACTTCCTCCACAAGCACCCTGGAAGTTTACATTCCAGCTACTTCAAATGATGCATATTTCTCTGCATTTTTAGGTATCTATAGCCCTTGTGACTGTTCGTTCAATCCACCTAGCTTGGAAGGTCATCCGTTCCTTCTGAGATCATTCCACTCATCCTTTGAGACTTGATTTAAACATCGACTCCTCAGAACATCTTCTGTGATGGTCTCAGGTAAAGCTGGGAATATTTAATCTGTCTTTTAATTTTTTAAGTGTATGTTCTTACGGATTGGAATATAAGGTTTTGAGGGCAGAGACTGAGCCTACATTTTCTTCCCCTTTCTCTCTCCCTTCCTTTTGTGTTCCTGCTCTCACTTCTCCTGTCTTCAACTCCTCCCCCTTCTTCCAATCCCTTCAGAGAGCAGTCTTCTGTATATTAGGTGCTCAATAAATGTTTGTGGAAGAAATAGATTTGGTAAACTGACAAAGGATAAATAATGCATATCTCATGCCTAGGTCATTAACGATCTAAAACTATTTTCCCTTTATATTAAATGACACAAAATATCAAAAAACAATGCATCTGTAACATGCAGATACATTTCATTCAATCTTCTCACTCCAGTCTTTACTGAGCTCCTTCAAATTCTCTCTATTCAACTTTGGTTCTTCAAACAGTTTGTTGATAACTAATGTGTGTATACCTCTTGAAGTTCAACAATCCTAATATAGAACATGTTCAATAAATATTCATCAATTAAATAAGTACATGAATGCCACTTTCTACCTTTAAGTTCCTGAACCAATCATAACTTCTGCAATTCCAGTGTGTCTATTTTTGTACAGGCACCAATCACCTCTCTATTGGTCAACAACCTTTCTTTTCTTAAGCCAATAATAGATATTATGACCAGAATAATCTTTGTTAAATACCATTTCCACAAGGATTATTACATTGTCAAAACATTCAGTAAAATCCAATGTAAAATATCTTGAAGCCAATGTTTAAAACTTCCACTCAAACAGAATTAGAGTATCATGTATATGTCTGCTTCTAGTTTAAGCACTTGTACATACAGAGATAAATAAATATATGATATACCTGAGGGATTGCCACCTTATTGGAGATGCATACCCATAAGCATATTAATTCAGTATAACATGCTAAATAGAGTTATATAAAAATTTACAATAGGTGGGACTTCCAATTTCAACTCAGACATGTAAAGAGCCCACGATTCATCATACCTGTCTTTACAACAGGAAAAATCGAGAGAAAGTGAAAACCAGTGACTTTTCTTGGACTCATGAGAGAACTGAGGTTACAGGGAAAATCACTACCGTGAAATCTGGAGATAAGCTCATCTAGACAGATATGGCCACTGAGATCTACTTAGAAGGAGCAGAAGCTACTGGAGCCATAAACTGGTAGGAACACTTAAATGGCAATTTAAACGAATAACTAAGTCAGCATTTGGACTAGCATGAGAGGAAGAAACTCCCAGAGACCGCAGTCCTAAGACACCACAATATGTTGGACTTTTCCCCCAGAAACAAGTATGTTGAGATAGCTCAATACAGGAATGTCATAAGAAAGTGCATCTTTGTCACGTCACTCCAGGAAATACTCTAGGTGTGATATAATGCTCATTTACAGGTTGGTAAACTGAGACCTCTAGATAGCTATATTTTTCTCATATCCCTCTAAGGTGCTAGAATTGTGCTAGCCTTTAAGAAATTAAGAATAAATGTTAGGCTGATTAACTAAATGAAAAATTTTGTGCATGAATGACAGCTTAGGATCTCTAAAAGTATAAATGGTCCATACTCTGGAGCATGCCTGACAACTGTCAAACATTTGTGCAATACTCAGTCCTTTTTGCCAATTAGTCTCTTTCCCAAAGCATTCAAAATCAAAGGAAAAAATGCCATTGAGAATGGACTATTTTTATTGCTCTAAGCTACTCTAGACAATTACATTACCCTCTAAATAGCAATAGATGCACAGTAAGGAACACCTTTTCTTACTAAGTTTTGTAATCAACAAACAGAGAGATTATAAACTATAAATGTTCTAAAAATCAACATAACCAAACTGCCATTTAAGTTAATGAGTTTATTCAAACACATTTTAATGGAATATGCTATCACTACCAAATCTTGAAATTCAATATGATTGCATATGAGATTCATAAAAGAAGACGGAAAACAGCATCATGTAGTTCTGAAGCATATATGCCATCACTGACATTTTGGCTTAGATGTCTAGAGTCCATAGCTCTCTTCATTGCTCCAGGACCATGCAATGCATATGCAGTCTTGGAAATTTCATGATTTCTGTTTGGCTTGACTTAGCTTTTTTTTACTTATATATGATAATTAATAAATTACATTTCTAACAAAAATTAATTATATTAAGTATTTGCAGTTTAGTATTATTGTGCTTATAAACATAACGAAAGCTGAAGTTCAGTAATGTTTCATGGATTCTAGAAATAATTTTAAAAAGAAAGATAATGTACAGTTGATTTTTATACAAAATGCAATGCATAAAACGCAAACATGACAATGAGGTAATTAAGGTGTACATCTACCCAATTTTTGGACTAACATTAACATTTTAAAATATATAACTTACAGGAAAAACAAGGATTTTCATTGGCATTTTATTTATTTATTTATTTTTTGTGAGGAATATTTGCCCTGAGCTAACATCCGTTGCCAATCTTCCTCTTTTTTTTTTTTTTTCTGTTTTTTGCTTGAGGAAGATGAGCCCTGGGCTAACATCTGTGCGAGTCTTCCTCTATTTTGAATGTGGGGTGCCTGCACAGCGTGGCTGATGAGTGGAGGAGGTTTGCACAAGGATCAGAACCAGCGAACCTGGGCCACGGAAGCAGAGCGCACCGACTTCAAC
The DNA here is from genome assembly GCF_041296265.1 of Equus caballus. Taxonomy (NCBI): domain Eukaryota; kingdom Metazoa; phylum Chordata; class Mammalia; order Perissodactyla; family Equidae; genus Equus; species Equus caballus. The sequence goes on along the minus strand of NC_091701.1, from coordinate 70,583,347 downwards.
CACTCAGCCACAAGGCCAGCCCTCACTGGCATTTTAATCATTATTTTTCTAATTTAAAAATGACAACCTATGTATAAATGAATCAACATACTGCGTTTAATGCATTCATGTTTTTGTAAACAGTCCATTAGAGCGTTGGTTTCATCATCAAAGAACCGCTTGGTCGCTGTAATGGTGGGTGTCTAGCCATCATAGTTTCTCTGCATTGTCACAGCAGTTAAGGCCATTTCTTCACTGGAAACCGCTATGCTTTATTCACTTAACGTTAAAACTATTAATTCTGTTAAGACGTGTAAAATGGTTGCATCAATATAAATGCTGTTTATGCTAATCTGATAATGATTCATTTTCTCAAAATTTCATCCTGGAGAAAATTTTAAAGGTATGGAAATGTTTTTCGCCTTTTTTCAGAAATGAAAACCATGCCTAAAATAACTGTCTTTATGTGGGAGTTTTATATCTGTACTTTTATTTAGCTTTTATTTTGTAACTCAATATATTTCAAAGTGTTTACTTATTAAAATACGCATCTCGTGCCTCATCTAATACAGTAAAACTTAGGTTCTTTAATTATATAATTCTTGAATATTCATATTTATATTTCTGGCCCTGTTTGCTGCCTACTAATAATTTATTATAAAATATTTTTAAAAACAGATTTATTATATATGCCTTATTCCCTTTGCTAAATCACTCATAGTTACTATTAAGAAATAATTCCTTTTATTAAGATACTGTTACAAAATAACATTTAATTGTTTAAATGATAAGTGTTTAAATGAAATTTCAGACATTGGATTTATTAATCAACATGTATGCTACTTAAGGAACCAAAATTCAATAATGGTCAAACGTGTTAAAATATTTTTCAGCGGAAATCTCAAAAAATTTCCCAACAGTTTTTATAGGCATTGAGATAGGATGAGGAAGGTACTTCAAGGAGTTAAATTCAGTGTGATTCTCGTCCTTCTCAATTATATCACATCATCTACTGCAGCTCTACTACATTAGTATTTGGACCATTTAATTTTAGAAAAAAATTTAAATACAGAAGAATTTCTGATTTAATACATTCTCCTCATTTCAAAAAATAAAGAAACCATGGGCCAAAACAATTACTTTTTTTTCCCCCAAAAGGGCACAACTATCTTAGTACAGAAACTGGGTATCTGGATGGGTAATTTTATTTTTTTTTTGCATTCTTCCGGTTCCCAACTACCTAACAAAATTAATCCATCATATTTATTTTTCAGAACGGAAAGTTGAAAGTACCTCCGAGTTTTGACTGGGAAATTGATATAGCTGTTCATGATTTCAATTTATCATAAAGAATCAGTGATTTTAATTTATTTAGACTATGAGGTTATAATGTCATATATAATTTAAACAATGAGTGAGGAAAATTCTTTTTGGAAAAGATTCTGTTTTTTACCATCTCGATGGCAGTCAAAAAGTATTTTAAAGGAAAATGCCTGATTTTTTAAACAAAAAAATCATAATCCATAACATTGAGACAGTAATCAATCTGCTTCCGTGTGCAGGGATAAGATTAGGTGTTCAAAATTAAAGCAAGTGCAACTATCAGGTCCTTTCATCAGAGACTGCCTCGTTCAGTCTGGATGACTGTTGTGGATGTGATCTGTCTGTTACTACCATTAGGGTTGGAAATGAATATTGTCTGCCATAATTTATTCTGATAAGTCTTTATATTGTCAACTCCTCAAACTTCATCACCTAAACACTCTAAAATAGCATAGCACGCCCAACAATCCTTTTCCCCCTGTGTCATTTTTCTTCAAAGCCTCATTACCTACTGCCTGCTCTCTGACAAGACGCGTTGTCCACAGGGACAAGGACTTTTCTGTTGTTTTCAGCATTGCATTCCCATAAATTCCCAATAAATTTGTGAAATTGATTTGCTAAACAGAAATGTGTATATATGGGGGCTGGCCTCGTGGCACAACAGTTAAGTGCGCACATTCCGCTTCACTGGCCCAGGGTTCGCGGGTTCGGATTCTAGGGAGCGGGCATGGCGCCACTTATCAAGCCATGCTGTGGTAGGTGTCCCACATAGAAAGTAGAGGAAGATGGGCATGGATGTTAGCTCAGGGCCAGTCTTCCTCAGCAAAAGAGGAGGATTGGCAGCAGTTAGAGCAGGTCTAATCTTCCCTAAAAAAAGAAAAAAAAAGTGTATATATGTATCCAATAATATTCAATATCTCCATTGTTTTTGCAGGAACTAGTTAGATATTTAGCTTTTTAAATAATCACCTACATCACTTAAAACAGTTTTTGTTATTTAAAAGAGTCTAAACAAAATGTAAGCTAAAAAACTTATATTCTATGGTGTTTTTAGATTCACTATACCTGAAGTTATTGTACTTTCAAACCAATAGTTATGCCCAAGAAACGGAATAGCTTTGAATACAACACAATTCTTAAGTCTTCAGAATTTGATTATTATTTATCAATAGTTTCACACAAAATATACAAACAAAATATTTTCTTTAAACCTGAAAGATAGATAGTTAATAATGTAATTTCAAATTTATAAAAGGAAAAGTAAACAGCTTAAATTTCAATTCTCCTCTCAAAGCTGGCAAACAGTTAATATCCAACCTTCTGGAAAAATAATGTACTAAAACTTAAAATGTTGTTTGGGTTTGCTATGCTAAATTTCTGGTATTATATTTTTCAGTTTCCCAGTACATGCATTATTTTCAGGTTGTATTTTAGGGACTTATGAATCTATATCTAAATCAGTGAGGCCAGTTACTTAATTTCATTACCTGCTTGAAAACACAACCTCCTTTCCTTTCCTTTGGAGAATACCAGAGTCTTTTGAAAAAGAAAAAGGAAAAATATATATGGTTCCAATTAACTAGCTGAAAAAATGATGATCCTTTTTCTGGTTACTTTACTTTGTTATTTTACTAAGATAACAACTCTGAAGATTTGCACATGACCATAGTAAATGCACCAGGATAATAACTTCTTATGAATGAGTGGCCTGCGTCTTTGTGAATACCTACCTTAAATGTTTCTAAAGAAGTTATATTTGGCTAAGAGAGCCTACATAGAAACTACAACATTTGTAAATATCTTCTATGTGTCATAGTTTCATTAGGCCTGCCTTTTCACATCTACATTTCTCCCTCTTTCCTTCTTTCCTTTCTTCGGAGAAGACAGATAACAAGCAGTAAACCTAGAAAAAGATAAATTGTGTATTTTTGGAGCCAAAGCACACAAGTATGGCAGATGTTCTAATTTTTGGCTTTTATGTTGGTTAGCTCTTTGGACCCTTTCCAGATCTGTGTTCTCATGAAGCATACTATCAGAGGATACAATGTGGGAACACATGATGATCTGACAATTTTCTGAATACTGCTAAGTTTCTACACTGCAGTTTCATTTTATAGAAACAGTAGCAATTTTCTCCAATATGCTCGTGCACAATTACCTTGAAATGCCAACCTCATCTTCAGCTCAGACATGAAAAGGGATTGGATGTACTATAATTCTTTATTACATCTTATTTAATTTTTATATTATTTAAATCAATGGGAAAAGTATAAAAGAGGTTAAGGAGAACATAAGAGATGTTTAAGGTGTCAGTATCAAACTGATATAAAACGAGTAATAATAACTGTGTATAATGAGTTCAGATACCTCACTGCTCTACAACTGTTCAAGTACCCCATTACAGGATGCACAACCATGGATAAAATCACTTATTATGCTGAGTTCTTGCATCTGTGTCCTGACAAGCTATTACTCCTCAAATTGTGCAAAACGGGTTTGGATGAAACCAGTGAGTATACGAGTGTAATCCAATCTATTCCTTCTAAATCTGATGCTAATTTACTATATTGAAAATAATTCATCCATTTCAATAGTCACTCATCCTTTCAGTTGTCTATTTTTTCATAATTCTATTTCTTTACTTAAATATTAATAAAGAAAATAGAGGGAAAAATCAACATAAGTCAATCAAGTTCTTTCATAGAGCAGGCTAAAATACAGTATAGAAATTTATAATTAGTAGCTATAAAAGTTTTTACTTCAACCTGGTAGTTATCAAACCTATTCACTAAATACAATAGAGACTTTTCAAAAATAATAATGTTAATGGCATCACCAAAATATCTATATAATTTATAGTATTTTAATATATAATATCTATTATATGTACAACTACATATGGTCTCCATGTAAATTCTATATATAACATACAGAATGGTTTTTATTTGTATTTGTATCAGCTCTGTGAGCTTGTCAGAACAGACCTCAGCCCCAATTCATAGATAAGATGGCGGTGGTCAAAGAATCGAAGTGCTCAAATTGCTATCTGCTAATTTTTCGAGCTGTGGTCAATACTTGTTCTTCTGATTCCTCATCCGGTATTTTTCCCATTTTTAAAAAGACGTAACTATCATGATAAAGAAATCTTTATAGTTTATAATGACTACATTCTCACAGGTCAATAATCACTATTAAAGAATCTCTGAATGCAAAATTATAACCTCCCATAATGGTTCTAACGGAACTTTTGGTTATAGAGTCAATACTCTCTCTCTGAATAAATTGCCATTATACATAGGATGTAATTTTGTGGGGAAAAATGACTGCTGGCTTTCACTTCCAGCCAAGCTATTCTGTCACATAAATTTAATGAGATCCAATGAAATCTCCAGATATTGGAACTTTATACAACCATTAATTATGAATTTCTATAGTATACTCAAGGCTACGGCTGCTTAAGCCATCCTTTTTTTTGTTTGTTTAACTAATTGCATTTTGGAAATGTTAAAATTGAGATCTCAATTTCCGCTAACACACTACTGCACAAAAATGAACATTTTATAAACTTCTTTTCACCAACACTAGCTTCACTCCCATCCCCACTCCTAGAAATGAAGCTACCTTTTGAGAAGTGACTCCTTAAATTCTTGGCTTCTACTCCTCGGTCAATCAATACACCTCAAATGAAGAAAAATTTTCTCTCTGACAGATGGCAAAGATCTATCCCATAATTGCAAATAGAACTCTCATTACCTCAGGTTCATCATTTGTAAAATAAGCAGATTGGATAGCTAGTGTTAAATCTTCTTCAATTCTAAACAGCCTATCAAATTGACGTGGTTCTCTGTAAGGATTAACAAATGCTTTCTCATGACAGGTGGTAGGGCCCTTGATGAAAATAGTTTTATCCATTTTGGAAAAATTTCAGAAACCACTCAATCTATTTTTAACAGAAGTCACTTAATAGAGAAAATTATTTGTACAGTTGATAAGAGAGCCAAAGTTGGTCTTTGTGATCAGCAACAATAGGATCTCTACCAACCCTAGGACAGGTAGAACAACTGAAGGGGCACGGTGACTGGAGACCAGGACCTGACCATCTGTGATGGCGTGGAACCAGGCCAGGTCTGCGCTGACGAAACCAAGAGTGAAGTGGGTGGCAGAAGCGAAGCCAAAGAGGCCAAGCTATTGCCAGAGCTGTTTTCAAAAGCAGAGTTCAGAAAACTCACAGGTTGCGGGGGTGGGTTATCTTCTAAACATTTTCCAGGCTGATTCCTTCTATCAGACAAAGGAAATCCTTGGGTAATGTGCATCTCGGAATTCCTTACAAGGAGGAAGCAAGAAAGGGTACTCTGCCAGAGAGTTAGGAAAGATTCCTTGAGGTAATGTGTTCCTGTAAGCCACTGAAGAAAATATTTCAAGAAGGAAAATACTGATTAGGGGAGCCCAAATTGATGAAACGATTCATTCTCCCCTGGCACTCATTTTGACTTCACTAGTGGTAATATTAAATCTACCTGGCTTTTTTTTCTATGTAGATAACACAAATCCATATCCTTCTTGACTCTGATCCTGCCCTTTCACCCACTTAAAAGACCAAGATTTGTATTTACATTCACTCTGGAATTCTACCATCTTTCTCTCCCCCAATTCATGTCTCTCACTTTCTGTTACTTTCTTAACTGGATAGTTGTAATGAAACATAATGTTTCCAGAGTTTTTCATCTTCATATTATATTGCTATAGGAGACATTTTTCTACAGCCCGGACTTGAATATTAAATTTCACTGCTAAAAGAAAATCAACAGTTCTCCATTGCCAGTGACCAAAAATATAGGTTAGATATTCCAAAAATTTGTCACCAAATTCTTTTCCTATGACCCTGTGCTTCAACCATACTTGAGTAAGTGTATTTACCCAGAATTGCGTCTATCCTCTGGAGTTAAACTGTTTGGAAGACTGGACTACCCTCTTTCTGTGCTAAAGATTAAAATTTTACTTCTTTTAACATCTTTCCTTCAGTTCAATCAAAAGGAGTAATGTCTTCCTACACTTTGATTTTATAACCCTTCTTTTGATTCATTTTAATAGAACTCATCTATTTTGTCTTATACTATGATAATTTGGGCAAAATATTTTGCTTATCCTACTAGATAGCAAGCTTCTGCAAAGTATTAACTACAGATTTTTTTTTCTGCTTTATCTCCCCAACCCCCCCCCCCCCCACACACACACACGTACATAGTTGTATATCTTAGTTGCAGGTCCTTCTAGTTGTGGATAACTGTGTATGTTTTTTTGTCTGAATCTACTACTGTGGCCTTCAAATACCTCTTATTTCATAGGCCCCCAATATATGTGCATTAAATATGCTTTCATTAAATGTCTAAGATATCTTTTCTCCCTTAGTTGATACAAAGAAACAGCACTCTTTGCATGAAACACATAGAAAATTCTGATATAAATACTTTTTTGTAGATTGAGTTAAATTTTACATCAAAAGTGTATAATTCTAATGATGCATTTGTCCTCATTTCTCAATTGACAAAGACTTAAAATGTCAGTGTAATATTTTCTTCTTCAAATTCTCTGTCAAGTATTTAATATGCGTAAACAAGTAGCTATGTCAATTATGGATAATTCCACACAAATGCAATTGAAAATATTTTAATGTATTTACATTTATAAAGTGGTGCCTGTGTTCTAAATCTAAATAATCACTCTTAGAAACATTTTGCGTAGTTCCTGAGTTTTCAATATAATAACACATGATGTGATCATGTCCTAAATCTAAGTCTAATTTAAAAATACATAAGGAAAACAATTATTTTGCCATAAATCCCATTGAAAACCTATCCACAATTGCTTTCATAGCTTAAAATTGCTTGCAGAAACACTGTTTGTAGACTGTGTAACCGCGATCTCTGGGTTTCAGAGAGTTCGAAATGCAAATGCTGTTCCCTTGATGAACTTGTACATAAGGGGAGGTCAATGTCTTTTTAGGGGCACAAACCACTTTGTATATAATAATGAGCCAAAATTCTTCTGGAGAAAACGTAGTTTGTGAAACAGCTGAATTTTGTGGAAGTTTACTAGTAGAAACTATCTCAAAGTTTTTGTGTTCATCTAATACATAAAATTCTTAGAAATTTTGTCTTAAATCATAAAAATATGAAAAAACAACTTATAGGGAGATTGTATGATAAGTATGTAAACTGAATATTACCTCATTTGAGAATCTCAAAATTACCTTTTTATGTTTTTCACAATGCTATCCCTTGTACCTAGATGTAGTGACAAGAAGTGTCCGTCCGCTCTCCTGTTTCTCTGTGTGCTGATGTGACTTGTTAGCTGGGGTTTCTTCTGCACAGTGTACACTTGTAGTCTGTGCTCACTCACTGTAGTCACTACTGTAGGACTATGATCAATTGCTGCTTCACAAGCAGCTTCTTTGCCTCACAGGCTGAATGATTCTTGGGCTCCAAAGGAACCATCCCATTTGAGATGACCATACGACAGTGTGATATGTCTGCTGCTGCCGTTTCCCAGAGTTGATGCCTATGGATATAAATCTATGTTTTGTTTCAGTGTTTATCTGCAGTATATTTTTCTTCCCTGCCTGATTGCAGTCAGCCCCCATTCTCCACACAGGCTTTACCATCATCTATTCTCTTCAAGCCTCCAATGCAACAAAACTGTGTTGCCAGGAGTCTATCTTTAGCATTGATATGTTGGATGGCACAGATTACTCCTCAAAAGCAACCTCCTTAATTTTCTACGCCCATGATTTATTCCCATACAATTTTATAGTTCTTAGAATTACATTAATCTTTAGCAAATACCTCAAGGCATCATACAAGTAATTTGTGCCCAAAGCAAAAGTTCATCAATCTAGATTCATGAATTTGTAATTTAAGATAGCTATAATGGGAGATTAGCTAAAATTTAGACTTACACATATTTTTTTTGTATTGTTTAAAAACCACTAGCATAGACAAAATGCTTACTCTAGGAAAGAAAAGCATTTTGAAAGACACTAAAATTATATATGTGTAATTATATATATGTGTGTAATCACATATATAAGGTGATATATTTAATAGAAGTAGGTTTTTTGGTCACTAAAATATGTATTCTAAGAATCTATTTCATAATACTGTGTTAATATCATACATGGAACCAAAATATATATTTTTTAAATTCTCTTTTCGGGGCCAGCCCAGTGGCATAGTGGTTAAGTTCATGCACTCCACTTTGGCGGCCTGGGGTTTGCAAGTTTGGATCCTGGGCACAGACCTACATACTGCTCATCAAGCCCTGCTGTGGTGGTGTCCCAGATACAAAATAGAGGAGGATTGGCACAGACGTTAGCTCAGTAACAATCTTCCTCACACACACACACAAAAATTCTCTTTTCAAATTTTCAGTAGCTATTTCACAGGATTCATTTTTGCTGCTATTACTCTAAAATTATTGTCTAAGGTATTAACAGATTTCTAAATGTTATTCTGTAAAAAAAAAGATTAAATGGTTACGTAGTATTAAGATAAGTAGGGTTAATGATAAAGGAAATAAAAAATGACCACAAAATTGAGGGGGAAAATCTCGTTGAAGAAAAAAGTAGAATAATATAAAGATTTATTTCTTTCAGAAGTTTAACAAACATTAAATGAGCACCTTCCAAATGTCAGGCACTGGGTACGCAAAGAGATAAACACATTCTACTCAAACGAATCCATAGCATGGTGGAGACCAGTATGCAATCTGAAAAGTCAATGTGTAAGGTAGGAACAGTAACAGATGTAAGCACAGGGCAGATATACTTGTGTTTTTTAAGGATTAGAGAGAGGAAGGGAAGGAATCTTATAATAGAAAGAGTAACATCTGGACCAGGCTTTATTTTGTGTCCGTGGCACAGAACAGTGAACAGGTATAAAAAGAAGCATGTGAAATGAATAAAAGCTGGGAGGCACAAAGCGAGATTGTCTACAGCGACCTCTCCAAGGTTTATAATTCTGAGTCTAAAGTACGAGGTACAAAGGGGCTGAAGAAATAGACGGTAGGCTGGTCATGCAACGTCATAAATGATTTTAAGAAAATACGATATAAGAAAGGGCAGTCATTAAAGAACAAAAGGAGTTAACGATATTTTCATCATTATTTTAAAGAAATAAATCTAAAAATGACAACTGTTAGGTAACCCAGCATTTGGAAAAAGTTTATAGTCAGAAATTTGTTCTGATTTTTGTCATCAGAAAAAGACTGCTAATCCCAAAGCAGCGTTATAATGAGCCTCTACGTGCTAATCCTTCAAAAGAATCAATAATTGTGTTTAAGTGTAAATAACTTTTATGACAAACACTGCTCTGCTTGAAAATTTCTCTTTACAAATTGTCAATTCACCAGATGTGCATTTTTTTTTTCTTTTCTAAAATGCATTCCCCAGTACATAAAATTCACTTCTACCATCGCTTTCAGCACAGTGGATTTCTCTGCAACAGACTTCACTCCAGGTGATTGGAACACCAAGAGATGCTCTGAAATGTGCTACCAGGTGACAACATGGAGGAGAGACAATAGAACAGGCTACCTCCTCAATATGTAGAGGTAAAGTCTTGCCAACTGCTTGAGGAGTCCAAACTCACAACTGAATCCGAAAAATAAAAGGTTATAAAATGTTGAGATAAGACATATCTAAGGTCTAAATAGCTATATGGAACTTTCCAAAATTGCAATGTAAAATAACTCCTTAAAAATAACTATGAATATTGAACTAGATGCTTAGGAGACCATCTGATGATTGTAGTGCCTAAAATTACCGAAAAAAATTATCTTTCCCCTATGTCTGCCTTTATAAATAATATCACTGCATATATATTGGCATTTGTATTATTTCAACGTCTTTTTCACATCTGCACTCTCAGCAAAATGTCTGTATTTTTACATTTCCCCCAGTTCTATTTAGAGTTTGCACTTGATAAAAGTGACTTAATAGACAAGACAGAATTCTACATGAATCCATTGTACCACTTGTTTTCATGTATTGAGAATCAAATATTGAGATTTAAATATTTATTTACCACAGTGTCTGTTCTCTTACCTCAGCATTGATGTCTTGTTAGATATTATTTCTGGAAGCTTCCTATCCCATTGAATATTTAAACTGTAGTTTACTTTGCATTGTAATATATTTAAATCCTTAGGGTATAGCTTCTTAGTGCTTATGATTGGAAAACATTTCCTGGACGCACTTTATATCCATTACGTATAGATTACAATGGATGTCCAATAAAGGAAGATAAGCCAACCATTAAACTCATGTATGAAAAATATAAAGCAACTGTGCTTATTCTAGCTACAAACCATCACCATTTGTCAAATGTGGGTGATGGGCCAGTGCAAATTCCTCGTGTGGTGCACACTAATTACGGTAACTGTGCTCAAGATTTTTGAGAATAAGCATATTTAAGTCCTATATACATTAGAAAAATATCTATTCATATTACAAGTTTTTTACATTTTAAGTTGGCCTATTTGTCACTAAAAGACATTTTCCGATAAGCTATAATGACTCCAGGTTGCGGGTTTTATTTTTATTAAAAATATCAAAATTATACACAAATTGATGATAAAATTAATCTCTCTCTCTATATATATATATATCTCCTTCTCAGCCAAATTTAATATTTGTCCTGTAATTTTGATTTCTGAGAAAGTTCTTTAAACCAGCAGATTCTGTGTCTTCTGAGAATTATTCCTAGAAAATGCAGGGTTTCCTACACAATCTTTTTAATTCTCCATAATGCCATTGCGATCATACCACATGTTTTTATAGATGCACATTCTCCAGGTTAAAAGATTAAGTAGGCTGTTCAAAATTACAAAAGTAGTGAATAATGGAACCAGTTTTCAAATCATGGTCTACTGATTTCTAAATTATTTTTCTCTTCCCCCTGAACCTGACTCTCAAACTGAAAATATGACCTGAAATTCATTCACATCAGCATCAAGCTATCTTCAAGTAAGGTAAAGATTACCAAAAAATTGCCAACACCACTGCTTTGGGTATATTTAAAGAATTTTTCCTCTCACGTCCCGGCTTATTGCTGTATTTTCTCCTATAAACACAAGATCTATTCTCCTTGGCTGTGAGAGATTTTATTACAAAACAATCAGCAAAGACATCTTGATGTACCATCTGGAATTAAAGAGGACTGAAGGGAAGAAATGAGAGAAGGTTAAAAAACAACCAAATCGATGCAGTGTAGGAAAAAAATTGCTTGAAGTGGGATGTAATTGAATAGAGACATACACAGTGTAGATAACGTCAATGCAAGTTATTGCTTTTTGCACAATGTGTGTGATAGTTGAGAAGCCACATACATAGAGTAAATATAAGTTTGAGTGAGACAAATTCTACGCAAGTGTGGCTTTTAGTCACTCAGGGTTAATCTATTTTTTTGACTGACTTCCCAAGTGCTACAGAGGAATTAGGATTCTCGCTTGTCTAAATAATCAAGTCTAATCTTTTGCGGAACTGAAAGCCACCAAATTAAATAACTATAATCATTTCACAGAATTTTTTCATATTCGTCTATTAAATTGCTAAATGTAAAACTTCAGCAACTCACTATTCAATGTAAAATTTGATATTGTTATATTAAAAAGCCCTTCATTTCTACATTGTAAATATATCAAAATGTAATAATAACCGTGCCTTTTTTTTTTTTTTACTATTCGACGGATTATCCAGGAACCTTTACAGGTGATCTAATTTTGCTGCTTACTTTTAATTTCACAATGACTTGAAAAAGTTGATATTAACTCCATTTTAAAATGAAAAAAAAGTCAGAGATGTTAATAATTATTCCAAGGTTAGATAAATATATGTAAATAGTGTGATTTGCATCCAAGTTTATCTGGCTTCAAAGCCCACCTCTGTTCTTTACTTTGCACTCTTACTTTAGTTACATAATAATCACTGTAAATGTATGTAAATGCATGCAAATTATAAGTTAAATCATCACCAAAGTTTTATCAGAGGAGCAATGTGTATGCAGTACTCTGATATACATGTGCTCTCTTCTAGAGAATATAGGGAAGTGTGCAATATTATTCCCATTTTTTAAAGTCTCACAATCTAGATTGGAAAACACAGTAGTTAAAAAAATAAACACTCTAATACAAAGAAGCATGTAAAAAATTCTGTATAGCTGGGGCCGGCATTAAATGCCATAAATGTGGGGAGACATCAGGAAAAGCTGTAATGGAGAAAGCCCTTAAAGAATGACTATTAGTTACACAGTCATAAAAGGAGTAGTAGTGCCTTCAAAGGACCTGGTGGAGAGGGTTATTATTATGGATAAATGGGGAACCTGGCTGGGAAGTGACAGAAGTGAGAGTAGGGAGGACTTAAATGCTACATAGTAATTTGAACTTTATTTTGTTGCAATGCATGTTCATTAAAATAGCTTTTATAGAGAGATGATAATGATTAAAGAATTTGTAAGCAGCGTTCAAGAAAGATTGAGCTAAAACAGTGCAGAGGGGCTAGTTAGAAAGCATAAAGTAATATGGACTTAGTGTAGAGTAGTAAATAGAAATGGATATATGTAATGTGGTAAATATATATTTAGTCCCCTATTTTTGTCCTTCATAATGGTTCTGGTGAACTGTTGTGAAGGGCATATTAAGAGAATCATTATAAAGGGCAAATCTGGGGGACTACGTGTATATTTTAGGGAGGCTCAGTGATGGAATGGACATTTACAAGGAAGAGGGATCAGTTAAAGATTATCCAAGGTTTTGAAGCTGTCTGGGAGAAGTATCACATTGTATAAAATAAAGATAGAGTGATAGAAAGAAGCAAGGATGGCAGAAGGAAGAGAGGGAAGAAGAGGAGGAGAAAGGACAGAAGGAAGAAAAGAAGGAAAGAAATAAGGAAGAATGGAAGGAAAGAAGGAAAAAGGAGAAAAAACAAAAGAAGGAACAAAACTACAAAGGAAAGAGGAGTAGACAAATTGTGGAAAGGATTATGAATGAGAGGGGAAAAAAAGGTAATTTTTACTTTGCATGATTTGATTTTGAGAAAAAGGTGGAACTCCCAAATGAATTTGTCCAAAGGCAGATAGTTTTTTTGAATTCTGTGGGGCTAAAGATCCACCTGCGGGGATTATTAACAGAGTTGATTGTTAGATACAAGTGCATTGATAAGACCTATAAGAGTGTATATTGTACAAAAATTCGTAGACCAGTGGCATAAAATTAAAGTAAAAAAATGAACTGTTTTCTTCCTGTAGAAGTGGACAAATGTTGTTTCGATATTCTTTCTCTTGAAGAAAATTCTATTTCTAAAAATGAAATGTACAAGGGTGGGAGACATTGAACTTCTGGGCACTGCACAATGGAATACTGTAGAAATCTGTGTACTGTGTTTGTAAAATATATTTTGGGGCACAAGGGATGTATCTATCCTCTATGGCCAGAATATTGGATTACATTTCCCCAAATTGCTAGAGTATCCTTGAAACTTACTATTTAATAAATTTCTGCTTCAGCTCACTATACCATCCTGCTGTGCTAGAAGAATTGAACAGCTTTCAAGTGCTCAATTCCCATGAAGAGGCTTTCCCACCCAAAGAAGGAAGCCTGAATTATACCAGCGAGGCACACCTGTGTATATCAGATTACAAATCGAATCACACACTCACTACAAAATCATAGTTAGTTATTAACAGATGGCTAGAACTAATTTTACTGACCTGATGTCCGCAATGGTCCTAGAAATGTGTCATATACAGAGTGAGTGAAGATTTTAAATTCTGAGGATTCATAAATCACAAATATTCAAGCATTTAAAAATATGTTGTCTTTTTATCCTCTGTTTTCATTATTTTTACCAAAGTTCCCAGTTGACAATAGTTTAATTTTCAAAAGGAGATTTAAAGAAAGGAAATTCTAAAAGTCATCTATTTTCCACACTAGTTACCATGGAAAGCAGCACAGGGAGCTAAGGCCAATAGATACTCAAGCCCAACAAAGAAGAGTTAAGATGTTGGCTTAATTCATGAGATTCGAAGAAGAGTCTTTCTTCTTGATCTACTTCCCTTGCCTCTGCATCCTGTGAAGTCTTTCTTTTCCTTACTAAATATAGAACCCACTGTTCTATTGTGCACAACTACCAAAGGTTGTCTTGAATTGTTAACGTATTTCCTTCAACATACTGATTTCAACAGATACTTAGCATCTAAGAATCCTTATCTTAATGTGGGTTTGATTTTCTACTTTCTGCCTCCATATTGTTTACACTATTTTGTATGTGCTATTATTTATTTAGCCCTGACCTCTTTTATGCACACTTTTTAACAGCTTTTTTGAGCTACATTTCACATACCATCCAATTCATCCATTTAAAGTGGACAATTCAAGGGTTTTTCATATTTTTTCTGACTTGTGCAACTATCATCATGATTGGTTTTAAACATTCTCATCCCTAAAAGAAACTCCATAGTCATTAAAACAGACTTAAAATCCTTTTCTTCCTTAATACCCAGGGCCCTAGCCAGCCACTAATCTACTTTCTGTATCTATAAATTTGACTAATTTGGACATTTCATATAAATGGAATAATACAATATGTGGTCTTTTGTGATGGACTTCTTTCGCTTAACATGTTTTCAAAGTTCATCCATGTGGTAGCGTGTACCAATACTTCATTTCTTTTTATTGCCAGATTATGTTCCACTGTGTGGGTATATCACATTTTATTTATTCAGGTATCAGTTAATGTCAATTTGAGTTGTTTCCACTTTTGCCTATTATAAAAATGCTGCAATGGATATTCATGTAAAATCTTCTGTGTGGTCATATATTTTCATTTCTTTTGGGTATATATCTAGGATAGAAATTACTGGGACACACGGTAAATATATGATTAAACTTTGGAAGAATTATCAGATTGCTTTCCAAAATGATGCACCATTTTACACTCCCGCTAGCGGTGCAGCAGGGTTCTAATCTCCCCACAGCCTTGTGAATATTTGTTATTATCTGCCTTTTTGATTACAGCAATCCTGGTGGATGTGAAGTGGTATCTCATTGTGGTTTTGATTTGCACTTTCCTGAAGGTTAATGCGACTGAGCATCTTTTCATGTGCTTTAGAGAAATACGTACTCAGATATTTTGCCCATTTTTAGTTGGGTTAGTTAGGGTCTATAATATTGAATTTCAGCATTCTTTATATTCTAGATACAAGTGCCTTATCAGATATATGATTTCCAACTATTTTCTCCTATTTTGTGTTGTTTTTCACTTCTTGATGCTGCCATTTGCTTAAAAATGCTTTAATTTTTATGAAGTCCAATTTGTCTACTGTTTCTTTTGTTACTTGTGCTTTTGATATTATATCTAAGAAGGCTTTGCTTAACCCCAATTCATAAAGATTTACCCCAATATTTTCTCTAAGTGTTTTATAGTTTTAGCTCTTATGTTAGATATATATTATGTTTATGATTCATTTTGAGTTAGTTTTCATATGTGGCATGGGAAAGAGGTCAAACATCATTTTTTTCCAGTGAATGTCCAGTAATCCAGGCACCATTTGTTAAAAAGAATATTATATTCCCCATTAAATTGTCTTGACCCCCTTGTCAAAAATCAATGTATTTCTGGACTCTGACTTCTGTTCTATGGATGCATATGCTCATCTTTATGCCAGTGCCACACTGTTTTGAATACTGTAGCTTTGTTGTAAGTTTTGAAATCAGGAAGTGTGAGTCCTACAACCCTGTGCTTCCTTTCCAAGATTGTTTTGGTAATTCTGCGTCTCTTGAATTTACCTGTGAGTTTAAGAATCAACTTGTCAATTTTTCACACAATGATCAACTGGAATTTGATAGGAATTGCACTGAATCTGTAGATCAATTTCTGGAGTACTGCTATCTTAATACCATGAGGTCCTCCAACCCGTGAACATGAGATATCTTCCCTTTTATTTAGGTATTATTTAATTTATTTGCACAATGTTTTATAGCTTTTGATGTGCAAGGTTTGCACACTTTTGCTAAATTTGTTTCATTATTTTACTTTAAATCTGTTTTTATCTTTGAATCCAAAGTGTGTCTCCTGAAGACAGAATATAGTTGCGTCTTGGCTTTTTTTAAATCCATTTTGACTATCCCTACCTTTAAGTAGATTATTCAATCCATTCATATTTATCGTTATATTGAAATCCTTGGATTTCTATCTACCATATTATGTTTTGCTTTCTACATGTCTCATGTTGTTTTTGTTCCTCTTTTTCTTTTCTCTATCAATCTTTGAATTTATTCTCCCACGCACTGCAACTATATGGATTATAAGAAAGAGATTACTAATTGAAACTTTATAGTTCCTGAATAGCAATCCTCCATTACCACACTTCCACAGCCCTTGGCAATCATTATATTTGTGGTATAAAATTATAAATTTACAGAGTAATAGAATGCATGCTATAATAAGTATGGGCGTAGAGCTATGAGACTTCATAAAGAAGTTCACCCAGGTGAAAGTGAAAACATGATGGATGATCTTCTTAAAAATACAGACTACAAATAAAATGTACAAAAATGTACAGCTTATACACACATAGGTATATATTTACAATCTGTAAGATCTATATTTAAACAATTGCTGCAATACAGAAAACATGCAGAAAATAAGGCTTAAAGTGGTGATGAAGACAAAACTTTGTCTACTTCACCATTTTTTGTTGGGCTAGTACTGTTCTTATGCTTTTAAAATACTAGCAGAAATGTAGTCTGAGATTATGTTTTAATTGATGTCTACTTCTTGTTATTCTCATCAGTCTCGCAGGAAGAATAAGCTGCGAAACAGAGGCAGAGCAATTGTAATATTTTATAGAACCCAGTGAAAAGATCTCATAAGCTATGACCTTATTACTTAATTATAAGAGAATTAGGCTTGAACCCATTCTCTAGGCTTAACAGAGCCATCTTTTATTCATTATTCTAGCTCTAATAGATACAGAGTTAATTTTTAAGAGTCACAGCGTAGCACCTAAGGGGATGATGCCCGTAAATTCTTCACTCCCTGTAGGGAGTACTCATTGTGCTTTCATATAGGTTATTTTATTAGAGACACTCATGAGTCGGAAAAGCTACTGATTCCTATGTGAATGTGTGTAGATGTGTGTGTGTACATCTGTGTATGTATGTGTACATGTGTGGTGTGTAATGGGATCTGGGGGAGGGAATCTTAGGTTTAATTAACGGTTCATAGAAAAAATATGTTGTTAAATATTATTGTGTGAAAACATTTGTGAAGATCATTTGTCCTCAAATGTCATTTACTATCCTGTTGATTGCAATTTTAGTCACCGTTTCATTCAGATATCAGTTATTCAAAAGTGCTGTGACAGCACTCCATAGGCATAAGCTGTGTATTCTTTTGGCAATGTGGCTCTGGCCCCAGTGAGAAAAAGCCATAAAGAAAAATTAAATCCAAAGGTAACCCAGAAATACAAATTTAGCCAATCATTTTGCATCATTTACTATGAAAGATTTTAAGTAGCAAACTGTACAATTTAATTTTCACCTTCTGTTTCTTACCACTTTTTAGTGTAGGTGCTAATAAGCAGCAAAAAGAATAAATGACAAACATTTAGAAAGAAAGCAAAATGAAATCATTCACAGGTATAATTATTAACTTTAAGAAAATTTATTTATTTATTTATTTTTGAGGAAGACTGGCCCTGAGCTAACATCCCTGCCCATCTTCCTCTACTGTATATGTGGGACATCTACCACAGCATGGCTTGCCGAGCAGTGCCGTGTCCACACCCGGGATCTGAACCAGCACACCCCAGGCTGCCAAAGCAGAATGTGCGAACTTAACCACTGTGCCACCAGGCCAGCCCCTAATTATTAACTTTTGATGAAAAAACTTATACAGTACTGTATATTAATTATCTCTCAAGGTTCTGGCCCCGTGGTTTAGTGGTTAAGTTTGGCATGCTACACTTTGGCAGCCTAGGGTTCATGGGTTTGCATCCCAGGCACAGACCTACACCACTCATCAGCCATGCTGTGGTGGTGGCCCACATATAAAGTGGAGGAGGATTGGCATAGATGTTAGCTCAGGGCTAATCTTCCTTGGCAAAAAAATATATATACATATCTCAATGAAACTGGAAAAATTACATTTTAAAGACCATCTTGTGACTGGTGGAATGGATTGGAAAGAAGAGAATCTAGAAAAAAAAAGAAAAAAGAATTAAAAAATCTATGTAGTTTATGTAATAGAAGAAATCTGAACTACATTTTCATCCTAAGTCATCATGGATCTCCTGCTGTATTTCAGTCAGTGACCATCTTGATGAAAAACAGGAAAAAAACAGGAATAATAGTACTCAAATAAGATATCACCAACTTAATGTGGGGTGAAGTGCAAGGTAGCTGAGCACACATTCATAGTAGCCTTTTTTGCTGGAATGAGAAATTTGAGTTTATTTCATCAGTATTGGTTGGTGCGTCTTGGAAAGTTTATCTGCACAGTAACTTTTTTCCACTGATATTTTGAGAGGAAATTTATTTGATCTCTAAAGTCTAATTATTATAATGCCCAGATTTAGTATATATAATTAAGACAGTATCTAGGACTCAATAAGCATTCAATAAATGTTAACAATAACTATTAGTAGCAAAAATAAGGACCAAAATATAAAAAGGAAATAATAAGTAGGACAGAAACAGGAAAAGGAAAAAAGAAGCCAAATATATGGTACATTTTGCAAATGGAACCTGAACATTATCAATTGTCTAGATTTGGGGAAAATAAATAAAGAAAAAGAAGCATGTTTTGAGCATATCCCAACATTTTGTGCCCAGATTTCTGAAAGTAATTAATACCAGTAGGAACGTCAAGAAGGAGAATTAAATTAGGACAAAAATATTTGTATTTGTTAGAATAGGCTAAATTTCGGCGGCTTCATGCAGCAAACATTGAGCTAACACATGGGTTCCATCAACTCTCCAAGGGGAGCAGTTTTCTATAGACAACCATTGAGACTGCTTCAATCTTGCACATCCATCACACCAACAAAGGCCTCCTCTACATTATGTAACACAATGTGGAGGATTTTATTGTTTTTAAGCCAATATATATGCTGTCCTCTTCCCTCCTGTGAAATAGATTATCCATCCCTACTGATTCTGGGCTTCGCCTATACGACTTGCATCTGCCAATAGAATGTCTAGAATGTCTGCAGAAGCACATGAAGTAGGGGCCTTAAATGTATGTTTGTGGTTTAGCAGGACCCCTTGCCCTTCTGCCATTTTTCTTAAAAAGCATGCCCCAGGAGCTGTTGTCCCTTCAGAATGTGGTCCTAGACTGAAAGCGAAGAACATGCAAGCCTAGCTGATCTCATGCTGGCTCTCAGTTTCAGCAAGAAACTAAGTCAATGTCATTGTCAGAAAGCAGACACCTTAGGTTATTGCACAGTATTATCGCAGCATGAACTGATCAATACATCAATAAGAACACAGGGGACTCTGCACTGGCATTGAATGCTTCAGCCCAGAAGTGACACAAGTCACTTCAATGCAGTCTATTGATAAGAATTACTCTTTTTTGTTGTTTTATAGATAGACTTACTGAGATGTAATTAGCACACTATAAAATTCATCCACTTAAAGTATACAATTCAATGATTTATAGTATATTCACGGAGTTGGGCAATCATAACAACAATCAATTTTAAGACATTTTTGTCTTCAAAGAAACTCCATATTCATTATCAATCACTCTCATTTTTCTTCCTAACCCTTTTAGCCCTAAGCAATCACTAATCAGCTTTCAGTCTCTATAGATTTGCCCATTTGGAAGTCTTAAATAAGTGGAAACAAATAACTGTGGTAATTTGTGACTGGTTACTTTTACTTAGCCTAATATTTTCAAGGTTCATTCATGTCATAGCATGTATCAGCACTTCATTCTTTCTTATTGCTGAATAATATTCCGTGTGTGGATATACCACATTTGCTTTATCCATTGGACAGCTGATGGACATTTGGGTTCTCTCTACCTGTTGACTGTTATGAATATTGTAGCTTTGAACTTTTGTGTACAAGCTTTTGTGTGAACATGTATTTCCATTTCTCTTGAGTATGTATCTAGGAAAAGAATTTCTGAGACATATGGTAATTCTATATTTAAGCTTTTGAAAACAGCCAGACTGTTTTCCAAAACAGCTGTATTATTTACATTCCCACCAGCAGTATTTGAGGGTTCCATTTACACCACCTTTGTCAGTACTCGTTATTATTTGCCTTTTTGATTATAGTCATCCTGGTGGGAGTGAAGTGGTATGTCATTGTGTTTTAGATTTCCATTTCTCTGATGGTTAATGATATTCGCCATCTCTTTATGTGGTTGTTGGGAATTTGTATATACTCTTAGGACAAATGTCTATTAAAGCCCCTTTCCTATTTTTAATTGTGTTGTGTTTATATTTTTGAGTTGTAAATATTCTTTATATATTCTAAATACAAGTCTCTTCATACATAGGTGATTTGCAGTTTTCCCAATTCTATGGGTTGTCTTTGCACTTTCTCTGTAGTGTTTCATTCAGTAAAAAGATTTAATTTTGATAAACTCCAATTTATTTATTTTTCTTTTGTTTCCTGCGCTTTTGGTGTCATAGCCAAGAAGGATTGTCCTATCCCAAAGTTACAAAGTTTTACTCCTCTATTTTCTTCCAAGAATTTTGTAGTTTTAGTTCTTCTATTTATGCCTGTAAACCACTTTGAGTCAATATTGATAAATGGAGTGAGGAAGGGGTACAACTTCATTCTTTTGCATGTGGATGTATAATTCACAAAGCATCATTCATTGAAAGGATCATTCTTCCTGTTGAGTAGCCATGGCATCCTTGTCAAAAATTCATTTTCCATGAAAGTGTGAGTTTATTTCTGGATGTTCAGTTCTGTTCCATTAATCTATTTGTCTATCCTTATGCCAGTACCATACTCTCTGGTTTGCTGTAGCTTTGTAGTAAATTTTAAAATTAAGAAGTATAAGCCTTCCAACTTTGTCCTTTTTCAAGATTGTTTTAGCTATTTAGGATACTGTGCAATTCCATATGTATTTTAGGATCAATTTAGCCTGTCCATTTCTGTGAAGAAACCAGCTGAGATTTTGATAGGACAAACCTTCATTGTTTTTTAAATTTATTCTTAATTATTTTATTATTTTTGATGTTATTGAAAATGGGAACATTTTCTTAATTTCGTTTTTGGATTGTTCATTGCTAATGTATGGAAATACAATTCATTTCATATCTTGACCTTATATTGTATAACTTCACTGAATTTGTTTATTGGTTCTAATAGTATTTTAGTGGATTCCTTAGAATTTTCTATATACAAGATCCTTGTATCTGCAAATAGAAATAGTTTTATTTCCTCCTTTCCAATTTGGCTACCTTTGATTTCATTTTCTCGCCTAACTAACCTGGCTAAAGCCTCCAATACAATGCTATATCGAAGTGGCTTGAGAACACATCCTTCTTTTGTTATGATATTACAGGAAAGCATTCATCATTCATCATTTAGTATGATGTTAGCTGTGGAAATTTTACAGATCTTTTTATCAGGTCTAAGAAGTTGTCTTGAATTCCTAATTTATTGGAAAATTTTAATCATGAAGGAGTGTAGGATTTATCAAATCCTCCTTCTGCATGTATTAAGATGATCATAAGGTTTTTAGCCTTTATTCTATTGATATGTTGTATCATATTAATTGATTTTCAAATGTAAACCAACATTGTATTCCTAGAATAAATCCTACTTGGTTATCATGTATAATTTTTTTTATTGGTTACGGCATTTGGTTTGCTTGTAGTTTGAGAATTTTTGTGTCTTTATTCATAAGAGAGATTGGTTTGTACGTTTCTTTTTATGCGTGTGATGTGTTTTTCTACTTCGTAATCAACATAATAGTGACCCCACAGAATAAGCTAGGAAGTATTCTTTTTTCTAACTTTTTGGGAGAGTTTGTGAATATTTGGTATTAAATCTTTCTTAACTGTTTGGCAAAGTTCACAGGTGAAGCCATCTAGGCCTAGGCTTTTCTTTGTCGGCAGTTTTTAAATGATTAATACATTCTCTTTTCTTTTCATGGGTCAATTTACCTTTTCTCTTTTTTCTTGAGTCAATTTTGGTGGTTTGTATCTTTTTAGGAACTTGTCCACTTCATCTGAAACAAAACAAACAAGTTATATAGAAATCTAACTGGTGGGCATAAACTTATCCATGTATTCATACACGAATTCAGTTATTCACGTAATCATATAAGTATTCCCTTATAATCATTTTATTTCTGTAGATTGAAGGTGATATTTCCTCTTGAATTCCCCAATTTTTATAATTTAAGACTTCTCTCATTTTTTCTTGCTCATTCGTCTAGCTAAAGTTTTGTCATTTTGTTGACTTTTGCAAAGAATTACCATTTGGTTTCAATGATTTTCTCTATCATTTATCTAACTTGTTTTCTTATATTCATTAATATCTTTTCTATTCTTTATTATGTATTTCTTGCATGGTACCAGTTTTGTTTGCTCTTCTTTTCCAAGGTCTTAAGGAAGAAGATGTGGTTTTAGTTTTGAGATGTTTCTTTTAAAAAAGTAAACACAGGCATCTTCAGCTATAAATTGGTCTCTAAGCATTGTTTTAAATGCATCTCAAAAATTTTGGTGTAGAACCACTCAATGCCTTCACATCAGACAGTGAGAAAGTGTTGGTCTCCCACGTTCCCCACAGGAAAGAAGACCCAGTAGGCCTGACCGCCAGATGTTTCTACAACATTCTTGTATATATTGAGTCTGAAGTACTTGCCAGTGTTCAGTTTGACATATCTTTAAACCTGGAGAGTCCTGTACCAAAATATGGACTCCAAATATTTACGTGTTTGGAGTACATGCTATTTAGACAATAAGATGATTGGCAGCTTCTGTTGCTTCAGAAAGAGAGAATCATCAATATCCTTCATCAAACACATAGTTACCTGCCCAATATAATGATAAGATGACAAAATAACTCTGTTCTCTTTAACTCTCTAGCTTCCTGGTATTAATATCAATGACAGGAAACAATTGTTACATATAAACATTATGCTGTGAGATTAAAACAATATTAGCAAATAAAGTTTTTTGTGTGTTATATTTGTTAATTCATCAAATATTTATTGGAGTCTACTATGTTCCAAGAACAGTTTTTAATACTGGTGAATCAGCAGTGAATGAGAAAGAAGCAACTAAAATAAAACAAGATAAATTAGTAAGTTATATAGAATAGCTTTGATAATATTGGGGATAAAAATAAGGTAAGGAAGTGGGACAGAGCATACTGGCTGTAAGAAGTGCAATTTTTTATATAGGACCAAGGAAGACATCACTAAAAAGATGACTTTTGAGTGATACTTGGAGGAAGTGAAGGGAAAAGCCTTCCAGGCAGAAGCAACAGAAAGTGCAAAGGCCCTGAGGTGGGAATATGCCTGGCATTTTTGCAGAGCAGCAGGTCAGCCAGTGTAGCTGGTCCAGAATTGGGGGTCGTGATAGGTGAAATTCAAGAGTTAATGAGACCCAGGTCAGGCCATGATTTGTAAGTCATCTTAGATAACACAGAGAATCAGATTGCCACGTCAGAATCACTCAAATAAGAGCTCTTTCCCAGATCAGGCTCTATGCCTCATTTTAAGCATATACGTCATCATGAGGAAGTGGCTGAGCAGGGATAGGTCTCGGTATGTCACTGCAGCTCTCTGAGTCTTTGCTGACCTCAAAGCATGCACGCTGGCCCAGATTAACGTGTCAGCTATGGTCCAGAATAATAGCCCCCCCAAAGGTGTCCATGTCCTACATCCCAGAATCTGTGAGTATGGTATGTTACATAGAAAGTAGGCATTAAGACTGTAGATGCTTGCCAATCAGCTGTGAGGTACCTGGCTCCCGGCCAAAATACCTGTGTGTGATTTTCAGACCTAACCATAGGCAATTACAAAGGCTTCACCCGGCAGGCTTTTCACAGAAGAGAGCTGCCCTCCCTACCTCAGACATGATGCACAGCCAACGCACTGTAGTCTCTGGAAAGAAGAGCAGTCAAGGACTCAGAGCCCTCTGGCTAGCCGTGCTTCTATTTTTGCGTTCCAATTCCAGAGACTGCATTCCGAGGTCTCTCCAGCAGAGGACTTCAGGTGCTTCTCACAAGGCCCCCTTATGGAAGGAGGAGGAGGAAACCTTGAAGGGACACTTTTCCCAGCTCTGCCTCAGTAATCAGTACTTTTCTACTCTTAGACCTCCCTCTTTTTCCTTCCCCTTTCCCCAAGGTCCATAAAATTGCCAGAGCCTCTTGTTTGGGGTTCCCTCGGCAGCAGGAGAGCCCTCACATCTGTGCTAACCTGCCTGAGCCTCCCCAGCTATGCCGTTCCTTGGGCTAAGATGGGAGAGAGGGAAGTCTACACTTTCCCCAGTTTTAGACTCTTGTTTACAAGATTACAGTAAGTGATTAAAGACTTTACTCTTTAATTTTGGCTTGCTGTTTTTAATTGACTACTCTGGCTCCTGGCAGCTCAGGGGAGCTCCTGACAAACTGACTTTATGATTTGCATATTAGCCTGGCTTATCCAGGTGAACCCAGTGTAATCACAAGGGTCTTCAAAAGTGGAAGAAGGAAGATGCAGAGTGCAGAGAGCATGTGGAGAAAGGGGGCCATGAATTAATGTGGGCAGCTTCTAGGAGCTGGACTAGGCCATGAAATATTCTCTCCTAGAACCTTCAGAAAGGAACGCAGCCCTGCTGACAGGTTGATTTTAACCCAGTGAGACCTGTATCAGGTTTCTGAACCTACAGAAATGTAAGATTAAAAACTTTATGTTGTTAAGTCGCTAAGTTTGTGGTGAATTTTTACAGTAGCAATAGAAAACTAAGACATGGACCTCTAAGCCATGTATACAATTGACGTCACTTGTCACAAGAGAGCCATTTTATCATGACACATTTCTTACATTCAGTTCATTGCACGGCTTATACGATATTTTCCAATGAGCCATGTGCCATTTATCTACAGAGCCCAAAGCTTTCTTTTTTTCCGTAAGAAATTCTAGGGAACAGATTGGTGGTTGCCAGAGGTGGGGGGTGAGCAAAATGATCAAAAGGTATATAAACGTTCAGTTATAAAATAAGTTCTGTGGATATAATGTGCAGCATGATAACTATAGTTAACAATACTGTATTGAATATTTGAAAGTTGTTAAGAGAGTCGACGTTCAAAGTTTTCATCACAAGAAAAACAATTGTAACTATGCGTGGTGATGAATGTTAACTGGACTTATTGTGGAAATCATTTTATAATATTTACATATATCCAATCATTATGTTGTACACCTGAAACAAACACAATGTTATATGTCAATTATATCTTAATTAAAATAAAAAGAAATCTTAGGAAACCAAGTGCATCCTGTTGAAGAATCCCATATGAAACGTCCGTTGCTTGCTAGATCTGTCATTAGCACGTTTATAAGGAGATTAGACTGAGTCAGCCGCCTTCATTCTTTCACAGACTCACCCTCTCCCCCATAACTGGGGATACTGTCTTACAGCCTGTTCTGCTTAATCCTTTCCTTCCAGAACTTTGCTTTTGCTTTATAGGCTGTATCTCTATCTCTCTAAAGAATTTGAAGAATCTAACTTTATATCTATAGTGCCCCTCTATCAAGATTTGTACAAAGATAGCTGCCTACCTGATTGTAACCTTGACATAAGCGGGCGGGATAGAACTGGAATCCTCAGGATAGGCTGAATGGTTAAAAGAAAAAAAAAGAGAGAGGAAAATGGGATACAGATAAAGCAACTCCAGGAGCTCCATCCAAAGCTGACTATATCTGGTGACCAAAAAGGCAAAGTACAGTGTTTCCAGTATACTAAGGGAAGGACAAAGGGCTTTCAGAACGCATTGGACAGAGATAATACTCTGACGAAACACAGAAATCTTTGCGGGAAGATGAGCGGGACTGCAACATGTCAGATGAGAGACGATATTTTAAGGAAAAAAGGCAGTAAAGCAAAGTAGAGGTGACAGATTTCAGGAAGTGTATTAGTTTTAATGGGGCATCTCAAAATCGTCATTATTCTTAACCATAGGCTAGGGAATATAAGGAATTTAATTTATAAAACATTGAAGTTTACTAGCTTTCTCCTTCTTTTTGTCATTACTCTTAATGGCTACAGGAATGGAAATACAAAAATGTATTCTTAGGTTAAACAGAGATTTTTTTTAAAATCACTTAATAAATATTGTAGTTTTCTTTTTATAATATCATTTAAAAAAATAAATCACTGCCAAAGAGGAAATAATATATGACAAAACAATAAATGGTCATGCAGAAAACAAATTTTGCAGGGCCTAGGGGAGGACTTGTAAGAAAGCATCATGGGTAAATGTGTCTCAAAATATTTTACCAGTTTGCAACACCATTGGGAAAATAGTATTTATCAAAGTTTGAACTGAGAAAACAAATTAATGTTCCTTCAGTGTACACATACTAATAATAATGCAGAGCATAATTTAAATTATTAGTATTTAGATCAAATTTGAATGAGACATTGAATATGCATCATACATTTTTGTCTATATATCATAAAAATCATGGGTTAGAATGTTTTATTAAACCAAGACATTTCAGGACTTGCAAAATACTCTGAAACATATGTTTGAAATGCCCAAAATGCTTAAGTCCTTAAATCTAAAATATGTTTTTTTACTGCCTTGTCTGTACTTCTAAAGACCAGCTGAGCTTATGAAAGTTTTTAATGCGATTGCTGAATTTTCAGATCACAACTCACTGTTTAGTAAACTTGTTTCCATTCTTGAGGCAGTAGCTTCTGCAATAGTTATCTAAAACATAAAAACTAGACATAAAAATAGTCCTTCTCTAGAATTAAACCAGTGTGAGTTTGTGATGCTCCGTATCCACCGGCTCAATCACCCACCCACACCTCCTTGTCGAGACACTCTTCTGCTCTCATCAACAAGCCTCTGAAATGTGGGAATTTGGCTGACACCGATTTCCGGTTTGCTGCCAGCGTGTCTTAGAGAGAGCGCTGTCGGGAGTGTGATGTGAATGAACAGACAGCTGTCCCCACTCTTGAAGATTCATCTGGTGTATTCGTTTAGAAAACCAGCTTACATCAATTTAACCTTTAAAGAGCATATTTAAAAATAAATTTCTCATGCAGTCGTCTATTAAAAGAATGTGAATTATTTTTCCATTGGAAAAAAAGAAATCTGGGCTTCAAAATTAGCCCTGTATAGAGTCCATGTCCTGAGGGAAAGCTAGTTGTTTCAGTAGTTAGGTTATCTGCACCACTGGGCTTCAACTAATTAATTTTATTTTCTAATAGTATACCTCAAGGAGGTCACATTATTAAACTTTGATTGAATGAAGTAGCAAGGCCAGAAAGATTTGACAAGCAATAAAAATTACCTACTATTCATAGAATCCCAGAAAATCAAAGACTACTTATTCATTATTGAAAATGGGAGGCAGATGTGCTGAGCTGGAAGAGCAATGAATTTAAAGGTAGGGGAAAACTGCATATGCCTGCTGCTACCATTTGGATTTGAGCAAGTCAGTAGACTTCCCTGGGCTGCACTCATCGTAAAGGGAAATAATAAGAATACTTAGTTCTTAAAGTATTTTTGCGAATTAAAAGAAATAATAAATGTGACAATTTTGTGCATATTGAGAACCACAAAAATGTAATACACTAGCATCATTATATATATTTTAAATAAAATAGTAAGGTATTTTCCTTAATGTTCTATACCTTTGGACATTACCATACCCAGTTTCTTCTAATAAAATGTTTTATTCTATGTTATTTGTCTAGAAATAATCAAAATACCATAGGCACACTGAATCAGAGTTTCCATTGAGGAAGCCAATGAATACCCACCTTTAAAACGTTCTACTGATGACTCCAATGGGGACTCATG
The DNA here is from genome assembly GCF_041296265.1 of Equus caballus. Classification (NCBI taxonomy): domain Eukaryota; kingdom Metazoa; phylum Chordata; class Mammalia; order Perissodactyla; family Equidae; genus Equus; species Equus caballus. Next base: position 70,554,994 of record NC_091701.1, on the reverse strand, counting down.
GTTAAGTATCAATCTGTGAAAACTGGCCTCAGTTTTCCAGGAACCATGACCTTAAAGAGAAGATTTTTATTAACCTCCTGTCTCCTGCACACTGGTCCTCGGTAGGAAAGTCATTGTGTTGAGCTGGGAAGGAAGAATGAAGGTGTGGGATTAGAGAGTTATCGGTCCCCTCAGGTCCTGGGCCTTGTGCCATAAACTTTAGGCAGCAGCAAAATCCTAGGGCTTGACTGAGGAAGCTGACTCTGCTGGAATTCTGTTTTCATAGTAAAATAAATAATCTTATTAAAAAAATAATAAAGGCACACGACGAAAAAGAAAACAACAACAACAACACATAAACAATGGAAGTATTCTTTTTCCTACCCATCAACCCATACTCTCAATTCCTCTAGTTAACCAGGAAGTTAACGGCTTCTAGAGTAAACTTATGGAATAAAATTTTAAAAGTATAAAATTCAGTGCGCATCCTTCCTTTTGTCTAAAAGAGAAAGAAAGAAAGCTCATCTTTTTTTTTTTTTTTGTAAAGTAATGTACTTTTGGTGATCCCATAAAATTAGCACGATATAGATATTATTTAAAACAACTATATGGCGTGGTTATAGAATGATATGTAGTAAAACATAAAAAATATCAATATATTAAAACATTCTCACATTGGTCAGTTTTGATGTGAAGCCCCTCCTTAAGAATCTCTTCATAAAGCCAGGATTTAATTTTCTATCACCTGTGCACTGTGGTACATGTAGGCTGTTTCAGAGATTTTGCTATTATGGAAAATACTGCAATAATTTCTTTTTATACTTGTGTTAACGTATCTTAAAATATATCCCTGGGAGAGAGATTTCTAGGTCAAAGAGAATTTCTATTATTTATTTTGACCTTTTTAACATTATCCACCCTTGGTCCCAAAAATTGTACCAGTTGAAATTCCCATCAATAATGCAATAGTGCTTGTTTTCTCATGCTCTTATAAACTGTGGTTTTTATCATTTCTTTAACTTTTTTCAAGTATTATATTTTTCTCTATTTAATTATCATCACCATTGACAGTCCTGTATTGAGCAGCACAGCATTACCCCCCAAATTCCCATCTAATCACTCATTCACCCATTTGCTTCCACAGCAGGGAAATCCTATGGGATCCACACAACCCTTAAAATGGCATCAATTCCATTAAATTTGCTTCCTCTTCTAAGAGTCATGCATGTGTAATGGGAAATGCATATATTCTGGCTATTTGCCAATAGGAAAAAAGTAGCACATTTTACCCACTCTAATTGAAAATGTGTTCATTTTTGAAACTCATAAAATCTGCAGCTTGGCTGGGAAGATCTTGATTCATTGGGGATTTCAAATTTACAATTTAATTAGACTCAGGATATACTTCTGAGAGACTGAGTTTTGGAGTCTAAGAAGGGAGATATGAAGATGTAATTTCTTTATCACGTGGATAGCCTCATATATAGAGATTTGAATGGCTGCCTGTGTAATATATGATTCTGTCTATATGTGAAATAATAAAAAAATTAAATTGTGGAAATTATAAGAACCCCAAAGTTTGATATAGATTATTTTAGTTCTCCCTTAACCAATAGCTGCTTTTCTTTATGATTTCCCTGGCTATGGTTATTGAATGGCAAAAGCCTGATGCCAAATATAAGCTGAGGACAAACTCTCTGATGAAGAAAGAGTTGGCAGTTCTCGAGTGGAAGCACAACTAACTATTCTGTTGTTGGCCTTGTTTAAAATTTAAGGATGTGGTAGCACAAACTGTCTTTTCTGATAGTAGATAAGACAATGATAGCATGGTTTTCGTGTATTATTGAAATTAATGTGTTTGTTTTTTGCTGCCCTTTAAGATGATAACCTGAAAAGTTGATCCAGTCATTTGAATATTCTGAGCAAAAAGCTAGACAAGTTTGTCACTTTGTCACAGAATCATTTCAGATCAAAGAAGTGTTCCATTTAGGGCGACTCAGTTACTGGTCTTGGAGGTACATGTACCAAACTATTTTAAAATGGTAGCATAAAACCCAAAATTTATCTAACTCATTTTTCTAAGTACAGAATTCTCCTGGAAAAATTTTTTACTTACCAGATCCACATGGGAGAAAAATGCACACATTATTTTATCCTTAATAGCTTATGCTATGTGAATGCATAGATAGTAGCTAGACAGATGAATGTAGGTCTGAAATGATTAATGCCACACTTTTAGCCAAATTTCCAACTGAGGGGTAAAAATAAGGTAGGAGAGAGAAAAATCTTTCACTTTTTACTTTCGTCAATTCTTTGCTATTTCATTTGATTTTTTGTTTGTTTGAGTGAGCATATGTTTTTTCATTTTGTAAATTTAAAATAGTAAGTAAAAATAAATGAATATAAGTACAAATTTTTTTTTAAATGAGTCTTATTTGATCATAAGGTGCACACAGTAGTAGTTACAAGGGCCTAATTGTCATTGATTCTGCCTTAAGTCTCTGGGGTAATCTCTAAGTGGATGAGATGTTAGTGAATTCTCTAGAGGAGGCCATCCACTTCAAATTTTTGCGATAATCGTAATGTTCTCTTAACCGTTCTATTACTAGTCACACGTGGCTAGTTAGCACTTGGAATGTGGCTAGTGAGACTGAGAAGCAGAATGTTAAAATTCTATTCAAATTTAAGTAGACACACATGGATAATCACTACCTTACTTGGTAGCATAGCTTCAGATCATAATCAAAAGTTCTTGTTCCAAGGAAAGCTAAATAGGTGAAATGATGTCTTAATGCATCTTCTGAAAACAGACTGATCAGCACAGAGGTTCCTTATGGAGACAATCTTTTGTGACATCAGCTCCTGGCATTAGAAGAAGGGAATGTGCCTCATTGGCTACTCCCTGGTCTCTTTAGTATTACAACTCAGCCATGAGCACTGGGGACAAAATATCATTGCCTCAATTGCTTGATCTTTCTAAGAGAGAGAGTGCTTATCACACTAGGGAAAAAATGAGGACCACAGTATCTAACATAAAGTTTTTTGTGTGCTTGTCACAACACATGCAGTTCTTAAACAAACTTATTCCTCTCCTTTTCTATCTTTCTTTTTCTATCTTTCAAGTTTACATAATCACAAATAGAATACTAATAAATTATTCTGTACCATTCCATAGCCTGAACCATGAACTCATTGTTAGAAACAGAATACAGGAAAGAATGTAACTGTATGAGGAGCAGGTTGACCCTTTTGATTCTGTTCTCCCAAAGCAAGACATTCAGTTAAAGAAAGACATTTATGTTAACAGTTTGAGAACAAAGAGTTTCCTTCCTGGGAATTCGAATCAATTAAATAGAAACATATAAAGTGTCCAACTGGTGTAAAATAGGCCATGAACTAAGGAATACAAATTTTCTTTAAAATAGCATTTACGATTAGTTACTACAGTCAATCAAACCACAAGCCTAAATTAGAAAAGTAGGTGCAGATATGCTATTTAGGGTTCTATCTATTTACGAATTAAACATTTTGTAATTTCCCATCACAAGTAAGCTTTATTCTTGCTATGTGATAAAAAAAAAATAAGCGTTAGAATATATTTGAAGCACCATAATTTCAAAAATTAGAAGCTTTTGATGTAGATTTTATATAGATAGAGATTTCAGTCTTTTATATATGTAGACGTAGATACAGGTAGATGGTGCATAGATTTCAATTTATATTAACTTGTGAAACCCTTAAGCGTTAAATGAAATTCACAAATTAAAAAAAATCACACGCAAAGACTTTCTTCTTTTCTTTTAATTCATGACAGATAAAATTAACACAAGGACGCTATGTTTCATTTCTGGTTTTATTGGCATAGCTACTTTTAATTGAATATTTATTGTAGCTGCAGGATTTTTCCCTTGCAGGTTACATCTTGCAAAAATAGAGTGGCTGGGAAGTTTTTATTATCTATACACTCTTTTCGTGATTCATGCTGATAAAGTTTACACTAAAATTCCATGGGAAAATGTTTCAATCAATTAAATAGAAAAATGGGAAATTAACCTAACAATATCCTGTATTGATTTGATGCATTTAAACTAATTGCTTGAAAGCACATCCCTCTCTCTGAAGAACAATATCCTGTCTACCATGATTGGATCATCTAACATATAAATTACCTAAGCTAACACAAATATGTACTTAATTTTCTATTCAGAATTGCCACTGCAGGGTGTTAAACTGTTATTACTGTAATGAAAGTGTTCAAATAATGAATTAAACAGTTTAATGTTTTCCGTAGTGCGTTAAAACAATTCAGTATGCAACTTAATCTTTAGAAAGACGGAAAATGTGCAACCGTTTCACAACTATGAGCTAACTTTAAAGATGCTGTTTGAAGTTAACAGAATGTTTATACATGAGTTGAAATGCTTAATGGCAACAGCAGGATGATTTTCTCTTTAAGATGAAGCGTCGGAAAAAGAAGGTTTCCTTTACTGATAAATATTTCTATAGAGATATATTCCCAACTGTACCAATAGTAAAGCTGAAAAATAGGCAACAGTGTCAAGAATACATTGAGTTGTTCAGATATTTGCTATAAAATTACTTCTTTAGGCCACTAGGAATAACTAAACAAATAAGAGATAAGACAAGCATCAAAGAAAAAGGAAAGAGAATGGCAAGATCAAAGTTGCATTCCGTAAACATGCAGCTGGAGCTGAGGGGCATGGGGGCAGAGCATTGTGGAGTAGATATGCATGCAAAATCACAGGGTGGATTTGAGACTGTGGAGAAAGAAGCGACAAGAGATACAGATAAGAGTCAGGCAATAAGTGATCTCGTAATATAAAGATTTTTATTCATTTATTTATGATTTTTCAGTCATGGAAGTATTAAGCTAAGGGATGGCACAACCAAATCTGCAGTTTAGTGAAGTCCAAGAGGCAAGATCTGTGATCTTAGAACTCCAGGGAGGGAAAATGTAAGGAGATCTTAAAGAGAGAGGATGGCTACGGAAATAAAGACGTGTTAGCCATTTTAGGCAATTTGGGACATGTGATTTTTTTTTTTTAAGGATATTTAATTGTTAGGAGTGACAGACATAAAAGCACGGCCAATAACTTTCAAGTTTCTAATTAGGAGTATGGGCATTTTCATTTTGCTTTTGAAATGATTCACCAATATAGGATAAATACATACTTTCGATAAGTAAGAGTTACCACAAGAAATCACCTATGAGAGAAGAGTGAATAAGAAACATCACCTAATACAAAATGCTGTTTGGTTTGCCCCTAACTAGTATTATGAATCTAATCAGGGGGTGTGGTCTGCAGTGTGCTGAGAACAGTTCTTAGATCTGAAGCCTTTTCAAGTGCGTATGATGTAGCATGAACAGACAGCATTGAAAACAACCAATAAAACGTTTCTAATAGCTAGTAGTTTTAGTGCTTTTAATTATATTTATCAGATAGACACTTCAAATTACTTTCTTATTTTGCTAAATCTCTAGAGATGTTTGTTTCAGTACAAAATGAAAGTTTGTTTCACTTAAACTTTCAATTCACAAGCACTATTTCTGTCCTTAACTAAAATTCAAGACTCAATATTATGTTCATGTTTGTATCATACGCCTCATGATATAGCAGTATTATCAGTATCATTTGGCTATTAAACTGTATGATAAAAAAACACCTTTTGACTTCACCTGTTTAGTTTAGTTATACTTGAACGAAAACCAGAAGACTTGAACTGAAACCAGAGGTGTGTGGAAACAAAAAGAAGAGATAGTGACCTGTCAGCCTTGGTTCAATGCCTAGTTATTTTTCATTTTATTTGTTTTGTTCTGAGTTCTTTGAGAGGGGTAACTGAAGTAACACAAAGTGTGCTAGCTCAGAATGACTCAGGTATATCATTTTTGAATCCCTATTTTTCCTATACATGTAAGCAAGAGAGAATAATCCAGTAGGTATTGCTATAGGCAGCCGTGACAGGAAATTCTCATTTTGGAAAAATAGAGAATGTGAAGTAAAATCGAATGGTTCTGATGAATTAGTGCTTTTCTTTAGCAATGACAAAATTACTTTATAGTGAAGATATAATCATTTTAATCCAGATGGTTTTGTCACCACTTGTAATTTTTGGAGCATTTTAGAAAATGTCCCTTGGGTTCTGTGAAGTACTTCTACAATACTTGGTAACATGTGTCACCACATCACTTTTATTTATGACCATGAATTTTCCCCATTACAACTAGCTCCTATTAGTGAAAAAAGAAGAATGGGTAAAGGTGACGGTAATAAAAACCACAAAGACATTTATTTTGTGTAGCTCCAGTGTGGGGAAGGGTAGCACATAAATTCATCTTGTCAGGAACAGAAATATTTTTTTGTTCAATTTTGAAGCAATAGATTTTTCTGATGAAAGTGGCAGGCATGTCTAAATATGTTCCAGGGAGCTGTCAGTAGTGATAGTTTGAGAGAAAGAACTGTAAATAAAGTGATAATTGCTTTCAAAGATTTGTAGGCATTTATGTTCCTTTAGTAGTAGTTTAATGATTAAATACTTTAAAGCATAGAGGATATCAATATTATGTGTCCATTGAACATCATTCTAAATAAAAACAACAACAACAAAGTAAAATGGTCAACATAGGCTGGGATGGATTCAAGATTTGAAAAATAAAGCATTTCAAAAAAAGATCTTAAACCATGACAACTTAGATGCATGGAACTTATTTATGAGCTGAATACATAAAATGTTAAGAGACCAATAAATTTGTAAGCCCAGTGGATATAAATTGGCTATCACTTTCATTTCAATAAATATTTGCAATACATTTGAACTACATCAATTAGAGAGCATTGGCTACATATGTTAGCAGGAAGCATTTAACAAAATGATTTCTTTCTTTAAAATGCCAGAAAATGCTTGGGAAAAATTAAAAACCAAGTATGAGAGATAAAAATAATAACAATCAATGTAGTAAAAAATATTGGAAACAAGAGGTAGCTAGAAACGTTACAAAGGGATTTGTAAACACTGAATTTTACCCAAAGACTGCAGTGGCATCAGGACAGCAGATGGTAAAGTGCTAACAGCACAGGAAGACATCCAAAACCACTGGAAAGTATAATTCAAGAAGCTATTTGAGATACCAAGGGACCATATAGATGGTACCAAGTGGGAGGCAATCATCTGCACAGCCATAAAATAACCTTAACCTTTCTTGGCAGAGAAGGAAACGGCAGTAAATGAGCTCAGACTCGGAAAGGCACATGGCAGGTCATGGCAACTGAGCTCACAAACGAGGTGGCAACTGTGCACTTAGTGTCCTTCATAAAACCTGTCAGCAGGCAAATGGGAAACAAGAGATTGGCCTAGGCCCAGTACAAATCCATCCATGTGGCATTGCTCCTACCCAGTCAGACACGGAAGAGAGCAAGAGCTGCCGAACGTCATCATTCTCATGTGGAGGTTAGGCGGCCACATGTTGGAAACTGCCTGCAAAGAAAGGCAACCTGAGGGTCAGAGAAGAGTAAGTTGAGAAATACCAAAAAAGAATAATATTTCTGGTTTTATTTGATCTAAGCCAATCAGATTTTCTACTGGGATTTCACTGATTAAAAGGTATTTAAGAGATTGAGTGCAAACTGAACAAGCTGATAATCATTGATAAAGATAACTTGATTGTGACAGTGTAGGTAATCACATTTCCAGTAGTTAGTGGTTCTCATTCTTTAATCCTTTATCATTTTTTAAATATTAAAGTTCCACCAGGTTCTACTCTCAACCTGTGCAGGTATCAGTTGCTTCCCATTTTAAACTTGGTCACTGTCCTCTGCCCTGCCCTTCCTGCTGGGGCTGACCTGACTGCTACAGTCTTCATGACCCAGGCTTCCTAGAAGTCATCCTCCCCTGCTACGTGCTACAAGGCTAGTTAGGCACCTGCATTTCTGTGGTCCTAGTACTGCCTGCCCACCTGTAACACTCTGCCTTTCAGGACCAGCAGTGGTATGATCTTCCCACTGTTCAGGGTCCTCCCAGTGCCTCAACATTTTCTACTGATTCTGCACCCTGCCCAAACTCATAACGTAAAACTCTCTTCAAAATCCTGGTTTATGGATTGGGACAATAGGTGATTGTCAGGACTCTGAGCAACACAGAAATGCTGGTTCTTTTCCCTCTTTATGGTTCCTAGGTTTGTGTTTCAATAAACATGTCTTTAACGTTCTTGATTTCCATCTATATCTTTACCGAATTTTCAACCAATGCTTCTAACTACTCCCTCTGTGTCTTTACCTATATGCTCCACAGACACTGCAAAGACAGTCTCTTAAAAGCATTTCCTTCAAACTCGCTCCTCCTGCCACCCTTGCTATCTCTGTAAATAAAAACACAATTTACCTCATTGACTGAACTGGAAACCCGTTGACTGAACTAGGAGTCATTCTAAATCATCTCTTTGCCGCCAGTTGCAACCAAATTCCGTCAACATCCCTAAAAACTTGTTTTTATTAGATACTAATACAAAAGAAAGTCATATATATGAAAAATGATAAACAATGCTGTACCCTGAGTGTGAAAAAAATTGTCTATTGTGACTCTCCCTACCTAGTCCCATTCTATTCCGCCTTAGAAAGAGCCACTATCCTGATATTTGTATTTGTCTATTAGAGCAATCTAACATGTATTCTCAGTTTATTATTATATTTTGTACTTACAGCTATTTTTTGATTAGCTTTGTCATTTTTATAGTCTTTTGAGTTTTTTCTCACATTATCAATTCTTCTTTTAAAAATTTTACTGAATATACTTATTTTATATTCCATATGCAATAATTCAATATTTGGAAGTCTTTGAACGTTCTGCTCTGTATTGCATATGGGATATCTTTTATTTGCTGTTTTCTGAAAATTTGCTATAAGAAATAATGTGCCAATGAGAAGGCTTTTAAGCCTGCTTTAAAGTCGCTTACCCCGGAGAGGGTTGGCATTACCTCTCTCTCATGTCTGTGTGCACGTCTAGGAAGGAACAATTTTAACTACACATTTGGCTCGAGCATTTTCACACATGCAATGGTGGGATTCCTGGCTTCAAACCTGTGTGAGGCCAGCTCTGATTACAGAATATCTGGCAAGACTTTTCTGTTTCTATTTTTTCAATCCTCCACGATCTATGGAGGTGGCAGGTGATGGATTTCTATAGAATTTCTCTTCGTCTACCATGCTAAAGTTCACGTATTCGGTGGTTCCAAATCTAAGCAGAAGTTCTGCTTTTCTTCTGCCTTTCCTGAGCTTTTCACTTCATTTTCCTTGATTTTCAAAAAAGCTAGATCACAAGTGTTTGAGTTCAATCTGCTTGTCAAATGCTGTGAAATCAATGTTCTGCTTATCTCTTTAGCTTCCTTCTTTTGTATGCTTTTTGGACTCAGATTCCTTACTTAAACACACACATAGCTTTTGTATATATATTTATTTCTTTTTTTCTTTTAAATGTTTTAATTCAAAATATTAGTTGTTTGCATCAATCAATTAGGAAAGAGCAATTTTATATCCCTAATATATTTTAAATCTCTCTGTCCTCTGTTTTATTCTGGCCTCATCATTCTTCCTCTGGAGTATTGAAATATAATTCATTCTTCATGCTGATGACAGAGTGATCTTTCTCTAACGCATTCTGGTTATTTCTTCAGTCCTTGCTTATCTTAGTCATAAACATGTCCTCTAACCTAGCATAGTGTCTGTTACATACTAGGCACCAAGTGAAAATCGTGAGTAAGTTTAGTGAAATCATTGTCACTCTGTGGTTTCCTTTTCCTTTCTGAATGAAGCCCAGACTCCTTATCGTGATACATAAAGCCTTTCTTTATTTAGCCTGCCCCTGCCTATGTAGCTGCAGCCAGCGCCAGTCCCCCTTTACTCATTGCTACTTCAGTTTCCTCATCTGCAAATGAGATCTGTAAAGAAAAATGAGCGTGTAACCGAGTTTGGAGTGGGAAGGGATATAAAAACTTTCAGGCATGTGTGATTGTTTTCTCTTGATCTTTTAAAACTGTTCTTGCCACAGTGGTATATTAGCATTAAATTGATCGTTTCACATCTCTAAACAAAAAAAATATTAAATGGTTTCCCATTGTAATTAGAGTAAAACTGAAAATACTTTAAATGGCTGTAGGGACTTCAATTTTCTAGCAGCAGCCATGCCACACCCCTCTTCAGCCTCTCCTCATGTCATTTTCTCTTTGAGGCCAGCATTTCCATCACCCTGAACTTGCTTCATTTCTTCCCATTTGCATGTTTCCGATTCCCTTAGCACTTCTGCAAACTTGGGTTTTTTTTGTCTGAGGGGCTTTACAACTTCTCTTCCCCTGATTACCTTCTCCTCAGCCACCTCTCTCAGTCTGCCCAGGCTGTTACAACTAAATACCATAGACTGGGTGGCTTAAACAACACTTATTTCTCACAGTGCTGGAGGCTGGGAAGCCCACGTTTAAGTCCATCAGACTCTGTCAGTGAGAGCCCCCTTCCTGGCTTGCTTCTCATTGTGTCCTCACACGGTGGAGAGTACTCGATCCTCTCTCTCACATTTCCTCTTACAAAGGCACCAATCCCATTCATTCACGAGTGTTCCATCCTCATGACCTAACTACCTCCTAAAGTGCTCACCTCCAAATACTGCACACTGGGGATCAGGGCTTCAACATAGAAATTTTGGAAAGATCTAACCTTCCTGGATAGTCATCAAAGTACTAATAGTTTACAGCTGTTAATATTGGGCTGCATGGATCTGACAGACATTGAAGCTTCTTGTAAAGCTTAGTTGAGAGTACTTATCTGATGGTAAAATCACGTGTGTGATGACTTGATTAATGTATTTCTTTCTCACAAGATTGTAAATCCCACTAGGAACGTCTGCGTTTGTTCACCAGTGCCTGGCAGAGTCCCTGGTACATACAGTCAATTAATTAACACCAGCCAAAAGAATATTCATGTTTTCATTGCTCTATAGAGTGGGTCCAGAAATTTCATCAGATTCATATGGGGATGTATTAGCCAAAAACCTTAAGGATTATGGGACTAGGTGTTCTCTAACTTTTCCTCAAAATCTAAAGTCTTATGATTTTCTTATACTCCATGCCTAATAAGGATGTTTACTATCAAATCATGCGTGTGATGCTATTGGGTGTTTATGCTGGAGAGGAGGAGGAGCCATAAGAAGAGCAGAAAGTCTGTGCAGTTATCTTTAAATAAAAGCTTTGAATATAGCACAGAAAGAAAATTTTATTACTATCAGGGGCTGGCCCACTGGCACAGCGGTTGAGTGCACACATTCCAATTCAGCAGCCCAGCGTTTGCTGGTTTGGATCCCGGGTGCAGACATAGCACCACGTGGTACGCCATGCTGTGGCAGGTGTCCCACATATAAAGCAGAGGAAGATGGGCAGAGATGTGAGCTCAGGGCCAGTCTTCCTCAGCAAAAAGAGGAGGATTGGCAGCAGATGTTAGCTCAGGGCTAATCTTCCTCAAAAAAATAAAAAAAGAAAGAAAAATTTATTATTATCACATAGGGACAAAAATTTAGATCTTTGTTGCATAAATTTCTTTAAAACAATATTTTCAACTATAAATGGAAAAATTCAATACAAGCATACTGATACATAATCACATTTGGATATGAACTTGAAGCCTACTAGAGACTTTCCTAAAAGGAAAAGAAATGTTGAAATGTAATTATTTTAAATATCTGCCAGTCACATCCAATTAGTAATAAAAGCACCATTTTTGTGTAATGTTTTTAAATATTAAAACTAGACTGATGATAACTATTACTGCTGTCAGTAATTAAGTCAAAATACTAACTTGTTACTCAGTAAAGAAGACACTTGGTAATTGGAAGAAATCATTCATAAATAGGTCCAGGTTTATTTAAGGTTCATTCACAATTTTGTTGTCTTTCACTGCTTAGCATGAAGGTGAGGGAAAGAGAACAGATTCAACAAGATACAACAGAAATCTTATACAAATTCACAATGTCAAGAAACTGTGAATAATTTCTTTCTTTTCTAAGAACATAAGCAACATGTCCACAAAAGACACATTTTGGCAAACTATTGTGAAAAATCTCTATTAGATTTTTAATTTTCTCTTATTTTGTATTTTGGCTAAAGCATGTGGATATTCTGTTGGTCTCCAATAGATATAAGGTCAAAATCATTTAAGATAACTGATAGAAATGTTACTCTCAAAACCTGGTAAAATCATGGAAAGAGATGTTTCAAAAATAATTAATTTAGGGGCGGACCTGCTGGCACAGCAGTTAAGTGCACACATTCCGCTTTGGTGGCCTGGGGTTCGCCGGTTCGGATCCCGGGTGTGGACATGGCACTGTTCAACAAGCCACGCTGTGGCAGGTGTCCCACATATAAAGTAGAGGAAGATGGGCATGGATGTTAGCTCAGGGCCAGTCTTCCTCAGCAAAAAGAGGAGGATTGGCAGATGTTAGCTCAGGACTGAGCTTCCTCAAAAAATAAATAAATAAATAAAAGTAGTTAATTTAAAATCCAGTCCATTCCTTCAGATATGCAGGGTTACAGGTGCTAGTGTTTTCATTGATTTTTGTTCTTGGTTATAACCAGTTGGCCAGAAAATAAGCAAGTGTTAGCACTTATTAACCACTGACTCTAACAAGGGCTAGCACAGCAGTTACTAAGACTTTTGATAGGTTAACAGCACTGACAACCTTTATAATTGTCTGGAAAATAGTTTATAATATAACCTGGCCCTACAGTGAAAACCAGCCCGGGTGTCATCTAAAACATTTGAGGAAACTTTGATTGCTATCACACTAATAATGGATGGATTAATTATGTCTATAATCTTATGATTTTTATCAACTAATTAGTTTATAGCATTTAATTTTCATTTCTAATAGTTTTAATAAAGTTATTTATTTTAATGGAAAGCACAAAACTAAATAGAAAATTAGGATTTCTTTGGCTTAATTAAACATGCCTATGGGGAGTCAGGCTGTTCAAATCATGAGACTTTTACTAAGTACCTATTACATACTTGTAGGCATCATTCTCTAATTGCAGATTTAAAAAGGAAATGAGAAAATAAATAGAATTCTGAGCATCGGCATTAAGAGACCGTCTTGACAAGTGATAGTAAATCTCTATTTATTCTCTATTCTCATTCTAAATGTTAGAGTTAAAATTTGAAGCAAGAAATATTTAAATTTGCCAGCTAATTAAGTGGAATACACATCTTGATTTTTAAATAAAAATAATGTTAGGCTTTAAAAAAAAACCCACAAAAACACAGCCCTGAATAAAAAGAGGCATTTTTATTCATTCTCAATGCACTGACGCTATATCAAATTTGTATTTTTTCTCTCCGATAAGGAAGCGCTATAAACTAGAGTTTTAGTGACTATTACACCATTTTGTTACTGTAATGTGAACACATTTGCAATGTAGCAATATAATAACTTTATTCCCCTTCCACAGTTTCCGCCTAAAAACAAGAACACAAAAATGGAGAGAACCGAATTTAGGAGCATAGTAAGAGCAATGCTAATGTTTGGTTTCAGAGAAGGTTAGTTTACAAAGTCCCCTCATCAACATGATTTTATTTCTTTTCCTTGGTGAAGATAAAAAATAAAAATTTTGGCACAATATGACCCAGACTATAATAAAATTCCCAGTTTGTTTCACATTTGATCCCTACTACTCTGTAAATTTCCAGTTCTAGCCTTTATTATACATTTTATTGTTTCTAGAAGTCTTTTTTGTTTCTGGTCTCCAAGTGTTAGATATAGAGATACTTGTTACTGAAATATATTCTTAAATTAGAGAGCAAAGTGCACATGCTTACTGAGTAATCATTTTCCCTCCTTCTTGTTTTGTTTTCTTGGCCATTTAAGCATCCAAATGACAGCTAAGAACAGGTAAGCATGAATGAAAAATTATATTCACATTTCCTCTAATAAGTACAATATTCAAATACAGTCCCAATTTTCAAAGTGTTTTCTTTCAAAATGTGGATATGTGACATTTTTTTCCTCAACATAAGTACACCTCTCATATAATGAAGAAGAAGAAGATTAGCCATATAGGTTTAGTTTTCTTAACACATATCAGTAATTCTGTTTTTTCCCTACCCTCCCTGCCTTGGTAGTCATGTCAGTATAAATTATTTTTAGGTTTTTTGTGTATGTGTGAGGAAGATTGGCCCCGAGCTAACATCTGTTGCCAATCTTCCACTCTTTGCGTGAGGAATCTTGTCCCTGAGCTAACGTCTGTGCCAATCTTCCTCTATTTACTGACTTTTTCCTCTATCATCTCAATTCTTATATTGGGTCCTTCCTCCTTGTCAGTTAATTTTTATTTCTGTTATTGTGTTTTTCATATTTAAAATTTCTATTTGTTTTTTCTTTATGACTTCTATTTCTTTACTGAGAATATTTCATTTTTTTTCAAGAAGGTGTGCCCTTACTTCTTAGACTCTGGCAGTTATAGCTATTTTATAAGTTTTGGCTGATAATTTGAAGAGTTGGATCATATTGGTGTTGGTGTCTGTTGATTTACTTTTTTGCTTGAGATTTGTTGAGATTTTCCTTGTTTTATGTATGTCAGGTATTCATGGATTGTATCATAAGGATTTTGAATACATATTTTGAGACTTGGGTACCTGTAAAAGTCTTCCAGAGAATATCTATAGTTTGTTTTGTTTTGTTTTAGAAGGTAGTCCTTCTGGTAAGGTTTAGACCTCGAATTCTAGCCTGGTTTCTATGGACACAAAAGCCACTCTAGGATCTGGGCAGTGGTATACACCATAATTCAGTTCTCAACTCTTTGATAGAGCAATTCCAGCCATCTTTGTGCATATGCAGCTTAGGGTTGAGAGACAATATAATATGGCAATTTAAAGGCTGCCTTTTTCTACCTCTATCCCCTCTGATGTCTACTTCCCACTCTCAGAGTCGCAAGAGAGTCCTTCCTGGTGTTCTGGTCAAACAGTCAGGGCCTTAGCCACCCCTGACTATCCTGTAATTCCTGCAACTGGTAATGTTCCTTGCAAAAAAGCAACAGACAGCCTCAGCCCAGTGACCTAGAGGTTAAGTTTTGCACACTCTGCTTCAGCAGCCCGGGTTTGCTTCCTGGGTGTGGACCTATACCATTCATCAGTGGCCATGCTGTGGTGGTGACCCACATACAAAATAGAGGAAGACTGGCATAGATGTTGGCTCAGAGCAAAACTTCCTCAGAAAAAAAAGCAAGAAAAAAAAGCATTCATGGCTCCCACTGCCTCTACCTGACACAGGGCAAGGACAATAAAAAAGGGATCTTCTACTCCTTGGGGGCTGGTTTTGAAAGAAGGCTAAGATAAAGCATTGTCTATTCAATAATAATGCTATTAATTGGATATCTCTACACAATAATTTTGTCCCATATTTTGTACCATACACATACAAAAAAGAGGGGTTATAGAACTATTTGTGAAAAATAAAATCAAGAAAGATTCTAAAATTAAAAAAAGAGATTATTCTCATTAAGCTAGGATAGGCAGCTATTTCTGCAAAAAGAGACAAAAAGCACTAACCATGAATGAAAAAAGTAGAAAATAGGACTTCATTAAAAATAAGAACTTCTCTTTATAAGATATGTATATAAGAGAGTTAAATAGGCCAGGTGGGAAAAATAAATCCACCATGCATATATGTAAGAAAGGGCTAGTATCCAAAGTATATAATGAATTCATAGAAATAAAAAAGAAATAAGACAACAAAATATTAAAAAGTGATCAAACGACTTATCCAGCACTTCACAAAAGTGTATATCCAAATGACCACAAGAAAAGCTGCTCTATACCTTTGCCATCGTGGAAGTACAAATTCACACCATGATGACATACAACTGCATTCATATCAGAACGGCTAAAAGGAAAACAACTGGCAATATAAGGGTTAGTGTGAATGCAGAGCAACTGGAACCCTGATTACTGCTGGCAGGAGGTTAAATTTGTTACAATTACTTGGAAATATTTTAGGCATTTTCTATGAAAGCTAAATATATGTTCACCCAATGATACAGAACTTCCACTCCTGGGTATGTATGTAACAGAAATGAGTGCTTATTATTACAAAACACTTACATAAAAATGTTTGTGGCAGCTTTATTCATAATGGATAAAAAAGCTCGAAACAAGCCAAATGGCCATCTACTGCAGAATGAAGCAGCAGCTAGTTGCAGTAGCAATAATGGCTTCACTCTGTCCACGGCATTATGTAGTCCTGGGACACACCGACACCAGGCCTGGCCATGCGAGTTCCTTTGGCCAATGTGACAATATGATGATAGCAGACATGGCTTAAGCAGTAGCTTAAATGGTACTTGAACATTGAGGCTTATCATCTCTTTTTGTTTTCTGCAATCCTAGGTTCCTTATGTGGTAGAGCTTGGGGTAAACTCCTGGCTGCTTACCATGCATGGCAAGTGCCAATTATCAATTTTTTTTTACTTTCAGTTTGGTCCCACTCTTTTTTGCCCTGCTCTCTAATGCTTGAGCTGGATTCTCTCAACATTTCTGCCTCAGCTGGCACAATGGTGGGCCTTGCCAGCAGGGGTGATGGAAGGACTCGGCAAGAGGAAAACAACTCTTCCTGGTTCTGGTGCTTTTTCTTGTTGCCATGATTTTCTTCCTATAGATGAGTCCCTAGAGGTACTTCTGTGCCAGCAGCATAGTAGTGTTGGGGACACTCAGTGATGTGTATCCTGTAGCAGGTCTCACTGGCACCTCACTAGGCAGCATGCTAGCATGTCCCCTAGCACCTCAGCGAGTGGTTTCTTTTTTGCCAGCGTAAGGAGGCTGCACTTCAGCCAACGTTTCTTGCCCTCCAGGGGCCATAGCCACACCCTCTCCAAAGTGATCTCATTTTGAAGCAAAAGTACTGTATGGTGATGGATACCTTTAGGGTAAAAGTGACTCAGAGAAGGAAAGAGAAAATCTTACATAGTGCAGAGAGCATATCTTAATACGAATGTTCAGTAGGTAAATATAGACATGTAAAAAATTTGTCAAGCTTTGCACCTAAAATTATCTGCTCTACTGTATGCAAATTATGTCTCAATAAAAGAATATCTCTATATATAGATAGATGGATGCATAGATAGGTCCTTGGTCTTCCGCACAAACTGCCAATCTGTATACTTCATATAATGCTATCAAATACATTTAATTTCCTTTAATCTGGATCACGTCTCAGCTTTTCTTTCTCTTTCTTGACCTTGATATTCCAGTAGTACATAGAACTGCTATTTTGTAGTGTGTTTCTCACTTTGGGTTTGCTTGTTGTATTCTCATAAATAAATTCAATTTGTGCACTTTTGGCAGGAACATCATTTGGCAAAATACGTTTTGGTTAGTTAAAAAAGTAAATTTTGGGAGGATATAACCAGCATAGACTAAAGCAGAGTTAACAAAATATAAACCTACAATTCACTCTAGAAAGAGTTTTACAAATTATAGTTTCCTTATACATACTTGGAGTGACAAATTATTTTATCATGAACACTTCACCTTTTGTTGTGACTTTTTGGCAAGAACAGTCTCAATATATCAAATATATACTGTCACAGAATAGCTTTTGAACAATGGTCTAAACTCTGACTCTTAAAGGATTATAATAGTTTCTTGTGCTTAGAATCATAGTGATTTATAAGTTGTCATTACAAAAGGCAAACATATAAATGAAGAAAATTAATCTTGGAGAAAGCCAAGTACAGAGGGTCAGAGACTTCAGCCTCAATAGTTAGTCAATGTAAGAGGTAATGTCCCAGATTAATCCGAGGTTAGGTAATGCTCAGGTAAATTGTATAACTAAGATTATAGGTACATTGTCTCACTGTAGTTTTGTGGTCGTAATATTCAAAACACTTTTTACTATTTTTGATCATGATGTGAGCACAGAGGACTTTCTAACGAAGCCATTTGGTACATCGAGGGTGTTCGCTGCGGGGTGAAGGGAGGTTCTGGTTATCTATTGCTGTATTTAAAAGTACCTCAAAACTAAGTTACTTCAAACAACTATTTTATTTTGCTCACAATTTGAAGTCTAGTTTTTGAGAGGTGCTTGTCTGGGTGGTTCATCTCTGATCCATATGGGATGGCAGGGTTGGGATGGCTAAGAGACACTTCCAACATAGCGTCTTCCTTATGTGTCTGGTGGCTTGGCTCTCATTGGCCTCTTTTTCTCTCATCTTTCAGGAGGTCTCAATGTGGCTTGGGTTTCTGACAGCATGCTGGTTTTATTATACTTATACTTCTTAGATAGGAAATATCTGGCTTTCCAAAACGGAAAGCAGATGCCTCTGTGCTAGTTAAAGGCTATGTAATCATTAGATCCATCCAGACTCACAGTCTGAGAGCAGGAAGGGGGCAAGGTCACATTGCAAAAGCTCATGTGGAATGGTACATATTGTTGTGGCCATCTTTGGCACATTCTGTTTCAGGCAAGTTTCCTTCAGAAGAGCAACCACTGTGGATTTTGTGGAATAAGAGTTTTCTTACAGGAATTAGACCTTACACCATTTTCTGGAGGGGTAGCGTAGTTAAGATCCAAAATGTAGCTTAGCAATTAAATGAAGGGCATTAACCTGCTCTGGAGGATGTGAGTGAGTTGGAGCTTGCAAGAAAATCTGGAAGTTAGGCATATCCAAATGCAGGAAGAGGACTGCAAAAAGAAGCTGGTGTAAAAGTTGCCGGAAGGTTGTTGGTTTTCAGAGATAGTACCACCTCTGTGAGTTCACAGTGAAGCATCTGATGATGAACACGGGATCTCTGAAGATCAGCAAAGCAGCAGTTAGGAAAGAGAAGTGGACGTAGAATTGCCGAGAGTGAAGACACTGGAATCTGAACGCCCACTGGCTTGTGTGTCTCATCTTTTCTAACCAAAGATAATTTTCAGATTGTAATGGCTGCTACTTCACTTCCACCTCCAAAACATAATGTGAAGTTTCATTTTTTTGACCAACATTAACCCAGAAACAAACAAGGAAGGGGATGCTAAGAAGCATAGTTCCACTTACAAAAATCTACCACTGGGGAAAAGGAGGAGGAATGTTACAACCTCCAACATCACAACGCCTCCCTCATCACATGCACTGTGTGTGTGAGTATGCGTGTGTGAGTGCATATAAACAGTCTGTTCAGCAACAACACGCATGTCTACAATATGGATTAGATCACAAAATTTTGTATTTAGGACAATGAAAGTACAATGTAAATGCGATTTCAGTTCACTGCAATTTTTCCCACACAAAACTAAGTGGAACAGTAGAAAAAGAATCCCATCCTTTTGACAGAAAGGAAACTATCTGCAGCATAACCGCTACTCTCAAACAAAAGCCCCCTTAGCTATTATCTAAAAGGAGTAAATGCAAGCGCTTGCTTTTGGAGGCTGCCTAACCAGAAAGGTGCACCCCCAGCTTTGCACAGCTGTCAGGTTTTGACAGGTGGCGGTGCCTCTTCTTTGTACCTCAACACCCTCCCTTCCTCAGAGCTCCAAGTGCAATATTGCCTCAATAGCAAACAACTCTGCTTATTCACAGTGCTGCTAAGCCTCTCTTGGTTTTGCTGTTTTGAATTTTTGCATCTTTACTCTCAGCCACTCTGCAATACCCTCTAGATGGTTCAAGATGCTATTTTCTCAACTACTAACTATCGGTTATGTGCTCTCACAACACTGTGGCTTATATTTTGGTATCTGCTCCAACTCTTTTTTTCACATAACTTTGAGTACAAGTTTATAGAATGGGATTTTTCTTCCCAGCAGAACATGAATCATGTTAGAGTTGAAATATGTGCATATATACATACATAAATATATACAAGTTGTGCATATGTGACATTGCCATGTGGCTTTCACCTTTCTTCTTGGGGTAATGGTAGTTTAGGAATACTGTTTAGAGAGTTTATGTAGGGATCACCAGCTTACAGAAACATCTTTACCTCACTTTATCTTCAAACTATTATGTGAAAAAACGTTTTTCTTATTATCCCAATTACTCAAAAAAAGGAATCACAGTTTGGAGAGGTTAAATTAGGAGGCAAAACTCAAATATTTTCAGTTCCAGAGAGAGAGACGGTCAATAAGAGGAAAGAGCTGAATGGGAATTGTGGTGAACAGAAGACCTTAGAGCTGTCCTAATTACGGCGGCTGTTACTCTGTTACTGCCTGGGCTTTACAGGTATTTCACAAGAAAGCCAGAAAAGAGGATTTTTTTGAATCTGAAATACCTAAATTTTTAAAAGATGGCATTATTTTTAATGTTATGAGTCTAACAAAAAACATCTCTGTTAAGATCTGTCCTCTGGAAAATAAGTTTGCATTTTTGGTATGTGCATTGACCAAAGTCATACTGCTAGAAGTTTCATGGGTAGAAACTGTGTGCCAAACCCTCCATCTCCAGTCTCAACATGTTACTTTTCTTCTCATTGCATTATACTGAAATCAAACAGAAACATTGATAAAATGTTCTCTAAATGCTCTATTTTATCTAGCACGGCCAAATCATTGAACCCTCTGGCTAATATAAAATTATTAAATAAGCAAGATGCAAAACATTATTTTAAAATAATGACATAAGGAGTTACGACAGCTAAAGGTAGTGTGGTATCCTAGATGGAATCCTGCAACAGAAAAGCAACACTGGGTAAAAATCCAGGGAAATCTAAATAAGTTTAAAGTTAACAATAATATATCAATATTCATTCATTAATTGTAACAAATGTACCATACTAATGTGAGATGTTAATAATAGAGGAAACTAGGTGTGGTGTTTAAGGGAATTCTCTGTACTATCTTAGCAATTTTTTTGTAAATCTAAAAATAATAATAATAGAGAAAAAATATATCCTTGGTAGTCTTATATATTAAAGGTGCAAAATCAAAATCTTACATTAAAATTATACCTTAGAAGTCATTTTAAGTTTATGCTGTTTCCCAATATTATTGTGATTACCAATTATTTTCTGAAAGATCCACTTGAGACTTTCTTAATAGGAATTTCTAGTTAATAATGTGAGTTATCTAATTTTATTTTATATGTGAGTATATCAAGAGCTATAATTACATTTCATCATTAAATAACATAATTTAAGTTGATGGAAGTAGGGATAGCATCCTCTGTAATTATGTAAGAATTTGCCTTGACTTTCAAGCATAGAAATGTGTCATTTCCATTTCAAATAATCATGTGGAACTGTCTAAACATTTAATGCTTTGCTATGCCTGTTTGATTTGGTACTTCCACTGATGCTGACTTATTCAAAGCTTTTGAAGAAATAATGTGTTTCTTTTCACTCGTTTCACTCCTATGACATGAAGCATCATAAATGAGATTAAATAATGTTTTTTCTATAATGAATTATATATTCATCAACATTCTGAAAAGGTAGACTTATTTTTTAAACACCCTCCAGTCTGTATATTTATTCAAATATTTGTAGGTTGTAAATAATAAACCACTTAGAATTATGAAAGTTTCCATTGGTTACTGTACTATTTTAAAATTCAGTGAAATTTTCTCATTCTTAAAATCCAAACGATCCATAAGTTAAAACTTCTGGAATATTTGTTCTCTGAAAAGAGATAACGACATCTCCAATATCAAACAGATTCCTTAAATTACCATCAATATTGGAGCCTGGTGGAAATCAAAAGCAATACATAATTCTAGTTGTATACACAAACCCAGATGAGTTACCACAATGAAGAACACTGAGGAACAGGTTGAGTCACAATGACAAGGCAGAAAAATCACCAACTAGAGCACAAAAGTTTGGGTGAAGACATGAGGTTATTCCTTTTTAGAAAATTATTTGACTCCAGTTGATCATAATCACGTTGAAATCATTAAGAGAATGAATGTTAATACATGTTTAGCAAATAGCTTTCCAACAAAGAAGATGTGTAACAGATTTTTAGAAATTATTCTTCAGTTAAACACAGCTGAAAAGATACTATTTTATAGTTTAAAGATATAGTCTTTGAATATTGAGCATACTCAATTATCTAAAATACTGCATTCCACTTGAGATCAGAACAAACGAGACATCAATGTGTTAATAATAAGAAAACCAAGCCCTGTATATTTTTTGAAAAATAGCACAAGACAGTTTAAACGCTAAAGGAAAAAATTCATTTGGAGTTCCACAAATTTTATAGCCTAAATAAAATGGACCAATTCTTTGAAAGGCATAATCTAGAAAAATTCATGCAAAAAGAAATACATAATCTGACTATACCTATATCTATTAGAGAAATTGAATCAAAGAGGTGGTTAAGTTCAGTGTGTTCCACTTCAGTAGCCCAGGTTTGGTTCCTGATGTGGACCTACACCACTTATCAGTGTCCAGGCTGTGGTGGTGACCCACATACAAAATACAGGAAGATTCGCAACAGAGTTTAGCCCAGGGAAAATCTTGCTAAGCAAAAAAACAAAAAACAAACAAACAAAAAACATTGAATCAATAATTATTAACCTTCTAAAACAGAAATCACCAGGCCCACATGGTTTCACTGGTGAATTCTAGCAAACATTTATGGAGAAAGTTATGCCAATTTTCTACAATCTCTTCCAGAAAATAGAGCAGAGGGAGTACTTCCTAACTCATTCTGTGAGACAAGCATTACCCTAATACCCAAAACAGATAAAGACATTATAAGAAAGGCAACCCACAGACCAAAATCTCGTAAACATAATTGTGAAAATCTTCAATAAAATATTAGCAAGTCAAAAACAACAATGTATAAAAATATTATACACCACAATGAAGTAAGATTTACTCCAGATGTGCAAGGCTGGTTCAACATTAGAAAATCAATTAACGTAATTTATCACATCAACAGGCCAAATAAAAAAAATGCTTGGTCAAAAAATATGTGATCAATAAATGTATAAAAACATTTGACAAAATCCAGCACCCATTCATGATGAAAACTTTCAACAAACTAGAAATAATGAGAAACTTCCTTAACTTGAAAAAGAACATCTACAAAAATACCTACAGCCAACCTTATACTTAGTGGCAAGAAACTAGATGATTTTTTGCTAAGGAAAGGGGAAAGGCATGGATGTCTTCTCTAACCACTCCTATTTAACATTTTACCGGAACTCCTAGCTAATGCAATAAAATAATAAAAGGAAATGAAAGTGTGTAGATAGAGCAGGAAGAAGTAAAATGTTTTGGTTTGCAGATGACATGGTCGCCTATGTAGAAAATTATAAAGATTCAACAACAACAACAAAAAACCCTCCTGGAACTAACAAGTGATTATATCAAGGGTGCAGGATACACGGTTAATATAAAAAGGTCAATTGCTTTCGTATATACTATCAATGAAAACCTGGCATTTGACATTAAAAACACAGTATCATTTAAATTAGCACAAAAAACATAAAATACTTAAGTTTAAAGGTTACAAAATGTGTAAAGATCTATGTGAGAAAGCTACAAAACTCCAACGAAAGAAATAAAAGAAGATCCAAATAAATGGAGATATATTCCATGTACCTGCATAGGAAGACTCAATATTGCCAAGATGTCAGTTCTTCCCAACTTGATCTACAGATTCACTGCAATCTCCACGAAAATATCAGCGACTTATTTTGTATATATGGGCAAATTAATTCTAACGTTTATATGGAAAAGCAAAAGTCCTAGAATAGCCAACACAATATTGCAGGAGAAGAACAAAGATGGAGTACTGACCTCACCTGACTTCAAGACTCATTGTAAAGCTACAGTAATTAAGACAATGTGGTATTAGCAAGAGCATGAGTATATCAATAGAACGGAATAGAGAACCCGGAAATACAGCCACACAAATATAGTTAACTGATCTTTGACAGAGGCAGTTGAATGGGCAAAGGCAGTTAGATGGTCTTTTCAACAAATGGTTCTGGAACAACTAGAAATACACATGCAGAAAAATGAATTTGTATGCTGAACCTTTAC
Source organism: Equus caballus (assembly GCF_041296265.1). Lineage (NCBI taxonomy): Eukaryota > Metazoa > Chordata > Mammalia > Perissodactyla > Equidae > Equus > Equus caballus. The sequence goes on along the minus strand of NC_091701.1, from coordinate 70,531,001 downwards.
CATTCATAAAATCAAGTCAAATCCTAGACCTAAATGTAAAATGTAAAACTATAAAACTCGTAGAAGGTAACATAAGATAAAGTATAGATTACCTTGTGTTTGATGGTGACATTTTAGATACAACACCAAAAGCACTATCCATGAAAGAAAAAATTAAGTTAGACTTCATTAAAAATTTAAAAGTTCTGCTCTCTAAAAGACAATGTCAAGAGAATGAAAAGCAAGTCACAGACTAGAAGAAAATAGTTGCAAAACACCTGTCTCATGAAGGACTAGTATCCAAAATATACAAAGAAATCTTGAGTCAGCAGGAAGACAGCAAACGACCCAGTTAAAAAATAGGCAACAGATTTGAACAGACACCTAACCAAGGAAGATATATAGATTGCAAATAAACATGTGAGAAGATGCTCAACATCATATGTTAGTAGAGAATTATAAATTTAAACAACAGTGAGATACCCACACACCTATTAGAATGGCTGAAGTTGAAAACATTGACAATGCTAGGTGCTGGGGAGGATGCAAAGCAGCAGGTCTCTCATTAACGGCTGGTAGGAATGCAAAACGGAGAAGCCACTTTGGAAGACATTTTGACAGTTTCTAACACAGTTTCTAACACAAAACACACTCTTATCATACAATCCAACAGCTTTGCTCCTTGATATTTACCCAAATTAGTTGAAAACTTAGGTTCACACAAAATCCTACATACATGTGTTTATAAAAACTTTATTCATAATTGCCAAAACCTGGAAAAAGCCAAGATAGGAGTATGCATAAACAAACGGTGATATATACACACAATGGGATATTATTCAACAATAAAAAATGAACTACCAAGCCATGAAAAGACATGGAGGAACCTTAAATATATATTGTTCCGTGAAAGAAGCAAATCTGAAAAGGCTACATTTTATATGATGCCAAGTGAGTAATACTCTGGAAAAGGCAAAAGTATGGAGACAGTAAAAAGTCAGTGGTTCCAAGGGAGGGAAGGAGAGATGAATAGGTTTATCTCAGGGTGTGTTCAGGGCAGTGAAACTATTCTGTATGATACTGTAATGGTGGACACATGTCATTCTATGTTTGTCAATACCCAAAGAATGTACAATACAAAGAGTGAACACTAAGTAAACTATGGACTTTAGTTAATAATAATGTATCAATATTGGCTCATCAATCATGACAAATGTATCATACTATGCAAGATGTGACCATTAGGGAAACTGTGTGTGTGTTGTGGGGGTAGAGTTGCGAGGCTAAATTCATCTGGATGAGGTTATTTTATTGTGAAGTGAAATATGTTACTAATCAAGTGTATTACCAGGTTAAAAAGTAAGTAGATGTGAATCCACATTAAGCAAACACACACATTTTACTTTTATTGCAACAGAGTCTTGTTACAAATCTATTGAAGTGTTACTTTAGTTTACTTTTCTATATTACAAAATGTACAACACATCTATAAATACTTTTATATGAATCCCAGAAGAGTTGCTCCATTTTACCATTTAGGTTTGATTCATTACCGTCTTTACAGCGCTTCTTATTTAATCAAATCATTCTCATTAAAAAGTGCTCTTGAGAGTTTTCTTTTCCCTTCTTTCATGATGAGAGTAGAATTGATAAACATTTTATAATTCATTTACAATGCAATGGGGAAAATATGGTAAAGAACAATAGTATAATTATATTGTTAATATAGATTATCCACAGATTGCAACCTAGAATATCACCTTGTGTTTGTTATACAATATTTCCAACCAATTTTACCCTGTGAGAATGTTATACCATTCTTTCAAAGACTTTATTTGAGGGGAGGGGCATTTTTTCATTCTAAATTATCAAAGGAGGAATGGAAGTATATTCATATAATCCTCACTACAGTATAAGAGTGAGAAAAACGATATAGCTTGAATTTCAATATAAGTCCCTATCTAACATCTGTGTTAAATTACACAATAATTTTTATCCTTGATAAACATATTTTTTCTTTTGTTGTTAGAACTTTGAAGTTATATTATTAAAAGTTTCAGCAGATTTTATTTAGATGTGCCATATCATATTAACTTAATTATAGAGATTTCCAGATCCTCAGAGTCTAGAAATCTTCTAAGTGTTGAGTTTCCAGGAGCATTCTTAGTATTTTACACACAACATTGATCATCATCTTCAGTTTGCGCTGTGTGGGGGCGGGAGAGCAGTGGAGCTCTCCAATGCGATGATATGCCCTGCAGGTGAATCCCAAGGGCTCCTGAAGGAGCGATCTAGATTTATCTGAAGACCCAGAAAAAGTCAATCTAGAATCTATTCTCTTAGGAATCTTTTAGTTATCTAGTGTCAACATAACTTGAGGATATTCTGAGGAGCTATTGAAAATGAAAGTCAATATAACACAGAACCAAATCCGTATGTTATTCTCGGAATAGCTTGATCAGACTATGGCCCATGTTAAAGCTTTTTGAAACAGAATTGATTAGCCGAACAGATTGGCTAAGAGAGCCAATTCTCTCTCTCTATTCTCTTTCTATATTCTATATATATACTGTATGTATTCTCTCTATGTATATTCTCTCCATAAATATTCTCTCGACATGTATTCTCCCTATATATATTCTCTCTCTATATATTCCCTCTCTCTATATATTCTCTCTCTATGTATATTCTCTCTATATATATACCCTTTGTCTATATATACCCTCTCTATATATATTCTATATGTATATTCCGTATATACATATTCTATATATTATCTGTGTATATATTCTATGTATATATTCTACATTATACATATTCTATATATATTCTGTATATACATATAGAGAGAAGCAGTACATAAATTAGGTTAAAGAAACATGAACACTGCTCACAAGCAAACATATACAGATTACCCAGAACTCAACCCAAGAATATTGTCGCGAATGCTTTATGCTGATGTCCCAATACTATGACTCTTCTAGAGAAAGTCAACTCCTCCTGTGCACTAAGTTTACAGTTTGTTTTAAGCTGAAGTAGATGCTAAATTCTGTAAAACCTCAAAATAGAAGTAGTTTTGTAGAAGAGATAAAGAATAACTTCCCTGTTCTAATTTCAATCTTACTTAGAATGCATAGTAAATGTATAACTTTTATTAAGCCAATTTGTTTTTGTGTGACCCTGTAAACAAATATCTTGTGCTTACATTGGTGATTATAAAATGAATATTGAGTCAAATTTGTGTGTTTCTTTATTTACTTTTCTAAATATTCACTAGCCAAAACAGGGAGAAAAGGGGCAAACATTCATAAATAGAGAAACTGAGGTCTAAGTCGACATGTTCCTTCATTCGTACTGCAGTTCTGTAAAACACTAACTTGTTAGTAAACAACATAATTGTTCCATAATTTTGATCAAGAAAGAAAAAATCAACCACCAATAAACATTCATCATCTAAGTGCAACACAGATTTATTTTAAAAAGCAACTAGAAATAAAATTTCATATCTGTACTTGGTTCTGTAGGATATTTAGTATCCCAAATAATTCATTATTGTTAATATGTAGTGTTATTATATAATTATTATTATTTCTTAAGTGTTAAAATGTAGGCATCCTAGTTTATGTTAAAGCAGGGTGTTCAGCCAACTTGGTACAAACTACCACTTATCTCAGTGGACGTATGTCAGTCAGGTTCTATTCAGGAGATGAAAGCCAGATGAGTGATTCCAATGGGAAAGGGAGCTTCTAAGGAATAATGAAATAGCAAATGAAGGAAATAACTTTAACCTCTAGGGAGGAGCAAGTGTAAACATGCGAGTCACTAAGAACTTCAAACAGCACACTGCTCCCCAGGCTGGGAAACAGACATTGCTGGGGTGAGCATGGCTGCCGCTCTAACAACAGCATACCCATGGCAAAGAAATTTTCCCGCGTGTGGAATGAGCTGGTTTGCAGGGGCAGCCCCTGTGTGGCTGAGAAACTTGCTGAAGGGTGCCTGTGGGCCAGACTAGTCCATAGAAACCGTGAGCTATGTGGCCAAGAATTTCACATAAAAGTGCCAGTGTGCCGGAGCTGGTCCACAGGAAGTTGTCTGCAAGCACCACTGGGCGACCTATGTATCCATTCTCTGGCAGGGGCATCACACCATAGGAAGAGGGGTAGCATACCAGAATCACACTTTGCTTTGGTCTTCAGTGTCTTGCCAGCTCCCTCTACTGACAAAGTCTAATATTGCACCAAGTAGCAAAGGAAAAATTGAGTCCAGCTGTGGTATCACAAAGACCAAAGAAGAGTGAACTTGGTACTGAGAGGTGATAAATTGATAGTGCGAGGGAGAAAGAAATTTTCCTGTACCCTTATAGAGTCTTCTGGCTGGTCTAAGAATTAAATCGACCGGAGAGAGATGGACAAGAGAAAATCATACAAAGTGTAATAAAATGTGTGTGGGAGAGACTCAGAAAAACTGAATAACTCATCAAAATGGTGAAAGCCACCACCTTAAATACCATCTTCAGTTAAAGACAAAGACAATGTTGGAACTAGTGGTTTGGGACTTCAAAGGGGAGGAAGTAAATTCACATGGAGTTGGAAAAGCAAATGCTTGATAAACAAATGTTTGCCATGCCTACAGAGACAATGGGATGGGGAGAGGACTCTGATCTCTGGGTTCTGCCAGGTTCCCCTACCACACTTAGCCCACATTCTTTGTAGATATCTCTGGTGATAGCTCTGCTCCTGTTACAGGCCATTTGTCTGAATTCTTTTAGGCAGTTAAGGGGAAAGTAACAAGAAAACTTTCTGAGTCTTTTGTTTCTTAAAAATAATCAGCCTAAAATAATCCTCATGTTAAATAGATAGATTTTTGGGGTGGCAAATTTTGTTCCCTTTCAATAGCTAGCCCAGTCCATTCCTTTGGCTCCTCAGCTTTCATATTAATTATTTTACATACATTAGAATTTCCATTCAAAAACAAAACAACTCTATTTCCACCTAACAAAATGCAGCTGTTCTTGGTACAAGTACAAAACTCCCAAAACTTCTCTGAAAATGAGTAGACACAGGATTCTGACAGTCATTTTATCAATAGTTGGCTATATTGATCACTCCTCACCTTCTTCGCACAGACCTACTAAGTACTGTGTTACCTAAACACTAAATTAGAAAAGTAACCTCCAACCACTTCGAGTCGATGCAAAAAATCCATAATCAATCTATAAATCAAAATCGGAGTGAGTTTATTATGAGCCAGGTTTGAGGACTATAGCCCGGGGCCTTCCTTTCTCAAGGAAAGAAGGGCACCAGAGAAGTGGGTGGACAGCGTAGTTATATACAGTCTTGGAACAAAGAGCATCCATCACATATGACAGGAATTTCTACTGTCATGAAATGCTTAGCTAGCACAGCAAATCAGTAGTCACCAGGTCAGTGATCACAAGGTCAGCACAGCAGGTTGGTAATTAATCCTTGGTTCCCAAGAAGAGATGCTTATCCTTAAAGAAATGCTGATATTGGGGGGAAGCTACATCCCTATCTTTAAGGGTGTCATTCTTGTCTTTGGGACATAGTAAATGTTTAAAGCAGATGTACAATGCATGCTCAACAGGACATGTCAGCCCCTTTTGGAAAAACAAGGCCAAGCCGAATTAGTTTTACATCAAATAGCTTCCTCATATACTCCAATATATCCTATTGCTTTTCATTTATTTATCAAATATGAAATAATACTGGAAAGAAGGAGGGAGAAGAAGGGGATACTTAAGAAATGCAAAGAAACGTAGAAACATAAGGAAAAAGAGAAAGTATGCAAAATACCTGTAGCCCTAGTTTTTGTAATTGGACTTGAGACTGTAGTTGTTATCTGTGACATCTTTCTTCTTCTACCCAGAAGAAAGCTCCTTCAGATAAAACTTCAGTTTTGGGGGCTTCTTTAACTAGTAAGTTGATCCAAACTTTGATTCCTCAAGATTCTGAGTCCTCAACCATCCTACACAAATATGACTTTTAGCATGCAAAGCTGGAGCACTTTTTGAGCAATAAATTTCTAGCTTAGATACAATATTATCACCTCTATTTGGAAGTAATTTCTTAAAAAGTCAGGAAACAATTACATATTTCTTTATGTCATCTCTGAGTTTTGTGCATTTCCAATGAAAATGGCCAATAATTAAAAATCATCTTCTTTATAGTCATTTTCTAAAAAGCTCAAAACATATGTCAAGACAAATATGAGAAAAGAAGAAACTTTGCTTTGCTTTTTTCTTTTGTTATTAAAAAAGAGAACACCTAAGCAAAAAATATAAATTTATAGCTAGTGTGGCAGGGTGTTATTTTTGAGATGGCATCCAAATGGTATATATATATTTTTTGCCAACCTCCTCACTGCCCACTCTCAGACAGACATACACTCGCTGCAGCAAATAGAACATTCTTAATTATTTCAAAGAATTATGCAGAAAAAAGAGAGAATCCCTTACTTTATTTTCCAGAAGTATAAGCCCATTTATGAAGATTATCTTAAATTCTTCTGAGAGTAACACATGTCAGAGATGAGGTCTGACGAACATAATAAAGAACAAAAGGCAGGTAGACATATAGATCAATAAAAAAGAGTTGTGAGTCCAGAAATTAATTTGTATGTTTATTGCCAACTGATTTTTGTCAAGGTGCCAAGAACATTCAATGAGGAAAATATAGTCTTCTCAAGAAATGATGCTGGATGGGCCACACGCAGAAGAATGGCATTAGAGTCTCACCTCCCATTATATGCAAAAATTACTCATACTGAATCAAATACCTAAGTATAAGAGATAAATCTATAAACTCTCAGAAGAAAGTCCCGGAGTAAAGCTGCATGATCTTGGATTTGTCAGTAGATTCTTAGATATGATCTCAAACGCATGAGTAACAAAAGAAAAATAGGTAAATTGTACTTTATCAAAATTAAAAATATCTATATTTCAATGGACAGTATCAGGAAAATGAAAAGATAACCCACAGAATGAGAAAAATACTTGCAAATCATGTATTTGATAAGGAATTTATATGGAGATTATATAAAGAACTCATACAACTCAATAATTAAAAGACAAATAATCCAATTAAAAATGGGCAAAGGCATTGGATCATTTTAGGAGAAATGTTAAATAATACTCTTCTCTTTGGAAATAGTTTGACAGTATTTGTGAAAGTTTTAGAGGTGCATATCTTTACCTAGCAGTACCAATTCTAGAATTTATATGACAAAAATTTTTGCACAATTTTTCAATTATGTATAAATATATAAAATATGTTATATGTGCGTATATGCATAATATACATTTTATATTCATTTTATCTAATATATACAATTTGTATATACATTTTACATAAATTGTATATATAATAGACATTTCATCACAGCAGGATTCATCACAGCACTGGTTGATATAGCAAGGAATTGTAAACAAGACTGATATTCATGTACAGGGGATTGATCAGTAAATTGTGGTCCACATATACAAGTGAATAGTGTCCATGCCTGCCAACGTGGAAAAACCTCAGGCGACACTCTTATATGAAGAAACGTATAAACCAACAGTTGGCGTCTAGGATTCCTTTTGTAAAAAACACATATATATGTATCAACATGCATAAACACATATATGCAAATGAATTTGTATGTGTGACAAAGAGAATGAGAGAGACGCGTACCACACCATTAAATGATGATCACCTTTGATGGGTGGGTCTTTCAAGATCTTTTTTCTTCTCCTGTAGATGATATTTAAAATTTTTATAAGCTGTATATATTACTTTTATAATTCTAAAAGGATTAAAATCATATGTTAAAAGTTTAAAAAAAACAAAAAAATGGGCAAAAGATCAGAATAGACATTTCTTCACAGAAGATGTGCCAATGAATGCGTGAAAAGATGCTTAGTCATTAGAGAAATGTAAATCAAACAATAATAGATGTCACATCACACTCACTAGGGTGGCTAGAATCAAAAAGTCAGATAATAAGTTCTGGTGAGGTTTCAGAGAAGTTGGAACTCTCATACAGCGCTAGTGGGAGCATAAAATGATGCAACCACTTTGGAAAATAGTCCAGCAGTTACTCAAATGTTTAAACATAAAAATTTCATATGACTCAGCAATTCCACTCCTAGGTATATACTCAAGAGAAATGAAAGCACATGTCTACACAAAATTTTTTACATCCACTATTCATAAAAGCAAAAAAATAAAAACAACCCAAATGTCTATGAACTGATAAATAAATTTAAAAAATCTAGTGTATCTACACAATGGAATATTATTCAACTGTGTAAAGGAATTAAGGGCTGACACTTGCTACTACATGGATGAACCATGAAAACATCATGCTACGTGGAAGATACCAGTCACAAAAGACCACATATTGTATAATTATGTTTATAGGAAATATGCAGAATTGGTGAATCTATAGAGACAAAAAAACAATGGTTTATGAGGCTGGAAGGGATACAGGGACAAGGAGGTGATAGTTAAAGCATGTGGAGTTTCCTTTGGAGGTGATGGAGATGTCATATAATTGCCTGTGGTGATAGTTACACCTATCTGTGAATATCCAAAAATCATTGATTTGTATGCTTTAAATGGGTGAATTATATGGTATGTGGATTATATCGAAATAAGGTGCTACATATTTTTTAAAAAGAGGAAAGGACAGATTTCATTCATATAGAGAATAATCTGCTACCTCTTAGCAGCTCCTCTTGATCTGTAAATTCTTGGGGAGATATATGTGCTATAGAGTGGAGCAGAGTACAGAGCCTTGGAGACCGAGAAAGCTTGTGTCAAAGAGCAACGGAGCCATAAGCTCTACTCCTTGAGCAAGATCTGGAGTCACAGAAAAGCAGAAAGACACAAGTTAGTGAAGTGACTGGTATCAAAAAAAATTAGCAATGGAGCAAGCCACACGAGCTAAAGAGTCCGGAGAATCAGAATGAGAGAGAGCATTTCATGGGAGCCAATACCTAAGGACCTAAACAGCCAAGGATATTTCAATTAATGCCTATTTAAAAGATGATTAGGAAATCAGATACCCCCATTCTCCAATGCCTTGACACCAAATAAATGCACAAAACTTAGAAATAAACTCTGGACAGGATTGGAAGCACCAAATTTACTATGTCAAGTTTTGGTCGCTCTATTGAAATTTGACCTGGAATGAGAATATAGTTATATTTCTCATACACCTGAGAGTGTAAAGAATGATGTATACACATTACACTTAAAAATATAAGAATTTGTGAAAAAAAGGAGAAGTTAGAAACTAAGGCAGCTTTGAGAAATTTTGGTTTCATTTTTAATATCCAATGTTCCCTTCAGAAGACACAATGATGGTTCCATTGATCTGGGGCTTAAGACGGCCTTCTGGCCATTAGTTTTCATTCCATTAAGCAGCAGATCAAAAACTAAGTTACTATTACAGCTAAGATGATTGATACTATTTATCAAGAGGAAATAGAATTGTTGAAGATAATGGGACTCTTAAGAAAATCAAGAGGTCCTGTAATACTGCTGTATTAGTTACCTACCGTTATTTGACAAATCACTTCAAAGCTTAGTGGCTTAACAGAAACATTATCTCACAGTATTATGAGTCAGGCATCCAAAGATGACTTAGAGGGATCTTCTGGCTCAGGGTCATTCAAAAGGCTGAAACCAAGGTCCCAGCTAGGAGTGCAGTTCTCTCAAAGCTCCACTAGGAGTAAATGCACTTCCAAATCCTCTCAAGTGGTTGGGTGTTGGCAGACTTGAGGTCTCACTGGATGTTGACTGGAGACATCGTTTCCTTACCATGTGGTCCTCTCCATAGGGCTACTCCCAACATGGCAGATGAATTCCCAAAGAGTGGAGGAAAGAGAGAGAGAAAGGAAAGAGAGAGAGAAGAGAGAGATAGAGGTGGAAGTCAGTCTTTTTGTAACCTAATCTCAGTTATGGCATCCCTTAACTTTTACTATATTCTATTTGTTAGAAATAATTCACTAAGTACAGCCAATACTCAAGAGGGGTGGGATTACATGAAGGTAAATAATAGGGGGAGAGTCTTTGGGAATCATTTTTGAGGCTGTCTGTTATAACTATAACGTGCAGTGATAAAAGCTAATGTAATATTACAGAAACCCCAAAGAGACAGAACTAACAAGGACTTCTCCAGAATGATGGTTTAGGTCAATACACTAGGTAAATAGCCATATCCAGCTGAGGTACTGGTTGAGGGCAAAGGAAACATGGATAAAATAGGAAAATAAAATTATAAATATCAAACATAACCTTGTAATTCTTATGACTTGTCACAGATAGGGTAACTGTAATATCTATCCATATTGCAATGGATTGTGATAGATGAAATAAGATAAAGATCATAATTGTACTACTTCTGTATTTCTACTAGAAATTACAGTCATGGAGGAATAGGGTTGTTCTGTAACAATGTCTAATATCCATTCATTACTTAGGTTTTGAGATGCAGATGTGAGCCATCCATGTTTTGGAGGTGAGAATCTGTCAGAAACAGCATGATTCTAGAGCCCACAGGTGCAGCAGTAGCAGCTGCTGGATCCAAGGTGAAAAACTGTGTTTGTTCAGTCAACAACCCCTGAAATCTTTTGCTGATTTGCCAGCTTCCTAATATTAGCAGAAGTGAGAGATCCCCCTTGACTTATTTAGTTTATAACTGGAAATTTGTACGTTTTGACTCCCTTTGCCCATTTCACCCACTCCCTACCCTCTGCCTCTGGCAACCACCAGTCTGTTCTCTGTATCTATGAGCTTGGTTTTTTGGGTTTTTTTAGATTCCACATATAAGTGAGATCATACAGTATTTATCTTTCTTTGTGTAACTTATTTCATTTAGCACAATACCCTCGAGGTCCATCTATGTTGTCGCAAATGGCAAGATTTCATTCCTTTTTATGGCTGAATAATAATCCATGTACATATATACCGTTTTCTTTATCCATTCATCTATCCATGGACACTTAGGTTATTTCCATATTTTGGCTATGGGAAATAATGCTTCAGTGAATATGGGAGTGCATATATCTTTTCTAGTTAATGTTTTCATTTTCTTCTGGTAAATACCCAGAAGTGGAATTGCCAGATCGTGTGGTAGTTCTATTTTTAATTTTTGAGGAATCACTGTACTGTTTTCCATAGTGGCTGCACCAATTTACATTCCCACTAACACTACATAAGGGTTCCATTTTCTCCACATACTCACCAATACCTGTTATTTCTTGTCTTTTTGATAATAGCCATTCTAACAGGTGTAAGGTGATATCTTATTTTGGTTTTGATTTGCATTTCCCTGATGATTAGTGATATTGAGCATATTTTTGTGTACCTGTTGGCTTTCTATACATCTTCTTTGGAAAAAATGTCTATTCAGATCTTCTACCCATTTTTAAATCAAATTATTTGCTTTTTTGCTATTGAGTTGTATGAGTTCTTTACATATTTTGGATATTACCCCTCATCAGATACATGATTTGCAAATATTTTCTCTCATTCAGTAGGTTGCCTTGTCATTTTGTTGATGGTTTCCTTTGCTGTGCAGAAGCTTTTTAGTTTGATGTCGTCCCACTTGTTGATTTTTGCCTTCTTTGCTTTTGGTGTCAAATCCAAAAAATCATTGTCAACACAGATGTCAAGGAGCTTACCATTTGTGTTTTTTTCCTAGCAGTTTTATGCCTTCAGGTCTTACATTCAAGTTGCTAATCCATTTTGAGTTAAATTTTATGTATGGTGTCAGATAGTGGTCCAATTTCATTCTTTGGTATGTGGCTGTCCAGTTTTCCCAAGGCACTTATGGAAGAGACTGCTCTTTCTCTACTGTATTTCTTGGCTCCTTTGTCATAAATTAACTGAGCGTATATATGTGGGTTTATTTCTGGCCTCTCTCTTCTGTTCCAGCAATCTATGTATCTGTTTTTATGCCAATACCATACTCTTTGGATTACTCTCACTTTGTAATATGGTTTGAAATCAGGGAGCATGATGCTTCCAGCTTTGTTCTTTCTCAGGACTGCTTTGGCTCTTTGGGGTCTTTTGTGGTTCTATACAAATTTTAGAATTGTTTGTTCTATTTCTGTGAAAAATACCATTGGAATTTTCATAAGGATTGCATTGAATTTGTGGATTACTCATGGGCAATTTTAAAACATGGTTTCAGTATGTTAAACTGACTTGCCTTATTTTAATACTGATGAGACAAAATCCAATCAAAAAACAGCTAAGATCTCAATCAGCTACTGACTGATTTATTCAAGCACGTGAGAGTTAACCATTAGGCTAAAATCTTGAATATGTGCCAAGGCTTAAAATCTTTTAAAAGCTATTCTATATTCTCTTAGATATTTTTAATAAAAAGCAACATATTTATTATGGCACATATTAAAGTTATAGCTATCAATGATTTTTTCCTGTAAATTAGCAAGCTTTAAAATTTTTATTAAGGACATTTTCAAATATAAGAATAGTATAATAATCCCCCATGTATACATTATCCAGATTCAACAGTTATCAACATTCTTCCAATCTTGTGTCATCTGTTCCCACCCCCTGAAATTTGTTGTGTTTTTTTTTTCTGGAATGTTTAAAATAGAACCCAGATATTATATAATTTCACTTATGAATGTTCACTGAGAAATGGTGCCCTTTTAAAAATGAACTATGATGCCATTTCATAACTAGCAAAATTAATACTGATAAAGGTTAATATCATATGATATCCATACCATATCCAGTTTTCCCCAGTTCACTCCAAAATGCCTTTTTACTGTTGATTTTTTGAATGAGGATCCAAAGTCCATGTAATGCACTTCCTTCTTATTATATTGGTTTTCTAATACAATTATACAATCTACTGTTTTTCTAATACAACGTATTTATTTTCTAATATTGCTGCTGAAATAAATTGCTAGAAACTTGGTTTAAAACAACACAAATTTATTGACTTACAGTTCTGTGGGTCAGAAGTCTGATATGGGTCTTACCGGGCTAAAATCAAGGTGTTGGCAAGGCTTCGTTTCTTTCCGGAAGTTCTAGGAAGAATCGGTTTCCTTGCTTGTCCAGCTTCTATCCCCTATTCCGTGGCTCAGGGCCTCCTTCCTTCATTTTCAAAGCCAGCAACTGTGCATCTCTCACCTCACATCTCTCTCTGACTGCCAGATAGGAAAGTTCTCCCCTTGGAAGGACTCGTATGATTAGATTTGGCCCATCCAGGTATTCCAGGATACTCTCCCCATCACAAAGTTTGTAACCTCAACCACACCCCCCAAACACTTTTGCCATGTAAAGTAATAGATTCATAGCATCTGAGGATTAGGGCGTTGATATCTCTGGGGGCAATTCTTCCACTTACTAGAGGTATGTCTCTTAAATATTTTCTTTTTCATTATAGTTTTTTAAATTTTACTTTGAGTGTTATAGACTCACTGGAAACTGCGAAAAGAGTACTGTGTATAGCGTCTGATAGACCCTTCATCCAGCTCCCCTCAATGGTGACATCTTATATAGCTGTAAATCAAAATGAAAACTAGAAAATTGACATTGATACAATTCTATTTACTAGACTACAGATCTTATCCAGTTTTCATCAGTTTTTTCATTTTCTTATTTGTGTGTGTGTATAGTTCTATCTAATTTGATCCCATGTGTATATTTGTGTGACCACCGTAGTCAAAATATAGAACTGTTTTATCACCACAAAGAAACTTTCTATACTACTCCTTGATAGTTGTGCTCACCTACCCTACCACTGTTCTTGTCCTTTGGCAATTGATCATCTCTTCTCCATTTCTATAGTTTTAGAATTTCAATAGTATTATATAAATGGGATTGTACAATATACAAGCTTTTGAAATTGGATGCATTTTTCACTAAGTATAATGCTTTTGAAATACATCCAAATTGTTTTGTGCGTGATTAATTGGTTCTTTTTTTATTGCTGAGTAGCGTTTCATTGTATGATGTACCAGAATTTAACTTTTCATCTGTGGAATGACATTTGGGATGTTTCCCTTTTGATTTGTTAAAAATAAAGCTGTTAGGAGCCTTTGTGTTCAAGTTTTTGTGTAAACACAAGTTCCGTTTCGGGGGGTAAATACCCAAGAATAAGATTGCTAAGTGATATGGTAAGTGTGTGTTTAATTTTGCAAGAAACTGCCAAACTGTTTTCTATGGTGCCTGCACCATTTTACATTCCTGCCAGCAATGTACACAAGATACAGCTTTCTGCAATCTTGCTAGCGTTTGGCGTTAGCATTATTATTTTTTTAGTTCTGTCAGTCTAATATGAATGTAGTGATAACTCAGTGTGGTTTTAATTTGGATTCTACTAATGGCTAATCATGTTGAATATCTTTTCCTATGCCTCTAAGATTTTAGAGACAGCCTTACTTCATAATTCAATGAATACTGAATATAGCTATGTAGTCTTTACTTAGTAATTCTGATTACAAGTCAAAATAAAAGCTCTTGTAATGTTCCCTTGTGATTTATGTGCATTTATGAGTTTTATGAAATACAGATCACATAAAAGAGGATATAGTTAGAACAAAACCTCATTAATCTGTTTTTGTCTATTCCATAATATATGATAATTCAGGCAAATGCTGCTGTTAATTTTTTTCCTTCTAAGTGAACTCTTCTTTTTAGAAGCTAAATTAAGAGTGAGAAAGGAAGTGGCAAAGAACATAGATTTTATTCTATATTTTGTTTACATTTTTAACAAGCACAAAACAATAGTATTTATTAATCAGGTCTATCTATCTATTGATCTACCGGTCTATTGATCTATCGATCTATCATCTATCTATCTATCTATGGAAAGAGAAATATAAAAGCCACGCCGTTATTATTTACACCAATTTCAGGAGCAGGAGGTCAGTCCACATAAGGGAGGGAAAGAAGGGGTTGGTGGTAAAGAGGTTTTCCTTTGTATTCACTGCTCTGTTGTTGTTTTCTTAAGTCTGATACATCAAGGCAAAATAGTAACATCTATTAATACCCGCTGGTAGTACAGCAGTGGTTGTTATATAATATTTTTGCATAGTTATGCTTGAAAATTTTATAAAATAAAACATAAAAATTAAAATGCAATGTTATTATTATAGATATGTATTATGTGTCTATTATGTGTCAGCTATTGTTCTAAACTCTTAATGTGTCGTCTCATTTAATCCACACGAAATCCCTATGAGGCAAGAATTACTTTGTCCATATTTTTCAGATAAAGAAACTAAGAGATAAAGGGTTTCTTTTCTATGTGGAAGAAGTAGGGTTTCAACCAAAGTGCTCTAACTTCATGTTGGGGATTTCACTATCATGATTTGGAAACTTTGATAATAGTGCTTTTGTATTTTACCAAGAAATTCAGCTATTACCTGCAAATATCTGTACTTCAGGACCTGTAGAGATATTAAAAAGGGTTGAGTTACATCCTTTTTGCTGAAATCTCTGTTTTTTAGTCACAGTTTCAGGAATGTTGACAGAAACTTGAAATGTTTACTCTTGAAAGAATATTTAATGATTACCAATTCAAAAGACACTTCAATTTCAGTATATAGTGCAATGAAAACAACTTAAGGTAAAAATATTTTAATGACATCATGGAACATTTCAGAGGAGGAAGGTCCAGGAATTGGTCCCTCCATGAAGACAACTATTAAGCTGGCAAGCACTGTCAAAATCAACTATTTCAGAACTCTAGAGACAAGATGAGAATTTATAGCATCTAGAGGAGCGCTTGATGAAGAAAGAGACTGGAAAATTTCAGTGAGTTTCAGCATTTTGCACCACCACCAGCCATGCCTCCAGCAGCTGTGGGGATGGCTGCCATGTTCCTGATGTGGCTTACTGGTACCAAGATGGGCAATAGTGACCTTGTCCTCTAACAATGGAAGTTGTATGTTTTTGATCTGCCTAGTGGTTTATGGAGGGCCTGGCACAGATGCTGGCCAACCCCAAACTGTTTCAAGAATTGTTATTGTTTCAACTCCAAATAGCTAAGTGGCTTCCCTGGCCATGTCCATTGAGGAGATTTAAAGAGATAGAATAACCTTTTTTCTTTTCCTTGCAAATTAGATCCAGGCATTTAAGGAAATCTCTGTCAGGTCCCTTGCTGGCGATGGAGATAACGAAATCAATGACCACACATAACAAGAAATATAGTCTTTGCAAAACTAGCCTGGAAAAGTCACTAAATAAATGAATGACTACAGCCTTCCTCAAGCAACAACAGCAATCTCTGGGGGGTTGAGGGAGATCTGATTTCTAGAGTTATTACATTACAATATTTAAAATGTCAGTTCTCAGCAAAAAACTACAAAGAAACAGGCAAGTTTAGCCTTTCATGGGGAAAAAAATAAGTTGCTAGAAACTATCCCTGAGGAAGCCCAGGCATTGGACTTACTAGAACTCTATTCTCTTCTATTCATCCATGTGTCTATCTTTATGCCAGCACCATACTGTTTTAATTAATGTAGCTTTATAATATGTTTTGAAACCAGGAAATGTGATGCCTTCGGCTTTGTTTTCTTTCTCAAGATCACTTTGGCTATTCTGGGTTTTTAGTGGTTTCATATGAATTTTAGGATTACTTTTTCTATATCTGTAAAAAATCCCATTGGGATTTTGATGGGAGTAGCATTAAATCTGCAGATCGCTTTGAAGCATACAAATGGCCACCAGCTACATGAAAAGGTGCTCAACATCACTATTGACCTGGGAAATGCAAATCAAAGTCACAATGAAATATCATCTCACACATGTTAGGACAGCTGTTATCAACAAAACAAAAGCTAGCAAGTGTCAGTGAAGATGTGGAGAAATTGGAACTCTTTTACAATGTTGGTGAAAATGTAAAATGGTGCAGCCACTACGTAAAACAATGTGGAGTTTCCTCAAAAATTAAAAACAGAACTACTGTGTTATCCAGCAATTCCACTTCTTGATGTATATCCAAAAGAGTTGAAATCAGAGTCTCAAAGGGATATCTGCACTCCTATGATCACTGCAGCATTATTCACAATAGCCAAAATACAGAAACAGCCCAAATATCCCTTGGCAGATGAATGGATAAAGAAAATGTGGTGTATACATACAATGGAATATTATTACTCAGCCTTAAAAAAAGAGAGAAATTCTACCATTTGCAATAATGTGGATGAACTTGGAGGACATTATGCTAAGTGAAATAAACCAGTCTTACAAGCACAAATGCTGTATGGTTTCACTTATATGAGGTCTCTAAAATAGTTAAATTTATAGACACAGAGAATAGAATGGTGGTTTCCAGGGGGTAGAGGGGAGGGAGGAATGGGGAGTTGTTGTTCAATGGTCACAAAATTTCAGTTATTCAAGATAAATAAGGTATAGAGTTCTACGTAGTATATAGTGCCTTTAGTTAACGACACAGTACTGTGCACTTAAAAATTGGTTAAGAGGGTAGGTTTTGCATTAAGTATTTTTACGACATGAAAAAAGAGACACGGGGCTGGCCCCGTGGCTGAGTGGTTAAGTTTGCCCACTCTGCTGCAAGCAGCCCAGGGTTTTGTTGGTTCAAATCCTGGGTGTGGACATGGCACCGCTCATCGAGCCAGGCTGAGGCAGCGTCCCATATACCACAACTAGAAGAACCCACAACTAAGAATACACAACTATGTACCTTGGGGCTTTGGGGAGAAAAAGGAAAAAAATAAAATAAAAAAAAGAAAAAGAGACACAAGGAAACTTTTGAAGGTGAAGGATATGTTTATTACCTTGATTATTGTATAGTATCACAGGTGTAGGCATATGTCTAAACTCATCAAATTATATACATTAAATATGTGTACTTTTTGTGTATCAATTATGCCTCAATAAAGTTGGTGAGGCAGTAAGACCAAGTGTCAGAAGAAGCTCAAGTTATGTATGCCTTTCAGAACTCTCAGGCTAGGTCTAGAACATGCCGTTTCTTATTTACTGTGGAATGGATCTAACTTTATGATTCACTGGATCAGATAGCACTCAGGTCATGACGTGCATTTTGAGTTACATTGTTACTTTGTGTCCCATGGTCAGGTGTCATAAGTCAAACAATTACTGTAGCATGACAGAGGCTATTTTTCAATTTCATAATAATGGTTGTTAGCAGAAAAAGTTATGGACCTATCCAAAACGTGCAGTCTGCACGTGACTCTAGCTTCATAGCCGTAAACTTGGTATAGCACCTATGTCTGCTATGGCCTTCCCAGAAACATTGCTTCTTCTTGGTCATAAGGATCACTTGGTAGGGCAGCTTGTCCCTCAGCCTAGACCTACTGTAGTGCCTCCCTACCTCCAAGTTTCACAAAAAATAGCTGCCTTATATTTACTGGATGAAAGAGTCACCCAAGTATTATGTAATATATTTGTCTCCATATATATGCAATATATATATGTAATATGTTGCCTCTAAAATCCAGAGTCCCACCAAAAAATATGACTCTTGCCTTTGGTGATTGTTACCAAATGCTGTAGACACAGAACTACTGTAATTCATATCACATTTTATGGGGATTTTCCAAAATACCTTCAAATCCAGTTTGACTTTGACTACTAGGACCCTAGGAACTCCACGGATGTGGCAAACACTGGCCTTTCCTGTGGTGTATATCCCATCCTCTAGCAAATAGGTGCTTTACTACATCATCAAGGGCATCTAGAGCACAATGTCATTAATATTAGTAGGCCAGATTAGGATTGTGGAGGTAGTGAGCGTGTCAAGATCTCTCCACAGCTGTATTTGTTAGAAAGCGGGATTATTGATATAGTTGCAAGGTCATTCTGGAACTTTGAAAATAAGCATAAGTAAAGGATTGATCTGTGGCCCCACTGGCCCCACCATTAAATGGATTCAAGTTAATTGTCCCTCTGTCATCTGACCACCATAGGCCTCACTCTGATTGTGACTCCTGTGCTATTCTGATTCTGCAGGGAATAGCAGCAGTTCAGAAAGTATCTAAGAATCCCCCAGAAAGTCTGTGGATTTTTTTTCCCATTGATTTTTTTTCCCAGTAAACAAGCATAGATACCTCTGCGAGAAGATTCAAAGCATGTACTTCAGTGTCTTCACTACTTCATTGAAGGGTTCAATCCATCTGCTGGGCTTAGGTTTAGCAATTAGGCAATAGGCTATGCATTTTCACTTTGACTACGGAATTTGGGTTTCTGGTCATCAGAACTTGAAATTGTCTACCTGTATAGTGAAACATCTTGTCATTAGACTTCTCGTTTGTTTCAATCCTAGTGACTTTTAATTAACATCGGCCATCACTGCAGAGTCCCTGAGAGGTCATAGCACTGTGATTACTACTCCATTTCTGTGACATGTTGTAATTGTACCTATCTTCTGTCTTTCTGGGAATCCATTCTTCCCACTAAGAGCAAGGAACCCAGTTCTACTTTATCGTTTTCATTACCACTCGGCCTATGAATAAAAGCATTGCTTTGCAAAGATGCTGTGCTCCCTCACCTTAGTGATACATGTCTTAAGTCACTGATGAAAAGAATGTCCTCTGAGGCCTCATGGGTTATGGTTAGGATTAGATCATCAGTTTGCACATTATATGTACATTTCAACATTTTTTTGAAGGATCCTTTTTGGACTCTTTCCTTACCAGTATGTTAAGAAATTTCCAGCATATCCATCCTCGTTCACTTTAGACTGTCATTGAGTGAAGCCTTCAATTAGCTAATCTAGTAGATTATTGACACCAGTCATAGGTACTCAGGGGAAGACCTTGTGTTTTCAATGACCACTGTCATTGAATTTGACCCAATCAGCTGAACAGCCCAGGACTGTTCCAAATGTCCATGGTGGGCGGACAGGGTTGCAAGAGAGCAACACACAGAAGCTGCAAGTCCTCTTGTAGCTTATTTTTGAAACTGGTCCTTCATAACCTCTCCCATATTCTGTTGGGTAAAACAAATCATAGACAAGTGCAAATCCAAGGGTAAGATAAATGAATTCTATCTCTTGATAGGAGTTGCTACAAATTTACTTTGGTAACTATGTAAAAGTATGTGAATATAGAGAGGAGTAAAGGATTGTAGCAATTTTGAAACTAGCACACGGGTGTCAGAGAAAAACAGCTCATTCTATTCACTATTGTTGCCATAGTGACCAAATGCCAAAACCTGTGCTTGTTTCCCTAACTGTATTCCTTCTCATACAAGCAATCTTGATAATCTGCATAATTATGGTATCTCCACAAGCCACAGATTTCCTATGTTCCTTTTCCTCTAGCAAGGGGGTTATTTTAACAATCCTCAAAAATGTGAGCAACCCAATCCCAGAACCACACGAGTGTGTTTCCTGAGGCTATTCCGGGAACAAAATCACTATTCTGATCAGGATGCAGGCAGGAGATGGATAGCATACTCAAATTTGGGTAATTGAGGAGAGTTTAATAAAGGATTTGTTTAGAATAATGTAGTAAAGCAGTAGGAACAGGTACCATGGGAAACTTAGCCACCTGCTATTGCAATTTCTGGGTGCCTTCTTGACCTCTCAGGCCCAGTTGGTAGGTAAACACTTATTTCCATTTTACAGTGGAATTCCACTAAGAATGTTCAATTATTCCTTTACTCAAGTGATTTGTGAATGAATGAAACAGCAACTTACAGAAATAGTAGAGTGGTCTCTTTCCTCACATTTGAAAAAACACAGCTTTGGGGCCCGCCCATTGGCTCAGCGGTTAAGTGCCTATGTTCTGCTTCAGTGGCTTGGGGTTCCCCGGTTCGGATCCCGAATGCAGACATGGCACTGCTTGTCAACCCATGCTGTGGTAGGCGTTCCACAGATAAAGTAGAGGAAGATGGGCATGGATATTAGCTCAGGGCTAATCTTCCTCAAAAAAATAAAAATAAAAATAAAAATAAATAAATAAATAAACAGCTTTGCTCTCTTTCATCAAACATAACAAGATAAAATACATCTTCATCAAACATAAAAACTATAATGTTAACAAAAATTTCTGTAGTCTATAGGCTAATAAGCAGTCTTATATAAAATCTACTGAGTATTAAATGAAGAAAATACTAAGAATGCTTTATTTAATATGTCTTTACGTCCCATGTTATATATGTATTCAAACACATACACACAAATATGTAACGATTATGACTTCAAATTGTATTGTCCTCTTGTTATAACAATACTACTAATAATTGATTAATTCTTACCTAGTACTTATGATGTGTCGAAAACCATTCCAAATAGTTTACTTGTATAAACTAATTTGTGGTCAGCCCTAGTCTGGTTTTAGAATGTATGCCCTCAGCCACACTACTAGATATCAAAATGTCATTGCACAAAATAAATCAGGACAAAACAAAAACCTTACCACTAAGATGATTTTTAAAAATCTAATTATCTTTGAAAATGTCTTACTGCTAAAAACTATTCTTTGAAATGTTAGACAAAAAGGCAAACCATCGATAGCTCTAACATCACAAATATTTGCATTTTTTTTTTTTTATCATATTCAAGCAAAGCTTCATGAGAATAACAAATAGGCTGCCTTATAGAGTCATGAAAAGAAGAAATAAAATGGGAAGAGGTACATTATTCAAACTAACAGCCCCATCTGTGAGGACAAATAAAGGTTACCTGTCTGTCTCCTGGAAATACTTGTTATATATGAATAAAATTGAATAACATAATTGACTCTATCCTTTGATGCTTTCTCATATAGAGTTTGCTCTCTACCTAAGAGGACAAGTTACTCTTCAGGATAAGAACTTTAAGAACAACTTGAAAGAAAATCCCCACTGAATTGAGCTCATGTTTAAAAGTTCTGCTTCCAGTAGAGTCCAATAATCATGCATTGAAGCTTGAAGCATTATTGATTTTTAGCATATTTTTAATGAGAAAATAAAGAAAAATCAGTTTCGCCTTCTATAAATCCAGATTAAATTGAGCTAATTTTGTTTACCAGCGTTGACAGAACTTTGTTACTATGACTCATAGGTAGACATTTATATGTTCAGGTTATAAAAGTACAATTAAATGATTCATAGTCTTTGAATTAAAAAAGTGTCTGGTGAGGAACTGGTAAGCAGATATTACCAGAGTACCTAGAATTTTATTAAAGAACATATGGAAAACTTGAGTAAAATTTTGGAATATATCTCTCAACAAGGATTAATGTTTCAAAAATTCAACTAGGGGAATATAGAGTAACATGGCATCATTTGTTTTCTGAAGTGAGTCCTGGGTGTGGCTGATGATGATATTACACAGAGAGGAAGGAGAATCTGGGGTGAGGGAGAAAGGCTTGAATTAAAGAGTGGAGAAGGACCTTAGACTGGCACCCATTCTCCATCCTGTACCTGACGTGGGTTGAAATCTTATTGTTAGAAACACGGCAATCCAAAATACCAAAACTACTTAACACAGGCATTTTGAGACTTGGGCACAGTTGATCTTTGAATTCCACCTGTTAATATTTCACCATTTGAATTCTACCAGAGAAAGCGTTGAGGAGATAAGTTATTTCCCTGCATCAAACCCTTTGGATTCTGGAATCCCAGGGTTTGGAGATTATGGAATTATATCCAGAAATTCAGAATGAGTGTCAGCAGTCTCAAGAGTCACCTACACTGAGTGGCTGTCCCACGTACCTTTCTGAAACAGAGCCCCATATAGAGCTGTGCACTTTGAGTGCTGCAATAATACTTCAGAATTATTTCATTTTGTTGATTACTTTGTTGTTGTTTTAATTTTTAATATAGGAGAGATTGAACATGTTCCGGTGTTAATAGGAAGGGGTAATTCAAGAATTAGATTTGGAAGACATATGCCAGAGTAGAATAAATTAGTCAATCTTCCTGAGAAGTTGAAAGACAGTGGGGTGCAGAGCCTTTGTGAAGGGACTAATGCTATTTCTTGTCAAAATAGAAGAACTAAAGGAAGGGAAAAATTTTTTCGCAATTACCAGGAGGAAATCAAGATCGTGCTCATATGAAGAGAGATCAAAGTGCAAAGAAAGTAGATTGATGCTCTCTTCAGGACAATGGGCTAGTCAGCAAAAAACACAAGGAAAGGGTTGAAGGATATCTGGGTATTGCCCAAAGAATTTTTAGAATGATGGCCCAGGGAAACTCAAAATAATCCTTAGGAGCTAACTCAAAGACATATTTCCTTAATATAATTATATGCACTACTATTTACTGAAATTAGAAACAATGATTTGAAATACATATTAATCGACAACCCAAGAAAAATAATTAACTTTATAAACAATAACAAAATACATCCCTATAATTTCTAAATGTATTATCCTTAATTTACTTGATATAAGTATTTTTTCCTAGAAAAAGTTAAGTCACAACCATTTTTCAGTTCAGTCACCTGCTGTGGACTGAATTGTGCCCTCCTCCTCAGATAATTCCTATGCTGAAGTCCTAACTCCCAGTAGCTTAGGATGTCACCATATTAAGAGATAGGGCCTTAAAGGAGGTAATTAAGGCTTTTAAATGAAGCCTTAAGGGTGTGGCCCTAATACAACCTTACTAGTGTCCTTAAAGATAGTGGAGGAGATAGCAGGGATGTGCACGCACAGAGGATCTCCCACATGAGGACACAGAAAGAAGGCCATGGTCTGCAAGCCAAGGAGACAGATTTCAGGAGAAACGAAACCTGCAGACACTTCGATATTAGACTTCCAGCCTCCAGCATTGTAAGAGATAAACCTCTGTTGCTTGAGCCAGTCTGTGGTATTTTGTATATGGCAGCCCTAGCAGACTCATACAGTGCCTTAAATATTAAGAAATTATATTAAGTCACCAAAATCTTCTGCCTGAACAATGAAATATATACGGTTTATAGGTTCTTTAAAATAGGAGCAATATTTTAACAAGCAATTTGATAGGCAAGTGAACGTAAGTGACTTTAAATAAGGAGCCATCAAGAAAGAATCAGGGTAGAATTTTTTTAAAATCCTGAAATCTACAGTCTCTGTTAATTGAATTTCTGCTTTACGTGCACACACACATAACACCATTTCAAGGAAATCACTGATCTACAAGGCTAAAGATCTGATTTCTTTTCTTATTGTTGCCACTTGCCTACTAACAGTGATTTGTAGCCTATAAATTTTCATTTGGCTTATCAAAACTTCAGTTTTCTTTTCTCTAAGAAATACATGATAATGTCTTTATAGTCTCCCTTACAGAGGTGATGATCAAATGAGATAATGGCCATAAAGGCCCTTTTTGAAAACTACAAAGACTGATAAAATGTTAGAAGTTATAACATTGACCCAAACCAAAAGGATTTAATAAAGTTTAATTGCTTTACCTTTTTTACTCCTTTTGGGATTTTTCGATGACAAAATTGAAGCATCAAAGCTTTTACAAGTTCAATAACTAAACAAGAACGAGAACAATCCTATGACCTGAGTAACATTTTTTGGCGAAGTGGTAAATATGTTAGTTGCTCATTAAGCTTAAAATGCGTTCGATTATGTAAAAGTTAGTTTTCCACTTGATTGAATGCCTGCTAAAGGAAGATTTTCTTAAATGTAATCCAAATGCATCTCCCAGTTTTTAAAATATGATTAAAGAGACTGTAAAATATCCTTATTATGCATGTTTTTCACATCATACAAAGGATAACACTTTCAAAGAGCAGGTTTCACTAACTTGCTTTTTCTTCTAAACAGATTCTTGTACAGACTTTATAATTTATTGTTCTCTCTGTGTCCCGAAAGCCAGCCCTGGTGATCTAGTGGTTAAGATCTGGCACTCTGCCACCGTGGCTGGCCCAGGTTCCTTTCCTGGCTAGGGACACACACCACCTGTCTGTCAGTTCTCTCTTGTAGTGGTAGCACGTTGCTGAAAGCTGTGCCATCGGTATTTCAGATATCAGAGGGGTCACCATAGTAGACAGGCTTCAGCAGAACTTCCAGACTAGACACACTAGGAAGGAGGACCTGACTACCCACTTCGGAAAAAATTGGCCGTGAAAACCCTGTGAATAGTGGCAGAACGTTGTCTGATACAGTGCCACAAGGTGGGAAGATGGCTCAAAAAGACCTGGCAGGGTTCCACTCTGCTGTCCACAGGGTCACTAGGAGTCAGAATCCACTCGAATGCACTAACAACAAATGTCCCCAAAGCCTTCAATTGACATTAACTCTTTCAGACTATACATCAGTATCAAATAAGCTTGATCATTTCAAACAATATGATTCCATTTTAGTCGCTATGTGTCCTGGATAATTAAATTCCCATAATTGAACAAACTATATCTTGATTTGATAAGAAAAAGTTTATATTCACCAATGAGAGGCCAAGACGCTAACTCTAAATAAGCATTCAGAATAATATTTTAAAAATAGAAGAGGAATGACTACAACATGTTTCAGAGACCTTAGGAATGTACTAAAATCACTCAAAAATTGTATCACCTAGCTTTCAAATGTCTATTTTTAGTGTTTACATTAAAATATATGATGAATATACAGGAAAGAACAATTAAAATAGCACTTCAAAAAAAGTAATAAAAATTTAAGAATCCCATTGAGATTTAATAGACCTCCACTCACATATATCCGCATGCTATGCAACGTAATCTACCAGAGTAGATGGCCTAAATAAAATAAAATAGTAATTACGATAACACCACTACAATAGTCACAACTCCCTCGACCAAATTGAAGTGGTAGTGTCATTTTCTTTGACGCTCCTGATCATTCCCATTTTTAAATAAATCTCTTCTGTCTAATCTGTTGAGAGCATAGCTATAGCCTGAGCAGCAGTGGTATTGATTTCCATGTAATTATTATAAATGTTAAGTTGTTATTACTGGTGCATGCAGTAGTAATGCTTTATTCATCTGCAAAAAAGGAGAAATGATTCCTTTGCTTCAGAGATATGCACATGAATGATGAAAAGAGATTGTCAACTGTATGAGAGAATGAAGAGGGTCTCTCGCAATGAGATATGCAGTGTCTGCACACATACCTGCACGGCTGAGCACCATCAGATATAAAAGATCCTTCCAGTGCTGTGTCAGACTCCTGCAACACGTGAGATTAGAAATCCAATGCTCGTGCCACGGGGAGATTGTTGGTGTTTAGTGATTTAAAAGTATTAGGAAAAAGAAAAATTTGATTTCTTTAAACCCTAGATTAAACGGCAAGCAATCAACATTAACCAATTATTTAAATACAGTAGAAATCTGATCTTTTCATTTTTGCTTCTCCAGTTGATGACCCACAATTGCTTTGTAGCTCATAGCAAAGCTTTTGAAGGAAATAGACCTCAGATTGCCATCACAGATAACATTACACTTTAAACAACAATCAAATTGATTCTAGAGGCCCGTTCTGAAAGGTTCCTGAGCAGAAAATAGTTAATATAGCAGGTCTGGGAGTGCCATTCTTTAAAAAGCTGCTTGCACGGTTGCCTTTGGCTGATGCCTGGGAACTTGGATTTGGGGAGGGTTCCTACCATTTCCTAACTGATAAAAGGATCTCATTATGCCTAAACTGTTAGTACAAACAAAATGGTTTGTGCCAAACAACGGCTTCCCTTCTGGAAATTTAAAATTTTGGTACATGCTAGGCAGATGGTGCCAATTGACTGACCCCCAGTAAAAACCTTGGGCCCTGAGTCTCCAATGAGCTTTCCCTGAAGACATTTCAGAAGAAAGAATGCAAGCATCTTCTGTGTGACTGCGTGAGGAGAGGACTCTTGGAAGCTTGCTCCTGCTGTCCTCCAGACTTCGCCCCACGTGCCTTTTCCTTTGTTGATTTTCTTCTGTATCTTTTCTCTGTCATAAATCATAGTCATGAGTATAACGATATACTAAGTCCTTCCAGAAAGTCGCTGAACCTGGGGTGGTCTGGAGACTTCCAACACTCTTCCTTCTCCTTATTTGAACAAGCCAAAGAATATTTATTTTCATAAAATATAATTATATTCAAATTTCTAACTAAGTTGAGGATAACACTCATGTTAGTAGTTATCAGGTTACTATACCTCTAAATATTTTATTTATTTATAAAATGCATTTTTGTACCTGTTGCTTTCAAATTTCGAAGTTGTAAATATTATTTCGGGGCCTATTACAGATTATGTCTTACTTTCCAAAATCAGTCCTTTGAAGTATGTTGAAGGACGTGTATTTCAAAAAATATATTATGAAAAAAGTACTTTAAGTATGACTATGTCTACATGCATAAAATCATATTCATTCTATAATAAAAGTGATTCGCTTACTGGAGAGAACTGCCAGTATTTCTTGATCTTGGATGATTGCATATTTTTTTCAGAATTTATCCATGATTAACACTTTTACATTAAATTTACACAATGGCTGGTTCTAAGATTTAGCTGCCTACCTTCCTACCCACCTCCCACCCCCTGAAAATCTATCTTTATAATATTCTAGTCCCAGAAAAACCAATGAATCACATTTTTCATTTAAATACTTAAAAATTAGAAAAGCGGTTCATAGAAGATGCAAAACCATATACACACATTTTGTACAATACTTTAATGAAAAGACAAAGCGAAGTGAGAATGTTTCTAAACTACTAAAACAAGGAGTATAAGAAGAGAAGTGCTTTTAGACAACTAACAGTGACTGGATTTCTTGCCACTGCAAATATAACAACAAAAAGTCATGAAAATGAATTTTATGATGCACCATAGCCGCAAATCCAAAATCTATAGGGACAAGGTAAGTAAAATAAATGAGTGAAGCAGGCTGGGCGGCGAAGCTGCGCAAGAAAGGGCAACAACTTTGCTCCAGCAATTGTCGCCATGGAGAAAGGTGGCTGTTGTCTTACCAGATCGTTTACTTTGTAAGAAGAAATCATGCAGCTGTGTTTGTGATTCTCTTATATCTTTAATTTTAGCAACTAGTACATTCATTTTTAAGCCTGATGGAGAATGAACAAAGCATGTCTGATTGTCAGATCAGGCCCTGTAACTACAACTTCTGGTGAAAGATATGGGCATTTTAAACGAAGGTTTTTATACAAAATTCCCAAAATTAGGAAAAGGAGACACATATAAACACACACAAACACACAATAAAAAGGCTACATTGAGATTTTTTTTAATGTGTATTTTATCCTGTCTAGAAAGCATATGTTTTTCCCAAAAATACGCTAGTTAACATGCTCATTTATTCATTCATCCATTCAGCGAGTAAACTTGCAGGGACCATGCTAAGCCTTGACAAGAGACAAAAGGCACTATATCCCAAAGCAGCTGCAAAGCTACTCAATGTGTGCTGGCCTCCAGAGGTCAGGAGAAGACACATGGGACTAAATTGTGAGGAGGATGAATCAGGGAGGGGTGGAAGAAAAAAGCTGGATAAGGGAGAATACGTTGATTTGGGAGCACTCTCCTGGCATCAATAAAGAATTGATTACCTGGGCATAGACTCTGATAAATTGTGTGAACATGATTCTAGGAAGAAGCATGGCAAAAGTGAAGACCCATACTAAATGAGGTAAATATGACAAAAGTACCATGAAAGATAAGATTAAATGTTCAGAGAATTGGGCATGCTAGAATGACTATACCATCTAAGGCAGAAAACCCACCAGAAGGTTACATTTTCCAAGAGATACCAGAGAATGTAGCATTTCCTAAAGCTATGCGGAATGCACTGGTGAGAGGCATGAGCATCCGTAGGAAGTTCACTGGAGGCGCTTGTCTGCAGTTCAGAACTAAATGTACGAGATGCTGTTACAGTACTGGGATCAGTCAGAGCAATGAGAATGACAGAATCCTAAAAAACTAAAAGAAAGGAGAGAGAGTAGAGCTTAGACACCACAGTCAAGGTGGAAAAAGAAGGAGACCAGTTTCAGTGAAACGAGCTCACTGCATTAACTTTCTTCTTTTCTGTTTCCCCCAAGAAAAAGATTCTCCAGAATCTTGGAGAAGATGCTTCCAGAACTTATGTGAAGATGTACAGCCATTTAGTGTAATGAGTGGGCTAGCATGAATGCCGTGTTGTGCTCCCCAGATCTTTTCCAGGAATAACACACTTATTCCCCCAAATGCTGTGAGTGTTGCTGGCTCTCAATATATTGATTTTCTTAAAACCTATATAATTCTCATTGACTCATGAATTTACAGATTATACAAAGAGAGCAAATATCACATCTTTTGATTTGGCATGGGATTTGGGACACTGTTTTTTTTATAATAAACCATGCCAAGAAAAATATGAATACCCTTTCAAGGAATCTAACACAATACAGAGTAAGCATGTAAGCACGGGTCAACTTAATTTTAACAAATTTGGTTTTTTTAAAAATGAGTCTGTGTCACGAAAGCTGAATGGAGATACAGATATATTTCTAATAACCAAACTACAAACAAACAAACAAAAACAAAACAATCAGAAAACCCAAAACTCCACAACAAACAAAAGCTGAAGCATTAATAAATTTGGATAAGGGATATTAAAAATTTTGGCGTACGAATTGCTGTGGTAGATAGAGTAGCAATGCATGTTTTAGAAAATAAATTGAGCTTGTAAAAAGTGGCTTTCTCTTCTATAACATTATACACATGTCCTGGAAATAATTTTAAAGTAATTTTTCTCTCCTCTTGACACACCCACCCTTTAATTCCTAGATCCCAGAACTTCTGACCCGTAAGCTTTTGCCACTCCCACATCACTTGGGTTTTGCTCTTAGATGATGATCAGATAATACGTAATCTTTGCTGAGATCGTACTTACTAATAGCTAAGACACCAGTCTCCATATTGATACCCACAATTATTACAGGACTTATGAAAATGAAAAGCCTTTTAGACAAAAGAGAATGGAGATCCTGAAGAAATGACTGAACGACAGAAAACCTGCCTAGAGGCTCTATTAAAACTTGTTTTTTCTCGCTTCTACTCCTGGTTTTCAAAAGAGAGTCAGTCAGTCTACTTCTATTTGAACTATCCGCTTGGATTTTAGCACGACCCCTTCAGTATAAAGTATCTGTTAAGACTGTGGATGGGCTATGTATAGAATCAGACTTGGAGTTGAATTCTGCCATTGCGTCTTACTCAGTATGTGACCCTTGATCCAGTCACATCAACTCTCGAAATTTTTTCTTCTTCAACTATCATACTATTACCTACCTCCTGGGGTTGTTAGAAGAATTAAATGAGGTTTTTTTTTATTTTTATATTTTTATCATAAAGTCTTAACTCAGCATTGGTCATAGTAAGTATACAAAAGCAAGTTATCCACACATCACATTTCTACCTTCTTTGACCACTTGGAGCCAGTTCATGTAGCCTGTGTCTAATGACCTCTCAGCAAGCTGGGGCCATGTCTAGGTGTTAGCTGCCTATGTGAATAATTTCCTGATTTGAAGATTTGTTTCAAATCACACTGCAAAATATTGTTGTGCTAAATGAATTACAATCAAAATCTGTAATCCAAAGTTCTCAAATTCTGAAAGATTCAGATATTATTTCCTTCAAAAATTTTTTGAGAGAAAACATTAGGGACTCAATGTATATGTCACCAAGCTAACAGTAACAGTTGTTAATAACATAGTTATAAGACCAGAATATTTTAAGAGGTTCCGTTAAGACAACCTTGGTTTTACCTTCAATCAAGTCATTATAATCCATAGGATGCTAATATCTATAGAACACATTTAATTGCAAAATAGTCTTATATATTTGATCTTTACATGTATAAATGTATAGTTTTTATACATTGATCTTTACATTTATATTCTTTACATTTACAAATTTGATCTTTACAACATACCAAGGTAATATTATATTATTGTCAGGTTACAGATGGGCGAGCAGAAATCTTAAGTGGCTGAACCCTCCACAATGATGGGGATAATATTGGAGCCATACAATTTATGCCCTGATAAGGTTTATAAGTCCTATTTTTAAATGAATTGACTTCTCTTTTAGAGTGTAAGAATTATATACTGATAGTAAAGGAAGTGAAATGTGAGTATTGGACTGAAATGTTTTAGTTTTGCTTTCAGAGTAAGGAGTTCAGATTTTAAGTACTTTGGTATATTATATTTTATATTTTAAAACCTGCACCCTGGCTGCAGTATGGAGAATGGATTACAGAAGGGATGATAGTGAAAAATACATATAAGACTTTTACAGTAGTGCTAAGAGAGATGGGTGAGAGAGAAGGAAAATCAGGAGACTGAGTTGTCAGAGGAACCAAGAGTCTTGACAGAAACCACTTATGTGGCATTTTGGGCCAGAAACACAACCAGGGTTGGGGGGTGCGGCAAGAGTAGAACAGAAAGTCCGTTGTAAGACGCATACCTGGACCTTAGCAGACGGGCACTGCTAGATCCTGGTGTGTATCCGTCTCCTACTGGTGTGGAGAGGTGTTCCTAATTTAAAGAAGGACGTTACAAAGGAAATAAAAGAGGTACGTCAGGATTACTAAACAATGCTGTGGAATGAAAATAATATTCAATTACAGATCTAAACATAGCAAGCTCTAAAGGATATAGGTATATTGGTAAAAATTCCAGTATCTCCCTGTGTTGGAACTTTTTAATGGGTCCTTTTATATTTATTTGCACTGGTTTTACTTTCCTGTAATCCTAGTTTCTGACGAGCTTCTTCTATGAGGGCCGCACTCTTGTTGTGAGCCGCAGTACGTGCCAGCATGGTCATTTCTTCTTGCCGTCTTCTTATTAGTCACCACAGAAAACCCTTGATTGATCGAAGTCCACTTTATTGAAGCATCTTTAGCTAATGCATTGCTAATGAAAATTGCTTCCTCAAACATATTGTGAAAATTGCTATTGCTATTCCTTACTGATGACCCAGAAATGGCTTTTCTTCTTATGTCTGTAACTGCGGTATTCTGCTTTGTGTCCCTGAAGATTCTCTGCCTCTGTGCATCCTTCCCTGAGCCCAGTGCCTTTCTACCTACTCCTGCCCGAAACACACACACGTACACACAAGCACACACCCTTCTGAAATTAGGAAGGTTTTATTTATTCTGTGCCATTTTGTCTAAAAGAATGAATCCACAGTTGAGGTCAAACTGAAAAGTATTTTATTGTTCAAGAAAAAAATAGATCTCTGGAGAAATAGTAAATGTTCTTCTCTGGCTCTGGAGCAGCTCTGGTGTTTTACATTTTATCCATCACAAACCTCCATTTTCATATAAAAATACCATCTTGACTTAAACATGAATAATTAAATGTGCCAGTTTAGTTACTTTTTTACATATTAATTTTACTTAAATCATAAAGAAATACATAATCTGAAATGTTAAGTAATTTATATTACCTATCTATGTAGGATTTTAATTTCAGAATAACACTCTTTATCTATACCATGAGGTTTTAACATCATGTTAAGAGTTCTATATTTTTAAAGTTGATAGTTGATGCGGTTAGCTTTATATGCATGTATATATATATATGCATGTGTATATATTCAGTTATATCACTTCTCATGGTGTATGTATGCTTTTGAGTGAATGGAACAATTCTTAGGATTCATAGATAATGTAAATGTATTTATAATTTAAAATATTATAATCTATTATTTATGTCTGTAAATGATCTAGTGGCAATAGTCAAAGATTAATATTTTCAAGAAAATAATTACTAAGTTATAAGTTCAATTGTGTACAATTAATTAATTACGATGTAAAGTGAATACCATTTTTAAATATTTATGTTTGACAGAGTCTCAGATGTTATTATAATTAGTTTTTGATCCACACACAAAGAAGTCACATGTATTTTAAAGTAAAAAAAAATGCTTTCACAAAACAATTCTAGAGAGATGCTACTGTTTGTTTTCCCTTGACCTTACTTAATTCAAGGAAATGCTTAAGAATTCTCTTTCTCTTTCTGACTCTAGCTAATCTCCATTTCTTTAGTTTAAAATCTACTGTGATCTTGAGGAATATGGAAATATGCAAGAATCATCTAATACTTTTCTGAGAATGTTTTTATCCTCCGAGGAAAGAGGTGGACTTTAATTTAATGGCCACTGGCAAATGCATTGCGTTTTCTTAACTGCTGTTGAGCTATATGCTGCGAATAGTGCAAAAAGAAATATCGGATAGCTTTTTTGACTGGAAACTACAGAGATATCAATGCATTTTTGACAATGTAAAAAAGCCTCAGGAACATTTTTTTCCCCTCAGATGTTCCTTACACTTATGATTTTCAGCTCTGAACATAAAAAAGACAAGCCATGATCTTTCTTGCCTCCAAGTACTAAGAAAAAAATGTGTTAAATGCTAACAACTGCTCAAGTCAAAGCGTGGTGATAGCTACCCTTTTAGGTTTTAAAACGAAAAGCTAAGACTGTCACAGGGTGTGCTGAGATTAGGAGTCACACAATGAGCCCAAGTCAGCTGGTGGGCTGTGGACTAACGCGGACACACAAGTATGCAGCTGCAAACAGGTAGAGAGAATGCTGGGCGTTAGTGAAAGTTGTCACAGGAGGTAAGGGAAACTACAGCAAAAAAGGGAAGTGCATTTTCTCTTTTAACAAATCAGCCTATATGTCCCCACTTACAACACTGTATCCATTTTTATGGCCTGCTTGATCGTTCATTCTTCCTTCTATTTTCTGTTTTTCTTGCTTAATCAGCCAGCTCAATGTGCATGTTTCATTGAACACTTAGTTTGAGTAAGACAGGCATTTGGAAGACAACAGGCTGTCCTTATTGCTTACTGTCTTTTCTGCTGTTTCATTAAATGTATTATTTTGTATCTTAATTCCCATACCAATCTCCTAAGTGCTATCTCATTTTTCTTTGTTTACTGTGTTATGGTTTAACTCTTCTTATTTTCAAACTAGTAGTATGCTCATACCACCAAAATAAAATCCAACAAGCCTCAAAAATTCAACGTCCTTTAGTGGCTGGCTGTATTTCCTTGGACCCAAGTATAAAGTTAAAAAAAATGGTTTGCTGTTTAAATATATGAGGCTGTTGTGTAGACATGAGCCCCTTGCCAAAATGTTTATTTTAAGAGTGTTAAGTAAGGATAGCCTTGATCTGTTGGACAATTTCACCCAGCATGCAATTTCCATAGGAAATGAAGACTTCAAGTTACATATTTAATATGGTCCACATTTCACAAGGGTGAGAGAGAAACCAAATTAAGCATGATGAACACTTATCGTAAGTCTTTGTCTTTCATGGATGGTGCGAAAGCTACGGAACAGTCTTAGTTAAATGTTAATGCAAGAACTACATGTAAGTGAAAATATTTAAAGCAATTTCTCTCTACCTGATATTTATTTTCTAGTGAAATATAACTTTATTTGCAAATTTACCAGTTTCTGCAACAGAAATTCTCAGCACTTTATCTCATTTTCAAAAAAAAGTTTCTGTCACTGTTTTTCTCTAGTGCTTTTCAACTTAAGGAACTTAGTTAATACTTACATTAAAGTAGGTTATTTAATTTAATATTTGTGATAATTAGAAGAAACACCTTATTCCTCTCAGCATAAATCACTTTTGATTTTTATTGCCCTGAAGTGAATTCTCCACAATTATTTGTTTAATGATAATTAGTTTAATACATACATGAATTAATAATCTTTATGAGAGCTTTCCTTCACCCTTAAAATTAAGCTTTGATCTTGAATGTAGTTCCAATGTTTTTATCTTTGTACTTTTCACCATGAGCTGTGATACTTAATTTAAATTGTTTACATGTAGAATGTAAGCATAATATCTGATATTTATTAAGCATTTACTATGTGCCAGATAGAGTTCTAATTACTTACCAAGAATTCATTCACTTAATTTTCTCAAATCGTAATGTTAATACAATTACTTTCCAAGTAATAGAAGAGTTTTAAGAAGAATACAGTCATGATGGGCCTATTTAACTTTGCCAAGAAATAAAGAAATTTGATTCATTATTTTCAAATTGGTGGCTTCATTGTAAATCTGACTTCCTTACTGATCCTTAGAGTAATAAGCTTAGGCTTACACATTATTTCCAAATGAACTATCTCCCATAACCGTCAGGTAAACATCTACAGGGAGATGTAATTATCAATTTTAAAGCCCAAGTTGCAGCTCCTGAAACTGAAACAGGCCACTTAATCAAAGCATCATTCCATGATACTCTACGGCTTAGCCAGTCAGACGGTCACCTTCCAAAAACCAATATATAAATACATGGTTTTCTTGGCCAATTCTGAAACTAATACTTATCTCTTGAGAAGTATGGCAACTTATTAATAATGGGTCAGTGTGTCATAAAGAAATTTTAGCTCTAAAATGACCTCAGGACAGCTGCAAAACGGTCAGCATCCAATGAACTCAACCTCCACCCTACCATGTATTATTGTATTGTGTACATGTATTATGTATTATGCCTGTGCATCACCCAAGCTCTGTGCCACCCAGGCTGAGTCTGTCCTCCTCAGCATCATTTCAGGCTTTTCTTTCCATCATATCACTAAGACGTACTCGACCTCAGCGATATTAGTGATATTAACATTCTCATACTCATCTTTCTTTCTTTTTAAAGATAATGCTTTAGCCAAACAGGAAATCTAGTGGTAGAAGTTTTAGACTCTGACATCAGGCAATGGATGACACATTTAGGGCATCTGATACTCTTTAAGTAATATCATTTGTTGCACCTCAATTCCTGTCACCTGGTTCTGAGATCGTTCTAGTAGATTTCTGTTTGTGACGTGGAGCACAGGAGCATTGTATAGCTCTAAATAAGTGTTTGGAATTTCTAATCCTCTCATCCAGTCCTAATGAAATGGGATTAAACCGACAACAACAACAATGTGGGATTGGACTGAAAGTCTTTAAACTTTAAATAGCAAAGCAGACCAATATGCTGTTCCAATACAGAAACGCACAAAGTCCTTATGGCATTCTATTGAGCAAATCAGTGTTCGCAAATACCAGTAGCCTCCATGGTTTGATTATAAGGTCTGGCCTCAATTTGTTTCATCTTGGGGAATCTGCTCTCTCTGTGTAGGATTAGGGAGAAGATAATCAGAAAGCGGAAGAACAGAAGGTATTTTCTCTCCCAATGGGGAGGAACAAATAAGAATCTATGAAGTGGGTTTCTTTTTTATTTCATTTTATTTTATTTGTGAAAGATTGGCCCTGAACTAACATCTGTTGCCAATTTTCCTCTTTTTGCTAGAGGAAGATTGTTGCTGAGCTAACATCTGTGCCAATCTTCCTCTATTTTATGTGCCATGCTGCCACAGCATGGCTTGACAAGGGGTGCTGGGTCTGCACCCGGGATCCGAACCTGCGAACCCTGGGCCACTGAAGTGGAGCCCTCAAACTTAACCACTATGCCACTGGGCAGGCCCCTGGTTTTCATTTTTTCTGTAGTTTGTTATTAAAATGTAAACTTCTTCATTATTTGCTTTTTTAAATTAGAACTTATGAGAAAAATAAATAAAAAATATTTTACTATCTGAAAATTCTTGTATTATTTTTGGTCAATAAATATTTTTGGAGATTATAATAATTTTAAAAGCAATATTTTGAAAGTAGAGTTAAAAAACAAAGTACTCCTTCCATGTTCCAAAATTTTCAATCAAAATAAGAAGCCCAATTTACCCCTTGCCAGCACCTTAATATGATTTCCAAAATGCAAATCCAACTCAGATTGAGAAAACCAGCTGTGAAAGTGTGTTGTGTTGACAGACACTGTGATTTTAGCAATGTAATTTAGTGCTGTTCAGCTTTAGTGACCTTTTAAAGACTAAAATAAAAACATTATTCTCTGTGGTCTGAATCATTTCAGCTGCTTCAGCTCTCCTACTTTACAATATAAACACTTTCAAAACAAAGAAAGCCAGTGGGAATACAAGGTGAAAGAAAATTTTAATAATTATAGGACGTATCGCCATAACCCATGTTGTAATAATTTGCCAAGGTGAAGAAATATTGAAGTCATTTATTTTTCCCATATTCCCTCCTCTCTATTTCTTGCATAAAAGTTTATTTTACTTATATTTTCAACGTATAATTGTTAGAACTAATACAAAAGGTGCCTATATATCTTCCTTAAGAGGCGTTAGAGAATAGAGGCCAAAGGCTGGGATCCCGACTCAGATGCTCTGGTTTCGATTTCTGGCCGCATCACTTACTAGGTTGAGCATCCTGGGTCAGATATAGAGGTAGGTAATTTATTTTTGTCTCAGTTTCTTCCTCTGTAATACAGCACATGATTGTCGAGAGGATTAAATCAATAACATTTGAAAAGTTCTTAGAATATTACCCGACACAAAGTAAGCACTCAGTATATAATATTGAATTCTTAGTTTTTTCATTATTAACCACGAAATCAGATCCTAAACACATAGATTAGGAACTCAGTAAACTACCCCTCCCTGCCTAACTTTAATGATCTCAGTCATAGGTTACTTACTTAGATAGGTGAATTTTACTTAACTCGATGCAGTTGATTTGACAGCAAAGATTTTTGATATTACAAACTTATATTGATGTCTGTATATTTGTATGCTTGTGGTAAGGGCCTCATATGGGAGGGAGTATCAGAAAAAAATATTAAAAAATAAATTAAATTAAAAAAATAAGGATACCATTATGTCTTGTAACATTAAGTTCTTTCAGTAAATTCATTTCATGTCTCCGCCTGTCAGAAACACCTAAAGTTTTTCTCTCTTGTGACTCACACTGTGAGTTCAATGCCAGATAAAAAGTCACAGTTTTGGTTTATCACTTGAAAAAACATTGAGATGAGAAAACAGCAGTGTCTCATGAGATGACTGCCTTTCACATTACGCCAAGAAGATAAAGGCTTGCATGTTTATAATAAGTAAGTATAGATTTGGGGGCTGTGCTTTTAGAATACGTGTAATGAAAGAGCCAGTCAAAAATGCTGTACACTCACACGTGTTTGCATAGTTTCCTAAGCCAAAGACTTCATGATTGATTAAAAGCAAATGTGAACAGAACACACTTTTCCATTTAAAAATGCCTTTTGAATTAAACTGGCTTTTTTTGACAACTGGGAAATAAGAGGAAATAATTAACACCTTACAAGTAGGGGAAAAACAATTTCACTAACAGTGAAATTCTAATCTGAAACCATGGGGCCAGAAGAAAGTGGTGCCACATGTTTCAAGTGCTGAAAGAAAAGAATTACCCTACAGGAATCCTTTACCTAAGGGAAAATGGTTCGGCAGCTTTTTAAAAACAAACCCCTGAACTAAACGTACACTTAGTATAGGGCCTAGCAATTGCACTCCTAAGCATTTATCCCAGAGAGATAAAAACTTATGCCCATACAAAAACCTTTGCAATATTGTTTAATCGTTCACAGAAGCTTTACTTACTATAGTCAACAACCAGAATTTTCCTCAATATGTAAATGAACTGTGGTACGTCCATACCACGACATACTACTCGACAATAAAAAAAGAATGAAAAATTCATATACGTAACAACTTGATGGATCTCAAGGGCATTCAGTTTAGTGGAAAAAAACAATCTCAAGAGATCCCAGATTTTACGATTCCATTTACATAACATTTCAAAATGACAAAATTGCAGCGATGGAAAATAGATCAGTGTTTGCATGGGTAAGAATGTCACAGAGGAGTGGGGAGGTGCGACTGTAAAAGGGGAATAGAGAGATCTTCATAGCAATGGAATAGCTTTGTGTTTTAATTGCAATGGTGGCAACAAAAATCTACATATGTGATAAAATGATAGAAATCTAGATACACACACACTCTCAAACTTTTTGGGTATAGTTAATAAGAAGTATAGTGGCTTATTCGTTTAGTGGTCTTTTGAGTTGTGTGTAATGATTCTGTTTTTAAAAAATTAGAAATCAAATAGTTGATAAACACACCTCATGCATATTTTTTTTCATTATATCATGAGAAGCTTACTCTGATATTAGAAAGAAGCACAGATTACCCTGGTGAATTGATGGCAGAACTATTTCATGATTGAGGGATTATGTTTGCAAAATTTTTAAATATTTGAAGAGCATTTTAATCAAAAACCACCAAGGATTTGAGTCTACATTTGCTTTAATTACATTAAACAAATTTAATCAATATTAGTAAAATTAAATAATGAAATTAACTCTACATATTAAATGTTTTCCACAAATTTTTACAGAAATAACGTTAAAAATAAATCTTAAAAAGTATTAACCTTAATTAATTTATTTATTCAATCATTGAGTCACTGCACTTGGTTTTAGGCACGTGGGGCAAAGAAGTAACTAAAACATAGATTATTTTCCTCTCAAACACATGCAGACTAGAAAATCAATCTAAAATCAATTGGATGAATAATAGGAGTGGGAAAAATGTTGCTTTTAAATTATCAAGTAAAAACTCCTTGCTCTTTGGGTCACTTACTTGCTTTGGCTTCTAGGAAATGCTTCGTGCCTGGTTTTCCACTGACCTCTTTTTCATAGACTCCTCTTGCAGCTGGCTGAGGTACTTTATTCCACAGCATTTGGTCCCACTGTCTTTTCCCTTTGCCATACAATGCACTTGGGAAATGTACTACACTCTGTGGCTTTGATTATCAGCCACATGTTGGTGACTCTCAGATATATGTTACAGCTTACAACTTTTTCCGGAGTTTTAGTTGGATATATTCAATTTTTACTTGGATTACCCAGAAGCATTGCAAGCACAGCACAATTGAAAGCAAATCATCATTTCCTCTGCCCTCTCCCTCTGTGGCATTTTCCATTCTGTGAATAGCATCACAGTCCACGTAGGTGTCTATTCCAGCAACTCATCCTGCTCTTTCTTTCTCCCATCCCTGAAGCCCACTCACATCAAGTAAAATCTGTGTACTATCAAGTCCTTCTTGAAGCAATCACTTTATCTCCACTCTCACTGATGCCGTGCTAGCTGAGACTACATCATCTCTCAATAGGATTTCTAAAAAAATCTCCTAATTGGTCTCAATACTTTCCTCTCATTTATTATTCACACCACATCAGACTTTCTTAACATATTTGTAAGAAAATCACTATCCTGTTCTATCTTGCTTCAGTGGCTTCCCAACTCATGACAGTAATGGTTTATGATACTCTGTAAGATCGGTCTTGTCTTCCTCTCCCCTATTATTTCTTCCATTTTCTCATTTTATATTCTATGATCTAGTCACATCATTATTATTCTTTTAAATTTCTCAAGTGGGTCATACTTTCTCCAGCTTCTGTGTAAATAAATTGTCTCTGCAACACTTTCTTTACCTTCTCAACTCTCATTTGGAGAACTCTTAACCATTGTTCAGTTCTCAACTGAAACCTGACTTCCTCTAGGAAATTTGCCCTGCACGCCTATGTTTAGTTACCTGCTCCCTATATTTGTGTCCAGTATTTCTCTTCCCATATATTTTATTCTGATATTATATTTATTTAAGAATATTAGCCCATACAATTGGAAGCATTTAAGAATTTTGGCAAATGGTGATGATAATGGTAATGATAATAATAATCTGATAACTTGGAGGGTTCTTTATATGTGTGTGATCTTATTCAAAGACATGTGTTATTTCATTTTATATATTGTATCTTGATTAATGGTCTAGTGGTCACTGTTTGGCGCCCTCACCCCTTCAGCAGCTCAGGTTTGTTTCCTGGTCATGCAACCACACCACTCATCTGTCAGTTTCCATGTTGTGGTGGCAGCCCACACAGAAGAACTAGAAGGATTTACAACTAGGACATATAACCATCTACTGGGGCTTTGGGGAGGATAAAAAAAAGAGTCAGATTGACAAGGGCAAATCTTTCCCTGCAAAAGAAAAAAAGCATATGTGCAAATAATTTAAAGTTTCAGATAGTTATACCGAGTGCCCTGATTCTGCCTGTATTTCCTCTTACCCAGAGCAACAACTTTTAACTCCTTAGCTGCTTATTTGTATTTATTTTCATTTTTGAGAGTTATATGCTTGTGCTTACACTGCTTCTGCTTGATTTTTCAATGTTTATATTTAGCTTTAGCTATGAAATTAACACTAGGATATGGAAGTGTGTCTCTATTTATCTTCCACTCCTATAAATATAGGTAATCTTTCCATCCTCCCAAATTCTTGATATAATTATATTGTCATTTCATTTACATTAATGCCCTGCAATGATATTATTCTGACTATATAAATGCTATTTATAGGTGTTCCATAAAGAACATTATTTTCACTGGAAAAGAAAATTTATTTTTTCTCACTTTTCCATAAAATCATCACTAATATGAATGAAAGCTTTGCACACATTGTTTAAATGTCTCAATATGCTCATTTCCACAAGATATTCAATCAATTTTAAAAACTTTTTGTGTTGGGGGAACTCTTTTGATGTGGATATTCCATTTTTCAGTTCTGGGAAATTTTCTTGAATTATTTCTTTGATAATTTCTTGCTCTCAGATTCGCTATTTTTTCTTGCAGGTGATTTTATTCATACATTAGACCATCTGGATTAAACTTTTAATTTTATTTCCTTCAACTTCTGTGTTACATTCTTTTTCTTTTTTGCTCTATTTTACAGGATATTTCCTCAGCTTCTAAACTTTATCCAAATTTTTTTGTTGTTATCTTGTATAGTTTTTACTATGGTCTTTTTTAATATCCAAAATCAATTTTGTTCTCTGAATAAATCACTTTTATAATTCTCCCATCTGTGGCATTTTTCTTTTTGAGGATATTAATGACAGTTCTGAATTTTTCTATTCCCTACAAAAATCTGTCTCTCCTGCCTATGACAGTTTTTCTATATCTTTTATGATAGAGGTTTTCATCAAAAGGCTGGTAGTCCTTGACTTCTGTTCATGTCTCAGGTCTCAGAGTGCATCACTAAGAATCTCATCAAAAATTTTGAGTAAGTTGTTATCTGCACCCTTCACTAATGATGGCCTCAGTGGATTTTTTCATTGGGGAAATCCTCATATCAGATGCACTACAGGAGAACCATTCATTCTCCTGCCAGAAGACTAGAGTTCTGACCGTGAGGATTTGGGAACCTCACAGGGGAAAAATATTGAAGATCTTAACCTACGGAATATTTCTATTCACTTAATCTCCCTATTTCCACACATTTCTCCTGCTACACACTAACCCCAGGGTTCCCCAGTGCAGCAATCCCCTACTGACAACCTTTAGTGTGCCCTTCTTCTGTTCTTGCCCTGAATGAGGGAGATCAAAACCTAGCTAATAAATAAAAGATTTTACATGTTTGCCCTATTTTTTCATTCTAATTCACGTCCAATAGCAGAGCTATCTGAAAATATCTAAGCTTTCAGGGGGAATCCATTGAGGAAATGCTCATGCTCTTGTTCTTTTTCCCTTGGCTTCCAACTGTACACACCCGTAGAGTTAGTATTCAAGATTGTGAATCTGTTATGACTCATCCTGTGCCCTTCCAATTCTCAAAACTTTGTTGTGGTGTCTTCTGCTATCCTCTTTATGCCTTCCAGTTTGCACTTCCAGCTTGCTGCATTTTTACTGTAGTTTGGCAGGTGGTGAAATAAAGCATGTGTGTTCAACCTATAACTTTATGTCTACAATCTCATTTGACCTTCATAATAACCCTATGAAATTGGTATTTTTTTCATCCCCCTTTACACATGAAATAAAAGGGGACACAGGGAAGTCATTAATTTTCTCAAGGTCTCAAAGCTAAGAGAGGGAAATTCAAGGCAAAATAAGAAATTGAATCTAAATTTGTTGATCTTAGTCTTTACCAGAGGAATGAAAAATATCTTCCTCTCTCTCTGAACAATACCAGGACACTCTTGCCTGTACAGAGGGCTCAACTGGTCATCTCAGCAACTACTAATGATAGACGTTAGCACTCAAGATGAAGTCTATTTGCCATCTGTGGTGGTAGTTCAGAATCCAAAGAGAAAAAATAAAGGCTAAAATTCTTTGGGCACTCTATTGTGCCAGATAATTTGCATATAATTTCAAATTTTCAAAACAATTCTGCCAGATAGATACTTTCCCCCCTCAATTTATGGATGAGGAACCTTAAGTTAGGAAAGGCTAAATAATTCATGATTAGTTGGATTCATGTAAATCTATAGTTTGTAATATAATGCAGCAGTTAATTGTCAGGTTCTAGAGTCAAATATAACTGTGTCTAAATCGCAGCTCTGCCATTTACCATCTGATCTGGCTCTAGTTCCTTATTGTCCTTATGAGTTGGGTTTCTCAAATGTAAAATGAGGATTATTGCATTGACTGTTGCACAGCCATTCTAAG
Organism: Equus caballus; assembly: GCF_041296265.1. Classification (NCBI taxonomy): domain Eukaryota; kingdom Metazoa; phylum Chordata; class Mammalia; order Perissodactyla; family Equidae; genus Equus; species Equus caballus. The sequence goes on along the minus strand of NC_091701.1, from coordinate 70,487,763 downwards.
TAAAAATTAAGTAACTGTGTAATATTTTTACATTATTCACTAATGTATCACAAACCTCAGGAATAGTGTCTGAGGAATTGTTCTGTGTGTGCAGGCACACGTGTCTGTGTGTGTAATTAAGGCATAGAAGATATAGATGTATTATTTTAACACAATATATTTAAATGATTGCTACTGCCCACAGAGAAATGTGTCTCTTCTCTCTTATACAAGAACTCAGAAATGGTAGTTTCAAAACTGTTCGCTTCTCAGAATAAGCATTCATGAATCTGAAATGCCATCTCCTTAAATATTGTACCACATCCAAAGCCCCAGTCATTCTGTGAATGGTGATCAGTGAGTGAGGGAAGCATTAGCTTTATTGCTAGCCACATATTACAGCGAGGCAGGTGGCAAAGCACCTGCCACCAGAGCTTTCCAGCCTGTCCCCCTCACATTTGCAAAGCTTATGAAAATTAACCAAAGCACAAATGTTTCAGCAAAAATGCACTCACGCTCTATTTAAAGACACATTTAGCAACATGCTTCTGGGGAATTTTTTTCAAATAATTATAATGAAAATGCAAAATAAGAATCCTTGTACCTTGTCACATATTCATTCATGTTTAAATTCATTACATCAATCTTGATGTGTAGGATTTTGTAAGATATTTGTTACCCCAAAATACATATATACACTTGTAGACGTATAGATATATTATGTATACGTATGTCTCTCTATATAATTTCCCTTTGGAGAGACATAAAGAAAGCATTTATTTGGATATTTGGAGTCACTACTTTTCATTACCTTTGTGACCCATGCAGAAAATTGTAGATTTAGCCAATTCTATCTCCATCAACAGATAATTCTATTGAAGAGGAAGTATCAACAGTGAAAGATTAAACAATCATAAAAGAAAATCATTACGGCAGAGAGAAAGAGTCTTAAACTGGACAGATTTTTTTTCTCTTCTAGAGACACATAAAATTATAACTTCCCTTCAATGAATAGTACAGACTAGGAAGAATTCCCAGACATTTGAAGGCATTTGACTGTAGTAATTTTAAATAAAGAGCTGGGTCTGTTTCTGGATCCCGAAGCCAGAGCAAGTGCGGACCAGGAGACTGAGAGCATCCTGCCCTAAGCAGGCACACAAGGCAATGAGCCTGAGAAGCAGAAGTAGACAAAGCTGATGAGGGCCACTGAACCAGGAACAGAGAAAGAATGGTTATGACTCCTTTCACAACTCCTCACTTCTCCTGTGTATACCTTTTCCCATTTCTCTAGTGATAAAGGAATGGGAACTGAGGAAAGACAACAAAAATTCATAGCATACAGATTCCCTTTCCTAAGTGATTGTGTATTACCAGTTCCATTTGACAGTTGAGGAAACAGACTACTATCTACCCTGACATTAGGTGGCAAATCATGATTTTAATATAATTTTTCTTGTCTCTAAAATCTCTGCTTTTTCCAAACATTGTTCTCTTTTTTTCTCACAAATGTTTAGTAACCCAGAGTAATTTTTGGATCACATTTAAAAGGAAAATTTTGTTTCTTCAATATCATAGCTCAATTCCAAGTCTGAGGAAAACTAATGTAAGAAATTATCTGTTCTGAAAAATGTCTCAATTGTAAATTATAAAAATATGTTTCCTTTTATATGTTAAAAACAAATGACAGAAAAATCAAATATATACATTTGTGTGTATATGTGTAGTATATATGTATGCATACATGTGTGTGTATATGTATATATATGTGTGTTTTTCAAATAATTCTTAAAGCATCAAGAATACACCCACAGCCCCAGTTGCAAGACTCTGCACTCAACCACGATACCGTGTATTGCTGTGTTAATACAGGAACCAAGTTGTAATGATGACTGATAATAACTAAATCATGGTTTATATTAACTTTAGAACTACAAGCAGTCTACTTAAATGCATAGATTATTTTCCTTTTAACAAATAACCTCTCTAAAATCCAAAATTTAAAGAGTCCTTCAAAGAACTTTTAAAGACAATTTTACAAACTGGGTGACGTCAACCAACACTATTTGTTTTAAAATTGAGATATAATTGACACATAATATTATATTAGTCTCAGGTGTACAACATAATGATTTGAGATATACGTATATATGTATATATATATAGATATAGAAATGATCGCCATTATAAGTCTAGTTAGCATTCATCACCACACAGTTACAATTTGTTTTCTTGTGATGAGAATTTTTAAGATCCACTCTCTTAGCAACTTTCAAATATAAAATACAGTATTATTAACTATAGTCACCATGCTGTACATTCCATCCCCAGGACTTATTCATTTTATAACTGGAAATTTGTACCTTTTGACCCCCTTCACCCACGGCACCCTCCTCCCCCGGGCCTCAGGCAACCACCAATCTGTTTTCCATATCTGTGAGTTCTTTTTTTTACCATCGACAAATATGTGAGGTCACAGGGTTTTTGTCTTTCTCTGTTTGACTTATTTCACTTAGCATAACACACTCAAGGTCCGTAACCAGCACTATTTCTTGACCTTGACCTAGTCCTAGGAAAATAAACAAACTCTGTGTACTATTAACTGATGTTTATTAAGTTGTTATTTAACTTATGATCAAGAAAGTCTGTTTTTGGGGCTGGCCCTGTGGCTGAGTGGTTGAGTTCTCGTGCTCCGCTGCAGCGGCCCAGGGTTTCATTGGTTCGGATCCTGGGCGCGGACACGGCACCACTCATCAGGCCACGTTGAGGCAGCGTCCCACATGCCACAACTGGAAGGACCCACAACTAAAATATACAACTGTGTACAGGGGGATTTGGGGAGAAAAAGCAGAAAGAAAAAAAAATAGATTGGCAACAGTTGTTAGTTCAGGTGCCAATCTTTAAAAAAAAAAAAAGTCTGTTTTCTTTTAAAAACTGTGTGTACAACTCATCATATGAATTTAGCTGTAAAAAATTCCTGAGAACGATGTATTTCAGGAACTGGTCAGTTTATATTAAAAAGCATTTGCTTTGAGGAGGAAGATGATGTTTTTCTGGGCAAGAGAGAAAGGACTCTTAGGTGTAGGACAACACAGTGTCAAGGCGCTAAAGTGACCTCTGCTGTGAGGGCCTCTTGACCGGTATGTGCACAGGATGCCTCAAATCTCCCCTCAGAGCCTCCTTCTGTCTCACTGGCATTGCATCTAAGCACCTCCCCTTTAATTCTTATTTATTTATATTGGATTCCTGCCTTTTAATTCTATTTTCTTTAAAGACACCTCTCTTATCCTTTTATGCTTCTAGTTTTATACCTTTTACATTACCTATTTCCAGCAAAAGAGAAAGAAAAAACCTTTCTTTCTGTAATGTAATGATGTAAAAATAGACGCCACTCGATAAAATTTAGAAAGAAAGCCCTTGGGACATACCCGGTTCTATGCTCTGAAGTTCCTTGTATAGACAGAGAACTCGGTAAGCACTTTTGTTATCTACTTTCACTAGATTTGAAAAGTAAAGTTCACGGAAGGAAGAAGTTCTATAAGTTCTCTGGCATAAGAGAACACAGTTGGGCTACATTTTTTTTTATTTGAATTTTTAAAAAAAAGCTTTCAAAATTTAAAAATAGGCAATATCTTACACAAAGAAAAATGTGTCACAGAGTCTACCATTCTTGAAACTCAACTGATCCATCTTAAGTGTTCGGCCCTAACTCTAACTTAAGCATCTAATCAGTCTCGGTTTTTCTTATTTTATTAAATTCCCCCTGCTTCCAGAGGAGGAATTTCTTTTCAATTCTCCCTTTTATTCTCCCCAGTAATAGAGACTGGCTCAATTTAACCAGGTAAAGTTCATCTCCCGTGTGTTGTCTGGATGTCCCGTAAATCATGCTTTTCTTATTCTTTAGGCTAATGGTCAAAGGAATGTGTTCTCTTTCTCATCGGCACCTCAAGAATCTGAATTAATCCACCTACCCTGACTAGCCATGATTTTCCCCTTCCTCTCTCTAAGAGTGTATCAATTTATTAAGAGGAAAGTTCTGCGGCTTGTGAAAGCTTGGGCATTTTTGACTCTTCTCAAACAATGTCTTGTAGGCAAACCTTCCCATCCGTCAGGATGAAGCTTCTTTAAATGGCCTCAGGCCATGTTCATAAATGATACACAGTTAAAATGTGTTGAATAATGGGATTAATTTTGCAGGTCTCACGGCATTCTAGAAGTGATCAGCTTGTTCACCAGGCGAATTCCCTTATCAGGATCTCTAATTCCTAAAAGTATTTTATATAAAATGTGTACTTTAAGGAAGGAAATTTTTTATAAGTAAATACATACTTCTAAAATATATGCTTTGTGAACCTTTGAAAAGGGATAATTAACATCATTTGCATTATGAAACTATTAATTACAATTTTAATATTAATCTAAATGTGTGTTCTCATGTGCAATTAAATATGCATTTTTTAACTAAAACTCACTAGCTGAGCTGATCTGAGTTCATCATAACTAAAAGGCAGGCTTTATTTCTGATTCTTTAATGACAATCACTTTAACTAGTTGTATGCAATACAAATGTTATATTTTGTGTATTTTCGATAATATATACCTATAAAATTACTGTATACTTTTGCCCAAACAAAAAACATGTGGATATTTCTATAATTATGAATTCTAATGCTTCTCTTGAATTGATTAAACCATAAGATTACACAATCATTCATATTCTGTGACAATTTCAGTTACTTATTACTGAGAATACACAGGTAACATGAAAATATGTATTTCTCCTCCATACAATGTGCATCTGAGTGAGCATTCTTTCTTTGCAATTCAGCAGTTCTGTGATACATAATTCATTCTCTGTGTCCCATCAATTCCCATATAGATTTGCTATAGCCAGATTTATGATATGAGTTTAATGGCTTCTAGAAGCTAGTTTGCCAATGTCATGATTATGGGAATGGCTTCATGGGAATTTTATGCTCCCTGAACACCTACTAATATGTTGGAAAATGCAGTCTGTACTAAGTTTCTTTCTTGACAAGTGGGCAGGAACAATACAGAGTAATGGAAGAACTTATATGAAAAATTTATTCCTTGGTCATTCTGGAAAATGTCTCAATTGTATCAAAACTAATATAGAGATTAAGGAAGACCCTTGAGTTCTACATTAGCTTATGATACTGTAAATAAATAAAGTTGATGAGAATAAATAAACAGAGAGACGATAAAAAAATACCATCCACTTGAATTTATAAAATTTACTTCTCTTTTATAAATTTTATCTCAAGTTTCACATAATAGAGCATACAGTGGATCCCAGGCTTGAATTTTTTTTTAATGGTATTTGTGTTTGTTTACATGTGTACGTGAGTGTGTGTGTGCCTGCATGAGTGTGTGTGCTTTGTGGATACACCAGAAGCTGAAATTCCAAGGATATGGAAGCTGGATATGATAGCGCCAACAGCTCTCAATCTTCTCAAAAGAAATGCTCTCCTATGGACGGAGGATGTGAAGAGAAGTGATAACCGAGAAAACTGATCAGCTACTGTACACATCATCACAGCTCCTTTCTCTAACTTATTTATACCATTCCTCTTGGAATCTCACTCTTTCCTCATTTAAGTGTTTTGTGATCATAATCTTAGCTGTTACACGATGTTGTTAACTGTAATTAATCTGTTTTGTAGAAGATTTACTTAATGAAACTTATTTTGCCTCAAATTGGACATTCTGTGCATTGCAAAATTCTGTTTGACAAATATAAACCCACTTCATCCTTGAGAGTATGCATAGCATTTATATCCTTTGCTTTCTTCCAATTTACGAACATTTCTCTGATAAAGCACGAGATCATACACCTTCCTACAAGTTCCAGCTACTGAATTGTAGACTATGTACTCATATGGAATATTTACAATATATATCCTTTAACTGCTTCTCCCACAATCACCAACCTAAATTTACAAAAAATTACTTATTTGTCCTATTCAAGATACTTCAAATTATTAAAATAAGGATTTTTATTCCTTGGTGTTAAATCCCGGGCTAAATACAATTCTACAAGTTTGTAGAACTTTTCTTTTTACTAACTTTCATTGTATACTCATGTTAGTCAAAAACGTGTTGAATAAGCTGACAAAAACAACTTTAAATTAGAAAACCAGGAGAAAAAGTAGACAATATCCACATTAAGATTAACATTATCATTAATTAAATTGATAAAGTTTTATTATTAAATAATTAAAAAGACATTGCTCACTAAGTATTTGCTATGAGCCAGGTAGTATATTAAGCAGTTTATGTGCTTTATCTCATTAACCGTCATGTCAACCTTATGCGTTAGGCATTACAATCTTTAAGCTACCAAAGCATAAATTAAAACTCAGGCTAAATTATCTGTCCAAGTCACATGGTTGGTAGGAAGGAAAGCTAAGGTTAGAAGCCAAGCAGCCAGGCCCTTACTTTCCACCCAATACACTTTCTCACCCAATAACCCACATTACTGGCTTCACACATAAGTTGCCTTGTCCTTGACATTGAATGTCTTTCAAAATAGGGGTTGTGGGAAGGAAAATTGAGCCCACAGTAACTTCAATATTTAAAAAAAAAAAATTCAAGGTATAGGTTTAATGTTGACTTCAAATACCCTTTAATCCACAGTTGGATCAAAGATCTGCCTGAGCTCCTGGATACCCACTGTGTCACTTACATAGAGCCTGAGACTGGCTCTTTTTTGATTTCTGTCCTCCAGATTTCTTGGAGCAGATTTCTTGACTCATGTTTTACTTACATCAGCAGATGTATTTTCTTCATTTTTACTAATCATTTCTCCTCATCCTTGTCATTCTTGTCAAAGTGATCCTTGCAGCAGGTGCTGGTGAGGAAGTAGGGAACAAGGCTTTGAGTTAGGCCTTAGGTCTCTTGTTTGCTGATTAACACAGGAACAGTTGTTTAAAAAGAGAGAAAGCTGTTGCTAGGAGCGAGAGCAGTAGAATGGCAAACAAAAAATAGGGTGAGGGCAGAGTATATAGAGCTGCAGAGTGGGAGAGGCTGTCTGTCTATGAGTAGTTCACATTGTCGTGTTATTTCTCCTTGACACTGAGTGCCTTTTCATAATATGACCTTATTCCTGCTCTTACTATATTTTCCTTAGAGGTAGGAACTAGAGTTTTAATATCCGATTTTCCACATAATACTACTAATAATTATTGGGGTTTATTGAACGTTGCAAAGAACACATCTCTATAGTGCTGTATAGTAACCGCAATGACCAAGGTTTTTACATAACCAATAGCTCCAGATGGATCTAATTTTCCCATATTTTACTTTGAAGAATCTTAAAACTCCATCTTAGGAGGTGTTATATAGAAACCTTTAAGTTTCCAGATCTTGAAAGTAAACACACGTTATGTCCCACAAGGCAATGTTCGAAAATTACATATTCTGAGTGTCAATTCACATGCTGTCAAGTTCAGCCAGTTTTCAAAATATCGCATATGTTCTTTTCTAGCAAGAAATACACTGGCATTAAAGTCATGTCAGACTCTCCAGAAAGATAACAAGAAAAAATACAAGATAATTCAGTTCTTTGGCATAAAATGATAAATGAGTCATGCTGAAAAGTGGGCAGTTACATCACATAAAAAGATAATGACTAAAAGCTTTCCAAATAGCCATCTGACTCGAGCCAAGTAGGTGGCCGGCATGCTGGTTTGGCAGAATGGGTGGCTGATTGCCAGAGCATTTTTGAGCAACGCAGCTATTCATTTCACCTGCAAAATCGGCAGTTCACTCTGACATTGCACATAATGAAAAACAAGCCAAGGGCTATTTTTAGGCTAAACTAATAAAGAGAGACTAGAAGTACAATAATAGCACTTTTTTTTCTTCATGGAAAACACCTTAACGGATAATGTTTCTGTTCTAGGATTATTTTTTTTATTATTATTCATTGTTTGCTTTTTTGACTTAAGTTTTATCAGACAAATGGGATGTAGCTTTTGGCAGTAGTATTATGACCATTCTGGGTTCTGGTGAGGTTTTAGGCCTGAAATAAATTATATCTTTTTTAAATGTATTTATATTATTTTGTATGCATGTGTATATGCATTTAATATTCTTTACATTTAAATTAATCAATCTTAATACTTATTACGAGTGTTATATACTATTTATACTTATTTGTAGAGAGAAGATAGAACCAGAGAATAATATTTGAATAGAAACATAAATATATTTTCTGTGAATTATTTCACACATTGTAATGTATACATATGTTTATATGCATATGTGTATTTATATGAATATGAAAAGTATTGATGTAAAAACACAGCATAAAGATTGAAGCAATACTTAAAATACACCTTAGCACTTTAACGGAAAAATTTGTTAATAAATAACAAAACAATATATTAAACCAAATACAGTTACCATTATAAAACATACACACAAAAATAATAATTGAGAGTGCAAAAGGCTCCTATTCCTATTTAGAAGATAAATGTGTGTGTGTATATAAATATAAAATATTATTAGCATTTATATTTTACTGTATATCCTACATATAATAAATAAATGTACATTAAAATATGAATGCTAATATTCCACAGATTTACTCATTAAATTTGTTTTAATGTGCATAATATACATTTCTAATAGATATTTGCAGAATAGGAAAAATTGTCATCTCAAAAGTCATTTGTAAAAGTTTACACATGAAAGGGGAGGTGATTTAGTCAATTAATATGGATAATTTAGAAAATCGTTATATAAATACACCTGTTTGTTTCTTGTTATTTCACTAAAAATTTTTGAGTTGTCTCAAGCAGGAGTCCAAGGCAGTATATCTGTAATATATAATATACAGTAGATGCAAACACTATCCTAAATATGTGTTTCTTTGCTGGTGTCTGTGAAATCTTGTATTCATTAGAGTATCAGGTAAAGTTTATAAAAACAAAAAATCAAACGTTTAAAATTCACTTATAAGTAAGACTGTCAAGTCCATGCGATCTATTCCAGTAAAGGTTACATGTTAATTTTAATTAATAGTAGAGAAACTTAAGCTCCCTGTGCTCTAACATAAGAAAGTTTTTCAAATGACTGGGGCAAATAATTTTCCATATGTAAAAATTTAACTTTAGAAAGATAAGCCTTTATTTATTAACAATAAATGAGTAAAACACAAATTTATTGCTTTTTGACTAAGTAAACATCCTAATAGAATAATTTTTATTACTCCCAGTGAAGATACAATTACTGTATTTACATCAGAACTGAGATCTAGTGTGGAATAAAATGCAGTGAACAACTTACCAAGGGGGATATGGTAAGAATCGAAATTTTAGGCAAAATTTGCAATGGCTCGATTGTATTAGTTCCAACAACTTTCATGATCAATTCTTTTTCCTGGAGTCTAGTCATTACCTTTACTCTTCACCCCTTGTATAACTAAAAATATTAATATTATTAAACATATGCATGTTTCTATGAAATTAAAGGAATATATATATTCCTTTGTATATTATATTTTATATATACTTTATTATATAAAGGAATATATATATAATTTGATATACTTTCATTACTCTTAGTTCTTATGTGCTAATTATTCTACAATCGTTATTTTTTCCTTTGGGGTAGCAGTAAATCTAAAAGGAACTGGAAGGCCTTCAAAAATGTTATTTATTGAATCAAAACTACACTCTAAAGGAATACGCCGCATCATACATATCTGCATCATCATACGTTCTCCTTATTAACTGAAAATAATAATCTTGTGTTGAGTAAAGAGCTTTTTACAATGATATCTCTGATTTATACGAGGAAGTGTTGGAACACAACATGACCCCTCTTTAGTAGCGATGACTGTCAAAGAAACGTGATTGATTTATGTCTCAGTTGAAGAGAAAAATCAATACCAGACAGCTCTAGGGGAGATGTTTCTAATGGCTTTACTGTTTTAGAGCCGCCTGCCAGATGCCTTTCAAAGATCAACATGGCCAAACAAGATCAGTCCATCTATATCGTGGACCAAATCCAGGGGGCTCAAAATTTAATTTAGAAGGAATCCATCTGGGTTCATTATTCCAACAAAAATAAGCATTCTACAAAGCATGCATATGTAGATTACTCAAATACTTTCGTTGTTCTTATAATTCATCATAAAATATTGTATATATAGTTTCAAATATTACCTAGTTTATAATTTAACTGGAATTCCTCAGGTTAATAAATCAGAATAATATGATAAGCAGTACAAAATTTTCTATAATTTATTCATCATCCATTTTTTCCAACAGTCCGTTTTTGTTTGTTGACTGTCTTTACAGTTTTCCCAAATTGCTGGTGGAGATGAAATAATTTTGATAAAGTTTCTATCTGCATATTCTCCAGACTTGAAAGGCAATGTAGAAGGCATGGAAGAACGTGTAGAAAAGCAGTGTATGGTTTAAAAAAGCTGCCAAAACATTGATTTTTTCCTACACGGAATTGAGATTAATCTAATAGCGGTTTGAACTGATTTAAATGCTTTAAAAGAAATACTACACAATCAGACCATTCCCCTGGAAACTGTTTTGTAAAATCAAAGCTAATACTTCACACAGTTTACTCTCAGCTAATTAGTAGGGGCAGTCCTTGGATAACATATCTTAGATAATCTGGCACATTTTAAAACACTTTATGGATTATTTAGCATGCAAATTTATTCAGGTCAAAATATTTTTTTTCTAATGAATATTTTCTGTAAAATTGTTACTGGACATGTTGCATGTTCTGTGACATAAACAAAGTGATTCATTAGCAGTATGTGAGTTTCAAGTGGCATAAACCCAATTCAAACTGGCTAAACAAACATGGGAAGGTAATGACTTACGTAGTTGTAAAACCAAGGGATAGTTGCATCTGGGGAAATCAAAGGATGTTATAAAGAATGTGCCTCTTTGTTTCCCTGGGTCTCCTTTTTTCTGGCGTAATCTAGCAAGATTTCCCCATGTGAAGGTAATTTTTCCCCATGCTTAACACTCCAAATAGCCTAAACTCATATCGTGTTTACAGTGCAAATCCTGAGTGAAAGGAGCACTATCTCCTCTGCCCTAGGTTCCAGTTCAATCTCTGAAAAATCCACATTGAATTGTCCTAGTTGGGGCCATGTACTCCTGCCCAGCACCTGTTCTTTAGCGCATCTGTGATGGTAGACATTGGTCCATGTGTTTGACAACCTTTAATAGAAGCGGACAGATATTAAGTACAAGATTTTAAAAAAAACAGTCCAATTCATCTGGCATAACTACATAATGCATTCCATTCACCAGAACACTTCTAACCCTGCCAAAGCTTCCTCACTCAACCAGTCTCTCTCAGAGTTTCTTGCCTTTGAATATTATGTTCTTGCTAACATGAAGTGTGAAATAATTGTGCGTACATTTTAGTATCAATCATTCTCCATTGGTAGTTGGTTGGTTTCTTTCGTGTTGTTCCTTTGTTCAATTCTCTCTATATTTTTGTTTATCCTGTACATGTTTGTGCTTTATCTTTTCTACATTTAGGTGATTATTTACCAACACATGTGTATTTCAACTCCCTGTTTTTAAATTCTTGTGTTTGTAAATTTCATAGTAACCTGAAACTTAAACACTTTTTTTTTTTTAAAGATTTTTTTTATTTTTTCCTTTTTCTCCCCAAAGCCCTCCGGTACATAGTTGTGTATTCTTCGTTGTGGGTCCTTCTAGTTGTGGCATGTGGGACGCTGCCTCAGCGTGGTTTGATGAGCAGTGCCATGTCCGCGCCCAGGATTCGAACCAATGAAACACTGGGCCGCCTGCAGAGGAGCGCGCGAACTTAACCACTCGGCCACGGGGCCAGCCCCAAACCTTAAACACTTTTTAAAGAAAATACTTGGTTGTACTTTCCCAAATCCTGCCAAAATCTAAAAGTACATTATTTTTAATACGAATGTAATCTCTTTCAGGAAAAAAAATTATGCAATTTATATTTATATCCTCAGATTCTAGCAAGGTGACACGCATTGTTAGATAAATGGCAGGTGTGCTAAGGTTTTGGTTAATGTTCTTTTATCTAAAATCAGCTTAAATAAAAGGAAAATGACAGAAGGACAAATAAGAATCAATGGATTCATGCAATTGAAAAATGAAAGGGGATACCAACTTCAGACACTGGTGAATCAAGGATACAAAGAAATTTTTATTATGCTTTCTTTTTATGCCTCAACTCTATGTGAAGGTCTCATCTCTCTTACAAAAGAAAAAACGGAAATAAGCATCTCTGGTTTACATGGTACTTACAGCTTCTGGTTTCTAAGGCAGACCAATTCTGTTCTAACATCCTTATACAAAAGTTTTAGAAAAAACTTGGAATGTTCGAGAGATGCCTGTTTTGGCTAATGTAATATTTGGTGGATCTTATGTTCCCTTTTCAATAGCCCATGTATATGGTGACCAATACAAAATAAGATCAATATTTACAACAACACTCCAAATATAAAATCATAATTCTAGGTGGAATGGTTCTACATATTGCAGTGTTGATGAGATTCTACCCTGAAAAAGAACTACAGGGCCACCTAGGAAATAATTAGGAGTTGACAATATCGCATCAGTCAACAGAGCCTAAAAATGTAAGAGCTTGTAGGGCTTGAAAATTCGTCCGGGGACTATGCCCATCAATGTATCCAAATGCTGTATGACTGAGAGAAGAATTACTGAAGAATCTAAATGAAAGATAAGTGAGATAAAATTAAATCATGAACAATGATAGTTGAAAGACTAGATACTTGGCTAGAACCTAACTCAAGAAGTAGGAGAATAAAAGAAGAATATTGCAAATGGAAATTTCTTAAGCAAAGCTTAAAATAAGTGATAACCTGAAAACTATCAGGAAAGTTTGCTTCTCTAAGTTTATTCTGGAAAATTGAATAATTTTAGAAAATATCTCCATTTAAAACAATGGGTATGTATCAAACAAAGGATACATTTTACACCAAATACATAAATGTAAATATCTCTAAGAAGGGTTATGGTTATGGGGAAGGCTTACTTGTGATGTTAAAATTTCCTGCAATAGAATAAAAATTGTCATCATGTCGTTAAAACAATTTACAGGGCCGGCCTGGTGGCTCAGTGGTTAAGTTTGCATGTTCCGCTTCTCTGCAGCCCGGGGTTCACCGGTTAGGATCCCTGGTGCAGACATAGCACTGCTTGTCAAAAGCCATGCTGTGGTAGGTGTCCTAAGTATAAAGTAGAGGAAGATGGGCACGGATGTTAGCTCAGCACCAGTCTTCCTCAGCAAAAAGTGGAGGATTGGCAGTAGTTAGCTCAGGGCTAACCTTCCTCAAAAAAAAAAAAAAATTTTCAAAAGAATAAAATGCTTAACGAGGGACTTGTCATATTAACAATGCTTAAGAAAAAGAAAAAAACGATATGATATTAAAATTCTCCTTTTAAAAAGCATTTCTGGTTAGATTCAGAGTTTTTCTTTCTAACAACACAAAGCAAGCATCAAGGGAAGGGGCAGGGCAACAGCAAATTTTTTCCCCAGAAGGCAATTATAAAGCTGAACAAAATTGCCATCCTCTCCCACCATTAAAAGTACAAAATAAATAAGTAAATAAATAAATGAATATAAAATAGCACTCTGGAAAATGACCAAAGACGCAAGACCTAAGAAGATTCTAGGCTTGAAAAATTCCTGAACTTCCAGTAAGAATGATGTGCATCTGAGATATTCTGGCCTGGGGCTGCTCCCATCTCTCCCACATTAAGTACCCTCATTACCTACCCCCAGTTTGATTGACAAGGAAGTTCTCCCAGGTTAGGGCAGGTTGTGAGGACCACCAGCCAGCATCTTTTCTGCTGTGTAGAAGAAGGTTGTCTCTGTGGAGCACAGGGCAATGTTCATTCCCAGTGACACTGCCTATGAAAGTGAAAAAGATTTCAGAAGCATGTGGATAGGAGAGGACTAAGGGCTTAGCTCTACCAGCCTGAGATTACGGTCACAGTTGAAACAAACATATTCCTAGCTGAGGCTGTGGATACACAAAGGAGAAGTCAGAGAGGGCCAAGCCCTGACTAACCTTGAACTTTGAATGTATTTTCCCGTCCTAGCACAAATCCATCTGGAGAAGGTGACTGGCTTTGTTGGCTCTTGGCTCTTTGAGCACAACCTCTGTCCAGTTGTTGGCTGATCACTAAGCTATGTAGACACAGGGGCATCCATTAAGAAGGAAAGCGGGCTTAAAAATAAAAAATAGAATATTCAAAATAAAAATTGAGCTGAGACATTAGTGGCTGCATACTGCTATTATTATCTATAGTAATTGAAACAATGTGGATAGACCCATTGGTTGGGGTACAGAATGAAGGCACAAAAATTGGTCTACCCACATATGAGAATTTTGTATATGACAGAAGAAGCAATGCAAATCAGTACGGAAGGATATTGAAATAAAATGTGCTGGGACAATTTAATATCCATATGGAAATATAACAAAAGTGGATCTCCTATCAACAATCATTTCCAGGTAGCTTAAAAATTTAAAACTGAAAAACCAAACTTCTGCAGGAAAAAATAGAATAATATTTTTAAAGCCTTGCGATACAAAAAAATAGCATAATCAAAGGAAAATTACTAGATTTATAGTTCTGCTACACTAAATCTAGTAACCTCTTGGGAAGAAAATCTGTGATAGATATAAGCAAATAATGATCCTACAGATAGGTATAGATATGGTCTATTATGGTCTATAGATATATGTACACACATATACATATAAAATATGTAACACATGAACATCTTAAAATCAAACCAACACATTAAAAATATCAAGTAGAAAAGAATCTTCAAAAGATATAAAGAAGTGGCCCACACAAAACATAAATGGCCAATTAACATATACAAAATGTTCTATTTCACAGCTAATACTTGAAATGCAAACCAAAATGAGATTCTACCGCTCTCATTATTTCGCAAATTTTATAATACCTACCAACACCAAAAACTGGCGAGGATACGGATCGATGGAAATCTTATAAGCTGCTTGTGAAAATGCAAATTAGTGTAACCAATTTTGAAATTGACTTGGTGTCATCTCTTAAATTTGAAGATGTGCATACTGTTCTATCCAGTAAATTCGTTCATTGGCATTTTTGTGATATGAACAAACTAAAAACAATTCAGCTAATAAATATGCTCTATTCATGCAAAGACCTACCGTACCATACAAATAAGTGAATGGCAGCTCTGCATACATGAATGTAGGGTTGGGAGACAATTCTCCGTGGTGTTTCTACACATCTCATGTAAATTTTTGTTCCAAACTATCTTTTCAAGTATGTTTATGGAGCAAACAGCTTTGCAAGATAAAGTGTCTTCCTTTCAGGCAGAGGGAAGATTTGTTTACTGTCTAAGATAGTAAAGATAATGTCTCCATCTGGGGTAAATGTTGCACGGGTTTGCCAGTAGCCTCCTTTAAAAGACTGGGGATTCTGACCTCCTCAACTGTAACACAGACTCACTGTGTGTGTGACAAGTACCTGGCCTTGACACCACATCGCCCCAGTGGGACTTTGGGGCAAGTTGTACGCACATAGCATGAAGATCATGCTGCCCTCTGTGATGGGAGTAAACGATTCCTTTGCCCCTCCCCAGGAGTCCCATGTGTTCTTCCAGAATCTTTAAAATTATAGCAGACTAGCTTCTTAGTTAGCAAATAGGGTAAAAATCTCAGATCTTTCACAGTTTTTGATATGTAGAAAAGTCATAAAACATAATGTAGTTGAGAATATTGAGATAGAAGAAAATGTACATAATTATTTCATTTATATTAAATACTAAAACACACAAAGCTAAGTAATACATAGAATGTGGGAAAACTGAAAATAAAAGGAAGTTGATATTAACATAAAATTTGGAAGACCATCTATCTCTAGCAAAGGGAAGGAAATAGGATTGAGAAGACGCATGCAAGGACCCATATAATTATCAGATGTTTAATTTCTTTTTTTTTTTTTTTTGCTTTTTCTCCCCAAATCCCTCCAGTACATAGTTGTACATTCTAGTTGTGGGTCCTTCTAGTTGTGGCATGTGGGACGCCGCCTCAGCATGGCGTGATGAGCAGAGCCATGTCCGTTCCCAGGATCGGAACCAGAGAAAGCTTGGGCCACTGAAGCAGAGCTTGCAAACTTAACCGCTCAGCCTTGGGGCCGGCTCCTCAATTTCTTAAGCTATGTGGACAAAAGTAGTCTTAATTTACCATTCTTTATGCCATTCTATATATTCATCTATTATATTTTATAAGTAAATTTTAAATCAGAAATAAACATAAAAAAAGAAAAAACTACATTTTTTCTTTTTTAATGGTCAAAAAATTGAACCCCAAATTTCCAAGCAAGGCAAAAATCATAGAGGGTTTAGGGACTACAACCTTTTAATGACATTAATATCTTCAATTGTGTGATTTTTTCCCAAAGGGCTCAGCATCACAAGTAGAAGAATGAGCAAGTCATCCTCTCTGTATGATCGAGAGTTGGGGTTTTGCATGGCAGGTGAGGCAGAGGACACAGGCTGAGGGGTGGAAAAGAGATGAGGCTGATAAAAAGAGTGTCCTTGAAATTATGAATCAAAAAGTCTGGAGCAATTAAGAACAGAAAATCAGGACGAGATAAAAATTAGGAGATAAATACAGGTACAAGAAAAGGTTTAGCGGAAGTAATTAAATGAAAGGATTAAAAAGATAATTTTGTCAAAAAACATGATTTCGTTAATACTTTAGTGCCTGAATAGTATCTGAGATACTCGTTCAAGGATATATTTAGATATGTGGGTGGCTTAAGTTGAATGGAAGAAAAGGTAATTAGAATTAAGGAATCAAATTACTGTAATGAAAGAATGTTCTTTTGGATATTGAATTTATACAGAATGATGGACACATTTGAGCTGGAAGAAGTTATGACGAAAACATGCTATCAGAATCACTACTTCCTGTAAAAAATGACTTGGAGGTTACTAAATGAAAATGATGAAAACAGTTAAACATGACCTTCTTTGAAGGCCTAAATATTGATTGATTATAAAATAAAGATTACAAATAAGTCTGGTCTAATAATAGATTTTTGCAAAAGATAATATTATGACATTGTAGGAGTTGTTAACACATTCAAAAGTATCACAGGTAAGAATCAAAGGGTTATTTCCAAAAGTGTTGTTTTCAACAATGATCATGATCAAACAGTTCTGATTTTACAGAAATTTTGCTTATTTGTACTGGTACAATTTTGCATGTTGCTAAACTCTCGTGGATTTATTGTTAAAAATATTGACAAATTTCCACACCTATTAGTAAGGAGTTGCTTTGTCCTCTACCTTCAAGATATCTCTTCAAGTCAACACCTGAAGTATAGATGCCTGCCCTGCAGTTGGTCCTCAACAACCTGCTCTGCTCTGGTGTGGCACCAGCTGTTCAACATGTTGACAATTACCCCTGTGAATGTGTGCATTTCCATACAAAAAGTCGTATGCATGTATCTTAATATCAAAGACACATCCCTCTGACTACAGCCTCCTAACTTTCCTCTAACTGCTTTCACCGTGACCATTCTTCAATTTAACCAGCAAATTCACTTGTTTTATCCCTTTAAAGCTGCACAGTCGTGACTCCCTCCATGTTTTCCTCCCACTTTACCCTGTGTTGTGTATAGCCAAATTTTAGTACTTCCATTGTCAATACCTTTAATCTCTTGCCCAACACCCCTGTCTGGCTTTTATTTATTGAACTCATTTAGGACTCAGTCCTGGGCCCGTATCATGCTCCCATTTTTACTTTTACTAGTAAATTTTTACTTACATGATTTCATAGTGCCCACTTTTCATAGTTGCATGTATAAGTTTATGAATCCCAAATGTCTGTTACTGACTCTGGTTCCCTGAATTTCATGCACCTATAGGCAATTGCCTACTGAGAATCTCCACTCAGCGATATCATTCACTCTTTATACTCAGAATTTCAAAAACTAAATGTATGACCTTCTTATCCTATAATAGTTTGTCCTTGTTAAGTTTCTCTCCCTTTTTTACTTCTTTTTCTTTGCTTTTTGCTTTTTTGTCAGTGAAAGTTGACATCATGCACTGAAATATGTTTTACAGACAAGAGTCCTGAGAGTCCTTTTTGAAAAGTCCTTGTCTTCATTCCCCATTTCCAAATCGTATATTTAATTCACTCATTTCCAGCGATTAGTTCAGAAGTTACACATGTCCTAAGCCAGTTCAATAAAAGAATCTTACTGTTATTGCTCAGAAAAGCCAAGTGAGATGCAAGTAACTCTGCAGAAAGCAGAGAAATGACACAAAAAGAAACTGGGTTGTATCGCATTGAATTTTTAATCATAAAACTCTCTTGGGTAAATTTTGTCAATGGAGCCTCCTTTATTTGATAAAATCTGTCATAAAATCTGTTACTAGAATATGTCAAACCCTCTTCTTATAAACTTCTAGAGCATCCTGTATTTTCTTCAAAGTTCCTATGCTAATTTGTAACTATGTATTTGCATAACTGGTAAATAAGTGTCTATGGTTTTCATTAGAATGTAAGTTTCACGTGGCTAAGAATAATATGGTTTTCTTACCATTCGACCCCCAAAGCTGTCACAATATAAGAGATGAAATTATTTTTATGTGAATAAATATAGAGACTTGAACATAACATACATGAGTTAAATAAAAGTGCAGTGGATCAATACATGGATGGAGAGACAGATTTCTTTTAAAAGGGCCTTTTTAAAAAAGAAGATTTTCATGGACTCTAGAGACAAAGTTATCATGTTTTCCTCTGAGAAGAATTACCTTCTTCATTATTAATTAAAATGGAAAGGTTGCTGAGAAATGTTTGTTTTACTAGAGATGATTTATGACTGTCTCTTGTCAGTGTACAAGGACATTATAATTTGACTAAGCATTTCTCTAACGGAGTGAATTTAGTTAAGCAAAATATTTTTAAAGGCCATCATCAGTATACCAGTGTCAAAGCACCAGTGATAAATTGTATTCACAGATTTAACTTTTGGAACACATGGCATTTAACCAGAAAATACACAGGAACTTTTCTATTTTTTTTTTTAAACCTTGATAAAGTTTGAAAAGAATTTTTTTCAAGTTACACCTTTTACCTGACATTTTTAGCAACATTTAAAATACTCGTTCTCCAACTTTCCTGAATTAAGGACTATTTTGAGAATGTAAGAGACCCATATCACAACTAAAAACACATATACATATGCACACACAATTTTGTATGTAATTTCAAAGTGTTCATAAAACATTGAACCCAAATTCCAATTTAGAATAAGTGATTTACTGGATAAAATATGAGACTTGATAAAAAGTGTATATATATATTTATATATGTATATTTACATTTTTTCACACAAATTAATTAAGCAGACAGAATTCAGCCAAATTTACTTGGAATTTTGAATTATTAATTTGACTGTAAAATGTTCTGATGTCTTAAAGAGCTATATAGCTTTGAAACTGATTAAAAACTGTCATCACACTAGGCAAAATGGGCTAAAAATACCCAACAACACTGTGCACGCAGTGTTATGTGCTTCAATCTTAACACTGCTCTTTTTTCTCAAAGAATTCTGGAGAGACCAAGGTTCACTGGTCTCCAGAGCCTATACATAATATACAGCATTACAAACAAATTTTATGTAGCTTTTACTATTATCGTAAATTCTTATTTTATGGTTTATTGTATAAGACATTAACCCAGTGAATGTTAATTTTTTATTGCATATGAAGAGAAAAGAAAAAAATACTGATAATAATCTGCCTAATGACAGCATCTCATGAGGAACTTTTATGTTACAAAAGTTCTTCTTTATTTTCATCTTCTGTAACTCTTAGAGATTTCTTTGACATTGCACAGATTCTCATCTGTTGCAGATTCCGTAAATTCCCATTCAAAGCTCATCTTTTCCATCCTTCACATAATATTTTGTTATTATATCATATAGCTTTTCTCCAGTTCTCTCCGATGTCATGGCACAAAGAGAAAACCAAAGACTGCAAAGACTAATAAGCAGGCTCTACACTCTCCTGTCAAGAAGATGAGGGCCCAAGGGCTATAACCTGTTAGAGACTTTGATAAGTCGGCTTTGCCTTTATGTAAAATGTTAAAACATTAAGTGCCAAAGCATTCAAAGGGTGGACGTTTGATGAATATCAACATCAAGGCCAATGCTTTACTTTAATATCTTGTTACAGGCCACTAGTTCTCTTAACAAATAAATATACAGAAAATAAACCTTGTCTCTGAATACTGAAATAACATATTCTCGATTCAAAACAATTATGTCTACCACTTAGCAAGTTTTAAGAACATTGCTTCTTAGAAATATGATTTCTAGATCAAATCCACTTTGCTGACAACATACATTTCAAAAACCCAGCTGTGGAGAAATATCACCTCTGTTTTCAGTTGCAGAAAGAATACTTTAATTTGTTGACGCCTCATTACATAGAAATGATTACGGACCTAATTTTTTACCATCACTACACCTACTGCTGTGTGAAGTACAAGGGTCAGTACCTGCTTGTGGTTCTAGAGTATCTTGATGAGATGTTATCTTCTAGCTTTATTTTCTACCTGGAGAGCTGTGACTATTGCAGAAAAGACTTCCTTTAAAAAATTATATAAGCCTCTTCATTTTATATTTTCTGCTGGTACACCTTGTATCTGAATTTTTCTTTTACTTTCTGTAATTTGTCTAAAGCTGCTAACACTAATATATTTTGTTTTTTTCTTTCAGTTACCAAGCCCTCCAGTGTCTCTCATCATGACAGGCATGGGTTCCCACACCTGCTCAGTCTTGAATACCTTTACTGCCCCATCTTACCAGAGCCATTTACTCTCCCTTCTAGACCACGCTATCTCCTGCCCATAGCATCTCCATAGTCAGAGCTTGGTTTTGCTGACAGTCTTTTGCATGTAAACTAGCTTTTTGCCATCAATTTTGGTTGACTTACAGAGTTCCTTTGTTGGTAAGAATCAGCACTTTCCTAAACTGTATCAAATTTAATGGAAATATATGGGTCCTCTCATGAAAAAAAAAACAGCAGATTTAGGACAATATGAGTAGAACTTGGAAGTGGGAAGTCACCAGTAACCTAAGCAATGATTCATTTATTCTTTCTCTTTCTGTCATTCTCTCCACCCCATCCCAACACTTGGCTTGTCATCTCTGCTTATTTCTGCACGTCTATTCTATACTATGCTTCTTTTTCTAAACTGTTTTCTTTGCATAATAATTGGCTTGAATTTATCTTAAAAAATGGCTTTTCTAGCTCCAATTCAACATGACCTTACTATTTAGTTACCTATAATGAATTGGAAATTATGTGTCTTTCAGCTGAAATTCCCAAGAAAACTAATCTGCCTCTTTATCCATTATTGGACTCTTCGTAGATTGGGTGTCAATCCCTGACCCGATCCGTGGCACCCAGGGACGGAGTCACCAAGTAGAAGTACCACTGTGGCACTTCTTCAACACAAATTTTGGCTGAAGAGGTGGTTTTAAGGAAGGAGGCGGGAACGGATGGAAACTGCAAAATATATCTATGCTAGCTTTACTTATGTAGACGTTTTAATTCTAATTCCACTGATCTGATATTCAGTGTTAACTTCTGTCAGATTTTGGCATTAATTTTATTACATGCTCAAGATTTTTATAAACTGTATTACTGAAATATGATTCATATGCCATACAATTCACCCTTTTAAAGTGTACAAATCAGTGCTTTTTAGTTTGTTTACAGGGTTCTGAAACTGTCACCACAATCTAATTGTGAACATTTTTACTCACACTGAATGAAACCCCATACCAGTCTGGCAGTTCCTTAAGAATTTAGACATTGAGTAACCATATTTTTGAGTCGCATTCATGTTGTAGCATGCTTTACTACTTTATTTCTTTTCATTGCTGAATAAGATTTCATTGTATGGATTTACCACATTTTATTCATTAATTTGTCAGTTGATAGACATTTAAGTTGTTTCCAGTTTTTGGCTAATATGAATAATGCTTCTCTGACTCATCCGTGTACACGTTTTAGGGTGGACATATCTTCATTTTGGGTATGTCCATGAGGGGTACGTATTTAGGAGTTGAATTGCAGGGTCATATGATAACTCTGGACCCTGATCCCACTCAGGAGTCATTTTTGTTGTTGCTGTTGTTTCCTTTGTCGTTTGTTTATTTGTTAAGGGCCTTCGCCAAATTCTATGAAGTCAATTTCCAACACAGTATGCAGTCTCTGATGTCCTGATCAGATCCTCCCCTTTTATTATCTTTTATGCTGTTATCACAATTCAGGCAGTTTATTTATTTACTTTTCTGCCCCATCTTCAGTCAGCGACCTTCAGCTGGGAAGTTCTCTCTGAGTATCTGGAAGGAGACAGCCTCGGCCATTTAAACAATCTTCCCAAGTGTCAGGGCTATGTAGGATTTTGTTTTTAAGCCTGCTGTCCTAGGAGTTGCCCATGGGTCAAAGTGGATTGTTGTTTGGACAGTGGTTGGTCAGAGGTTGTGTTAAGCCCCTGTACCAATGAAGCTTCTCATCTGTGTTGGTGGGTTTGTGTGCTTTCAACTCTGCTCTCACATCCTTATCTGACTGTTCCTAAGTGGGTGCAGCCTAGAACATTTGCACAGCTTTCCAGAGCCCCGGGTTGACTGTGATCCGAGGAGGGCACTTCTTGGCTATCTCTTTCCCTGGTTTTCTCTCTATTAAACTTCTAACTACTCTGCCATTTTGCTTATATCATGGAGCGACCCTCCTTCTCTTAATTGCCCTCCAACAAAATCTCCATTGTTTTAGCCAATACCCTATGCATGGAATTCCCCATTCTGTATTTTAAAAATAGTCAAGTCATCCCTTCAGGCAGAGCTGAATAATTGGCCTCCTTATAGCCTGCTCTCTCCCTAGGCGGTGCCCTTGTGCCACTGCAGTGGAGTGGGGTGGTGGGCACTCTGTTTTCTTGGAGTAATGCTCTTTCTCTGTGGGTGGGTACTGGGAGAGGGGTGGTAGCCTGTGGTCTTCTTGGCTTGGCCTTTCCAGAATGGAAACTCTGCTCTATGAATAAGCAGAGGCAGGGGCAATCAGGGCCCCAGTATTCATGATTCTTCTAGGAGGACTAATTTCAGGTAAAGAGATGTCTGACCAGACTTGACTTTGCTTTGAAGAATAGCTAGGCTTTCTGAAATTCTATAATTTTTCTATCTTGTAATAGGATCTTTACAAATGATTTATAATTGTTTAATATCTTATGGTTTACAAAAAATTATCATAAAATAACTATCTCTTTGAACTCCCACAGACTACTGTGAAGTAGATTAATGCCCTCAATTTAAAAGTCAGAAAAATGAAAGAGATATATGAACTAGTTTGACTAAAACCATTTGACTAGAAACTGCCATGAAATAAAATATGAAGTTTTCCATACCCAAGACCTGTCCTTTTTTCATATACTACAATTTTATTCATATTGAGAAATTACGGATAGTATATTAGACTATAATGTTCAATAAAAAGAGGCGTTCCATGAATGTTATGACACATCGTCATGTTCTGATCAATAGAGATTGCACAGGGCTCTTGCTTTCTACTACATCTGACTTTAGCAAAGCAGGGCAGTCATATTTGACATGGTTGTGTGCTCTTCTATGTAATATCAAATTCGAATAAAATGAGGAACTTACAGCATGAAATCAGTTGCTAGTTTTAAGGAAGACCGCTTTCACCTTTGAAAATGTTATCATATTTAAAAAGAAAGAGACTAGATTTAATACTTTGAAGTTGGACTTTTTTCTTGACTCTGTGAATAACGTCATTGGAGAAGTATCTGAATGCTGATAGATTAAACACAACAGCAACTGAGCTATGACTTTATTCTTTCACAGATCATTTTAGGTGCAAAGACCGAAAATGAGAAAAGAACAGTGGAAAATGAGAAGTTTTAGAGCTCTGATTTTATAGGAATCTAATTTTATAGTATAAGGTTAGAAGGATAAGTCAAGAAAGGAGTATAAACCCTGCTCTCATATATTGATGCAGAACTTCCATTTTGAAGCCTATTGCTTTTGATGGTAGATATCTTTTATGACAGTATTCATGGTTTTCTGTATTTATTTTTTATTATGTTGTTTCTCATCTGCCATATATCTTGGCCAAGGTAAAGAAAAATGTACCATCATACATTACAAAATACTGCACCGTCCACAGAGCTTTGAAAATCAACATCAGGTTTAAAATGAAACCCATATTTGTATGGGATTAAAAAGTAACATTTCAAAGTGCTTTGATACATATCCTCAATTAAATGAAAGATTTGTTACTATCCTTTATAATTTTACTGTACTATTTATGTCTATGAAAGATAAATCCCAATCTTTAGGATGACTAAACAGCCCATACTCACAGACTCAAAGGGTCTCTTTAATTATTTTTTAAGTAAAAGAAAGACAGCCATCTATTTGACACTTTAAACACTTGTCCACCTCAACCTAGATGACAAGAGCTTACATATTATTTAAGTCTGTCCCAGTTCTGTATTCAAATGTAATTGCCATTTAGTAATATAAAACATAAGACACATTATATTACTTAATATTGATCTTTTGTCTGAGTTAATATTGATATTTTATACCAGTAAAGAGACTATATTTTGTTCCCTCTGTATTAATTAGGAAGACATGTAAAAAGTAAGTTTAGTGTAAGAAGAAAGAAAATCATAAAAGCAAATGATATATAAAGACATCACCTTGTAAATGTTGACCAGCGAGGAGAGTAGAGTAAATTTATCAGCTTAACCTTAGATCCCTGAGTAGTGACATGGGTGGTATCAGAATTGCAAATTAATCCCTTTGAATGGGCTCTGCTTTGGCAGATATTATTTTTATTTATTTATTTTTGTTGTTGTTTGCTCATTTTGTAAATGATATAGTACAAATTGAAATGTCTGCTGTAGGCTCTTTTCTGAGTAGATGCATTTGATCAGATACAAAACTCAAGTGAAGGGCAAATGATTTTTTTCGTAACTTTTGGGGCAGTTTCCAATAAACTCTCAGCCCAATAGTTAAAGAGATAATCACAAAAAAATTACTTCTTATAATTTTAATAAAATGTATAGTACATATGCATTGAGAGGTTTGACAGGGGGCAATTTCAAAAACAGAATTCATGAGATCATAGAGATCATAGTGAAAACAGTCAGATTTTACTAGAAAGAGGATATTGGAAAAATGATATAATAGGACAACTTTGATGGAAAGCATAGGTATAAACTATCAAGATAAACAAAAACTGAACTTTCCAATAAAATTAATCGCAACTGGAAAACACAGATGAGCACAACAGACCATAATAAGCAATACAAAAAGTATTTATTAAGAATGAAAAATATGAATAATCCAATATAATAAACCCACTTACTTATAAAAGTAATTGCATATTTGAAAACACAAGCATTATCGCCTTAGGTATTTTATATAATCTCCATCAGTTTTATAATATTTAATAATTTTATTTCATTATTTTATAAGAAATCACCTATTTTCTGCAAGATAGAATTGCTTATCTTATGCTATGGTATCTTATTTGAAATTATTCTAATTACACTGTACTACTGATCACCATCAAGTGAAAGTACACACTTTACCCCGTTTGCCTAAAATATTAGACTAGATGCCATTCAAGGTATCTGATTATTTATCATATGATGGACAAAATAGGACTATATATTTATAAAGTTTTATTTGTTAAAGTTTAAAAAGTAAAAACAAATGGTATTAAATAATATATTTGTTTAAAATAATAAAGCTAAATTAAGGGGAGACACTCATTGAAAAATGCTTTCTTTATATATTTGTATACCAAAAATGCTGTGTTCAATTTATAAAAGACACTGTATGTAAAAATCATTTTAAAACAAGTCTAGCCTACATTTCTTTTCCTTAAAACAGATAAATGGAAAAATTCCAAATAAAATCCACTGAATTTGTAATTTCATTAAATCTTATCAAAGTTACAAGAAAAAGAACTTAAGACATACAAATTTATAAAATATACATTATAGACTTCTAAGCTAAATGAACCAGAATTTGATGCAAGCTACGAAATATATATTTCCAATGAGAATTTATAGAGGACAGTCCTCTTTATTCTATTCTAGAATTTATAGCACTGATATATCAAGGTATATGAACACACAGTATAATTTTGCAGATGTCTATCAGGAAATCTAGATGTTGAGGCACAGTGGTTCAGAGTCAGAAGTATGCATTCAGTGAGAAGCCATTTGTCTCTCAATGCTGGAAGGTGGAGGTACACTAATATGCCTAAATGAGCGTTCCTGATATCCTAGAGCATTATGATCTGGTTAGGCTTTGTCAAAGTTTTCCAAAAATAATAATGATCTTTTTTCCAGAATGATATTAAGATAGAATTTGGAAAGTTCCCTGAGGTTAGCTATAATTTTGAAGGTGATAATGACTATGTTTTAAGAAGCTACAAATAATTTCTGATGACACAAAAATATACTAACTCATTAAAGCTTCCTTTGTATAATATTAAAATAACACTGAGCAAGTACCCAAAATAATCTGCTCATCTTTGGTCTTAATCCAATAATTATAAGAAAGTTTGATGACTTTAGTCTTCACTATGTGTTCCTTTACAATGTCTTCAAAACACAGTTCATTTACAGATATTCATTTGTAAGCCAACAAGAATAAGCCAACAAGAATAACTCAAACGGACGATGAGAGAAGAGAAAGAGAGTGAGAAGAAATTAGCAAAAATAGTATGCATTCCTTTGCAACTCAAATTCTCACAGCAATGAAAGCAAACGTAGGAATAAAGTCAAAGTTTGCAAAGTATCATTTACTAGTTGCCAAGTGTTAGGAACACATTTTGCCCCTTACTGAACTGTACAAACTTATACAGAGAAGATTTAATTTACTGATTATTTCCCTCAACTGAAAGTATTTAATGCTATTTATACTTCACCTCACTAACCACCCGCCAAAAGAGACTCAGAAACTAAAAAACCCAAAAATAATAGAATTCTATTTTTCATAAAGAGAAATGTACAACATAAATATCAATGTACATAACCATATGTAGTAAATAACGAGGCTTAAATGTAGAAGTCTTACTGGAATACCTTACTTTTTCCAAATTCATGTAGAATCAGACAGCAGACTTTCAAAGCCTTGTTCAAATAGAAGAGCTCACTCTCAATCTTAACATTTTAATATATATTTTTCCATTTTCTGTACACACGTATATTACTTAAGAGCATCTGCATCCGTTACTAAAGAATTTGTCACACATAAAATGTCATTTCTATAGCTATTTAATATTCTAGTCTATTTTAATTTAACCAAAACATGACTACTAGAAATGACAGATATTTAGAACTTTTCACTATTACTAACAATGTTGCAATAAAAATTTTTAGCCAAAAATTAATAGACATCTATGATTACTTTACAGAGAAAAAATTTGTAAATTGGACCTGCTGGGTCCAAGTGTTTGAATATTTTAAGGCTTTTTAAAAAATTTGCCCCTTAATTAAGTTTTTATTAAGTTGCAGTTGGCATACTATACACTGTTTAAAGTGTACAATTTGATACAATTTGACACATGTATATACCCATGAAACCATTCCTGAAATCAGGATAATGAACGTATTCATCACACACTAGTGTTTTCTTGTGCTCCTTTGTGACCCCTCCCTCCATCTCTATCTCGCTCACAAGGCATGTAACAATTTGTTTTCTGTCGCTACTAATGACCAAGAGAGTTGTTGAAGTCCTATCTATGACTGTGGTTTTGTCTGCTTCCCCTTGTTGCTGTGTCAGTTTTTGCTTCATGTATTGTGAAGCTCTATTGTTTGATGCATACATGCTTAAGATTGTTATGTCTTTATGATGAATTGGCCATTTTATTATTATATATAACTCTCTTTGAACTTGCTAAATTTCTTTGCTTTAAATCTAGTTTTTCAGAATCTGATATAGTTTCCTCAGCTTTCTTTTGCTTGATGTTTCATTACATACCTTTTGCATTCTTTTACTTTTAATCTAACTATATAATTATATTTGGAGTGAATTTCTTAGACAGCATATACATGGATTTTATTTTTTTAATCCATTGTGCCAATCTCTGTCTTTTAATTGGTGTATTTAGATTATTTACATTTAATGTAGTTATCAATATATTAGGATTTAAATCTACCAATATATTACTATTTTTTCTGTTGTTTCCTCTGTTTTTTATTTCTGTTTCCCATTTTCTGCCTTCCTGTGGATTACTTGAACACTTTTAGTATTCCATTTTGATTTATCTATAGTAGTTTTGAGTATAAGTCTCTGTAATTTTGTTTAGTAGTTCCTTTAAGTACTACAATACACATATATGGCATGACAATCTATGAATATTGATATTTTACTACTTCAAGTGGAAAATAAAAGCCTTACTACCCTTAGGTTCCTTTACTCTCATCCTTTTATAATATCGTTGTCATAAATATTTTCTCTACTGAGAAACTATATGACATAATATTATAATTTTTACTTTAACATCAGACATAATATTAAAAACTCAAGAAGAAAAGGATAGTCTATTATTTTACCCATATATTTCCCTTGTTTTCTGTTCTGTCTCCATCATATTCCAAGTATTTTTCTATTTTCATTTCCTCTCTGTTTCAATGACTTTCTTTAGCAATTCTTTTTTTTTCTGGTAACAAATTATTTTAGTTTTCGTTAATTTGAGAATGTCTTATTTTATCTTTATTCATTAAGAATATTTTCAACAAGTATGCAATTTTTGGATGACTTTTTATTTTTCATTCAGTACTTTAAAAATATTGTGCACTTCTCACTGACCTGCATGGATTAGTGAGAAATCCATTGCTATTCAAATCATTGTCCTTCTAAATATAATTTACTGTTTCTAAAAGCTTTCAGGACATTTTTTCTCCTTTGTCTTTGATTTCAGGCATTTACTTGTGATGTCTTAAAGTTGGTTTCTTTGGATTTATTCTACGTGATTAGATCTGCTTCTTGAATCTTCAGGTTTAAGTCTTTCACTGAATTAGGACAGGTTTGACCATTATTTTTTCTGTTATTTTTTCAGGACCATGCTCTTACTCATCTCCTTCTTTGACTCCAATGATTTAGATACAAGATCTTTATTTATTGCACCACCGGTTCTACAGATTTATTTATTTATATTTTAAATCTTAATTAAAAGAATTAAAAATTTTACTTTTTTAAAGCAGTTTTAAATTTACAGCAAAATCCAAAGGGAGGTAAAGTGATGTCCCAAATACCTGCTGCCCCCACACATGCATATTCTTCCTTATTTTTGACACTGCCCCCAACAGGTTTATTTTAAGAAATCTATTTTCTCTCTGCTGTTCAAACTGGATAATTTCTATCAATCTATCTTCAATTTTACTGATTCTTTCCTCCATCATCTCCATTCTGCTGTTGAGCTCATACAATGAGTATTTTGTTTCAGTTATTGTGTTTTTTCAATCTGAAATTTTCTTTCTTCTTTTACATTCCTATTTATTTATTGAGACTCTATCTTCATTTGTTTCAGAAGTAATCATAATTGCCCGTTGGAGAATTTTTATGGTAGCTTCCTTGCAAAATACTTGTCAGATAATTACACCTTATGTATTACCTCAGTAGTGGTGCTTTTCTTTCATTTTAATTAAGATTTTCCT
This sequence comes from Equus caballus, assembly GCF_041296265.1. Lineage (NCBI taxonomy): Eukaryota > Metazoa > Chordata > Mammalia > Perissodactyla > Equidae > Equus > Equus caballus. The sequence continues at coordinate 70,457,978 of NC_091701.1, read as the reverse complement.
GATGCTTGGTAAGAGAGAGAGTTAAAAAGAGAATGACTCTCTGGAATATAAACAAAACTTGATAGTTGTGGTTGCTTCAAGATATCCTTAGAATCTGAAATGATAATTATTATTTTCTGCATAACTTTTTGTACATTTTGAATGAGTTGTCTCTTCAGAAAATAATTAAGATTTATTTTTTGAAAAGAAGGTAAAGGGTTAAGCATTTTATCTTTTATTTTTTACCACAGCATATTTTTATAGCCTTTAATGTTCTGATAAACATTAAAACCTCTAATAGGACTTAGAGGAGAATGAAATATGCAATATTTCTCAAATTTAATTGATATGAAACATTTATGTGTCATAATTTACAGAATTAGTGTGCATAAAAACATTTTTTAATATAGTTAACATAATGAAGGTTAGATACAGACTAAACTGTTTCTGTTGAACATTTAATGAAAATTAATCTCTTCTTCAAGGTTTCTAATTATTGTTTGTATACCGTAATTAGCATATCATTACATTCTATCTTATTTCACATTACATGAACTTCCTAGTTTAATAATGTCAATGTATAATGTCATTTTATGTATATAACTTTGCCTACTTACTCCTTGGTGAGGCTAGTCTTTTTTTCCACAACTGTGTGTGAGGACTGTTCCTTGAAATCCATACTGCCCAACAAAAATTATCAAAATACAAAGTTGATATTTATTGATTTTAGTAATAATTTTTATCGTCAACACTGTTATCTTCATCTTTATCATCGAGATTGAACATGTGCCTAAGCAGTGGTAATTATTATTATGATTAAGAAATTTAGCAAATCGACAATTAAAATGACCACAGTATAATCCTAAAAATCTACATACTTCTTAGTCTAAGGGAGATTGATTTTAAAATAATACATGATTCTTGAAGCCAAGAAGTAAAGCAAAAAACTTTTTGTCCTTAACACCATCCATTCTGCTCCACTTCTTTATTCAAATAAATTATTTAAAGATGTTTAGCATTTATTCTTTTGTTGTATATTTGGGTTTTATGTTTATGTTAGGTTTCAATATTACCGTTCTGTCACAACTTTTTCATCATCTTCCAATTTCACTATATTTTCTTTCCTTTCAAATAGAGTGCTTTTGGCTGCAAATAACAGAAATTCAGTGTTGGTTCAAGAGATGAACAGTGCTATCAAGAACGAAAATCTTTCTTGTCTCTCTTCCGCTACCTACAGTGTTAGCCCCATCCTGTCACCGATTCCTCACCTGATTTTAGCATGACTGCCAAAAGCAAGAGGGATGTCAATACTCATTGACCATTTTTAGTGCAAGAGAGAAAGAGTTTTGTTTCCTGTTGCTTTCTCTTTAAATAGCAATTGTTTCCTTACCAAGGGAAACTGACTTGTTTTCAGCTAGGCTCTGAACCAGTCAGAGTCAAGGAAAATGATTGGCTTAGACTATTTGTCCCTACCCCAGATCTCTCGTGCTGTGGTCAATTTCCCAATTTTCTGCAGTGAAAGGGAGGATGTCTGGAATTCCCACTGAGGATTCAATTGCCAATGTCCTTTTCTCCTTTATTCAAAACACACATTATTTTGTTTGCCTACTAATTTCCAATATTTTGGGGGGCACTGAAATTAGTGGAATTCGTTTTGTCATTTTATGGTAGAATCTTGAGTGGTGAATCAATCCCTCTTTACTATTCTTTGTGTCTTATTTAAGCATAGAAAATAATTTCAAAGAAAATCTCACCAAAATCCAAAGAGAGATAAAGAATTATATATGTATATAGGAGTGTATGTTTTTCCATTAATTATACTTTTTATTTACTTTGTGCATAAAATATATCAATAAGTTAGAATTTTCTTGTTTACCTAGATCAATCTGGAAAATTATTTTTCATAATTGTGCAAATTCATTTGTACTGCCTATTCCTAGTTTCTAGAAGGAAAATACTTACGATTATAAATTATTGTTTTTGTAAGCAATACTGTACTGAGAGAGCTTTAATGGAAGAAAAGACATGCAGTTTTCAAATTAATACTAGAAGGAAATTGCTGGCTGAGGAAACGGAATTAGCAAAACGGTCTCATTAGAGATGAACTAAATTTAATTAGCTGGGTCTTGTAGTGGAACAAATATGGGAGGAAAGAAAGTTTCTTCCTAGTTGAACTCTTGTTTTGCCCAAATTCTCCAAGGTTACTTTAACCTAGAACTGTCAAAAAGTGCTGCTATTATAGTTTAAACGGGCTTAAGTAAGTTATTTTTCAGGATCAGGCATTTTCTGGAGAACCAGAGTATTCAGTAGACAGCTCTTCTGCTTGTTCTCTGAGGGGAGATAGAGAAGAAAATAAAATCCCTTGAAATGATAAAAATAAAATCATGAGGATAAGCAAATTTAGTATTATTTCACCAGTGGGTTAATGAATCTGGCTATGTAATGTGAAATATCAATGACTAAAAAAATGGTCATAAATATTCAGGATGAATGCAACGTAATGAAGAGAATTTAATTAAGATATTAAGTCAAAGAAAATGGTAATAAACTGAGAAATATGCTACATTTTAGATTTCACATAAGAAACCTGGCTATATTTATTCAAAAATGAAATTTAATAGTATGAAAGATACCCCCCCACACACACACACACATGAATGTGAAGAAAAATGACTGGGTATTTAAAAATGACAGCTAACTTTTAAATATAGCAAATTTAAGTATAACTGTTTGACGTACATGTCTTAGGACTCTAAGAAACTCATAAAATTGAACGAGTTTATTTTTATACAACAAATGAGTTTTTAGCTTATTACAACTTCTTTGTAAGATGAATAATTTATAACATGTGCATATCATTTTATATAAGCTTCTTGAATTATGCTATAAACATAATTTAAATGAGATAAAGATTTTCATTGTCTACAAACATATCAGACATAAACCTGGCAAAGCTTATATTTACAGTTGAATTACCTGGGCTATTTTTCCACTTTGTTTATGTTCTACAATGCTTTTCTTGTCTTATTCTGCTTTTGACATTGTTTAATTAAGGTGTTTTTTAATAAGGATGAATCATCACGTAATGAGACATTTTGGGAACTAAATATCAAGATAGAACCTATTATCTTACTAATTGTCCCTGGATACTTGAGAGGAAAAAAACATCAAAATATCTGCAGCAAATCGTTTCTAGTAAAAAAGTGAACATGTTTTCTTGAGTTTTTCCTGGTCCCAACTTCCCCTCATTTTTATGAGTCGTATCTCATCGGTGGTCTATGAGGTGTGCATCTTTGGTATCCCAGATTATTTTAAAGCAACGTTTGCCCCCACCAGCAATTCTGCTTTGGTCAAGCATTTTTGCTCATAACAGCTGCCTCTCAACAAATATGTTGAAGATTTACGAGATTTGCCTGCACTGGTTCCCTCAAAAGTTTCTAATCTTCTCAGCAGCACCTTCATGGCTGCCTGTGTGAATTGTTTTAGAAAACTCCCGCACATAGTGTCAACTTCATGGTCCTGAAAGGAAATGTATGGCACACTCAAATGAGGAAAAGTCATTGTGTCTTCCTTACGATGAGAATATTCACAAGGTGTGAGGACCGTTCAAACCATAAAGAATATGCAGGGAGCCATAACAAGCCGCAGCAGAGGAGCTTTCATTTACCTGGGAGCAGAGAGATTCTAAGTATCCCAGGCACGAAGGGGTATGGGGATGGAGTGGCTAGCAGAATCTGGAAAGAGAACAACGAGCAGACAAAGTTGTATTGAAAGAACTAGTGGCATCCATCTGAGAAATACATACAGACCTAATACCTCCCAGGGACAAAAACAGTGGAGTAAATATATTTAGATCAATATAATTCCTACTCCTTGATTTCCTGTCAGGACTCTGCATCAGCTATATACAACCGGAAGCCAACAAGCTCAGCTTCCCAGCACAGAGGACAGGAGAAGAAGGACAGAGAGTGAATTTATAGCCACAAGTGGAAGATCTGGCAAAGTTCACAACTTTGCCCCCTCAGCTTTTCACTCTTGTCCTTCATTCAGGTAAAAGTTTGGGTCTCTATCTAAGGGTATACACAAAGTACAATCACCTGGTGATATCAATTTGTTTCCACTGTTGTTCTTCATGTAGGGTAGTGGGAGTGGGGAGAAAAATACATAATATGAAATAAATATCTGCTATAGTCCTGAGCTTCCTAGCTGGTCATGAAGCATAAGTTAGTAAAAATAAATACCTTTATGTGTCTAAATAACCATAGGCACTAATCATTACATATCTCCTTCATCCTTTTCTACATAACAGATAAGCTAGGTTCTTGACCTGGTGAAATGAATCAAAGTGTTATTCCTGCAGAATTTGAGTTACTGCTGACCATTTTTCTAGTAGAAACAACAGTTTTCCGTTGACCAGAGTTATAATAAGAAAGACAGTTCTTATAAGAATTACAGTGATTTCCAAATAGTCTTCCTGCCCCGCGAGAGGCAGCAACAACACAGTTTTTCCTAGTAATCAGGATCAATCAACACTGTAGTTTCCATGTTGATTTATTATTTGATCTGAATGAGGAATGTCAAATTTTGAGGGACATCTTTCAATTTCCAATTCATTGGAACCGCTTTTGTGTTCCCTTATAGAAGCAAGCTTCTCTTGGGCACAGTGACCTACGAACAAAAGTTCAAGGTCATAGAAACAGGGACAAGCATTCTTCAAATAGATTATTAGGAATAATAATGAGAGAAGCCACTCCTATCTCTACTCTCAGTTTGGAGATTCATGTTTCTGGCTATCGGGGAGAGTGCATCATATATTGGTTGCTGATTTTAGACAAATGCTTCATCCTATAGGCCGAGATCCCAATGCAACAGGTTCATGTAGGCCACCTGTTGCCATAACTGAGCCTTCCAAAGGTCATTGCACTGCTCTTCCAAGCCAAGTGCTTCTGATGAATGGAACACATGATAAGACTAGCGAATTCCATGCAGGAACAATTCCTTGCCATAATTGCCCTGGTAGATAATGTTAATGTGGTACACCACAGTGATGAATTCAAAACTCTATAAATCCATGATTAATAGTACTGGCAACGTACTATATACAAAGATGGCAAATCTATACCCAAACTTTAAGGGTGTCTCTGGGAGGATAATTGCTGCTGTGATGGAAGGAGTCTAATGTAATCAAACTACCATGATGATACTGCTTTGTACCCTGTTGGGAAGGGGGCCATGGTGAGGGTTTATTTGATATTTCTACAGAAACAACCTGCATTCTGTCAGAAATCAAGAAAATTATGATTGAGTACATCTTAATCTTTTATCTGTCTGCCATATGTTCTTCCTTTTTCATTCCAGCTCTTAATCAATGGCATTTCAATCTCCTTATATACCTGAGCTAAAAATCTTAGAAACACTCTTGGCTTATTTCTTTATTTTACCCTCCATGTTCTATCAGCAGCCAAGTTTTAAAATAAAATAAAATAAAATAAAATAAAATAAAATAAAAATTCTATTCAAAATGCCCCACAAATCTGTGTTCCCTTCTTCACTGTCTGTCACTGCCCAGAGACTTTTCCTTCACCCCACAGGAATAGTCTTCTCTCTATCCATTCTGTTTCCAGTCCCTTCCCTCTCCACACTGCCCTCAAATAATTTCTAAAACAAAATACAAATCTATCACTTATTTTCTTTTTAATTAATTAAATCTTCCATAAGGGTTATTATGGCACACAAGATCCATTAGAGTCTGCCCTCACCTTAGCTTTCTTTCACTTCTTACCTATTTGTCCCCATCCCATAGGTTTTCTGTTCTAACCACAATGTGCTAGAGAATTTAGTGTTTAAGACTATAAAGATAATATAGAACATGTTTCTGGCATTATGCTCTGTGCATTGTGATTTTTATTATACTTCAGAACAAATGCAGTCAAGTGCATATGAGTGTAATTTGAAGGTAGAGTAAAATAAATAGATGCAGGAATAAATTTATTTAATCTGCAATACATAATAAGAATCAACAATTTCCTATCAAACTAAGGAGCCCAAGAGCATTTCATGATTTTCAGTTTGGTAAAATAATGTCATATTTGTCATTTTCCTGCCTTATTTATTTTCTCTCATTTAGTCAATTACTATTTATTCCTTAAATGCTTGAACAACCATATCCTGGCAAATTAAAAAAGGAAAGATTTTAAGCACAAGATATTAGCTTTCACATAAAATGTATGGATATTTATTTATTTTTTAAAACCATTGAATGCAACAACAGTTTTTACAGTCTCTGTACCAGGTATAAATTTATCTTTTAGGATGCACATGACAATGCCAATTAACAAGGTATATGTGTCCACTATTTATTTTCACACATAACATACACAACATGACATTTAGTATCCAGTCACCTTGTATAAAGGGTTTTGTTTTGTCTGGTCTTGCTTTGCTTTCCATTGATTAGATGGGTATGGAAGCAGAACTTCTTTGTCACTTCACTGGAAACTGTCTGGATAGCAACGAAGTGTATCATAAATCAATTCTACCAGGAGAACAGCTCACAACCAAAGTCAATATCATGGTATAAAGCATCCATAACAGGAATCAAAATGAAATAAACCTGAGCCGTTGCTTTATCAGAGAACTTCAAAGTTTTTAAAATGTGTACAATAATATGATAAAGGCCTATGTTTATTATTTTTTAATCTATATTTAACAAGGTATGTAAATGCTAAACATATTTTATGGAAGTGGGAAATACTCAATAAAGTAATTGATGGTATTCTTAAAGCTTTTGTTACAGTATAAGATGTATAAACATGCCCCAACAGAAATTCTGCTAAGTCAAATCTAAATTATTCAGGACTCCTTGTTCCACTAATAGGTCCTACTGATTTTTAAATTCTGTAAACAACTCTGGATTCTGTTTAGTAGGTATTGAATAAATTTTGTGCATTTTATGTATACATATATATATTACTTTCCCCACAGATCCTTTATTCTATTTGTTTCCCTGAATTATTTGCTTTATCTCCAAAATCTAAAATTGAAAAAACTGTCATTCTAGTTTATTGCAATTATTTACATTTTAAAAGTGTTGTACAAATATAGAGCAAAGAGAAACATTGGTCATGCAGGAGAAATGCAATTGAAGCAATCTGGTAATATATTCTTAACTTGAAAAGAAGTTCCCGTTTGTAAAGCATTATTGCTGTTACTTATTCAGTGATTACAGCATTTTACACCTACTGAAGAGAAGTAAAGAAAGGTCATAATCTTCAAGGGAAAATTTCGGTTATTACAATTGCTATAATGATTAAGTAATATATATTTTTGGAGTGCAGTACAATACATTCAAAGATTTAAGTAAAAAGAGAGTTGAAAGGTTAGTGGAGACACTAAGAAGAATTTGCTGTCCGTTTCCTTTTACATATGCTTTGCTTATAGAATAATTTGCTTATTCTTTGGCTGCTTGTTTTTTAACAGATATTCAGTAACCCTTTTTAATGCTCAGTAACTTTTCTTGCTGAGGAATTTTCGCTCTGAGCTGATGTCTGTTGCCAATCTTCCTCTTTTTGCTTGAGGAAGAGTCGCCCTGAGCTAAAATCCATGCCAATCCCCCTCTATTTTGCATGCAGGTCACCGCCACAGCATGGCCTCTGATGAGTGTTGTATGTCCATGTGCGGGAACCAAACCAGGGTGCTGAAGTGGAGCATGGCAACTTAACCACTAGGCCACTGGGGCTGGCCCAATGCTCAATAATTCTTAATGCTGAGATAGGACTTTATAAACGTTTAAGAGTATTTCTACTGCAGTAGAGTGGCACTGATTGCCAAGAGCTTGCAGTAACTCATGGTAAAGTTGTTTAAATTCAAAAGGATTTTAATGTCACTAGTACTATTTCTATATTTTCTGCTCATGCTTCTTTTACTTCCAATACTAATGTTGGTAGTTATTATTAGTGTTGTTATTGATATAATTATTATTACGATTGTCATCGTTATAAACAAGCAGGTTTGAATGCTTATTGAACAAAGGGTTAAATTTTAAACTCAGTGTGAAACTAAGGTTATATAAAAATATTATATCTGAATAAAGTAAAAGAGCAGCATAACATAAGACTCATAATAGCCTTCAGATGGTTTTTGCTTGTAGTTATTGTTCTTTATATATTGCTAGAATGAAAGTAAATTGGTGTATTTACTGCTAGTCTTGAGCTCATTTCAGCAATATATTTTATGTGTGTGCGTATCAAAATCAAAAATATACATACACCTTACCCCAAAATTCTACCTTTAATACATATACTTAAGTAGATAAATTAAAAAATGAATAGAGGGCTGGCCTGGTAGCATTATGGTTAAGTTTGCATGCTCCACTCTGGCAGCCTGGGGTTTGCAGGTTCAGATCCCAGGCACAGACCTAGCACAGCTCATCAAGCCATGCTATGGTGGCATCCCACACAAAAAAAATGTAGGAAGATTGGCACAGATGTTAGCTCAGTGACAGTGACAATCTTCCTCATAAGAAAATAAATAAATGAGTAAATAGGGGTTATGTATAAATTGCTCATTACTACTTTAAAATTGTATCAAGATGGTGATTGCCTATGTTCAAGAAATAACTGCTTAATAAAGTACAATCCATTCATTCAATGGAATATGATATTATTTTTAAAAATATGTAGACATGTTTGTTAATATGAAAATATATCTAAAATTTATAATAATCAGTTTACAAAAAGTATTAATTCATTCAAAAACATTTATTAACTAAAAATATATCAGTAAACAATAAAGATACAATGCATAACAATGTAATTAAGTTAGTGAGAATGAAGAGCCTAAAATAAATTATATCAAGTATATTAATTATTACAGAGAATTACAGAGTACAACCTTATTTGAGGGATTAAGGAGGTCTTGGAAAATTAAAATCAAGATGAAATGCCCAGAATAGGAAAGAATGAGTCAGGTCAGTAAAAGTTGGAGAGCATTTCAAGCACATCTCCCACCTGTCTCAATGCTGGGGTGCTGTGAGGAGATGGCGGGACCATTGGCCAGTTTGGTGAAGGGAAAGTACAGTTTGAGAGGCTAACGAGGAAGCTGGAGCCAGGCAGGCCATGTTAGGCTATGTGGAGGGTCTAAGATTAGATCAGAAGTAAAAGATCATGGCAATGAAAAGTTTTTAATCTGGGGAGAGGCACAACCTTGTAAAGATCTCTTGGGAAGCAGAGAGATGAATGGACTATGGACTAGAGTGGACAAGAGTAGACCAAGGAACCTGGGTATGACAGCATGCAATAAAGGCTGGAGAGGAAAAATGGCCTACCTAGATTACAACAATGAACCAGCTATTTAGATAGATATATTTGATAAGATATAGTAATTGAATTTGAGGTGTGAGAGAGTGAGAAAAGTTGAAAAAAAAATTCACAGCAGTAAAACCAAGCAGCATGTCTAAATGTGAGTTACATGAGTAGAATACCCCCAAACAGACATACATAAAAATGTTAATAGAGTAATCACTGGTAGGTATAATGACAGGTGACTTTGGTTTACTCTTTATACTTGTACTTATTATATGATATTTTTCAAATAACACTTAAGACTTTTTCTGATCAAAATAAGCAATGTTGTTAAAGCAAGTAACCCAAGCCACAGCCTATCCCATGTCTTAATTTCTTGATTGGTGAATTCTGGCTCTGGGCATGTACTTAAGACTTCCCCTTAGCCCTAGTTAGATTGTCTCAACTTTCTCTACTCTGGCTGTCGATTTGAGAACGGGTTAGAGTGGGACCAGTGTGTATACTCAAGAGAAAAGAATGTAGACCTGATCTTGGCATTCCTGACTTTAGATTTATGAGAACGTGGGTCTTATGTGTTTTAGGTAGTATTTTTATCCTCAGGATATAACATATTGCTTTGCAATTAGTGGAGAGGAATATGTTTTGAATAAGACTGACTAAACCATTACTTTTTTGCTTACAATTCCACACTTTTAAGCTTTTCTCAATATCTTGCCCTAATTCTTCTAGCATTAAACTGGCATAAATTGTGTCTTTTCTTGGAACTGTTTCCTTAACGCTTTACGTGACCTGTTTCCATAATTATGCCCATGATTCCTGAAAGGACAGGCCCTCCTGATATTTCAAGCCAACCTTGGAGTTCTCCTTCTTGCTAACTTGATTCATAATTTTCCATCAGTTCACTTCACACCTGGGCCATGCTCCACTTACTTCTCAAATGACAAATTGCATGCTAGAAGCAGTTGCCTGAGATTGACAAAAAGAACCTTTCCAACCGTGAAACTATATGTAGTCCAAAGACTAAGATATTTTTTAAATAAAAAGAGTGGACTTGATTATGTAGCCCTAAAATAATAAAGAATTTGAAACTCTTAAAATGTTTTTTAAATATATATGGGAATGTTATAAATATTATGGTGAAGTTAGTTATTTCTAAAATCAGTATAACCCCAAGAATACTGAATAGAGAGTTTAAAAAATGAGAATTTACATATTTTTAACACTAATTCTAAAATAGCTGCTGTTAATTTGTGTGATTAGAAACAGAATTCTATCCTTTTAATGAAATATGTATACAGAAAAACTTATGTACATATCATTGTCACAACACTGGCAAAATTATAGGACCAAAACTGTAGAAATATGTAAGAAATAGAACGACCACCTAAAATCTTTAAGATGTTTTTATTTATTATGGGGAAAATGCTTTTACATGTAAATTACAGGTGAAATTCAAACTATGTATGAGTCCTATAAAGAAGATATTGATATTATTCTAGCAAAAAATAAAATTGAACAGGCAGATTCACAATTAGACAAAATTTTCTTATTACAACAGACTTTGGTTCCATGTGTCTCAGGTAAGAATTTTATTTTCCCTTTGGCATTAATAATAAAATGGTTATTAAATTTATTAAATCAGACAAAAGCTAAGTGGACTATTTGCTAGATGTTTAAAACAAAAGCAAAATACTAACACATCTACCCTCACAATCTCAAAATCACTCCTATCTTATCACTCTCAATTAATTAAAAATTACGTAGGTTCAAATCAAAGAACTTACATAAATTAAATAAAATACTGGGTTTGTTTTGCAGTAAAAGAACACTTACAGGGAAGATTTTAAATATTTCAAAGACAACTTACGAATTTTTCAACCGAAAGAAAGTTAGATGTCATGCAATAATAATTCAAAATATTTTCAATAGAGAATATCCATCATTTATTGCTCTGTCCTATCACAAATTCACATTTGTATTTATCATATATCAAGGATGAGAAAAAAGACAAAATGAAATAATTTTGAATATAAGAGATCAAGAATGCAATATTTAAATTGGATGAAATAAAATGATTTTTGATCTGATATACAGGAAAATTACAATTTTATCATTTGGTGAAACAGAGAAATTTTAAGGACTACTTATAGATTCCTTATAAAAAAATTATGAGGGTACAAACTCAATTTAGAAGAAAACATTTACTAGTAGGCAAAGAAAACTATAGCAGTGGTGAGTCATACAATTAGTAAAAACACTATTCTCGAAATTAGTGTTGTTGAAAATACTATTTTGAAAATCAATCTGAAAATAAAATTTGTCTTATTTTCAATATGCAAATAGAAGTAAGAAAAGATTAAGATACAAAAGAACATTGGTATATTAATTTCAGACATTTAGAAAAAATGAATTTAAGCAATAAATCTAATAGTTTAAACATAAAATTGATTTATTTTAAAGGAAAAAATGAACAAAGAAACTGAATAATCCAAAAAAAGGAATGAAAAGGGAAAAGGAGGAAATTTATAACTTTAAATGCCTAATTCTAGAAAAGAAGACAGATCTCAAATCAATTATCTTATTTCCACCTTAAGAAAATAGAAAAAGAAAAAGCAAAATAAAGTCAAAACAAACATAACAGAGGAGATAATAAAAATTAGAGAGTGAATGAAATTTTTAAAAACCAAAAAATAGAAATAGAGAAAATCAGTGGAAACAAATTTGTTTTTTTTTTAAAGATTGACAAATTTGACAAACCTTTAATCTTGGCATGGTAATGTTTTGCTGCAAGTTATCCTCTGGGTAACAGAGGTACTGAATAATTTATACTTCATTAAGAAAAAAAATATTCCTGTGTGTATTTGCTTAATGTTTAATGGTCATTAAAGTTTCAGAAATATAATCTAGAGCATCCAAACCATCAAAAGACTTTAAAAGGAAAATTATTCAAGCAATAGATATTTGGGAAAGACAAAATTAAATTCAACAAAGAAAAACACAGCAAACTTCAAATTGAAAAAAAACACATAAAAAATAGAATTCAAGTGTGTCAATAATCACAGTACATATAAACACATTAAAATTATCTATTAAAAGATAAGATATTGTCAAGTGATCTCTAAGCAGCAGTATGGCTTCCAGGCTTGCATTGCAGGCAGCAGGAGCTCCATGTTGGCAAAAATTGTCCTTATGCTCTGTGGTGAGACTGGGTGGGGGTTATTGCAGGGTGGGCCCAGGCGGATCTGTGTCACAGCTGAGGAAAGCCAGGCTTAGGAGACCCCCTGGTTTCCTATATAATCTTCCTACCTCTTATAACGGGCTGCTGGCAAACCTGTCCATCCTTTGCTCCCAAGTAGAGAGTATCTCTATTACCCAGAAATGTCAGCAAATCTCCTATGGAGAGAAGAGGGAGACTTTACTATTCTGGAAGGTAAATTAATCTACTCTCCAACTTGCAGGGAGACACTCTCTAATTTTGTAGGCTGTCTGCTGCATAAATGCCCTTGAAAAGAGAGTCTGAGATGTGCCCACACACCAGGAAGAACTGTGTACTCACAGGTATCAGAATGAACAACATAATACAACTCTGTATTATTTACACCTCATTATTCTTTAGATGTCATTCAGTGAGATAAAATTAAAGAGATGGAAAATAAATACCAAGTGCTATGGACCGAATATTTGTATTCCCCCAAATTCATATGTTGAAGCCTAATCCCCAAAGTGTTGGTATTAGGAGGTGGGGCCTTTGGGAGGTAATCAGGTCATGAGGGTCCAGTCCTCATGAATGGCAGTAGACGGTAGTGTCCTTATACGAAGAGACACAAGAGAGAGACATGATCGTTCTCGGCCATGTGAGGATACAGTGAGAAGATGACCATCTGCAAACCAAGAAGTGGGTCCTCACCGGACATAGGATCTGTGAGCGCCTTGATCTTGAAGTGCATGTACGTCCGGAGTGCATGACTTGGACAATTTAATTTTCTCTGCCTCAATATCATCATCCATAAAATGGGGATGATAATAATATATATGTCAAATCAGTTTGCATATTAAACACACTTTTCAACAATGTCTGCCACATTATATTGTGTAACTATTAGCTATTAACATAGCAACTTTATGAAATATATAATAACATTATCCTCAGTTTATAAATGAAGACACTCATCAGTGAATTAGTCTTTAAAATGAAACCTGAGCTACTTACTAGGGCTAGAACTTTCAAAACTATACATATGTTTTCAACCTGTGTCTCTTTTCATTATCCTCTTCGTAACTATTGTCTAATCAGCTTGGTTTTGTGTTCTTCACAGAGGCGAATCCTTCTCTTGCCCTGGTTCCTCAGATCGGACTGTTTCTCTCCTGCTCTTGTCACTTACCTTCTTCTCATCCACCAGGGATCACTTCCTGCGGACCCCTATATCCAAATTAGTTGCCACCTTTGTTCCCAGTATAAAGCCCTTGCTCTTCAACACCACACCAAAATCCCTCTCCAGGGACAAAAGGCCTCATTTGGAGCAGCAGCATAGCTGGAGGCAAAGAGAAGCAAGGCAGGATAAGTGTCATGGCCCCTAAGCCAACACTCTCATTAAAAAGGAATATTATCAGGATCACAATCTGTGAAATGCCAGAGAAAAACTGGTACCAATATTTAAAATGTTTCAAAGCTGCCATGTGTTTCTCTACGATTCACCCATTTTTCCACGGTCTTTAGTTGAAACTTGATGGGATTTACATGTATATCTCATATACATGCCTTATTTTTCATGAAACAAGATATAAAATACCCAGGTATGTAAAAGATGAGTTTTTAATACTTGTAAGTGCAAAACAACTAGAAAACTCCATGGTTAGTGACTTTAGTAGAAAAGAGAAAGAATCATAACCAAAGATATAGTATGCTATAAGAAATATTGCAAATGAGTCCATACACATCCACCTGACATCTTGAGAACAAAGTAAATTGCATTGTCTCAAGCAAAACTGAAATTATTTTTATGTATCTTCACTCGTTTAACTAAAATCATAATCCCCTTGAAAAATTTCCTTATCTTCTCCGATGCTTTATTATGTCATGATTAAATGGAAAATCAGATGTGGAAACAAGCATCTCTCTGGATCTCATTCAAAGCAACCATTGGGGTCAATTTAGGGAGGAAAGACAGTCATGTTTTCATAAGGGTAAAAACAATAAAATAGCTTTCCTAACCCTTTTAGGAAATAAAGGAAACTTCTGTAAGGGCAAAACACTGCAAGAATTATATTGTAGAATCACATATATGCATTCAATTTAATTGTATTTAATATTCTTGAATTTATATACAGGGACCATAAAAAGACAGAATGGGATACTTTGAAAGATAGAAAATAACAAATTAAATACTGGAAAATTCTTATTATCAATCTACTCACTGAGCTTATACCCGAAAGCAAGCTTGAAATTGGATTTGCCTGTTCCCTTCGGCTCAGAATCCCTTGGCCCAGAATTGGGTAGGTCTCTCCTAATGCTCAATGTGATTCTTGTATTTAAGGAAAATTTTCAATATAGAGCCCCCAAATGTGAGTCAACTACTTTGCTGCAAAACAAAACAAAAGAGCCATCTCTTTCAATGCTAGAGGAAAATGTCAATGAGTTACAGCCAAGTGCATGAGGAAAACTAAGTAGTCTTCAACAGGACAGCCTTGTAGGAAACTTTGAAGTGTAATTTGGTCTACGTTGGTTTTTAGACTAAGGATTTCCAAGGATAATTTTGCCTTAACTATTTGATTGTCAAGAGAAATTTTGGCTTTAGATCCTGACTCTTCCAAAATAATAAACACCACGGTATTTAGACCGAAGAGCAACTCTACTCACTTATGGCAACTATCGTCATTCTATTTCATTTTATTGAATATTTGCTAAACAAGTTTATGTGGTAGGCATTATAATTCTGCTTGGAACTCCAAGATCTTGAACGAAAATAAAGCACAACAGTGCATTTCACTTTATTAACTTCATTTGTTTGTTTTACTTGAGACTGTATTTCTGGTGAAATTTTTACAGTCTTGTGTTAGATTATTTTCCTTTCTTTCTATTCCAGTTTCCTTAATATTTGACATTGCTCGTTGCCCAAACCTTTTACTCTTGTTCTTTCATGTGTTTATGTTTCACATTTACGTATGTTTGCACACCCTAAAGAAAAATTAAACAATATATTTCAAATGTATATAGTTCAGTGTATCAATGCATAACTCTGCTAACACAGATTTCTATAGTATGTACATTTTTTTTCTAAGAGTTTGCCCTGGCTATTTGCCATTATCAATATTTCTCTTTGAAATTGATTAGTGATATATTTTGTAACCCCTTTAGCAATACATAAATGTATTCTATAGCTATCATGATAATTATGAAGGGATAATATTTCTTCAGATTCCCCAAAGGATCAGATTGACTTGTGGGTCCTACAGACTTGAACTGACTGGAGATATCCTAGATTGTTAAAATTAGTTCAGCAAGCCTACTTCATTGTTTATTACCATAGTTTTCATTTTGACATGTTCAGGACTATCAGTGATGTCAACATGATGATAATAAATCCTTCAGCAACTTGAAGCTCATTATACTGTACTATATTAACAAAAATAGCATTTAACATTATTCAAATGTTTGATGGATCTATGGCTTAAATCATTTAGTATATTATTTTATTAAGTATACTTTCTATTTTGGAAAGAATTCAGATAAGAAATACATTTTTGTACAATAGACAAGAAAATAAACAACCGTGCATTTTCAGCGAAGTATTAAATTGTGCCTCATAATTTGAACACTTTTACTGTATTCATTACCTTAAGGACTAAAAGGAGTTAATAAAAGCAAACATATCTTCCCCATCTGATATATTTTGTTCCTTATTATCTGCAAAATAAAATAGATATCATACTCATGTTATAAAATTAAACTATTAATTTCAATATTTTTAAATGGTTGCAAATAGACTATAAGATGAACATTTCATAAAAATGACCTGACCTTAACATTTTAAAGCAAAATGACATGGGTTTTTTTGCTCAAAATAGTTAGAATCTGTTTTTATCAAACTCTTAAGGTCCAGATGAAGGTAAATATTTAATGAATCTTTAATTATATTATTGTTTAAACCACATTTATGAGTAGATATTTGCATTTAAGATTTCCTCCACACTTGTGTGACAATAATTCTGGCAAGCGTGTAATTTAGAAATTTTATAAAATTAATGTTTTCAAATTCCACATGAAAAAATTCCAACAGCATCTGAAAGTTACTTGGCTTAAAGTACCAACATTAAAACACTTTTCAGTTGATTCCATGAGTAGAGAACAGCTAAGCTGCTTCACAAGGATACGAGAAAAACTATAGGGAGATGGAAGAGTTCGAAGCCAGCATTTTTCTAGTTCCGACTTCTAAGTATAGACTCGAAAGCCTGGGGCAGGCCTCACTGAGCTCCGTCTGATAACATACCCGTCACTGCTTCAGCGGTTGCTGTCACGAGTCCCCACATCTATTAAAATGCACTTCATCAAAATGTAGTCATCTTTCCTAGTTCTTTCTAGCGGAAACATATTTTAAAAATCTGAATAAGGTACACTTTGGAATATCACCATTGTACATAACTACCAAAGGAATAAAGCAACAATCAGTTTGCCAACAAAATGAATTTAGGAAAAATACACTGGGAGAGCATTTTTTATGTCATTACCTTAAGACTTTCATCAGTTGTTCTTTCCTATTTTGACGCTTCCAAAAAAAAAAAAAAACCTGATGCTACAAATCAATGCTTTATTAGCAGGATTTTTCTTTTTATTCTAGGGGTTTAATCTACGCAATCAATTACGTTACCTCTGAATAGAATACTGGATTAAAAGCTTCAATAATATGCTGTCCTATGGCTTGGACATAGAATGATAGTAATAGTGTAACCTGGGGATATTTTAAGACTATTTTTGTTAATTCCACTTGAAGATTGGCCATTACTTTTGGCATGCATTTCAACATTCTACCATTGTCCTACAATTTTCTGGTGTTCATTTGTCACACTGACAGAAACCGGTTTAAAATTTAAATCCATATCCCTCCTGAATCCTATAAAAGAGTTTGTAAGCCAAAGCCTGTGCGGTGACTGATGACGCTCCTGTCGGGGGCCAGAAGATCCAGCAGAACTGCTCAACAAGTTTCTTAACAAGATAAGCAATAGGGCAGATTACAGAAAAGCAAATGTCTTCTCATAAGGTTGCTTCCACAGTCTTCTTCATATTTGCTCCCTAAAGTCATTTCCACAAATATGCTATTTCAAAAGTAGGATGTATTCCTATACATATATTGATATTTAATTCTCTCTTAGCTCATTTACACACAATAGAAGCATATAGTAAAAGATTCCTAAAAAACATACACTTTAATGTAATCAAAGTATTTTTTATCTCGAATATAGATAGATAGGATTTGACTTTACACTAACTCTACTATTAGTTTATTCATCATTATGACTCAGTTCTCTCTGTTTGCAGATTTCCAACATCAAGACTATTGCCCATTAAAGTGCTCTTCCTTTACACCGGTTTCTCTCACGGCCTAAGCCATGGAGGATTATTGTTGCATAGTCTCATTCCAACACAAGCCATAGTCAAACGTGCGTTATTCTAAGAGACTTTTTTTCTAACTGCATATTTAACCTACAGTGAAAGTCACAAAAAGTGTGCTATTAAAAGACAAAGCTATATTAATAATTTTATCCAGATGCATGAAGTTCTTGTGTTTACCCCCTTCCTCTTATGGCAGAATATATGCATGCCTTGATTAAATCACTTGTCATATGCATTTTACCTGGGCTAAGTGGTCTATAGTTTTAAAAATATGACAGCTTGTTGACTTTACCTGCTTAACCATTGTGGTACTTTCTATGAAAAAGTAAACTTACAACATACCATTGATGTGTTTATTTCTGTTACGTCTGTCTACTCAACAAAGCAGACCCACTAGACAAGAAATTAAGGGGTTGTGTTCCCAGGGACTGCCACCAGCTTCTGAGACAACACACATATGCACTATACCTTATTCCTCAATGCACCAGGAAAGTTCTAATGATTGATAGGCTTATGTATTATCCTCATGCTGACATGAGTATAATTGCTTTAACTCTCATAAAAAATTAGAAATTAGTTCAAGGTTTTGTATAGTTTTCCTCTGGAATTATAACAAAATACTAGTCACATCATCTTAGATAATTTGAATACTTTTAAAAGGCTTTAATACCTATAATTCACATGAAATGGTATCAAAAGGAAGGCAAAAACTGCCGAAGTCTGTGTTGATATCATATTGTGACCCATGTGTTACAGAAAAGAAGAACAGCAAATGATTACTGAAAGCATTTTTGGGAATAAGACTTAAAAGGAACAATTGGTCATTAATTAATTTTAGAAGCACATTTTCTATTCATCCATAAAGTGCATTACAATTGCACAGGAAAAGAGCTATGATTAGAAGTGCAATTATATTGATTCACTTAACTTGAATATACAACTAATTCACTGAGGTTGCAAACATCCAAAATATAATATCCTTAATGGAGTAGGTTGAAGTATGTGGAATTTGGTTTTTAAGACAAAAAGAGAAATCCTCTGGAACGCATACTCAAAATGTATTAGAAAGTATTCAAAGGACAATATCCTGTGAAGTTCCGATGCCACCCTTGACAGTTAACGTTCCTGAAAAAATGACACAGCTAGAAATGTGTGAAGACTTCATAAGAAAAGCGTGCCATACCTGTCTATGAGACTAAATTACCACCAGAAAAATAGCTTCACAAAGTGAATAAGACCAGGGATAACCTAGCTTTCTAACAGAAGGAACATAAATATAATTGCATCTGCCATAGCCGTGATCAATGCAGCCCAGCATTCTGGTAGTGACCCTCAAGAGTATGAGACCTGCCTACTTGGTTGTTCTAACAATTCAAACATAGCATTTCCTACTGAGCTCTCTATCCCCATCTAATCTAATATTCTCTTTTGACTTTAATTATAATTAAAGATATTTTAATTTTCCTCACCACTTAGGTACTGATGATTTTGACTTTTCATTATACCCACACTTCCAAACTCAGTTATCAGCTCTTCCCTTCAACTGTCTCCTGCTTTAAATGCCTCCTTTTAATTACTTTCATTGCTACTCTGGTTCATGAATGTATTATCTTATACCTGGGTTATTGCAGTCTTTTTTAATGCATTTTCCAAGTCTCCTGTTTCTCCAAGTTAAGATTTCAAACCAATTGCTACTGAAATGATCATCATAAATTATCACTGTGGCACACTCCTGCTCAAAAATTTTGATGGTCTCCCTTAATGAGAGAATATGCCTTAAACATTGACACCAACATTTAAGGATCTCCATATCTGAACTTGAGTAGGCTGTGTAATGCAAAAATTATGTTCCTCAGTAATAAAAATCATTGGGTAAAAGGAGGAAATAAGACCATACAAGGTTAAAACTAGAGTGTCTAGGGGCTGC
Source organism: Equus caballus (assembly GCF_041296265.1). Taxonomy (NCBI): domain Eukaryota; kingdom Metazoa; phylum Chordata; class Mammalia; order Perissodactyla; family Equidae; genus Equus; species Equus caballus. Next base: position 70,438,162 of record NC_091701.1, on the reverse strand, counting down.
ATAAATTATTGAGCTGTTAATTTGATTTCCCCCATATTTATTGTCCCGTATGTGAAATTATTGCCAGACTTTGACTTTCCTTTCCTTAGGAATTTGTTTTTATGAGGGAGAAAGCAACAGCTATTTGAAGGTGCTGGCTCTGGTTATCTTTTATGAATCATTTAAGAATATTGAAGAAATTATGCTAGGTGCCCAGTAGGATAGAAGGAAAGAGGAGGCTGGTAATTTAAGGGCAATGGCTTGGAATAAGGTAGTGATGTCTTGGAGCGTAGATTCCATAATTACTAAATATCCATGGAGGTACCCAATGTTGGTGTTGGGAACAATGCTTCATGAATATTGTCATGTTTCTGCATCGTCAGAGCTTCCAGAGCAAAGAGCACTTGTACCTGAATTTAAAGAGGACTGAATGGCAAACACACCTTTGAAGTTATAGATTGTATATGGCTCTAAAGGAATGTAAAGTATGTGTTCCTTTGGATCCATTTGCTTACATTCTAAGGATCCTAAATCCTGAGTCATTTCTTTACATTTCAGGCTAGTGAAAGAGAGCTAGAGACCTTCTCCCCACTCGCCAGCCCTCCTTAGACAGGATTTGTTTATATTCCAGAACAAAGGTCCCCCTCACTCTATCTCCGGAGGAAGAATGTCCAGATGTACCAGGTGCCCCACATAAGCTCCAGGTTTCATAATTCCAGAATCCATCTCCTCTGGTACAACTTCTGCATTTGCAGGTGACATTTTGCTCTCATTGCATTGGTAGGGGAACCATTGCCACTAAGATTGCTTGGTGAATAAATAAAAAAATTTGTTCTCTGATCCAGAAGTACAGTGTTCCTGTTAGTATATATAGATATAGACATAAATAGATGGAGATAGAAACACACACACATACTCTGTATATATACAGATATGTGTGCGTATATGTATATATATGTGTGTGTGTGTATACATATATATGTATATACATCGTGTGCATATATGTATATATATAACTACAGCAGGCTATCATATTAATGAGGTAACACCTAAAATCCTGCACAGTTTCCGACTTAGTCAGTATCAAGAACTACCTGAGGTAAGAAAAATGTTGCAGACTCTGAAATATGGAAAGACTACAACAGAGACTACTTTCAGAACCAATTAGGAAAATAAATGTGAATTTTTGACGTATAACAATAGGAAATTCCCCAATATTTGGCACTAATTAATGCCCTTTAGCTTTTGAAGTTGCTAATTTTGAAAAGGAAGAAATTTTAAATTTCCTTGAGATGGATTGGATTGAAGTTGGAGGTACTGTGAATCAAGTTGAATTTTTCACCGTGCAGTTCGTATATTCATGCCTCCTGTTGATGTAGCCCATTTATGGTGGCTAAATGAGTTTAGTGAACTGGGTATTAGAAGTAATGAGGATAGGGGCCAGCCCCGTGGCCCAGTGGTTAAGTTCGTGTGCTCCCACTTTGGCGGCCCAGGGTTTCGCCAGTTCAGATCCTGGGCGCGGTCATGGCACATCTCATTAGGCCATGTTGGGGTGGTGTCCCACATGCCACAACTAGAAGGACCCACAACTAAAATATACAACTACGTACTGGAGGGGTTTGGGGAGAAAAAGCAGGAAAAAAAAAAAAAAGATTGGCAACAGCTGCTAGCTCAGGTGCCAATCAAAAAAAAATGGAAGAAGTAATGAGGATATTAGGAAGGAGGCAAGGGAAGAAATACAGCAAAAGACTTTAGCGTCCATGTTCGAAGGAAAGTGGGTAACTGTGGTTCTTACGTCAATTCTAACATAATAGCACTGCTGTATTTTAAGCAACAATTCCACTATGAACTATGTATCATATTTCCTATTGTGGTTCTGTCCTTGATGTTAGTGAGCACAAAATCAGAGACCTTATTAGAAGCACAAAAAGAGCACTTTAGGAATAGATGTAACAAGGGGACTAATGGAGGAGAAATGAGAGACAGATGTGATATGACCTGAGATCATATAATGTAATGACACCGTATAAAGGTCTAGTCCCCATTATGTTCTCATCTGGAGCAGAATCTTGTTGAATCCCTTTGGCTAACCTTGGAGAGCACAAAAGTGTGGCTGATAGAAAACCAAACAATGTCGTCCGCCTTTTACAGGTTGGTTGGGTAGCTTGAACCACTAAGAGCCTCAGCGAGTTTGCAGACAATTATGTGACACGATATATATCCTTCATATCGCTAACAGTGAAACAAATAAAATAATTGATAATAAACAAGAAATGAATGGCCTCTGCTTGTCACTTCTAGCAACTCTCTCTTTTTCCTCACTGCATATACTATGCCTGCAAGTCCTGCTGTGTATAGTCTTTAATCCATGCTGCCTCATGCATCTTTAATAGAACTGCATGGTCAGCAATTTCAAGATCCCTAAATGTGCATAATTGACATCAGTAAAGGTTAATTATAGCTACCCATAAAGTTTCATTACAATCTAGCAAAGAATAAAACCAAGCTGAACATTTTAATTATTGTATAAATTATAATTATCTGGTCAGAGTAGTAGTCACTGTAAACAGGGTTGAACTAGTCTTCTGAAACAGGATTTTTGAAACAATGATCTATTTCATAAATAAAACAGTGCAACTTAAGTAACGATCATACAGTTTCAATATTAACGATTTTAGCAGAAACTCTAGTTACTATTTTGAAAATCATGTAAAATAGGTAAAAAGGGAAATGTACAGTTTTTTTTTCTTGTCTTATGGAGCAGGGTGGACAAAATTAAATTGATCTTATTCCTTTTTTCTCAACAGACTAACATCAGCAGTCCATACATGCCCTTTCATATATTTACTTATTTTTAACCCTAAAGGAACTCCCATAAACATCCAAAAATTAGAATATTCTGTGTAAAACACACCAGTCTACATGCTGCTCAAAGGGGAGAATTTGTAAATATTTTATATTTTTGTTAAATCTTTGATTAAAAGGAGATGAGCACTGAGATTCAACAGTCAGCTACTGAGAAAAATAAAGATAAGAATTTTCAATTAAGGGATATCTCAGAATGATTCCTCAGGGAAAGCAACACATATTGGGTTATTGATACTTATTGGTAGTTGTAGTGTAGTTTGAAGTATAGTAGTAACAGTTGGAATCAAGGTGGCAGGAAATAATTAACAATATTTTTAGGACTACATCATAGGAAATTTTTGCAACCATATATAGTGCTTGTTTCTAAGCCTAAGATTAAGATTTTCTGGATAAAAGCTTGTAAATGATTTCTTGGGTCACATGCCCCTTGCATGTTCAGAGAAAGACAATTCAAATCTTTTGCCACCTCCTAGGCCTTTTCCCTTGGTAAAATAATGCCAACTCTGTTCAAGTATTACAAGGACACTTATATTTGTCTAAGCTAATAATGGTAATTGAATTACCTTAGGCATTATTGGTTTAAGCGTAGACATGGTAAGTGTGGTAGATTGTAAAGATGCCTACAATCATACTATGCACACTTTTTGTGTTATTTGACTTTGCAGCACCTTCCATCAAGAGGTATCTATTTCTAAATTTCTTCAGCCTGGGCTTGGCCACGGAATTTGCTTTGGCAAATTGTACAGAAGTATTCACAATGCAAGCAGAGACATGAAACATACCTGTGTGTTGGGGCTTGCCATTTTTTACTACTCTTTGAAATTCTTTGACCACCTCTGTGTAAAATCCCAGAATAACTTGCTGGAGATAAGTGGCCCAGTGATTTGCATCAACGCTTCTGAGAGCCAGCTAATCACCATGTGTATATACATGACCATACACAGCCTCTGTCTACACATGCAAGTTCAGCTGACATCCAACTGAGTTAGACACAGACTGTGCAAGTTTAGCTCAGCTGTATTTGATATCCCACATATTTTTGAGCAAATAAATGACTGTTGCTTTGATATATAAATTATTGGAGTAGATTTTTATATGTTGCAGCAAAGGCTAACTGATACATTATGCAACCTGTGTACCCAGATGAAATAAGGGAAAGCCTGCTGGTAGACTGAAAAATTTTTCTCACTCCTTTTTGCCTTTGGATGCAACTATATAAGGAAATAAGACCAATGTGATGGTATGAGAAAGCAGATGATATTTTGAATATGGAAGAATAGAAAAACAAGGAAATGTAGGTCCTTGATTACATCATATTATTGGATCCATGAATTATCTGACTCTTGAACCACTTTACCTCCAGACTTCTTTTCTATGTTAAAATAAATACATACTCTATTGTGTAATTGATTGTTATCTGGTCCTCTCCACTTGCAGCAAAAGCATCGTAGCTGATACAATGACTCTGAAGAAACACATGACCCGGGGAGAGCTAGAGCCTGAGAATCTATGTCAGAACACTTCCACTTGAGGAAAATAAATCATTACAACTTTTCATGGGTACTTAAGCTTGAAAGAAAATAACTGGAGACAGGAGGGCTTCACACGCATAGCTTGCATCCCCTACAATATGTTTGTCAAAATATGGGGATGGATCAAGCTGAGAGCTAAAAAACTATGCCAAAAACCTTTGAAAATATAGTAAAAATTCTCAGACTCTCTAGGCTGGAGAGAACAAGGTCTGCCAGGCTTGCAACTGCCTAGAAGCAGGAATGAACCAAAGATAGACTCAGTTTTACCAAAACTGCAGTGATTCTTGACAAAATTTAGTCCATTACTTGCTTAAGATCATCATTTCTTTACTCTGTCAACTTAGCAGAGGAATTGTTGGACTCTCCCTGACAGAAGATAAAATCATCATAAGTCTCTACACTTTATATATATATATATACACACACACACATAAGATCCAACATTCAATCCAAAAGTATGACGCTAGAAAGTAGAAGGAGCTGTATGATCAGTAAACAAGAGAAACAATAGAATCAGTCTCCCAAATGTTTGCAATAATGCAATCGGCAGACAAAAACTTTAAAATCCCTAATATTAAAATATTCAATTAAATATAGTAAACTGGAAGATTCAAGAAGTGCATTAAACCCAAAGTAGGATAAATGTAATGCGCTCCCACTCACAAAAAGACATACATGTTTACACATCATAGATAACTTATTGAAGGACTACATAAAAAGAAAGTCTAAAAGCAGTCAGAGAAAAAAGACACATTGCCACTGAAATGCAACAATAAGACTTATAGCTGACTTCTGAACAGAAATGATGGATGCAAGAACACGATGGGTCTTGTCAAACTAGAATTCCCTGACTAGCAAAAGGATACTTTAAAAATAAAAGTGAGTTTGAAAAATAAATTCAAAAGATGAGTCTTGTGTCCAAAAAAATCACTAAAAGGAGTTCAGGCAGAAGGAAAATAATCCCAAATAAAAAGAAATCAGCACAGAAAAGAAATTATGTCAGAAAAGATAAATATATGGGTACATATGTAAATACATCTTGTGTGGTTAAACAATGCTAATAATGTTTTCTATAGCTTAAAACAAGTGTAGAATTGCTATTCTTGACAATCCTAATACAAAAGGTTGGATATGGGATGAAGGAGACAGAAGTCAAAGTGTTCTAAGATTCCAAAAGGAAACAACTCCATGAATCGGGACCTTATGATCCCTGTAGACAAACTAACTGAAAGTCTCTCTTTTACTTTCCTAAAGACAGGGTTTCTCTCTACCTTTTGTGGTGTCCTTCTCTCAGTTTACTGTATTCCTTCCACTATGTTTTTTCAAACAACTTGTTACACAGAACATTGCCGTGAAGCAGAGAAGATGAGAAGCTAAAAGCTGAAATGGTAAGTAAATTGCCCGAGGTTATATATCTCATATGCAATAAAACCAAGATTTAAAGGCAGTTCTTCTGATCCAAGATCAATGTTATTTGCTACCACTTTGTTTTGTTTTCCAGGGTTTACTGACATTTATCAATTTTTTCCCTCAGATTTTCTGGAACAGTTTTGCTGATAGCCAGATTTTGATGGATTTCCAATGAAGGAATTACTAAACCACTAGTGTCAGACTCTTGTAAATCCGGGAGCATGTTCACTGCAATTTGTGGACTTTTTCATAACTGATGTGTTTGGAATTTATGCATTGATTTCACAGTTAACATGGTTGTTATTTGTTTCCTCTAATATCGTGATTTCAGGTTGAGAGAGAAAATGTTGCCCTGTCATCAGCATATAAGTACTTAATGTTTTACACATTTCTTGAAAGTAATGCTTGAACATAGGCAATATGATGAAATACTAGTTGACGGTATTGGTAATAATTATATCATATCATTAAAATAAACACCTAATAAGTAAAAGTCAAGACATGAGTCAAATATCGTTGAGTAGAAAGAGTTTCAATCATAATGTTTCCTTAAACACTCTAAATAAGTATAATTTTGCCTTGAATATTAACACTTTAAGTCCAATATTGAAACCTTACGGTAGGCTGAATAATAACCTTCATCTAAGATGTCCATGTCCTAAGCCACATAAACTGTGACTATTACCTTATATGGCAAAAGAGACTTTCAGATGTGGTTGAATTGAAAATCTTCTGACGAGGAATTTATCCTCGATTATATGGGTGGTTCTGTTGTGATCACAGGGATCCTTCTAAGAGGGAAGCAGGTCACTGAAGAGATAGAAGGAGATGTGAAACCAGAAGCAGAGAGATTTGAAGATATTTCACTGCTGGCTTTGAAGATAGTGGAAGGGGTAAACCAAAGAATGTAAGCAACGCAGCTCTAGAAACCAGAAAAGGCAAATGCAAGGATTCTGTCCTCAGAGCCTCCCCAAGGAAACAGCTTTGCCATTAGACCAGTGAAACTGCTTTAGGATGTCTAAACTCCAGAATTGTAAGAGAATACACGTGTGTTATTTAAGTTTGTGCTGTTCTTACAGCAACAATAAGAAACAGATAAAGAATTTTTCAACTCTTTCTTAACTATGAACTTAAACGTTTCACTTAAGTAGCTACATGTGTTTTATTGTGCTCGATTTTGAATTCTTCTGGAACTCAATTTTAATCTGTAATATTGATTCTATGTGTAATTTTATGCAACGCACTTAACATCTCAGTATACTTCAATTTCAGCATCTTCAAAACGGAAATTGTGTATCTAGGAAGTCCCATGGTGTATTTTCACTCCTAGTCTGGATTTCCTCAATGGAAGAGCATTATGAAAGAATGTCAGATACAGGTCAATAATATCTACTCAATAGCAGAAATGATTACTAAACTAATGTCTATAAACTTTCAGATTCTTATCTGAGAGAAACTGCATTTGGGGTCTCGCACGCCTGTAGGAAATATCATTGAAAGGCAATGCAAATCAGAGTGGTTGCTCCTGCAGCAGCCATTCCCTGCAGGGACCTTTCAGACATAGGAAAATGCACTGCCATGCAAGAGAGTTTCTGCTAGAGCTTATACCTGAGGCACAAATCTAGAGCCCAGGTTTTGCCACTACCAGAGATAATGAATAAACAAAACAATATAATTTACTACTCAGATTGTAAGATCTTTAAGTCAAGAAACGTTATTTAAATTATTCAAGTCATAGATGGAATGTGCCATTTAGCCAGAGGAAAGTGAAATAGTAAACAATGAAATAGGAAAAAATGAAATGGGAAGCAAAGAGTCTCTAAATATTGCATTAAGTACTGAAGATTTTACTTTTCAATTACCAAAAAATTACTTTTCTCTTAATTATTGCCAGTTTTTTCCTAGAAAAATTTTTAAAAAGTAATAGCTGAGGTCACATTCTACTTGAGCAGACCCATTCTTTTGGAGAACAGGAACTAACATGGGCAGTCACGAAGTACACAGGGAACTTCCATGTCCTAACTGATTGAGAAAAGCCTTCAAAATTGTTCTTGAAAATTATTAAATTCATAACATTTCATCGTGATTTTTACCCCGATATTTTACCAAAGTCGTGCTTTAACACTGAATATTCAGCTGTCTTGCAAATACAGGGTGAAAACCGTGTTACATTCTGTTGTTCAGATGAGGAAAAGTCCCAAGAATCCCAGTGAGCCCTTTGCCCAAAGAGAAGGGGCTAGCCTCCTCTTTGTGCTCTTGTGTTAATGCTACCCATCGGCATTTATTTATTTGACAAATATTAATTGCCCTATGTAAGGAACTAATAGAAGCTTAGAATAAAAATAACCATAAGAGGAGGTGGAACAAACAATAAGGTGGATGGATAAATTAGAATATAATGTGTCATATATTTTAATACAATTTTTAACCGTGTACTAGAAAATCCAAATGCCATTTATTCCAGTGATGCTGTACTCTTATGTGAAAACTAGTTTTACTTACAAATGTGTCCTTTACTTTTGGAATAGTCTATAAATTAATGACTTTAGATAGTCACTTACAAGAAATCAGTTAGTAAATCAGTTCATTATTTCAACAAACATTCACTAATATTTTCCAAAGTAGTAATCTCTTTGTACTAGGGAACATAAATATTAGTGAGAAAATGTTTTCATAAATGATACGTATCTTTCACATAGAATAGCCTATTTTGAATACAATTTAGACAAGGATTTGGGGCAAACTCTTGATATCAACTTATTCTATAAATCTTTTTTTTTTTAAGATTTTATTTTTTCCTTTTTCTTCCCAAAGTCCCCCGGTACATAGTTGTATATTCTTCGTTGTGCGTCCTTCTAGTTGTGGCATGTGGACGCTGCCTCAGCGTGGTTTTATGAGCAGTGCCATGTCCTCACCCAGGATTCAAACCAACGAAACACTGGGCTGCCTGCAGCGGAGTGCGCGAACTTAACCGCTAGGCCACGGGGCCTAGAATATGGCCTAGAATATGGCCAGCCCCATATTCTATAAATCTTTATCAAACTGATTGATAAACCTTGATGTTGGTGTTGTCAGGCTGGAACATGGTAAAACCCTTTCCAAAAAGGGAGTTAATGTTAATTAATGCATTACAGGGGATATAAATTAATAATTTTGGTGTTTCAAATATCATAGGATTTAATTAGCGTATGTTAACGCAGTGTAACGAAGCTCAAAGAGGTGGTTTTGTTTATTTCTACCTTAAGGTATAAAGATTACCAGTTATTGGAAGAAGTGGGTAATCCGACGGTTATCCATCAATTTGTCATAATTCACTGCTTGGGATAATTCCTTGCCAGCAGTGGAGCCCACTGTCCACATCTCCCTCATTTGACTTCCGGCTGTGAGAAGCTCAGGTAGCTGACAGCCTCTAACCTTGGGCTCCAACTTCAGGATCTCCTGCAGCATTCCCATCAAAGCCACGCTCTTCTCAGGCAGGGAACGGAACTTAATGAGGCAAGGAGTGATAACAAAGTATGGACATATTTCCACTGCTTCTTTATGGCATTGTAGCAATCTACATTCCTGAATAGCACTGCAAAAGCAAACAAAAAACTTCATTTGGTGGCAGTAGTTAATTTCTGAACCACTTTAACGAAACCAATGTGACAGTGCCCAGGGTTTATGGAACTGGTTAGAATATTTCTCAATTCTTACAAAAGCATCACATTTAAGTGCAAAGGGCATTGTATTTAAGTATGTAGTTGGCCATTGAACTTGCAGGCATTCTACAATTGGCTTTAGAAGGACATGAGATTAATGGGCTGTAAAGTTTGGTTTCAGAAAACTTTAATCTTACAATACAGCAATAAAGGTCATGCTATTAGTTTTTCTAAATCTATGTTTAGTCATGACTGTATGGCTAAAACTTAAAGGTTATCCGTAGATACAGTGTCTACACATTGAAGGAGGGCTCCCCACTAAAACAGAGTAATTATGCTCTTATTAAAATATACATTAAGAACAATAATGATGGGGAGCACTTTCTATATCCAGCCCACTTATTTAAACTTTACATTTTTATCTCATTTAATTGTTAGAACATACTGAAGAATGTTTAGTATACACAGTTTACATGTGAAGATGAATTGCAGATTATTTAGATAGTTCGGATAAATTCAATCACCTGTTAAGTGGCAAAGATTCAAATCCAGTTTAGGTCTAACATTATAGTCTTTTTTTCTTCATTATGCCACTCTGATTCTCAACACATTTATTCAAATACAATATCTGCGGATAAAGTTTTACACATAATAACTCAGCTTTATTCTAATATTAGCCGTGGATTTTCCTTAAAGGTCGCTTTCTACCTAGTACTAAATCATGTTTCATGGTTAAATTACTTCCATGTTTTCTCCTACAGGCTGGTTTGGTATCAAGGCCACCCTTGGCCACATTCTCCACCCCAGCTCATCATCCACCACCCATTCAACCACTTTTTGACATCTATAAATATTTTAATCACCTGAGAATAAAACTTTCACATTTGACACCCATTCACCAGTCAGGAAAGTCAGGAAAGACATTTTCCCACTTGAGTCAAAAAAATAAAAATAAAAAACCCAAACAAACAAACAATAAAAGAAAAAAAATAATTTTCCACCTACCTCGTGTTATTGGTTGTAAATAAAAAGAATAACATATGCTCAGTTCTTGAGTTCACTTTACTCAGCACTGTTTCCTTCCCCTCCTCTCACAAATACTTAATGTTTTCCAACAGAAGTAAAAAGGAACTCATTACAGGGACCTGGCCTCATGGCTTAGTGGTTAAGTTCTCATGCTCTGCTTTAGTGACCTGGGATTCACAAGTTCAGATCCCAGGTGCAGACATAGCACCACTTGTCAAGCCACCCTGTGGTGGCACCCCACATAAAATAGAGGAAGACTGGCACAGATGTTAGCTCAGGGCCAATCTTCCTCACACACACACAAAAGCAATTCATTACAGAGAATAGTTACCTAATACACATTTTGGAAATGTAGATATCAGACAGGATATGAGAGAAAGGGCTCCCCAAATCAAACACTGTGTCAGGAAGTCTCTTGCTACAATTCTAAGAAACAAATTAGAAACTAGTTAAGCAAATAGAAGCAAAACATATTATTTATTTTTTATATTAATAGGCTATTATCTTAGGGACTGCTTTGCCCAAAAAATGCATATTTTTTATGTTTAATTTTGGATATTAATGTAGTCACATTCCCAGTAGACACATGGAGCTTATCACATCTAGAAATTCATAATTTTTGTTTTCCCAAGGCTTTGTATTACATATATTTTCTTGAAGGCAAATAAATGCATATTGAAAACACCCTTTAAAATTATTAATTACCTTGACAGAAAAAAATGTTTTCCCCAAAGGGTATCTGGTAATGAATTTAAAATGAATTTAGAATTTAAATTATTTTTTGTTCACTACATTTAGCAGAAATATTGCAGTCAGAAAATAAACTTAGATTTTTTTGTTTTTCTCTGCTGGGAGGTAGAAACATTGATCCAAAATTAAAGTTTAGTTATAAGGATTTCACAGGGGTATTTCATGAAATTTAGGAAGCAAGCTAAAAATGTGTGGTTATAGCACAATGTAAGATGGTGCATCCGTTTAGAATGGATATAAGCGATACATATTGGAGTCACTCTGTTCAAGCCTTTACCTTTTCTTATCCAAAAATATTTTTATAATTACACATTTAAAAACAAATACTCATAACCAATAAATAGCTATTTAAACTTGAACTTTGATTATATTGATGTTAATTTCCTGATCAAAGGTAACGACCTTTTCAGAATGTAAAATCTAACTGAAATAAAATACAGTTTTAACTGCTGTGTTTATTTAGTGCTAATAAACACTTATGGGTGCCTAATAACTTTTATGAGATAGAATAAATAGTAGATAATATCTAAAACATATATTTTATCCTTTCTTCCTCCACCTTAGTAATGAAGGGAATTTTTTTTAATAAAGAAATTAAGCCTGTTATTTCTTCAAAATGATAGGGAGAGGAAAGTCATTGGGTGGGATAACGGCTCCCAAAGCCTGGAGTGCACAGAAGGAGGTTGTTCATCCTAGATAACATGTCTAAAGCAACAAACGCACACAGCTTTTCTTATCACATCATTTATGCATTTTCACAGAAAATCGCAAGTATACAAAATTACTAGAAAAATTTGTTTCTAATTAACATTTATTGTCTTATACAATAATGAATAACAATGAATACACACATAAATGACAGTGGTAAACAACTAGGCAGTTCACAGTGAATTAGGTTATACCAGCTTGGTTAACACTATTTTGAGGTCCGTTTATTGACTCTTTGAAGAAGTTGTGGATGCTTTGTGTAGGGTAATATTATTCATCTAAATATAAGTAATCCAAAATTTAGAAAAAGATCTAACTGTTGAAGAGGCTCTCCGTGCCTGATTTATTAGGTCAGCACTCACAGGTCTTATATACAATAGCGTCTTTCTGTTGCACCTACAACTCTTTGCTTAAGGGTTGCTCCGGCCAGAATATCCTCTATCCTCAGGCCTGGCAGACCGTAAGTGATAGAATTTACCAGCCCAGGCACAGTACTCAACCAAAAGTGAAGGAACTTTCATGCCCCTCAGAAGACACCTCTGAGGGAGAATCCCAACTTTGTCCCAGAGGTCCCCACTGGGATTGAGCTCCAATCACCCAAAACACCAACACTTCTTCTAAGCCCTGTCTCACTCGCTCCCCCTGCTGGTAGTTCCCATAATCATCTCTCAGGGAAACTACTTGCGTTGAAATCCAGTCTCAGGGTCTCCTTCCGGAATAGACCAACGTCAGACAAGAAGATGCTTATGAAGCTGATGATTTTATAGTAAATTATGTTCTCAAGGGGTAAAGCATTAAATTATTTTTAAAATTTAAGATCATCTTTAACTTGCCAAAATCCTTTGCCTTATTTTCCTTTATGAAAAAAAAAAAGAAAACAATTTTTGTCTTGTCTTTTAGGTGTGTAGCTTCCCTATCTTTCCTTTAGATATGTACTTTTGACACTTTTAATATTTTTTAAAAAATCAATGCTCTCTTTCGTATAAGGGAAGTTAACATGATTTTTGATTAAAGACAATAATTTTTTATCTGTCCTAAATTATCTGGTAAAGTCTGAGAATAGGGAGAATATTTTTAAAAAATGAATGAAATATTAACATTGATCTAGTGCAAATTTTTTATGGTTTTGGTCAATTTGTTTTTGGGAGAGGTATGTTCAAATTTCTCCTTACAAGCTGCTAAATTTTGCATTCATATATTTTGAGGATATACTTTTTTGGAGATAGGGTTTCAGCTTATAGGACTTCTCTGTCCCTCTTTCCTTGCTCACCCCAATATTTTTGTTTTGTTTTGTTATTGGAGACTTTTGTCTGATTTTTAAATTGATACTCATATTTTGTGACTTTCGCAGCGTATTTTTCTATTTATTTTCAACCACTTTATAGCATCATGCTTTAGGGATGCTCTTATACACATAATAAAGCTAGATTAAAAAAAAAAACCCTCAACCTGTGAATTTACTGATAAGGAATCTACTCTCAGTTGGATTGTCATATTTTAGTGGTCCTTTCTTTTTCATTGATGTAAAGATATTCACTTTATCTGTTCAGTGTGTTGATGTTCCATTGTAGCTGATTTTTAATTTATTTGGTTTAACACTTCTCAGAAATCACTGGGTTCTTTTAATCTGGGAATTCATGTCATACTTAAATTCTGAAAATATATTATCAAATTTATCTTCAAATATTCATGTTTAATTTTAAAAATGTCTTTCCTTCTTAATTTCTATTGCAAAGTTAGAATGAGGTTGTAACTTTTCATTCTATCATCTATATTTATTAAATATTTTTACATTACTTAATTTCCTTGTGACTTGTGGAATTTTGCTGCTCATATGTTGTTTAATTTATCCATTGAGGTTTGATTTCAATTATCATAGATTTTCTTTAAATTTGCTTTTTGCCTTTTGTCCATTCCGATTGTTCTTTTTCTTCATCATTCTCTTTTTCTATGATAGTTTACATTATTTTTAATATATTTAATTATTTCATCTTCTGAAAACAGTTTATTTTGTTCTCTAGTTTCCTTCAAATTATTATATTTTGGTAGTTGGAAACTACTAAGTCTGTGTTGCATCTGCTGCCTTTGCCACATAGTGATTTATTTTCTCACGTGATTTAATTTTTTAAAATTATGAAGATTATATCCAATAGTTTTTGTTTTCCAGTTGTATTTTCCTATGCCCATGAATATGACATTATTCCCCCCAAAATTCTGCATTTTGTTTTACTAACGTCTCAGTTTTGCCTTGAGCCCATCCTATGATTTATGGATATTTAGGTAGGATAAATTTGGACAACACGTGAGCTTTAATCTCAAATTTTCATGTGAAATATTCTTTTTTTGGTCCTACATAGAGCACAGGTATGTTACAAGCTTCCCTGCCACCCAACTTAGGATTTTGTTTTTGTTGTTTTTTAATTGCATTACACAACAACGGGGGCTGGCCCCGTGGCCCAGCAGTTAAGTCGGCGCCCTCTGCTGGGTAGCCCAGGGTTTTGCGGTTTCGGACCCTGGGCGGGAGCATGGCACTGCTCTCAGGCCACGTTGAAGCAGCGTCCCACATGACACAACTAGAAGGATGTGCAACTAAGATATACAACTATGTACCGGGGGGATTTGGAGAGGTAAGGCAGAAAAAAAAAGATTGGCAACAGTTGTTAGCTCAGGTACCGATCTTTAAAACAAAAAGAAATACACAGCATAGAATTTACAATTTTAACCATTTTTAATTGTACAGTTTAGTGGCATTAAGTGCATTCACATTTTTGTGTAACCATCACTACTATCCATCTCCAGAATTTGTTTCATCTTCCCAAACTGAAATTCCATGCCCATTAAACAATAACTCCCCACTCTCTCCTTCCCCTGGTCCCTGGCAATCACCATTCTGCTTTCTGTCTCTACGAATTTGACTACTCCAGGTACCTCATATAAGTAGACTCATAGAGCACTTGTTCTTTTGTGAGTGGTTCATTTCACGTACCGTAATGACTTCAAGCTTCATCTATCTTGCAGCAAGTGTCACAATTTCCTTCTTTTGTAAGGCTGAATAATATTCCATTCTGTGTATATACCACATTCTGTTTGTACATTCATTCATCAAAGGACACTTAGGTGGCTTCCATCTTCTGATTATTGCACACAATGCTGCTATGAACATAGGTATACGAATATCTGTTCTGTTCAAGTCTCTGCTTTCAATAATTTTGCTATATACCCAAGCTGGAATTGCTGCATCATATCATACTGCATTTCTGTTTTTTTGAGGAACGGCCATACTGTTTTCCAAAGCAGCTGCACCACACAGGTTACTTACCCACCAGCAATAAAGCACAACAGTTCCAATTTCTATGCATCTTTGCCAACACTTGTAATTTTCTGTATTTCTTTGTTTGTGTTTTTTTTTTTTTTAAATACTAGCCAACCTAATGGGCATGAAGTGGTACCTCTTTGTGGTTTTGATTTGTAGTTCCCTAATGATTACTAATGTTGAGTAGCTTTCCAAGTGCTTATTGGCTAGTTGTATATCTTCTTTGAAGGAATAAATACTCAACTCCTTTGCCCATTTTTATATCAGGTTGTTTTTCTTGTTGCCATTGAGTTGTAGGAGTTATTTATGTATTCTGAATCTGAATCCATTATCACGTATATGATTTGCAAATATTTTCTCCCATTCTGTAAAGTGTCTTTTCTCTCTGTTGTTAGTGTTCTTTGATGCACAAAGGTTTTTAATTTTCAAGTCCAATTTATCTATTTTTTCTTTTGTTGCCTGTTACTTTAGTGTCACATCCAAGAAATCATTGGCACATCCAAGGTCATGAAGGTTTCCAGTGTGTTTTCTTCTAAGAGTTTTATAGTTTTAGCTCTTACATTTAGGTTTTTGATCTTGAGGTAATTTTGAGACTTTTTTTAATTGTTGTAAAAAACACAACAGTATTTATCATCTTACCTATTTTAAGCGTGCAGTATGGTATTATTAACTATATGCATATTGTTGTGCAAGAGATCTCTAGAACTTTTTCATTTTGCAAAACTAAAATTCTATATCCATTGAACATCAACTTCCCTTTTCTCCATCCCCCCGTCTCCTGTCAACCACTATTCTACTTTCTGTTTCTGAGAGTTCTACTACTTTATATAACTCACATAAATGGAATTATGTAGTATTTGTCTTTTTGTGGCTGGATTATTTCATTTAGCATAATGTCCTTAAATTTCATTTGTGTTGTACTATATGACAATATTTCCATGTATTTCAAGGATAAATAGTATTCCATTGTATGTATATGCTACATTTTCTTTATCTACTCATCTGTTGATTGATGTTTAGGTCACTTCCACGTCTTGGCTCTTGTGAATTATTCTGCAATGGACATGAGTATGCAGATATCTCTTTGAGATCCTGTTTTCAACTGTTTTGGATACCCAGAAGTTGGATTGCTGGATGATATAGTAATTCTATTTTTAATTTTTTTGAGGAACCTCCATAGTATTTTCCATAGTGATTGCACCATTTTACATTTCCACCAACAGTATACAAGAGTTCCAGTTTCTCTACATCCTCACCAACATTCATTTTCTTTTTCTTTGATAGTGGCCATTTTTACAGGTGTAAGGTGATATCTCATTGTGCTTTTGATTTTCATTTCCTTCATGATTAGTGATGTTGAGCATCTGTTCATATACTTGTTGATCATTTGTATGTCATCTTTGGAGAAATATCTTTTCAGATCTTTTGCCCATTTTTAAATCAAGTTACTTGGTTTTTTGTTGTTGATATGTAACAGTTCTTTATATGTTCTGGGTATTAACTCCATATTAGATATATGGTTTGCAAATATTTTCTCCTATTCTGTTGGTTTCCTTTACCTTCTGCTGATTGTTTTCTTTGCCAGGTAGGAGTTTTCAAGTTTAATGGAATTTTATTTGTCTATTTTTCCTTTTGTTGCCTGTGCATTTGCTGTCATAGCTAAAAAACCTTGCCAAATCTAATGTAATGAAGATTTTCCCAAATTTCTCTTCCAGGATTTTTGCAGTTTCAGGTCTTACATTTAGGTCTTTAATCCATTTTGAGTTAAGTGTTATACATGGTTTAAGGTAAGGGTCAATTTCATTTGGCATGTGGATATACAGTTTTCCCAACACCAATTTTTGAAGAGACTATCCTTTCCCCATTGAGTAACCTCGGCACCCTTGTCCAGGATTATTTGACCACATACGTGGGGATTTATTTCTGAGCTCTCTATTCTGTTCCATTGGTCTATATTTCTGTCTTAATGCTAGTACCATACTGTTTTTATTACTATGTCTTTGTAATATGTTTTGAAATCAGAAAATGTGAGACCTGAAGCTTTGTTTTGCTCTCTCCTGATTGTTTTGGTATTTGGGATCCTCTAAGATTCCAGATTAATTTTAGGATGCTTTTTTCCATGTCTCTTAAAAATGCCTCTGGGATTTTGATAAACCAGTCAATGCCACTGCATTGACTCTGCAGATCCCTTTGAGTAGTATGGGCATTTTAACAATATTAAGCCTTCCAATCCATGAACATGAAATGTCTTTCCATTAGTTTGTATCTGCTTTAATTTTTTTCAGCAATGCTTTATAATTTTCAGTGTACGAGTCTTTGCCTCCTTGATTAAGTTTATTCCTAAGTATTTTATTCCTTATCACACTATTGTAAGAGGGAGTGTTTTGTTAATTTCCTTTATAGATAGTTCCTTGTTCGTGTATAGAAAGATAATTGATTTTTGTGTGTTGATGTTATATACTGCAACTTTGCTGAATTTACTAGTCCTAACATTTTTTTATGGCGTCTTTAGGATTTTTTTATGTATATAAGATCATATCGCCTGCAAAAGGGGACAATTTTACTTGTTCCTTTCCAATTTGGATGCCTTTTATTTCTTTTGCTTACCTAATTCCTCTGGCTAGGATTTCAAGTACTATGTTGAATAGAAGTGGCAAGAGTGGACATCCTTGCCTTGCTCCTGATCTTGGAGGAAAAGCTTTCAAGGTTTTCACCATTATGTTAGCTGTAGGTATTCCATATATAGTCTTTACTATATTGAGATGCTTTCTATTCCTATATTGTCAAGAGTTTTATCAGGAAAGGGCGTTGAATTTTGTCAAATGCTTTTTCAGCATCTATTGAGATTTTCATGTGATTTTTATCCTTTATTTTGTTAATGTAGTGTAACATTAATTTTCATACGTTGAATCATCCTTTTATCTCAGGGATAAATCCCACTTGGTCACGGTGTGTGATCCTTTAGTGTGCTGTTGGATTCCGTTTGCTGGTATTGTGTCAAGGACTTCTTTAGCTCCATTTTTTGGGATATCGGCCTTTAGTTTTCTTTTCTCTCAGATTTTTTTTTTTGGGCTTTGGTATCAGGGTAATTCTGGCCTCATAAAATCAATTTGGAAATGTTCCCTTTTCTTCAACTACTTTGGAAGAGTTTGAGAGTGACTGGCATTAATTATTCACGTGTTTGGTAGAATTCACCTGAGAAGCCACTAATCCTGGGTTATTAATTTGTTGGGAGGTTTTTTTTGAGGAAGATTAGCCCTGAGCTAACATCTGCTGCCAATCCTCCTCTTTTTGCTGAGGAAGACTGGCCCTGAGCTAACATTTGTGCCCATCTTCCTCTACTTTATATGTGGGATGCCTGCCACAGCATGGCTTGCCAAGTGGTGCCATGTCCACATCCAGGATCCGAGCCGGCAAACCCGAGGCCGCTGAAGTGGAATGTAAGAACTTAACAGCTGCACCACTGGGCCGGCCACTATTGGGAGATTTTTGATGACATTCAATCTCCTTACTAGTTGTAGATTTCTTCATATTTTCTATTTGTTCAAGTTTCAGTTTTGGTAGTTTGCACGTTTCTAAAATTGTACCCATTTCTGCTAGGTTATCAAATTTGTTGGCTTATAGTTGTTGATAGTAGTCTCTCATGATCTTTTGATGTCTGTGATCTCAATTGGAATGTCTCTTCTTACATTTCTGATTTTATTTGACTCTTTTCTCTTTCTTTTAGTCTATCTAAAGGTTTGCCAATTTTTTTGAGCTTTTCATAAAACCGACTCTTAGTTTTGTTGATTTTTTTCTATTGCTTTCCTCATCTGTCTTTTGTTTATTTATGTTGTAGTTATTATTTCCTTTTTTCTTAAGACTTTGAGTTTAATTTTTTGTTTTTTTTCTAACTTCTTGAAGTGAAAAGTTAGGTTATTTGATATCTTTTTTCTTTTTAGTGTAGGCATTTACTGCCATAAACTTCTTTCTTAGCACTGCTTTCGCTGCATCTCATAAGTCTGGATATGTTGTGTTTTCATTTGTTTCAAGGTATTTTCTAATTTATCTTGTTCTTTTTTGACCCATTTGTTCTTCAAGAGTATGTTGCTTGATTTCCACATATTTATGGATTTTCCAATTTTCCTTTTATTATTGATTTCTAGTTTCATCCCATTATCTTTGGTATGATTTCAATATTCTTAAATTTTTTTAATACTTCTTTTGTGGTGAATGTGATCCACCCTGGGGAACATTTCATGTGCTTGTGAGAAAACTGTGTATTCTGCCTTTGTTGGGTGTAGCGTTCTGTATATCTTTGTTAGGCCCAATTATTCTACAGAGTTGTTCAAGTATTCTGTTTCCTTGTTGATCTTCTTCCTTGCTGATCTATCCATTATTGAAAGTGGAGTATTGAAATGGCCAACTGTTATTGTGTTACTCTCTATTTCTCCCTTCCATTCTGTCAGTGCTTGCTTCCTATATTTGGGTGCTCTATTGTTAGATGAATATATATTTATAATTGTTATATTTTCCTGGTGAATTTGACCTTTTTATCATCATATTATGTCCTTCTTTGTCTCCTAGGAAAGTTTTTGACTTTAAGTCTATTTTATCTGATGGAGTGTCGCCCTCTCTCCTCTCTTTTGATTATCATTTGCATGGCATATATTTTCCATCGTTTCATTTTCAGTGTATGTCCTTATATCTAAAATGAGTCTTTGTAGACAGCATTTAGTTGAGTCTAGTTTTTTAATTCTTTCAGCCGTTCTATACTTATTGATTGGAGAGGTTAATCCATTTGCATTCAAAATAATTATTGATTGGGAAGGACTTCTTATTGCTATTTTGTTAATTGTTCTCTTATTTCTTTTAGTGGTCTTATCCCTCTTTTCCTCTCATGCTGTTTTCTTTTGTGTGTCATTGACCTTTGTTTGTAGTGTCATACTTTGACTCCTTTCTCATTTTCTTTTGTGAGACATCATAGGTATTTTCTTTATGGTTAGCATAGGGATTATATAAAACATCTTATAGTTATAATAATCCATTTTAAACTGATAAAAACTTAATTTTAATCACATACAAAAACTTTACTCTCTTATATCTCCCCTTCCCACTTTCCATTATTGATGTTAGAAATTAATTAATATTTTTTAATCATTAACATAGTTTTATAGTTATAATTATTTTTATGCTTTTATATTTTAAATTCTATACCTGAGGTAAAAGTGATTTACAAACCACCATTGCATTGTTACAAGGTTTGTATTTGTCTATCTATTTACCTTTTCCAGAGAGCTGTATATTTTTGTATGCTCTTATGTTGCTGTCTAGCATCTTTTTGTTTCAACTTGAAGCATTCTCTTTACTCATTGAATTATCTTGGCATCCTAGTTAAAAATCATTTAATCAATTATGCAAAGGTTTATTTCTGGACTCTCTATTCTGTTTCCTTGGTCTATACCTCTGTTTTTTTATGCCACTACCACACTGTTTTAATTACTGCAGTTCTAAAATAAATTTTACATA
This sequence comes from Equus caballus, assembly GCF_041296265.1. Taxonomy (NCBI): domain Eukaryota; kingdom Metazoa; phylum Chordata; class Mammalia; order Perissodactyla; family Equidae; genus Equus; species Equus caballus. Next base: position 70,417,427 of record NC_091701.1, on the reverse strand, counting down.
TTCCTCAACTCATAGAGGAATGGTACTTCATTGGTTTGTTTTCTTATATGTTACCGAATGTCATGTCTCCATACATGAGGACTCTAGTTTATGTCCTTTTCTTATCTTGTTGTTAAAATGCTAGAATTATCTGAGCTGCATAGTTTTGGTTCTTTCAGGATCAATGTTATGTTATCTCTTTATTTTTGGAATCTGGAGACTTCTTTTTCAAATTTAATTGTTCTTCATATAATATTTTCTCCAACATTTATAAGCATTTGGAGTATGTTTATATAAACTTTGTTCACTGTGTTGCTAGAAATGCCCATTATTTGAAGAGGAACAACAAATGTAAAGTACACGAGAAAATTTAGTAAGAGTTATGTGGCAATACAGAAGATGAGGAAGCAGAAGTTTCATTGGAAAAAGAACAGTAATTTACTGAGGATGCCTTTTGTATATACCTTAAATAAACTGTTGCATTATTTTAATGTCACACTATACATATCATGAAACAAAAAGATAATTTAATCACTATTTTTCATGTGTGTAAGCATATTATACTGGTATTTAAATTAAACATTTGTCAAGCAGGTTAAACACTGCTTTGATATCTTCTTTAAATAAATGGACTACTGTTTGTAATCTGTACTCCAGTCACCCTAAAATCTATAAGACTTACAAAAATAGAAAACTTATTTCAGAAAATAAGGAAATATTTCAGGAAATGTACCAGTAACACGTAAGCATTTAAGATTAATTTTAATTCTTATATATAAATTTATAAATTTGAAATTGCAGTACAATAATTGATCTGAGAAAGAGCATCCTGACTGAACTTCAATAAATTTTAACTTTCATTTTTATGGTATCAGATATTGAAAAGCCAAACTTGAAACTAAAATGAGATGTGTCATTTTCAATTTGCCAGACTAGGTAAATTTGTGTCTAAGATCATCCGAAATTCCGCCAGGATTTATAAATCAACAAGTCTACTTTTGGCAACCTATGTAAATTTTTTGTACTGTCTATAATAGCTAAGAAAAATATTATCAATTCATATGTCAGTAATAACCAGCTGAGAAGTTAGGGTCTTCAAAAAATTTCTCAATATTTCTAAAGATCATGAGATTTACTACTGAAGAGAAAATGTTACATTCTAATCGTTGGCAATCAAGGGCACATGCAGACATTCTCTCTCACTGGGAGACTGCATAGTGCCCAGCTCCAATCTTTTCTTTCATGGAGGCAGAATTACAAAACAAATAAAACAATGAGCAAAACTGTCTCCTGAAAAACAATAGTATCTCAGTAATATGAATCAAAATATCCAGGGAGTAAAGAGTAGTTATGAGTGAATTCCTTTCCAATGACATTTTCTATGACGGAGTGATCCTGTTCTCTCCAAATGTTGGAAACTTAACAGCCTTCAATTAAGGGCATCAAAATTTGTTTTCCAAATGAACATGTTTATAGTAGAGGATATCTTCATATTCTATATCTGTAGTTTTGGCAAAAGTTAAAAAACAAAGTGTTATAAGACGTTGGCTCCATTAAAGTTCAAAACTGTCATCCGTGTGGACGGGGATTTTTTTCTTTTAAGGAATTGTGGGAGTTTCCATATCAATGTACATTCTTTACAATAATATGAATTAATTCAATGAATTACTGAATTAACTAATGAACTAAATTAATTAATAAAATGAATTACAGTAATATGCTAAAATTATTTTGAACAAAGTGATGTAATTAGGTTTGCTGATAAGAACTTCAGATGATTTACCTGTTTAACAAAAATAATGGGGGGCCCCATGGCTGAGTAGTTAAGTTTGCTCACGGTCTTCCTGGTTTGGATCCTGGGCATAGACCCAGCATCACTCATCAAGCCATGCTGAGGCGGCGTCCCACATAGCAGAGCCAGAATGACCTACAATATACAACTATGTACTGGGGGGCTTTGTGGAGAAGAAGAAGAAGAAAAGAAAAAAGATTGGCAACAGATGTTGGCTCAGGGCCAATCTTCAAGAAAAAAATTTAAAGAGTTAAAATTTTATTTGTCAAAGGAATTTCACCATTTCAAAGATTTTAACAACATTTTCAGTTACAAAAATATATTCACAATGTAGAAATTCTCCTCTGATTTTGCCAGTGGGTAGAGGGAATGTTCCATGTCTACTGATTAATTTACAAGCAACTTTAAAAGTCTGAAGAGTGCTCACTTCAGCAGTACATATACTACAACTGGAATGATAGATTAGCATGGCCCCTGTGCAAGGTGACATGCAAATTTGTGGTGTTCTATATTAAAAACAAAAAAGTTTGAAGAAATGTTAGACATTTTGAAGTAGTTGACATCATTTATCCAAACTGTAACATCAAATGTTTATCTTCTGTTCTTAGTTAATAACCAACCAACTGAAGTATATATCACATGTTCTCACTTAAGTGTCTTCAATTATATGTGGTTTCCTTTGCTTGGAATATAAAAACAGCAGCAACAATGACAACCTTTGTAATATGCTTCAAGACAAGCCTTTTTGTACTGGAGCAAAACCAAATTTATATACGGTTCCATCAAACACCCGGCTCTGTTGCCTTCAAATATACATTGCTAAGAAACTTCATTGAAAATGATACATTTCACCTATTACATCCTATTATGATCCAACATGATAAACAAATAAAAATGTTAATTAATAATAAGTTTCTTATCTTTGTTGTTCTTTCATTTTACTATAGGCGAAAATGATACAAAAACATTTGTCTACAATTATAATGACAGAGTAAATTTTATTTAATTTATATTAATGAGAAATTATCCTAGAGAGGATAACTTAATAACTATTATTATTCTTCATTTGCCATAATAAAAGTGATGCACACTCATGAAATATTTCAAACACAGAGAAAATCAAATTAAAAGTAAATCTCTTCTTCCCCATCCCTACTTTCCAGATCAGCATGATAACATATGGTAACAGTCTCTTTGTATTAGTGCAAAATTTTTATGTGAATACAGATACATACATATATAATTTTCTGAACAATAAGAAAAATCTAAATAGTGTACCTTTCTGTTCTTTGCTTTTCTCTCCTTAATATGTCTTAAGTATATTGCATATCAATATATATATACATGTTCACTAAGTATATATATATAGGAAAATTACGATTTAAAAAAATTAATACACTAAAACTCTCCATACTAAGCAAAATCCCCTCCTTTTTGAGCCCAATTGTTTAATTTGTCTTAGTACATTTCTTGCCCATATTTACAAACATTCCATCCATACGCCTTTGGAATGAAACAAGCTTTAATATCAAAATTTGAAAAAAAAATAGTTCATTTAAAAATTTTTTTTTACAAAGAAAACCATAGTCACGTATCATATATATATAATAAATCTATTTCCCATATACCCTGGAGCCCTTCTGATACACTTTCTTGTACGCAAGGAACACTGGATAAGGCATCTAAAATCAAGTTCAGACAATCACTTTCATTGTGCATAGGTGGATATTCCAACTGACAGGCATCTTTTCTGGTTTTAAGAAAATAAAATTACAATTGTTTTCATGTTTATTATTGCTTGGGGATACATACAGAAAGTGTAACGGCTCTTTAACTCTTCTCTTTAGATTACAGATCACAGCGATGTGAGACGTATAAATATTTCAGAATTTTATCTTTCAAATACCATGTTATTCCTCTTTTTTCTGCTAGAGGAATTCTGCAATTCACTCCCATTGGTCTGCTATGTGATGATATTTTGGTGGGGCCGGGGGGGGGGTGGATTGTAAATTTTATTTGATCTGAAAGCAAATACTGATACTTAATTTTAATATAGAGAACTTATCCAAGAAAAGGATTAATTCTTACAGTTTTCACCAAGTTCCATATTAAAATATATATCATTTAATTTTATATGGTAAGCTGTGTAATGACAATAAATAATAATGCTTGTGAATGAACAACACAGTTAAGACCTTAATTTCATCATTTAACCCAAAATTATATTAATTTACTAATTTATTGCTAAAACTTTAACTTTACCCATTCTAAGGGACACAGATCTCAGATATATCAGATTGTTGTCAGATACAAACATAGGTTCTTTATCCACCACACAAGAGGGGCCAAAATAAAAATGGGAATGCCAGGCTTACAGCAAGGAAAGAGCAGCCTGACTAGAAGATGGGAATTGGTTAGAACTTAGATCACCTTTTCAAAGGAAAAAAGGTAGGGGTTTTTCTTTGAAGTTTTAGGTAGGGGACGGGGAGCATGTGGCCTTGCTGGTGGCATTTTCCCACCAGCCTGCCTTTGCCTTGTGTGGCTGCTTTTAAGGAGGGGGATGGTGAGACAAGGGAATCTGCAGATAATTATCCTTGGTTGTCTGCCTCCATGGTGCATGGCGGATTCTGGTGCCAGGAAGCCAAGGAGTTGGGGTCTAGGAAGCTTCAGCTTCTTAATATTCTCTGGATATCAGTTTCCCTATAATAAAACTTCGAAGGATCCATATCTAGCAAAAAATGTTAGCACGAGGCCACCTGGGCTCTAATAATTTGTAATTTCTATTTGCCTTGTGAAGTTCAGGGATACAAAGGTTTAAAAACCTAATATTTACGTCTGAGTGTAACAGAGAGAAGCAGGAGAAAGGGATGAGTGTTTTTGGTTTTATCCCCGTACGTGCTGGGTTTAATGTAGGGGAACTGAGATCAGGGCCACTATCAAGATGATTAATATAAATGAAGAAGGATTCTGAAATGGGCATATAGTACCTTATTTACTATATTCTTACTTACTGCAATCACTTACTAAGTTCATATATTCATACAGAATGATTTAAAAAACAGTGGTTATCACCTGTCACATCTACCTGCTGAGAGTTATGATGGCAAATCCCACTCGTAGACTGACTCACTGGTTTTCTGAATAGTGATGTATCTTACATTATGAAATAGAGAAGAAATAATTTTCATTTTTTTTTTCTGTAAAGCTGAAAAGAAAGACCATCGTTTATATTTTCAATGGCCACTCTCACTGAATTTGTTCATATTCCACAGAGGAAGAAATCTGTAGCCATAGCATATTGTTCCTAGGGTTTTGTGTTTGGGGTGTCAACAACATTTAAGGAAACAAAATACATTTTATAATAAAAAAGTTCAAAGCAGTCAGGTTATGCAGCTCTCGTTATATATCTTTACAAGTGTGTCAGGAGGCCATTTAGATGATACCTTACTGCTTAAGACTCATCTTTCTTCATTTACATTTTATCTCATTTCTACCATTCTGTCTTAGTACTTATCATCATAATTGCCTTGTAATGATTTTTGACACATACAGGAAGGACAGGAGAGAAGGGTGTTGGGGTGCTGATACAGACATAAATTCTACTAAAGGTGCCATTTTAAGTTGACATGACAAAGGTAGTTTTAAATTTTTTCAAACTAGTTTTTCATCAGAATCATTTTAAAATATATAGGAATTTCAGGTGGAAATACCAGGAATAGGTTGAAATGCTAACAGTCTCAACTTTAAAGCTCATTTAGAATTTTCCTTATATTAAGTTACAGCATTAAGAAATCTTAAATGCTGTTCCAAGTCATCATTTTCTGATGATAAGCCTAAGAAAACAATGCCACCTTATTAGGAAAGATCATTCTTTGAGTGTTTAAATGCTTTCGTGCCTCCAATATTAATGGGTCAGAACCTTCCCTCTTTGTAAATTTCTAATTTTTCAAATAAAATATTTATCCTTTTTTTGAACCAAAGTCTATCTCTATAGCTTTTACTCATTGTTTCAATATGCATGACTTAGAAATGTGAAAAATTAGAATGAAACCACTTTCATGAGGTAGTCTCTCAACTGTTTGAAGAAAACTATGAAAGTCTCCGGCTTAATCTCTTCTCTAAATTCAACATTCCTTTTCCCACTTCAGTCTTCATCCTCTAAAAAAACTCCAAATTATCTCCATGTCCCTCCCACTTCCAGACGGGAGTACACAGTGAAGTTTTGCTGTAACTTCTTTGCCTAAATACTGTGTGTGTAGCAGTGCAGTACAATATGGGCCTCCTGGTAAGTTTTTGGTTATGTTCAGTACAGCATTATATGATCTCACTGAGGAAACACACACTCCCCAGAGGAAATCTTCTTATTCAATATGGTAGTTTTCCTTACAGCAGTTGTATTTATATAATGCCACCATTTCTGGCAGAATTTTCAAAGTGTGTATTTTGAAACAAACCGTAGGGAAAATGGAGTCTGGCCCTGTAAAACAAAAGATACAAGGGTCGTGGAGAAAAATGAAATGTCATAGAAATTATTTTTTCAGAGGCAGGTAGAACAGGAAGAAGGGAGGTAAAATCATTCCAAAGAGGTAAAATGATATACTTTTTAATAACCTACTGGGTTTCATAATCAACAGTCATTTACTCAATTCGAGCACATCATTCTTTGAACTATTTCTTATTTTCTTAATAAAAAAAAAAGAATAACCAGAGATATTTGGAGCATGAACAAAGAACATTAGGCTCATAGTAAGAAGTTCTAGTTCAAATCCTGATACTCTAATTAATTTGCTCAGAAAACACCAGCAAATGAATGAAATTCCGTGAGCTTCACATCCCTCAAATGCAAAGCCTTAAAAACTTGTATTGAGCTTCTTTCCAGACTAGGTCTTAAATCAATTTGCCCTGCACAGATGTCATGACCCAAAAAGCCATATTGTAAGTAATAGTAAAGAAATAGTAGAGTGTTGGAGGAGGTAATTGAGAGGACATGACCACCAGTTCACCTGAGAGCTGGATCTGGGAAGCACAGTTTCCTCACTCCCACCCCAGTGCTTGGAATGTACGTTCAGCCTTCAGCCCACCATTCCCACAGTGGAGCCATTTTCAAGGAGGCAGCCTTGAGAGAGCAATGTATTGTTAAGGCCATCTCAACAGTATATGTGACTGAACTCTGTTAAGGCCTCTGTATAAACATTTAAGATTCTGGCGGGCAGGTGCAGAGAGCTACTCATCCTGAGGCCACCCAGGACAAGCCTCACATGTAAGTTCCTTGCTTGTTAAACTGCCACCTACCAATCTGCAGTGCCTCTTTCTTCAGATTCTTGTTTCCCTCCACATAGAATGGCCAGTTTGTGAACCAAGAATTGGCAATCCAGCCAGGAGACTGAAGAAATGGGACTTGGAAAAGAGGCCTCCACAGGGGAAGTCCCAAGTTGGCCATCAACCTCTATGTGGGGAGGGGTAGTCTGTATGTCAGATGCTTGCGTGTGAGTACAGGGTCACCCCAAAGACTCTGGCTAGTTTGACACGCTTATTTGGGGAACTGCTTGTAAGCACTGCAGCAAACAGAGAAATGAATAGCTGATGCATTGGGCTGGCTTCTACTGTGGCCAGTTTGGCTGACCACTGATGCCCAATTAGAGGCTGAAGTTCAAGTTAGAAAACTGAAAGAAGAGCTGAGGTTAGAGAACAACGTGCAATTGTCCGCTGCTCTACTGGCTTTGGGGCTGGGAGACAAAGTGGGAGAGCAGAGTCGTCAGTTGGAGACCTTAGTATGCCCTTTAGCAAATCTAGGAGGGTGCAAGCTGCCGCCGATTAAGATCCAAGAGCTTGTGACGAAGCCTGATTGGGATGCTAAGAGGTGGAATCCCTAGGAAAGTGATGTGAGCTAAGAGGAGGATGTTGTGGTGATTGACACTGAAATGGACAAAGTGCCCCATGGTGTCGGACGCCTAATACAAAGGAAAGCAAAAGCACAGCAACAGCAGCCCCAGCCAGCAGAGCTGCCCCAATTCAGGAAATGTCCACAATGAGAGAATATACTCTCACTGAGCTTATTGCTATAGCAGCCAAGTTCCAGCAAAAGGTCAGAGAAAGTACTCAGTGCCCTATGGGATATGGGAGATGGGGAGATGGTGATGGCATTTCTCTGAGGGGACAGGAGGCAGAGAAAATGAGCAACATAACCACACACCCTGCCCTCTGGCAGTGCCTGCCTGATGTTCAGGGGCTTCAAGATACTCACTCCCTTATAGACTGGATCATTCTAGTCTACAGGGAAACTTACCAAATGAGGGGGCTCTCTCTAGGCAAATGGGACACTCACAATCTATAGAGGAGGCACAACAATTTCTTAGGGAGTTGGGAATGAGACAAGCCACCTACACCCCTACCTTGGCTGGATAGACCAAAGTACTGTTCCAAGTTTAATACATATGAATGATCAACCTGTTGCCCCATATACACAACTGGAAACACTGCCAAGACACTCAATACTGTAAATGTATGGAAGTCAAGGGAAACAGCCATTGCCCCAACTCTCACTGTGGCTTAACATGCTGTGCTGTTGAGAACACCAGGCCTCATCATAATGGGAAAGGCATTATCTACTGGAATTTGCAATGAGATGTCCCAGCCGTGTGGGTGAGTTACTTCACACCCCTAGGTGAGGGGGAACTGCTCAATGTCCACTGGGATCCCGTTGTCCTCCTGCGAGCTGGACCTGTTGAAATGCACTATAACTGAAATGGAACAAGCGCCAATGAAAAAGTGGAGAAAATGGGAGTCTGGTCTGGCATATCCCCCTAGTCCATCTCCTCACACCTGACAGTGCTGCCTCCCCCAGGCAACGTGTATGCTAGACACAATCAGGTTAAATTCTAAATGCTACCAACCCCCCTTTCCTCAAGGTCAGGTGGGAACTTTCTATTTTCCACTAGTACAATGATTTGGCTGCCATCTTTGTTCTCTCCATTGGCCTGGAGGATGTTACAGCACACATAGAAGCCCTTACTAAATTCACCCAATAAGCCTTAAATGGTAGCCAGCAAACCCTGTCTTTACTGAATGCTAAAATATCTCAAATGAGAAAAGCTGTTCTCCAAAATAGGATGGTCTTGGACGTTGCTATCGCCTCCTAAGGAGGCACCCATACCATTATCCAAACAGAAGGTTGTGTGTTCACACCTATGAGTGTGAACAATACTCAACAGGTTGAACGTTCACACCTAATGAATCATCTTAATTAAGTCACATAAGGACACAAGTGAACGCCCTGAGTGACCAGACTCCCAGCCTAGGGAAGTTAATAAATCAATGGTTTTTATCATGAGGCTCTTGATGGAAAGAGTTGTTACTTATTTTGGGAATCATTATCTTAACCTGTGTTTTCTCTTGCATGTGCCTATACTGTTGCTCTGGCATCTACCTCAAATGCAGTCAGATAGCTGCCCAGCGAGCCACCTCCAAGCTAATGAAACCCCTTACTGATGGCTCAGGCACACTGTGGTAGATAGGGGCATGTAAGATTGTAAGAGCCAGTCAGGAGTGACAGAGTGCTAGAGGAGGTCATCGAGAGGACGTGACCACTGATTGACCCTCTAGCTGGACCCAAGCAATCAGAGGCTCATTACCCTCTCCTCTGTTCTTGGAATGCACATTCTTCCCACAATCCCCACAGTAGGAATCGGTTTCAAGGACACAGCCTTAAGAGAGCAATGTGTTGCTGAGACCATCTGCACAGTATATGTGACTGAACCCCCCAGGGCCTCTTTTAAGATTCTGGTGGGTGTAGAGATCTATTCATCCTGAGGCCACCCAAAAGAACACCCATATGTAAGTTCTCCTGCTTATTAAACCTGGCACCTACCAATCTGGAGGACTTGACCTCTTTCTTCAGTCTTCCTTGCCTTCCATGTTCGGGGGCCTATTTGCAAAGCAACATATAAGGTGGTTGTAATATTTTAAAACACTTAATTCTTATAGGATTTGGATAATATATCAAAAATCAAAATAGTTGACAAAATTCAAATATCCCACACTTGGTTGATAACTTACAGTAGTTTTCTGTATTGAAGGACAAATTTCCAAAGACATTAGAAGGCATGTTAATGTGTCCATGGCATAGGGAATTTCCTTTTTGGACTTCATTAAATTGAAAGATGATATTAACAATCTATATGTCTCCATTTATTCTTATAAATTTGAATTGTATGCTTGCATGCTAAATGGCTTGGAAAAAATGAGAAAGGTGATTGCCAAATATACAATGTTTGTTTGTGGGCATAAAAGCCCACTTGGTTTATGCTAATTTAATTAATCCTCACCTAACGCATACACAGTGTCCTGGTACTTAATGTACTGGAAAAATACACATAGCATTTTGACACCATCCTGTACTACCAAGAGGTAGCACTGTACTCTGACATTGTATTAATGAGTCGCTAGACAGCTTCCACCAGGGATACAAGGTCATACTCTCTAGCTTTGTTTTTTAAATGGGAATTAATTCCCAGGGTAGAGCTGTCTTTATGATTTGCATTTGTTTTCTTTCTTTGTACATCACTAGTCTATGACTCAACTCCTGAATGAATGCATATTTTAAAGAATCAGTATAATAACAAGGGGAATCAGAAATAGATCATTAGAAACAAAATATTAAATTTATAGGCAGTAGCATTGCTATAAATCTCACTGTGGGATTCAATTATCTAACATCTTCATTTACGTTTTTGTGAACTTGGAATTCTGATTCTCTCTTAGCTAAGAAGACAGAACAACTAATTGCTTTGCATTCACTATCTTGGCTGAAGAGTGAGAAGCTAAAACCCAATTTCTCCAGTAATTGCTACATTTGTGAAAAACAGCATCAAAGCCTTGATGTGTCTCACTGTAGTCTCTTGGGAAGGCTCATGTCTAATTTTTATGCTGATACGGCTCATAATATAGTCCTCTGACTCTTCTATTTGCTCTTGCAATTACAAGGTTCCTTATTCTATTGTGAATATTCCTCTGAACTAAGATTAGCTTAACTGAGCTGCCTTTGAAAACTTGCCTACCCATCAAATGTGTCAGGCCTAATGCAGGCAGTAGCCAAAGAAAATCAATGAACAGCACACTTTTCTGCTTCCTGCAATGATCAATAGGATTCACATAATGGGTGGAAAATTTTTAATCATGACAACTCAGAATCTTCTTAGCATAAATCTCCTCTGCATTATAACCTCTCCATTTCCCACTTCCTTAATTTGCAAGCATTGAGTAGTATCTACGTAGAAGACATATTATTAAAAGTAATACAATTAGAACTTCACACTTCGATAGTAATGAGTTTAGATCTCAAAGGCCTATTTTCTGGATGTGAAGTCTTTTATATTTTACATCTGAAATCTACAAATTGAAGATATTTTGTTAGAATGTGAACTTATTCAAATGCAACTTAATTCAAATATTCATGTTGAGGTAAGGAGATAGTATTTTGATTTTTTTCTTCATTAAAGTTTTCAAGTCATATTTGAGCTTTTTAAAACTAAAATTAATTTTTGTTTTTTGATTTTGTAAGAATATGTGTCTCAGAGATGAAAAATCAAAGGGCTCAGAGTTGTAATACTCAATAGTGATGTCTGGGGAAATATTATAAAGAGAAATGCAGCTCTACAATCAAAGGTGAACAAAATTCATTTTGAATCTAGGTTTTCTGTCATGAATTTATTATTTATAAATCTATGGATTAATTGATAAATTAATTAATCCCCCAAACAACAAGTGATTTCCTTCTGTGTGATGTGTGCTGTATTAGCTGTGTTAGGTGCTGGGCACACAGAGACAAAAGGCAGTTCCTGCCTTTGAGAAGTTAACAGTATGCTTATATACAAGTGGGAATTTCAACTGAGGCAATCTGAAGGGGGATGTGTGTGCGCCCATGTGCGCGCATGTGGGTGTGTGTATCCCAAAGATGTATCAAACAAGTAAAATAAAAACATGGTTTTAAAACTATATTTGAAACTATATTTCAAAAACATTAAAGAATCATAATACTAAACGGTACATTTACATAAAAAAGTTGTTTATGAGTGAAAGGACAGGCCCATGTTTCACTCATCTTTGTATCCAGCACTGGCATTGTATATGATACGTTGCGTGTGTGTGGGTATGGGTATGGGTATGTGGTTACTCTGCTTTTCCTTCTCTTTTTTCCTTAATCAATTTTCTTCCCTGATTTTGCTGGATCATATCATAATCATTAACTTGTAACATATTCCATGTCTCATAATTTTCCATTCTACTTTCCTCATGACCAAAACAAACATTCTCAAATAGCTAAGCTTACTATTTCTCTCCTGAAAATGGAATTTATAAAACATTCTGTGCTGTTTTCTTATGTTTTAGAAATAACTGTCCATATTATTCTTTCTGCTCAGAATATATCTTAGACTATAAAGTTATTTTGTAGGTCAGCTATTACAATTGTGTCAATATCAAATGCAATCATATACATGAAGACAATCATAGATGACATGTACAATTCATTGTGTAAGATCTCTTAACTTTGATATTTAACCTAAATGTCCATAAGATAATAAGGCCAAAATCCTGTAGCATATATTTGATATTAATGACTCTCTTTAGTGCAATAAACGTAATATATCACATCTATATCATAGATGGTCATACATATACATGGAATGCATACACATTTATATATTAATAAAAATTTGCATTATATTTGTTAACATTTAAAATTTCTAATCTTAACATTAATATTAAAATAACACCACAATTTTTTTAATAGCTGACACTCAAAAGTAGATTGTCAATATATAGATTTCATTGAATAACTTACATAAATCCAAGTTTTATATTTTACCCTTATAGCAACTTATGGTTTTCCTTTGGAGAATACTTTACAAATAGATTTATATATCTAGTTATAATAATTAATAATTCTTTTTTCTACTAGAATTTATGATCTAAGAGAAAGTGTTTATTTTGAAATATTCGGTTAGTTTCCTGTTAACGTTAATATTTCCTACTAACATTAGTTTCCTATTGTTCTCAACATATAAAGAATGTAAAAATTTTGTTACATATATAGCTCTATTAGTTTTATCAGCTAAATATTATATTGATATTTCTTCTATTTTGCACTGTAAATTCTTTTACAAATATGACTCTCATACCTAAGCCACGTGAATATCCTAAAGTCAAGTCAACTAATAAGAAGTTAGCTAAATAGTTCCATATAAGCAAAAGTTTTAAAATACTCCATGCTGTCCTTTCACTTGACATACAGCGAACTAGGAATATTGATGAGGGGGCAGATGATTAATGTAGTAGGTTTTTAATTTGGGGGGGGTTCTATGTAAGAAAGTAGGAACAAAAATTACTGCCTGTAATCAGAATAAATCAGAGTTAATATATGCCCCGGTACAGTCCCTCCTCCCTTATGTTACCTCCAGTTAGCTTCTGTCATCGGTACTGAACGATCTTTAGAAGGCAGAATTCATCAGAGCTGTCGACTCAGCATCTAAAGGGATACAAGAACTATCAGCAATCTCCTGAACAGCACATATCTTTGCTTCTAACCCTAAGTTATTGGAACATAAAACACAATTTGGAGGTTGAATTTTAAGAGTTTAGCAAATCTATAGTTATTAGCAAGGATTAAAAACATTCCCCCACCTTCCCACATGGTACATATCTTATTATCCAGATGTTTCAATGTCTTATACTCTCCATGAATTATGAAGCCATAGACTTCCTCTTTGGCCTTTTCATATAATGCATCTAATTCACTAGTTATTCAATTCCCTTCTCTTTTTATGGCCTCAGTAACCTGTGGGGATAGAAAGAATTGCCAACCAATCCTAATGTGAAATATTGAAAGGTCAAAGCTGTAAAAAACTCTACTAAATTTCTCAGAGTATTTTCGGTACTAAATTCTGCTACTGACGAGTATCCAAATGTTAAAAATAATAAGGTTGGTTAATTCTTGTCCTAACAATTCAAATGACAAGTAATCGATGGGTGTCTTATTCTCCTAAATCTACAAATCTTCATTAAGATGGACAAATCCTTCAGGAACACTCTTTCTTAGTCATATTTGTTCTCACTTCTATTATACTTCTATTATCTCATAATTGAACAGGGAATAATTTTTAAAATTCCTTTTCATCTAAAAAGACAATAATAAACTTTCTTAAAACTGTTTAACCTTTCCAAATCTACCACTTTCTGTAAGTCTCAGTAAATTTATTTGCAAAATTAGCAATTTTGAGTAAGTTATCTTTAGTACCCTTTCCAACTCTGAAGTCCCAAGATCTTTTGTGTCTGAAGGAAGCCAGCAATGTCCCGGAAATCAACTTGTGAGACAATGGATGGATATTTGTGTACCTTGTTTTTGTGATGCCTGTTTCTTTGCCCAAGTTAAACATTTCCTTTCAAGAACTCACAAGTCTTGGAGCCAATTCAGTAGTCTGGGCAGGGGGACTGGCCTCTACCATCACTTGGGAGTAATTTTTGCTCTGTCTCCCAAGCCCCAATGCCCTGGAGCCATCTGATATTTCACATTTCTTTTTGAAAGCAGACTTGTTGTGCTTTCAAAAGTGTCATTTCTCCAATGTGATATATTCATCTAAAAAATAAGTTAATGAACGTAAGGTAGACTACCTGTGTGCTAATTATGTTTAGTCATCATAATTTTGGCTTCCTAACGAAAATAATCCCACCTTTATGTTTCTGCCAATTGAAATGACCATACTGCTCTTTATTCAATGTCTTGAAAGAAGTATGATGTAAGGAAAGATATTTGTTATATATGAGGGAATCTGGGAAAATTCTGTAAATCTTACCCCATAGTACCCTATCACCGTTCCTGATTCTTCCAAGGCAGTCTGGGTTTACGCCTTTTATAGATCAATTGGTACATGGGAATTAGTTTTTGTGTGCCTTTCATTACCAAAAGTGTCCCTGTTTAAAAGACAAATTATAGGTTCTTTACCTATTTCGTCATTTACACACAACCCAGCTTAAAATTCTGAGGAGCTGTCACACAGACTAAGATCACAAAATTAATCTCTCAGTAAAGTACAAGTCAAAAGAGTTTTCTATTTTTTTATTTGTCATGAAAATAAGCATAAACTGCTCATCACACTAATCAACTCCCTTATATTTCATATCAATACATACTTGGTGTTGTGTTACTTATCCTGATGAAAAAAACAAACTTGTAATTGTAAGTAGCGGAAATGCAGAAGGAAACAAAACCTTAACAAGGAAATGGATGAAACAATCCAAGAACAACAAAAAAGTTTGACTTGGTGACTGGGCAGAACAGAATGGTTGAGAGATGCTTTCTTATTTGTATCCTGTATCCTGAAATAAAGGAGGAAGATGCATGTACTGGTAAACCCCGGATATTCTGTCAAGGAATTTATCTATTTCTTTGCCCCAGATTGGTCACCTCTAATCATGTCCTTCTCGTGCTTTCGTATCTTGGCTCCATGGCCCCCAAAGCCACTGATATTTTCTGTTATGACAAAAAACTGCTAGGAAAAAAATGTAAATACCTGTGGTCTGCAAGTATTCATGTTGTATATATACATATTCTAAGAGGTAAATTTGGGGTACAATAAATGAATTCAGAGAAATAAAAGAAATCAACGTTCTGTCTATATGCAGCTTTTTTAAAACAGAAATATTTTTCATGTCGGACAAGTTATTATGTGGGTTTACTGAAGCTTGTCTTCCCACATGCATTTCAACACACATTAATAGTTTCAATAGTAATAGAGGATGCATATTTTTCAGATTGATCAATTTACTGACCGTTAATCCAATGATGAGCACTATTTCCTTCCTCGCAAAATTGTTTCCTGTGGACGTCCAGAGTCTCCTAATGGCTAATCTTCTCCAACAGCTACATTTTCCCAATCAAGTAAACATCTCCATGCAGATTCAGAGATTTATCAAAGCGCACTTTAAAAAACAATCCAGTGCTCTCATTATTTTAAGTAATCTTTGAATCTTCTTTACCAAGCATACACAACACAGTGTTTTTAAAGTAAATATTGCTAAACCTATAGCATATATATTTTTCCTAGGAAATTGCCAGTTAACATGAATTTGATCTGTAGAATTCTAGAAGGGAAAAACACAAAACAACAGCTTGCAAACTACTGTACATATATTTAATTTTTTTTAGATACCAATCAATGAAAAAACTAAACTCATTGAAATGTTAAACTCCCGGGAAAATAGCATAAAACTCCTCTTTTACAAAATGCCTCAAATACAGTTCCTAGTTTAGAAGTGAAATGTGGACAAGACCTCAAGCACAAATCATATGCAGGTTGTTCTCTAATAGAATTGCATGGGCTTAGTACTACAAATAGCCCAAGGCATGAGGTGCTATGAACATTTTCCTGCTGACACGGGTACCTCTTAACACTTTGTCGACATTCAAGTTAAGAATATGTGTCCCAGATTGAAAAGAGGCATTTGTATAAGTGCTAGAAAGAGAAGGAAAGCAGGGATAACTAATGAGAGGAAAATTCCAATTACAACCAATCTATGCTTCTTGTTTCACCCATTATTGAACCTCTGTCTACTTTGCTGAGATCTGCCTGAATCTAAATGCCCTGATATTTTTCAATCCCAATATTCTGCTCACTGATATCTCATTAGAATTTTCTTCTTCTTTCTCTTATTTTTCAAAATGAGACAGCTCAGTTTCCAGTTGTCCAATCCCTGGACACTGGGGTCTCTTGATTCTTTGCAGCCCTCATGCAGAGGCAGATTAAGCCAGCTGACCTCAGCATCCTCAGTCCTAACCTCGCTATTTCATGCTTTTGAGTTAATCATACTCACTCCAGAAGACCTTGATTAGACAGTAAAGGCTGGCTCCTAGGAACAATATGTTGTATCATCAGCCATTCATCTGATGCGAAGTAATTTTTCAGACAATCTTAAGAGAATGAGCCTTATATTATGGGTGATTTGAGAAGGGAAATTAGAGCTATTTCAGAGTAGGAGATAGCGCCAAGAAACTAAAATCAGACGTTAATCTAAGAAGAGAAGTCTAAAGGGTGAGTGAGAGTACTGGGTGCCTAAGATGGAAACATATATGAAAACAGAACTAGGAGGTAGCAATGATAACTTTCACTTACCTTGATACAGTCTCAGAGGCTATTAAATATCTTGACATTATGTCCAGAAGATTATTTATAGCTTTAGTCATTTGAGAAAACACTTCCACCATTTTTAACCTCAGAATAAAAAAAGGAGGCATTAGTGGTAGGAGAGAATGTTACAGTTCCTAAGTGATTACATATTCACTGCTTTGTAAAAAAAATCAAGCATCATGTTTACATCAAAGATTTCAAATGGCCTGTCTCAAGGGGTATTGTCATACCTTCTAGGAATTATCATATTGAAATTAAGGAGTTGCTATTACCGTTTCAAAGTAGATGGCAGCCTTTTAGGATGAGTATCAGCTATGAGGCTCATACACATTAAATGATGTTCCTCATCGGTGTAACACCAGATCAATGAAAAGGAAGAAGGTTGAGAAGGAGAGCAATGTCAATGGGTCAGTCACTGGCTGGCAATCTTTATACACGTCATCGTAAATATGGAAACAAAACATTGAAATATGATGAAAAGATTTACCATCACTTATTTTATGACATAATATATAGGTATAATAAATAAAATATTGTGGTTCAAGGGACATTACATATGAAATAAATTCCAGGATAGGTGAAAATATATAAGAATATGGTTCATATAATAAAGGAGTATTACAAACCACTGGGGAAGCTTAGAATTACTATTTATCAAGTAATATGAACGTTTCACTAAATTTGAGTGAGGTGTGAACTAAGTCTGTGCCTTGATATAGGAATGCCCAGTGGAAGTGATACTTGAGTGACTGAATTATATAAGTAAAAAATAATTCTCAGAACTCATAAATACAGTACAATACTGAATTATGTTATTGAATTAGACACAAAAGTGTATTTAAGAATTTTCGTTTATTTCTTAACCATTTAACAAAATTTTCTTACTGCAATCCACATACAGCGTCATAAAAGAACCAAAAGGACCACTTTGATTCAATTTCTTCCCATAAAGCCCCAAACAAACCGGACTATACCAATCAGGATACTGTTAGATTTTCCACGTAGATAATATCACACTGAAAGTCAGAATTTGGATCCAATGACAAATATTTGCATGTAAGGGCTTCTCTGTGAATTAAAAAAATATATAACTTGAATGTTATTACTTTTAGAACAAACTTTTGACTATCCTTTACATTTTCCTCTCTTGATAGTATTCTAGAAAGGGTTAGAAAAAAGGTTAGGATTAGAGTCAGGACCCATCACTACACACATTGATAAAGTGTCACCATAAAGCTTATTTGTCGCAAAAGATTTATTTAGGTATTTGACTCTGTGTCCCTCATAGTTTGTTTTGGCATTTCTCACAGAATAAGTGTTTTCCAAGCATCTATCTTCCCAAAATCTAATCTGTGTTCTTGACTGAGTGTGGTCAGTTATATCTATAGATTGTTTTTTCATTTATTTGTTTATTTTCGGATGTACATCAAAATATATTTCAAATTCTGTGTAGACTACATCATGTTCACCACCAGGAAACTAATTATAGTGCATCCCCTCACATGTGAGCCTAATTACCCCTTTTGCCCTCCCCCCTCCCCCCTTCCCCTTTGGTAACCACCAATCCAATCTCCAATGCTACGTGTTTCTTTGTCGTTGTTTTTATCTTCTGCTTATGAGTGAGATCATATGGTATCAATCTGTTGGAAACATTTTTGATTTAATGATCTTCTTCTTGAATGTTAAACTTTAACTGAATGTAAGTCTTCAATTATTAAATTATTAATTATTATTAAATTGTTGCTTCAGATCTTGCCCTTATCTCCTTGTTTTCTTGGTCTTAAACCCAGTATTGCCAATTCATGAGGCATTTTTGCTTTGGCTATTAGCTGTGAAGTCTTTTAGATAATTTATTGAGTTCATTCTAATACTATTGCAACACTTCATAAAACAATTTTGGTTCTCATTGGGCTTTCCCACATTTAATACAATTTCAAGTCATTTTGTTTTCATATGCGCTGAATATTTTGCAGTAAGTTGCTGAGCAGTTTGATCATTTGGAAATTTCTCATGCCTTTAAGATATTTAGACTGAGAAATACAAGTCCAATTTTAGATGATCCTATAATATTGCCTAATTAGCAACTTAAATTGTATGCTTTACTAGTGTACTTGTTTTCTGGATCTGATGAGTTTGCAGATGTAGTACAATTGTTTCATCACAATGGGGAATATATATCAATAAAATATATAATGCTTAAGGGGCTTGTGATAGTCCGTGTTATGAATCAACATGGCTACCCTAGTCCCAGTCCTACAATCAAACACTAATATCGATGTTGCTGTGATGTATCTTGTAGATGTGATTAACATCTATATTCACTTGAATTTAAGTAAAGGAAATCATCCTAAATAATCTGGGTGGGCCTGATTCAAGCAGTTGAACGACTTTAGGAGCAGAACTGCAGATTGCTTTTTTTTTTGAGGAAGATTAGCCCTGAGCTAACAGCTGCCAATCCCCCTCTTTTCTCTGAGGAAGACTGGTCCTGAGCTAACATCCATGCCCATCTTCCTCTACTTTATACGTGGGACGCCTACCACAGCATGGCTTGCCACATGAGGTGCCCTGTTCGCACCCGGGATCCCAACCGGCGAACCGCAGGCCGCCAAAGCAGAGTGTGCGCACTTAACCGCTGCACAACCAGCCGGCCCCTGCAGATTCCTAGAAAGAGAATTCTGCCTGTAACCCGCAGCATCAGCTCATACCAGAGAGTTTCCAACCTGTCCTTCCAGATAACCTACCCCACGAATTTCAGACTTGCCAACCAGCCCCCAAATCATATAAGCCAATTCCTCACATGAGTATCTTTCTCTGTCTATATATACACATACAGATATTCACTCCTCTCTCTACATGTATGTAGAGAGAGAGAGAGGCTTTGTTTCTGCTCATTCTGTTTCTCTGGTGGAACCCTGACTACTGATACAAGTCTATAGGCTTTTATATCTCTATAAGATGATATGATACCTATGATGTGATATGATTTGATATATATTTCATATGCACATATACATATATGTATTTCCTTTTTGTATCTTTTAGAATATCTGAAAAAATATATTTATAAGTTGAAAATGTAGTATTAAGTAGCAAATGAGAAACTATTGAAATATCTATGTTCATTTAATCCAACAGCTAAAATGGACAACAAATATATTGTCCATCAAAATATTTTGCTAACTACATTGCTCATCATTAAAATTGAAAAGTCTGCCATTCTCTTATTAAACTGTGTTATGTTAAATTATTATTTCAATTTAGACATAGATAGCATGGCTTTTGTTTTTTAAGAGATGAAATGGTAATTCTTTATGAAATTCCACCAGAAACTTCAGCAAATTTTTAGCATGCAAATTTAATAATCTATTAATAAATTTAAAATTTACCAAATTGAATTTTTTTAGAAGTACTTTTTGCCAGCAATAATTATAGTAGAACAGTAATTTCTTTGAAAAATAGAACAAATTAATCAAATGTAGGTTATTTCTATGCATAAAAAATACATAGAATTTTATTATATAAATTAATCACAACAAGGAATAATTAGACTATGTGGGAGAAGTTAACGATACAGTGCACGGACATTATAACATGATGTTGCCACTACTGGGTACTCTCTGGTGGCAGGGGCCACACTTACGGTCTTCTGAACCAAAAGAAGCACAAGGGACATCACAATCAGAACATTTGTCTCCATGCTGCTAAAATTCAGCAGGTGTGCTGTGAGAGCCAAAGAATACATTTCAAGCATCATTTCAAAGCTACGAATGTTGTATAGTAGTAAATTTTTAAAATTTTGTAATATTTTACTATAAAATTTTGTGGCCTTCAATAATATTTACATGAAATGCAGAAGCAGAAAGGGTTGAAGCAGGGGATGTGTGACACATTTTGATTGAAAAAGGGTGCCATCTTTTCTCTTTCATGCCATTATAATGAATTCCTCATCCTGGCGTTTCTTAATCTGAACAGGAGAGTTAATGCCTAGACAAGCACATGCCACCTCTTCAGGGATTCCTGGAACAAAGAAAGAATATTTTCCAATAGAGTGGAGGTTAGTGTGAACTAGCAGTCGACCATGAGATAAAATCTGATAGTTAGGCAGTGAAAAGTCTTCTATTCAAAACTTTGTCTTAGTGCCCCTGACCTGCTCTTGAGCTTGGAATGTCTGTTTTGCAAGATCTTTTATTTGGAGGAGGGATAAAAGAACCTACCTCTAAAATGCAAAATGCCACTGGAAAATCTATTATTTTATTTATTAATAATTTATTCTCTCAAGTATTTCAAGGAGAGTTAATGCTGATTTACTCATGGACAAAAGTGAAGTTATTGGGATTAGAAAGTCAAAAACACTCAAGACCTGATAATATGAAGCAAGAAAGGAGAAATTAGAAGAAATCTTTGCCTCCATGTTGGTAAAATTCAGGAAGCTTACAGAATTAGAAGAAAATATAAATTAGAAGAAAATATAAATACAGTAAAATAAGGCAAAAGATGACACTTTCTCTCTGTGTCTCATCTCTCTCTCTATCTCTTTCTGATTTTCTCTCTCTCCTTCCCTCCCTCCTTCCCCTTCATAAATGCTTAATATGACACAAATCTTCAAACTTTTTCTCACCGAAGTGACTGACCCATAACAATGGGCCAGATGCTCCATTAAAAGGAAGGTACCTCAGAGGAAAATGGCAGTGACCTAGAATTCCCCTGATGCCTCTATTTTTGGATGTTCTGTGTTACATTTACTCTTTACCCCCGTGCCACCTATGATTCCCAGTCGCTACTTCTTCTTTTTATCTTGTTTTTAGACGTGGATTGGCTTTTCCTCCTGTACTTAGGGTGATCAGTGAAGAAGTGGATGTTTGGGAGGGAGGTGCATTTAAAAGGGAATCTTCAAATCTGTACAATAATAATAATCACTGACACATTGCATTTAAAATTCATGTAACCCTTTTTAAGAAATGTTTCATGCATTGACTTATTTACTTCTCTTCACTGGAATTGTACACATAGTTAATAATTTTGTCCATATTTATACATGAAAAGCCAGGGAACAAAGTTTTACAGCAGCATGCCTATGGTTATACAGCCAGAAGGTGAAAGTGCTACTTAAACCAAAACGGTCTATGATCTAAACCAATGTATTGTCCTGCCTCTGTGAAATCTATACAATTGAGAAAAACAAAGAAACTGGCTATAGCCACCAGGAAATGGGACTATTCATGTATATTCTGTCACATCAACTGAAGAGCAGCCTCTGATTTTCTTTCTTTGCTTCCTTGTCGGGGTGCAAAGTTGGTTCTATGATGACTATTGTGGTAACAAATAAACACAAAAAGAAACAGAAAGTCCTGGAGGATATTGATAGCGTGCTGAGCTGGCAGCTGGAGCTTATCTTTACTGACACGCAGGTGTATTATGCATGTTATAACTGCTGGTTCCTTTGTTTAAACTATCACCCCTCCTTTTATTTAAGGCAGTTATAAATCTTACTTTTGTGCTTGCTAGTCACATAAAATAAAGAAATCAACCAGCCCTGGTCTGAACGGGAAGGAATAGGTCAAATATTATGATCAGAATTAATACCATGAGCAGGTAGGAAGGAGTAGGAGCAGGAGGCTCTTGTAGAGGACAAATATCCCACAATGGGTCACACATAGTATCGATGATCCACCTGGTCATGGAACATTGGCAAGGTTTATATAAGGGACTGCGCATCTTGGGATGTGAATAAGTTGCTGAGTTGTTGGTCCTGTCAATACTCACAGAGAAGAGAGTGGAAACAGAATTTATTAGGTAAATACTGACTGTCATAAGAAAGAAAAATTGTAGGCTTTGATAGGCTCTGATACATGAAGAATCCCTGAGGAAGAAGTAACTGAAAGCCATGGTACAGGTTGGAAACTGGGAAACAGAAATGTTTAAGTCTGGGGGAAGTGCTTTGTTTTGTCATTCTCTGTTGGAGGATATGACACCAAAGAAATTCTACCTCATTCACAATTTCAGCTACGTGAATCCTATTTCATGAAAATCGTAAATAGGTGTAAATCCATCCTACTCATAAAGAGATAAATATGAATGACAGTTGAAGATAAAAGAGACTTTTGTAATAGTGCAAGTACACAGTTCAGCACAATCTTTGAATTCTTGTGTCTAAAGAAAACTTCAAATTCCCACTGGCTGATAAATCTGGTAAAAGCACAGCCAATCAACCAACAAAAATGGAGCATGTCTAATGAATTTTTGAAACTCAAAAGGAGGAGTCATATTCAATTTATATATGTTTATGCATATAATCATGTGAAAATCAAATTTTTCAAAGCACTTGATTAGATTGATCACATTATACATGAACTTTGGTCATTTTTTTTTAACTCCGGAGAGATTTAAAAAAAGATTATTATAGCCTAGAAAAAAATTTACATTCTGTAGTGGACACGTCCAGTTCTCTGTCACGTATCCTCTCTGTCTCCACTTAACTCCAGTTAGTACTCATTGCTGTGGCAATGAGCTACCTTAGGTTGACCTGGTACCACTTCACCTGGGCTGAACTATGCTTCTCTTGCTTTCTGCCCCAAGGCTTCTCTTGAAATGTGGGACTCCTACAGGAACCAGTTCAGTCATTCTGATTAGGGCACAGACCTGAAATCGCAAGGGTTAACAAAACCTGGGACAACGCTTCATCAATGAAAAGAAAGTCTGTGTATACATTGTCACCCTTCCCTTTTTCAAGTGCACAAGTCTCAATTACCCCAAGGTAGCCAAGAGAATTTAGGTGCAGTTGTCCACAGAAGTAAGCAGCAGAAAAGTAGAAATTTCGATTGGCTTTTCAACCTCTCCTGTTCCACGTTTCCAAGTCTTTCATGATTGTTCCTTAGGATCGCTTCCTAAAGTAAACTACATGCATGCAAGCCTTTGGTCCTAGGCACTGCTTCTGGTGAGAAATTAGACTGAGAAATGCCTCTTATCCAAAATATTCCCCTCTAAATTTTGTAGGAATGACACTATTTCTTAATGAGAGAATAATAGCATTTTGTATTTACTAAATATCACTATTTAGTACTAATAAAAGCTTTGTGTTTTGTAAAAATAATGTTGAACTCTTCCTGACTACCAAGAGGTTGAAAACATCCTTTATGATGTGTAATGAAATTTCTCCTTGTTCATTTAGTCTTATTGAGTATCTTCCTGCTTTTTCTTATCAAAATAAATACGACAATTATAAGCAGTAATTATTTTCTTCTTACCTTAAACGACATTTTGCTTTGAAATGATAGCACGGTCAGGCACCACTTGCTGACAGAGATACATTCTGAGAAATGTGTCGTTAGGTGATTTCATCGTTGTGCGAACATCATAGAGTGACTTCCACAAACCTAGATGGCACAGACTACTGCACACCTGGGCTGTAAGGTATAGCCTGTTGCTCTTAGGCTACAAACCTGTACAGTAACGTTATTGTACTGAATGCTGCAGGCAGTGGTAACACAATGCTAAGTATTTGTGTATCTAAACATACCTAAACATAGAAAAGGTACAGTAAAATTCCGGTATAAAAGATAAAAAATGGTGCCCCTGTATAGGGCACTCACCATGAACGGAGCTTGCAGGACTGGAAGTTGCTCTGGGTGAGTGAGTGAGTGAGTGGTGAGTGAATGTTAAGGACTAGGACATTCTTGCACACTGCTGTAGACTTCATAAACTCTGGACACGTAGGCTAAATTTATACTAAATTTAGAAAAACTATTTTTTCTTCAATAATAAACTTTAGCTTACTGAAACTATTTTACTTTATAAACTTTTCAATTTTTTTAAACTTTTTGAATCTTTTATAATAACACAGCTTAAAACACAAACACATTGCACAGCTGTATAAAAATATTTTCTTTTTTTTTTTTTTGAGGAAGATTAGCCCTGAGGTAACTGCTGCCAGTCCTCCTCTTTTTTTGCTGAGGAAGCCTGGCCCTGAGCTAACTTCCGTGCCCAACTTCCTGTACTTCATATGTGGGACGCCTACCACAGCATGGCGTGCCAAGCGGCGCCATGTCCACACCCTGGATTCCAACTGGCACACCCCAGTCCGCTGAGAAGCGGACCATCCGAACTTAACCGCTGCGCCTCCTGGCCGGCCCTGTATTCTTTCTTTATATCCTTATTCTGTAAGCTTTTTTCTCCTTTTAAAATTATTATTATTTTTTTTTTTTACTTTTTAAACTTCTTTGTTTAAAACTGAGACACAAACACACACATGAGACTGGGCCTACACAGGGTCAGGATCATCAATATCTCTGTCTTCTACCTGCACATCTTTCCCCTAGAAAGTCTTTAGAGACAAGAGCACACCGGCATCACCAAAAAGAGGTGAGCCATGCATTGCACTAGGACGTTATAAAAGCTACGATGTCACTAGGTGATAGGAATTTTTCAGCTCCATTATCATCTTATGGGACCACTGTCCTATATGTGGGCCATCGGTGACAGAACCATTGTTATGCCCGTGCATGGTTGTAGTTAACAGTTATGAATGGGATTAGCACCCTTATAAAAGGGACTCTAGAGAGCTCGCTCATCCTTTTTCCGCCACATGAGGATACAACTAGAAATGGCAGTGTGCACGTCAGAGGAGACCCTTCACGAGAACCTGACCATGCTGGCACCCCGATCTAGGACTTCCACCTTCCAGATATGCGAGGAATAAATTTCTGCTATGTACAAACCACCAAGTCCATGGTACTTTATTATAGCAGCCCAAACTGTCTAAGATGTGTAAGAAATTATTTATATTTCTGAGTTTGTTTTTTTTAATCTAGATTCTTTTCAATCTGTAAGAGAATGATCACATCAGAAAATATACTGAATGTTTTGAATAAAGATCTGCTTTAAAAGTGGAAAACAGGGTAATATTTCAGATAAGTGTTTTAAAGCTACATATTTTCCTTACATCGTCTAATTATCTTCTATATTTTATTAATTTATTCAACTATTTAATAAATATTGAGTTCATACTTCATGAAAGCCACTATAATAGGTATTATTAAATATCTATTGTTTTACCTATTTTCCTCAGAAAACGCACATCACTTTTTGCATGCGTGCACAAAGTTACTGTTAAATGCTATTTTTTCTCATCAGATCATTATGCTTGATATTAATGGTCAAGATAGTTGGTGCCCATCTAGTTGTGCCTAGAGTGCTCACTCATATATATTTTTTCTATTTAAAAATATCTAGATTGACAAATGCTTTGGGATAATTGGATTCATCTCTCACATGGAAGAATGACTTTATTTCCCATTGGGACTTTAATTAAAATAGTTGGACAAAATAACATGTCTCATGGGGAAATATGTCATATCATGAAGAATCTTTTAATATGTGACATATTTAATCATGCTTAGTAAGCAAACTCTGAATGCAATGAATAAATCTTTATATTAAAGCACATTTCAGAAATTTGACTTAATCTTTGTGGATTTTAACAATATATGTTAGTCATAAAAACAGCATAAAATAGGTTATATTACCCCTCACTGTAAAAATTAATATTGATAATATTACATTATTTAATAATATCACTGTATTTTAAAGTAACTGATATTGGTAACATTTTATTTCTTCTATCTGTGCTTTAGCAAACGTCTCCTTGTGCCTGCTATAATAAAATAAATGCAACAAGATTTATTATTTTTCAATTCTCTCCTAAAAAATGTTTCATCAGAAACTCATGGAAATGGTTATACCAAAAATGTTTTAGAAGTTACTCTGAAGTGGTTGGTAATTTTTTTAAGTTAGAGAAGAGTGATTAATGATTTTAAAGAGTGGGGTAATTGAGACTTTCTGCAATATCCACTATCAAATCAGTTACAGATTTGGTCTATGCTATTGAATGTTCAATCTAAGACATCAAATTATGCATTACACTCTGATTAAGTCCCTAAAAGGGCAACATATTTACAAAATAACATTATATAGCGATTTTTAATCACTTACTTTATTCTATATGAGTATAATCTAAATTTTCTAGATAAAAAACAGACTTTAAAATGATTGCCACAAGGAAAGGGAACCCTCATACACTGCTGGTGGGAATGCAAATGGTGCAGCCACTACGGAAAACAGTATGGAGACTTCTCAACAGATTAAAAATAGAAATACCATATGATCCAGCTATCCCACTACTGGGTATTTGTCCAACGAACACAAAATCCACAATGCAAAGAGATTTATGCACCTGTATGTTCACTGCAGTATTATTCACAATATCCAAGATGTGGAAGCAACCCAAATGCCCCCATCAATGGATGAATGGATAAAGAAGATGTGGTATATAAATACAATAGAATACTACTCATCCGTGAAGAAGACAAAATCGTCCCATTTGCAACAACTTGGATGGAACTTGAGGGTATTATGTTAAGCGAAATAAGCCGGACAGAGAAAGACAAACACCATATGATTGCACTCATATGTGGAAGATAAACAAATACGTGAATAAGGAGAACAGATTAGTGGTTACCAGAGGGGAAGGGGGTTGGGGGGTGGGCAAAAAGGGTAAAGGGACACGTATGTATGGTGATGGAGAAAAACTAAACTATAGGTGGTGAGCACAATGTAGTCTATACAGAAACTGACATAGAATACTGTATAGCTGAGATTACACAATGTTATTACCAATACAACCTCAATAAAGTAATTTAAAAAAATTTGAAACACCCAAAAACCTAAAAAGAAAAAAGAATGACTGCCACAATTTAGCCCTACTTTTACCCTCTCCTAAAGAAAGATGCAATCAATAAAACTTGGAAATGACTTCAACTAGACCCATATGCCACGAAAAGATTTATGTGTAGATTGATTTGGGTAGTATGGACATTTTAACAATACTAATTCTTCCAATCCGTGAATTCCTTTCCAGTATTTTTGAATATTGAGTATTTTTCCAATTATTTGTGTCTTGAATTTCCTTCATCAATGTTTTATGGTTTCCAGTGTACAGATCTTCCAGCTCCTCGTTTAAATTGGTTCCTAAGTATTTCATTCTTTTTGATGCTATTGTAAATGGTATTGTTTTCTTAATTTCTCTCTGACAGTTCATCATTATTGTATAGAAATGAAACTGATTTTTGTATATTGATTTTGTATTCTGTAGCTTCACAGAATTTATTTATTAGCTCTAACAGATTTTTTGGTGGAGTCTTTAGGGTTTGCTATATATAGTATTATGTTATCTGCAAAAAGAGACAAATTTTACTTCTTCCTTTCCACTCTGATGCATTTTTATTTCTTTTTCTTGCCTAAGTGCTCTGGCTAGGACTTCTGGAAATACATTGAATAAAAGTGACAAGAGTGAGCATCTTTGTCTTGTTCTTGATCTGAGAGGAAAAGCTTTCAGCTTTTATCACTGAGTATGATTTTAGCTGTGGGCTTGTCATATATGGCCTGTATTATCATGAGGTACATTTCTTCTATATTGATTTGTTGAGTTTTTATCATGAAAGGATGTCAAATTTTGTCTAATGCTTTTTCTGCATCTGTTGAGATGATCACATGAGTTTTATCCTTGATTTTGTCAATGTGGTGTATTGATTAATTGATTTGCAGATGTTGAACCATCCTTGCATATCTGGAATAAATCCCAATTGATCATGGTGTATGATCCTTTTAATATACTGTTAAACTCAGTTTGCTAATATTTTGCTGAGGATTTTTGCGTTTATGTTCATCATGGATAGTGACCTGTAATTTTCTTTTCTTCTAGTGTACTTGTCTGGCCTTGGTATTAGGGTAACGCTGGAAGTTTTCCTTCTTTTCAGTTATTTGAGAGATTTTGAGAAGGGTATGTATTAATTCTTCTTTAAATGTTTGGTAGAATTCACCAGTGAAGCCATTTGGTGCTGGACTTTTCTTTGTTGGGAGGTTTTGAGTATGGGTTCAATTTCCTTACTCATAATTAGTCTATTCAGATTTTTTATTTCTCCATACAGTCTTGGTAGATTGTGCATTTCTAGGAAGTTATCCATTTCTTCTAGGTTATACAGTTTTTGGGCATATAATTGTTCACTGTAGTTTCTTATAATCCATAGTATTTTGGTGTTATTGGTTGTAATGTCTCTTCTTTAATTTAGTATAATTTCTTTAGGTGGTATTTATCTTCTCCTGCTTTATGTAAAATTATAATACAAAGAAATCTGGAAACAAATCTTTGTGGTTTTTGCTAGCATTGATGAATGAAGTTAAACATATATACTCATCATGATCTTGCTAATTTAAGATGAATAGTTTCAACCATATATGCATACATTAGGTTATCCAACTATATGTTCACTATTCATTTCAAATCACAAATTTTGTAGGGTAATATTAGATTTTTTTGGTAGTACAGCTCAATGAATACAATGGTAATGATTCATTATCTGTCTTTTATGAAAACACGGCAAACTTTAGGATCTGTTGTGGGCATTCAATGTAAAATGGCAGAGGCAGCAAAAGGGAGTTATTATACAGAAATATGATCTTTGTATTTGAATCTGTTCTAATGGGAACTGGGGAAATCACTAGTACTCTAAACCTTAGCTCTGTCATTATACAACACGTACTGAATTAGATTGTAAAAATTAAACGAAACAATATTGATAGGGTGGCAAAAAGAATAATGGCCCCACAAAGATGTCCATAACCTAATCCCCAAAACCTGTGTATATGTTACCTTATATGGCAAAGGTACTTGGCATATATGTTTAAGTGAAGGAAGATTATCCTGGATTATGCAAGTGGGTCAAATAGAATTAGAAAGGTCCTTCTAAGAGAGGGTAAGAATGTCGGAATCAAATGAAATGTGACAAAGAAAACAAAGGCCAGAGTAATGTGTCATAAGCCAAACCATGTAGGCAGCCCCTAGAAGCTGGAAAAGGCAAGGAGCAGATTTCCCTCTAGAGCTTCTGAAGAGGCACAGAGATCTTCTAACAATCGACCTTGGCCCCATAGGACCCATTTTGGACCTCTGACCTCTGGAAATAGAAGATAATAGATTTCTGTTGTTTTAAGTCACTAAATTTGTGGTCATTTGCTACAACAGTGATAGAAAAATAATACAGCATTTGGCATATGGGAAGCATTAGATAAATATTAATAATTCAACGAGAATAGTTTATTGATTCAGTATATTTTCTTTTTCTTTGGGTGTCAATAGCAATGAGTTAACAGGAGACAGTGGAGAAAGTAAAGACATGAGAGTAAGAGATGCATTTAAATCTAGGAATCTTTATTATCTGCACAAAATGGGTAAATTATTCTATCTATAAAATCCTGTTTTCTCATTTTTACAAAGAGAGTTCTAATATCTGCCTTTCAAGTGTTGTATTATTTAACATGATAATGTATAAAAACCATTTGCTCAAGAAAGCCTGGCCGAACAGCAGTAGTTGTATGTTTTTAATTTAGTTTAAATTCAGGAGTAACTGATAATTTCTGAGTTTCTTCAAATATAGACAAACTGGGTTCCCATACTTCTTCATATCCACAGGGCCTGTTTCAGTGATTGTTTCATAGTAAGTACTCAATATGAGTGTATTGAATGAAATCAGTTAAAATTTTCTTTTGCCATTTTATAACGGAAGCCTATTTTGAGGTGAGTAGTTTTTAGATTTTGGAATGGTGTTTCTATTAATTTAAATAAATTGCTATGAAAATCAATAGAGCTCAGAGCTACATAGGATTTTAAGCCAGAGTATATGGATTTGAATCCTGACTTCACCACTTATTTATTGTCTGTGTAAATTTGGGAAAAGTATGTCACCTCTTCTTGCCTGTTTCCTGCTCCTTAAAACAAGGATAAAAAATTCTTTGTACCTCAGTTTTGTTTAAAGAATAAGATAATTCACCTATAGCATGTCAAATAATATATATTAGATATTTAAATGAGTCTCTGTTATTTATGTACTTGTATCACAGATTTATTTTGATTACCTTATGCCATGGTGGTTTACAAAGAGGGTGTGAAAGTGCCCGTAGGAAATGTGAGCATCTCTCAACTCCCAAGGCCTTAGAGAAACTGAAGATGGGAAATCCAGGGCATCTCCAAATATCACTTTTTCTTGCTACAACCGATACAATCCTTGTTCTCTACTCCATGTGTGTCCAGCCTTCCCTGCACATCGGAATTACTTTAGGAGATTGTAAAACACGTGATGCCCAAGTCACACCCGCTGTCAATGAGCCCCATAACATCTGAAGGTGGGAGACACTTCCTCAGGAGGGGGAAAGGGGCTGAAAGAGTGGACTAAGCACGGTGACTGACCTATCCATGCCAATTAAAAGTGACTCTCCATTCTTTTAAAGAAGGTCAAAAACCCTTCTCTTCGAAACATTATAAAATGTTGATTTTCATATCATAAGGATCTTTTTCTTTTAGCATTTTGTCTTTGATACTTTGATAATAGGAAGTTTGCTACAAGGACCTTTAAAAATTTTTTGATTAAAAGCTGCCACATTTGACGTTCTTTTCATTCCCTGTGACATATGTGCGCTAAAACATCTCTCTTTATCTAGAAATGATCAAGAACTTCGCTATCTTTATTTACATCTAGACCTCGACCAATGTCTAGATCAATGTCCAGATCTGGATCAGTAGATGTAGAAAGAGGATTTCTTCATCATTTCCTTCTGTTCTTTCTTCAATCCACGAAAATAGGCACGTTTTTAATATTCTGTCATAGATGTTAAATTTTAACATCAAATTCACTTTTTTCCTTTACAGTTACTCACAACCCTCCTTGAAGTCAGCCAGTCCTATCCTCAGGGTGCTGTTTGCAACAGTAGTTACAACTCAAAGTTTTGAGGTAATATCCGCCAGTAGTTCAGGAACTGGATGGAGCAGCTGTGGAAGACTTTCAACGAAGACAGATTGATTGAAGTTGTGCTGAAATCAAAACTCTGCTCTAAGTTATGCTAATTCTTCTTTTGCAGTTTCTGTAAAACTCCCCATTCTGTCTGTATTACTGAAGAGGTTTAGAGAAAAAGCTGATGACGTGGATTATAGAAGAGGAGTCTTTTTAAATACCCTACGAGAGCTTTTTACCTCTTTGCTTTTCTTGAAGATTCGCCAACTTAGAACTGTGTTATTTATTCCTTCACTGCCCTACTAGCTGTCTTTCACCCATTGACCCAGAGTACTATTTTCAGTCATCTGCCGTGGTAGATGACATTGTTCATATCTTTCCATTTTTATCACCTTACAAAGGAAGTTGAGAAAAACTATGTATGGAGAAGGGAGCGAAAAATATATGAAAAACAAGAAATAGGGATTGTGAATTAGTGAGCATATCTGACTTATCCTGCAGCTACTACATTATCCATATTTGCAGTTATGAGTTATATGCACTTTAAAATTAAAGTTTGGACTAATTTGTAGAAGCAATTGTCACTGGCTCAATATGCTAACAATGCTGAGTTCTAAAAAGTTTCTGATTATCTTAGGTGCTTTTAATTCTCTGTAACAAGAAATTTTTCTCCATAAGTTCTATTTTCCTCTAGTTCCTTTGCAAATCAGAAAAAGAAGGACAACCAAAATGAATGAAGAGAGAAAAATTATCCGTGAAGAATCATCAAAGGAAAGGAAATGCCTGGGTCTAACATACGATGAGCAGGCCTAGGCTTCCTCCTCCGAATTTGGGCTTGCCTTGTTAGCCAAATCCTCCTAACTCTAACCTCTCTTCTTTCCCGATCTATTAAAGCATTTTTCCCCAACTTTCTTTACCTGGCTGACATTCCCAAAAGTGTATCAATGCTAGCAACTGTTGTAACCATGTTCTCAGAGTCTATCTTCACCCTGCCACCCTTCATTATGAAAATAATGCTAGTTAGCATATATACTCAAAGGTTGCTTCTATTCCTTCCAAGACAATGACAATTTTACTAATTAATCAATATTCTTAGCAGAGGCTATTTGCATTCCAGCCAAGCAAAAAATGTGATTTTGACTAGTGTTTACTAGATAATGACTTTCGTATGTTCCCTAACTTGGAGTTTTGTTCTAATGGTGTAGGTATAGTAGTCGGAAATGGGCAAGAAAGTATGATGGCAGCTCCAGGGAGGAAAGCTATGTTTGGTCACTGAAGCCTTGTGAAATCCATAAATCTTGCCAACGAGTGCCTGCTTTATTTAACTGTTGAAATGAATGATAATATTATTTCATCTCACTAATGCTTATCAAAGCTTAATTTCCCACTGGTTTTCTTTGTTTTTTAAATGCCTATCTAAGGGACTAATGGAGAAGAGAATTTTTTCCTTTATATATAGGCAACACAGCTATGAAATGTATAGGAGCAGTTATGCTAAATATGGCATAAATCTAGAGTGGAACAAATCAATTTAAGGGACCTAAGATGAATATGTTGACTTCCTTGCCCCAAATTGTGGTGCAAAACTTCTCCAAGCTGTTCTCTAAACTGGCTGCTCTCTACTACGGGCTTTATTCTTGCAGATCCAACTGTTCTCTTCTCTTGCAATTATTCAGCATAATTAGAAATATTTAGAAATTTACTCAAGTGTTGCACATTTCCTGTGTAGGTCTTGGTTTTTTGCCAAGTAAGAATTGCAGGGTATTGTGTTCCTTAATTCTTCAGAAAAGATGCCTTCAAAGACAATGAGGTGTCAATTATCCTTAATTGCTCTTTAGATTTCCATCTCTCTTAAGCATCTATCTTGATAGACTATATTGGTGAATGGAGTCTGACTAAAATAAATTCGTATACATGTTTCCTCTCCTGTCTAATGATAGGTAATACATAAGAAATCAATTTACAACAGAACACGTGGGGGATTCTACTCTTTCGTATGTGTGCATATGGTCTCTTTGCTCCAATAATACATTTTCTTCTTTGTGCTCTAAGCCATATATTCTTACTTGAAAATAATAAAAAGCTGTTGGAAGTCTAACTGGTATTACATATGTAGTCTTCAAAGTTTAGAGCAATTCCTACTAGGGCTACTTTCCAAGTAAATGTTAAATTATTCTATATTAGATTGTTTGAGGCTGTGTTACAAAGTGCAAAATTTTTCATCTGAATCATGAAACAAATTTTTGTGCAAAGAGAATATTATAAGCTGTGTCTCTTTTAAAAATCTGACCTGGATGACATCTTTTATCATTTTTATCAAAAAGTCAGTGAAAAAATGGGGTTGGTCCCATGGCAGAGTGGTTGAGTTCACGCACTCCGCTGCAGGCGGCCCAGTGTTTCGTTGGTTCGGATCCTGGGCACAGACATGGAGCTGCTCGTCGGGCCATGCTGAGGCAGCGTCCCACATGCCACAGCTAGAACGACCCACAACGAAGAATATGCAACTATGTACTGGGGGGTCTTTGGGGAGAAAAAGGAAAAAAATAAAATCTTTAAAAAAAAAATCAGTGAAAAGCAATGAAGATATATTATTTCAGTTCATTATACTGAGATGTAATTACTTTTGACATCAGTGAAATGTTACTTTAAATAAATAGCCAAATAAATAACAAACTACCAAAGAAAAATTGGATCAGACAAGTTAGACAGGCAAGGAAGACTTTATTGAAGACTATTGCAATAGGGGAGAGAGATTGAACTCAACTCTACTGAAACAAAAGGTGGAGCTTTTATATGCAGGGGTGACATAATAGAAAGTCATTGGAGGATGTTAGGGAGGGGGGTGGTCACTGTAATTAGGTCATCTGTGTTTGCTAATGGTTGCTTGTGGACATTAGACTTCCAGCCTCCAACAGAGACTGAAAGATAGGACACTATCTTTCTTGATGTATACATTTCAAGGAGATGGCTCCCAGGTCCTTGAGAAAGACATTGCTGGGTTAAAAAATGGGCAAGAAGCTGGAAGAAGATTTATCTCTCAAAAGGGCAGATAAAGAATTTACAATTGAACTTTTTCTAAAGTAAACGCTCTACGAAAAGGGAGATCAGGGGCCTACAGTCAGGAAGACAACTGTCTTAATCAGGCTGAGAGGAATGTTAAGGTCATCTTGGTCCAAAAAAATTTTTTTCTCTTTTCTGGAGCTTCTCTGTTTGTAAAGCATGGCGCATCTATACAAGAATTGCTCTAAGAATTAGAGAGTTCCAACTTTCAAAAATATTTTCTAGAGTACACTCATAGAAAGTAGGATTTGTATCTTTTTATGGCATAACCTGTTGGTAGTATTTATTATACTAAGAATTCAAATATTTTTAAAAAATAGTCAGAGGTGTTTCACTCAATGTCCAATGCAGTGTGTCTGTCTAGGTAAACGTTTTTTACCCTTGCAGAGTAATCTCTCTGTAATGTAAGATGACCTGAAACTGATCATGGTGATTAGGAACGTTATCGTCTTTGTATTTCACAACTGTTTAGAAGAATGAAAATAGCAACACTCAAACAATCTAATAGTAGCTTTTGAAGGCATTTGCAATTTCAGATATTTCTGGCAGAAGTGTTGGTTCATTAAGTTTCAATGAGATGTTTAGTAGGCATATGAAAGTAATTCAATTTAAAAGCTCTTGAGCAAAATATGTTCCTTCAGTTCACTGGGATAATTGTCTATATGCATGTGGAGATTAGGACATCTTTCCAAACAAAATCAATTTTAGATCATTTCGACTTAAGTTATTTAAGTAGTAAAACAAAACTACTGAGTCTCTGTGAGTATCAATCTCACTGTCTCTAAATGCACTCATTTAAATAGATTCATTATTTCTTTATTCTCCTATTAGTACTCCCCTGGAAATCTATATTTCTGCTGAAATGGGTCTAAGGCACTTTTTATATTATATTATGTCACTGACATGTAAAAACATTTAGAGTAATGGCTAATACCTCTTGCACTTTCTATGTTCAAGATATTAAATGTCTTACATATATTAACTCATTTATTCTCTTTCCAAGCCTATGAGTTAGGTTCCATTAACAGACTCATTTTTGTTTTTTCCTGAGGGAGGTTTAACCTGAGCTAACGTCTCTTGCCAATCTTCCTCTTTTTTTGTGTTTGTGAGCTGGCACCACGGCATGGCCAATGATGACTGGTGTAGGTCCACGCTCAGGAACTAAACCTGGGCTGCCGAAGCAGAGCGTGCCGAACTTAACCACTAGGCCAGGAGGGCTGGCCCAACAGACTCACTTTATATATGAGTTAATCAACTTGCCCAAGATCGCAAAGTAAGTTGTAGCCAAGATTTAAACATAGGAAGTCTAGATCCAGAATTCTTATGTTTATCATTAAGCTATAGAGTCTATGTATTTATAAAGTTCAGAAAAGAGGATAGAGTAATAATGTTTGATAAACTCATGTCTAACTTGTATTGGTCTTTCTGTTTTAAATGAATAGTTAAAATAGTTCCTGAAAGTTAGAAAAGGAAGAGTTTGATATTTCATACAAGTTTTTTTCTGTTTCTTTTTTTCTGAATTGTATTCATCTGTAATAATATTAATAGAAACATTAAAGGCAATTTTTAAAAAGAAAAATCATCTTTCCTAATAATGTTTTCACATAGATTCTTTCAAAAATCAGTAAAACACAAAAGTTTTGCATTAATATTGCATGTAAAATATATCCTCTTCCTTTGTGCTTAACATTTTACCAAAATATTTTACAATTTCATTTTCTTCATTATTATTTTTTTCACATTCTGTATAAATATTCGTAGGATCAATTTATCGTATTATTCTAAACCATCATTCATTTAGCCTATTTGGGTTATTCCATTTCCCTACCACCATGCAATCCTTTAAGGCTTTAATAGCTATCGAATATTACAAAAAAACGGCCATGTATTTTGATTCAGTAGACAACAGTGTTTTTGGGGGAGTAGCAATAAGATATTATCTTTACATTTTGTAGTTTGTTAATTTCACACACTAAAACTTGTTTTCTCATTGCCATCTATAATCCTTAACCATAATCTTTACACTGTTCTTCCAGCCTCTGCCATCAGCATGTTACTTTCTTCACAATTATATTATGGCTTGGATTTTCTCCTGGATTGGCTATCCACAGCAGGAAGAAAGTGCATATGAGGTGGTATATTTTGTTACAGATACCTGTGGCTATGTTTTTATGTTATTTCTTACTGCAATTTATGTGCCAATGTGTATTCCTTGTAGTGGGAATAAACTTGAATAAATGAATCTTTTAAAGTACTTTTTACCACTTTTGCAGGACTTAGAAAAATGTCACACTGCTAAAACCACAGCTTAGTGATCATTCTTTGCTCTGTAGGGTGCAATATCACATCCACCTGAGGTAAAATTATTAGAGAGCATGATGATATTGCTTTATTCACAACAATGCATTATCTACCATTTATTGAGAGTTCAGTATGTATTTTGCTAAGTATATAAATCATTTTATGTGAATTTACTTCATTAATCCCTAAAACCATTCAGTGAGGTAGATCCGTTTTCTCCATTTTTCAGATGACCACACTAAAGCTTACAGGTGATAAATTCTTTTCCTAAGGCTATACAGCAAATAAGGCTCAAACAAGGATTCTAAATCAGGCCTACCTGACTTCAAAGTCCATTTGTTTAAATAGAATTCTGACTCCCTTTATTATGTGTATCAAGTTCTGCTTGTTCTGTGGAGGAATTATGAATTAACTCGTCTTCAATCCAGTCACTTTTATTCAAATCCAAACACTTAAATATGCAAAACTTTTCTTTTTTTCTCTCCTCAAAGCCTCAGTACATAGTCATATATCCTAGTCGTAAGTCCTTCTAGCTCTTCTGTGTGGGATGCAACCTCAGCATGGCCTGATGAGCGGCGCCACGTCTGTGTCCAGGATCCAAACTGGCGGACCCCAGGCAGCTGAAGAGGAGCAGGTGAACTTAACCACTTGGCTACGGGGCTGGCCCCCAGCAAAACTTATTTTTTAAATCCTTTATTTTTATATGTCTAAGTAGATTGATCTAGTTGTGTCTTCTCTCCGTCCACCCTGGGATAATATTTGTATTAACTACATCAACTTCAAAAGTTAATGGCTTCTCAGTTCAACTCTGTAACCATTATGCTTCGGTTGTTAGGCTTTTTTTCCCCCCACAAATCTAACCTATTCAATAAAAATGAGTTTAATTATATTCACTTACTGTATTAATAGCTAATAATAAGCAAAATAATTAAAATACTTTCACATCCATAATAAATATTTCAAACATAAAAATAATATATCATACTCAGGACTCAGTTCTGGATAATCTTTTAATACATATATTACTTATGAGGAAATTAAGCAATTCAGAAAGCACGTAAATCCAATAATTTACCACATAGGGACAATGCTGTGAGTACTATTATTAAAATATGTATACTTTTTTCTTAAAGAAAAACATTTGTGTGTATGAATAGTTTTAAAAAAAGAGTACTTTTTAAACAAACAGATTTTTTTACAATTAAACCAACCCCAGAAGTTTGTTACAATTAAACCAACCCCAGAAGTTTGTCCGTGACTGCTTACGTGACTGCTTACAATCTCTGCAGAAACCTTAAAACCATTTCAGAATGTATATGATAAGAATAAAGATAGGAAAAGGCAATTTACTCAGATTTCCATAGACTTTGTCTAGTAGTGAAAATGATCATTTTTTGCTCAAACTCAGATTTGAAATTTATAGCAGAATAAATGAGACAATTTTATTTCATTGACAGACTAAAATATCATTGAGTGGCTGACACTATAAACTAAATTATGTTCTTCCCAAGATCTTACCTATTTAAAGTTCCTTGAAAAGCTTCTTTAATAACACACCTTAGAAAATAGCTTAAAGTAAAATGATATATTTTATTGTGAATGATTGCTGAATTTTATTGTGTGGGAATTATCATTGAGTTAAAGGATGTTACGTGTACTATGAGATATAGGTTTTTGTTTTGGGTTTTGTTTATTTGAGCAGGACACATTTAGATTGAGAGCCCCTTTTTAAAAGTATACTTCTAGGCAAGGTTGGAGAAAAAATTTGATGTGTTGTAGAAATGATCAGAAGCAGTGAAACTTGGGTAGGGACAGTAGTGATGGGTTTGGAGCCTATAGATAATCACTATAGGTCATTGCAGTGACTCAGTATTTTATTCAGTTTAATCAGGACTCTATAATGTATTTAGTCAAGGGAGTAATTTGATCCATTTATATTTTTAACAGGACACTGGTCACTATTCTAAGGTTCAATTTACAAGAGAGGCACAAACAAGATTGGAAGAATGGAGGTTATTTCACTAGTCCATGTGAGGAATAGTGATAGTTTGGACTGGGGTGAGGTGGCAGTACAGATAAAGGTGGGAGAGCAGAATTGAGATATATAGAGCTTCTACTAGCTGAAGTTGGTGATTTACTGTATGTCAGCAGATGAATAACATGGGGGAAGAGAGGCATCAAGAATGACCACTCTATTACTGGTTTGAGCAACTGGGTAATTGATGATATAATTTACTGATATGAGCAAGACTTGGGGAAGAATTGGCTTTAGACAAAATATAATGAGTTTCTCAACGTTGTAATAAACATAAAAACTACTTGTCCTTATTAAATCCTACTCGAAACGTTAACATAAGATTAATATGATTACTCTCTTTAACAAATTTAAGGTATCCATTTAAATCTCTTTATTCAAACAGCATACCTTCATCCTGAATTGTTTTGATGGTCTCTCCTGGGGTGGTGGATGTGGTTGTGAAAATTTCACCCTTCTGATCACTATTCTAAAGAAAATCACGTGTA
This sequence comes from Equus caballus, assembly GCF_041296265.1. NCBI lineage: Eukaryota > Metazoa > Chordata > Mammalia > Perissodactyla > Equidae > Equus > Equus caballus. The sequence continues at coordinate 70,377,759 of NC_091701.1, read as the reverse complement.
TAAAGAATGAACAATTCTTTGGTTTTTAAATGCTTTTGAAATTTTCAAAAATTTTTCATGTAATTAAAGAGAATAAAATGGACAAAATGTTGGTGCTCAATATTTGTTAATAGTTGATTTTAAAATAATGTATAAATGCACACCTGCTTCTTATGTCAGTTTCTATACTCTATCATACAAAACTTATTCCCAGGAAACTCAGGTCCTGTCCTATCTCACTCATTCTATTAAATATTTTGAGTACACAGTTTCCAAGGCTTCTTGGCAATTTGGTTTGCTTACCCCTTAGCTCCTCTTTTCTTAGGGAGAGCGAGAATTAACTTTTTTTTTTGTTTTTAGATGCTTTCCCGAACACTTTTGTTTGTAAGGTGAAAAAGAGTCTAAGCCCCTTCTTCTGTGCAACAGAGACCCCTACCACAGTTCAAGCCATTAGAACACCTAGGACTTAAATGGTAGGAAATTGGAGAATAAACGCAAAGCCAATCAAAACAAAAGTTTAAAGTTAAGTCTGTTTCATTAGAAAGCAATAAAGATGTCAGAGCAGTGGGAAAAAAGTGTGCTGAGGAGAATGAAAAAGAGGGAAGACCAGGAGTAGCAGTGGCAAATTCCCAAAAGACGGAATTCAAATTAGAGAAATTTGGATTTTATACTTTCAAGAAATTTAAAATATCTGAGGAAAACAGTTGCAAAGATCAACTGGTATTAGTCTAACATTAGAATCAAACCAGTTCAAAACAGTGGAAATTTTTCAGTATATGTATGTATTTTTGCAACTCAGACACCAAAAGTCTTGGTGCATTTTCTGTAGAAAAAGTTTGGATTAGTATTTTCCTTACTGCCACAGCAGAATTCTCTGGTTCTCTTTCTTGACTGGACTCCAGTTTGTATGCCAGATGCCAAACAGTTATGCATCTGAATCAAAACGAGACATTTGTAGTTCTGATAATTGTACTCTGGTTGGAATGAACATTGGGGAAGTTGAGTGAAGAGCATAAGACAACTTTCTGTGGTACTTCCGCAATATCTGAAATTATCACAACGTACAATTTTAAAAAAATCTGATAGATTTTAAAAACTAAATTTAAAAAATTTAAATAGAAAGGAAAAAGTAGTGAGCTGTGCAGTCACATAGAGACATGGAGGAACTTAAATAAATATTGCTAAATGAAAAGCCAGTCTGAAAAGTCACTGTATAATACCAATGATGTGATGTTCTGGAAAAGGAAAAACTAGAGGGACAGCAAAAAGATCAGTGGTTGCTGGGGGTTTAGGGGGGAGGAGGGAGGGATGAGTAGGAGAACACAGGGGATTTTTAGGTCAGTGAAACTATCCTGTATATGATACTATAATGGTGGATACCTGTCATTCTACATTTGTCAAAAGGCATAGAATGTACCACACAAGAGAGAGTCTTAATGTAAACTGTGGACTTAGGTAGTAATAGTGTATCAATATGGGCTCATCAACAGTAACTAATGTACCACGTTAATGCAAGGTGTTAATAATAATGGAAACTGGGGTGGAGGAGTGAAGGGGATATGGTAATCGTCTGATTTTCTGCTCAATTTTTCTGTAAACCTAAAACTTTTCAATAAATAATATCTGTTAATTAAAAAAATCTGATAGATCACAAAAATAAATTTATACTACTTTATAGTAACACTAATTAATAAAATATTCTATATGTTTCTTGTAACTAAGTCTAATGTGCCAATATTACAGTCCTTGAAAGAAATAACGATAGCAGTTCTGGCTTGATATATTATTTTACTTTTTTAGGTGTCAGTTAAAAAATGAAAAGAAAGAGCATTGCAAAGCATTTCTTTTTAGCAATGGTTCTTCCAATTATCCTGAGTATCCGTTCTCATTTACTTTGAACTAGATGAGGTATTTCTATAATATCATTGTAATCCTGTAGGCTACAGAATGTAATAAAAACTGATATCCATGGATAGACATTTTAATAGAATAAATTAATTTGAGTGTTCTCTCAACTATTTGTTCCCTTCTTCTTCTTTGACATCCAATAATAGGAAACACATTATTTTGAAATATTGAGTGCCAGAGGGAGTTTTAATAAACATCATTTAATTACCTATTTTCATGATTATCAAAAAGGAAATGAAGCCAAGTTTACTGACATATTTTCAATTTTATTACTAAAAAAAACCCTTTACTTTGCAATATTTATTTATACAGAGAACTGTGTATGTCTCATATTCTCATAATTAAGCATGGATATTACTTTATGAATATTTTAAAGCCCTTTTAGGAAATGAGTGCCAGTAATAAGGGAATCTAAATCTCTTGTTTTCCTTACCAAATTATTTGAACTTTGTTTGGGATACACTTTGTAGTTCTTAGTGATTAGTAGCACAGTCTAATAAAACTTTCGGAGATGATGGAAATGTTCCTTATCTGCACTGATCAATGCAGTTTCTACCAGCCACATGTAGCAACTGAGCACATGAAAGCCAGCCAGTGTAACTGAGGAACTAAATTTTTATTTAATGCAATTAGCTTAAATTTAAATAGGACAGCACAAGTATAAAATGAAAGGATTAATAATTTTCACTTCTGCGAGTTATATTAATCCTGAAAAATAAACAATAGATATCTATAAGTTGTCAGTGTATATTGACATCATTCTCTTTATTGTTGATGCAGTAATGTGAAGTTTGGGCTATTTAAATAATTATTATTAATCAAGAGCATAGGGCTTTTAAACAGGGAACCTTGAATAAATAAGAGCTATTCAAGAAAATTACCAAGAGATAATAAAAGAAACAAGGGTCAGTCTTTTAAAAGTGACATAACAATGACAAACACATATTTTAGTTAAGGAGAATGAAAGTTCCCCAAGGTAAGCAAACTCTTTTCTCTTTTAAAAATGGTCAATGAAATTAATGATTTCAGTTAGTTTACTATATGTAAACTCATTTAATTTTCCGATTTTCTTAATGAGGTGGATTCAATTATTCCCATTTTAAATGGGCTCATTGAAGATCAATGAGTTTTAGAAAATCAGGCAGTTGTTGACTAGCTGAGTTGCAATTTTTACCTACATTGGTTTGGTCCATGCCCTCCTATACCATCTCGGATGAAAACACATTCTCAGAGTAAAGAATACTAACAGTCACACCTCAAGAAAACCTATGGTAGTAGTTTGCTGGTGCTGCCATACAGAATACCACGGACACGATGGCTTAAACAACGGAAACTTAGTTTCTCACAGTTCTGAAAGCTAGAAGTCCAAGATCAAGGTCAGCAGGCTTGGTTTCTCCTGAAGACCTTCTCCTTATCTTGCAAATGGCTGCTTTTTTTCTGCCTCCTAATGTGTCATCCCTGGTGTCTCCCTGTATGTCCTAATTTCCTTTTCTTATAAGGACACCAGTCATACTAGATTAGAGCTCACCCCAATGGCCTCCATCTCCAAATACAGTCACGTTATGAGGCACTGGGGCTAGGGCTGCAACACGTGAGTTTTGAGAGGACACAATTCAGTCCATTACACCTATATAAAACTAAACTGGACCAGTACTGTTTGAACGCATTAAGAAACAACGCTATAATTTTTATTTTAAAACAATAAAAAGATTCTATAAAATATGAGAAGCACTGAACAGAGATAAGAAGAGGCAAAACAAACGAAAATTTCAATTTAAACATTTCCGTGAAAGTAAGTCATAACTTGGCCTAAATTGATAAAATGATATTCATTCTCTTAGAACTACTGGTTATCAGTCTGATGACTGATAGGATATTTTAAAGAAATAAAATACATTTTAAAAACATAAAATAAATTTCCCTTATAAAGATGCTTAGAAGATCTATTTGATGGAAAGATAAAATGAAGAAAAATAGTATTCAAATTGTTTTAATTTGAATGACATTTCCAAGAGCCTGAGAGTCCTTAAAGGCAGTTTAATCTCTTAAACATTTGAAATTCTTTCTGTGAAATTATTTTTTTACTGCTTACTTTACTATGGAAGAAGAATGATTCTCCTAGAAGACTGGGAAACTAACTCAGTATCTGAATTATTATAGATTCTGAAGTGATTCCTGTTGAATGAATGCAAATTCACCTAGACCAGAAACAAAAGAATGAGTCAGGATGCACAAAACTGCAGCTACAGGAGAGGAGGATCAAGGTGCCACGAAGAAATAGAGACAAGGCACTGTAAACGAATACCGCGAACAACTGGAAACGGCTGTCGGAACACTTTACTGGGGTAATTGGTAGGTGGCATGAGGCTTAGGTTGCAACTGAAAGAAAATTTACAGATCAGAACAGATAAATATAAAATAAGAAAGAATTTTGATTTATTTTCTTAAAACATATCCTTACTGATAACATAGTACTAAGGAAAAAGCAAGCTTGTAGAGACTTATATGTCATTAAGTACTTCAATAAGTATAATTTATAAAAAATGTGCTGCAATAACATAAAGCATTCTGAACACTGTGTGCATCTTAGGGGTTTCTACATTTATCTGGGATCCATTGTCTTTTAAAGGCTTAAAAAGTAAAATATTTACAATATTTACCCCTTAAAACCATTGGTTTATGAATAACAGCACCAGATCAAAGTCTTCGCCAACAATAACATAAAGAGAATGAAAAGGCATACTGTTAAGTAGTCCATTCATTAAAGTATCTTTGGATAAAAGGAGTCTTTACATCCTGCTGAAAGTAAATATTCAACAAATAATAGGCAAAACCAGCTTGTGCTACTGCTATTTATACCTGTCAATGAAAGGACGTCAGCAGCCCCATCAGAGACAAGCAGATGTGTAAGCCTGAGGCAGTGAGGCTGAACATTTTTGTATTTATAAGGGGATTATTAATATTATGATTTAAGCTTCCCATGCATAAAATTGCTTTATTTTTTATTTTCTGGATCAAGAGCGAGATTCAATAAACTCTATTTTTAGTTCCCATTTATATTTCAAATGAACACTTTTGGAGTTCCTGAAACGAAATGACATGTTTCCTAAAATATTATACAAAAATGTTTGCCAGAAAATGATTTCTTAATCATTATTTTATGTTGTTATTGTCATTTCTTTTATTTATTCTTCCGAAGGCAAATATTTAAAATGTGCATAATTGTCCAAGTTTTTGTTCACTTAGTCCTCTAATTTGAACAAATCCTTCATTCTTTCAAGAAATCTATTTAGCATCTGCTGAACTCTAGGATCTTTGGATATGCTACCAGTAAACAAAAATTGTAATTTTTTCCTAAACACTGATCTCATAATAGTCTAGTGAAAGCAGTAGGTTTAAATTAATACTCCAATGAAATGTGGTGAGGAAGTAATAATGTGAACAAAATGTGGCAGTGCTGGATAGGGAGAGTAATCATCTCTCCATCTCTTCCCTTGGGAAATGGAAAAAGTTCCACATTAAGTTTGGGACTTACAGAATGAGTAGAAAGTTCGTTGAAAGTAATAAGAACAGGCAGAGCGTCAAGAAAGTCTATGTCCTAAAGGGGAAACTTTGAGTGAATTACTAATGGAAATTGAAGAGCTGGTTGAAGATGAGGCCAAAATTCTAATTTGTGGCCAGCTTTGTCAGTTTCTTGTGTGCATCTAGCCAGTGTGGATTTCACCTTATAGCCATTCAAGAGGTTTTTCACACGAAAGTAAAAGAATCATAGTGAGGAAAGTTAAGACACTAGAAAATAGTCTGGCATGGGAAGAGCCTCATAGCAGAGACCAGTGAAGTGGAGTCATCACAGCCCACACCAGAAAGAAGGGAGAGACGGCAGCTTCCTGAAATCAAGAGAAGAAAAGCTGGATTCAAGAAATAACATGGAGTGAAAAATCAGTATGGTATAAACGCCAGCTGAAGCTCAGGAACGTAAGAGAATGAGGGTTCAATGACAAATACAAAATTTTCAATTTCAAAAATTGGGTAGGTGGAGATATCACAAATAGAGGCAAGATATAAGATAATGTGGGTAAGAAAGCAAGAGATGCAGTAAATGGATGCTGGATCTTTAACGTAATAATTTTGAGTTACCAAAATAGGTAGAATAAATATATGTAGATATAGTTAAAGCTATGGATACCATTTTAGTCAACGAGTGAATTATAAAATAAGATTTTATGAGTTTTTAAAAGTATCTGGTAGTATTTTTTTCCTAAGGTGGATAATCATGCCTATTACAATCCTTTATGTGTTGCAATAATAGATTTTTTAACAAACTGCTTTTGTTAGAATTATGAAAGAATAAAATCTTTTTTAATACAAGCTCAGACTTTCACAAATTCTGAAATTATGAAGTTGAATTTTTAAATCAAAATTTGTCTTCCATTAAATTTTATTTAATTTTCTATTAAAATGTTTATTTAATTTTAGTATGAAGGAAAGGCTAATGATTTTTCACTATGAGTCCAAAAAATTAATGTTTGTGATCTTGAAAGGACTAAAATATTATTTTCTACAAGACTTGACTTTGCTATGCTGCCAGTTTTAGCTTCATACAATGTTTACTAAGCTAACTGGCCAGTCATAGATAGGATCCTATAACTCATGCTTTGCATAACTGAATAATGAAGCTTATTTTTTATAAACCTATGTATTTCAGAGATGAAAACCTTCTTTTACATTTTAGCAGATGATCTCATCATGATTTTTAATAAAAATATTTATTTGAGAAGGAGGTGGAGCAAAATGGTGGGGTGAGCTGACCCGGGACTCTCTCCCCTCCAAAGTACAACAAAGGGCTGAAAAAAAAACCACACCTGAATTTCAGCTAATGAACCTAATGCCAGGACTCAGAGACCTACAGTATCAAAAGACAGAAGACGGAGCCCCTACTGCCCGCCTCAGAGGATCTGGAACAGGGAAAGAGAGAACATTGCGCCATCCCCTAGAAACCGGGATTGCCACAGTCGGGGAAGGAGCGGGGGAGGGCCACACGACCAGGAGATCGTCTAGGACTCCTGCCGCTGGTACAGTGGAAACCTGCTGGCGAGGGAAAGCTTCTGTGCAGGGACCCCATAAATACAGGGCGGGAGACCAGAGAACAGAACTGATCGAATCCAGATCCGTGTGCAAGAGAAATTGCCCACGCCCCGGCCCCCGCCCCCGCCCCCACAGAGCGCACTGGGCGCAGACGTCTTGGCCAAAGGCAGAGAGCTCAGAACACGTGGCTCTCGACCCCCATCTAGTGGCAACAGGCGGTAACTGCAACCGAATTCTACCACCACGCGAAAAAACCGCTCCTCTGCCATCTAGCAATTTATAAAAGCCCCAGACCAGAAGGAAAACAATAAAAGCATAGAATTAAGTCCTGAGGACTTGGACTTAGGTAAACTAAATGAAAATGAGTTCAGAGCAGCTATAACCAAAAAACTCAATGAGGTAGAGAGAAAGATAGAGAAGCAAGCCGAATTCTGGAGTTACTTCACAAAAGAGATTGAAATTATAAAGAAGAATCAAACAGAATTACTAGAGATGAAAAACACAATGGACGAGATAAAACAGAATACAGATTCCCTGAATTCCCGGGTAGACTCCATAGAAGAGCAAATTAGTATAATCAAAGATAGACAGGCTGAATTGCTCCAGACAGAGGAAGAAAGAGAATTAAGGATTAAAAGGAATGAGGAAAGTATCAGAGAGATAGCAGATTAAATGAGGAGAAAGAATTTAAGGATCATAGGAATTCCCAAGAATGTAGAAAAGGAAAATGGAGCAGAAAGTGTGCTTAATGAAATTATAGAAGAGAACTTCCCAAATCTAGGGATTGAGGGAGAAATGTGTGTAGAGGAAGCTTTCAGATCTCCTAGATTTTTCAATGTAAAAAGACCTACTGCAAGGCATATAGTAGTAAAATTGGCAAAAAGGAATGACAAAGAAAGAATACTCAGGTCGGCACGAAATAAGAGAATTACCTACAAGGGAGCCCCTATCAGACTTTCAGTGGATTTCTCTGCAGAAACCTTACAAGCTAGGAGAGAATGGAGTGACATATTCAAAGCTTTAAAAGATAAAAATCTTCAGCCAAGAATACTCTATCCAGCAAGAATATCCTTCAGATGTGAGGGAGAAATTAAATCTTTTCCAGACAAACAAAAGTTAAAGGAATTTGTAGCCAAAAGTCCTCCACTACAAGAAATCCTCAAGAAGGCTCTCATACCTGAAAAAAGAAAAAAGAGAGAAAGGGGTCACAAACCACAGAGTAGGGAGACAGATAAATAGAACCAGAACAGGATAGCAAATATTCAACTATAGCATTAGGATAAAAGTAAGGAAACTACAAAAGCAAAGACGATCTTATCACTCTAACTACAAACTCATAATGCAAGTTGGAACAAGAAGTGAAAATAATAATTTAGGAGGGGAAGAGCAAAGGGACTAAATTAGTCAAGGCCAAGTAAGTAAGAGACCACCAGAGAATAGACTATATTATACACGAGATTCTACATACAAACTTCAGGGTAGACACTAAACTAAACAACAGAACAGAGCCACAAAACATAAATAAGCAAAAATCTAAGAAACCCAGCATAAGAAATTGCAGTATCAAATGGGTAGGATAAAGCACACAGGAAGAGAAAAGCAGGAAAGCCAGATAACGAGAAACAGATTGACAGCTTTAAATCCACATGCATCAATAATCACTCTCAATGTAAACGGATTGAACTCTCCAATAAAAAGACACAAAGTGGCAAAATGGATTAAAGAACAAGATCCAACAATTTGTTGCCTCCAGGAATCACACCTCAGCTCCAAGGACAAGCACAGGCTCAGAGTGAAGGAGTGGAGGACCATGCTTCAAGCTAATAGCAAGGAAAAAAAAGCAGGTGTTGCAATTCTTATATCAGACCAAGTGGATTTCAAAATAAGACAGGTAAAGAGAGACACAGAGGGACAATATATAATGATCAAAGGGACACTTCATCAAGAAGAAATAACACTTATAAATATCTATGCACCCAACACAGGAGCACCAAGATTCATAAAGCAACTATTAACAGACCTAAAGGAAGATGTTAAAAACAACACAATAATAGTAGGGGACCTCAACACCCCACTCACATCAATGGACAGATCATCCAGACAGAAAATCAACAAGGAAATAGTGGAGCTGAATGAAAAACTAAAACAATTGGACTTAATAGACATATATAGATCACTTCACCCTAAAGATGCAGAATATACATTCTTCTCAAGTGCACATGGAACATTCTCAAGGGTAGACCATATGTTGGGAAACAAGGCAAACCTCTACAAATTTTAAAAAATTGAAATAATAACAAGCATCTTCTCTGATAATAATGCTATAAGGCTAGAAATTAATTACAAGAAAAAAGCTGAGAAAGGCACAAAGATGTGGAGACTAAACAAGACACTACTGAATAAGCAATGGATCATTGAAGAAATTAAAGAAGAAATCAAAAAATACCTGGAAACTAATGAAAATGATAACACGCCATACCAACTCATATGGGACACAGCAAAAGCTGTATTAAGAGGAAAATTCATTGCAGTACAGGCACATCTTAACAAACAAGAAAAATCCCAAATAAGCAATCTTAAACTACACCTAACTGAACTAGAGAAAGAAGAACAAATAAAGCCCAAAGTCAGCAGAAGGAGAGAAATAATAAAAATCAGAGCAGAAATAAATACTATTGAAACGAAAAAGGCAGTAGAAAGGATCAATGAAAGAAAGAGCTGGTTCTTTGAGAAGATAAATAAAATTGAAAAACCCCTAGCCAGACTTACAAAGAAAAAAAGGGAGAAAGCTCAAATAAACAAAATCAGAAATGAACAAGGAGAAATAACAACAGACTCTGCAGAAATACAACAGATTATAAGAGAATACTACAAAAACCTCTATGCTAACAGAATGGATAACCTAGAGGAAATGGATAAATTCTTGGACTCTTACAATCTCCCAAAGCTCACTCAAGAAGAAGCAGACAATTTGAACAGACCAATCACAAGGAAAGAGATTGAAACAGCAATCAAAAACATCCCAAAGAATAAGACCCCAGGACCAGATGGCTTCCCCGGGGAATTCTACCAAACCTTCAGAGAGGATTTAACACCTATCCTTTTCAAGCTATTCCAAAGAGTTAGGGAGGATGGAACACTTCCTAACACATTCTATGAGGCCAACATCATGCTGATACCAAAGCCAGACAAGGACACCACGAAAAAAGAGAACTACAGGCCAATATCACTGATGAACATAGATGCAAAAATTCTAAACAAAATTTTGGCCACCAGAATTCAGCAATTCATCAAAAGGATCATACATCATGATCAAGTGGGATTCATACCAGGGACACAGGGATGGTTCAACATCCGCAAATCAGTCAACGTGATACACCACATCAACAAACTGAGGAATAAAAACCACACGATCATCTCAAGAGATGCAGAGAAAGCATTTGACAAGATCCAACAGCCATTTATGATAAAAACTCTGAACAAAATGGGCATAGAAGGGAACTACCTCAAATAATAAAGGCCATATATGACAAGCCCACAGCCAACATCATACTCAATGGGCAAAAACTGAGTGCCAGCCCTCTGAAAACAGGAACGAGACAAGGATGCCCTCTATCACCACTCTTATTTAACATAGTACTGGAGGTCCTGGCCAGAGCAATCAGGCAAGATAAAGGAATAAAAAGAATCCAAATAGGGAGGGAAGAAGTGAAACTCTCGCTGTTTGCAGACGACATGATCTTATATATAGAAAACCCCAAAGAATCCATTGGAAAACTCTTAGAAGTAATCAACAACTACAGCAAAGTTGCAGGGTATAAAATCAATTTGCATAAATCAGTAGCATTTCTATATTCTAACAACGAACTAACAGAAAAAGAACTCAAGAACACAATACCATTCACAATCGCAACAAAAAGAATAAAATACCTTGGGGTAAATTTAACTAAGGAAGTGAAGGACCTATACAATGAAAATTACAAGGCCTTTCTGAGAGAATTGGATGACGACTTAAGGAGACAGAAAGACATTCCATGTACATGGATTGTAAGAATAAACATAGTTAAAATGTCCGTTCTACCTAAAGCAATTTACAGATTCAATGCTATCCCAATCAGAATCCCAATGACATTCTTTACAGAATTGGAACAAAGAATCCTAAATTTTATATGGGGCAACAAAAGACCCCGAATTGCTCAAGTAATCCTGAGAAAAAAGAACAAAACGGGAGGCATTACAATCCCTGACTTCAAAACTTACTACAAAGCTACAGTAATCAAAACAGCATGGTACTGGTACAAAAACAGGTGCACAGATCAATGGAACAGAATTGAAAGCCCAGAAATAAAACCACACATCTATGGACAGCTTATCTTCAACAAAGGAGCAGAGTGCATACAATGGAGAAAAGAAAGTCTTTTCAACAAATGGTGCTGGGAAAACTGGAAAGCCATATGTAAAAGAATGAAAATTGACCATTCTTTTTCACCATTCACCAAAATAAACTCAAAATGGATCAAAGACCTAAAGGTGAGACCTGAAACTATAAGGCTTCTAGAAGAAAACGTAGGCAGTACACTCTTTGACATCGGTATTAAAAGGACATTTTTGGACACCATGTCTTCTCAGAGAAGGGAGACAATAGAAAGAATAAATAAATGGGACTTCATCAGACTAAAGAGGTTCTTCAAGGCAAATGAAAACAGGATTGAAACAAAAAAACAACCCACTAACTGGGAAAAAATATTTGCAAGTCATATATCTGACAAAGGCTTAATATCCATAATATACAAAGAACTCTCACAACTCAACAACAAAAAATCAAACAACCCAATCAAGAAGTGGGCTGGAGACATGAACAGACATTTCTCCAAAGAAGATATATGGATGGCCAATAGGCACATGAAAAGATGCTCATCATCGCTGATCGTCAGGGAAATGCAAATCAAAACTACACTAAGATATCACCTTACACCCATTAGAATGACAAAAATATCTAAATCTAATAGTAACAAATGTTGGAGAGGTTGTGGAGAGAATGGAACCCTCATACACTGCTGGTGGGAATGCAAACTAGTGCAGCCACTATGGAAAACAGTATGGAGATTCCTCACAAAATTAAAAATAGAACTACCATACGATCCAGCCATTCCACTACTGCGTATGTATCCAAAGAGCTTGAAGTCAGCAATTCCAAAAGTCCTATGCACCCCAATGTTCATTGCAGCATTTTTTACAATAGCCAAGACATGGAAGCAACCTAAGTGTCCATCAACAGATGAATGGATAAAGAAGTTGTGGTATATATATATACAATGGAATACTACTCAGCTGCAAAACAGAACAAAATCATCCCATTTGCAACAACATGGATGGACCTTGAGGGAATTATGTTAAGTGAAATAAGCCAGTTAGAGAAGGATAATCTCTGTATGACTCCACTCATATGAGGAATTTAAAAATGTGGACAAAGAGAACAGATTAGTGGCTACCAGGGGAAAGGTGGGGTGGGGGATGGGCACAAAGGGTGAAGTGGTGCACCTACAACAGGAATGACAAACATTAATGTACAACTGAAATCACACAAGATTGTAACCTATCATTAGCTCAATAAAAAAAAAGTGAAAAAAAATATTTATTTGAAAGTACTGATTTTTTTGGTGTGTGTGTGGGGGGGGTGTCAAAGTCATAATGAATTATGCCAGCTCAAATGCAGGTTAAATTGCTGTTCTTAAACTTTTTTGTTGCCTCTCCGTTGCAGCTTGAATTCTCTAGAAGTAGAAAGATGAAGATAGATATGAATTTCGTATCTATGGAATTCAGGCTCTCTCTGACAGATTCAGCTGCCCCTTTCTTTTAGCCCCCAGCTAGTGACATATGGTGTTTTTCTCTAATGTGCATGGGATAAAGATCCCATTCTACAGGATCTGGCAAGCCTGCCAACCACCACTCTGGACACATCCCCCAAGTTAAGACTGACGATATCTGGAAAAATCTTCTGCTCTGCCACCTGTGAGCTGCAGGAATGGCAGGGTATGATTTTCACATAACAAGGGACCACACCACCACTTGAATTGTTCTTTCCAGGCTCGTGGCATCGACAGGGTCTTGACAAATGCTTACACTAAAACTACAGTTAGGAAGCACAATTCCCATCTTTCCTATTTACCAATATCCACAAATTTCATAGGGGAAATTGCTTTTTATCTTTCTTTGTACTCTTCTCGTGCATTCATTTTGAGTGTTTAATGATCAAAGAGTCTAAATGACTTCTAAAAATGCTATACCGATCTTCAACTGATTGCCTTCTCCTCCCTCTAGATTTTGTTATATGAAGAACAAACAGAAATTGTCTCTTTCTCTCTCCTTTGTCTTTCATGCAAATCATTTACCTTTGAAATTAGCAGTTTAAGTGGACTCTTCACTCCTTAGTAATGGGCTGCCTCCAAAATGGCCCTCAACGTGTTGGTCAGATGAGGGAAATGCAGAACAGGCCTCCAGCAATGCAGAAAATGCTACGTCCCTAAAAATCTTTGAAATACCATCATCCTAGACTGGAAAGACCATGAGGTCAGCCATCAGGAGGCCTCTGCACATTCTATTCCTAAATGATTGTCTCCAATTGAGCAAATTACTCTATACCCTCAGGGCTTTGTTTTCCTCGTCTATAGAGGATAAAATAGAGCACATGTGTTAAATTAACTTGAAAGTCTCTTTTGTTTCTCTAAAGTCATGACATAAAATGTATTGAATGTTACTTAATTATTTTACTTTTTTAAATGATTTTTCCTTTAACATTCATAGACAATGTTCATCATTCTTCTGAATTTTATAATTAATAAATTTTCACTTTAAAACATAATTTTCATTAATTGTACAAGTATTTAAAATATGGATAATTTAATCAAATGATAGTTTACTTGGGAAACAAAACTATGCAGCAAGTACATGCTAACAAGACAAGTACATGCTAACAAGAAAACTGATGAATCTAATGTGCTCTCCTCAAAATTATGTGTTACGATCTTCATTCATTAGACTTAGGAGAGTAGTGCCCAAATACTATTTGCTATAATTTTGTGGCTTAAACAAAGAATTCATCAAACAATAAAGGAAGTCATAATCACAGAGCTAGTTAAGTCGTAAATAAGCGCAATAGCAATGTCATGAATTTTTTGTTCAATGAAAGAAAAATTCCTTCACTAAGTGAGATTAGGTGATTCATTTGAAAACTATTGTTTATACTTTAAACAAATATTTATTAATCAGTCACTGTTTGCTCATTAGTTACTGTTTGAGGCACTGAGAACACAAGAGAACGCCCTCGTTAAAAATAAATTCACCAATTAGTGGGAAGACAGACTTTGAGAGACAAAACAAAGGAGTATAAAAAAGAACTATGAAAAAATCTATAATACATCGTATATTAAGGGAACAGACAGGTACCCGATTCCTTTTGCCTAGGATAAGGAAATTGCAAAAATTTGGTACCTATATTGAATTAAATTATCCAATAATCATGATAGAAGTGGATATTTAGAAAGATTGGAGGTGGGAGTATGGGACAGGCAGTGAATCGTTGCGAGCAGAATGTGAACGTGGGAGAGCCTGAGGTAAGAAGAGTTTTTCTGAGAATGCAGATAGTTGAGAATGGCTGAGTTGAGAGCATATGTGGAAGGAAGAACAATAGAGAAATACAGAAATGAGATTGTAGTGGTGAGCAGTGACCAAATTAACCCTGGAACCAATTACACCAAAGTTGCAATCTTTTTTAGTCAGATTTTCTCTCTCATCTATTTGTCAGTTCCCTTCTCTGGCCCTAAAACACATTACACGGAGTAGATATGCTTCTTTCCCTCTCAATATAACTGCTAATTTCATGATGCACCCTTCAGTCTAAAAACATTAGTAAAATATGATGAATAAAACTAAGATGTATAAACACCAAAAGTATCATAGTTAACCAATAAACATACAGGTTGGTGAACAGCGAGTTAGAGAAAAGAGTAGACCTAGTTTTCTAGTAATTATTCACACATTGCTTTCTTGTGACTGTCGCTTCATTGAGCATCCCTCCTGCTCAGAGCATTCATGACTGCCTCGTATCTCTGCATGTGATTCTTCTATTTGTAATTGTTTTACACTAGATGTTGCTTGCACATACTTATCAGGAATAGTTAATACGTGGTGCATGTGCTACTCCCCCTTTCTTCCACTTTCTAGACTTTGATTTTACAACCTTGAATTACTTCCTTCTGGAAATGAATGTGACCTGGGAATCCTACGCCATACATTGTAGATAGTCCCTAACAATGATTTAAAATTATCATTGGAAATAAAACTTAATTGCTAACTTTTGAGAAGAGGTTTAATTTACCATTTTCCAAATTAAACTGAAAAAATGCTCTCTCTTCTTGGCTTATGTAAGTAGTACTTTTACTTTAAGTCCCCTTTCAAGGTGAATGATTCCAGTCATTACTGATACTATCCTTTTCTCCCTTACTGTTGTGCCAATAACCAGAAGGAGGTAATGTGACACTCACTCTTTCCCTAGTTTTTTCAGGTATACTTATTTTCTTTTCTAAATCAAAGAATACATTTCTCCCAGGGTATTTGAAAACTTGCTTCTTGGTTATCCCATGACCAGCACAATAGTGGACATAAATTAGACAATAATTACCTTTTGATTAATGTATATAAATATTACACAAACTTTTTATGCTTTTTAAAGAAAATCACACAGAAAGAAAAAAATAACATTACACATTTTAAAAAATAAAAAATATATACAAGGTGAATTTTATAAAATGAAATAAAAGAGAGCATCTGAAGTCGCTTTCCTAGCTCAGCAGGAAAATAAAAAGAAAATGTTTCTGCTAACTAATTATATGATTTTTGAAGCAACAATTCCAAACCAAACTATTCTTTTCAAATACAGATAAACTCTCATTAGAAGGTACAATTTATTTGTGTATTAACAGTTACTGCTTTCTCTTGAGAAATTAGTCGGCTACATATTATTAAATGTTCTCAGTGATTAAAATAAAATAAAAATGCCATTTGATTTCACTCACATGTGGAAGATAAACACATAGATAAGGAGAACAGACTAGTGTTTACCAGAGGGAGAGGAGGTGGGGGGAGAACATGGGGGCAAAGGAGCATACATGTAGGGTGACAGATAAAAACTAGACTGTTTGTGGTCAACACGATGCAGTCTACACAGAAACTGAAATATAATAATGTACACCTGAAATTTACACAGTGTTGAAAAATGGTTTGTTAGGAAGACTGGACGAGTTAGAGTTCCCTTCGATCTTGGCCTCAAGTAAGTTTTGGGAATTCCAAATGGAAATCCAGTCTTCAGATTCCTGACTAGGAGGTTTTGTCAAATACAAGAATAGCATTCAGTAAACAATATTTTCCAAGTCCTATACTTATCAATATATCCCTACAAGCTCCTTTTCCTTTATAATTTCAGTATCTACCAAACTGCTTTCTCTGTTAACTACGGGCTTTGGATACCAAGCTGCTCTCCAAAGAAAAGACTCTCTATGGCGAGGACCAAAGCCCCGGATGCTGTGCGTTCTAAGCAAGGGCCTTCTATGTTCTGGCTCACTTTAGCTTCAACTTCTACCATTTATCACTTTGCACTCCATGTTCCAGCAATAGAACAATAAGTGGCACCCCTCTTCCTTTGACGGGCTTTCTGGCCTAGATGAGCTTATCAGATTCTCTGTCTAGCAAATTTGTGCTCTTCCTTGAAATCGCGACTCATCTATTACCTCCACGGTAGACCAGTACTTAATGAGATCTTCCTCTCTTCCTCCGCGTGGGGAGGGGATAATGGAGGGAGATTCATTTGTTAATGCATGTGCACTTTTATATTCTGCTTTTAATACATTTATCTGATTGCAAGTCTATCTTTCCTGTTAGACCATGAGCATTTGATGTCAAGAACCACGATTTACTCATCTGCGTTGCCAGGGTCAAGGACAGTAACCTACGTGTAGTGGATGCTCAATAAATGTTTCTGGAATTTATTCACAAACGTAACCAGTAAAATGTACATCTGCTGTCAACTCGGCTATGTAGCACATGTGGTTTTCGAGACTGACTTTTCCCCGTTAGTGGGTGCATTCTGAGTAATTAAAACAAAGAATCTGTATTTATTGTTTCCAGTATCTTTCTTCCTTTCTATCCCTCTCCGCACCATACAATTCGCCCAACCTCAGAGAGTTAGATATATATGAAAATAAGGTTGTGCGTGTACCTGCATATGGGAAAGACAATGATTTTACCAAGAAGTTATTATCCTTGCTTTTTATATGCAGAGATATATTTCTTTATGTGGAAAAATCTTCTCAAAATGAATAATTTTATTCCTTTGATATCAAAATAACATACAAAAGAATGATATTTTCAGGCTCAATCATTAACCTAAAGTCTTTTATTTATCTTTTATCATTTTTTCATATGTTGGTATTTATATTTATTTTACTTAGCCTAGACTGACAACTTTTCATCTTTATTAAATAATAATTTTCTTTCAAAATATGCCTACACTTCATTATGAAAACATCTCCAACGTCCCTCTAAGGAAGGGAAACTAATGATGTGTTCAGCAACTTTTTGGGATGATTTGAAGTAGAATGATACAAGATTTGCAATCTGAACCATGACAATGAAGTATTATTCCATTTATTGGACATGGAACGTGCTTAGTGATTTTGATCATAAAACAGAAAAAGAGAATTGAATCTTTGACATGAAAAGTATTTCACTTCCTTTTTTTACATGTACTCTGGCAGGTGTTTATTATTAGGTAAGAGTCATTTTCCAATATTCTTTTTAGCAGGAGGAGTACTATTCTGACCTCTAAAATGTCGTGCTTTAAGGGTAAATTGCCATTTACAATATTTATTAATAAAAGTGAGTCACCTTGGAAAAGGCAATCATCTGGTCACATCTGGTCATGCGTACCCCGATCGGAGCTTCCAGCAAAGCTTGAAAGTACAGTTGAAGAGGAGGAAAAGGAATTAGGTGAGAATGTTAGTTTCCTTGATGTTGTCCCACCTTAAATAAAACAAGAAGAAATAAAGCCAGATGTAGATGGATTCTTCAGTTGAATGCATTGTAACTACTTACCACTTCCCAATTTTATATTAAGCTGTCCTGCCATGGCTCAGTTTCCCGTGACGTATAAACAACTAGACATATTTAGCAAACAAAAAATATTTTATTAAAAACATTATCAAGAAAGAGAATAATCTTCACCTTACATAAAATATTTAAAATAACCTTAATGACTAATGGTTTTGAGAGCTTAGTGTGTGGCAGAAAATACTCGAAGCACTTTCAGGATAATAGGCAATTTAAGGCAACCCCACACAAGTGCGCTCCTCTCTCATCGTTCGGCACAGGAGGTGATGAGGAATCCCCACTCCACAGCACTGGTGGGAGGATTCAAGGAGAGACATAAAAACGTGAAAAGCTTTTACTCTGAGTATAAATTTTCATTTCTAAAGTTCTTGACTACGAGGAAAATTCACATGAGTATCCACACCCCTGGAATTACGTTTCTCCTCGTACTTTTCCATAGATTTTTATTTCAGATTGGGGGCAGAAATTACAATCCTATTACACCTCTTTAATTCATTCCAACATATGTGCCTAATTTATGGCCGAGCAGGCAGAAGGTCTGGGAGTCAAGGATACAACTTGAGGGTGAGAGGAAGACGTGGGTCAGGACACAGGTAATTTTTAGCTGCTGGACTCATATGTGAAAAACTTTGCTTTTCTTTTGAAGTTAAATATAAAGGAGATTTCCAAAGATGCATTTCAGAATGAAATGAAAATGTCAACCTGCACTATTTGTGGTTGGCCTGAGGCCTGGTCTCCAAAGGTTGGTTAGCAAAGGTAACGATGCAAGTGTGGACTATTTAGAGTTCTGTCCACTCCCTTTGGTAAACTAAGTTTGGTAGACGTATTTTTACTTTCCTTTAATTTTTTAAACTAACTTGAAACTTCATTGAGCAAAGACGAAAAATCACTGACTCAGTAAAGAAAATATTAAAGACAACTTTGTTAACTCTTTACTAATTTAGGGGATGTGGAATTGACTGATAAGCACAATGGGATGCTAAACCATTATTTAAACATAGAGTATTCAAGATGGAAGTAGTTAGCTAATAGCCAACACCTGGGCAAGATTCATCATTAGCTTATAAAGAGATGGGCTTTTACTCTGACAGGTGAAGAGAGAGGCAAAGGAAAATCATTTAATATTAATAAATTTTAAGAGTAGACATTTTTAAGCATTTTTCCATAATTTGTTAGGGTATAATACAGGTAAAAAACATAATACCTTAAATCTGAAATATCGGAGAAAGATTAAGTGCTAATTTTCATGTTCCTCTTTTCCCAAAAAGAGAAGTATAATTCTATATTTCAGCATTAGGCAGAAAATTAATTTTTACTTGCAAAGCTTCCCAGCTGTCAGGAGGAGGACATTTTAAATTTTAAATCCTTAATTATGTTGCCGAAAACTTCTATCAGAACATATTAATAACTGCAACGATAGTGACTTACTAAATATAAATAGTGCTTTAATATAACTTTTCACATCATACAAAATCCTGTGCCCCAAGAATGAGAGCTTGTCTACAAGATAAGCAACCACCTAGTAGAGAATAATTAATGTCAGATGTTACATATTCTCTCAGCAAATTACTTTTTTTTTTTTTTTGCCGAGAAAGATTCGCTCTGAGTTAACGTCTGTTGCCAATCCTTGTCTCTCTCTTTTTTCCCCAGAGCCCCAGGACATAGTTGTATATTCTACTTGTAAGTCCTTCTAGTTCTTCTGTGTGAGCCACTGCCATGGTGTGGCTACTGACAGAGAGGGGTTTGTGGTTGCACGACTAGAAACGAACCCCAGCCACCAAAGTGGAGTGCACCGAACATTAACCACTAGGCCCTCAGGGCTGGCTCATCTGCAAATTAGTTTTAAAAGGTTGCTCTTTGAGGCATTTCAGAATGTGTTTGCAAGCCCCTTGGAAGGACTTGGTCTCAATTTAGGATATCCTTGTTTGGCCCGAGGGAATTCATATGTATTATTAGCCGTATATTTGGCATGACTTCCTGAATACTAGTCGTACCATTTGTTAACACTTAAAATCTCTTGGGGGCTTTAAGTACCACATTTTTATACAGCATGAAACACCTCCGATCATTCTTCTCTCTTTTGACACTCAGTTTGCATCCTTCATACAGCGGCTCAGAAGATTTCCCAAACTCTCCAGAAAAAGCTCTCAATTGACCTTAAGTTAGGTTTTGAGGAATTTCTTATCCATACTAACCTATAGGAATCTGTAGATATCAGAAAGATTCTGCATTTTTAGCAGAATGATCTTACTTTTTGTTCCTTCTAGATTGTTATCCTCCTTTTTCTCAGTTCCTTATTTATGCTTCCTCCCCTGGAATGGGGGAATTCCTCACTGAGTTAATCTTGTGGAGTCCTAAGTGTTACTCCATGCAAGAGTAAGTTTAGCCTTGTCTAAACTCAAAATGCTAAATCTATTATGAAAACAAAATGATTGAGATGTGGCTTTGAGTTAGTTTGGTATTTTTAACAAGGCTGAACTCCAAAAGCATGCTTTAGGAATTTAATTTGAGTCAGTTTTCTCATTACATACTTTCCTCCACATCATCTGTAACATTATTTCTTAATATACTTAGAGGATCTATGTTAAGAGTTTCCAAGTTTAACTCATCTCTTAGGCCAGTGTATTTGAAGCCCTGTGGATTAACAGTTTAAACAATTTATGGTTCTTCTAACTAATAATTTAGTTTTTAAATGTATCTTACTATTATACTAATTTTTGGTTAGGAAATTGTTTTTTATATTATGTTACATTATTGTCACATGAGTTTTCTTAAAGTAGAAAATATTTTTCAACTGATGTATCTTCATTCTGCTCTGCAGTCGTTTCTTAATTTATCGATTGAATAAATACTTATTAAACAAATCCCGGGCTTGATGTGGAAGAGCTCAGATGAAACAGAGAGAACTGAGGAGTGGGAAAAGCAGTACATGAGAGGTGAGGTTGAAGCTGAGACTAGGAGAATAAGCTTCTAGGCAGTGAAAGTGGGTAGGGACGTCTCAGAGAGGAATCAGCAACGGCAAAGGTTTTCCAGGTCAAAGAGATGCTCATTCAGTGATCGGTGAACAGTGAGCCTGCAGTGCAGGGGCCGTGGGGAGGAGGGCAGAGACTGGGAGCTCATTCAGTTCTGTGCAGACATAGAAATGTGGGTGGGACTGACTTCTGACAATGTATTTAAATATGTTTTGCCTACTTGGCTCCCTGAGTTGAACCATGTAGAGTTTAATGCTGAATTTAGCAAAGAGCATACTGCTTCTACGTGATAAATAATATATAATAAATCCAATTACATTGACCATGTCCATAAATCTGAGTTGGGCTTAGAACGTGGCCAAGACCTATAAACCAAGCTATCTTTTAGAACCTTCCAGGTAAGAGCATATTTTAAAAATTAATTCTAGAATGGATTTTTAAAATTCATCAGGCCACGGAACTTAATAGAGCAATTTATTAAAAGTAATACCCAGTTTGACTTGTTGATTAATATGTTTACTGTTCAGCAAGTATTTCCCTCCTCCAGCCTCACTTGAGGGATCACATTTTCTAGCTCCCTGGTGGTTTGGTGTGGCCACAGGACTAATTCTGGCCAATGAGTTGTAAGCAAAGTGAGGGATGCTACTTCTATACAATGCATTTAATTGCTAGTGTCAGATTATCCAGAAGGCTCTCTCACCCCCTCCCTACCATGGTGACCTGTAGTGTTCCAGAGCACAGCTTGTCTGTTGCTAGTCCCCAGGTGAGGCAAATATGGACAGGTGTATGTTCCAAATGTTACCCCTTTTTTTACTGAGTTGCAGTTCTTTATATGTTTTACAAATATATTGTTTCAGCCTGTGGCTTACCTTCTCAATGTCCTAACAGTGTCATTAGAAGAGCAAAAACTTTTAATTTAAAGTAATTACCAATTTTTTCCATGGTTGATGCTTCCTATTTTCTAATAAATTTTTATCAATGATAAGAAGAATATTTTTTCCAACTTTTCTTGTTTTTTTCATAGTTTTAATTTTAACATTTATGCTTACTATCTATGTTATTTTCTGTGTCTAAAGCAAGGTTTAACATTTATTTTGATTTTTCCGTGTGAATATCCAGTTGTTTCATCCCAGTGTTTTGAAAATACTACCCTTTCTTCATTGAGTTACCTCAGCACTTTCATAAAGTCTTCAACTGACCATATATGCGTGGGTCTGCTTCTGGACTCTAATCTTTTCTGTTTGCCTGTAATTCTGTTCTCACAGATTTCCAGTTGTGTACACGTGTTTTAACGAGTCCCTGTATACTTGATATTTTGGATTCTATTATAATGATCTTATTCTTTTGATTTAATTTACAAATGTTTCAAGTACATAGAAATACAATTGATTTTTGTGTATTAACCTTAACGCCACAATTTTTTAAAATGCATTCATTATTCCTAGGCTTCTTTTGGAGATTCCTTAGGATTTCTAAGTAATAGATCATATCCTCTGATAATACAGATCATTGTATTTCTTCCTTTCCAAAAGAAATGTTTTCCTTTCTTTTTTTTGTTACACTGACTCGACCTCCAATAAAATGTTGAATAGAAGTTGAGAGAATGGGATTTTATTTGTTTCTGACATATTTTTCAGCCTGGGGCAGTTTTCAGTTTTGCTCCTTTGAGCATGATATTAACCTGTGGGGCTTTTGTTCATTTATTTGTTTGTGGGTGTCATTACCCAGATTGAGGAAATTACCTTCTATTACTAATTTGCAGAGATTTTTTTATCTTGAGTAGTTGTTAAATTTTTCTGCATTTATAAATATGACTTCATGATTTTTTCTGTTAAAATGGTTTATTACACTGATTAATTTTCTAATGTTGAACCAATTTTGCATTCCTGAGAGAAAATCTTCTTAACCATAATAGCATACTTCTTGTCTTGTCAAGTCAGAAGCCAATGAAGAGACATCTTTAAATTAAAGAAATACTCATCATTGAATTCTATGCCAAGTGAAAATATTCTTGAATATGTATTTATCTTTACTGGCATTCTTCTTTCAATCCATAGAAATTTGTCAACATTTTTTATAGTTCAGAACTGCTGGAGACATTTTCTCCTTTTTTTTTCTTTCCTGAAAAACAGTTCATTTCACTTGGAATAGAATTCTAGGTTGAAAGCTTCTCTCCTTAATTTAAAGATGGTTCTTCCTTGCCTTCTTGAGAAAGGCTTGAGAAAACAAGAAACATGCTATTTTGCTTTACTTTGTTATTGTGAACATAATTATTTTGCTCTCTGGTTGATTTTAGCTTTTTCTGTTTCCTATGGTTTACGGAAGTTTGATTATAATACATTGTGTTGTGTTTTTCTTTATGTTTATCTTGATTAGTTTACATTGAGAATTTTGGGTCTGTGGATCGATCATTTTCATTAAATACAGAAAATTTTTCTATCATTCTTTTTTAACTATCACCCTTCTTCTGAGACTACAAATACATACATATTAACATTGTCTCTCAGAACACCAATGGTCTGTTCATTTTTTTTCTAGTTTGAATAGTTTCTACTGCCATGTCTTCTAGTTTACTGATCTGCTATTGTATCTCATCCAGTCTTTAACTTTACTGACTTTTTCTTTTGTTCTTATATAGCATCCAATAGATGTTTTTCCAGGTATTCTTTTTTTTTAATTCCGGTTGTTACATGGTATTTTGTTTATATTTCTCATTCCTCTTGTTATGTTTACTATATTTCCCTCTAACCCATAACTGATGTTTTAAAGTCTTTGTCTAATAATTCAGTTATGTTTATAAATGAGGCATTTCAGAATGTGTTTCAAAGCACTTTGGAAGGACTTGGTCTATCCTAAATTTAGGATATTCTGTGTCTATTGCTATTGACTCCTTTTTACCCTGCTTATGGGTCTCATATCCCTGTTACTTCTTATGTCTAGAATTTTGATTAGATCTTGGACGTTATAAATTTTCTGTTGTTGTGTGATCGTTTTTGTTGTCTTCCTTCAAAGTGTGCTCTTTATTCCAGAAGACATTTAATTTCCTTATAGTTCTTTTGAGCATTGTTTTAAGTTTCTTAGAACAAGTTTGGATAACCTTTACACTGGCCATTTTAGACTTTCTGCTGTGGTTTATTCCTTCTGAAGTCTCTGCTAAATGACTCAGAGGTTCACCAAGTGCTCTTCACACAGTCGGTGAGAAGCCAGCTGTCTCCTAGCCCTTGCTGAGCTTCAGCATACAGCCTCTTGACTTTTTCATGCCTAGCTTTATGGAGTGTCACTCTAAGCATGTATTGCTCAGTATTCGTCAACTGGCTCAATGGTAGCCTAATGAAGATTATTTGAGCTCTTTTTCCACGTAGCTCCAACTTCTCTGAACATATATTCTGCAAATTCAAGGTGCATTATCTTCCCTGAATTCCAATCTCTTTCTCCTCAATTCCGAGACTATGAGGCTACTATGTTCTTCTTGAATTTATTTTATCTGCAGTGTAGGAGAAAACACTTTGTGAATATTTTTCATGTTTTTACATGGTCAAGCTTCTCTGAGCAAGAGACACGTGATTTATAAGATAAGTGAATGACATACATGCCTTGGAAGTTAGCAATTATGTATTGCTCTCAAGGGATTTAAAGAAAGTCTTCTCTCCATTGAAGCCATTTGCTCACGTTCTAAGAGTAATAAAACTCAGTGACATCTTTTCTATCCCACAGTGATGAAGGACACCTAGAGACTTTCCTTTTCCTCCTCAGAGAGGATTTGATTGCATTTAAGAGTAAGAGTCTTTCTTGCCATCTCTAAAAGGTCGGATAGACAGATGTGCCAACAGCTCCTGTATAAGACCAAAGTTTCATAATTTTAGAGTTTCTCTCCTGTGGTGCAAATACATGCAGGGAATAGCTGGCTCTCAAGTGTCATCTCATATGGAATTGGAGCATGACGAGCTGACGCAAGATGCTCTGTGCATAAATAAAATATCTGTTCCCTCAGCCAGAGGTCTTGTGTGCGTGTGTGTGTGTGTATATCTGTGGTAGACCAACTTGTTAGCATGCACGTAGGGTAAAATCTCAGACCCTTTCTGCTTCTTGACTTAACATACACCATGGCCAGAAAGAGACTCCTAGAGATAGGCCATGACCATCGTAAGACTCACCTCATTTGCTTACATTCTCTCGGATATGATATTCTTTAGCTGTCTGTTGTCCAATATCTAAAAATACTTGTTTCATGTGTTTTTCCCTGCTACTTACTCCTGGAGATAATTGCAGTGCCATTGTATCTTTATGGCCAGAAACCAAAGTTCCACTTTCATTTTTAAATTCCATATACTTTAAATTTAACAAACTGTGCAGATACTGGTTGGTTTGGGTACTTAAGGATTCTCCTAATGCAAGTATAATATAAAAAGTTTAGTTTTTGTAATCAGACAAATTTGGGTTATGTGCTGGTGTTGATATTTATAAACTGAATATCCCAGGAGAATTACTTAAACCCCTGAAGTCTAATTCTTCATGGAAATAATAATTGCTAATATGAATATTTGCTACAGATTATAGATTTTAAAATATATAATAAACCTTGTGTACAATAGGTGCTTAACAAATGTTTGTGCTCTTACTTTGCAATTTTTTCATTTTCTTTTACATCACGTGCAATTTCCTAGACAGTGTTAAGTTTTTAAGAGCTTCTTAAACTTTTGAATTCTTTTCCCATTTTTAGAATTTTAGGAAATGGAATATTACCACTTTTTCTTACCTAATTTTTAAAGTTTATATTCCTAATGGATAACATGCATTCTAAAATGCCTAACATTTTATGCTCTATCTTTCACAAGTGAAGAATGAGTAAACACTACATCTTAAAGATTCTGTCACTTTTTTTATGTCAAGAATATTCTTTGGTTGATTACATTCACTCTGGATTATATATTATGTTTCTTATTTCTGCTACTTTCAGAGGAGTTTCTATTTTCAACTAAGGAGCCTGATACCCCACTATAAGTAATATAAAACTACTTGACTGTATATAAGCTTTTGTAATATCCCTCTTTCAGAAGGAGAATTTTTAAAAATGCATTTGATTTGTTAATGAGAAATTTTTTAAAGAGGCAAAATAACTGGTCTTGAAGAAGAGAAATTTTGGGGGAAAACTCAATTTATAAATAAGTCCGATATTTCGAAATTTGCCTAGGTTCCTATGTGACAATAATCTTTTTTTAAGGGTAATTACTACCACGCTAAAGTGCAGTGACGTGGAGGAATGTAACGAGAATAAGCTACGGTGTTTCTTAGAAGACTGGTGAGAGTGTGAGGATTTTGAGTGGTCCAGAGAAGCAGAAATAAACGTTGATTAGCGGTCACATTTTTGTTGTCTTAGCAGGAGTCGGTAGCACTGATTCTTGTTTGGTGATGAACACTATAACTGCTAATAAGATAATTGAGACTAAAAACTATCACTAATAGGGCAGTACCACAATACAGTTTATTTGAAAATAAAAACTTCGGTAGAGGGTATGTTTTTTTAATGTTGATTGGAGTTATCATCCAAGAGAGCTAATGTTGTTATCCTGGGGAAAGGAAAAAGATGAAAGGGAAGATATTTAAAATGGAATGGCCAGGGCAGAATATCTCTCTTGTTTGATTATAGGTCATCAAATTAGGAAGTCCTCAATGATGTTAACGGTAACTGAAAAAATGGTTCTTCTTTAGCAGAAGGAGATATTTGGCTGTAAAAATAATGTTAAGCAAGACTAGAAATGGACAGGGTAAACTATTTTCACGTTGTATTGAGTTAGCTCTTTAAGAATTCATAGAGGGGGAAATGGAAACAGCCTGGTTGACACTAATGTGTAATTATCACCAAAATCATTAAAGCATTTTTATACTCATTGAAAAACATGACATAAATTTTGAGCCCATTAAACTTCAATGAAGTCCTTGTGGTAGCCTAGATGATTTGAAGGAGAGCATGTCCTAATGTAAACTGCACTTGCTCCCTTATATGTCAACTCATTTATTACTAACCTGATATTTTCACTAATTTCAAGTCACCTACTCTATCAGAGTTTAATGAATAATTTGGGGTTTTAAATCATCTGAAATAAATATTTTATAGTTTATTTTTATTTACTTGTTTTTACTTTTATCCAAATTGCTTATGAAAACATTTACCCAAGAGCAAAAGAAGACACTGTAGACTCAGGAAAATATTAGTAGAAATTTTCTCAGGCCACTTTCTCCATTTGGCCAAGTTTCTTAAAGTACTGCACACCAGAAGACCAAAAACAAATACAATGGCACAAAGCAAGAATCAAAGCAAAACAAGACTAGGTTGCAAAGATTTATGCAAAGCATGGAAATATAATTTCAATCAAATGATGGGAAGTTTAGGTTTTAATTCTTAGTGTGACTTTTAGAAAAATGTTACCCTGTAAATAGTTTGAGCAGTGTTTATGGCTCTATTCATTAGAATAATATTCCATGTGCTTTTATAGCTATGTGCCAGTGGAGTTTTACCATCCCAATGTTTAGTAGAGATTCATAGCCTGTCCCCCTCCCCAAATTCTTCTGAAAACAGCATCACTGCCTAAATTATAAAAAAAATAAATGTTTAGATGAAAATTTCAAAACTGAACAATATTATTAATGTTCGAATCAAAATTGTAGCTTTATTCACAATGAATGCACCAATAATCAAACATAGCACAAAATGAAAATATCTAAGTCTTTATTAATTTAGTAAGCTCATATACGAGGGAACTAGGAAAAACTAATCTTAGAAACCATTTATTTATTTATTTTAAAGATTTTGTTTATCCTTTTCCTCCCCAAATCTCCCTGGTACATAATTGGTGTATTTTTAGTTGTGGGTTCTTCTAATTGTAGCATGTGGGATGCCGCCTCAGCATGGCTTGAAGATCAGTGCCATGTCCATGCCCAGGATCTGAACTGGCAAAACCAGGGGCCACTGAAGTGGAGCTCACAAACTTAACCACTCAGCCACTGGGCTGGCCCCGTTACCGTTTGTTTCATATTATTTCTCTCCCACGTTTACCTTAAGGTAATTTAACATAAGAGAAAAAAACTGCCTTTATACCATGTTTCTTCTAGTTAATATCTAGTAATTAATCTGTCAGATGATCTGATTGAGATAGAAGACTGAGTGATCATGTGGTCATATCAGAAGGATTAGATATGAATATTAGATACGAAAATAAGTTTCAAGCCCAGAAATACTTTTATGGACCTCAGAAATCCAGATAGTTTGCCCTTCTCTTAGTGTAATTAACAAATGGCTGAATATATAATACACCGAACTCTAACCACCCATGTTCTAGATTTTCACCAATTTAGTAACCTTCTGAGTTTTGAGAAGCTAATTTGACTATTTGAAGCTATTTGACTACTAGAAAACTTTATATTAGGAATTTACAATGAGAAATGGAAAAGTTCCTTTGAGAAATTCCAATTTCAGGGGTATAGTAAGGCGGTACAAACATGGCCCACCTACTTTTTATTGTTACTCTATATTTTACTGTTACTTATGGGTTTATATAACCTATTTATTTTTTGAATAAATACTTCAGTTATGGATGAAAAAGATACAATCACTTTGCAAAACAGTTTGACAGTTTTTTAAAGTTAGACGTACGCCTACTCTATAACCCAGCTGTTTGTTTCTAGAAAAGAAGGAATATGTAGGAATATAAAAACTTGTATATAAATGTTCATACCAATTTATTAGCTAAAAATTGAAAACAACATAAATAACCTTCAACAGATGGAAGGAAAAACAAATTTGGTATATCCATATAATGGAATACTATTCAGCAATAAAAAGGAATGAGCTGTTGATTCATACAATAAAATGGATTAATCTAAAAATAATTATGCTGCATAGAAAGGGCAGACTGAAATGATAATATACTGTCTCGTTCAGTCCCTATAGAATTCTAAACACTGTACTCTAATCTATAGTGACAGAAAGAAGGTCAGTAGTTGTTTACTTAGGGATGACTGACATATGTGAAGGGCAAGAGATATCAGAAAGTGGCACCAGGATACTTTTAGTGTGATGGATATGCTCACTATCTTGATTGTGGTGATGGATGATTTCTCACACACTCACTTCAAAACAGTCAATTGTACACTTTAAATATATGCAGTTCATTATATTTCAATTATAGCTCAATTAAGCTGTGTAAAAACTACCCACAGAACAAGGGGAAATGCTTGTTTAGAGAAAAGTGAACAGGTGTACACACGTGAAATGTATTTCTAGGTGCACATGGAGTTTTGGAGGAGACATTTGCTTTACACTTGTGAAAATGCTTTTGTTTGTGAGTATTTTTTCTCTATTACATAAAGAAAAATCAGGGTTATTATCTTGCTTTTTTCTTAATTATGTTTTGATGCTTGTGAAAATAGCAGAGTTCTATGTACTAAGTATTGGAATGACTGCTAAAGAGGACAAGATCCCCCAAAGCAATATAAATCCTGCAATTGTAAACAAAGGGTAACGGGCTTTAATGTTTTAATAGGCTATTTTTATATTGTCTTTATCAGCATGTGTATGAACAAGAGCTATAAAAAAACACTGCAAGATACAAAAATGACTAATGGATCTAATTATAACTCAAGGAACCATATGAACTTCCTAAAAGGGGTAAATATAACAACAAAATAGGAATTATAAGCAGAGGCTTACTATGCTACTTTTAGGACTACACTTAGAAAGAATCCCATTTGGTGAACTATATTCAAATTCCTTTAAGTATACACTTAGAATAGAAACAAGCAATTAAAAATCACTGAGTTTTTTAATGTAAACATTTATATTAGAATAGTTTTATACTTACAGAAAAGTTGCAAAGGTAGTACAGAGAATTTCCATACACTCCATAACCAGGTTCCCCTGTTATTAGTGTCTTACACTTATATGATGCATTTGTACCAACTAGTGAACCAATTTTGAGAAATTGTTATTAACTGAAGTACACACTTTATTTGGATGTTTTTTCTTTTACTTTGCACCTAATGTACTTTTTCTGTCCCGGGATCTCATCCAGTATCTCACATTCTATTTAGTCATCATATCTCCTTAGGCTCCTCTAGATGGTGACAGTTTCTCAGACATTTCTTGTTTTTTGTCACCTTAAAAGTTTTGAGGACTGCTGGTTAGGGACATTGTGGAAAGTCTCTTAATATTGGATTGTCTCAAGTTTTCTCATAATTAGACAGTGGTTGTGGATTTTGAGAGGAAGACCACAAAGGTAAAGTGCCATTTTCATCACATCATATGGAGGGCACATACTATGAACACATAGAAAAATAAAAATGCTATTTATTTTATTAAACTCCATACACTTCCAAATCATTTAACATAATACTTATTCACTCTCTGTCTATAGTAGGTGGAGGCAGGGAGGGTAAATATTTTCTCAAACAAGTAGCACAGCTTTATTTTGAAAATTGTTATAGAACTGCTTGATTTACCTCTATAACATGAATTAATTTAAAATTGTAAATAATTCCTTAGCAAGCATAAATCAACCTATTTTCATTGTTATTTTTGTTTCATTTTTTATTTGGTTTTGTTGTTATCTTAGTTGTTTATTCTATGGAAATTCTCTAAAAACATTCTTCTCCATTTTGACTTCTTAAAAATTAGTTTACTGAGAAAAACTTCATCATGACCAAGTGGAATTTATCCCAGGAATACAAGATTGGTTCAGTTCCAGGGAGATCATTAATATTAATGCACTGTATTAATAGACCTAAGTAATAAACTACTTTTATTATCTCAACGATACAGAAAAAAAGCGCCTTCTGACAAAAGCCATCAGCCATTTCTGATTTTAAAAACCCAAGAAAATATAAATTGAGGAATCTTTTCTTAGCATGATTATATATGTCACCAATGCAATTAGGCAGGATAAGCAAAGAGAGTTATTACAGTTGGTGAAGAAAGTAAAATTATCTCTAATTGAAAATATGACACTATACTTAGGTCACCCTTGGTAAAGGGTCAACAAACTATGGCCCATGGATCAAATCTGGCATGCTCGGGCTCAAAGCTGAATTCGTCTCTGGAAATTACTCTTGGCCAGAGAGCCAGCTCTGCCAAAGTTGCATCCCTTCCATGGGGGCAGGGTGCTTCTAATTACTGGTCAATCCTGGTGTTTAAAGCCAAGTTCCCTTTGGATACTTGGGATAATTCTGAAAGGCCAGGCCAGCTCCAGAGATCCTTTAACCCCTTAAGTATTGTGCTTAATAGGACTCCCTAATAAAACTTTCTCTGTACAAATATCTATCTCAGAATGTTTTTTTCAGGAAATTTGATCTAAGACATATTTAAAGTATACATTAATATAACGCCATTCATACGTGTTTTCATGTATATGTATCAAAACTTTTAGAAGAAAATACAGAAAAATATCTTCACAATCATGAGGTAGGGAAGTGTTTACTAGAAAGGGCACAAAAGGCACTAACCATAAAATAAAGATGACAAATTGGACTCCAATTTACAAATGTCTGCTCTCGATAAAAGCTATTAATCAAATGAAGAGGGCAAACACAAACTAGGAGAAAATATTTGCAATACGTGTATCTGAAAAAGGATTTGAATCTCAAATAAATAAAGAGCTTAATAATAAGCGAAAACAATAATAAACAATAAATGAGGAAAAGTCTTGAACAGACAGAATCACAAAGGGAAAAATTTCCACATAAATAACCAATGAGATGTAGATCAATAAGCATATAAGTAGTCATCAGGGAAATGCAGATTAAAACCATTGCATGCTTGCAAGAATGGCTAAAATTTAAAAGATTAATAACACCAAATATTGGTAAGAATGTAGAACAACTGGAAAGTTTATCAATTATTTATTAGAGCACGATACAGTGCAACCAAATTGAAAATTAATCAATTTGTATTTAAACAGTTAAATATACATTACCCAAGTATCTAGCAATTCCCCTCCTAGATATTCACCAAAGATTAATAAAAATATGCAGGCACAAAAAATATTTAAACAAGAATGCCTACAGAAGACTTTTTTTTATAATAGAAAAACAATTGAAACAGTTCAAATATCCATCATGAGGTCAAATGTTTGACAATTATGCTGTATTTGTACAATGAAATACTATGCTAATTAATAATAGAAGTAAGCAAATTACTCATGTACTCAACATGGATGAACCTGCAGATATTATGTTGAATGAATGAAGCCAGATACCAAAAATACCTACTGTATTATTTGATTTAAATGAAGTTTTAGAACAGGCAAACTAATCTATCGTGATAAACATCCGATCAGTAGTCACCCTGTGTTGAGAACCTTGAAGGGACTTTCTAAGGCAATTGATATATTCTATATATTGACTGATGTGGTGGTTACATGGTACACAAGAATACATATTTGCTAAAACACACTTCTCTGTACACTTAATGTTTGTCCATTTTATTAAAGGTATTTTATAAGTACCTTTATAAGTAATTTAGAACTCAATTAAATTCATTTTTAAAAATCGCAATTGAAGTCACAGAAAGAAAATCCATAGTAAAGGCAATTAGCAAAACACTCCTTGAAGATCAACACAGTTATACCAAGTGATAGGATAAACTTTAGAAGAAATTTAAAGAGAAAAATCAGGAAAATCAGCATAAAAATTTGATAAAGAGCTTTGTGGAGTTTTAAGAGGTCACATTGTTTGAGTAGGCATGTAAGTACTGTGTATGATCAGAAGTAACATGACTGAGAAATATAGGAAAATGGGATTATTGGACCAATTACAGTAAAGATGTGACATATTAAAAGATAGTGGGCAGAACAGTGATAAATGAAGTTTAGACCTAGATTAGATGTTATTCTAATAGCAGAATACCTCCTGGGCTGGATTATTAATCTCAAAGAATTCAACATGAACAAGATTACAAGATTTCACATCTCTTATAATGGGAAACCAACCAACCAACCAAGTCTATATAAGAAAACAAAAACACGGGGCATCTGTTCAGATGTTGGTTATCTGGCATTCTGTTAAGGCTGAAATCTGGTAGATTGGCATTGCTCTGCTGTCCACAGGGTTGCTAGGAATTGGAATCCACTCCATGACACTAACAAATACTTTAATGCATCATCATAAAATTATTTTATTTTCAACATAATCACTTTCATCTTTGGACTTTAATTTATAAGGGGATTTATTGTTTTTAGTTTCATTTTTCCCCTGGGGATTTTATAAAGAAATAATCATATTTGATTATCTCCATATCATTGGTATTTTATTATTGGAATGTTTATGTTCTTTTAGTGTCATTCTAGAATTTCTGATGAACTGTACTAGACAGTATGATTGAGTATGATTTGGGCAAAGAAACAGAGTGTGAGTAATATTTCATCTTTATGTTCAAAGTGCTTTGAAGTGCATTTAATTACTCTTTAGAACTGCATCTTCCCTTCTGAATGCAAAAGGTATCCTGCCCACACACACTGCCATACCCTAAGGAGGGCTTGTTCTCATTAGGAACTGACCTTACAAAAGCAGGCTAGGATGTCCCTAAGACACTGCTGAGCTTCACACAGAGGAAGAGCCAGGCCACAGTTACTAGTTAAGAGCAATGAGTCACGAAAATGACAAAACATTAGGTAGAACCTTAACTTTCCATTCATTTTTTTCAGTGTTGAGAGTGCTCCATTAGGGTAGCAATCCTCTCTCCACCAATCCACTCTAAGGGAAGAGGACTGTCTCATCTGATGGGTGAGTTTGAAAGAGAAGCACTAAGGAACATGGCTGAACCCCTTCCTAGTCCTTCTTCGGTTCTGGTATCTGTCTGCAGAAAGGATATGTTCTTGCTACTTCCCTAGTTTAACTTTTACAAGTCCAGCCCACCTTCCATCCCTCTTGGTGATTCCAGCCTTGCCTTTAACGCAGTAATTGTGATTATTCACTTTTGAGTGCAGTTTCGCTAAGCCATTGGGCCAGGGCTAAGCCACGACCTCCTCTATAGCTTCGCCATTAACAAAGGTAGTATCTTGACCACCTTCTTCCAGGCTCCTTCGTCAATCTCTCTGTTAGTTACAAACCCAGGCAAGGAAGACAGCTGTGAATTATTGACGCTTCTAATATCCCAAATGGCATAATATGTTGTAAATACTCCTGGATAAACAGCCTATGTGCTCATTCATTCCCACAGTGCCATTTTCCAATGATCTTTATTGTTTTATTTTAATGTAAGGATCACATAACTCTACTTTAACAATAGTATGAAAACTCCAGGGAGGACGAAGTAAGAATTGATTCCTTAACTGAAAGTTTGTAGCAGAATGAGATCTTTGGCCTGCTTCTATGACTATGTACATTTATTACACACCACTTTCCCTCCTTCTCTATTTCTATTCTCCATACAGCAACCAAAGAAGTTCTTAATGCAAATTTGATCATATGACTCCCTTGTTTAAAAGCATATGCTGTTTTTCCTTTGCATCTAAGATTAAGACCAAAAAACAACCTTGGTTACAAAGTGCTCAATGAGCTGGTTCCTGAGAAAGTGCAGACTCAACCATTGTGCTCTGGCCCCTGGTTTCTTTGTTCCAGCCACACTGGCCTTCTTTCAGTTTTCCAAGTGCTTCTTGCACAACGCCTACAGAATTTCTGCATCTGTGGTTCTTTTCCCCAGAATAATACTGTATTTTCTGCCTATTCACATACCCTACCCCAATGTCATCTATTTAACACTAGACTTCCATGAAAGTATTACTTTTTCAGGATTATGGTGAGCCACAACACACTGTAAACCCCCTAATCCTCTTGGTTTGTGTGAGTGTGTGTGTATAAAGTTGCTACTGTTTGTTCATTTTTCTGATACATTTGATTAAAGTCTACCTTCCCCAGGCAACCGTAAGCTCCATGAGAGCAGGACCAACTTAGGTACTGCTTTATTGCCAGAACCTAGCAGAATGTCTAAAGCTTCTAGACTTCTATTGAATCTTGAATAGTTAAAAAATTGCCTCACCTATTTTATATTCTTTATTACACTAAGAGTAATTTTGTGTGTATGTGCCTGCATACACAAGTGGGTTTGGATGATTTAGACAACCTGCAAGTGCTTAAAAAATTAATGAGGGAATAAAGTAGATGCCAGATGTTTCTTCCATTTGGCAACTGTCTGGGCCCTGAAAAAGTCTTTGAATATAGGTCTTTCTGTTTCCTTCCTCCTTACTTTTACTCTCAATTTTTCTTCAAAACATTGCTCCAAAAACAGCATCATGAATCTAAAGACCTTTAGTCCCAAGGGGAAGAAAACAATCTTAAATTTGATTAAAACTTAATGAAATATTTAACTACTGCATTTTACTATAACATTTGCAAGTTGTATCTGACCATCCTAATAATTTTAAAATCACTATCCTCATCTCAATCAGTGAAGAGCTATGAAAAAGTTCTCATTTTATGATCCAGAAAGTCTCATGCAAAAGAAAAGCAATTAGGTTATAAAAGGAAGGTACTGTATAACTTGCCTAATGGCCTGTAATCTGCTAAAAGTACAGCTGCGGTGGGCAGTTTAACAGGTGCTATGATTATGGAGCATAACAAACATGTTAGGCTTTGTAGCGCATTTAATACCTTATAAACAATGGGGCTAATTCGGACAAGGCTAATGAATTAGTTCAAATGACACTCTTGTAAAGACCTGTGATTATGTTGTGCAAATTTGACTGAAATTCTATGCTTAGCAGTGTGTTCAGCTTTAAATGAGTAGAATACTATTTTCAATGTTCCTGCGGTGAATTCTACCATTATTTCTTCCCTATAGAACGTTGTACTTTTGAATTATGATAATCATTCTCATGATATTCCAGCAGTCTCCACCAGCACAAAACCAGTGCTTAGAATGTTCCAATAGTTCTACTATAATAGCCCATGTACGCTTTGAAAATGGACATGAATCCTTGCCCTGAAACTATCAGAGCAAATAATTTGGGATTTTTCCTGCCAAGCAATTAACCACACATGTGTTACTTAAGCACCATTGAGTAAAGTGACAGGATTTTATGCAGATTTAAAGTCAATTACTTAATAATTGAAGGGAGTGTTTCTTAACTCTCCAGCTGAATACTAGAATATGTGGTCCAAAGGCAGACGAAAAAAAGAAACATAAATAACAAAACCAAAATATACTTTGGCAATTCCCTAAACTTCAAGAATAAGGAATGGATATGAAGGTCATTTAGGGAAAAGAAGAAAAATAGTAAGTCACCTGGCACAGGTGGTGATACGGTAGGCATCCAAATGACAATGTAAAGGGGTATTAGCTTGATGATTCTGCAATTCAGAAGACTTGTCTAAAGCTACAAATTTAGGAGTTATTAGCAGATATATTTTGAGCCATTTGAATAGGTAAGTTCAATTAAAAATAAGTATAGCAAGAGATGGAAAAAAGCTTCAGCATCAACCACTGAACAGCAATTACACATAAATAGATATGGAAAGGAGAGGGAGCAGGGAGGCTGAAAAAGGAGAGGATAGTCAGGTACAACAAAAACCGGGAGATTGTGGTGTCACGGAGACCAACAGAGTGAGTGTTCTGAGAGTGGAAATAGAGTGAGCAAGGCTTGTCGAGTATTGTTGAGGAAATAACAATGTTCATTAGACTTGAGCAGTGTTCATTAGACTTCTTCAGTGGTAACGGAAGAAGCACAACTGGAGAGGGGTAAATTGTAAATTGAGATTTGCATCTCTGGCAATATGTGAGCCAGATGAACTGAAAAATTAAATTGCTTTTGCTACTAATCACCTAGAAATTCTATATAAAATTAATCAAACATTAACTAAACTCCAGTGCTGAACTTAGAAGAACGGAAGGGAAAAACTTATGGGAACAGAGATTAAAAGAAAACTGAAATTATTATTGGTAAAATAGCACTAATTCTTGAATTAAATTTTATCTCATTGAAACACGTGGAGTGATGTTCTGGTGTTACACTTCAAAAGTTAGAAAAATAACTGCAGATCAAACCAAAAGAAAGGAGATGAAAAAACATAATAAAGATAAGGACAAAAATTCTAAATAAAACACTTAAAACAAAGATATTGTACATAGAATCAACAATAATAAACCCTTGTCAAAACTGATGAAGAAAAAGTATAAGTAAGGGATTATGGGGATGAAAATTGGGTTTGATCTCAGATAGATAAAACACACTTAGAATTTAAAGTAAAAATTGTATGCCAATAAAATTAAAAATTTTAATAATTTCCAAGAAAAATACTGCTTATCAAACTTATCTAAAAAGAAATAGAATATGTAATTAGAACTAAAATAACTTGTAAAATTGGTAATGGTAGAAAATAATACATACACACAAAGCCCTTGGTTTTAGTGGTCAGTTCTTCTCAACTTTCCAGAACAATTCGTATATATATATATATATATATATATATCTTATACAAACTATTTTTTAAAAGGCGATTCACTCAATCTATTTAAAATGCTGGTATAATCTTGAAACCAACCCTAGCCAAGACAGTACATATAATTAAAGGCTAATCTAATGAATATGATGCAATCACAAATTTGGCAATCCTCCAATGCCTTTAAAATGCATTATAATCAAGTGAGATACAGATTAGGAATGGAGGGCTAACATTAGAAAATAAGAAAGGTAATCATATTAACAGATTAAATAATGAAACCATATGATCATCTCAGAGGATGCAGCAATGAATTTGAAACATTTTATAGCCACAAGGTGAAAACAAATAAAAGTAAATAATTCTGTAACACAAGTGCTATCTACAAGAAATTTCAAGTAATACAATATTTAACGTTGGAAAAAAACCTGTTCTCCTTAATATAAGGGGATAAATGGATGTTGCCTGGTATCATCTCTTCACATACACACAACTATATATACACAAAAGACGTAAGGATTGGAATGGAAAAAACAAAGACATACCTATGTGTACTTAATAAGACATGTTTAAATAAGAAAGAAAATTCAGTAAATTTCTGAGAGCAAAATCACTATGCAAAAATAAAATGCTTTCTTATACTCCAGAAGTAGATTTATAGAAGACATTGTAAAGAAGTAAATACCATTTACAATAGCAACAGAAATATAAAGAAACTAATAATTCTTAGAGAAGATGAATAAGAGTTTTATGGATAAAATTGGAAAACTGTAATGCAATACACTAAGGAAAACTAAAGTATGTGGAGAGAAATAGCGTGTTACAAACAAAAGATTCAATATTATAAAAAAATAATTCTCTCTCATGTCAATATCTGAATTTAATAAAAAGATCCAGAGGGATGTTGCAGACATTGATAAGTTGATTCTGGGATTTATAAGGAAAATCCAAGAGCAAGAATATCAAGGGATATTTTAACAAAAAGCAAGATGGCATAACTCATCCTAACAGATAGCAAACTGATTAAAAAGTGATAATGACTTACATTTCCAACCACGGAGTAACTGGGACCACACTTACCACCCTGCCAGATGCAAAGAGAGAACTGGAAAGAAAAAGGCAGTGACTTCTAAATAATGGACAAACGTAGCACTCAGCCTCAGCCAACTTTTCTTTTCCACTGCCATCTCCTTACCAGGTCCTAGGACACACAATAGGAAAAGGGAATCTGCAATCCGAAGGGGAAAACCTACAGATATTGGGTAACATAGAAAGAGTTAGATGATCACAGTGACGGCATTGTTATCATCATCATGATGGTCATTATCATCATTGCCCTGGACGTAGCTCACCAACTTTGTCATGAGCAAAATGAAAATGAATAGAAAGGCAACTAGGAATACATTCTAGATAACAACAAAGTAACACAGAAATACAGCATGTTGAAAAGAAATGAAGAACTCACTCCAGAGAAAAAAGCACAATGCAAAGAAGAAAATTTTACATTAGAGCATCATGCTTTAAGAGAAATATAACAGCATGCCCTACTTAAATCCATCTGATTTAAATAAACCTAAGCTTAGATGAATCCTTTAAATATATTCAATTTAATGTGTCAACTCACAAAAATGTGTAAAGTAAGAATTATACTTATTTCACATAAATGAGGCCTGAAATTTAAGTAGATTTCAACTAAGTGTTGAAAAAATTACCTTCTGCTGAAGTGTAATTTTTTATGCTATATCTACTAAACAATTACTCATACCCAGGCAACTTCAATGTCTTCATTAATTTGGAAATGTTAAATAAGTTGTTGTACATCCATATAGGGGAATAATGTGCTCACTAAAATTTTGGTTCTCAAGGAATATATAATAAGATATGAAAATATTAATTTAAAAAAGAAAAATATATAAAATATTCTTACTTGCATATATAATGTGTATATATTTGTGTATATATAATCTTTACATTACATATGTATTTAGTAATTACTTTAAGAAAATAAACACAATGTTTAACACAATATAGTAAACCATGTATTACTGAGTTTCTGGCATCGTATGTTTCTGTATTTCCCAAATTCTACTTATCTGACTTTTATAATGAAGAAAAACACATTATAAATTTGAACAAAGAGGATAAAGTGAAAAACACCACTTTAACGTCTCCTTCATTACATTTTTTTCAACCAATATCTGAGCAATGTTTTCCACAGGGATAAGTCTCAAGTCATATCATTAAAGCTCCTTAGGAATTTCGTTGTCAAAAAATAATAAAAGTTTTCTCAGTCTGCTCACTCTGCTATAACAAAATACACAGAGTTGGGTGGCTTAAACCACACACACTTATTCCTCACAGTTCTGGAGGCTGGAAAACCCGAGGTCAAGGCACCAGCATATTCCACTCCTGTTGAGGGCTCTCCTCTTGGCTAGTACCTTCTCTCCATATCCTCACAAGGCAGAGAGAGAGAGAGAGAGAGAGAGAGATGGGGTCTCTTCCTCTTCCTTTAAGAACACTAATTCCATCGTGGGGGTCCCACCCTCATGGTCTCATCGAAACTTAATTACTTCCCAATGGCTCCACCTCTAAAAGCCATCACAGTGGAGATTAGGGCTTCAACATGTTGCTTTGGTGGGGGACACAAACATTCAGTCCATAGCTTACGTGTTTATAGATCGTAGCAAATTGAAAACTTAGAATGAGCTGAAATTTTACCAGGAAGCAAAGGATAGGTGATTCCGTTTGTGATCATAGTTAAGGTTCCATTTGCAAACAGATGACATAGATGCTTGGTGGTTCACTAGTAAATATCTGCAGCCAAAAGGGAAGCTGTTACAATCACAGTAGAGCAGTAGAGAGAAGTAAAATTTAGGCATCATTGGCAACTAATTTAATTGGAGACAGAAAAATAGAGAATGGTTAAATGCGTCTGCTAACTTCTTCCTAATAATTGTATTTTTGATGAAACTGTGACACTTTGCTCTGGTAAGTACCTTCCTGAGCTCCATTTTATCACAGAGACGCTTCTGGTACAATATAACATGATGCTGGGAGAGCTATGGTCTGTGTACAAGACTCAAGTCTTAGAATTTGGGGAGTGATCATGACTCTCCCGTCATGGCTCACATCAGGCCTTCGTTCACCAGATCTACAGTTTTCTTTTTCTGTTATATAGATCCAAACAAGAGTAAATGAGCAGTTCAACACTTTGGGTCTTTAAAACCTACAAATTCAATAGTCTCTGCAAAAACATCCCTGCTGCTCGCACCATTCTCACAACTATCTTGCCTTTAATGACAAGTGTTCTTTATAAATGACATGTTGTTATCTTTTGTCACTCCAGGATGCCAACAGCACCAATAAAACCAAGAATCCCATTTCAAAAGGCAGCATCTTCTACCTTCATTCCCAAACTACAGAGAGGAGAAAAAAAGCACTTTTCAAAAATGCTGAATCTGTCTTCAAAAGTGTTTTCCAAAATACCTCAGATAAAGAAACTATGTTCTGTGTCTTCTTCCGGTATGCATTTAGATGGTAGCTGAGCAGGCCATGAGAAATCTCCTTTATATTATTTATGCTATTTCCATAGATACTTTGATTAATTCTTCTATATCTCTATATCAAACCAAG
The DNA here is from genome assembly GCF_041296265.1 of Equus caballus. Lineage (NCBI taxonomy): Eukaryota > Metazoa > Chordata > Mammalia > Perissodactyla > Equidae > Equus > Equus caballus. Next base: position 70,336,594 of record NC_091701.1, on the reverse strand, counting down.
GAATTTCTGGCATCTCAGCTTCATTTATATCAAATCCAGGTCATAGGCCACTAATCAAAAACAAACAACAGTTATAGCCATTTACAGCTGCTGGAGCTGCTATAATGATTGAAAAAAATCTCTATTCAGTTCATATTTAGCCAATGTAAAATCATCTTCCCTTATGTATTTAACACAGGAGTATATATTATCATACATATTTCTCAGATTCTTACCGTTATAAGTTAACAAATTGTTTGAATTCTTTTACTGTATAATCTTTATCCTTTAAGTTCCTGAGACCCTGAAGCATATGGGAATTTGACCCTAGGTATTGATCTGGAGACTGAAAGCGGACAGTCATAAGGAGAATGGCATTATTTTGCATGGGAGCGCTTCAGGTATAGTTTTATAAGAAGGTGAAAACAGCCTCAATATGTCAAGAGTTGGGGAACTTTCCTGTTTCTGCTGGCAAGGAAGTTTCAGTGGAATTTGAGTTTTCATTACTTGTAGGCATCCAAATTCTTCCAAGCTTCCCACACTTAACCAAAATTTTATCTTTGGCCTGGGAAGGATGTGAATTTTAACCCAAAATTTTCATTAAATTAGATGTACAACCACAAGATATAAAGGACATTTAAAGCAGTCATAAAAGCTTCTTGATTGTCTGACAAAGACTGAATTGATAGTTTACAATCTTTACATATTAAATTCATTATCTTCCCAGTTAGAAGGAATCGGCTGACTCCACATTCTTGAATGTCTTGTGTCCCTTAAACAGTCCTGTAATACTATCTACTCTGTCTACAAAAGATTTGCCTTCTCTCCAGCCATCTTTCCAGATGACATCAAAAACAGTTATTTTGACATTGTGTTCCCTCCTCTAATTCTAATCAGAACTTCACTGCCTTTAAACCCATCCAGGTTAGAAAATCACCAATTCCTCATTCACATCGCCTTTAGACTTTAACGTCTTAATTGCTGCCTGAGTTCTTAGCTGCAGAAAATAGAATCCATTCTTACTAGTTTAAGAAGACAAAGATATAAATATATAGACCAAATAGACCATTCTTGCTAGTTTAAGAAGACAAAGATACAAATATATACACCAAAGATATAAAAGATATAGACCAGAGAACAAGCCGTGGGTTATATGTAGCAAGAAATAGCCAAAAGAAACACTACTGGCATTGTTAGCATACCTGTGCTGCAGCCATGTGAAAGTAGTTGCCTATGACAATAAAGACTCGAATTCCAGAATAGCCATCATAGATGCTTCAGAAGAGGAAGAGCCAAAAGACATGAACTCCCCACACTGCTCGATTTGATCACATTTCTGTCTTCTGTCGGCAAGTCTCATGTGAGTGCATCTACATGAAGAATTTTAGCTTCAAAGGAGTTTGGGAAATGTTTTGGTTGTTTTTTCTAACTTTCTAGCCTCTAGAATACATGAAATCAAACTACAATGAAGACTGAGAGAATTTAAACACATTTTAAGTATGTTCAGCTTTCTCAATTTAAATATGGCTGGGGCTTACAAGACTTTCTGTACGACTTGAATGCAAATAATCTGTCTTGGAGAAAAAAATGACATGATGAGGAAGACTATGATTAATGACCTCACATTTCCGTTTACCAGATAAAGCACTTTTCCCCACAGTTTGCCTCCAGATAGTATTTGGTATTCATTTTCTAACACAGTTGGAACTAAATTATACCAAATACAAAAATGCACAAATCTAAAATAGTATGAAATATGTATGATCAATTGCAGCCCAAGAAAACTCTTGAAAAGATAAACTAATTCTGCAATGAATGATGTATTTCATACACGATTAATTATACAGTGCATTTTATTTCAAAATGAATGCTTAAGACCGTCCTCTATGTCCTGAAATGAGAAAAAAAATCTTCCATTCATTCAGCTGTCAGCATAAAAGAGTTGATAATGTTTTACATCAGAATTATATACATTGTTTAGGGCAGTGATTTCCTGGCAGGAAATTAATAATGAGCTAATTTAAGAAAGTGCTATAAATGATTTAAAGAACTTTGCTTTGTCTGTGGTACTCTGCCACTTTTCTTATAATCCGTTGCCTCTTGTACTAGGACACCAGATGGGATTACTGACTCAATTCTAGATGTCCCAAGACAATAAGACCTTGACATTATGACTCCCCATGTTCTGTGAGTTTCAAGGCCTCTTGGCAAAGAATGAGCAAAAGCGGTGCTCAACAATTAGTTTTGCAACCTTTAGGCTCTCGTTTTCCTGGAGTGTATAAAAGTGCAGAGGCAAATAAGCAGAGAAGTTCTTTGGAGAGAATTGTTAGTATCGTGTGGGTCTGACCTCTTTCACAGCAGCTGAAATAGAGGATGATGCTTCCACCTCTTTTTCAATCCAATAAGAGGAGTTTCAGGAAACCATTCAGTGAGCTTGGGCTGTTTCCTTTGACATCTTGGGGGAAGAGGAGTACAATGGCTGGTTCTAGACACATGCCTAGAAAAGCCTGAAAGTCTGAGAAGGTTCTGGCTGCCCATCTAATTGACTGAGGCAAGACGGCTGTGTAGGAGACATTCTTCATACTCAGAGTTTACCTGCACAATGAATGCCAGGTTCCCTTTGGAAACAAGCAACAATAAGAACTGGCCTGGAGCTGTCTTAAAGGGATTCTTTCCAAGAATGTTACCTGAAGCTCCAAAAGAGAACATCCATGTGGAATTTACTATCATACACTAGAAGTTGAAAACAGAGTGCTAAGCAGCCAAGTGGGGAGAGAAATGCTGCGGAATCTTCAGAGGAATGATCTATAGTGATGGAGAGTCTCTGAAAAGCCCACAAATCCAACTCAGTGGAAATTTAGCTCTAAGTATCCTCATTGGCCATAAGAAACAAACACAAGCTCATATCACTGTTAATTAAATAAACCATTTCCTGACTCTTACTTTTTCTACCAGTCCCTCCTCACTCCAAACCTGGGGAAATCAGAAAATGAGGCTGAAGTACTGGGAGGGAGCTTGAACACAGAAGAAGAGCAACACTGGTGAACAGAACAGTCCCTATTGTAGGCTGCTGTCTATGAAGCAGCTTAAGCTGAGAGAGAAGAGATGCTGTAATTTCAACGGTCAGAGACGTGACTATACACTAGACCGTTCATATTTATTATTGATCTATGGGTTTTGGAGACTAAAGTGATCTGAAACCATGTATAGAAGTGTCAATAAAGGTCTTCAGAAATATCTTATATTTTATTCAAAAGTACAGGCAAAAATTAGATGCACAGAGGGGCCAGCCCCGTGGCCAAGTGGTTAAGTTCACCCACTCTGCTGCAGGTGGCCCAGTGTTTTGCCGGTTCAAATTCTGGACATGGACAGGGCACTGCTCTGAGCCATGCTGAGGTGGCATCCCACATGCCACAACTAGAAGGACCCACAACTAAGAATATACAACTATGTACCGGGGGGCTTTGGGGAGAAAAAGGAGAAAAATAAAATTAAAAAAAAATTAGATGCACAGAATGGGTTAATATGGACAATGTGAAGGAACAAAGTTACATTATTATTACATTCTTGTGCATTCTACATGTTTAAAATAAGGCCAAAGTTGAGAATTATTTGAAACTATTTATCAATGATCTTTTTCTCTCTCTCACTCACAAACATGGAACAACATATATATTGAAATAATTTTTATAATAAAAATGGCAAAATAAATGAAATATTTAAATATATGGTGATGACGAAGGCTTATCAGAATGTAAGAACTCAATATTAAACTATCTCTTTTAACTTCAGAGTATTTTATATTTGAATATAGCTGAAAAGATCTTGTACTTTTTTCAATGAAGATATTTTTGAACATTTAATACAAGAAATCTTGTACCTATCAGCAACCTGAAAACACGCTTATATTCTGCTTTACATAGTAAGAAGAGAGAGGAAGGAAAAAAAATCTCAAATTATGTTTCCAGTTATTTTAACCCTGAGGGCAATCTCATCCATGTAGGGATCAGACAGGATCCACACCTGCCCAAGCCCCTGATGAAAAGCCCTCCAACTATGGACTCCAATGCAGAGCCAGTGATAGCTGACTCCAAGCCAGCACAACTGTGATTTTAGAGATAGTCCCATCAACCCAGGGAACAGACAGGAGAAGGTCTTTACCTACTAAAACCAAGCTGTAAAGACTGGAAGAGCTGTTTGCCCGTTCAAATGCATAGACATCAATGCAAAGCTACAGAGATCTCAAAGACGTTGCCATTCAAATGATAACCAAAGGAGAGCAGGAGTGGCTACACTTATATCAGATAAAATAGACTTTCAGTCAAAATCAGTCCCAAGACTCAAAGAAGGTCACTATATGGTCATAATGGGGTCAAGGCAACAAGAGGTTATACCAGTTGTAGATATACATATGCACTCAACATTGGAGCACCTAAATATTTAAAGGAAGTATTAACAGAACTGAATGGAGAAATATACAGCAATGCAATAATAGTAGGGGGCTTCAACATCCCATTTCAACATTGGACAGATCATTCAGAGAGAAAATTACTAAGGATACAGTGGATGTAATAACACTATAGGCCAAACAGACCTAACAGACATTAACAGACATTCAAACCAAGAACAGCAGAATACACAATCTTCTCAAGTGCACTTGAAACAATCTCCAGGAAAGATCATATGTTGGACCACAAAGCAGCCTCAACAAATTTAAGAAGATTAAAATCATGTTTAATATCTTTTCCAACCACAGTGGTATGAAACTAGAAATTAATAATGAAAGGAAAACTGAAAAATTCACAAATACATGGAAATTAAGTAACATACTCCTGAACAATTGATGGGCCAAAGAAGAAATCAAAATGGAAATCACAAAGTATCTTGAGACAAATGAGAATGAAAACACAACATACCAAAACTTATGGGTTGCAGCAAAAGCAGTTCTAGGAGGGAAGTTTACAGAAATAAATACCTACATTATGAAAAAAGAAAAAGCCCAAATAAACAACTTAACTTTACACCTCAAATAATTAGAAAAAAGAAAAAACTAAGCCCAAAGTTAGCAGAAGGAAGGAGATAATAAAGATTAGAGCATAAATAAATGAAGTAGAGTCTAGAAAGACAACAGAAAAAAATCAAGGAAACTAAGAGTTGGTTTTCTTGGAAGGATAAACAAAATTGGCAAACTTTAAGCTAGACTAAAATCAAGAATAGGATAAGGGTCTCCAATCTCACCACTTCTGCTCAGCATAGTAATGAAAGTCCTACTCATAGAAATTTGGAGAGAAAAGAAACAAAATGCATCCAAATTGAAAGGAAGAAGGAATATTGTCTGCAGATGACAAGATCTTATGTATAAAAAATCCTAAAACTCCACCATTCATTGCAGCATTATTAACAATAGCCAAGACATGTAAACAACCTAAGTGTCCATTGATGAATGAGTGGATAAAGGAGTAAAGATGATACGTGGTGTATATATACATACATACATATATATATATATATATATATATATATATACACACAATAGAATATATTTAGCCATAAAAAGTAAGAAAATCCTACCATTTGCAAAAACATGGGTGGACCTTGAGGGCATTACGCTAAGTGAAATAAGCCAGAGAGAAAAAGACAAATATTGCATAATATCACTTATATGTGGAATCTAAAAAAAAAAAAGAGTCAAACTCATAGAGTAGAATGGTGAGTGTCAGGGGCTGGGGGATGGGGGAATTGAAGAGATGTTGGTCAAAGAGTACAAACTTCCAGTTACAAGGTGAATAAGTTCTGGTGATCTAATATTCAGCATGGTAACTATAGTTGGCAATACTGTATTATATACTTGAAAGTTGCTAAGAAAGTAGATCTTAAAAATTCTCATCACACACAAAAATAGTTGTAATCGTGTGAGGAGGTGGATGTGTTAACTAGCTTTATTTTGGGAATCATTTTGAATATGTCTGCCAAATCATCCCATTGTACACCTTAAACCCACACTATATTATTTGTGAATTCTCTCTCAATAAAGCTGGGAAAAAACGAATAAAACTTTGTATACTACTTTACTGATTGAGGGCATCATTGCATACATTATCTCATTGGATCCTTACTAGAAGCCTGATGGAGATTTTATTAACTATAAAGAAAACTAGGAATCCGGGGCTGGCCCCGTGGCCAAGTGATTAAGTTCGCACGCTCCGCTGCAGGAGGCCCAGTGTTTCCTCAGTTCCAATCCTGGCACAGACATGTCACAGCTCATCATGCCATGATGAGGCGGCAGCCCACATGTCACAACTAGAATGACCCACAACTAAGAATATACAACTATGTACCGTGGTGCTTTGGGGAGAAAAAGGAAAAAAAATAAAATCTTTAAAAAAAAAAAAAGAAAACCAAGAATCAAAGCATTTAGCAGCTTAGTCCAGTACTGCATATAGTAATCATTGAAACATATGTCTATAATTTTCTTATGTCACTCAAATTCATCCCTTCTATGAGATCTCATTGCTACCTTTCCAGTTCATTAATTCATTCCTGGTTTTCCAAAATTACTTTTGGGGTAAGATCTTGATGCCTCTATGACCTATTTTTTTAATCTATCTGTATAGGGAATTTCTTTTTAAAAGTTCAGTTGATTTTTTTGTTGTGTTATCCTTGATAGATATGAGAAGGAGAGGAAGATTATAATACCTTAATATATTTTGTACTTTTTAAGCAAAATAACCTTGTACTATTCAGCAACTGCTTAACATACAAACGAATCTGTTTCTTAAATTGTTGCATTTCACTGAGTATTTCCTCCTGTGTTCCACAGCATTCAACTGCCACACAACCCTACACAAAATATTCCATAAGTTACATACAAAAAGTCTTTTAAGTGTAGATATTATGCTTGTGTCGATCTGGTATAAAGATTAGTGTCACAAGGGCAAACACGAGGCAAGCAATGTTTTTCTCAAAGTAAAATTGCTCACTTTCAGTCTACTCTTGTTTCTGTTACAATATGGATCCTTTCTGGACTGCTCATGTTATTTCAAATTTAATTAAGCTACTCTCTACTATTCCTGCAAGTGAACAGAAAGATTGAAAAAGGTCGTTATGCTAGATAGATACCTAAAGAGAAGAAAAAGGCCATTGCCAGGTAACCTCTTGCTATGTTGTGTGTGTAAAAGAAACAAAAAAAGTGCATCTTCTCCATCTTACAACTATCCACCTTGTTACAGACTGATTGTTTCTGTCCCCCCAAAATCCATGTCAAAGTTCTAACCCCTAGTGTGGCTGTATTTGGAGGTGGGGCCTCTAAAGAAGTACTTAATGTTAAGCGAGGTCATAAGGGTGGGGCCTTGACCCAATAGGATTGTGTCCTTATAAGAACAGACACAGAGAGTTCACTTGCTCTCTCTTTCTCTCCCTATGCACACAAGAAGATGTCCCGTGAGCACACAGGGAAGGCAGCCATTTGCATCCCAAGGCAAGAGCCCTGTTGAAAAAAATTATTTATACCACTTGTTCAAGACAGCTTGGCAGACTTTATTGAAGGGAGGACTATCGCATAGATGTAGGGACCACTGCAATGGCACTTTGCAGTGGCAGACACAGATTGGACTCACCTCCCAATACAGCATGCACAAGTGGTAGAGTCAGTGGATGGAAAATTACTAAGAGGAAATATCAAGAGTAAGGGGTATTTTGGCTAAGCTGACCTAACAGGATTCTTGCTAAAGGTGGACACGGGGTGATTGGGCATCACCTGAGGCATGGTCAAGGTAATGAACAGGGTTGGATATACAGGGTAATCAAATAGCGAGGGGAGGTGAGCCCTGGTTAAGCTGACTTAGCAGGATTCTTGCTAAAATCGGACAATGCAGAGACGAACATGAAAGTCCAAAGGTCAGGCCTGGTCGAAAGAGCTCAGAAGAGCCTCAGTAGAATTTTGTCAATGAAAGCATCTGTGTCAGCTCCCACTAGACACCAACCCAGCAGACTCCTTGATCTTGGACTTCCAGTCTCCCGAATTACGAGAAAATAAATTTCTGTTTTTTAAGCCAGCCAGTTTTTGTTATGACAGCTGTAGAAGACTAACACATGCCTCTTGACCTTTGTTTTGTTAGATTTTCCGACCAATTTATCCTTCACATTTTAACTCTTACTAACATAATGTCTGTTTTTTCTCCTTTACCAAGAAATTTACTTTATTACAAGGTAAGATTTAAATTGTGTATAGTTTTCAAAGGGTAATCAGTTCAGTGCAGAATTCTCTGCATATGGTAAGATTGAAGCAAATTATCAAATGAAAAACCAGCCTGTGCTCCTAGAGAACGACTCATGGAGAAACAGGTCTCCACTGGACACAAGAAGAGATAGAAGTGAATGTAATATGGTGGAGCCCTGGTCATAATCTTGTCCTTACAATTTACACATTCTGCTAATTGGGATAGTGCTCTAAGATTCAACTTCACTTCTTGATTTTCCTTGGAAACATGAATAGAGTAGTCAAATAATGTCCAAGAATATTTATTATGATTGTATCCTTATGTACCTGATCCATCCAGTGACATATAGAGAACAAGACCATGAATTTATGTTAATTTGTGACTCAGGGGGATGGGTAAAGAGGAATGAATGGTTGGTTCCATTAATTTGTATTTCTGCACTACACCTCTAAAAGTAAAACTCTGGGTTAAGATAAAGATCAATGCTTAATTTGATTGACCCACATGAATGACTTGGGGGAGAGGGAAAGGGGCATCTTTTGTTCCTAACACGGGCAGTTAGCACTGACTTGAGCTTGCTACCCTTCTGACAGTGTACGTTTGCAAACAGGCCATGTGGAAACTGAATAGATATTTTCTCTGAGTAAAAGAAAGACTGCAGTGAATGTGAGCAACCCTTAAGCTGCCAAGATTTGTACATGAGAATAAATACGTGACCTGGTATGAGAGCAGAGAGCAAGTAAAACGTATTTAATAGATTCAGATGTTCTTGAGTGTTGTCTTTAGGAATGATTTATTGTTCCTCTATGTCACCTAAACCAAAAGTGCATTTCTTGTTAGACAATTCAGAGCTCTCTAGAACACCACCTTAGCTAATAAGCAATAGTCATTCATCTCCAAATATTCGAAGTCCCAAGGATTGTAAAGCTGATGCTAGGGCTTTGCAAGCCACCAAAAGGGAGGAATAGAGGGCTGCTGAAGGCAGAGGGCAGGAAGGAAGACCTAGCGTTCCTCATTGCATATTGTCCCTCTCAGGTGGCCCCAGCAAGGGCCCTTCAGCCTGGCAGCTGCAGTTGTTTCTAGTCTTTAGCTTCTTCTGGCATGCTCAGAGCTAGCCTGAGGGCAAATCCCTAGGAGATTTTTGAGGAGGTATGAGAGACCCAGCTCCTTGGAATCTTTTCACAAGACGTCTTCCCTTTGTTCTCCTTTTTATTAAAAGCCAAGATAGTAAATATTTTGAATTCTGAGGGCCAAGAGATAAAATTGAAAGGGACATGCATTTTCCAGACCAAACTGACTGAAACACAATATTGGTAAACATGCCTTTAATTTTACTACTTATCTGCTCAAAAACACCAAAGATCCTTAACAAAGGAAGGCATAAAAGGGAAGAAATATGAAATTCCTGTTGTTAGGAAGTAAAGTGAATAGAAAAATCACTTAATTAGTTAATTAATTTATTTTTTTGGTGAGGAAGATTGGCCATAACCTAACATCCATTGCCAATCTTCTTTTTCTTGAGGAAGATTGTCCCTGAGCTAACACCTGTCCCCATCTTCCTCTAATTTGTATGTGGGATGCTGCCACAGCATGGCTTGATGAGTGGTGTGTAGGTCTGTGCCCAGGATCTGAAGCTGCAAACTCTGGGCCACCAAAGTGGAGTGCACAAACTTAATCACTACGCCACCAGGCTGCCCCTCACTTACTTTAATTTTAATGACTAGAGATACTGTATAGCACTTAATAAATAGAAATCTGTCTTTTCTTTATAGAGAAAAAATTGGAAAGGTTATAAATCATTAAACTGGTAAGCAAGGAAGATTTTCTTTCATATCCATTATTTTCTGTGCTGACAGAGGAGGAGACCTGAGACAAGTCTCTGACGCTGAGTCTTAGGTTGTTGCCAACAGTCTTCTGAGAGAAAATGAGGGATAAAAGGGTATACGTAATTGAAAGGGGCATTGCATAATTTCGAAACTGGATTAATATTAACAGAAGGCTAAAAAATAATTTTCATTGCAAATTAAGAATTAGCAGATACATATATAATTTATGTTTTTAAATAATGGCCCTAAACTTTAGAGTGTAAAGTTTTGTAAATGTAACTGTTTTAACTTACTCATCTTCTCATAGAAATATAAAAACTCATAACTTGAAACATCTGTTTTGAATTTAAGCAGTAAGGTTTTGTCTATATTATCTATAAGTTTGTTTCAAAATTTGACACTGACATATTTCCAACATCTTCTGCCAGTGTATTAATAAAGAGAAGTTAAGTAATTGGGGAAAAAACTGCATTATAGAGTTCAAGTAAAAGCAAAACTCCCAAAATTGGTTTCGTGAAACTCAGTTTCTTGTCAGCTTAAGGATCAAGTGAAGTGACAGTGTAATATTGATTTAACATTCTACCTAATACAATGGAACTGTCATTACTTCCATTTAATTACATTGGCCAATCATGTTAAGAAGATAAATATCCACTATCTTTCAAGCTGTTTGGACAGCCATGCACACAGTGAAGAGAAAGCTTCCCTGAGATGATCCATCGAGTTGGCAGTTCTATCTTTTATCTGCAGATAATGCTTCTGAACACCATGGAGAGTGTTTCCTGGACACAAAATGCACACTTTCTCTCAGCCTGGGAAAATGTCAGCCAATTTAGCTTCAGACACTTCAAAGAACAATTAGACTCAATGACGTGAAGACATCTGTGGATGCAGTCTATAATAAAATAAAAATACATAAGTCCTATTAGCAAGTGTCAATCTAAAATAGAGTCATTATGTTGCAAACAAGTGTATTATCTTCTCTACAAGGCTGAATAGAAAATAATATTCTTTAGCTGTATACTTGTTCAAATATTATTATAACATATTCACTTATCTTTTCAGCCATCCTTGTAAAAATACAGTAATCCTGTCTATTAGTTTGCTAGGTCTACCATAACAACGTGCCACAAACTGGGTGGCTTAGGCAATTAAAATTTATTGTCTCAGGGGCTGGCCCCGTGGCTGAGCAGTTCGCGCACTCCGCTGCAGGCGGCCCAGTGTTTCGTTGGTTCGAATCCTGGGCGCGGACATGACACTGCTCATCAAGCCACGCTGAGGCAGCGTCCCACATGCCACAACTAGCAGGACCCACAACAAAAGAATATACAACTATGTACCGGGGGGCTTTGGGGAGAAAAAGGAAAAAATAAAAATCTTAAAAAAAAAAAAAAAATTTATTGTCTCAGAGTTCTGGAGGCTAGAAGTCCAGAACCATGGTGTTGGCAAGTTTAGTCCTTTCTGAGCGCTGTGAGGGAAGGACAGGTTCTCTGTTTTCTTGGCTTGTAGATAACCCACTTCATATTCTCACGGCATTCTTCCTGTGTGTGTATGGCTGTGTTCAAATTTCCCCTTCCTATAAAGACACCAGAGACACTGGAGTAGGGCCCCCCCCATTCCAGTATCATCTTGTCTTAACTAATTACATCTGCATTAACTTTATTTCTATATAAGCTCACATTCTGATTTATTATGGATAAAAACTTTAACATATAAATTTTTGGTTGGCGGTAGGTCAATTCAACCCATAGCATTATCTGGTGCAGACTCTTAAATATGATGGATCGTAAGATAGACAATCATTAACCAGATCGCAAGCTACTGGTGATAAATCCAGATCTGCTCCACCAGGGGCTGTTACTTACAATTCTTCACATTTTTCCTGTGATGATTATAATGCTTTTAATAATATTAAAGTAGTTGATAAAGTGGCAGTGGAGGGGAGAGGGTGAGAGTAAGGATCAACGGTGAATAAGAAAGAAAGAAAATGACAAGCTTATACCACAACGCGGTGACAATGCAGCATCAGCAGGCAAGCGTGCTTTGCTAAATTCTCTCTACCTGAGGCCACAAAAAATATGTTTTATGGCGGCATTAATATGTGCACATTATTTTTAGAGTCCTGAGTGGTACACCTTTGCCAACCATCACCAAAACACACAAGAATCAATTTAATAAAGGCAGGCTAAATAAAAGTCATGTTTTCAATTATATTCCAAAGGTCTTAGAGATTGTACGCAGACGCACTAGAAGGGAAGTTCAAAGTTAATCTTTTAAAAATAGCTTCTCTTAGCTGAACCACTATTTTAAAAGCTTCTGGCTACTTAGTGTTTCATAATGAGAAAAATTATGGACCCAAGATACCTTTCTCTTTAACAAATCAATAATGTTTTAAAAAATCAACACCCATGACTTATGAAGGTGGCTGATTCAATACAAGGCAGTGCCTTAAAAACCACATTAAGTATTTATATTTTACAATTGCATATAAATCGTTGTGATTTGGCAGTGGATTCTTATTAAAAGTTCATTTGTGAAAATTGTATGCTGCCATCTTTTCTGCCTCTACAACCCTTAGGGGAAAAACGTTTTATGTTTCCTGGAAGACATCATATGTATATAAATTACTTCTTAAAAAATAAATCATTTAGAAAGAGCATCTTAGAAACTTAAGTGTATGTTGATATACTCCAATTGCAAAGTTATAAAATACAAAATTAATGCGGATTTAGTACATAAATTTAGGAATCATTCTCAGTGTTCCTAAAGATTAGGATGAATAAACTTGCAGAATGAATCTTTAAGGGGAAAAAAAAAAGAAATTTGCACACAGGATATGGGTCTTTAAAATTAGTACATTTTAATCATTCCTTCTAGCTGTGGGCCCATGAATATAATGAATGGAGTCATCATTGTTAAGGACAGCAAAGAAAATGGACCCTTTAAAAAAAGCTTATTGTGGGGAAATTCATTCAGAAGTTACAAAGACAAAATGAGGACTTGCAACTGTGTATATCACTGATATGTTAAAGATACGTATTCACAAAAAAATTCTTAACATTGCCTGTCATTGTGATCCAAACAAACAGTATTATCCCTTTTCAAGGCCTTAAAACTCTTAAAAAAGGAGAAATTTCCCTGGCAAATTTGGGACAGTGTGATAATATATGGATTAAATATAAAACTGATGATAACTGAATGTAAAATATTAAGTAAATAAAAATCTATGAATGCTTTTTGTGAAAGAGGGAGAAGGAATTCACTACCACTGGAGATCACTATTGTACCAAGTACAGTGAAATTTGGTAATTAAAGGGAACGAAATATGCATATAAGCATTTAGCCTGCCTTGTTCGAAGAAATTATAATTTATTCTCATTTGACGAAAGAGAGCCCTTTTTTCCCCTTCTCCCTCTGCCTTCCCCTCCCCCTCCCTTTCCCTCTCCCCTGTCTTCTTCTTCTTCCCTTTCTCCTCCTCTCTTGTTCCTCCTCCTCTTTCTTCTTCTTTCAAACAGGAGAATGCCAGGTAATACTCATAAAGAAATGATGGTTTAAAATCACCCCTTGTACCTTCTCTGAAGGATCATCCTTGGATGCTAAATAGTAGAATTTGAAAAGGCGATGAAGACTGGCTAATTGCAGGGTGCTGTAGGATCATCATTACTTTACTTGCTAATTGTGAAGGGAAAAAAATTACCTTTGGAAAAACCTAGAGGTTACAAACATAACTGGGTGATTAAAGATGACATTATATAAAGGAGAACATTTGACATTCTGTGCAACACGATGTGATGCACGTGAAGAACGGCAGCATCCTCCATGGAACGTCCTTGCGGAAATTTCCATTGGAATCTATTCCAAGCCTTTAGAACTAATTTTTAATTTATAGGAAATATTAGAATATAGAATTACAAGTTAGAAGATATCAGGAGGAAATAATTAGGAAAATTCATACTGTGGGCTATTTCATTTTGATACAACTAGCTTGGTCCTCTCAAAAAGCCAAGACCGTTGGAAAATAAAAAAGTGTGGGAGATACGGCAGTTGTCAGCACACTACCATACCCTCTTGCCTTTACTACTTTCTTGTGTGTCAGTCTGATTGCCAAGTGTGAGCATCTGATGAGCTCCCTGAGTGTTTTTTTCTTGCCACCAGGGCACACTTGGCGACCTTTCATGTGACTAAAGCAACATGCATCGGGGAATTAATGTTTTGAGAAGTCCTCAAACAATGATTGACTAGAGTTTGGTATAAATACTCCAGCGCTCTCATCCCTTGGGTGCCAGGTGGAGGAGCTATCAGGGGTGTGTGTTGTACTCTGAGTCCAGAGTTTCCCTAGAGGGGTCAGCTGTCAGGCACTCAAGGATTCTCTGGGTGGGTACTGCACCCTTTATTGGCTCCCTTCTCTATCTCATTTCTTCACTTCCTTTCTATGTTTCTTTCACCTTCCTAATAAATTACTTAAGCCTGAGTCATTTTCTGGTCTATTTTTGAGAGGATCCAACCTAAGGGACTTTTCTTGATCAAAATTGATCCAGAAAGACAACAAACGAGTGTATAAATCTTATTTAGATTTGGTTAAAAAAATAGTGAGAAGTACATCAGAGAATTCTGACTTTTTTAGTTAATAATAGTAATTTTTTAGATAATAATTTTATTAGATAATAGTATTTTGATTGTGAAAGAGAATATTTCTGTTTTTAGGAGATGCTTGCTAAAGTGCTTAAAGGGGCTATATCATGATATCTGTGACTCAGTTTCCTACAGTTCCACGATAAATAAATAAATCATAGGTACACACACACATACACACATGTAGATAAAGATAAAAAAAGCAAATATGGCAAAATGCTAAGAATATTTGACATACATCAACAAATTATACAACAAAACTTTCCTTTAAAAAGAGAGATTGCAGTAATGACTTCAATGCAGATATAATTTTACTCACCTTATGAAGAATTGTTATGCATCTACTCTATTACAGCATTGTGTATTGTACAAAGGGAAAAGAGGAGAAGACAGCCCGCGCCATCACACAGTTTACAGTGTATTGGAGGAGCCATACTTTAAACTATAATTTCATGTTTAATTGTTTAATTAGAGTTATGATAAGTTCAATGAAAGAGAAATACAAGGTAGTAATATGACACAAATGGGGGGAAGTGACTTTATCAGTGGAGTAGGGAAGATTTCTTTGTGGAATCAACATTTCTGCTGGTAGCTGAGGGACTGTAGAAGTTAACTCCTGTGTGTGTGTGTGTGTGTGAGAGAGAGAGACAGAGACAGAGAGTGAGAGAGAGAGAACGTGTGCACAGAAGCAGGAATTAATTTATTTACAAAGACTCCAAATTAGAAAGAAAACAAGTGTTTTCATGAGGGCACAAAATGGCCACTGTGACTGAAGTTTAGAAAAAAGTGGGAAAAATAAAAGGAAAAGTGCAAGATAAGTCTCGTGAAGAAGGCAGAGCACAGATGATAGATTAGAGTGCCTTTTCTTTTTCTTTCCCCTTTATTTCTTTTGTTGAGGAAGATTTGCCCTGAGCTAATATCTGTTGCCAATCTTCCTCTTTTTTTAATGTGAGCCACCACCACAGCATAGCCAGGGACAGACAAGTGGTGCAGGTCTGTGTGCCCAGGAGCCGAATCTAGGCCACCAAAGAGGAGTGCGTCGAACTTAACCACTAGGCCAGTGGGGCTGACCCTAGAGTGTCTTTTATTCCATGTTGCATATCACTCTAACTGCAATGTAAAAAATAACCAGAGGGCTAAATGAAATTTGGTATCTGTATGTCTATTAAGCCTGTCTTTTTAATCTGATACTTTGACATCTTGGGCCTTGCTGTCAGTAGAAGGACTGCCCCTCCCAGGACTGGCAAAATCCTAGAGATAGCAAACAACCCACCCAGGAGCATGCCTTTCCAACTAATCGAAAGCCCAGACCCCAACCACCAGCTTGATCAAGCTCTCACAGAGCTTTCGCACTCAGTCCACTCTGCTCCTGCTATAATCACCCCAGGGCCCAAAACCAGGCAATGAAAGACATCCCTACACCCCAGAGCCCATTGAAATGATTCAAACTATCCGATCCTAAACCTTTTTAGCTGCTTACCCTGCCTCGCCCATTCCTTCCCGCAAAAACCAAAATAAGGGTTCTTGTCCATATTTTCCCCTAACTCAGTCTGCTTCCTGACCAATGCTTATTCTCCTCCATGTAGTTCTGCATCGTGTGGCGTGCCCCCTCCTTTTAAGAACTGTAGCACACTGTCTTTTCAATGGCAATTATCTCCTAAGGTAGATGAGGTGAGACGTTGGTCTCACCATACCTGCATAGTAATAAAACATACATTTTAAAACAGTATTAGATCCTAGGACAACAAGGACAAAAAGGATATTAGTGAACAACAGTGAAAACTGAATAAGGTGTTTAGTTAATACTATGGTACTAATGTACATTTCTTAGTTTTGACAAATATACCATTCGGAAGACTGTTAAAATTAGAGAAATCTGGCTACAGGATATTCAGGAACTCTCTCAACTTTTCTGTAAATCTAAAATTATGCCCAAATGAAATGTTTATTAAAAAGCAACTTTACATATAAAAAAGGCAAGCATGGATGTGGAAGTACCAGCTGCGGACTGTAACAAAAGGAGAGAGCTGTGGTTTAGGTTCACTTCCTTGAGAATGGATTTGATTTGTCTTCCTTGCCAATTGCCCATTTCTTACTCCTCTCCATGATGGAAGTTTACTGAATTACTCAGTCGATGAATGACAACCATTGATTCATGTTTATAGCTTGACGGGATCTAATTAAGGCATAGAGATTTGGTTTCTTTCTGTTTCCTTCCCCTTGGGCAATTTTGAGTCAAGTCTCCTGTTTTCTTTACCCTGGAAACTCAAATATTTTCCTGACCCAAGTCTACTTGGCTAATAGCCAATGGTCATAGCCAAGCTGGGGTTTAGCAACACAAAAAGTGACATGTTCCGATCTGCCTGATTCCTATGTCTACCTCCTACTGGATCCTAAACTCAGCTGTAGAATAGAGGCATCATATACTAGATCCTTCAAATCCAAAGCAAAGCAGAAAAAAAATGGAAGACGCTGTCTTAATAATTCAATTACAATTTCTCATACTCATTTATACCTAAAATTCCATAATTAGAGTCCAGTCATTTTAAGAAAGCTGAGGAGCTCCTTAAATGGTGAGTCCTGCTGGGGTGATACTTCTCCTGCTCCCAATTTACTAAAAAAGCATTTTGTCCTTCACCTCCACCAACACCCCAAAAGGAGTTTTCACGAAGGGAAAGGAGGGAGATCGGATTTTCATTTTTGTGTTTTTACCAGCTATGTACTGACTGAGGGGGAATAAGACATTGCCACAGTGCTGGTGGTAAGATTTAGGCAAGAAGGAGAGGACTGTTTGTAGGCACTCTTCACCTTCATTTTGACCAAGATTCTCAGTCCCAGATGACAAAATACGGCTCATCTGTCAGCCCACATGCTGTGAATCCCATAAACTATCCGCTTTAGGTAGCCTGGACTTTGAGAAGAGAGAAGAATTATACCTAAGTTCCTATCCCATCTTTACAAGTATCTTTTAGTATATATTTGTGGCATATATTCATGAGGAATGTAAGCATTTATCAGGGCCAATTTCCTTGATATAAATGCAGTAATGTTGCTCAAAAAGTTAAGAAGCATTATCAATTTTTAAAGTCTACATATGAAGGAAACTTAGTAAATAATGCATCACATTCCTTTAGGTTTTGAATTCAAAATCCAAGCTGTCTCTCTGTAGGGAAGAATAGTTGGCCTTCAGAGATGGAAAAGTACCTGCTTATCTTCACTGGACAGAAATACTTAACACGACGCATCCCTGCCTACCCATACAATGCAGGATGCAACTCAGCACGCTATTTGATTTTATGATTTATGTCATTATAGTCCAGTAAAGAGCTGTATTGGGAAGGCAAATAATTACACAGGTACCATTTCTCACATAAGTTACTTTTGTAATTACCTCACTTCCCTTCAATGAAATTACATTCAAAAATGTTCTTTTCAAAAAAAATCTGGATAAGACATAATCATTCAAGTTTATTTCACAGAGCACACAAGCAATACTTCAATTTAAAAATAATTATATTGTATGAGAAGTGAACATATTGAAGGCTCTTCACAGAAAAACCTGTTAGAAAGAGAAAGAAAATGGAATTGGACTTTGGTCATTTAAAAGCCTTCTCCAAGTACCTTTCCTACAACATTGTTTATCTGCATGTATTAATTTATACTTAAAAATTAGTCTGATTTATTTTGCTTTCCAAATTAAACTGAAATGCCCTCAGACGTTATTAGAAACAATTTTTTCCATATTCCTTATTTTACAGCTTTATCTTATGTTGAGCACTAATTATTATAACCATAAGTATCTAAAACGGTATTTTAATTTGTGTCTTCCCAGAAGCCTTCCTGACCTCCCTGACTTGGTCAAATTCTTCATCATTTACGTGACATCACGTATTTTTCTTTTAGTACATTTATCACACCAGCAAATTTACATTATTTTGCTACCTCGGATTATAAACTCCATTAAAGTAAGGACTACATTTTTATAACGCTATTTCCCCAATACCTCACACTATGCCTAGTATCTGCTAGATGCTCAAAAAAATCTGTTGAATAAATGAATGTATGCCTTTTACACTTGATCTATGTTCCTTTAAACATGTTTTACTAGTTTAATAAAGTTCTAAAACATTCAACAAATGCCTGGCAAAGTACAAAACTTTCACCCAAGTAAGCACTTAGTGTCTTTCTCACTGCGCGCTTGTGTGATTTGACCCGAGGCAGACAACAAAACAACTAAAACTCCACGACAATGTGGTGGCATTTATGCAGTGCTTAGCGTCTGTGCAGTGCCTTGAACGTTGGTGTGCACTTTACAAACTTTATGTGGTCTATTTCTTACGATAACTTTATGAGATTAGAATTCTAATATTAATTTCATTGATGAATAATTTGAGACGCCGGTTAACTTTTCCACTCTTATATAGCATGTGGGGTTTGAATTCAAACTCAAAAAGGTTTGACTCCAAAACCAAACTTTCCTTAATCAGCTATGATTTATTGGCCCTTTAAACTAAACTGAAACAGCACATTGTAATGGTTGTTATTCAAAGTTCTTCAGGGATCCGCATTCAATTCTGTCTTTCACTTTCAATTTCGTCTTCCAATATTTCTTTTATAACTTTTCTGTTTGGAAACCTGGAAAAATGAAAATAGCACTTATATATATTTAATGTTGAAGTTTCAATATGCACAGATAATAATTTCTCTACATAATGTTTAATTTCTTATATAGAGATCAAATTTCTATTACATATACTCAATAAATATCTGGGTACATGTAGACAAAACTTGGTTTATTACTATCAGCATATAAATTATAAAAACCATTTTTTAAAGAAAGGAACACTGCCAAAGTTTATGATAACTTGACTGGAGTAGTTTATCAAGGGTCAGATAACTGCATGCCAACATTTTATAAATAGTATATTTCACTTAAATATTTGCATTGGCCTTCCTGTATGTAACCCAAGGAAACTTTCCCTTTTCCTGTCTGAATCATCTTGGCAGTGATCTCAAGCTAATCAGCTCCTAACTCCTCCATACCTGTCAGTTTTCCAACTTGCTGGGTTCTACTTAAAATGTCTTCCCGCATAATCAGAATTAAACAAAGCTAATACATTGTGAATCATTCTAGAATTGTATATTGCTTATATTCCTAATTATAGGCATTATAATAATCGTACTTTCTGTAATAACCTCTTTTGCTTGGAGGAAAAACAAAACAGTGACTTTCACTTTGCACAGCTACAAATTAGAGACCAAGAATAACCTTTCACAGATTCCAAGCACTGCCTTCTAATTTGTAAATGGGGGTCATGAATCATCTAATCAGACAGGCTCCGTTTGAAATGACACACACTACACTGCATTCACAATGCAGATCCTGGGTGTACAGGTTCATAGGCCAATTGATTTTTCTCTGTTGCTATCGTTCATGTCACTCAGTGGATTTTTAGATTTTAAAAAGAAAACAGGGATTAGTCTAGCCTTATAATGTTGTTGCTGATCGCATACATTTATTTCTATATACCAAATTAAAGCCTAGATATAACTGCTACTTTTATGGATGTTGAGGGGCAAAGAGTGGGAAGGATATAATGAAGAGAAGGAATGTCTACAATCTTTTGAACATTCCTGGAATTTTACCACCCTACATGGTGAATTATAGGGAGAGTTGTCAGTGTATGTGCGTGTGTGTGTAGGGGGTGCACGTGTGTGTTTTGTGTTGTAGAAAATTTTTATTCTACAGATGTGAAAATTGGACATTTTACATTTCAACTTTATCAGAGGCCCTAAAACAGAAAAATAGTTTAATAAAGACAAAATAATAAAGCAATGTGTTGCCAATCCTCCATTTTACATAGGATGCTGCCACAGCTTGGCTTGACGAGCGCACTAGGTCCGTGTGCTGGATCCAAACCTGTGAACCCCCAGCTGCCCAAGTGCAGTGAGGGGACTTAACCACTATGCCACCAGGTGGCCCCTGTTTTTAATATTTTAAATTAGGCATTTTTATTGTTTGTGGTGCCATTCTTTCTTTTCTCTCTGGTAGTTTGACTTTATTAATGAGTAGTTATTTCACCTGGGTTCAGCACCATAGTCCTATAACCATCGTTGAGTCTTCATGTGGTCTTTGCCTCGCAGTACAGACAACACCATCCTAAATAAATCTCTATTGATTCTCCACTTGTGCTTTGGCTTTTTTTCAGAATCTTAGAGGATTTTTAAACTTGTGGTGGTTGCCTTGCTGATAGACCTACTTTGTCATGGTGAATTATAGGGAGAGTTGTCAGTGTATGTGCGTGTGTGTGTAGGGGGTGCACGTGTGTGTTTTGTGTTGTAGAAAATTTTTATTCTACAGATGTGAAAATTGGACATTTTACATTTCAACTTTATCAGAGGCCCTAAAACAGAAAAATAGTTTAATAAAGACAAAATAATAAAGCAAAATTTTATTCTACTCTGCAGGAAATTCCCAAGATTACAGAGAGAGAGAAAGAGAGAACAAGAGAGTAGTCTCTTCTCACTTCTATAAGGGGATCAGGGAGTGAGAAGGTGTTGAAAGGACAGTTAGGGCAGAAAGCAAACAGCAATGCTACCAGATCATTCTGCATCGTACCTCTCTTTCCTCTTTGGCTCATCCTGACGGGCCCCAGGTTGGCATAGAGCAATGGGGAGCAGACAGATCAAGGAAGCATAAAGCAGACCTAGGTCATTCCCCGCCACCCCACCATCTCAGACTTGTAAACTTTTGAGCCCAAGAGAGAATAAACTGTAACATGTTTTTAGTATTGTACAATAATTAGGATGTCTGAAACATTTTTTAATATGAAAAAGACTTTAAAAGTTACATAGTATATGTGAAATTTCATGTGGGGAGAAGGTAGGATCTTGGGACAAACAAATCAAGAAAAGTGTTTGAAGGGAAAATGATAAAAAAAATATAAGGCTGCTTACTGCTTATTGCCCACTCTGTATAGCTTATTCAAAAAATATATTGTTTTTTTTGAAGAATGATTCTCTGTTGTTCCCATATTGTTCAACACATGTTTAATTCAGGTTTAACCCTAACAAAGGACGGCAAATATTGTATGTATGGATATACCACATTTTTGTTTATCCATTTATCAGCTGTTTCCACTTTTTGGCTATTATGAATAATGCTGCTAGGAATATTTCTGTATAAGTTTTTGTATAGATATATATTTTTATTCATCCATGTACATACCTACAAGTGAAATTGCTGGATCATAAGGCAACTCTATACTTAACATTTGAAGGAACTGCCAGACAGTTTTCCAAAGACGCTGCACTAAGTTATAGTCTCACTGGAAATGTATAAAGATTTCACATCTCTCTACATCCTGGACAACACTTGTTATTGTCTTTTTAATTTTAGTCATACTAGTGGGTGCTAAGCGATACACTGTGGTGTTGACTACTCATTCCCTAATGACTAAAGATGTTAAATACATTTACACGTGATTATTAGCCATTTGTTTATCTTCTTTGGTGAAGTGTCTATTCAAATCATTTGCTCATTTTTAAATGGGGTTGTCTTATTTTATTATTGTTTTAAGAGTTCTTTATATATTGTATCTACAAGTCCCTTATCAGATACATGATTTTCAAATATTTTCTCCCACTGAGAGTTTTCTTTTCAGTTTCTTGGTGACACCATTTGCAGCAAAAGCCTGTCTAATTTAACGCAGTCTAATTTATCTGTTTTCTCCTTTATTATTTGAAGTTTTGATATCATGTCTAAGAAATTACTTACTCCAAAGTCACTAAGATTTACTTCTATGTTTTCTTCTATCAATGTTATATTTTTAGCTCTTACTTTTAGATCTACAATTAATTTACAGATCATTTTTGTGGATGTTGTGAGGTGGAGGTCCAAATTCATTTTTTGCATGTGGATAATGCAGTTGTGCCCATACAATCTGTGGAAAAGACTATTCTTTTACTCTTTTTTCCAGTTTTATTGAGAAATAATTGACAAACATCACTGTATAAGTTTAAAATATATAGCATGGTAGTTTTATTTACATATATTGTGAAATGATTATCACAATAGATTTAGTGAACATCCATCATCTCATATAAATACAATAAAAAGAAAAGAAAAAAAATTTTCTTTGTGTTCAGAACTCTTAGGATCTACTCTCTTAACTTTCTTGCATATCACACAGCAGCATTAGCTATGATCATCATGTTGTACATTTCATCCCTAGTACCTATTTATCTTATCACTGGAAGTTTATACCTTTTGATCACTTTTCTCCAATTCCCCTTCCCTCCACCCTCCACCTCTGGAAAACACAAATCTGATCTCTTTTTCTATGAGTTGGTGTTTTTTTGCTTGTTTGTTTATTTGATTGCTCATATAAGTGAGATCATATAGTATTTGTCTTTCTCTGACTTATTTCACTTAGCATAATAGCTTCAAGGTTCATCCATGTTATCACAAATGGTAAGATTTCCTCATTTTTTTATGGCTGAATAATATTTCATTGAATATATGTTCCACCACGTCTTGGTCTATTCATCCATCAATGAACTCTTAGGTTGTTCCCATGGCTCGGCTATTGTAAATAATGCTGTAATAAACATGGGGTGCAGATATCTTTTCAAGTTAGTGTTTTCACTTCCTTTGGATATATTCCCAGAAGCTTTCACACATTTAATTGTCTTGGCACCTCATCAAAAATCAACTCCCCCATGAATATAAAGTTTTATTTCAGGAATCTCAGTTCCATTATTTCAATCTATATATGTATCTTTCTACTATTTTCTCTCTGTCATAATTATTGAAGACTTGCAAAACTTTGTTTTTTTTTTTAAAGATTGGCACCTGAGCTAACAACTGTTGCCAATCTTTTCTTTTTTTTTTTTTTCTGCTTTATCTTCCCAACCCCCGGGTACACAGTTGTATATCTTAGCTGCAGGTCCTTCTAGTTGTGGGATGTGGGACGCTGCCTCAACACGGCCTGAGGAGCGGTGCCATGTCCGTGCCCAGGATCCGAACCCTGGGCCGCCGCAGCGGAGCGCGCGAACTTAACCACTTGGCCACAGAGCCAGCCCCAAAACTTTGTTTTTACGTTTCAAGATTTTTTTGATTACTCTGAGTCCCTTGTATTTCAATATGAATTTTACGATCAGCTTGTCAATTTCTACAAAGAAGCCAGCTGGAATTTTGATAGGGATTGTGTTGAATCTGTAGATCAGTTTGGTGTGTGTTGCCATCTGAACAATATCAAGTCTTCCAATCCATGAATAGGGGATGTCTTCTCATGTATTTGGATTTTTTAAAATTTATTCTGTATTTTTGTTTGTTTTTGGCATAGAACTGTTGTACTTCTTGTGTTAAAGTATACATATTTTATTCTTTTTGATGCTATTATAAATGAAATTGTTTTCTTAATTTCATTTTCCGATTGTTCACTGCTAGTGTATAGAAATACAATTAATTTTTGTATGTCAATCATGTATCCTGCAGACTTGCTGAACTTGTTTGGCTTATAAGTGTTCCTCAAGTCTTCAATATCTTTGGTGATCCTTTGCACAGCTGTTCTATCCATTATTCAATATGGGACATTTAATTTATTTTCGTTTAATAAAATCACTAATATGGTAGGATTTGATATCTGTCATGTTACTGTTTGTTTTCATTATATCTTATGTCTTTGTTCCTCTATTCCTTCAGTACTGCTTCTTTGTGTTAAAAGTATTTTTTCTAATGTACCAATTTAATTCCCTTATTATACTTTGACAGTATTTTGTGAGTTATTTTCTTAGTTGTTACCCTAAGGATTATAACCAGCATTTTCATTTGAAACAATTAGGTTAATATTAATATCAAGCTAATTTCAATAATATACAAAAACTTTATTCTATTATGGCATGTTATGCCATCAATGTCATACAAATTACATATTTACATAAGTCCATCCACAGAGCTTTATAGTCACTTACTTAGACAGTTATCCTTTAAATCATGTTGGAAGAAAAGAGTTACTTAAAATATAAAATACAGAGTTTTTACATTTACCTATGCACTTATTTTATCAATCACTTGATTTCTTCAGGTGGACTTACGTTACCATGTAGAATCTTTTCACTTCAGCCTCAAGAACTTCCTTTAGTATTTCTTGTAGATTAAGTTGGCTAGAGATATATTTTCTTGATTTTTTAATTGTTTTTGTAATCCTGGAATGCCTTAAAGTCTCCATTTTTGAAGGATATTTTTGCTGGATATAGAATTCTTGGTAGACATTCTATGTCTTTCAATTCTTTGTACATGTCATCCTGTTGCCTTCTGTCCTCTGTGATCTCTGCTGCAAATTCAGCTGTTAATCTTACTAAGGAAACTTTGTATATGGTGACTAATTTTTATTGCCACTTTGAAGATTCACTCTTTGCAAATGGCCTGAGGAATGTGAACTCAGAGTGAGGACAAATGGTAACAACAGTGTTTATGAAGGTTTTCATGGAAGCCACAACACTTATCAAATAGTCAGAATGCTCTGTGGATGAGACATTTTGAAGGACTCTCAATCTTTCTGCTCCCTCTAAGAGTTGGAAGACTGCTATTTTTCACAACTACCATGGTTGCAACTTTACCGGTTGTACAAGAGTACCGTGGAGCTGAGGAGAGAGGGATGGGATTATGTCATTACAATGTGACAAATACTGTTGTTCCTTTGGAAGGTCAGCAGTTTTTACTGAATAGACACTGTCTTAATTGCTGCAAGTCTTAGGTTAATTTCCAGAGCTCCTCAATAGTTGACTTTGAAAAAATTTGCCAGTGTTTTTGTTGCTTCTACGGAGGATCAATTTACAGAGATCTTCACTCTACCGTTCCTGAAGTGCTATCTCATGTTAGTCCTTTTTAGTTATGAGTAGTCCTGTATTTTCTTTCAAATTTGTCTTTTTTATTTTGGGTAGATGATGAAATCCTTAAATAAGAAGGAAAATAGTTCACATAGAATCAATGTAGAGCATCAATATTCCAAAGACCTTTTATTCTAGATTTTTGGTTTGCTACCTTATAATGAGAGGCTGAGATGAAAGCCAGACACTATCTTCCACGCTTGTTAATATGCACAGTTACGTAATGAAGTTATAGATTATTCATTTTATGATTATTGTCTCAGTCCTATATGCCCAAAGCTGACAAAAATATAACTAAGTTCTTTCTTATATTCTTTTCTTTCTTGGTTTTCATATTCTCTAAGATGTTGGAGAATGTGGCACTCAATTCCAAAATGACTCTCCATCATTGAAGATAGAATGAAATACAGAGTTATATTGAAAACGTGAAAAAGGAAGTATTCATTTTTTCCGGGGGAGAGAAGAGAAACTATTATAGAAGCAACAGCATGCTGGATTTTAAAGAATGAGAAAGTTTCAGTAAGGAGAAAGTGGAGGGCAAAGACATAACCATAATTATATTTTAGGAAGTGAAGAGCAGGAGACAGTTGTTAAATATTCTGTAAGCAAGATGCTTGTAGTTTATTTTGCAAAATATGATTTAAAGCAAAATACAAACTAGATGAATAGAATAATTTTGAACTTTGCTCAGTATCCAATATTTCAAAACTGTAAACTGGCCAAGCTGGTTTCAGAAAAGAGTCATGCATTTATAGCTTATCAATAACTGACAGTCACCAGTGAAAAAGGACAAACATACCTTTGTTTTTTCTTTAATATCCTAATAGACAATATAATGGAAATAAATGCTCTTATTTTAAAATAAGAACATAAAACTTTGTACCAGTCCTTGCAGATGTGCATTGTGCATGATTTTGAAGTGGCACAGATCAAGCTAATGACTGGAAAATATCTTGGAATGATCAGTTAGATTAGCAGTTCCTAACAATATTCTGAAATCAATAATGCAGCAAAATTGCTGAAGTCCCTTTAGAACCATTTGAATATATTTTATATTTTGTGAAAGAGAAAAGTTCATAAAGTAAAGATACAAATTGCAGTTAATATTTTTGCTCCCTTTTATCCCATGCTAAATTCTCCTGACTCAGATGACATAAATTTGGAAAAAATGTAAAATGTTCATTACATGCACCTGGATTTCAAAGAATATTTACACATTGTAAATGTAATTGCAGGCCACACACCGACTTTGGAAAATAGTTCTCTAGCTTCCTAACTTCTCTCAACTTTTCCTGAAATGTTTTTTATAGGTTGATGTACATGTATTGATAGTACATTTACTATCAATTGGAAAGTTGGAAAGCTATGCGTATTATTTTAATACATAGCGATTTTTTTTTCATTTCTTCATACTAAACATCTATTTTGAAACTTTGCTGTATGTTATATATTTCAGTTCACTGTTGTTGAACTTAAACAAATAGCCAGCTATTTCTCCAGCAAAAATGGGTTTATTCAGGATCAGCAAAAAATTGCAATTCAGGATCTGCAACCATGGTAAGCCACATGCGAGTCCCAGACAGCAAGAGGGGGGAACTCTTTTATAGCAGGGAAGAGGAAGTTGGGGGGGCTATTGTAAACAGAGAGTCTATTGGAAGAACTGAGAGTTGATGTGTAGTGGCTTGTCATTGGCTGAGTTGTGACAGTCTGTCATAGGCTGAGCTTCTTGTGTTAAGGAAAGGAAGTCTTTCTGCTTTCTGTTGGGCTCTGTTATGAACGCAGGGTGTGAGAGCTCCCCTTTTGCCTCCCTGACTCCAATTTAATGATGTTCCTGTTTATTAATTTTCACACCGTCTAAGATGCATTTTAATGAATGTTACAGACACACCCTTGTCTATTAAATCATTTTCTCTTAGAAATTGGTGATGCCTTATAATTTACACACACACAAAGTGGACTCGAGATAGGTTAACAGATGGCCAAATGCTACATATTTACTTGGAAATAAATCTAGTATAATAAACTTAAATAATTTTATTTTTGAAGTCAATCATTTTAGGTTAGGTAATAAATTTTGGCGGTGTGTAGAGAATCATTTGAGATTATCAGCTTATTGATACTTACAGATACTAAATGTGAATTCATATGTCCTTAAAAATGTCGAATTATTGATAAGAACAGAAACCCAAATAAATATTACTTCAGTGGGAAATTTTCTTGTCTTAGAAGGCAACTTTATATATAGAAACTAGATGAACTAATTTTGAGCTTTGCTCAGGAGATATATCTATATCTATTTCTAGAGAGAGAGAGCACTTTATGGTCTTTTCTACACAGCTGATTCAATGAATATAAAAGTATTATTAAATAGTAAATACGAATATATGAATAGACTGAAAAAACTTTTTGATTCTGAAAGTGGGGTTACATTAGTTGAATGATAGCTTAGGGAAAACTGTGAATTATTAAAAACAACAGACTAGGAAGCATTTGAAGTATTCTTTTATATCATCGGTCCTATAAAATATATTTCATTTTCCTTTTGAGTTCTTCTAAATTGAAATAGAAAATGTCATATTTGCCTTTTCTTTGAAAAAGATATATTCTTAGTATATTTATTGGCACTGAAATTTGTATCTGAAGTGAAATCTAATGTATTGAGGTTTTAAGTGAACAGCACTGGAGATGAAATGTGCTTGATGATACGATCTAAAAGGGAATTGAAGAAGATGCTATTGCCAAGCGCTTATTGAAAACTGGAGTTATTGAAGTTTCGTTTTAGAAAGTGGGAACACCAGAGTTTTATTTTTTGTTATTTTTCTTATTATTTTAGTTGTTATAAGTGATATTAACTGAATTATATAATATTATTGAAAAAGCAATAGTTCTGAAAATATTTTTCTGAAGGAAGAAATATAACAGAATTTCAAACAATAATTATTTTAATTAACTCTTTTTATAGTCACGGGACCCCAAAACTGAAAATAATAAAAATATGAAACTTTGTTTTTGTAACCAATGCAATGGATCAAAGGAGAAAAACATAGAGTTATCTAAAGATGTAGAACGGTTTTCAGACCAGCCAGATGTCTTCGCTACCTGAGTGAATGTCCAAATCTATGGAGAGAAAGAACCTCTCACTCAAAAGGGATCTTCATCAGTCAGTGAAGTCCTTGCCCAAGAACATCAACATTTCAGCATTGGAGGCAGTCATATCTCCAGGGTGAGATGGACTCATCAGAACTTACCAGGCTAAGATAGCATGGCCTCATTATACACTCAAATCGTAATTGTGGGGACACTATCTCTGGTACTTGAGGCAATATGTTTTCAGTGCCAATTAATTAGCATCCTACTTTATATGTCTCTCATGAGTTTGGATGTCATGAGTCAGCCCCTGACAATTAGACTCTATGATAGAGATTGCTTCTGATCCCAAATATTCTCAATTCTTGCAAAACATGCTGATGTCCTACACATTTCAGCCATTTAGCTAGCATTTAGGCAGGGCATAAGACAAATGTTTTCCAACTGAACATGAATGGGAGTGAGAGGCGGTACTCCGGCCAAGGCAGCCAAAAGAAGATGTACCTTTTCTACACTCTTTCTCTAGGAGTGCCAGACAAACAACACAAATAATATAAATAGTGAACAATCCTTGCTTAATTTACTTCGACAGATAAACATGGTGAATTCTCTAAGAATTTTTTGTCTGGTATAATTCCAACAGAGATTTATCACAGCTCATCATTTTTCTCCACCACTTACTAGACAAATTGGTTTCTCTCCTCTATCCTTCATGTATCTCTTGGAGATTATTTCTGCAATCCCTTATGAATTTTCCTCTCTCTAAAAAAATCATACTTTAAATTATATAACAATACGAAGACAATTACAAGTTAGATAAAAATTAAATTTTGCCTGCTTATTTAAAATAATGTATACAGCCTTCTAAATATCATTGTCCTTTAAGTCTGTTCTAAGTTTGATGGCTTCAGGTATAGCTATATACACTTCATTTATAGCTATATATTCTTTACATATAGCCACGTATGATTCATGCATAGCTAATCACATCATCTTTTTTAAGTTTTGTTTTATTTTGACCTTAACTCTGGATTTCAGTTCTTTGAATTCAAAAGTCCTTTAGATCTTTATTCTCATTCCCATAGCATATATCCACTTGTTCCAGAAATACATTCTACAAATCAAAGTTTATCTGCTGATCTCATTCTTAATTTCCAACTTTCTCTAAGATAGGAGTATCTTTATATATTTCAGGCACTATTATATAATGAGAAAATGCTAATATACTTCACATGACCTCAGCAATAAATTTTACTACAGTTGTCCATTGGGATCGTCTTGCTTAGGTCAGACTTTGTAAAACTGTCTAAATACTAAAAATGTATGTTCCTTTGAACATGCCCCCCAAATGAATGGAGAATTAGAAAATTAGTTTAATATGCTGAACTAAATATATAGAAATGATTAAATATTCATATAATTGCACAAACACCCCCTACATAAATATATTTGAGTATATGTATGTGTGTGTGTGTATATATATATATATATATATATGCATTTCTGTATCTATCTATTGAGACGACAGACAGATGTGAAAATATAAATATAACTTCAAGTTGATCACTTTCAATTTAATTATTTGAAAGCTAGATTAACTTTCAATCTCTCCTACATAAGAAACTATCTCTGTTCAGGCCCTGCCTAGAGTCTCTTCTTTGCCTCTTTATCACTTATGGTCATCTTTTTGGTGCCAGTGTCATCCACATCAATTTATTCCTAAACTATACACTCTGATAATGGAGCTGCAATATAACAATAGACATTTCTTACTAGATATCTGAAATTCCCCAAAATTCAAACTATAAAGAATGAGCTTTTCTCAATTGTATTTCTTGAAGTAACAGCTAGCATTCATAAATATTTCTGAATACCAATGTCCAGACTTTTTGCTATACAGTAATGGTAATAATAATAATGATAATCCTTGTCCTCAAGATGTGAGAACACAGAATAGGAAGAAATTTACTTCCAAACAATAATTTCTCTAATGAAGAAAGAGATTTATGGAATTTCACTCTTCTGTTGAAACAGGAAAAGGACTGCCAGCAAAGTAAGTTGAATGTCCATCTATCTTACCAATGTGAAAACCAATTAATAGAAATGGCCCTTTGGGTATTTCAGACCTGCTGGCAACCGTGAAATCACCTTTAATGAGGAAAAATGTCGTAAGGTATTTTAAAAAAGAGATATTTTAAATTATTCAACCAATGCTTGTTCAGATTTCACAAGAAGTCTATTTATAATTTGGGTTACTTTTTAGATATACCAGAGAAGGAGAACTCAGTCAAGAAAACAAGAAGAATTCAGTCTCTGTGACCACCATACCCTTATTGGAAATAAATCAATTGAATCCAAGTTATGCAACAACTTGGCGATGGGGAGTCTCATCCTTAGGAATTTAATCCAGGACTATGAATGAGTTTGGGCCAGCATTAGTCAAGTGACCACTCTCTTATGTTCATCTATCTATAGCTAAGACCATGGGGTCATACAAATAGTTAATGCGTCAGCGTTTCTGTAAATAATTACTTTTCCTTGATTTACAACTTGTTACATAAAGATTTTACTAATTATTAGGAAATCACTGGTGCTGTTTTTGATTTGGGATTTAAATGGTAATCATAGTTTATGACAAAACTGATAAAAATGATCAGTGATCTGAAAGTGATATTTCAAGCACTTCGTAGTTGCTCTCCCATGGGATGAGTTAGAAATGACTGAGGTATTGCTTCCAACTGTTGTTTATATTCTCTAAACCTAGGTCAGAGAAGAAGAATCTGTTCTCAGATCAGGAGAAATGCCATTAATAAATATGAACCAAGGAAAAGCAAAATTCAGGGGCCCACTAATGTTTCTGAAGGCTATAGGTTTTTGGAAAATGTTGTGTAAGCAAAATTGTACATCATGTCACCGTTTGAAGCAAACTTTCCCAGGCTGTGTCTATGTTTAAAATATCATTGGCTTCTATTCAACTCATTTTTAGGGCAGGCACTATGATAATTATTACTCACCTCCAGAAATCATTATTTTCATCTACCTTGCAATTCTATCACTTGAAACTGATCTGGGAGGAGCGAAATTCACCAAGTCTGAATTTAATGACTTTGCCTTTGATTCATTTTATTACAGAAACAAGGACTTTATAGACCAAAGAAGACAGAGATCTTGTTACAAGCTGTGGCAAAAACATTCTGAGGGAATGAGTCTGATTGGTCTGACTTGAGTTATGAGTGAGACCATCCTTAAACCTATCACTATCATCAGGAATACTAGGTACTATGATTGTCCAACTTTAATCACATTCCGACTTCTCTGGTGCCAGGGAAGGAATAGACTCTCTCAACTGTCAAAATCTATTAAAATCACATGGTCCTAATAAGATAGGGACAATTGCCCAAAAAAAGACTACAGTGGTTAACATATCATAAGGTGGCCTCCCAAATCCCTACCTCTTGTTGTCACACACTTGTGCAGTCTCCTCCCCTTGAGTATGGACATGGCCAGTGAGTTGCTTCCAAAGAGTACAATATGGCAAAGATGACAGGGTGCACGTGATTACACTCTTAAGATTGCAGTGCCTAGCCTTTGGAGCTTGTCTTTCCTTTGCTAACTTTGAGGAATGGAACAGTCTTGTTGGGAAACCTCACAGCACACAGAACTGTGGGCAGCCTCTAGACATTGAGGGCAGTCTCTGGTTCACAGCAGAAAAAACTAAAGCTCAATCCAAGAAAGTGAATTCCACCAGCAACCTGCGTGAGCTCAGAAGCAGACCTCTCCCCACCATAGCCTCAGAGGAGACTGAAGCCCTGGCTGGCAGCTTGAATGCAAACTTGAGTTCTTAAGCAGAGGACCCAGCTAGGCCACACTGGAGTTCTGAACCATAGATATACTAAATGAGGTAGTAAATGTGTGTTGTTAAATGTGTTACATGTGTGGCAATATTGTTATGCAGTAGACAGCTAATACAAATACTACAGTTTCATGAAAACAATGATTACCACTAAATGCTGTTACAACGATTAACTGATTGTCATTAAAACAAAATTTTCCAATCACAGATCCTAATTTTGGGTTTATGTTTATGAACCTGCTCTCCTCTACCTGGTCTATCTCCTAGGATAGACCCTCTGCACGTGAATTGCAACTCCTGAAGGATTAAACTGCAAGACACTAGTAGTAGGAAATATGCCCTTTGACTCCTCAATGAAGTACTTATTTTCTAGATACTATGTCACTACATGAAACTGTCAGGCTGTGAACATATTAATGACTCTAACCTGCCATGTTTCAATTGCTTCAATTTTACCAGTTTTCCACTATCAATGCAAGATGGAATGAAGAAATCTATGATCAGGGCAATTTCTGCTTCATTATGAAATTTTAGGAGTTGTTAATAATGATGTTTAGCATACAATGTATTTTCTAGCCTTTTAAAATTTTCTTTCCCATAGACCAAAAGAAGAAAATTCTTCCCAGCTCTCCTAAAACATACAGAACCGAGTGTTGAATTAAATAGGCTAAATGTCTTCTTCTGATAAATGAATGCTCACTCACATAGAACTTGTAAATGCTACTTAATCATTTAAAATAGAAATAAAGATTCCTTTCTGGTATCTGATATCTTACTTTAGGCTAACACACTTTAATCTTGACTATAGTCCTGGCATTTGTTATCCACAATCACTTAAAAATAGAAGGATGAACAATTTAACTGTTTATGAACTGAACTATTTAATATATTCATACTTAGAATTGTACTTACAGTACTAGAGGTTAAAACTCTATTATAAGACCTTGTTTTAGAAAAAGAATAAATAAATTTCTTATTGTTATTTAAGACAAAGTAATGTTCAAAGTAAGAATTGTGGGTCTGTTTGACACCCAAGTTATGCAAGATAGGACAGAACTCTACCTCAATGTCCTTAATAAGTCCTTCTTAGACCCAAACAGAGAGAGAGATGTGTGTGTATTTTTTCATTGTTCATTTCATTCTTATTTCTCAATACAAATGGGGTGCTGCTTAAAGAAAACAGTAATTGTTATTTGCAATCTCAATCAATCTTCTAAGGCAGAGGTTGCTATACTCTTTCTGTAAAGGGCAAGATGGTAAATATCTTCAGCTTTGCAGTCCATAAGATCTTTATTGCAACTACTCAACTCTGTCATTGTAGCATGAAAGTAGCCATAAACAATATTTAAATGAATGATCATGACTCTATTCCAATAAAACTTTACTTACAAAATCAGGAGGAGGCCCAGGTTTGACTCTCAGGGCCATAGTTTGCTCTCTGTCATTCTAAGGAAATTCAACAGTGTGTGTTATACTTACTGAAGACTTGTTGTTTATCTGACTGTCCTGATAAACTATGACAGGATAAAATAAGGCTGAGAGCTGGAGATCGAGTAGAGCCAAAAATTAAACTATATATTCAAGTTGTAAGGGATATTTTTTTGGTCCAGGTTGGGAAGAATGCAGGCAGGATAGAAAAAGTTGAGTGGGCTGTGAGCTCTGTGAGAAAAACTTCAGAAGGAAAACCCACCACTACGGCATTGCCTAAGAAGGAAATTTAGGCACCAAAAATCCAAGGTGCCTTTTTAAAGTCATGTGATAATTTTGTGAAATTAGGGCTTGATATAAACTTTCTTCTTGTACTGTCATAAAGATCTGTAGTAGTCTTCATGGTTCACTCAAATTCTGTGAATAGATTATTTTCAAGGATTCTAAGGGTGTTGGACTCTAGGTATCCAGGTAGATGTCTAGCAGAAACTGGAAAAAGAGCTGAAAAATAAAATAATTTTTATTTGGATTTCTGTCATACTTTGCTGTGAGAGGTCTGGACAGGAGGCCTCCATGAGTGGGCAAAGGCTAATGTTCCTCAGAGACAATTAACCTGCTTTTAAAAGCACACACGAAAAGTCACACAGGCTTTATTCTTGTTACCACTATTCCTTCCAAGAGTGACCAATAAAATGCAGCCAAATAAAACTAAGTCATCTTTCTTAAATTTCCACAAGGACTCTCTGGGTGCCTATAAAACTTTATTTTTCTGCTTTATCCTTTCTCGATGGCCTCCCCATAAACTGAGATGTGTGTTAGTCAAATCCAGGCACACTTTACTCTTCTTTGTTTTACTTCAAAATCATGTTACCAAAATATCACACAATCTTGACTGGGTGTTAGCAAGAGAGATTACAGGAAGTTACGTTCTCTGAAATCAAGAGCTAATGGAAGACAATAGATATATTCAAAGAAAACTGTACGTATAATTTCTTTACTCCATACTGTAAACAAAAATGACTTAGAAGAATCAAAAACCTTCATAACACTAGAATAAGTAGTTTTAATAATAACAATAGGTAATTTTAATGTTTGACATTCTGTTTTTTATAGATCAGCCACATGAGTAGTCAGTTGGACTTATTTGAACCTATTTCTCTGGCTCTAATTCAAAATGAGTAAAAAAATGCAAGTTCAAATTCTGACACCTATAGGCCAGGAGACTAAAAACTGAACTATGGAAAGTTAAGGTACAGCCATCATGGGAGATATCTTAAGGCCAGTTGCCCTTCATGTATCTCATTGCTCATCTCTTTTAATACCAAAGTAGATAATATTTTAACTTCTAATTTTCAACTTATCGTCCTTACATAAAACATTGTTATAAGAGTGAAAACTTCAAGACCTTTTTCCCTCCTGTCTTTGGTCATATAATTTAACTTCAGGAATCTTTTAAAACCCTAATCTATTAAAACTATAACCTTCAGAGTCTGTTAATCTGCTCCCTCCACCTACTGGAAGCTGTAATTCTCTTCCATTTCTATGTGCCATTGGAACCACTTCTATAACCTTTTCCTAAGATTCCAAAGACTTTCAATAGCTATCTACAGAAGGAAACTTTACTGTGGTACATCAAATGATAAATGGATCAAAATTCTTAAACCCTCCTGTATCCAGGCCTTTTGTAATGTGACTTATCAAAAAGGGAGAATAGGCTTCTCCATCCTTTGAATTTAGTCTGGTCTTTTGTTTTGCTTTGGCCAATGGGATAGGAGCAAACCTGATGCAATGAGAGGCATAAAAAAAGTGTATGTATATTTCTACTGCTTATCCAGGGCAACCAGCCGTCATCATGAGAACATCTCCAGGCAACTCTGCTGGCAAGATATGAGAGACACATGGAGGAGACAGAGTTGCTTGTGAGAACACTTTCCTAGACTAGACAGCCCCCAGCGAAACCGCTAGCATCAGCAGATAAGATCAAATAAGATAAAATCAGTAGAGTCTATTCCAGATGAGCAGAATTACACAAAAAACCCATAAACTCAGGAAAGGAATAAATTGGGGCTTATATATTACCTGGAAATACTGAATAAAACTTTATAACCCAATGGTTACAGGATATACCTCACATTTTCTAAAGACTAACTCTTTTGAGTTAAAAAGGAGGCAAACATCTTTATCATCTGTTCTGCCTTTGTCATGTGTCAAATTTTATTCATAAGACCTGTTTTTTTAATTTCAAATGGATGATTTTGGGGTATGCGAAGTGATAAACACAGGACACTTGTTAGCATTAAATTTGCTTTCTTTTGTCTTAGTGCTATAACGTTCATATGTAAAGACATCCAGACAAATGATAGTTTGTTCTACTACCACTAGTATAACAATTAATACTTGACTTAAGAAGAAGACAGTAGGAAGAATATGTTAAAATAGCGCAGAAATAGCGTCCCCCCAACAATGTCTTCCAACTCTCTCATCCTTTGCTAAGTAAGAGTCGTCAGCAGCCCCCAGACTTCTACTCTTCCTCTTCATCCCTAATACTTCTCAGCATGGATCTATCTAACAGCCCTAATCAAAGCAACTCCCAAAAACACCCCGCCCTTTGGTTTGCGTTTTGTGCTGCATGTCCAGTAAAAGAAAGCATGTATCTGCAATATTTTGCTCTAATACATACTAAACATTTTCAAAACACTTAGACTCCCTGTGCATTCCTAATAAAAAGGAGATTACACATTTTACCTCTGGAGAAACATAATTAAATCACTCCTCCAATTCTTGATTTCCCTAATCTGTCTACAGGCGTATCTTATTGACACTAGTCATGTCACTCTGCTGGGTTGAAGTGAGAAGAAAATGAAAAATACTTTAAGAAGTGCTTTTAAACTCTAAAAGTTTATACAAATGCTGAAACAACCGCTATAACAATGACAAAATCTCCCTGAAAATCTCTGTAATATTGTACTGTAAATTCTAAGTTAATTAGAGATTATGGTTGTAATAGTTTGAAATAGGTTAAGCCAGGAAGTTATGGAGTTTTTATTGATATTGTGAATAAATTTATGAAAATAAATGAGTAGAGATTCAGTCTGGTAAATTCAGTTAATCTGACTTAACTCGAGTTTCAGTTTCCTTACCCATAACTGTGAGATCAGAAGGGGTCATCTAAAGAATAGAAAAAGACTAGAAGACTGGAAAGCACTTGACAAATGTCAAGTAAATACAATAAAATCACCACCACAGACATAGAAACTATTAGGAACGCAGTCTAGCATGGAACCAGGAGTCAAAGTTTTAAGAATTTATATTGAGTTCTGTCCCCGGGTTACCTTACAACCTGAAAAAAGAATAATTTTCCATCCTCTTCATGTGTCATTATATCCTTTTGCCAAGGTAATGCATCACAGAACACACGGAAACCTTAATATCACTGAAATTCCTTAGAAGAATGACAGACGGTAGGACAGTAGAATATGGTGATCTAAAATGCTATCATTTAAAAACTTAGTACAAGAAAGAGAATAAAAGTAAACCAAAACTTTTGAATGCTTGGCAAGTTCTAAAACTGTTTACAAAATGGTCCAGGATGTATTTAATGAATGGAATTTGCTCCTGTTTTTATTAGTATTTATTGATTGTCCATTCTGTGCAAAGAAATGTGCATGAAAGTTTGCTTCAGCAGCATCTATCCTAAAAAAAAAAATTGGAATGATACAAAGAAGATTAGCATGGCCCCTGAACAAGGATGACACACAAATTCGTGAACCATTCCATATTTAACAAAGAGAAGAATATCGGCAACAGATGTTAGCTCAGGGCCAATCTTCCCCACAAAAAAAAAAAAAAGGAAGAAAGAAATGTGCATGAGATATTTACTTTATAAAATAAAGTTTCAGTACTATAATCAAGCAAAAATAAAAATATTTCAATGAGGGGATTGAAGGAAGATGGTCAACATGTACAAACTTCCAGTTATAAGACAAATAAGATCTAGAGATGTAAATTACAGCATGATGAATCTCATTAACGCTGCTGCCTGATGTATAGGAAAGTTAAGAGAGTAGATCCTAAGGCTTCTCATCATCAGAAGAATTTTTTTCGTTTCTTTTTATTATATCTATATGGGATGATGGATGCTGACTAAACCTATTGTGGCAACCATTTCACAATATGTGTAAATCAAACCATCATGCTGTCCACCTTACACTTACATGGTGATGAATGTCAATTATTTCTCAATAAAACTGTAAAAAAAGTCTTTCATTGAGATACATATGTGTGGACATGGAATTTTATTTATTGTGTTCAGATATGTAAAGGGGAATAAAATATTCTTTCTCTTTCCTGATAATTCAGGACTATCTCTGAAAGAAATGCAGAAGAAAAGAAAAGAAAAACAAATTGCCAGATATAAAAAAAAAGAATCATTTGAGGTAAGCCAATCACGGCAAAACTCATGGTTTCTTCAAAGCTTTCTTCTTCTTAATTTCTAGACTTTTATACGCATTGGGGAAATGCTTTTAAGGTATTCAGATAACATGAAAAAGTAGGGCAGCTGAGTGAAATAACAAGGTATCTGTTCCAATTGAACCCATGTTCTTTGTTTTCTTTTCCACTAAAATTTCAATACTCAATCTTAAATACCAACGTTTGAGTTCTGTAGGTCTGCTTTTTAATTTTTTAGAGTACTCATTAGTCTTTAAGATATTAAGAAGAGTGTTGTGTATTTTCCAGCTTACTCTTTTGAGTTCTTCAGTTTCAGTTGGAAAGCTGACATGCTCAACACTGGTGTCAATTACCTCTTGCAGTAGTCGCACATGAGCATTCAGTGAGTCTGACTTTCTCAAAAATGATCAACTGGCATGTCTAATTCTATTACTTTTTACCATTTATTCAGTTTAAAAAGCTTCCTTGGATTGTCACAGTTTATTTCTAGTCACTACCAGCTGCAAAAACATTTGCTTCTTATGATAATCATGACATGAACTGCTACAGAGATGTGAAATGATGTTGTTTCCTTCTCATTCTGATATCCCATCAACAAT
The DNA here is from genome assembly GCF_041296265.1 of Equus caballus. Taxonomy (NCBI): domain Eukaryota; kingdom Metazoa; phylum Chordata; class Mammalia; order Perissodactyla; family Equidae; genus Equus; species Equus caballus. The sequence continues at coordinate 70,297,629 of NC_091701.1, read as the reverse complement.
TTACAATTTTGAAGCAGCATTAGCACAATATAGTAAGAAACAGCTGCTTAATTTACCTTAATTGTCAGGCAATATCTCATTTTATCTGCATAGCAAGTTCAGCAGATTCTTGAGAGCATATGTTTATTGTATTTCTAGTGCTCATAGCAAACCACACTCTGTGTTTTAGTCTCGCACAACAAAAGTTCCAAAGAAACATCCTTTTCAAGTGAAAACCGCAACCACAGGCTTTCCCCAGCATAGGCTTTTGTCATTCCTTAGATCACACTGTGACAGATGCCTCAGATACAAGCAAGTGGAAACCAGAGACAATCCAGTGGACCCTGCAACACTACTGCTTCCAACGTAGGATCAAGACTTAAACAGCAAGAGAGAAAGCTAACCCGATTGCATTTGTTTCTGTGAATGTGTGTCTGTGACTCTGAGACTCTGTTCTTAGTGAAATGGTGAATTTATTGAACTTCAAAATCCTCTGAAATGACTGACACGTTGAAAAATGTAACAAAGAAAACGCTACAATACATTTCAAAAGCATCATTTTTCTTCCCACCAGATGACATATTTTGTGATGTGAAAGATGGAGAAGATTCATATGGTGGGGTTTCCGGAATGGTCGTGATGCATAATTATTTCATTTAATGTATGATTAAATTTGGTGTAATAACTTTTTATTTAATATATTTTTACCTGTGTTCATCAGTAACAATGTTATATAATTTTCTTTCTTCCTATTGTCCTTGTCAGGTTTGGTACCAGCATCATAAAGTGAATGACATACTAATGGTCCCTCTTTATTGTCTCTGGAAGAATTGCATAAGATTAGAATTATCTGTCCCATGAATAACCCACAAAACACCTGGGATTTTTTGGTGTGCAAATCTTTAAATATCTTTTAAATTAGTTTGATGGCTTCAGGACTGATAATTTTTAATTTGTGCTTAAGTTAGATTTGGTAAGTAATTATTTTTCAAAGAATTTATTCATGTTGTCTAGTTTTCACATATGGCCTAAATTTGTTCATCTCATTGACAGCTTCTATAGTTACGTCATCTTTTTCTTTACATTAGTACTTTGTGTCTGTTTCACTTTTTTTAAGTGTGTGTCAGGAAGATTGCTCACGAGCTACCATCCGTGCTAGTCTTCCTCTACGTTGTATGTCATCAGCATGGCTTGATGACAAGTGCTAGGGCCGTGCCCGGGATCTGAACCTGTGAACACTGGGCCGCCAAAGCAGAGCATGTGAACTTCACCACCACAGCACCAGGCCGGCCCCACTATTTAGCTTTCTAACTTGATCAAATATGCTTTGTTTGTATGTTATATTAATCTTTTCAATTAGTGAATTGATTTTGTTGATCTATCCTATATATATTTTACTATTACATAATATGCGTTTCAATTTTACTATATTATTTTCTTCAATATTATTTCTGTTATTCTATTGTTCATTTTTAGGATTCTAAAATTCTACGTTTGGCTCATTAATTTTCAGTTTTTTCCCTTTGGCAATATGTGCATTCAAGGCTATACATTTCCTTCTAATGCCATTTTACCTGCATTAAGCAAGTTTAGACAAGTGATATTTTTATTGTCATTTAGTTCTAGGCTTTTTTTTTTTTAACCTATAAGTTATTAAAAGTATTTTTTACCAAAGTACGGAGATTTGCATGTTAAGTTCTTTTTTTGTATTTGCATTGTGATTGCTGCATGTACTTTGTATAATATGTGTTATTTGATATTTGTTGTAAATGCTTTACAGTCTGTTACATGCTAAGTTTTAAAATGTTTGTGTGTATCAACTCCAGTTGTTAAGGCTCGCTATATGATAAATGTCCAGTAGGTCAAACTCTTTAAGTCTTTCAGCATCTATAGTATATCTTGATTGCATTATGTATTAATTAAATATTTATTACATATCTAATTTTATAATTAAATAAATTAATTTTAATAGGAAATCTCCCACTAAGAGGGCAGATAGGTCAATTTTGTCTTATAAAGCTGCCAGTTTTTACATACAATTTTAGGCTATTAGCTTTAGAATTACCTAGCTTATGAATTAGTTATTTTATAAATGAAATAAAAGATTTTTATTTCAAAGTCTTAAAGTTTGGTTCATCTAATATTAATGTGGTTACATTAACTATTCTTTGCTATATTTTTGCCAGATTATAAATGGTTGTGTGTATAAATATAGATATAAAAATATTGATTCTTTCATCTTAATTTTCTATGTTTTTGCTTTTTATGCAGCTTACCAGAAAATAGCATTTACTTAGATTTCTTTTTTTGCTTCAGGAAGATTGGCCTTGAGCTAACATCTGTTGCCAATCTTCCTCTTTTTTTTTCTCCCCAAAGCCCCAGTGCATAGTTGTAGATCCTAGCTGTAAGTCCTTCTAGTTCTTCTATGCCACAGCATGGCTTGATGAGTGGTATGTATGTCCAGATCCAAACCACCAAACCTCCAGGCCGCTGAAGCAGAGCAGGAGAACTTAACCACTTGGCCATTTTATTTATTTGAGCCTTCTCTCTTTTTTTCTTAGTGAGTATAGCAAAAGGTTTGTCAATTTTGTTTATCTTCTCAAAGAACCAGCTCTTAGTTTCATTGATCCTTTATACTGTTTTGTTTGGTTTCCATTTTATTTATTTCTGCTCTAATTTTTATTATTCCCCTTCTTCTGCTGACTTTGGGCTTTGTCTGTTCATTTGCTAGTTCTGTTAGGTATAGCTTAAGATTGCTTATTTAAAATTTTTTATGTTTCTTAAGGCGGGCCTGTATTGCTATGAATTTCCCTCTTAGGACTGCTTTTGCTGCATCACATATGAGTTGGTATGGGTTGGTATGGTGTATTTTCATTTTCATTCGTCTCTAGATATTTTTTGATTCCTCCTTTAATTTCTTCATAGATCCATTGGTTGCTTCGTAGCATCATTTTTAGTCTCCACATATTTGTCAATTTCCCAGCTTTTTTTCTTGTACTTGATTTCTAGTTTCATAGCATTATGCTCAGAAAAGATGCTTGAAATGATTTCAATCTTCTTAAGTTTATTAAGGCTTGCCTTGTTTCCCAATATATGGTCTATCTTTGAGAATGTTCCATGTGCACTCAAGAAGAATGTGTATTCTGCTGTTTTTGGATGAAATGTTGTATATATATATTTGTTAAGTCCATCTGGTCTAGTATTTTGTCTAATTCCATTATTTCCTTGTTGATTTTCTGTGTGGATTATCTATCCATTGATGTAAATGGGGTGTTGAGGTCCCCTACCCTTATTGTTTTGCTGTTAATTTCTCCTTTTAGGTCTGTTAATAGTTGCTTTATGTACTTTGGTGCTCCTGTGTTAGGTGCATATGCATTAAATGTTATGTCCTCTTGGTGAATTGTCCCTTTTCTCATTTTATATTGCCCCTCTGTCTCTCATTGCTTTTTTATCTTGAAGTCGACTTTGTCTGATATAAGTATGGCAACACCTGGTTTCTTTTGTTTGCCATTAGCTTGGAGCATCATCTTCCTCCCTTCACTCTGAGCTGTGTTTGTCTTTAGAACTTAAATGTGTTTCCTGGATGCAGCATATTGTTGGGTCTTGTTTTTTAATCCATCCAGCCACTCTGTGTCTTTTGATTGGAGAATTCAATCCATTAACATTGAGAGTCATTATTGATAAACGAAGGCTTACTACTACCGCTTTATCACTTGTTTTCCAGTTGTTCTGTATTTCCCTTGTTTCTTGTCCTAAGTATTTCCAACTTCAATTCTGTTTCATGTTTCTCTATGATAGTTTTCTCTTTATTTATCACTTGTGTCTCTGTTCTGAATTTTTTTTTAGTGGTTACCGTGAAGTTTGCATAAAAGATCTCATAGATGAAATAATCCATTTTCTGATTGCCTCTTATTACCTTAGTCTAAGCAGGTTCCATCTCTTTCTTCTTCCTCATCTCAGTTATTATTGTTACAACTTATTCCATTTGTGTTGTGAGTTGGTGATTAAAATGAAGTGATTATAGTTATTTTTGATGCTTCCCTTCCCTTTATCTTTAATGTTACAATTAAGTGTTTGCTAACGTGTTCTGATAGAGAACTGCAATTTTCTGATTTTGCCTGTCTATTTATCTTCTTGGTCAAGGCTTTGTAAACCTTTTATTTTTTCTCAAGTATAAGGATCTTCTTGACAATTTCTTGTACAGGGGGTCTTCTAGCAGTGAGCTCCATCAGCTTTTGTTTATCTGGGAAAGTTTTTATTTCTCCATTGTATCTGAAGGATAGTTTCACTGTATAGTGTATTCTTGGCTAAAGTTTTTTGTCTTTCAGAATTTTGATATATCATCCCACTGTCTCCCAGCCTGTAAGGTTTCTGCTGAGAAATCTGCTGAAAGCCTGACAGGGGTTCCTTTGTAAGTTATTTTCTTCTGCCTTGCTGCCCTTAATATTTTCCTTTGCCATTTACTTTTGTCACTTTTACTAATACGTGCCTTGGAGGTCTTTTTACATTGATGCAGTTGGGAGTTCTATTAGCTTCATTTACATGTAATTCCAACTTCTTCCACAGGTTTGGGAAGTTCTCAGCTATTACTTCTTTGAACAAGCTCTCTGCTCCTTTCTCCCTCCCTTCTTCTTCTGGAATACCTATAATTCTTACGTTGCATTTCCCAATCGAGTCAGATATTTCTCAGAGAATTTTTTCATTTCTTTTTAGTCTTAGATCTCTCTCATCCTTTATCTGCAGCATTTCTATATTTCTGTCCTCTAAATTACTAAATCTGTCCTCCATAATATCAGTTCTGTTTTTTATGGATTCTAGATGTTTCTTTATCCCATTCATTATGTTTTTCATCTTCTACATTTCTAAATTTTTTTATAGTTTCAATTTCTTTTGTGAAGAATTTCTTCTGTTCATTAGTTTTATTCCTGAGATCATTGAACTGTCTTTCTGAGTTTTCTTGTAAGTAGTTGAGTTTCTTTATTATAACTATTTTGAATTCTCTGTCATTTAGATTATAAATTTCCATGACTTCAGGATTGATTTCTGGGTGCTTGTCATTTTCCTTCTGGTCTGGAATGTTAATCTCCTTCTTCATTCTATTTGATGGAGTGGACTTTTGCCATTGCATAGTGGTAGTATCCAGTTGCAGATGCCACCTGCTGTCACTGGGGATGCAGGAGTTGTGTTTTCTGAGCCCCCCACAACCCCTGGCATATTTGCCTGTCCATTGGAAGCTGTACTGACAAGGCCTGTCTGTGTTTGCCTGGTGGCTGCCACTGCTAGAGATCCCCTGCTCTGGTCGACGGGCCCAGCTGGTGAGCCGAGGGGGCAAAGGGCACTTTCTTTCCTGCACATCATCTGATGAGCTCCCACTCTGTGCTCACTCTCTGCCAGCCTGGGCTCCTTGGCTTGGTGTGGAGGGCCCCACGTTTGTTTAGTCACCTCGGTGTGCAGCATTCCCACAGGTTGGGAGGCAACTCTGAGAGTGAAGCATTCCCATGGAAGGCTGCCTTTTCCCCCTTCTCCTCTCAGCATTTCGTGCCAGCCACCAGAAAGGTCCCACACCCTAGATGCTGCTTCTCAGGAGGGAGAGGGGATCCACTTACCTCCTTCCACTGCCTCCCAGGGGTGTCCAGCAGTCCCGCCTTCAGACATATGGCTGTATGGATCTCTCAGAAATCTACTGTGTTCTATGAATGTTTTCTGTTGGTTTATGAATGTCCTTTTCATTGCATCTTAGTGGGGAGAGACTGAGGGAAGGACTCACTCTGCTGTGATATGATGTTGATATCACCCCTCCCTCATTACCCTGTTTTTTAAAAACTTCTTTAAAAAAGTCCTATTCATATCATTTTTGATTGGACAAGTTTTCTTTATTCTCATGTTTTCTTTTTAATTATTTGAAAGAAATATCCTCAATTTTATCTCTATCATAGTTCTCTATAAAATTTTAATGTCACACATACTATTTCAGAGGATATATCACAACATATTTACTTTCTTTCTAAAAACAATAAGAATGTTAAAATATTTTATTTGTTAATTCCATTTTCCTGTTTAGATATTATTCACACTCAATATTTTAAACTGACCTTATGTTTATCCCACCCAAAGTAATCATTAGGATGTTTTTTGTTTTTTAATAAAGTCAATACCGATTAGTCTTAAGCACATGACTGCTGATTTTCATCTTGTCAACTCTCCTTTGCATATCAGTCTTTTGCGACAAATGTTATTCTTATGGAGGATTTCATTGTGCCATTTCTTCAGTAAGGCTTTATGGTTGGTTTTAGTATTCTTAACTTTTAAGTTTGTCTTTAGCTATCTTTTGCCTTCACTATTTTGTAACAGTATAACAGCAATTAAGATTCTTCATGTTATTTTCCTTGTCTTAGAGTTTTATTTTTTGATAGCTTCAAATAAGATATAATGTCCAAAAATAAACAAAGAAATAAAATAAACAATATAATACAAAATAAACATATTTTCATAAAGATGTTGACAAACTGGCACTCACATACATTGCTAATGGGAATTTAAAATCATATAATAACTTAGGGAAAATTTCTGGCAATTTGTGATATTGTTAAAAATGCACCTAATATGACCTAGCAATTTTATTCTAGATATTCACTCAAGAACATACACTTACAAAGATACTTGGATGCAAATAATTGTAGCAACTTTATTTACAGCTGCCTCAAACTAGAAAAAATCCAAATGTTCATCAGGAGGAAAATGTATGAACACATTTGGAATACTAAATATTAATACAATTGAATATTAGTCAACAACACTGAAAAGAATGTAGTATTGATATAGGCAAAAACATGGATGATTCACAGGCATTACATAATTATGTTGAGCAAAAGAAGTGGAACATACATTATAATACTGTATAATTCTATTTACAGGAACTTCTCTTAGAAGTAAAACTAATCTAGGGTTAAAGTTCCCTATAAAGAGTCTGAATCAATAGGGGGTGATAGGAAAGAGGCATGAGAAACTTTCTGGAGCTTTATGAAAAGGTTTTGTGTATTGATAAGAGTGCATGTTTTACAGCTATATACATTTGGTTAAATTCATCAAATATGATGCTTCAAGATTTGGGCAGTTCACTAAATGTAAATTTTACAAAAAATTATGTACAAAGGAACATTTAACTCCAGATAGTAAAATCACTTTTCATAGTGGTATGGGCTAGCATTTCGGAAACTGCTTTCTGTGTATTCTAGCCTAGAGCAATTGATAAAATATATTGAAGATAATAGGAATCAGATTCTCCGTGTTCCCTCAAACCAACATTTTTATACAGGATTTCCATGATCCTCGAGTGCCATTCCCTGCAGTCTCTCCTTGCCCTTTTCTATTTCTTTGGTTTTCTCCCCTGATATCTCAATGCCGCCTTTCTTAACCTGCCCTTGCATTGTGATATCAAAGGCCCTCTATTATCACATAGCACCTTGTGAAAAATTGGACCATAATAATTTCCAATTTAATTATAATTTATTGTAACTACTTGTTTCCTAATTTGTCTTCCCAATATACCATGAGTTTCTGAAAGTTTTTATTTTCTTTCTTTCTTTTTTGTTTTGAGGAAGATCAACCCTGAGCTAACATCTGCTGCCAATCCTCCTCTTTTTGATGAGGAATACTGGCCGTGAGCTAACATCCGTGCCCATCTTCCTCTGCTTCATATGTGGGGTGGCTACCACAGCATGGCTTGATGAGCAGTGCCATGTCTGCATCCGGGATCCAAACCAGCGAACCCCTGGCCGCTGAAGCGGAACGTTTGCACTTAACTGCTGCGCCACTGGCCTGGCCCTCTTTTTTTCTTAATTGCATGTTTATAGTTTCTCACCTTGTACCTGAGATGCAAATTCCATTCAGTTAACATAATTTATTATTTAAATAAGCTAAGGAAATAATATTATAAACAGGAACAATAACTTAGGTAATTACAAAATCATCTTATTTTTCTCCAATATATTTCACAATATATTTTCCAACATTCATTTAAAAATAAAATACCCTCGGGTTTCACACACACATGCACACATTCTCTCTCTCTAGATGATAAAACATAAAATCAGTTTAAATAGTTAACTAGGATTTATGTTCAAATGTTGGCCCCAAACTTATTCAGTGCCCATTTAAATGAGAATTTCTTATACCTGTTATTATTACCTCTGTTAAATAAAAAACGAATCTGGACTTAGTTAAGGGCAGACTTTATTCGAAAGTACTACTTCTTTAAGGGGACGGGAGTTATTGCAATAGTACCATCAACCTCCAACCAAGAGATCTGCAAGTGTTTCAAAGGTCAGGCAGGAAAAGATTTTCTTTTATATAGAGGGGAAAACAACGCTAGAAAGAATCCAGTGTTGGGGAGTGGGTGGTGTAATCAGATAGTTGACCAGGCAATGTGTCTGCTTATGGTCCAGCAATTCTTGGGAGGAACTTTAGGAAGGGGCTGTTTTTCCGCTCTGATGCTGGCTCAGACTGGGTGGTGGGTCAAAGTTCAGAGGCCTGGGGGAATGAGAGAAGACTAAGGAAAGTTTGGTCAAGTCAAGTAAACAGATATTTTGTCCAGACTGCTTCATAGGTACAAACAGTTCAGCTAATCATTTATGAGACAAAGATAGGAAATTTGCAGAGTCTGTGTGTGATCTCATCTTAAGTAAACAATGGAGCATCAGTGAACATTAGTTAACTAAGTCCTTGAGGAGCAATGGTTATAGGTAGCAAGCCTTTTCCTGGAAATCAAAAAAGTGGGGAGACGTCTTAACCATTACTGTTTTCAGAGAACACATGGCCCTGGTTAAGTTTAATATTGTCACTTTAGACTACATTTCCAAGAATTTGTTTGAACCAAAATTACCCAACTAGTTATATTAAAGTTACTCAAGTTAATATTTTTCATAGCAAATATTTTAAATTTAAAACCATAATTAAAAGCATATTTCAGTATTCTGTCTTTAACATCATAATGCTTTGACAAATATATGTGGTAGTTTTTGAAAATAAGGTCACTGATAGCATAAATGTATGTCAACATACAGTCTTGTTTTAGATATGAGAAAAATATGATGTTTTATTGAACTAATGTTTTGTTGCTTTTTGCCAGTAGGTGATTTCTAAAGGATTTTTGAGGTCTGAAATCCAAACTTTAATAAGTAATTAGTTTCACTTTTCAAAATATCTTAAATGAACCCCTCATGTTACCTGTTAATTTGTCACTACCAACAGCCAGGTCAATATCAATTTTGACAGAGCAATGGTATCTTGTAAACTATATCGAAATCATAGTGAATAACCATTGGATTTAATACTAAAAAATGATACAATTGATTGATAAGCACAATAAGATTTCTTTCAGAAAAAAGAATGAAAGCAGAGGGAAATATTGACCAAAAGCAGGATGATAGAAACGAACATGAGTTTTTAAAAGTATACCGAAATATCCAATCTAGATTAGACAGTTTCCCTAAGAAATCACAAATAAGCTGACATTTCAGCAAATTCAGGCACCAGAGAGACATGTTGCCAAGTAAATGGATCGCCTTTAAACTATTTGAACATACTTTGAACCACCAATCACTTAGTTTTAAAATAAATTGTCAAATTATAAAAAGTAAGAATACTTTTGGGTTTTAAAACTTTTCTAAAGACACTGAATTTCAAAATAGATGACCAAATGCTGGCAACGTTTTTCATTACCTATATTTCATATGCTGAAAATGTAATAGTGGAAGGCAATTTAGGAGATAATGATCATGAATTGGAAGGGAATAAAAGAACCAAGAAAATGGACTTTAAAAACGTATGCATCAGCAAGCTCAGACAACTGGTAGGAAAGAACACATTGACAGAAGGTCTATAGCAAAATTGGAAGCTGGCAGTCTCTAAGATATAATAATAAGGGCAAAGAAATAAACTATACTTATGAAAATAAAATACGAAAGAGTAACTTGGTAGATGATTTGAATGAGGTGTGAACTTTTCTGAGAGGATTAGATACGGGGAAACCACAAAGATAAGTACGTCAGTGTTGTCCAAGAATTTGTGGACATCCTTGCGAGAACCAATGTCGAAATAAATTGCTGCTAGCACAGGATCTTAAAAGTAAAAAGAAACAAAAAGAAAAGTTGAGTTAGGCATGGAGAGAGGTAATTATCCATGGCAGTAGAAAGAAAGAACTGTAGTTATAAAATAAATAGCTAAGCTAAATGTTTCATTTCATAATAGTTTCACTTTTCCTACACATTAAAATCTTATGATATGTAAGATCAGACACATGAAAATTACCTCTTACAAAGGAAGTATTTAATAACTTATCATCAATTAAGGTCTACAAAAAAATTGTGTTTACATCATATGTTGTTGTGCTTTTAAGTGCTAATTTTTAGGACATTAAATGCTTGATGAAAAAGGCGGAAGGTAGAATAGAGAATAAAATTAAAACCTAATTAAAGATTACTTCTTAGAATGAACTGTTGTGTGATAATGAAAATTTTAGTTCTAATTAAAACAAAAGCAATTAATAAATACCATTTAGCATTACATCTCTAAATTGTGTCAAGTTACAGGGAGAGCAAACATGTCAAGCTTGTTAATGTTCAATTCACATTGTTTTCCTTAACTGTCTAGCCAGCTTCAGAAATTCTAAGGACTACTGACATACAAGCCACATGGGTGGGTAATCAATTAGCAAGGCCATTGACCCCCAAATAATTAAGAGTTGACTTTAAAAGAAAACTAAAGGATTCAATATCTCTTTCACAGTAAAAAAAATTAAAACAAATAATAAATGACACCGAAGAAATTTTTTTGTGTGTGAGGAAGATTGGCCCTGAGCTAACATCTGTTGCAATCTTCCTCTTTTTGCTTGAGGAAGATTGTCACTCAGTTAACATCGATGCCAATGTTCCTTTATTTTATGTGGGATGCTGCCACAGCATGGCTTGATGAGCAGTGCTAGGTCCGAGCCTGGAATCTGAACCTGTGAACCCCAAGCCACCAGAGCAGGGTGAGTGAACTTAACCACTATGCTATTGGGTCAGCTCCAAAGAAAATTTTATTCCTTGAAGTGCTTTGATTTAAAAAATTCACAAAATAGATTAATTCTTATCAGAAACAAAAAATAGAAAATTAAAAGAAAGATTTAAAAAAATGTAACAACTAAAAGTGAAATATGCTTCCGTCTCCATTGCCACATGTCAAATCCAAGCTTTAGCCCCCTCTTGCCTACTCTGTTGTGACAAGCCCTAGGGACACATTGGCCTCCCTGAGTCTAGTGATGAATTTCTCAAATTTATTCTTTGCGTTCAAGAATCTTTCTAAGGGTAAATCTGAGTTAGGTCCCTCTCCTTCTTTCTCTGCATTGGTTGCCACACTACATACATCAAAATAATGTAAGAGTATTTGTTTAAAATTAGCACTCCTGGTTCCCATTCAAGACCTAAGGAATCAGAATCTCTGGGAATAGGAGTACAGAAATCTGCATTTTTAAAAAGCTTCTCAAGTGATTCTTAAGCTCACAAACGTTTAAGAATCACTATCTTTGAGACAAATTTAAATACTTAGAAGCAATTTACTAGATCCTGTATTTTCCTTTTCCTACATCCACACAGATTCATCTCTATTGCATTCAACTTAACTGATATCTTTCCGTTTTCAAATCCATAAACCATGCAATATTTTTCCTCCCTCTTGGAAAACATCTTGATTCCCCCCCTCCCTTCACCTTTTCCCTTTATTTGGCTAACTACTACTCATCCATTAACAAATCAGACAAAAAATGCTGTCTTCTATCTAGCCATCTAGCCAGAAGATTTTATGTTTTGTCGTATATTGAAATTGCCTGGAATTTTAAAAAATACAGATACCTGGATCCTAAAAGAAAAGACTATGATTTGATTGGTTTGGGATGCAGCCTAGGAATTGAAGTTACTGAAAATTCCCTGAGTTATTCCAGGTGCAGCCAGGACAGAAGACCGCAGCTCTCTTCTAAGTCTGATTTCCCTGCCCTTTGTTTTCACTTATAATGGAAGCTTATACTTTCCCTTATCAAAACTCTTAACATACATCATTGAAATTGCCATGTTGCTATAAACTGCTGGGGACAGGAACCTTGTGACTGTCCCAGAATCTGCAGTCTACACATGATGCTGAGTACAGAGAGAGAAGTTAGAAGTAACTCAAGACATTATCTGTTGACTAACATTGAGTTAATGATTTGACTCATTAGACAGCGTTTCAAATATTTTTTTGATTGTCTTTGCCTTCTACAAACTTCTAGAATATGAAATTCCAGAGGCAACTGTGTTTCTTTTATTTTTGTATCTTAAGAACCTAGAGCTCTAATGTTCACTGAATATTTAAAGAATAAAAAAAGAGAGTAAAATACGTAGTAAATTGGAACAATGCTTCGAAAAATTAACATAATGAAATCTCTCCAAATAATTCAAACCATATAGAAGCACTTCTTTGGAAATTCAATTATATAAGCTGATTATCTTTTAATGAACTTATATATTCATTATTTGTTCATTAAAAACTGATGGGAAACTTGTATCTAAATATGGTTGAGGATTAGAATCATTTGGGGAGATATTTTCAAGCACAGATTCTTGGGTCATTGGGTTTAAATTTCAAGATGTGGGGCCAAGAAACTAAATTTTGAAAAAATAAAAACAAAAAATACAATTGAAATCCACTATTTTTCTCAATATTTCTATTGATTCTCAACTCTGGACCTGCCTTTTGGGAAAAGTGAGCCTAAATAGGAAAATTTTATTAGCATAGTTGGCATGGTTATTTTATTTGAAAAGAATGCTACTTTATAGTATTTAAACTGTTCCCTAAGTTTGATTTTTTTTTTTTTTTTTTTTTTTTTTGGTGAGGAAGATTGTCCCTGAGCCAACATCTGTGCCAATCTTCCTCTATTTTGTGTGTAGGATGCCACCACAGCATGGCTTGATGAGTGGTGTGTAAGTCTGTGCCTGGGATCCGAACCCATGAACCCTGGGCCACCAAAGCAGAGGATATGAACTTAACCACTACACCACCAGGCTGGCCTCACAAGTTTGATTTTTAAACTAACTTGATTTTTATTTATCCTATCTATATTTCTCTTCCTACAAATAAAGTTCAGAATCTTAAGAGATTTACATCATCAAATCTCTAATATAATGGTTTTGCTTGATATCAAGCTTTCATATCTAAGGAATATTAGAATTGGGTTTTGAAGAGTTGTTAGGAGTTTGCTAAAGGAAAAAAAGAGAGAGAAATACTTTACCACTGGAGAGCAAAGGCTGAAAGATATAAAAAAGCATTATATTTTCGGGAAACGTTGGGATGTTCTCAGAACACACAACCAGTGAGAACTGGTAGCAAATGAGTTTCCAATGAATTCTGTGGACTATTCTAAATTCTCATTGTCAGACAACACAACTGAGATTTTGTTTAGAGGAATACTGTGTGTACATCATCTATCATCTATCTCTCTATCTCTCTATCTAGATCCAGAACTCCAATTTAACACTAGATTGGTCAAAATAAAAATTTCATAATGTTTTGTTCTAAGGACTAATTAATTTTATTAGAGCAGAAGTAAATCCAGCAGTGAATGTTTAAGAATCTAATGACTTCCTGATTCAGAATGAATTCAGCAATAAAAGCTAATTAGAAGGGAAATGAATGCCTAAAACATCCCTTGTGTACATAAAAGAAAAGTGTAAAGATTATTAATTGAAATTAAAATTTAGCAGTATACTAATGTAACATGACATAAAATTCCATCTGTTACACAGCATCACAAAAACAAAAATACACAGGGAACAGTTCATCTTTCTTAGGCTGTGACTAGTTAATTTCTGGTTAATAAGAATGTATTTGCGTGAAAAATTATGTTGATAGTAAGAATTTCAATCTACACTGTAGTAGAACGTATTATTTGTCCTCCACAAGCCCAGTCTCTTTGAGAAAAAAAATCCAGTTGGTAAAGTGTAACAAAAAATTATATGCAAAGGAATTTTAATATCAGAAATTGCATGGTCCCTGGACAACATAGTATATACGTATACATGATGGAATATATGTATATTTGTATGCATGTATATGAATTTTCTATTTATTATAAACATTAATATTGAAGATACAAATAAATTTAAAAATATGGTCAAAAAGCAAAGTAGGATGCCATTTCTTCTGTTTACAAAGCACACATAGATTATTCGGATTAACAGACTTTCTACATCTTTCAAGTCTACATGGCATTATCTGAAATATACTTCATAACTCTTGCATTTGAAATGTGACTCTAGAGTGAAGTATTTTTGTTTGTCTGACTGCATGTAATATCAAACTATACAGCAACAATTATGTCTGCATATAAACTATTAATGGAAAAAGATATTAAGTCTAAATACGATTAAAAAACTAATCGTATTTAGAATCAATGAGAAATTGCTATAAGATCTGGTGCTTCCACAAAGCACTCATATGACATTTATTTAAGGAGGAAAAATAATCTTTGCAACCCCATACTTTTTGCACATAAGCAAAGTATATGTTTTAAAATATTAGGTTACATAAACTGGCATTTTCAAAAAAAACAGCATGAAGTTTGGGAACAAAAAATTGGAAGGAAAGGAGTAGTTATATGAACAAATATGTTAGTTTCAAGGTTATATATAGCAGCTAAAAAAGAAACAAATAAATACAAAGAACCAAAATCAAAACAATAGAAGCCAACCTAAATTTCCAGACACGGGAAAGCAATCACCTATATCATTATGTAGCCATTGAAAATACTAAAATATAACAACGTGGCAGTAGAAAAAAAATTAAGCTGTGTTAACGTTGAATTCCTAAAAAACAGGAAACTACTATGATTGGAATTGGAATAAGTCCTTTAACTAATGTGTTGGAAAAGGATGATACGTGGAATGCAACAAACTAAAATGTATTTTGGACTCCACCTGCCCCTCAGTATTTGGCTCTCGTTTTCTTTCCAGTCTGTGTTATTGAGCAGTATTGAAAATGACTCCCAACTTTCACTGGCACACAGCTCACATCCCTTGTCTTCCCTAATAGTAAGAGTCTAGTTAACTTTTGAAACACAGAGTCCCACTCTTTCTATTTTTGACCTGCCATTAGCTACTCTAACTTTGTCAGGTGTAAATCAAACACAGATCTTGACTGTCCTCCAAAGAAAAAGCAAAGACATTGGGCCCTCCAAGTGGGCCAGTTGCAGACTCTCTTGCCTCCGCTAGACTTAACGCGAGAGGAAGACACCTCCGTACTCTCCGCCTTGGTTGGACATGGGAAAAACTCTTTCCTCCAAAGAAACCCTCCTGATGGAGTCCTCCCACCTCCACACATTGATCTGTCTTGTATGTATTTTTATTTCCTTGACTTAGCTGAGGGGTGCCAGAGTCAGGTAACTGCTTCTAAAGCCTTCCTTTATGAATTCTTCAATACAGCCTAGCAACTCACTTTAGTATTCAATGACAGTGGTTTTCAGAGATGCTTCCTAGTCCTCATGAGGACATAGCAGTAAGAGATTGACATCTCAAAAAACTGTGATTCCAGAGTTGAATAAACCTTTGAGCTAGCTCTTACAAGTTTCCTAAATTCCATAGGGCTTTGAGGGAAGTTAGGGCTCCTGCAATTTTTCAACTGGGACTTGAACCATAAATATTATACTCATAATTCAAATGTATGCCAGAGAAAACATAGGTTGCCTATTATTAGTGACAATACTTCTCCTGAATTCTCACAGTGGCATGGTGGACAACCATAATAGGAATCCCATTTGTTTTAGAAGATAACTTAAGACAGACTTTTATAAGGACAGTACATTAACTATCTGGTGCCATGGATTTTTGTCTTAATTACAACATGCTCTAGATGAGGAACAAGGACAAATCAGAGAATTACTTCAAATTAATTCTTAATAAAATATTTCTAATAATTAGTGTTTTGCCTATATTAGAGGGTTGTTTCCCAGATCATAAAAGAAAATGTGTGCAAGTGATTTATAAATTGTAAGTTACCACATAATGGATGCTTCAAGACATATAATTGATATTGGTTGACCAACAGTTGGGTAGAGAAAGCATATATTTCACATATTTCCGAGTTTAACTAATTTGTCAGCTAATTATAGCAGAAGTTCATATGAAGGAACCACATCTTTTACATCTACGTGGTTTTAAATTCCATGTGTCATTCAACTGATGCTCTTTCCCCTGATGGTACCATCAGCTTGAGTAGCCGCTCTCTTATTCTAAATTAATTGCTAATTCCAACAACGGGTTAATGGTCACAGTAATCTACTAGTTTCTGATTTTTAATTTTGTAAAACTCTTGCCCAGTTTTGAGCATTTTGAATGATGCTATCAGATTCACAACATTGCAAGTTCCATGAGCATAGTATATTAATGTGACACATAAAATTATGCATCACAGGAAGGAACTGCCTTGATTGATTGTGTTGGTCATCATTTTGTCCCAACACTTAGCACAATGTGCATATGATAAGTGTCTAATAAACGTCCATCGAATCACTTTAAAATTGATAATAAAAATTTTCATGGAAAAGGTTTCCCTTCATCTTTAATTCTAAGAATTTTTACATAGAGTGGAGCAATTTTAATCTAAATTAGACTTTCTTAACTCATGAAAGTATTAAATTTCATAAAATATTTCACTAAGACAAAATTGATTTTACTGAAATATTTTTTGGAATGTATTATGTGTATATGTATAATGGATTGCAGTAAATCTTCATCCTTTGCTATATGACCTGCCCCACATCTTGCTAAAGAGATGGAGTCTGTTTCTCCTTCCCTTGCATCTGTGCTGGCCTTGTAACTTGTGTTGGCTGCTAGAATGTGTCAGAAGTAACTGGTGTCCAGTTCTGAGCCTAGGTATCAGAGGCTTTGTATGTTTTCACTGGCTTCTACATGTGCCTCTTCTTCAACACGAGAACATGGTCAGGCTGGGCAGTTGGAGGAGACCCGGTCACCCGGGACAATCTAGCCAACAACCAGAAGACAGATACCCAAATGCTAGATGTATGAGGGAGCCCATCTGAGATCAGAACAACTGCCCCACTGAGACCAGTCTAAATGATTGACCTACTGTCGTGGGTAGTACATAAATACCTCTTGCCTTAAGCCATTGATTTTAAAGTAATTGATTATATGGTATTATTGAGGTAACAGACAAGTGATACACAAACTCAACTGCTTACTTTTATTTCTCTTTAATAATCTCTTGATATTAATTAATATCCAGGCATCAAAAATATACAAAGGCATGAAATTTATTTAAATGAATGGTAAGAATACTATCAAATAACTCAGTGTTCCAGGGGAATTGGAAAAGCACCCTGCAATAAAAATCATCTGTTCTGAAAGTGAGATAATGAGTTACAGGGTAGCAGACAGTGTGAAATGAATATTCACATGGAAAAAAAAATATATGCTGCTGAGTTACTGCTCATTTTCTTGTCCAAGTTGTAGACATTAATTCAACCTTTACTTTTCACTGCTGTGTTTGGTTTCATTGGGCACAGTTAAGCTCAAATAAATATTCTTTGAGTAAATGACTCTCAAGCATTCAACTAAAATGCTTTTCAAATTCCGACCTGCAAGGCGTGCAACTCTGGTCTTTGTAAATACTATTCAAAACATTTTGCAGTTTACTTTGTTGAATTAGCATCTTTATTTCTATAGAGTAGTAATGTTTTTTATGTTAATGTACTAATTGAGATAATCATCTAGGACAACCTTGATGGTGCAAAAAAGACTTGTACTCTTTACCCATTTCAGTGATTTCAATTCTTTCTACACTTGGCTCATAGAATCACCTGCCTCAAGATGAAATCTGATTGCATTATTACCAAACGCGAAAACCTCATCTTTTGTAACTCTCTTAACCTCTCTGGACTTAATTTTTTTGCTTTTACCTATTTGCTTACTCTATGGATTTTGTGTCAGACAGACATGTCCAGAGACTCTATGCTAAGAGGCTTTGCACCCACCATAAAGGAGAACGTTGAACTTACATGAAAGATGAGACTGACTGAGGAACACTAGCATGAGGAGAAAAAAATTAGCTAGACTGTCATAAACTAATTCCTGTTTATTTTCAGATCCAAAGAGCAAGGAAAAAGCTAGGACATAGCAACTAAAGCTGAAAGTTCAATAATAATTGCAATTAATGGCTTGGAGGCAGCTAGTTGATGTTCAAGCCGTGCATCAGGCTTCCTAGTGGCCATCCACTTGACCCCTCTGAATCTGTTTCTTCCTCATTGTAATGAACTGTTTGGCCCTAATGATCACTAAAGTCCCTTCAATTATTATGTAAAGCAAAAGAGCAGAGGATGTACATTTCAAAAAAAAAAATGGAAATTTGAATTCTAGTTGCTTCATTTAACCAGCTAGGGGACTTTGTATATGGCCTGTTTTGACCTTGAGCCTCAGTTTTGTCAACAGTGAAATAGATCAAAAGTATTAAAACAACCATGTAAAGAAAAAATGTATATTGAAGCAATGTAACCAGTAAAGACTCTAAATACATATTAGTTAATGTCATTATTTTTGTGTTTGAAATGAGCCAAAAATTAGCA
Organism: Equus caballus; assembly: GCF_041296265.1. Lineage (NCBI taxonomy): Eukaryota > Metazoa > Chordata > Mammalia > Perissodactyla > Equidae > Equus > Equus caballus. The sequence goes on along the minus strand of NC_091701.1, from coordinate 70,279,007 downwards.
AAAAGAAATGGTAGCAATTTAATGATTGCTATGGATATATTTCAGACTCCATGAGAAAAAAGCAAGATAAAATAACCAAATAGTAGATTCGATAAAATTATATATTCTCACAATGGAAATAGTGCAAGTAGTCATTTTACTTAGTAGTTTTTTTTAAAATCTTTTTATTCTGAAATAATTATAGACCCACAGGAAGTTGCAAAAATAGTTAACCTAGCACTTTCAATATTGTTTTCTTTTTAAATTATATCTCATTTATTTCACCTCTTTCCATAAATTGCAGTTTTGCTAACATTTAATGGAATTCTGCTTTCAGTTTTTTTAGGTGCAACAACACTGGTAACTGTCACTCCCACTCAATCATCTAGTCCATGTTCCCTAATAAGAAACGCCTGCCTTTTATAACAGAACCCCCTCAATCACAGGCATAAGGCCTTGGATAAAAAGTCTGGTTTTAAGAGATTCTTCTCTAGCAACAGAAGTCTAACCTGATCAGGATGAATGAATAGATTCATATATGTAAAACCAAATCAAATTAAGTTTCCTCTTGGAAACTGACTTGTCGCTAAACACAAGCAAATTGTAAAAAAGAAACATACACACGTGCTCATACAAATACCATAGAGGATCCATTAAACACACACATTTCACTTAGCATTTAAAATGTTTGAACTTCTTGCGGGTGGAGAGTAAGATGGTCAAGAGCAAGGTTATTTATGAGGGAGCAAGGCTCTTAGGGTCCTGTGATTTGCCCTTCAGTAGGCTCCCTTGGGGAAAGCTGGGACCAAGTAAAACCAAAACTATTCTAAAACTAACATCATTGCTTTATATTTTTGTTGTTCCTAGATGACAGGAGGCTATGGCAAAAGGGCAAAGTCACTTATAGTTACCTTAAAGCCTTGAGTATACTGTGTTTGAAAGTCTCTCTGTATTAGTAGTGAGAGGTAAAGAACATATAGGAATCCAAACACACACACGCGTGCACACACACACACATACACTCTTACACGGAGTCCTTTTAGCTGAAATTAAAACTAGCTTTTTAGTCAACTTCATTGACTTCATGGCACCCATTGAGACTACGTTTTTTCAAATGAAATGGTTGAGGTGGTGGTGGGAATTCAGCTGTATTATCAAAAGTGTTGCGGAAAAGATTTTGGTGGTAAAGTCACTTAATAAAGTATGTGGGATGATAAAGAGATTTAGCCAAAGAGACCCTGTTGTTTTGGGGCACCAAATTCAGAATGGGACTTAGAATGGGAATTACCCCTCTGTGACACGGTGGGCAAGGAGGTTCACTAGAGTCTGGGACAAAAGTGTTTGTCCATAGTTTGAGGATAAGAGGCCTCAGACATAATTTTAGGTCTTCTATATGCTTTCCTGCATTTAACTCACGTGGCAGACTATGGAGGAGTATAAATTCACTGAAAATATTGGTAACCAGTTGATATGCCCAGCTCTTCCTATTACACTCCAATGTGTCTAAGTCACACACAGTTTCAGTCCAAATGACAAGGAAAAGTTTCTTTTTTTCCTATATTCCTTTATGTTCATATAGCTTATTAAGCCTTTTACCACTTGGTGGATAGACCAACTTCTTCTCTCATAGACCAACCTAAATACACTGCTATTGTGAAACTCCTTGCAGATGTAAGTTAGTTCTATTATCCAGAAACCCAATAAGCTCACCAGAATGATTTTCTCCTATAATGGAGCTTTGCCCTCATATTGGTGTAGGCTATGATTCATTTCTCATCGGTCATGACAGGGTTGCTAGATACTGACAAGACTTATCAGTATGTTTGTACTCATTAGGTCATTCAAAAGGTGCTATTAGCACCCTTTCTAACCAACAAGTATGAGAAGAATCAAGGATAAATATGTTAGAGATTTTAAATGGAAAGCCATACTGAGAATCTGTAAGCATGGCAAACCTAATAGCTTTCAGGAAAAAATATGGAAAAGAAGAAAAAAGTTACAAAAGAATAAGTGAGCATATTTACAAAAGTAGAAGGACATTAAAATCCATAAACTGAAAAAATATATAGATGTATATCTATGTATATATGTATGTATGTATTATAATTTAATCAGTACTTCTGAGCTTAAGCCTTGAGTAGTAAAAACTCTTAAACATGTTGAACCTTTCAGGGTTTTTTCACATTGGGGAATTATAATATTTACCGGTTACAGATCCTAGGAGCACAACAACATGAGCTAAACAAGTATATTTCAAAGTTACCAGTGGAAAAGATCAGGCACAGAGAACTTAGTTGACTTGCTCAACTTTATCCTTCTGAATGACAACTAGCCACCTAATGTGAGCTGATCAGATTCCTCTAGGATGAGGAATGACTGAAAGAAAAACATGATTAGAAACTGTTACATAAGACAACTGTTTAAAGCAATCAGCAGGGCTTATTCATCAGAAAAAAATGTATACTTAAATGAGGAGGACAGACCTAGAGAAAGAAAGAAAAATGTGGTACGTAAAAACTAGTGTTTATGGGAAGAAATGGACAGGGTTCCAGTACCACCTCCACTCTGTGCTACCTGTAGGACCTTAAACAAAACTCCACAATCACTCCTAACTTTGTTTCGTTATCTGAGAGATTCTTATCTCAAACAGTCAGGCGAGAATTAATAAGATAATTAAGTAGGTTCTATTTTGCACAAAGTATGACAGATTGTAAATGTATAGTATATGATAACTTTTATTATTGAGAAATCAGTTGATTGACTAATTCATCTATTCCTTTATCCACTCTTTTTTCCCACAGAATTTGTAGAGTACCATCTATGATGAGCTAATAACTATTTCAGGTGCTGAAGATATAGAATAATTGTAGCTGCTTTGAAAAAAAAACTTTAAAATTGCTAAACAGAAATGAATCTGGTTTAACCTTGCATTGAACATGAAAAAGCATTTGTTTACTCCAGTAAAGCTTCTCAGACACTTTATTTATTTTAAAAATCTTTTAAAATAATGCCATGTCATTTAATTTAATTATGTTTCTTCCTTAGAATTTTATTGCATCAATAGCTAATTAATAATATTAATTGCTTTGGATATTATGGGCTTTATTATATGTAACTTAAAATTGATGATGTATTAGAAAAATCACTAATGTATTTGCAAATATTGTTGTTACATTATAAATAATTATTTCTTTTTATTGCATTCTCTGTTGCAGCCTGATTTGTCACCATCATCTGTATTCATTAATGTATGTACACGTCATCACACTTCATTAATTCATTAGTTTTTTATAAAGTCCTTAAGTAGTGTAAAGATTCAATGTTAGGTATTATAAAGAATATAGGAGTTATATAAAATATGATCCCTTTCACTACATATTTACTAATCTAGTTTAACATAATTTTGTTATATGTTTGGACTTCAAAACCCTTTGTGGCTGAATTTCTTTCGACTTGCTTGTTTGCTTGAATTTTAATCTTTTTTTACAAATGATGTCCCTGCCACTTGTGGTTTGAGGCAATATCAGAGTTCAGGATATTATACCTGAACTTCATAGTCCAAGCTATGCCATCCTTTCCAATTCCTTTAAGTGAATTGCCAATGCAATTAATTGGCAATAAATAATTAAGTGAAATGCTCTACCTAGGCTCTTCACAACTCATCAAGTTTCCCTAAGAGGATCAACTCATTCATCACGATTTCTGCTTTATAGCACAATTCCCCCACTTATCCAACCGAGAATCATCTTTGATCATTTTCCCTCCCTCCTTCTTTACTCAGTCAGTTTCAGTCAGACTTCAGGTTATCTTTGCACCTTAAAATTTCCAGGGGCAGCACCCAAGTTTGGCCTTAGTTCTTGCTTGAATTGTTGTAGTAACTCTCTAACTGGTTGCCCTGTCACCTATTTCTCCTGTTCCAAATCATCACACAACGGTGACCTAAAATACAGTTCTGATGAGATCACCTCTCAGAATAAGAAGCATCATTGGCTCCTCATTCATTGGCAAATTGAAAAGAGCATTCCAGTTTAGTATTTAAGATCTTCTTCCATAAGGTCCAACCTATGTGTCTAGGCATTCCTTTCATTTGTTCAAATAATCTATACTGTAGATAAATTTGACTGTTTGTTTCTTTACCTTCCCAAAACATACCACGGACCTTGATCATGAATATGTTATCTTCAACTATGAATATCCCACTAAGGCCCATCTCAACTGAGGCTTATTCTGTCTTTGTACACTCACTTTTTAGCGTAATTCCTCTTGACCTTAATCCATATAAAGACTACATGTCACTGACCTTACTATAAAGTGAAATAATAGTCATTTGTACATTTTTCTAAGCACCTGTAGCCCTCCTCTTCCTTTATTTACAGTGCTCATTTTAATTCTTTGCCCCCCCCAATTTTCTTCCAATAAATTCCCTTTTATTATGCTTACATTGGAATGTTTGCACTTGCAATCATGAGGTTTCAGTCAAATTATTCTTAACTCAGTAAACAGCAGATTAAAAAGATAAATTGATTCACTGCAGGACATCAGTTCAGATTTTGTCTTTCTCTGTGCAGTCTAAGTTGGTGAACTTGGCCTGGGAGGAGTGGAACAAGAGTTAAGGCTGACATTGACCTGACTCCTAACCCGGAATTTGCACTGACTTTACAGGATTAAAGCCATTACAAGTCAGTTTTAGAAACATGACATGGTGTCTAAGGGAGTTCAAAGAGAGTCAGCACTGAGATCTAAGAGACAACTGGGTTGCTCAAAGAATCTAACAGAATAAGTCCAGGAGGGCTTAGGAGATACCTGTTCACAAAAGGCAGAGCTCTAACTCAAGGTACTGTTTTGTGGTTCAGAGGAGAGTAAACACTAGGCTTTACATTTAGAATTTTAATATTTTCATTTTTTCAGGTACACTAGACAAGTTAGTTGATCATAAACCCAAAACAGACACAAAAGTAAGATATGGGGTTACCAATTGGAAAGGTAAACTGAAAGTTTGGACGCAGGAATTCTATTCTCAGAATAACGGACTTCTTGATGGTAAATTACGCATAACCCAAGACTTCATTGTTACTTACTGGAAGCCCTCTTTGCATAGAGTTTATTTAATGCTAAGACACATTGGATTAGCTCCTAGGAGACCCTAAATACTTCCTACTTTTATCAGAATTGCCTCAGAGGTTAGAACAAACCTGAGGCTACAGATGGGAGCTCTTGCCTGAAGAGAAATAGAAATAGAAATAGCAGGAATTAGATGGATAGTCCCACTTCTGCAGTTTATCTTCTGCTTTCTTTCATGCATTTCCCTTTAGGTAGTCAATAAATACTTTTCAGTAAATATTATCTTATTCTCTCTTAGCTTTTGGTTTTCCCTTCTCAGGTTTTCTTTAGACTGTTTGTTTCTTGTGCATTTTTGTTTTCAAAATTTTATTTTTTCTATGCATCTATAAAAATTGTTTTAAATTAGTATAAGTAGGAGCTTTCCTGGTCACTAGAAACCTCAAAATGGATTGTTTAGTGAGAGCAGTGTACCAAAAGAATTACCCCTCAGAAGCAGATGTGTCTTATTGTTTATGAATTTCAGAATACCAGGAGACCCTGACGTTTATACACAATACCTTAGGAATAAGTGTATAGACGACAGCATTTGTTTTTCTGGAATGGTGACAAAACCTTAAGGCTAAGAGATTTCTATTATGGTGAGACTGTGGTTTTTCTCAACCTCAGCAAGACTCTATTTTTGAGAAAGATGCCACTGACAGCTTTGATTAGTAGTGCCTTGTGGAGCCACCAGGTGTCCACCAGGTACTGTATGTTTGGCCAAATAAAGTGGGACTTTAAAGCAGGTTTATGGGCTATCTGAAAAAAAAAAGTAAATGTCGTTAATATCATTGATGGCCCCAACAGATTTCTTAACACACACACATACACACAAACACACACACCCCTCCACGGTTCTGCATACACAAATATGGTGCTGTCTGGTTTTAAGCTCTGTACCCTATTTCTTGAATTTAGTAAAACTGTATGATGCTGTGGCTCAAAGAGCATATTTATATTATAGCTTGAAAAAATTTTAAATGTGATTAGAATGGAACATATTTTCAATATAAACCATGATGACACCAGAATTAATTTAGAAAATTGATTATATATCATACTTATGAAAACAGCATTCTTATTACTTTATATATTTCTTTGCTGAGTAGAAATTATTGGGTGTATTTAACTATGTACATTTTCTTTTAGGATAATGTTTCTTCAGTATGAATATACAAAAAGTTGTAAAATGCCTTGTGATTTCGTTTCTGTGAAACTGATTATTTTGGGCAGCACCATCTTGGGAGGAACTTTCAGTGTTTAACACTCATGTTCTCATCACAGCGCACTTCTTCCTTCCAGGGCAGAACTGGCCAGCTATAGCCAGCTGGGCAAATCCAGGCAGCAGTCTATCTTTGTAAATAAAGTTTTATGGCAGCACAGGCGTGCCTGTTCATTTACCTGTTATCTATGCCCTCTGCAATGGCAGAGTTGAGCAGCTGTGACAGAAACCATATGGCCCACAAAGCCTAAAATACTTACTATCTGGTTCTACACAGAAAAAAGTTTTCCCATCCTTTCTCTAGAGAAATCAATACAGGAAATACGATTTTTTAAACTAGGATTTATGAACATATACAATGATCTTAAACAAGTTGCTGAAATATTAATTATCTTTCAATAATAGTCGATTTGAATATTTCTACTGCAGAATTCGAGAAAAAATTTTATAGGGTGACTTAAAAAAATAGACAGTCCTAGAGAACATATATAATTCAAATGCAGTGCACTTTGTGGCAGGAAAATTCACTACGTAGTTGGTCTAAATGTTGCTAACATTTTCAATGGTGTTAATTACACAACTTTCAAAATACAATCACTCAATGGATGACATTTTCTATTGCCTCTTACTAAAATGGTATAGAATATTTTACAGTTCTGTAAGAAGTTTTGCATTTATTCTGCCAATAATAGATTTTATTTTTCTTTTGTGTTATTTATTTAATTTCTTTCAATTGTATTTTAAAGGTATTATATCGCATGATACAAAATTCAGTTTAATGGCTTTTAAAATTACAGAATATTTTGAAACAGAAGTATAGATTATTACTTTAAAATTGTCCTTACTTGATTCTTTATTGACAGCACTTAATGCACATTGATTTGCCTTTGGTTGAATAGTTGCTTTTAAAATATTTTGAGGAAACTTAAATACATATGAAAATAACATTTGCTTCCTTTTTCTCCATTATATTTTCTCTGAGACTACTTCAGCGCTTACAATCTGGTCACACTACAATTTTATAGTTACCACCTTCCACTGCAATCTAGCCTTATCCATTATAAAGCGTCGCTCAAAGGTCTAATTTCAGCAAGTATTATAATGCTGATGCAATGGCCCTGTTTATTTTGCTATTTATGCAGATACTGAAGAAAATAATTGCCAGTTTGATTAGGTGAGTGAGTGGCAGATAGATTTCCATATCTATGAGTAGAATGAAATGCATTTTATAAAGTGCAAGATGACTTTGATCAATCATTATCACGTTAGGCTTTTATATCATTTCCCTCTATTCTGTTTGGTAAAAACTTAGTGAAGTCTGTTTCATAAAACTATGAGCTCATTTTATATCTGCATATTTAAGTGATGTGAGAGATGGGATCATTATTATTAATATAGTATCTCAGTATTCTTTTTTTTTTTTTTTGCTGAGGAAGATTCTCCCTAAGCTAACATCTGTGCCAGTCTTCCTCTATTTTTTAGTATGTGGGCTGCCAGTACAGAGTAGCCTCTAACAGAGTGGTGGACGTCTGCCACCCAAGTGGAGCCTGCTGAACTTAACCACTAGGCCACTGGGGCTGGCCTGGTAGTTCAGTACTCTTTGACCATTGAATAAAAACAACAATAAACTATTAAGGGGTAATTTATAAAGTGAATAAGTATATAAACTGGCATTATAAGGCAAATACAGAAAAATTCCAGTATTTTGAGTAATTTTTGAAACAATCATGTATTCAGCTATTCATTGGAATCCAAAAACAAAACAAAAAAAGGGGGGAAAACCCAAAGACTAGAAAATACTTAACTTTGACTTCTATTATGAAGGCTTCCAAATCTTTCTCCCCAGATCCTATGTGAATGTTTAGATCTCACTGTTTCCAAAGGGGGAACCAAGTAAGGGCCATTTTTGTGCTGGCCCCCTAGCAGAATTCAATCACTCTAGTTTATTTATTTCTCGCTTAGGATTGAAACTCACTGATAAGTTTCAGCTGAACTCTTTCAATCTTTTCACTTGACATTACTCAACATTCTACTGGAATCTCACACTCACTATTTCTAAAAGGCAATCTCATATTCCATCTATATTCTGTACCACAGAATGGCTTCCTTTGCTTTCAGTGTTCTCACTAGATATAGTTTTTTAAATTATGAATTATTTCAAACATGCTATAAGTTAAGGAGACTAGTCCAATGAACTCCAAAATACATATTACCTAAATTCAACAAGACTCCTGTTTCATCTGTCTTCTCTCTCCTCTCCCTCTCCGTTTCTCTTTCTCTCCTTCTCTCCCTCTTGCTGAATGGTTTTTTAGCAAATACCAAACATTATGTCCTGTCATTTTACTGGTACATACTTCAGTATGCGTCTCTAACAGGATGGGCATTTGTTCTATAGGCTTGATTAGATGTAGGTGTCACTGGGCAGGAATAATTAATGCTGTAGGCTCTATGCCGTCTACTTCATCAGGAAGTACAATGTCTCCTCTCACTTTCAGTTGAAGCTGATAAGCGAATTTTAGGTGGTGACATTCATTTTTATCCATTGTGAAGTTTCCCATTCAGCTTTCATCTAATGGCTTTATACATTGGTAAGCATTACCAAAATCTACTATTTCATTAAGGGTTGTAAAATGTTGATTTTCTAATTTAATTATACCTTCTATATTTATTAGTTGGAATGTATTCATAAAGAAAGATTTTTTTTCTTATCAACTAGGTGATGTTTATACTATATGACAGGGTTTATACTATAAAGACAAGATTAATGTTTCGATCTTTCCATTTAATTAAAAATCTTGGTTTAATGTAGCTATTATCATAGTTACTTGAAATGGTGTTTACTGAGTTTGTTTTTCTTTTTATTTATTTTTTGGCTTTCTCTTAGGTGTATTAATATGAGCTCATGGATTTTTTTCTTTAGTTCACTACATTTTGATCGATTTATTATTATTTTTTTCATGCTCTATTTTTTCCCATCTTTGGTTGATGAGACCTCATTCAAATTGACTCACTTACATGACCGCATTAAGTGTTTGCTTGCTGTCTTGTGTCCTGGAACAGAAAAATGTCTCTGAGTCCCTTCTATCCTTCCTGCCCCTGCCTGCATTAGGCTACTTTCCGCCTTGGCTCATTTTAGAGAGAAGTGATAGAGAAAACAATCTCTGTATTAAATGTACACATTGGTATTATGTTTCCATTACTTTTCAACTGACTTTTCCAACTGACTTTTTTCAGTTGATGAAATTAGAAAATGTATGTTTTTGGAAAGAAAACAACTAAGAAATTCATATGTGATATTCTTAATTCAAATTTAACAGTATACTATTTTTCTTAATTTTTTATTTAATATTTACACCTTTTTCACTTTTTACTGAAAGTATGTTAGTCTCTATCAATTTTAGCATAATTATTTATTTACACTTTTCCTAGTTTCTTGAAAAATTTCAAAATATTAACATTAATATTACTTCTATGATCAGATTAATAAATTCAGTATTCTTTGCAGTTGTATTTGTATTTAGAACATATTTCCTTAGCATATGTAGTTAAAACAGTATCATTTGAAAGAATTATTCTCTCAGTGTGGTTATGTCAGTAATTTGATATACAATGAAGTTCATTCATTTTAGCTTATTCTCGTCGTTTTGAGATTGGGTGTTTAATTTTAATTTTATATTTGAATCTTAAAACATACGATCGCAAAATCAAAATATATATCAAAATATATTTGGAGACATCAGGCTTCCGTCCCTGTCTCTTTTGACCTGTTTCCTCTTTCTTACAAATAACCATTTTTTAAATTAGTTTTTGTTTATCTCCTCCAAGTGTTTCTTTTTTTGTAAGTAAAAGAAATACACAAACACATATTTCTGTAAACATATACATTTATAGTGTCACTCCTTCTGTTCTTAAAAATGGTAAAATATTACACATACTGTTCTGTAATTTGCATTTTCACACATACAAATATCTACTTGAGATCACTCCACATTATCATATAAACATCTCCCTCATTCCTTCTTACAGATAGATAATGTTCCATTGTGTTGATGTACCAGCTCTCTGACGATGCAAGCTACTTCTAAACAAAAGACTCAAAATCATCTGATGCAACAAGAGGTAATAAAACACTGTTAGATGCCTAATAAAGAACTTGGTAATCAGTAACACAAATGTTTAACATTCCTGTGGGCTGCAGATTTCTGAGATTCTAACTAAAAATACTATGAATTAATGATAATGACCACTTCTTTTAATTTTTGTTACGTTGATGTCTTCTGTTTCATTCACCATGGATTTAGTGAATAATTTACCATGTGCTAGGGAGTGTATTAACTCGGGATTCAAAAATGAAATATTGACCTTGGTTAAGCTAACATTTGTGTCTGTAGATATATGAAGACATTTTTACCTAGAAATTAACTACAGTTGAAAAGTTTTCTGCTCTATAAAAGCTCACAAATTGGTGTAGAATTTAGACACAACAGAAAGAAGATTAAAATATGTATTGTCAATTGATGGACACTATGATTAGCATATAAAAAAAGGGCTATATGAGCAAAAGAAGGTGTTACTGGTTTCCACAAAGGGGGTTGAGATTTGACAAGTGAGTTCTCTTTGCAACAGATTTCTAGAGTAAGAATTGTTCAAGTTTTCATAGCCCGTAGCACAGATAGGCTCTATTTAAATACATGTATAACCCAACTTCCCTTGCAACCACCCCCATTTAAGGGCACCTGATAGTCCATTGAGTGATTTGTCGCAGGTCCATTCCCCACTGCTTCACCTGGCAGTTAATTCTGGTGTTCACACTCCTTGCTTCTCCCAGCTCTGACACTGGCCACTTCTCATTTCCCTGGGGAAATTCGCCCTCCCCCTGCACCACTGCTCTTTCCATATAGACAATTTCTCTATGTAACTAAAGTAAAAACAACAACAATGACAAAAAAATTGGAGGAGAGCAGGAATTAAGTCTGTATAACAGATGTAAGTAACCCATAACTTAGACAACCATCACACACACAAAGGTTTCTAAGGTTTTACCCTTAGAAAAACCTTTGCAGGTTTTTGTAGGCATGGTGCCATGAAAGATGATGAGTGAAATTCAAACAATTTCAGTGGAAGCAGGGGATAAAGTGTGTCTGATATGGGTTGAAAAAATAATTTATCTTGAGAAAGAAGAGGAAAGGAATATATTTAACTATTTTGAGGAGTTTTTCTCTTAAGGGGAGTGGGAATGGAGAGCAGTAAGCACTTACTGCACACTGATAATATTATTTAAACAATTTACTGACTTGATTAACTTCTATCTCTAGTACACGTAAGCCTCAGAAAGAGAAGTTAGTGTGTTTTCTTCACCTTCGTGGTCCCTGTGTCCAGTATAGCAAACGCATGACGCCATGTGAGTGATTAAAAAAATTTGTTAAATGAGTGAGTAAATTAATTATTTGACACTTCTGATGCAATTATGATGTATTTAATTGATAAAACTTTAGAACACACACAAAATGCACCAGTATTCTACACTGTAAATATATATGTCTTTGTATATCCATACTTTCTGCTGAAAATATTGAATTTCTATGCTTTTTGTTGCTGCTAAACAAAGATTAATATTTCTTTATGAAGAGGATGCTTCTGTGCAGCAATTCCAACAAAATAATTATGTTATATATTGCACAGAGAATTGAAAAATGCTTATATTTGAAGGTCTGAGTAAAATATCTATTTTGGCTTTGGTTATTATTTTCTTCTTTTTCTTCCCTCCAATTTAAACTTTACCCATAAAAAGAAAAGGTCATCGTGACCAAATTAATATTTTCTTTTAGCAGTTTTCCACATTTAGGGCTCAACCTTAATCTCATTTTACTGCTCTAAAAATCTTACTGAGCTTGCTTTCGGCAAGGGAGAATGTGCCTCTGACATTAGAAATTGTACACTAATATAATAAATGACTTTTTTAGAAAAACAAAGCGAAGAGTGGAATTATATTGAAAATTAGAAGGCAAGGAATTCAAACAAACAAAGTAATTCTGGCCTTTACACTAGATCATGTTTATGGAATTTTTAAGAAACTTAAAAAGGCAAATAAATAAATAAAAATAACCAACTGTTTCTATCAGTTGGCCCAGTAATATGAATTGAAAACCACAAACCACTTCTAATAAAATCTGCTTACTGATATTTCTCATAATCAACCCCTGCTGCCAAGTATAAATTACCATGCTTATAATTTACTTGGAAACAAAGATAATAATAAATTCTTTAAAAATATTACATTTGTTGTTGTTGCTGTTATTGGTGAACTACTGTAATGGTGGACAACATTTGGGAGAACTGACATTTGAGCATTGTCAAGTTTCACCATTAAGTTGCACCTTCCTATGTTAACAGTGATTGGGAGTGAATTTTGCTTTCTTTTGTTCACTCTTCTTTATTACTCGAATTGTCTAGATGCGTAGGCATTATCTTGAACATTTCATTAAATATGTGTGCACACCACGCATTGAGGAAAGTGAGGCAACAACCAGGATGGTAGTTGGCCCAGGGCTGGCCACAGCAGAGGGAATGCTCAGGGAGACCTCTTCGACTCCGGCCACAAGAATTTAGATCTCTCGCTTCTCTTTTTTGCAAGATTCATGTCTAAAGGGCTATTTGGAATGTAACGTCTTTGTCTGTTCATGTTCTCAAATAAGAGTCAGTTTGGTTAACAGTTTGGTAACTGGCGAGTTTCTGGAAAGGCGTGAGGCAGGCAGGGCGACACCTTCTCCACAGAAGTCCCAAGTCTGGCAGTTGAGCTGTTTCAGTAACAGCTTTTTGAGGTTCTGTTTGGTAGGGACAGTCAATACCTCAAAATTCCCTTCTTTTACTTTTCATCTTTCTGTATCTTTACGTTGTTTAGATGTGATTCTTGTTAACAGATACGGCCCAATTTAGCTTTTTCTTTTTAATTCAGTCTGGTGATTTTTGTTCTTTACCTAGAGAGTTTAGTCTATTTACAACATTGTGGTTAGAGAGAATCCTTTGAATTCGTTTCCAAAATCTTCTGTTTCCAATTTGACCTAACTTGCAGCTTAATCCACTCTTTAAATTTGTAGTTTTAAAAACTACGTTTTCATTTCTTTTTCATTTTTATAAATTACGTTTGATTTCCGTCTCAGGTTGGGTCCTCGAGAGGTGAATACTGAGACGGATTTAGGTAATTTAGATGTTAATTAGATATTATCATCTGTGAGAGGAAAGGGAAGGCAGCCGAACCGGGCAGGGTAAGGAATGGAGCTGCAGCGCGGGCCAGTCAAAGATTCTGCCACCCTGTGCAGGGACCTTCGGAGCAAGTGTGCCTGACAGAGTAGCGCGCATGAAGCCGGGAGGCTGAGCCCGACTCTCCGCCTTGCGCGGCCAGCAGCTGCAGGCTGACCCGGCGGGATGGAGCTTCAGCGGAAGGGCCCTCAGCTGGAGGCTGGCTGCTGGTCTCATTCCCACAGTGAGTCCTTTCTTCTAAGAGGACCTCATCTCTGTGTGCACACAGGCCCTTTTCAAACCTTTGAGTCCCTTGTTCCTTTGTTACGCGTCTTTTAAAAATCATATTCTATATCTAAGTATTTTAATATTTCAGTTTTTATTAAGTTTCTGTAATTTGTATTTTCCCTTGTAAATTTAAGGGTTCATTTTCTTTCTTAATTAGCATTTCTTGAAGTTTCACCTGAGACAACTTTTTGAGGACCAGGTTTCAAGTTCAATCTTCCATACAGGGCGTTTGCTTCTTCCAGGGACCTCAAGTTTAAACCAATTTAGGACAATTTCATTTTGTTTGGGGGACTGAGAGGTGGACGTCCAGGAAAAGTGGGTCAAGATCTTTACCCATTTGAGTGTGATTTGGAAACTCTCAGAGAAGGCTTCTGAATTATTTTTAGCTTTGCCTGGAAACAAGACCCCGTGTAGAGTGTACGTCCACAGAATCTCTTTGCAGGCAGCTTTTTTCCATTCCCACGCATGGAACGAGTACACTGTAGGGGTCTTGATCTCCAACTATGTTGGTCTCACTCCTCAGGCGTAGGTTTTGTCTACCATAAAAGTTTCTCTGATCTTTTATCATCTTCATCTTACATACAAAATCAGGCTTAGAAGAATGTACCTGTATTTCTCAATGCATATAGCATTCTCCTCTAATATACTATTACTAATCATATTGATTATAATTATATGATTAGGTATTCACTGAAGGATTTAAAATATTTGTATGCTAGAACAAAGAGAATGTTTACACAAAATATACGTTTGTGAATAAAAATGCCAATATGCCTTATCTGCTTCAATATGTACCTTAATAGTGAAGACTATGATAAAAGTTAACATCTGTACAGGGCTGGCCTGGTGGCGCAGGGGTTAAGTTCGCACATTCTGCTTTGGTGCCCTGGGGTTCGCTGGTTGAGATCCCGGGTGCTGACCATGCACTGCTCGTCAAGCCATGCTGTGGCAGGTGTCCCACATATAAAGAAGAGGAAGGTGGGCACCGATGTTAGCTCAGGGCCCATCTTCCTCAGCAAAAAGAGGAGGATTGGTGGCAGATGTTAGCTCACAGCTAATCTTCCTCAAAAAAAGAAAAAAGTTATCTGTAGGATGAATGCAAAGCTTCTGAAGCTTTAGAATTCCCTTATGTCCCAATGACTCTTCACTCCTTCACAGCATGGTCTGAATTCCATAAATGTTCACTTTAAAAAGTAAATATCTTGATCCTAAATTTTCATAGAATATTTGCAATTTTTATTATGATGTTTTATTCATTGTACAACAATAAGAGTATTGTAAGAGTTTAAAATCCTGCCTTAGTCAATTGTGGGCTGTGCGGCACATTCAAATTGCTTAATCTCTTTGAGCCTCAGTTTCCTCATCTATAAAATAATAATAATAGGAAAAACCCAGTGCCTATCCCCTATTATTATTTAGCTTCAAAAATGACAAGACTTTCAGGTATAAAACACACTCTATGGAGGAAAATGTGCAGTTTCACTGAGAAGTTGAATTTGGAAAATATAAGAAGATCGCAGTCATAAATTCAGTAAATAACATCAAATTTCCACTAACTCATATGTGTACGTCTTTTGGGGCAGACAAAGCTTTCATGATAAGACACAGATTTCAACCCTCCTCTAAGTTTCCTCCTTCAAGGAAGTGTAACTTCCCTAATAGGCTAACAGAATTTTACACGTTAGCAAAACTGACATAGTAACTACATACATAAGTAATTTATCTTCTTTGCTCCTAATCAGGTGATAGGGACTCGTTCAAATGTAGGGATGATCAGTTAAATCAATCAATTAGAATATGTCAAGTTAATTGTTTTATTTATTTTTGAGGTGGGAGCAAATTGTTTTATATTTTGATGTTTATATCTTAATTTATATAGTCCTCAGTTGGGGTTTATTTACTAGGAAAATAATATACATAAATGTTGTAAGTATGTATTCTCCTAAATATTAATACATTTTTAACGTGCATTTAGGTTATTATTAATCTATCATAGACATAAATGACAGGTGTGTAAAAATATCAGATAGTAAAGTAATGTCCAGAGAATAATCTAACTCCCCTTTGGAATAACAATAACTTATTATGCCTAAATTTTACATTAATAGATTAACACCTGCACATGGTCTGAGATGGAAATTGTCTATTCCATGGCAATATTATTTTACCACCATTGTATTAGGAACAATAAACATTGTTAGTTATGAAAGCTTTGCTTTTTCTTTTTAAATTCACACACATACACACACACACACACACACACACACATAAATAAACCCTAGGGAAAATCTCCTATTTTAAACATAGCTTCTATTTATACATGTGATTAAAATAAATTATACCTTTTGTTTAAATACTAGAGTTCTTATTCATGTATAAGTAATAAAACAGTCACTTCTTGTTTTGCCATCATCTACGTTATTGTTCCCACAGGAATAAATAAGCCTGTAATTTTAATAAGTATAAATGTGCTAGATATTATATATTTAAAACAGGATTGGAATAGTCACTTATACTCTTCTAGGGACCCCCTCAAATTCAGTAACACCTTATTTCTCTGGCCGATTCACATTCAGAAGCAAAGGGGTAAATGAAAATTGTCAAAACGAATGCTGCCAAGTCAATGTTGGACGCACAGAAGTCCAGGGCAGAGATAAGCCTGTTAAAATAGCATTTTGCAAGGAATTTTGCCTTCCCCTGTTTTGCCCACTCTGAATAATTACTCTCATTTCATAAGAATTATATGAACTTTATCTAGCCCATGTATCTCTCTGAAAATAACATTTAACTTGGAATTTTATTGATGGGAAAGAGAAATATAATTTATTATCTGTGAGACTTTTAAAAGATTACTTAATCTCTCTTACTCTTAATTCCATCTTCTGCAAGTTATTCACAGTACTCATAGTAAAATGTTTGTACAGTTTCTGGAAGAATTTAGGGGATCAGTTTGGCAATTATAGTTATTAATACTATTATATAAGATACTAATAATATAGTGTTATAATCATGAATACTATTACCTTAAGTATCTTAACACAAATTTAAAAGAAAATTATTTTGATGCCCTAGTACTTATGTTCTAGGATTAAACATCTAGTACTTCTTCCTTAAGTTGCTTTTACAGATCTTCTGTGTGTGTGGCAAAGAGAATAATTTCCCTTCTCACCAACTTTGTCTTACCAGTCATTTCTCTTTTGTTGTCCAAGTTTTACTAAACCTCTCCCAAGTGTCACATATGAATCTTTTCTCCTTACTCTTAGATATCAGCCAAGCTATCATTTCCTTATTCAAAGGTTTCCCTACATTTTTAGTAAGTCTGTAGTGTTTTCTATAAATTCAAAGTTATTTCAAGATAGACTCTTGTAGGTATCCTTTTCAAAAAGTGAACTGGAGGCCGGCCCGGTGGCTGAGTGGTTGAGTTCGCACGCTCTGCTGCGGCGGCCCAGGGTTTCGCTGGTTCGGATCCTGGGCGCAGACATGGCACCACTCATCAGGCCACGTTGAGGCGGCGTCCCACGTGCCACAACTAGAAGGGCTGCAACTAGGATGTACAACTGTGTACCTGGGGGGATTGGGGGAGATAAAGCAGAAAAAAAAAAAAGGGATTGGCAACAGTTGTTAGCTCAGGTGCCAGTGTTTAAAAAATAAAAGAGTAAACTGCTAATTTATCAGTCCGGGCAGGACTTTCCTTTTTTAGCAAAGTGTCGGACCTCGGACTGGCTCAAGTCTGGCCCTGCCATACTTTGCATCCAGGATTCCTTCTCTGCTGGAGCCAAGAAATGTTAAATTTCCTTTGACAAGAGGAAGTTTTTTCTGATTGAAGACAACCTGCACTGTGAAGAACAAGTGTGCAAACCGCTTGCTGAAATAAGGCTACAGGAGAAAAAATTCTCGGAGGCTGCCGTTTCTAGCAGGATAGGAAGCGAAAAATAACCAATCTATTTTGGATAAGTAATGTGTTCCAGGCAGGGAATTAGAAACTTCATAGACATTATTTCTTATAACACATTCAGATATTCTTCAAGGTAAATAAAATACATGTTCTTTCTATAATACCCGGTAGGGGGAGCGCACTCCCAGTGTACTGTATGTGAAATGTGCCCCCATCTTACGTACTTTATTAGTAGGAGGACCCCTTAGTCCTCCACTCAGCACTCAATTATACTTATTTTAGCTTTTTAAAAATTATCCCTATTTCCTGAAAACCAGAAACATCAAATAAGAAGAGTTTGAGGGAGTTGAGAAAGTTCTTAGATATTGCCAGCTTGCCTACCTGTGAGTTCAAGAAAGGATATCAGCAAAAAGCATATCTAACATTAATTCACAAAAACAGAAAGTACATTACAATCTCAAGTTATCTAGTGAAGGTGAAGGCAGAATTCAATAGTGATATGTACTATCACCTAATAATAATAGCCAACATTCATTTAGTGCTTATTATTCGTATTTTTTTGGCACCATGCTTAGTGTTTTTACTGTATTGTCACAATTTATGTGAACAATTTTTGATTAGATAGTATTATTGTCTCCTTATTACAAATGAGAAAATTAGCCTTAGAGAAATCAAATATGTTTTTCAAGGTCACAGTAGGCATTCATGAAATGATAACTCTAATTATTATCACTGACACTACTAATTCAATGATTTCAAGGAAAATGCAAAGACTTATAGATGTTCAGAATCAGAATTCAATAATTCTGCTAAGGCAGTGGAAGACAGGAAGCTCTATGCAGGAGGTGGCTTTTGAGTCAGACCCTGAAATATGGGAAGACTTTGGAAATGTAACCAACAGGTGAAAGGAGTAAGAAAATTTCAGCCAGAGAAAGCTGGAATGTGACGCCCAATTCCTCATCAAATGAGTGGCCCCCAAAGCTAATCCTCTAAGACTTTAATTTAAAAAAATTAACCTTATAAAAAAGAAGACACCTGGGAAAAAAAATAAAAACACTAAATGTTTCTTACCTGTGTTATTAGAATTACCTCTTCTTCGCTGCTCTGCTTTGGAATAAATGAATAAAATTATGTGCTTTATGTAGCAGAGCCTCAAATAATTCTACTGGCACTCAGGACTTCCCAATGCCTTTTGTTTGTTTTGAACATCAAGGAACCAGCTGGGATCAGAACTGTTTAGATGTTTTCGAAGATACTTATGGAAAATTAGACATCAATTGAGGAGCATTTCATGAAATATTCAGGATGTTTCCTAAAAATAAAAAAGCTATCATGTATAGGTTTGAATCATTTGACACAAAAAGTTGGTTTACTTAGAGAATCACTCCCATATTCAATCTCTATTCCTTCTCTTGTCTGTCTACACACTGCCTTGGAACTTGAAAACTCTGAAATGAAATGAGGTGTGGTAGGGCTCTGGTCTGCCTTCCATACCTTACCTGCCTTGCTGTCCAAAGATGGGAGGAAGGACTAGTGAGACCTTTGAAAAATCTCCTCACTGTTTTGTTAATTCAGAGTCTCTGGTTACACTGGGATGGGAATAGAAAGAGGACAGATGTCTCATTTAATTGGTGCATTAATAGATTCTCTATCTAGCCATGCATGCCTATTGCGTGGTGCCATCAAAATGTCAGATGTCTCATGGGTGTCTCATACAGATTCTTCTAAGGTTGTCATTGAATTATGTCATTAATATGAGAAATGCAATACAAGTCCTATCTCCTTTATGTAGTAATACTCCTTCGGTAGTCCCCCGTGGCCTCTTGCTACTGAAGGTCCGTTTGGGCAGCTATTTCTCTGGGATGAAGAATGGCAAGAGTACTTAAATATAGCTATCTTCCATTTGGTCCACTTAATCCTCGGGAAAGTCACTCATTTTTGTTACTTTAAACCGTGGGAGTTGAGTCTGGGCATCTACCACTTCATCTTGTTTCTCACCATCTCTCCTTAATTCTCTTTGCTTAGGTAAGCACACAGAGGACCTATAGATTTGTTTTGTAGAAACTATCCAACCAGAGAATGAAATGTGAAATACCCCAGATCGTTACACATACTTGCAGCCCTATTCACTTGGATTTGAGTGAGGGAAGAAGTGCCACCTTGTCTATTATGCTGAACACTCACAATCCAAGAGCTTTTCTTCCTTTCTTCCATTATCCAATCACATACAGCAGACTTTTGGTATGTGTGTTTGAGGGGAGGGAGGGATGAGGGAGTAGCTTGGTGACGCTTAGGTACAAGTCCTCTGCCTGGAGCCAAATGTCATCTCTGGGACCCTCAGAACTTATCACAAATTCAGCAATCAGAGAATCAGGACCTGACTCAAGAAACAGAGCACATTGGTTGACTTTTAATATTATTACAAAGCATAATCTAGCATAAATGTGGATGGGGCCCAGGAGACAGTTAATTAAGTGATAATGGTGACAAGATATGCAATACCAGACTCTGGCTGGTTGAATCTGATTGTGAAATTTCAAATATATGTTCCAGTTAATGACTTGCCTGTCATCTCTTCAGGAACTCAGTATCTATAGATGAAAAGAGGCATTTCGACTTCTTTGACCTAACTCTTACCTGAAGTTTCACTGTAAAAGTGGTAAATGAGCGTCCTGTCTGATCTGGACATTATTATAAGTAACCTGTAAATAACATACACGTTATTTGTATTTTTAATACATGTTTGTTTTTAAATGCTTGCATAAGAGCAGGTGGCTTAATTCGATCAAGATTTTTCTAGAATTGTAGAATGCTTCAAATCTTAGCTCGAATGCTGTCTTCTCAGAGAGACTTGACTGACCAATTTCCACTTAATTCAGTTTCTCTTTTTTACGTTTTACTTCTTTCCCACTTCATAAAAATCAATATCCATATCCATATTGAATTTATTTATTTTCAATAGATCCGCTTATCTATGGTTTCACTTTCTGTGGTTTCAGTTACCCACAGTCAACCATGGTCCAAAAATATTAAGTGGAAAATTCCGGAAATTAACAATTCATACGTTTTAAATTGCATGTGATGAAATCTCATGCCATCCTGCTCCATCCTTCCCAGACGTGAATCATCGCTTTGTCCAGGATATCAATGCTGTATATGCTACTGGCCCCTTAGTCACTTGGTTCGGTTATCAGATCAAACTGTCAGGGTATCGCAGTGCTTCTGTTCAAGTAACCCTTATTTTACTTAACAATGGCCCTAAAGCACAAGAGTAGTGATGCTGGCAGTTCGAATATGCCAAAGAGGAGCCATAAAGTGCTTCCTTTAAGGGAGAAGGTAAAAGTTCTCAGCTTAAGGAAAGAAAAAAATCACATGCTGAGGTTGCTAAGATCTACAGTAACTTTGATTACAGTATATTGTTAGAATGGTTCTATTTTATTATTAGTTATTGTTGTTAATCTCTTAGGGTGCCTAATTTATAAATTAAACTTTATCCTAGGTGCGCATTATAGGAAAAAAACGTAGGATATATAGGGTTCGGTACTATCTGCAGTTTCAAGCATCCACTGGGGGTCTTCGAACAGATCCCCAATGGATAAGGGGGGACTACCATACTTACTTATTCATTGCCTTTCTTCTTCAATTACAACGTAAACTCATTGAGGACAGACAGATGCCATATCTAATGTATGCTCTACTGTATACCCACTGTCCAGGACAGTGACACACACAGCTGGTGTTCACTAAATATCTGTTGAATAAATGATTATAAGGAGGAATAAATAGACAAAGGCTGCATATTGGACTGTCAAGAGTGTTAGGAAAACCAAGAGTGTTATTCCATCAAGTAGGAACTCAATAAAAACTCAGTAAATATTGATTTAGTCCTTTATTTCACCTCCTAGTCCTACTAAATAGGCAATGCTCTGTGAATATGTGTTGGCTGAACGATTGGGAGTGTGAGTGAGTGGGTGAATATGGTCTCTGTGACTCTTCTCTGATTTCTCTTTTCCCTTGCATTCTTCCACATTAGTGTGTGTACTTTGCTCCAAAATCAATACAAAAGACCTTCAATTTCTCTCGTACTTCAATCATATCTGATAATGGAGCTCAAGATGCGTCTTTTTTTTCAGTTTCCCTTGAGATGAATGAGAGTCAATCTTCAGGGGGGGTTGTTTTGCGGGGACAGGGTGTTGGGTAGCCATTCATATTTTCAGTGGGTAATCTTACAAATACAGAAAATGCAGTTTATTTTTATTGGGGGAAGAGAATAAATATGGAGAATAAATGAGTAAATAGATTTTTCTCATGTATATTTTCAATATATTTTCTACTTACTATTTTTAAAATACAATTTTTTAAAATTTGAAAAACAGGAATCTCTCACTCTAAATTATAAAAACAATACAAAAATATAATAAAAGTATAAAAATATATTAAGAAATCAGCTCTAAGCCTCTTTCCCTGAAAGACCACTTCTCTTTTTATTTTGCTTGATTTCTTCTAAATTTGAGTCATTTATATACATATTTTCTAGATAGTTATAATCACTAGTTACACACACATCTGTACATTACTTTCAAAAATGACTATTGCTTAATGCTTTTTTCGTATAGACACATAGATAATAATTGGAGTTATTAAATGATAACTGTTCCAGTCATTGGATGAATTTCTATGTTTCCAAGTAGTTATTTCTATATTGTTGAATTTTGTGGTTTAAATAAGGGCATGATGAACATGTATGCGGCTTTTCTTATTCTTTTCATTTGATATTATTTTCCTGTGATAAGTTTTTATAAGCAGAATCACATGGTCAAAGATAAGCAACAACAATTTAGCTCAACTAACTTTGTTGCTATTCTGATGTTGCTAAATTTTTACTTTTCTGCCATTGGATATTCATCTCTCATCCTGTAATATAAAGTCTTTTTGCTAATTATTTTGAATAACATAGTTATCTACATCATTCTAAACTATAATGACCTAATCACTTTAGTAAGAGCAAAAGAGTTTGAATGTATTCTGTCTATTTAAGACATAGCAAACAGGCATTTTATTTTTACTAAAAAATAAGGATTGGATATGACATAAGATACTCTCTGAAAAATTCCAATTGTCTACTTAATGAGACTTTGGGGGGGACTAAAGTTGTTACAGTTTTGCAGTAAAGCAAAACAGGGGGAAAACCCCCAAAGAAGTAATTTTATGTGTTTAAGGGATTTTCAAATCTATTCTTATGGATGAAACAATTTAAGAGATAATTTACTTTATCTAAATTATGAAGCTAGAAATTATTATTTGGAGATTAATAGAAGAAAACTTGTCTGTGATGAATCTTAAAACATCCACTAATGAGAATATCAATCCAACAGTCCAACATCACGATATTTAGAAAAAATTAAAACAACAAAAAGTGATCTTTTATTTGTTGTCTTCTCTGGCATATATTTACTTTACATTTGATCTGATCAGTTAAAGATATTTTACCATGAGAAAAGTAATTAATGCTTTCTTGATTCTTATGAGTTTCACACATAGGGAGTAAAAACCTAACATTCGATCTATCACTCTGAAATTGACTAGACATATTTTTGCTCAGCATTCATCCCAATCCTCCCTCAGCTAGATCATTTTACATCTTCCCTTTGTCATAGATCAAGAAGCAGGAGAAATTGACACAAAATTATGGTTTCTCTGGCTTAATATCCTCTCCAAAGAAGCATTTTTATTATTATTTTACTACCTCATAAAAGTAGTAAATTTATATTTAAAACATTTTTTAGATAAAGGAAGAGAAACAGTGAAATTAAATAAATTTGGCCCAGGTCAAAAAAAATGTTATTAATAGAAAAAAATAGAAAGTTACTAACTTTATGGCTTTATTAATTTTACAAATACATCATTACAAATGATATGCTATACAAAATTGAAATTTACTCGCTATATAGTTTTAGTGAAGTTTAGCTTTATAGGTATCTGTCAATCTCATTTTAATTTTTGTAAGAAAAACTTAAATCCTGTGTGAAATCATTAAGGAACAGCAGTAAAAACAACCAACTATTTTCATAAATCTGATTTTCAAATCTAGCTGGAAAATATCCTAGTACAAATTGCTTATCACTCCTTTGACATGGAAAAAGATTACTTTCCCTTATATTATGATTTCCTATGTTTCTAAAAAATAGATAACTTAATTTTCTAGATCTATAACAGGGAGAAAATCCATTAAAATAAGGGCAATTAGATATTTCAAATCTGGAGAACAGCTTTGATAAATCTTCCTGTTTGGGACAAAGAACGATTGACTCCATCCCAGCTTCTGTCATGTCTACTCTTGTATAAAGGGACATGTTTCATAAGTAGTTTCTGAACTTGTCAAAAAAATAATAAGGCTATCTTTGGAATGTTCTGAGAAAATGTTTTTTTCTCTGGGCTCATAATGGGGAGAAAAAGAATAAATATTGCACTCAAATTGAAGTCTACTACTTACTATATGATATTAATAAGTGAATTAATCCAGTACCTCAAAATATAGGCCAAGGGGGCACTTGTATTGGTGTAATCTGTGATGTGTATTAAAAATGTCATTCCTGTGCCCCACAATAAGCCTACAGGGTCAGAATTTCTCAGGCTGAGTTCTCAAATGTAATGTGCATGTCTACAAGCATTCAGACGACTTTATGCAGAGTCCTTATTTTAGATTCAGGAATGAAGCCTACTTATAGATTTGTTATGAGAACAGAATAATATTGGTAAAATGATTAGTAAACAACAAGTCCATAATAATTTAAACATTATTTCCTTACTCTTTGCTCCTTGACAGAGATTTTGTTATATATTTTTTTCTTGCTCCTTTCTAGTCAGTAATTTTGGAGCATTTCTCTGCTCAGTTATCCGGTTTCATCAACAATGTTTTTTCCACGTCACTGTAGGTCTAGAGGGGAGAATTAATTGCGAGATAATTGTACTTCTCTTGCTAATTCATGAGAGAATGGTTCAGTCACTGCATTAGATAAACACTTGAAACTCACATGGCCAAATGGCGCCATTGTAGAAACTAGGATAGTTTAAACTCTACTGTTATTGATCTGCCCAAATGAGCAATTCTTCACAGGAACAGATTATAATGAGATCACTAGTCAGCTTGGTGGAAGAGAGATTGGAAAATCAGAAGGAAGGTGTGTCATGCATATTTCTTCTAACTTGTTTTTCTGAGGATACAAGTTCTCCTTTGGAGGGGAATTGCAAGGTCGTGTTCAGTCTCGTCCATGAATTCCTCTCCAGTCACAAACTGATATGCTAACCACACCTCATTGCTTCCGGTCTCCAAAGGCCCAACCAACTCCTCTATTGGCCTCTCACACTCTGGGCCACTATTCTCCTGCCTTAATCACCTCAAGGCCGGGTACCAGACAATGAGAGACAGCCCCTTTACTCCACAGCCTGCCGAAATTATTCAAACCAGCCAATCTTTAAACCTCCCTACAGCTGCTCTGCCTGTTCTTTCCTGTAGAAACCACAGTAAAGTCTCTTGCCTCCAGTTCTCTCCCTTCCTTCTGCCTCGTGGCTGATCTCAGGGCTTCCCTGTGTGGCCCCTCCTGCAGTGGCTTGTCTCCTCCTCTTGGGAACTGTGAGTAACTGTCTTTTCAATGGCAATAGTCTCCTGATCTGTTGGCCTTACTAAAATGCAAATTTTCTGTTAATACCTTATATTTAAAACAGGAAATGCACAGAATTGATACTTATCCTGGTGAGTGAGTATAAAATCTCTGCTTTAGGGCTCACTGAAGTTTAACACATCCTCGCTTGGATAGTCTTCCTCAACACCATACCTTTTCTCCCTTTTGAAGTACCTTGAGTAATACTTGTTTACACTCTGTTTTCTGACCATTTTCCTGTATACCCTCTGGAGTTTTGCCACTAAAAGGATTATCTGGGAACCAGCAGCATCCACATCTGAGAGCTTGTTATAACTACAGAATATTAGGCTCTGAATCAAAATTAACGTTTTTAACAAGATGCCAGGTGATTCACATGCACAGTAAATTTTGGTTGGTCCCGACTGAGGACTGCAGTGCCTTTACCCTATTCTTTTCAACTAGGATGACTAAAGTGCTAAAACAACATTGTACTTCAAAACTTGAAGGCTTTTCTTCATCTTTACATAAACAATTACTGTTAGCTGACTCTGGGTAGCTTTATCCTCTTTTCTATTTATTTTTTTACATAGTTTTTATTTGATTACAAGATCAATCTTTAGACTGATCCTACATTCCCCTGAGTTTCAGGGAAATATTTTTCTGCTCACACATGAAATTATAAAGCCTTTTACCTTCTTGCTGTGTTTTCCCTTTGCTTCTGAATAAGTTGAATTACTAAAGTCAGAATATCCTAAGTGTATTCTTTGCTGATTTGATTGTTTATCCTTGGAACTGTGAAGATCTAGGAAATTTATTTCATCTCAACACAAGGCAATGATACAACCATTGTAGAGGCAGACTCGTATTTTTTTTGTTTGTTCATTGATAAACTGTGTTAGTTCTCTATAGAATAATCCATGATCTTGATTTCTGATCATTCACGATCTTGGTTCAAATTCAAATAGATATAATATCTCCAGTTGAACCTAAGAGCATGGGAAGGTGTATTTCTGAGATGTTGTGGAAAATCCCACAAGTCCTCAAAGGTTAGCTGCTCCATATATCAACAGTTCCAAACTTTCTAGGTAGAATGTGTTTAGAGATGATGGGCTTGTTAAAAGTAGAGATTAGGGAATCTGCCTTAAAGCTGGCAATGCGTGAGAAGTGCACTTTTTATTCCCTGAAATTTGAAAATTATTTTGGGGTTATCTCGGTGGTTGATGATGGTGATTAATTTAAAGCTGCATTTGCAGAGCAAGTTGTTTGTTATTACTTGAAATTTGCATGCGTATGGAAGTGGAAAGGACTTCAGGGACATGGATGAAGATTATTCTGGAAACAAATTAGGAGTTTGTTGAAGTTAAGTGAAGAGATCAAGAGAATGGCAAGAGGAACAGAACGGCAATGATCTCCTGCCTAGTAGTTCCTACCCAAAAGCCCAAATAGCACATAATATTCCTGTTTTTATTTTGTAGTAAATTCAGAGTGATTTATATAGGATTTTGCGAATTGTAAATTCAAGTTCCAAACAAGCTTGCCCTAGACTTCATAATAAATTGAGTGCTAACTCTCTCGAGCTGTAGTCATGCTATTGAAGGTTTCAACACTATAGATGCCTACAGTGAGGAAAACTCCTTTTTTCTTTCTTGTGGAGATTTCCCACTGAATTCTATTTGCATGTTCCTCTAGATTTTCAAACTTCCTGAAGTTGGGAATGGGACTAGGATAACTTTTAGTACTATGAATTGAGGAATCCCTTGTCCTAGAGTTGAGAACCCGTTCATAGTTATGTTCTCAGGACCTGTAAAGCAAATAACTACACAAGAGAAAGCGATTAGTTACTACTAGGGGAAAATTTGTCCCTAGTCCCCAACGTAGATGTCAAGTGCATACGGCTAACAACCTGGAATCATTTTTGCCTCGTTGCCTAGGCCCAAATAACTAGAATAAAAGCAGACAGAGGTCCAATTTTCACAACTTCAAACCAATCTGTTTCATAATCTCAGATTTAGCATTCTTACTTGGGGAAAGCCTACCCAGGGAACACCTGCCATTAAGAGTCAGAATAGTCTCACCAGCTACTTGCCAGCACTATCAGAGACATGGAAGGGAAAGAACTGTCTAGCTGATATACTGCTCCTGTCCCCTCGGTTAGAGTACAGTGTTTACGTCATCAGTGAACTCCTTTGTAGGTTCCACCCACTAAAACAGCTCCTAAGATTCTTGATTCAGGGAAGAATAGGAAAAGGGAGAGAAAAGAATGTCTTCGGCCAATGCTGAAAAGTTCTAATATTTATGCCATATTTTAAATAATCTATAGAAAATTTCAGTATAATTTTGCAGATTTGGAATAATTAATATTTTCTATATGCTTATGGGAAGAAAAATATAGAACTTTGGGAGATCTGCTTGTTCATGGATCTAGTTAATAAACTTAACATCATTGTGAAATGCATATCTCACTGGTTTGCCACTTAATTGGTTTATTTTTTGACAGAATTGAAGAAGCTTCCACATGTTTTACTTAGGTAGGTATGCCAGTTTGTGCAAAAATGTTGGTCATCACATATAAATGTATTTTAAATAGAATGTTAGATTATGTAAATAGGATTTTAAAGGGGCTGGTCCCGTGGCCAAGTGCTTAAGTTCACACGCTCCACTGCAGGTGGCTCAGTATTTCGTTGGTTCAAAGCCTGGGTGCGGACATGGCATTGCTCATCAAACCACGCTGAGGCAGCGTCCCACATGCCACAACTAGAAGGACCCACAACAAAGAATATACAACTATGTACCGGGGGGCTTTGGGGAGAAAAAAGGAAAAAAGTAAAATCTTTAAAAAAAATTAAAATAAAATAAATAGGATTTTAAAAATAAAACATTGGCAAAATATTTCAGTTAACAATCATAGTTATTTTTTCTCTAGCTAGAGTTCAGTTTTTCTTTTTGTAATAGATAAAACTTCCTTTAAGCAATGAACACTGGATACTAGGAATCTATAGTGGAAACAAAATTCAGATGATGAGATTGTGTGTTTTTTCAATTTGCTAACCGTTATCATCAGTAACCTTATATGAAAGTTTCCCTAATTATAATAAGAGAGCAAATACAGTCTTTTTCCTCTGGAGCATGTAGACAAACAGAAAGAATAAAAGCAGTGTTTAATAAAATTGCAGATGTTATATTGGTTTGCAATTTAAGCACCTACACTCTGCAAACATAAATAAATTGATCCACAAAAATTTGTCTCAAAATAAAAGTTGTAAAACAAGACAAAACTATTTTTATGCTTTCTCCATTTCTTCAAAAAATGTCCATGAGTTGGATTGTAAAGTTTTTGTGCTATTGTTGCCTTCTGCATGTATTTTAACCCCTCAATCAATTCGTTGTAATTTTGCCTTAACCAGTCAATTACCTTTTAAAGAAAGTTTTTTTGCAAACTGAGATAAACAAATTTTGTATTCACCTAAATTTAGTACTTCCAATGTTCTTCTTTCTTTGTGAACATCCAAGTTTTAATGTGGTATCATTTTGTTGTATCTGAAAACCTTCCTTTTACGATTTCTTGTAGTCCAGACTTGCTGGGGACAAATCTCAAGCTTAACTTTTTCTAAAACTGGCTTTATTCTATCTTCACTTTTGGAGGAAGTTTTAGCTTAATATAGGTTGACTTTTTTTCCCTTGTAGCACTTTAAAAATGTCAATCCATTGCCTTTTGATCTTCATCATATTAGATGAAAAGCTTAGAGTCATTCTTTTTATTTTTCTCTCAAATGTAATTATTCTTTTCCCATCTGGCTGCTTTCAAAATTTACTTTTTGTCACAGTAGATTTAATTTGTTTTCAGTAATTTGATTATGAGGTTCATAGATGTAGCATTATTTTTGATTTATATATTTATTGTTTGTTGAACCATCTGAATCTCTGTACTTATAATACTTATTAAATTTGTTAAACTTTTGCTTCTTCAAACATTCTCCTCTCTCATTTTTGGAGACTCCAATTATAAGTATCTTGTACTACTAGATGTTGTCCCACAAGTCTGAGACTGCGTTCATTTTCTCCTCTTAGTGCCTCAGATTGAATGGTTTCTATTTCTATGTTTTCAAGTTTAAAGACATTAAATTCTGTTTTGTGTAATATACTTTTAGTCTCATCCAGTGAAATTTTTATTTCATATACTTTATTCTTCATCTCTAGAGGTTGTGTGTATTAGTTTAATGTGGGTGCAATAACTAATTACCACAATTGAGTGGCTTAAAACCACAGAAATTTATTCTGTCACAGTTCTGAAGGCTAGAAGTCTAAAACCATTTTGTCAGCAAGACTGCACTCCCTCCAGAAGTTCTAGGTTCTGTTCCCTGCTTCTTTCAGCTTCTAGTAGCTGCCTGGCATTGCTTCGCCTACACATGCTTCATTTCCAATCTCTGCACCCATCTTCATGTTACTTTCTTCTCTTTGTGTGGCAAACTTCCTCTGCCTCTTTATTATAAGGATACATGTGACTGAATTTAAGGGCCTACTCAGATAATCCTGGATAAATTCCTCCTTTCAAGATCTTGAACTTAATTACATATTTTCCTGTATAAGGTAAATTTTACTTTTTTACCATATAAAGTGAAATTCACATATTCTGGGGAGAGGAAATAAATATACTTCTGCAGGAAGGCACATTTTCTAGTCGAACACAGTCTGACCTCTGGCCTCCAAGGATTCATATGTAGTCTGCTGCAAAATGCATTCACTCCATTCCAACATCCCCCAAAGTCTCAATCCATTAAACCATCTATTCAAGTCTAAAACCTCATATAAATATCATTGGCTCAAAAGTCCCAAATCTCATCATCTAAATCAAGTGTGTGTGAGACTTGTGGTATGAGCCTGAGGCAAAATTTCTCTACACCTGTGCATTTGTGAAACTAAAAAACAACTTATCTGCTTCCATTATATGATGGTGTGACAGGCATAGGATAACAGTTGCAGACATTCTCATTCCAAATGGGAGAAAAATGAAAAGAACAAAGGAGTTTCTATTCCCAGAAGGTTCAAAATCCAGCAGGGAAATTTCCCTTAGGTTTCAAGTCCTGAAAATAGTCCTTTGTGACTCATAGTTCTGACCTCTGTTCCTGTAATTCCATAGGTCTTGGTCTCCACAGCTCTAACTTCTTGGACCCAAGACTCCGTCCTTTTTTTATTCTTTAAGAATAGTGCATATTTGCATCTGAGTAGTTTTACAGATACTGTCTGTAGAATTTTGGGAGTCCGACAGCCTTATTTCATGTCATTCTGGCTCTGTTGCTTTCAGTCCAGTGTTTCCGTTAGTATGCCATTCTCAACAATGTGTAGGTAGCCTGTGTATGTCACTGGGATTCAAAGCATTACACAAGAGGATCCTCCACAGATCTTTCCTGGATAATCGTATCTCTATTCCTGCTTTCTTTTGAGATGGTTGAGTTGGTTCATGAGTCACGTAGCTAATTTTTTAGCAAAATTTGTCCAGTCATACACTTGGGCTTCTCTCCAGAGTACACTTTCCTAGTAGTGACTCTCCTAATTTTCCTATCTTTTGCAATCTAGATAGGCTGAGAATTTTGTAAATCATCAAGTTCTGATTCCTTTTTGCTTAACAGTTCATTTCTCAATTTATCTCATTTTTCTCACACTTCACATCAGCAAGAAAGAAAACCAAACAGGCCTTTAACACTTTGCTTGGACACCAATCTCCTCAGTTAAATATCCAAATCCATTACTTACAGTTCTGCTTTGGAGCCAACAGTAGAAGACATTTCTGCCAAGTTTTCTGCCACTGTGAAGACAAAGATCACCTTTCCTCTGGTTTCCAATGTGTTTCACACTTCCTTTTGAGTTCTCACTGGAATCACCTTTAATGTCCATGTTTCTACAAACAGTCGCTTTAAGATGATCTAGGCTTTTTCTAACACGCTTCTCAAAATTCCTTTCAGTACCAAAATCTGTAACAAATTGTGTGGCTTAAAATCACAGACGTTTGTTATCTCACAGTTCTGGAAGCCAAACATCTGAAATCAAGATTTAGGCAGGGCTATTTCTTAGGGGGGCCTTGGGGAGAATCCATTCTTTGCTTCTTCCAGTTCTCATGGCTTTCTTGCATTCTTTGGCTTGTGGCTGCATCTTTCTCTGCTCGATTGTCTTCACATTTCCTTCTCCTCTGTCTACGGGAACTCACGCTGTCTCTCACTTATAAGGATATGTATGATTTCATTTACAGGCCATTAAGATAATCCAGGATAAGCTCCTCCTATCAAGATCCTTAATTTAACCAAATTTTCTTGCCATGGAAGGTAATATTCACAGGTTCAGGAGATTAGGATGTGGACATATTTCGGGGTCTCCACTCAGCCTACTCAATTCCATTTAGATTGTTTACGTATTTTACTTTGTTCTGTGTCTAGGTCTTAATTTATAAAGGTGATTTAGTGATGACACTGAGAGGTCAATGTCATTCAAAGAAAAGCTTAATATTACTCACAGATCCCCTAGAAACAAGAGGCATGGCACCCCCACACAGGGCCACAGGAAGAAGATCAGGTTTTGGTCAAGAAGCAGAAGCAGAAGCAAGCAATAGTTTTAGGCCAGAGCCTTTATTGGGGTTTCTGAGGGAAAGGTAAAACAGGACAGGGTGAAAAGTGCAGAAGTAGCTAGTCTGAATAATTTCAGTGAGCTTTGAGCTATTGGGGTGGTTCCTAGTTGCCTGACACCTGGCCCTGGCATGATTACGGCAGAGGAATATTGCCTTCTTGGGTGTATGGGAGACAAAGGAGGTATGGCTCTAGATTGGCTAGTTTGCATATCAAAGTTATGCTCTGGCCTGGGCATTTTGCTATCTCTAAGAATTGGCTAGCCTCAGGAAGGGCAAGCTCTCCCCACCCAGAAAGGCTTTTTGACGGTGTCAAAACATCATAATATATAGAAAATAAAAACCATAATTAATATACATTTATTTCCTTATTATAAATGTGTTTTCCTATAAATCTTGAGCAAATTTATATTAAATCTCTATTTAGAATCCTTGTCTGTTAATTCTGTTACCGCTATCATTACTGGGTCTTTTCAATTGACTGAATTTCTTTTAGTTTTTCACGTGTTTCTGATTATTCAAATGTGCAGTAATTTTTTCTTATTATTATTGCATGCTGGAGGTGTATATTACATTGTTAAGTGATAGATGTTGCTGTCGTTTAAAGAACAGAACAGTGGGCTTTGTTCTGGCAGGCAGCATACATTGTTTATGGATTAGCTTGATCCTTTCAAGATGTGTTTTTTAGCTTCTATAGGATGGATTTAATGATGCTCTCACTCTTGGGGCAATTTAGCCCTTCTATTAAAGTATAAGATTTTTGAGTCCTTACTAAGTGTCCTAGATTCTCCATTCTGATTGGTCAGAATTTGAACATCTTGTAGTGTTAGCTTGTTAGTGGGATCCCTAGGGCTTGTTCCATTTGTAGGTGCCTAGTTTTTCTTTTCCCAGATCTAGAATTCTATCCTGTGACTAGTTTAGTATTCAGCCTAATACTCAGGAGGACCCCAGGAAGAATTCTCAAGATAATTTCTGGGAATTCCTCTTTTCCAGTGCGTGTACTCCTTAGATTCCAGGTGTATCTAGTTCCCTCAACTTCAATCTCTATCTCCTCACCTGGATGAAACCACCTGTGCTCTCTCGCTGCATCTTAGTGATGAAATGGCGTCTGGGCAGAGTGTTGGCGGCATCTCAGGGCTCTTCTTATTTCGTTTCCTTTTCCCATTCATCACATAGTTGTACTGCCTGTTATCTAATTCCTCAAAACATTTGTTCTGTAGTTCGTCATTTTTCCTAATTGCTTATAGAAAAAAGGGTAAGTAGATTCTAGTTATTCCATTATGGCCAGAAGCAGAAGCTTAGATTTCAAACTAAATAATTCTTTTTGTATATGACTAACCAAGAGGTAATTTTTCAAAAACCATTTCTTAGATCCCAGCAAGGTAGAAACTGAGTAACAATTCTTTTCATCATTCAATTCTAATCACAAAAGAATCTTTTTAAAAAATGTAATTATTAATGAAAAATGAGGAACTTGATGACTCAAGGAAAAAGCTCTTGAACAGAGAGTGCAAATAGGATTCATTGGCTTCCTTTTCAAGTTCATTGCACCCACCATGAAAGTAGGTAATAAGACCAGTAGCAAGCATGCACCTCAAGACAGACCCAGGCGCTTCCCTTTGTAATCACTGAGTGAGTGAAACAGCATTTCTCACAGACCTGCTAATGTTGTGATAATACTGTATTCAATTTTACATAAACATATACATACTTAAGTTTTATTTAAAATCTTTACACTTATAGTCCGTGTATAACTATAAACTGAACACATATCATAAATTAAAGGCAAAAAAAACTTCAAATGAAATAGAATTTAGCAACCTAGATGTATTAGAATATTTGACTTTGATTTATTGAAACTAAATCACAGATGTTGGATTTAAACTAGAAATGTATGTTTTTTTATTGCTATCAATTCAGTTTATTTCTAGACACGTTATGATTATCACTGACAAAAATGTTGTTAACAACTAAGCCATTGTTTTACTGGGCAATTCTCAAACTGCATGCATTAAATAAGTCATTTGTAGAAAAGTTTTCTTTGAGATTTTATCGCTGAACTAATGAACCCTTGCAAATTGATAAGTACAAGGACTATGTCTCTATGACGTATGTTTTCACTATATGAATGTCCAATAAAAGGATGTCTGCATTCTTTTATTGTGCCTCAATCATACTATCACTTTTCCCTATTCATATATTAGTCAAACCAATTTTTATTCAGTCTAATGTAATAACTTGTTATACATTTAGCATTCATATATTTAAATGTATATCTGTTCATTTTTCAACATATTTGCCACTTAAAAAAAACTACTTGGTGCCAATGTGATTTTAAACATGAATGTGAATCTAGCCATGGGGATTATATGGCAGTGCTTAGATATAAGATATGTGTGTAGGAGGAGCTGTAATATTTTTTCAAATGCAAAGACAAAATTGAAATAATTTTGATAATTCTTGAACCTTTGGGACCAGTTCCATGAATCAACAGAGGTCTTTGAACCCCAGTTGAAAAACCAATCTGTGGATTATGGGGAGTCACTGAAATATTTAAAAAAGTTAAGGATAAAAAGAGATAGACACTAAAAGAAGACTGAGAATTGTAGATGAAATATGACCAGATTAGCCTTTTGTTATTTTGAAGCACAAAATTCCTAATTTGCAAATTTAAGTACTGATAACCCTGAAATCATTTCTCACATTGACTTGGAAATGACCTCAGATCCTTTTGGGTTAATGCTTTAAGTTTGCGCTTTTGCCGCTTTTTAAAAAATCAATTAATGTAACCATAAGAACAGTGGTTAGAATATTTGACTCATTTTGAATTATTAAATTGATTTTTTTCTTATTCTTTCTGGTGCATTTGTGGCTTATTGAAAGGCAGAGCTTGTAATAGTAAAGGCTTCCAGATCTATGCACTTTGAAGCCTTCGATAATCATTTTGCACTCAATAGCAATTAATCTCACTTGGCTGTTGATGTCAACGTTACTGTTAGTTTAAACATATTTTCGATTGTAGGGGAATCGTTATTATACAGAGAAATAATAAGACTTTCCAGTAAATGTCACACCACGTGAGATGTTCCGAATCGATTTGTTCACCCATCTTAATCTAAAAATGCCCCTCCAGTAAATAGAAAACACCCTATAACAGATTTTGTTCTCTCTGAGATTTTTCAGGAGTAAATATGTTTATTACTTAAACTAAATCGTACTTTAACATTTCTTTTATACCTTACCCAAAACAAAAATAAACTCCCAAAATGTAGAGGTTAGGGAAACTTAAAACTATAAACTTTGGAAACAATTTTTAATATTTAGTTTTTTAAAAAAATCTGGTTCAGTTAGTTATCACATGTGAATTAGTTGTATACGGGCATTTGGGCGTATTTAGTGACAAATTTATTTTATGGCCCGTTGTTGAGAATTATGAAAATTAATTATGTTGAAATGCTACCACTTAAGCTGTCCAAATATTCAATGTTAATTTCTTTTTTCTCTCAGTTGATTTGATATTGGCAAACTATCCCAATATTCTCAGGAAAGATTAATCTTTACTTTTACTTTGAGATATTACATTTACTTGACTGTCAGTTTCTTTCTCATTGGATATTCCGATTCCCTCAATTGAAAAACAGGGATACAATTGCTTTCTTTCATTTAGTGTTTAATCTGACAGGGTTAACTTTTCTTGACCAATAATTTCAAACCTCTAATTGTGCTGGATAAATACAATTAATTACATTTTGGTGCAAAATAAGAAAAATAATTTATTTCATTGCTGTGTAACTCTTCTTCCTTTGTCCACAGAGATTTTTTAAAATAATCTTTTTATTTTAGAATAGTTTTAGATTTTCAGAAAAGTCGAAAAGATAGTACATGTGTCTTTGGGTATCTTGTACATCCCACATTCAGTCTCTCCTATTTTTAACACTTTATATGAGTATAGTACATTTGTCAGAAATAATAAATTGATATTGCCATGTCATTATTAAGTAAAGTCATTAATATTTACATAATAGCCTTTTCCTGTCCCAGGCTCCCACCCAGGATAATACATTCCTTTTAGTTGTCATGTCTACTTAAGCTCCATTATACCGTGAGAGTTTCTCAGACTTTCCTTGTTTTTGATGACCCTGACAGTTTTGAGGAGTAATCGTCCTCTGTTTTGTAGACAATCCTTCAATTTGGACTGTCTGATATTTTTCTCGTGATCAGACGGGAGCTATTTATGGGTTTGAGGATAAAGCATCATTCTCATTACATCATATCAAGGATACATACCATCAACATGACTTACCATTGTTCTTATTAACCTCATCACCTGGCTGAGATAGTGTTTGCAAGGTAGTTACTCTTTTCCTCCTTTTTAAACTTAGCTCTCTGATAGGAAGTGACTATGAAGAGCCTATACATAAGAATGGAGAATTTCAATTCACCTCCTTGAGATGGGAGAATCATTTGGAATTCTTCTGCATGAGATTTGTCTTTCCCTCCCCCCCATTTGTTTATCCAATTATTTATGTATATCCGTATGGACTCATACATAATTTATTTTATGCTTTGGCTTATAATCCAGTATTACCTTGTGTAGTAGTAGCAGTAACAGTAGTAGAAGTAGTTAGTAGTAGTAGTGGTGGTTGTAGTGTTTTGTATAAATTGTTTCAGTTTTGGCCATTGGGAGTTCTTTCATTTGGCTTTTGTGTCCTTTTAACGTATCTTCAGTCTCTTGTTTTTTGAGCACTTCTTTACTCTCTGGCACTACAAGGCTCATATTATATTCTTCCTGCCCTAACACTAGAATTAGCCATTTCAGCAATGAGCCTTGATTACTTTATTGAAAAATGGCATTAGAAACCAAGAGCTTAGTTCTGGATGTCCCCATTCCCATGGGGGTGTCATTGCTGTTAGGCCCTCTCAGTGAACAGAGCTAGGAAATATATGTGTGTATACTAACTTGTGTATACCCACATATCTATGATATTTATCTCTATGTTATATATATATATTTCTAT
This sequence comes from Equus caballus, assembly GCF_041296265.1. Classification (NCBI taxonomy): domain Eukaryota; kingdom Metazoa; phylum Chordata; class Mammalia; order Perissodactyla; family Equidae; genus Equus; species Equus caballus. The sequence continues at coordinate 70,242,010 of NC_091701.1, read as the reverse complement.
TTTAAGCTAAACATAGACTCATATGATGTCTCCAATTCTAATTTAGTGCCCTGTGATTTATTCTAGCCTTCCCCTTTGCTTATCTGTAAACTCCCACTCCAACATAAGCTACCTGGCTCCCACAATCCTCCATCCATTGACTTAGTTGTTTATTCCTGGTATACGTGTATTATGGTTTCAGAATTGTTAGCTCATATCCCCATGGGAAACACTTTTCCAACTAGAGTACAGTGCTTATATACAGTTCCTTTTATCTTTAATCTTATACTCTCTACTCATTTCTGTGCCCCCCCATTCCATTCAATGAGGTGTCATACATTTATAATTTGATTAAGTTCTTTTATCGAAGCCTACATTCCATGCTGGGGTGCCTCAATCTCCTAACTGATTCTTTAAATTTGCATACACTGACTTGCACTCTTTGTGCTATGAGGTTCTACAGATTTTGACAAACATACAGCGTCATGTACCCATCACTATATTATCACACTGAATAGTTTCACCTACCTAAAATATCCTCTATGCTTCATGTATTCAAACCCCACTCTCCTTCCTAAACCCCTGGCTTTTGATCTGTTTCTCATCTCTATAGTTTTTCCCTTTTCAAAATGTCATACAAATAGAACCATTTAGTATGTAGTCTTTTCAGATTTTTTTCCCACTTAGCAACACACATTTAAGATTCATCCAAGCTGTTGTGTGAATTCATTCCTTTTTATTGCCAAATAATATTCCTTTGTATGAATGTACCACAGTTTATCCGCTCATATATTGAAGGGCATACTGGTTGATTCCAGCATTTGGCAATTATGAATAAAGCAGCTATAAACACGTGTGTGTAAGTTTTGACTTAAAATAACTTTTCAGGTCAGTTTGGTAAATACCTAGGACTATAATTGCTAGGATCACAACTGTTTTGGTAAAACTACATCTAGGATGATAAGAGATTGCCAGACTTTCCAGGGTCTCGCTTCTTCGATGACACTTTTACCTCTCACAATTACCTAGTGAAGAAATTATTCTTTGAACAACAGAAACACTGGGGCTCACATATTAAAGCAATGACTCAATTTGCTAGCAAAATAACTATTGAATAGTAGCAAAGCAGACAAAAGTAAAATCAACTGAAATTAAATACGTTTCAATAGTACCTGTTTAAAACCTTATTGAACTAAGAGAGGAACCAAAGAGAATTTGGTCATTATATTAATCCAAAGCCAAATATTATATTTAAAAAAATCATTTCTTTTACATGCACTGCTACCTACTACAATAGCCCCTGTGGTAGAGTGGGTTAAAATACTGCCAAATACCTGAAAAATATTTCATTCTCTGGACAATCACTTATACAATACTACAGCAATATTTCTGATGAAGAAAAGTGTTTTGTAGGTGATATTTCTCTGAAAAGAGCAGTTTGGACTATCTGTGAAGAGCTGCAATATATTGAACTATGTACCCAGCAACTTACTTCACTCCCTAGGATTGTTTGGCAGCCCAGCAGAGGTAAGCTGCAGTCAATCTATACCTGCCAGGAAGCATGTAATTGCAGAGGAAATTCTTACTGTAGATTGTTACAGCCATTCGTAACACATATAACCCCTGCCAGAACACATGTACACCATGAAAATGAATTTGACTGTATTCATTTTTAACTAGTAAAAAAAAAAATGTACCTGTTAAGTATCACCTTCTTTATTTTAAATTCATAAAAGGTTGGCTAATATGTGGTATTCAACTCATATATTTTTCAAAATTAACCAGTAGAAATCCTCTTCCTCACAATTGCAAGTAATTGATTTTGTAATTACGGGAATATATTTATTTTGTAATATGTGCCAGACACTGTTATGTCCTTTGCATTCATTATCTTATTTAATCTTTTAACCATCCTATAAGGCAAATACTACTCCCTTTAATAGAAGAGAAAATTGAGGCCCATAGAGGCTAAATTCATTGCTCATTTTGCACAGCTAGAAAGTGGTAGGTATGTCTGTTTTGAAAGCAAATTGAATTCTTGTCTCCATCTTATAATTTTGCTAAGTGTACCGAGTATGCTGCAGAATACATAATAGATTACCTTGATTTATAGACAATTACTTGGGAAATAAAATGGACTTGTTAACTTTTCTCGGTTTTGATTTTCTGTGATTCCTGAGCTCAGTTTTCTGGAGTCATACCTACTTATTTAGAAAAACGTTGAAACGTGGAAAAACCAAAGTTCTCTCCATTCCTTACTACTTCTCTCCTTTCCTTCTTTACTTCTTCCCTCACTTTTTCCTCTTTTCATCTTTCTATTCTTCAAAATTCTCTCATTTTGTTAATTATAAATAATTTTAAATCTTGATACAGTGTTTGTCTACCTTGAGCTAATAACATAGTTGGGGAGAAAAAGCTTACAAATGTTTTATAATTTCCTGAATCAAAGTAGATAAAGTATAATTATGACAGTTTAGTGTTGACTCATGAATACATAAGTAGAGATATGGAACAGGACAGAGGGCCAAAGACTCTATGAACAAATATGAAACAAAATGACTCCTGAGAGATATAGCACAACAAATCACTGAAGAAAGATAGATTCTTATATTAATTTAGCTGGAACATCCCCTCCCCTTGAGAAAAATCAAAACCATATTTCTATTCAAACTAGATAAAAAATAAAACTTTGTATGAATTAGATATGATATATATGTAAAAGGCAATCCTTTAAATTTCAGAAGAAAATATAAGGGGATATGTTTATGACTACACAGTATGAAAGGAATTTAAAACAAAGCGAGAAAGATGAAGTCATTAAAGACATTATTGAAAAAGGTGATTAAGATAAAATTAAAAATATCCGTATAGTAAACAAAGTCAAAAGGCTAGTCACAAATTTCGAGAAGATGATCACAGCACAGCACAAAACTCTAAGTAGAATTGATGTCAATAATAAAACTCTGAAAAATCAATAAGAAATGAAACAAATTACCCAATAGAACATGGGTAAAACCAATGAGAAGGCAAATCATAGAAAATAAATTTGAGTAACCAATATACTTAAATATTCTTAGTTTTATTAGTAATCAGAGTTGGAAAACCAGAAAAACTATACAACCATGGGATACCATATGGCACCCATAAATCTGAAAATAATGTGTATTCTGTCAATTCTACAAGTGTTAGCAAACATATAGAAAGATGAATACTTGCATCCTGCAATAGAAATATAAATTGAATCAAGTACTTTGGAAAGTAGTTTGGAATTATCCAGTAAAATTGAAGATGCATGTACTCAATTGTCTTGTAATTCTACTCCTGTACATATCCTGTAGAAAAATTATTGCACATGTGCACAAGAAGATGCTCCTGAAACATAAGGCAGAAGGTCACATCAGGAGATTGGGTTTTTAAAAACACACAGGTAACTAGGTCCAGCTTTTTCTGTCAGCTTCACCATAGATGTTTGCTTTTGTGGCTACCTAGAGGCATTCCTTGAGCCTCTTGACACTGACTGGTTCCTTTGTTTTTCTTATGTTACTTAGCAATACCCATAACCACTTCAGTGGGATTTCATGGAGTTCTTTCTTTTTGCACAGACATTGCTTCTTAGCATTTTATTAGCACTGCAAGTAATGGTCTGTCGTTGCTAATCAAAGGCCAAGGAGAGATTTGGTTATCTGTCTGGTTCAGAATGGCAGACAATTATGAAAGAAAGATAATAATTAAAAACATAATACTGGAACTTAAAATTAACTTTGCGATTATCTAGTCAAAATGATTGTCAAATTACAATTATTAGAATCTCAGGATTCTTGAGAGGCACCATCAGGAGTGACTGCTCGGCTCATTCAAAGTATCATTGCCTTCAAGTGTCTGATATATTTGAATCTTATGTTTTGAAGAAGACTGTTGAAAAAAGTTTTAAACCACTAATTTGCACAATGCTCTCCTAATGTTTGTGAGAAAACCAATAGAATCTGAGTGAAATGAAGAGATAAAAAGAAGTTTATTCAGGTTTCACAGTGGAGTAAGGAGAGCAAGAATCATATCCTATGACAAATATTTAGGAGAAATGGGACTATTTAATCCACAGAAGCAAAGACTTTTGGTGGAAAGGGTATGTTGCCTTATTTATCTGGCTCTTATGAACAGAGCTTTAAATGTATTTTTAATCCCCAAGGGAACATAAGCTACAGATGAATAGAACTTTTCCTTTCTAATTGTAAGACCTGTCAAGAGTAGATGAGCAGTATTGGATGGTGATTGTTGGCCTGTCATTGGATTTTGAGCATTGGCTGTGCATCCGCTTGGTAGCTATATGATATGGTAGAGATTCCATGGCAGTGCAACTTTGTTAAAATTTATATTTACATTTCCCACAGATAAAATGCATATTTCTCACAGCAGAAATATGCTTTACTCTTCTGTCATACCCAAGGAGAATGCTGCTTGTGTCCTTCCAAGCTTGAAGAAAAGCATTATATTAAGTGAAGCCTGCATGCAATGATTGAACCTGTTTGAATAATCTCCCTGAGTTATTTGACCTTAATAAATACATATACAGATTTTGTAAAGGTCCCATCGCCTAAATCATTCGACAGAATTTATTTTCTTAAACCACCATTCTCATTCTATTATTTCCTGACTCAGAACACTTAAATGATTCAATTGTTCAGAGGAAAAAGCTCAAGTTACTTACTGTGGCATTCAAGGTCTACCACTGGAAAATTACTTTTCTAAAAATATTCCCACTAATTATCAGCATGAATACTTTGCTCCTACACAATAGCCCACCCATAGTCCCTCAGATAAATCTTGCTCGTGTTCACTTCTCTATTTTTATCTCTATTACTTACTATATTTCTATCTCTACTTCCATCTCTACATCTATCTCCGTCTCTAAATCTCTCTCTTGCTCTCTCTGTATTCCTACACTTGATACATGAGTGGATGCTCATCTCAGACCCTTGCCGTTTCCTACTTCTTTACCTCGAGTTCCTCTAGGCTTTTTTCCTGGGTATATTTTTCTTCTATTGTTATTCTGTCTCTTTAAGCAAGTTTTCTCTTTCTGGATCTTCAAATATCACCTAAATGCTGATGTATCACAAATTTATATTTCCAGCCATAGCTTCACAACCGAGGTCCAGCTGCCTACTTCTTATCTTCACTTGGAGGTCTCCCAGGTGGCTCATCAAGGTTAGAAGATATACCACTGCACCCTCAGTTTTCCTCCCCCAGAATTGTTTCTTCATAATGATTCCCATCTCTGAAAAGGAATCACCATTCACTCCTTCACTCAAGTCAAAAACCTACATGTTACACGTTTCATCATCATCCAATGTCTAGCTTTCAGCAAACTCCATTTATCTCCAAAACATATTTCAAATCTATCCACTTCTTTACATCTCTCCTGTCAACATCCTTGCCCAAGCAACTTTCATTGTGTGTCTGGAGTACTAAAATAGACTTATTTCTAGCAGTTTTATGAAGCTATAATTTAAATAGCGTAAAATTCACTCATTTTAAGTGTATAGTTCATTGATTTTTAGTAAATTTATAGAGTACTTAAACTATCACAATCCAATTTTAAACATTTCCATCACTCCATAAGGTTCCTTTGTGCTTCTTTCAAGTGAATTCCCACTCCTACCCTAGCACCAGTCAACTACTGATCTGCTTTGCTTTCATAGAATTAGCTTTTTTGGATATTCAACGTAAATGGAATTATATATTTTGTGTCTGACATTTCATGTGTCATATTTTTTGAAGTTCCTCCATGTTGTTTTATGTTCATTTTTTATTGTCAAATAGTATTCTCCTTTATGGATATATCACATTTGGCAGGACATTTGAATAGTACCCAGTTTTGACTGCTATGAAAACTTATGCATAATTTAAGTAATGCTGCTATGAATATTCATGTACAATTTATTGTGTGGATATAGGTTTCCACTTACCTTGGATAGATTCTTAGGAATGAAATTGCTAGGTAGTAGGTAAGATTATATTTAAATTTTTAAGAAATTGACAAAATATTTTCCCAAGTGGCCATACCATTTATATTCTAACCAAAAGTGTATGAGTGATCCAGATTGTCCACATCTACACCAATACTTGGTACTATTGGTGTTATGGGTTGAATTGTGTCCCCCTAAAAAAGAAGTGCTGATGTTCTTACCCCCAGCACCTCAGAATGTGACCATATTTGGAGATAGGGTCTTAACAGAGGTAATCAAGTTAAAATAAGAATATTAGGGTGAGCCCTAACCCGATATGATTGATGTACTTCAGGGAAAATTTGGGCACAAAGACAAGCATGTCCAGGGAGAAAGCCATGTGAAGATGAAGGCACAGATCTAAAAGCTTAGGAGAGATGCTTAGAACAGATTCTTCCCTCACAGCCTTCAAAAGGAAGCAACCCTGTGGAAACATTGATTTTGAACTCGTAGCCTCCGTAACTATTAGACAATAGGGATTTCTTTTGTTTCAGCCACCCAGTTTGTGGCACTTTGTTGTGGCAGCCCTAACAAACTAATAAAACTTGTCTTTTTGATTACCAGCATTCTAGCAAGTTTGTAAAGGTAGCTGGTTGTGGTTTCGCTTTGAGTTCTCCTAACATCTAACGGCATTGAGAATCTTTTCACGTGCTTATTAGGCACTCTTATAATTTCTTTAGTGAAATGTATTCTAAAACATTTTGCATCTTAAAATTGGGTTGTTTGTCCTATTATTGAGCTGGATTATTTCTTTTGTATTCATGATACAATCCTTTATCAGATATGTGATTTGTAATTATTTTCTTCTGGTTTGTGGCTTGGATTTTCATTTTCTTAATGATCTCGCCTTTTTTTTCACTGTTTAATTATTTTTGCTGTCTTTTAAGAAGCATCTTTATTGAGCTGTAACTGTTATATAATAAAATGTCCTTATTTGAAACGTATAATTTGATAAGTCTGAATATGTAAACACTCACGATACCATCACCACAATCAAGATAATTAACTTACACATCATCCCCAAAAGACTCCTTGGAATCCTTTTACTCCCTGGCCCTGCAACAATCCAAGACAAGTATTGATTTGTTCTCTGTCATTATTGATAAGGTCGGTATTTTCCAGAATCTTATATAAATGGAATCATGTAGTGTCTATACTCTTTTCGCAAGGGGAGAGTCAGGTTTCCTTCATTTATTATATTAATTTTGAGATTTATCCATATTGTTGAATTTATTGATAGCTCATTCTTTTTATTATAAGTAGCATTCCAGTGTACAAGTATACCACAATATGTTTATCATTCATATGTTGGTGGTACTCAACCAGTGATGTGTTCATAACCTGGGTCTCCTGGTGGGAAAAAAAAAAAAAAGCTCTGATTTATAGTGTGTGCTCATTTTCACATTGTAAATGCTCCCAACATGGCTGATTTCAACTGAATGGCAAAATTTCTGAGTTCTTAGCTCTCTCTGGTAGGAGCTGCCTCCACCACATACAATGTATACTTCCAACTACCGCCTATGTGTTTAAGAGGGAAGTGGTCCCCACTGCCAGCTCTAGGGAGACACCAGTTTGACTCAATCTAAGCAGCAGATCACACATCCCTACTGCTCCCAGTGTTAATTTAGTATACCTGATCCAGTCAGGACTAACCCTATATGACACACCACCAGCTGTCGTCTTCTAGGAAGGAAGTCTCTCTATCTTCTGATGAGCTATAAAAAGAGACATTATCTTTTACAGCTGACAAAGTAAAAACAAAAAAGCATATAGCCCTTGAAAGCTACAGACAAACAACTTTAATAAGAAAGAGAGCTAGTCTTAAGATGAAGCACACATTCTGTATGAAGAGATGGATATCAAAAGTGAGTGACTAAATGAATCCTTGCGTGCAACCCCCATTTTTCCAGACTTTCCAGATATGTGCACCAATAATTTGTTGATATGGTTTCAGAAAGTTTGGAGTAGGTTTTGCGATACTTTCAATTGAAAAATTCCTAAATGATATAGTGACAAATTCTAAGATAATTTGGAGCATAATTCTGATATTAGTGACTATCCTTTGAGGCTTGATAAAAGCTGGATATTGGATCATCATGTTTGCTTTTTTAATCACATAAAATTTGCCATGGGAGATTTTTGAAATTGTTAAACTGGGGAATTTAAAGCTTCATTTCTCTTTCACAAAGTCTGGCTCTTGCATTTAAAGACTGGTGTCAAGACCATTGTCTTTAAAATGAATTTCACTCATTTGGAAATTGGAAACCAAGAAGTTAACTTTTTCTGTAGTAAATCTCAGGTTCAGGGTTTATATTTAACTGTGAAAGGGTTTCTGTGTAGGAAGGAATCACCAAGAGTAAAACCAGATAGACTAATATATAAAAATATGCTGCTAAAAGTAAAAAGATATGTACATAGACGAATGACTAACTGGTGTGAAAATGATTCCTTATTTTACAAAAGGAAAAATTTTAGGATTTATGTGTCATGGTTGCACGTATATTCTCACACAGTTGAAAGATATTTTCTCCAGGTTCTTGACCCAAAGTTGTTTTCTTGCTTTCCAATTAAAAACAGATCTGATCCTCCTCACATTTCCTGTATACGTTCCTGACTTCCTTTGTCTATGAAGATCTATAACAATCTGACCAGATTTATTCTAATCTGGCTATTTGGCCTATCCATTTATTTAATCAGTATTCTAAGTTATATTACCTATGGAATAAAATGTAAAAACTACATTAACACGGTATCTCTACACACAAAAAAGGGTACAGAATTATTAATATAATAAAGTACATAGTTTAAAGAAGACAATGCAGTAAAAAATTGTGTGTGTATAGAGAGATGGCATATCAAAGAGTAAAAAGTGGCCACAAATTACAAAATCAGAGATTTCAATTAACCACCACATATTAATTAAATAATGGAGTTAATTTTGAATTAATTTTAGTGTGACTCTTCCCGATTATCAGTACTTTCCACGAGCATTAGCTACTTTCCATCACTCCCTGTTTTCCTCAAAGCTCTCACTCCACATTCACAGCAATGAATTCATGGCAAAAACATCTAGGAGTCAGAGCTGGGTGAAAGTGAAGATGCAGGATTAGTTTCCAATTGCTGTTGTAACAAATCACCACAAATTTAGTGATTTAAAACAACGCAAATTCATTATCTTATAGTTCTGGAGTGTCAGGACTATAGTTCTTAAAGTGTCACCCAGGCTGGTGCCTTCTGGAGGCTCTGAAAGAAGATTCCACTTCCACTTCCTTGCCTTTTTCATTTTTTAAAGGCCCCCTGTGTTCCTTGTCCCATGGCCCCTTCCTCCGTCTTTAGTGCTAGCAGTCAGCATAATCACATCTCCTTCACAGCCTCTGCTCTGCCGTCATGTCACCTTTTCTGACTCTGATCCTCCTGCCTTCCTTTTATAAGGACCCTAGGGTAATCTCGGAGAATCTCCTCAGCTCAATAGTCGGGATTTAATCATGTCTCAATGTCTCTTTTGTCATGTAAGGTATTTACAGGTTTCAGAGATTAGGGCATGGCCATCTTTGGGGGGCCATTATTAAGCCTACCATGGATGCTAAGTGATTATACCTTCTTAATTTCATCTGAACTCTGAAGGGAAAACTGTCAAGCTATCTCAGTGTTTACTAGGCCCAAGCAATTCTTATTTCTCTTATATTACCTTTTACCCAAATGTTTTCTAGTCTTCAAGGTCAAGTCTGTATCATCTCTTCTAACAAGCCTTTCCTAACTGTGCAGCCCACAGTGATTTGTTTCTATTTTGAAAACATCTAGCACCTATTACAATTATTTATCTGAACTTTTTCATGCATTATCTTGAATTGCTCTTATTATTTTGTCCTCCATTTTCAAATTGACTGTGAATTGCTTAGATGAGTTGTCCAATTTTCTTTGGCATTTGTTTTTCATGTCTTTCCTATAGTACTATGTACATAATAGGTGCTAAGTTTTTACTAGCTAATTTTAAGTATACACGTTTAAGAAAAAATAATTAACTGTAATCCATGCCATGAAAGTGAATACTTTCTTTTCTTTTTAATTTTATCTCTTATAATTCATGTTCCTCCATCCATAAAGTACCACAGATTGTAACTGCTAAAATGTGGAGAGCATATCTTATAGTAGACAGAATCTAGTAAATTGACTTTCACAGGTTCTAGGTTTTATAAAATAGCCTTTGAATGCTATGAATCTCCTTTTATCAAAATCTATGACTATAATAGCATGAAAATTATTTTTAAGAAAATCACCTACAATTTCTTTGTTTTCCTTTCATCCCCCCGTGTATATTTTTTTCTATTAAAAAAATATATACATATACAATGAATTTCCCCTTGGAAAAGCATTAGTGGCATCAAATTGAACTAATATTTATGTTAGTTTTGAGGATATTTATGCATATACAATTTTATCTATTACTGAAAGAAACGTTTTATGGTAGATAAATGTTAGAAAATATTTTTGTCACTTGTGTTAAGCAAATTCTCAAATATTTCCTAACTGTTTACTTCTAAATGTAAATTAAAAGGACTTTTGAAGAAAGACTACTTATTTTTCATCCAGGTATTCATGTGGATTTTATCTAAATGTTATTTTCCAGAACCATTTTATAGCTATAAGAATCCCTTTTAAAATAGTCTTTTTTGTTTTCAAGCCTCATTTCTCTAGGTACCATCAGTCTAAGTTCTCAATTACTTAAATGTGGCTGAAAATTTCAAGGTGATAAGGTTCAGTTGTACCTTAATGTGGATAAACACCTCAATTCCAAGAACTAGGCATCCCCTGGAGCTGACTGCGGATGAAGGGGCAATTTAACAGCGCAGAAGAATTATCTACTTATATTATACATAAAATATACAGTGCACAAAAATTTGAACTCTGATCTCTTACCGTGAGAATTTAGTTCATTAACTCACCACACTGACGGCACAAATCTCTTGATACTGGAATACGCTAGAGAGAATCATACAGTAATGCATATTATAGTGATTTGCTGTCGAGCAAAGGGAAGTTTTCCTCAATTTCAGCCATGTAACCACACTGTATTACTGCACGCAGGATTCTTCTCAGCATTTTACCTCTGAAATAAACATGAGGGCAACTCCCATAAAAATGATTTATTTTCTTTTTTAAAGAACATGCTTATCATAAACTAGCATACTATAGCATGTTGGAGAGGAAGTATGGTTTCGTTTCCAGTAAGAATGGAACAATCCACTCTGCCTTATTATATTTATGCTAAGCTTTGTAGAAAATGTAAGAGTTAGTTTTATGGTCCTGTCAAGAGCAGGAGATGCAAAAAGGAAAAGAATAATCCACAGACCTCCAGAATTTGACATCGATTGTCATTGTTAGGTTTTAGTTTCCAGGCCTTTTATGCCCATTCCGTTCATGAAAAGAAAGAAATATGTCAGAAAGGCAATTTCAGTTGTTTTATATTAGCTTGTGCTGATGGTGTAACTTAACATGGAAAGTTTGTGATTCTTCTCAAATTCACTGCTTAGAATTTATGTCCCTGATGTTTTCAGTAAAATAGCTAGTTAAAAGAAATTTGTAAAATGAGTGAAAAAAACTTTGAATATATTTGACAAATGTTGGGTTTGACTTTTTCCCCTCTTAATTTGGGTAAGAACTTCTCTTAATGCACAGAATATGTTGGTATATTTTAATATTGATGGGATCTCATAATTTAAAGACATTTATAAATCACGTTAGCAATAGTTAGAATGAAAAGAAAGTTTTCCCAATTCTTAGAACAGGATTTCTCAGAGACTAAAGAAATGAAGTAAATTGAGGCTTGCTTTATTTTTCTCTATTGAAAACAGAGCTTACGTTTTCATGCATATGGCTGTTTTTTATTAAATGATATTTGAAGATGTTTTCCATATCTGTGTTTTATTTATGCGCAGAACCAACTTAAATGTATATTACTGGTTTTTGAGAGGAACACTCTTCTTGTCTGATAAGAATGTCCAGAGTAACAGAGTAAGCAAGTCATAGTGGACAGAATGTTGGGCATTCAAGATTAGGTAGTCGTAAAACCTAGACATAATGACATGTTGAACACGAAGCTCTTGAATTGAATATAACATGGGAATGCTAGAATAAGATGGCATCATATAAGCAAATTTCTTTTAGGTATTAACAGTTATATTAAATTTCAAATATTTTGGGGATTTAATTTTTAGATTTTGCTCTACAGTTTATGTGAACCCCTAAGATAATGGCAGTTTCTTTTAATGTTTTTCCCTAAAAAAGGAAAAATAGAGGAGTTTGTTGACGATTTTTTATTTGTACTTCTATTTAGTGTTTGGATGTAGCTGGGGATTTTCCCCCTAAGATGAGTTAAAGAAAATTTGGGGGAATGATATAGTACTTCAAGATTTAGTTGATTTTCTGGGTTCCGCATTGAGTGGTATAAAATCAGTAAGGAATATGCTTCAAAATAAATGAATATTTTAACCCATATAAAAATTTGTTTTTGAGTGAAAACTAGCCCCCAAACAAATATCCACTCCAAACTAAAAGAATAATTTTTAAATATTCTAGGGAATTATATAGTATAGACAATATTAAAAATTACTCTAACAGTCATTTGGGTTAAGTTTTGTAAAATGAATGTATAACAGTTTGTTGGAGAACTATAGGCATGTAGACTGTCAAAATCAGAAGTGTGTCTACAGTCTTATCATGAAAATTTTTTTCCATACCTCCAAAAGGCCATTTTGCCAACTTGTTAACACTGGGAATAGTGTGGCATATGTTAAATAATGTTGATTAATTAACGCTAATTAAATGTTGATTAATTAATGAAGGTGAAGGCTTATAAAGTTATCTTCCATTTCTGAGCCTCATAATTTTTTATAATTTAAGTAAATATAAAATTTATGTAATTAGTATTTCTATCTAACTATAAAATCTCGTGAGTCATTTTACTTCCATGTGTGAGCTATTGTTTTAGTAGGTAAAAATATGGTATTAATAATACTACTGTGCCAGAATTAATGTTTTCATGCATATGACTCTCTGTTTTATTAAAAGATATTTAAGGATTTTCACATTTACCTAAGGATATTCAGAAGAAGCTCTCTTCCTAGAACAACAGTTTTCATTAAATTGACAAATATTTATTGCGTACATAAGTGTGTGTCCAGAACTTTGTAAAATCCTGGATTTGCAGCTATGAGTAAGAAAAAAAACGTCCTCTTCTCATGGGAATGCATGTGTGTGAAAAGTGTGATGAATATTATTAAGAGGAAGAACAGAGTTACAAGAGAGATGTATAACAAGAGAATATAACGAAAGAAATTAATCTAGTCTGGTTAGGGAGGAAGAAGTGGTTAAGGACCCATCTCTTAGGAAAAGAAAAATTAAACAGAGACTTATTGCATATGTAAATATGACAAAGATTGCTTGACCAAACTTTAGTGAGGTTCCTGAAACTTCTCCTCGGTCCATCTGTGCACTTCCTTATAAAATCCAGTTTTAGCAAGAACCTTGATAAATCAGTTTAACCAGAACCCCCACCCCTCAATAGCTGATCAGCCTCCCTATCTGATTGGGCTCCTCATGCTCCATCATCCCCCAGGTGACTTCTGATCACCCTGGCCTGCCTTCAGCAAGAATCCAGTTAGGTGGGGTTAGCTACAACCTCCTTACCCCTTGTGTTTCCCCTTGGTAATTTTCCATCCATTGAACCTCACCCTGCTCCTTGGCTATAAGTTCCCACTTGCCCTTGCTATATTCAGAGTTGAGCCCAATCTCTCTTCCCACCGTAAAATCCTGTTGTGGTGCCTATATGTAGCGCCATGGTCCTGAACGAAGTCTGCCTTACCATCTTTAACAAGTGTCATGGAAAAATTTCTTTCTTTTGCAGGTATTAGCCAAGCAAAGAGGAATATAATGCTGTTTCAGAGAGAATAGATTATTTAAAGGCTAGAAGTGGAAGGTAACTTGGTGAACTCACAAAGAGAGAACTCCAGGAGATATTAAGAAGTGAGAATACAGAGGCAAAAGAGCCAAGAGTTGAATAATTATGTAAGTCGTCTTAAGAAGCTAGAAATGAATCCTAAGATAAGAAATTGAAAGGTGTTGTTGAAAGTTTGATATAATCCCATGTTTGTTTCATCACATTCTCTGATTTTTTTTTTTTAAAGATTTAATTTTTTCCTTTTTCTCCCCAAAGCTCCCCAGTACATAGTTGTATATTCTTCGTTGTGGGTCCTTCTAGTTGTGGCATGTGGGACGCTGCCTCAGCGTGGTTTGATGAGCAGTACCATGTCCGCGCCCAGGATTCAAACCAAGGAAACACTGGGCCGCCTGCAGCGGAGCTGGCGAACTTAACCACTCGGCCACGGGGCCAGCCCCACACATCCTCTGATTTTTGATGAGCATCGTCATTTACCAAGATTGTATCCAAGTCTTCTACAGTTATTAGCTTTAATAGTTGAGAATGTAAAAAGGAATTTTTGGCATTGCCTCTCTAGATATACATTTAGAAAGTCATTTCCGGTTGAGTTTGAGGTTCAGTATTTCTGATGCTCTCTACCACAGTGTACTAGTTTCTTAGGGGTGCAGTAACAAAGTACCACAAACTAGGTGGCTGAAAACAACAGAAATTTCTTATCTCAGAGTTCTCGAGGCTAGGAGTCAGAGATCAAGGTGCCCCCTAGGAAAACTGTAGAGAAATCCTTTCTTACCTCTGCCTAGCTTCTGGCGGTTTGCCAGCAACCTTTCACAGTCCTTGGCTTGCAGCCGCATAATTCCAATTTTTATCTTTATAGTCAGGTGATGTTCTCCCTGTGTGTCTCTATGTCTTCACATAGCCATCTTCTTCTAAGAACACCAGTCATATCGGATTAGTTCCCACTCTACTCCAGTGTGACCTCTTCTTAACTAATTACATCTGCAATAATCCTGCTTCCAAACAAGTCATATTCAGTATACTGAGGGACTTCCTACCGGGACGCCAACATATCTTTTTTGGGGGACACAATTCAACTCATCATAGTAAGAACATTCTATCTATTTACACTGTTCTTGAATTACTGTGACTATAATAGCAATTTTATAGACATATGAAGTTATGTACTTGGAGATGAGCAAGAATGCCTTATACCACAAACTGTTAGAAATATCACTAGAAACAAGAAATCCAAATAGTGTAGAAATGTTCTTTTAATCCCTTCTCCTTCTCAGTCATACTAAATTTCATGACAATTATTATGAAAGATAATTGGAAACATGTGCATGGTATTATACACATCAAGCTAAAGTAGATTACAGACATTATGGACGGAATAATACTTAAAGAAGGATATTGGCTCTGGAAATTTGGAGTGAAAATGACATTATTTTTTAACCTCTATTCATGAGACATACTGAGAACATAAGGTCAAGGTATATCTCTATTTATGAGTTATAAGAAGATTCCTAAAGTAGAAGCTATGAAGATAGAATAACATTGAAAATATGGTGATTAAATTACACTTGTAAGTGTTATTCATTTTCAATGGCATCGAAAAGACTTTTTCAAATGAAGTATTCTACTCAATGATTAAGGATTTCATCAGAATTCTTCTAACAACATACTAAGGTTAATATTCTCATCGAGAGGGTTCTAAGAAAGAAAATTCCTCCTCACAGTGATTTACTATCCTATTAGTTTTCTTATCAAAAATATACACATGACTATTAGTATCTCACTTAGTGCAGAGATTAAGATTCTTACTGTCAAGAAGATTCAAATACAGTTTAATGTCAGATCTTCATTGTGGAAAATAGTTGAGCTTCACTGGTTAGTAGACAAAGTTCTTAATTCTCAACTGGAAAAGAAACCGAATAGTAGCTCTGGCCATGAGAAAAACTCAATAAAAATGTAATAGATTTTTCATCCAAACTTGGGTTGGAATTCTATCTTTATGCCTACCAGCTCTAGCAGATACCTTTGGGTTTTGTCTGCGTAACAGCCGCTCCTCTCCCCCTTCTTTTGATAACAGCATTTTAGTTGAGTTCTGGTTTGCCAGCCTTATCCCATTAATTCAGTTTTGGTGGGACTGCTATTCAAAGTACTCTGCTATCCCCTAGCCAATGATTGGATATATGATGAAAGCAAGACTATTTGACCCCTACCCCTTAGTAAATTAAATCTTGAGTGACAGAAAGAATGGACCTTTTTCACCCCAAAGGTAGAGTCTTTAGGAGACCAATGATTAATTCTGGCTGCCTGACTCTGTGTAGGCTTAGGCTCCCATCCTTAATGGAGAAATTTCCCACCTTTCTGCTCTCTTCTGTGAGTTATCTTATTTCCTTCTTACATCTTTTACTAAAGTTAGTCAAAGTTATTGTCAGTTATTTGCAACAATAATGATGACGACAACAATTTTAAAAATCCTCTATTTGATCACGCTGTTTGGTGTTGGGAAAAGTATATACGTTTGTTAAGTTTCAATTTCTTCATCCTTATAATAAAAAAAAGAACTATTCACGTTTCAAATTGGCTGTAAGAAATAAATGAGATTGTTTATATAAAGCTTCCAGGACAATGACTGGCAAGTAATCCAAACATAATATTCTCTTCTGCATTCCTTTCTTCCATACTCTTAAGTCAAGTAAATGCTACCTATTGGGGAAAAAAACAGTTATTTTAACTATTTATACATTGTATTAATTCCCACTTATACACATACACACATTCTATTGGTCTTGTTTTTCCAGAGAACTCTAACATAGATTTTATTCAATACAACTGGTGTCCTTGTAAGAAGAGGAAATTTGGTCACACACATGCACAGAGAGAATATGATATGAAGACACAGGGAGAATACAGCCATCCACAAGGCAAGGAGAGAAGCCTCAGAAGACATCAAACCTGCCAGCAGCTTGATCACAGATGTCTAGCCTCCAGAATTGTGAGAATATACATTTCTGATGTTTAAACTACCCAGTCTGTGGTACTTTGTTACAGCAGTCCTGGTAAACTAATACAGATTTTGGTAACAGGAAATGGGGTGCTGCTGTAACAAATACCCAAAACTGTGGAAGCAGCTTTGGAACTGGGTGATGAAAAGAGGCTGGAAGAGTTTCGAGGTGCATGTTAGAAAAACCCTAGATTGTCTTGAATATATTGTTGGTAGAAATATGGATATTAAAGGTGATCCTGGTGAGGGCTCATAAAGAAAAGAGGAGAGCATAGAGAAAGTTTCTATCATCTTAGAGAACCCATATATCATCATGGACAGAATGCTGGTGGAAATGTGAATGCTAAAGGTTCTTCTGGTGAGGTCTAAGATGGATATGAGAGACACATCATAGGAAACTGCAAGGAAGTTAATCCTTGTTATAAAGTGGCAAAGAACTTGGCCTAATTGTGTTTAGTGTTTTGTGAAAAGTAGAGCTTATAAGTTATGAGCTTAGATATTCAGATGAGATTTCTAAGCAATGTGTTGAAGGTATTGTCTGGTTTCTTTGCTGCTTATGGCAAAATGTGAGAGGAGAGAAATAAATTGCAGAAGAGCTTGTTAAGCAAAAAGGCACCAGAACTTGAAGATTTGGAAAATTTGCAGCTGATGCGTGTTGTAGAAACTGAGAAAGTATGTTTTGGAAGGAACACCGAAGTTGTAAAGTGACTCATTTGCTAAAGAGTTTACAGGTTTGGCTCATGAATCCAATCAGCCACCTCAGCAGAAGCCAGGAATACAGATGAGATTATTCAGGAAATATCTGTGGAGAACCCTATTGTCCGATCATTTGGAACCTCATGATTTGCATGGGAAGCCAACGAGATTTTTGAGAATTGAGTAACAGTGGAAACACTACCGGCTTGGCTTGAGTGGGACAGAAATGGGATGAAATGAAGGAAGCCTGTTGGACTTCTGATATTCTACAGGATTGGCCAATAGAGCTATTTGGCTGTGAACATGAGTTATCCTTCAAGAAAATGGAAGAATGACTGGGGAGACAGCTCAGAATTTGGCAAGGCTGCCACTGCCACCATGGGCCCAGGCCTGCAGGACAATGATGATTCCTGCGCCTTAAAATCCAAATGAATTTTCCCCGCTAAGTTTTGGACTTGCTTGGGATCCATGCCCCATTTATTCTTTCCAATTTCTACCTTTTGGAATGAGAATGTCTATTCTGTGCCTATCCTATTGCCACATTGGAATGAATGAAGAAAATGATTTGGTAGCTATAGGTTGTACTTGTATAATCCTGCTTTTCTTCTCAATTCCAATAGCCACAGGTATCCTTGAAGCATTATGTTACTAAAATTACTTCTCGCTAATCTTCCTATTGAATGGATCACCTTTCAATTCCAAACTCTTTAGTGGTAACAAATCTTTTCACAAGTTAAATCTTCCCATCATTGCCATTAAAGCTTTCTAGTAAAGCTTATTTCATATCTAGCTAGTATTCTTTCTCTGTGTTGCAACAGTCACACTATTTCCTCCAGAGCAGAGAGAATATATTTGCTCTTATTTTTATATAACTCAGTGTGTCCCACTTGCCTATTATAAAATACACCATTTCTGGTTTCTTCAGTGTGCTCATTTATAATGATATAAAAGAAAGGAAATAGATAAATATGAAAAACAGCAACAATCTAAGTCAAGAAAAGGCAAAAATTAAAATGTTGTCAATATGATTATGTGCTCCCTGATGGATGTTTACATAACTCACTGGAAACTGACGGTTATATTTTTCAAAACATCCTAGGAACTTCTTGCTTGGATTGAGATGCGCTTTGAGTTTGACTAGTGATAAGTACAAAGAGTGAAAATTTTGTTTTGGAGAGTAGAATTGTTCTTCCATAGGTACGTTTATTTTCTCAACTATGACTTTAGAAAATTCTGTTGAGTTGTTCTTACAAGTGTGCTTTTCTTTCAGTGTTTTAATTTGTTTGTGTAGCTGCTTTAATAAAATAATTTACTAATTATAATCTAGATCCCATGTTTACAGAGACATTTTGGATGGATATGCTTTAGAGAGTGAATAAACAAACAAAAATCTAAATATACATAATGTATGAGTAAAATGAAAACATAAAATAAAATATGTTCTACTTAGTTTACATACATTTGTGTGATTTTTTAAATTAAAAGTTCTCTTAAATCTAAATATTACCGTGACTAGATGACGTTTAAAATGTAGAAATGTTTACTTAATACTATCCCAAACTCCTGGACCCCTTAAAAAGCTTAAAGATTAGGTAAAACCAAGCAAAAGGTGGACACTTTACAGTTTTATTAGGCATGTTTATCAAACCATGGGAACACAACTTCAGATTTCTTAATTGGAAGGCATGAATGTTAAATATTAATATTTATTTATATTAAAATTAGATAAAAGAATGCAATTGTTTACTTTCAAACCATCTGATAACATGTGAATGCGTAAGTGCTGAATTTGTATGTCCACATACGTAATAAAAGAACAAAATTTAGAAGTCATAGGACTAGGGTTGTTAGTCTACCATAAAGAGCTTTGAGACGATTCAAATTCTGAAAGAAATAGATTCTACATCTAAATTTCCCTTTGCCTTTAACCGGCATTTCATCCTTGACATTTTGTTTGAAACTTTGGACATTTTGCATACGTTGACTCTTTACATCTGAAACACAGAGTAGATTTTATTGTAAGGACATTGAAAGTCTATAGCTTAGAAAATTCAATCATTAATATAATTTGATGAATAACTCTAATGAAGAGAAATTGTTGCTGCCAAAATTAATAATTAGAAGTATCGTTAATCACTTTATTTGCCTTGTAGATGAATTCACAGTAGGAATATATTTATGATAAGAAAAAGACAAAGATGCTTGTGCATAGTTTATATTTATAAATAAGTATAATGTTTAGTAAAGAAATTAATTGTCATTTAGAGATTTTCTAGAGCATGTATATGGTAACATTTTTATTGAAACATTCATCAGCAAATGTTCTCCGTCTGGATTAGCACAGCACTTATTTTGAGGTCTAATCTCTTGGAAAGGCTTCGGTATACACATATATGTATATGTATTTATCCAAGAAAAAAATGTTGTAGAATAATTCATCGTGTTTTTTCCTCTTCTGCTTCCTTCTTTTCACAGGTCAATTGACACACAAAATGGGTAAGACTTTCTATCCTCCTCATCATTCCCTGTCTAATTCTCTCTGGCCTTCATTGTTGTGTTCAGTCAGAATTATCACTAAGTGTATTTTCAACTCTCTGACCACTTTAAAGCTACAGAATAACGTGAGTATGTGATCTTAAGCTGGTTTATTTCAATATTACTTGTATACTCTGAAAAAACTCTCTGACCACTTTAAAGCTACAGAATAATGTCATTATGTGACTCTTAAATTGGTTTATTTGACTATTACTTGTATACTCTGAAAATTGATAAATTGACACAAATTCAGCAAAAAGACTCAATCAAGTTTTAAAACCAAATTTTGTAAATTTCTCAAGAATTTGTTAAGCAAATTACGATGAAATCTTGCTATTGCATTATTTTTTCTTGAGTGGAATTCAGTATAAAGCATTAGAAACCCTCCAACCACTAACTATTGGAATATCTAGAGTGAGTCTTTGCAAACACATTTTTACTAGGGGTATTTTTTGGAATATTCTTTCAGCAGTTTTATTTAGAAAAGGATTAAGATAAATAACAGTAATATAAATATAAAGTATTTTTTCATGAATCGCTTTTGTGTTTCTCTTTTAGAATTGTTAAATCTAGAGATTTGAAAAATACTTTCATAGCAATATATTGATTTTTTTCTGCACTTGGGTGATTTCGTTAAGTCATTTTGCAATTGGATGGATTCCTGAACTCATTCATTTGACATACAAATGAATTGAAGTCTGGTGAATTGGAGCAAAATTGTTTTAATATTTATTCTGAATCATTAATCAGATTTGCATACAAGGGTGATGATAAAATAAAACCCAATAGATCAAGTCGATGTCCACGCACATACTGGACTGCATTTGCTAATTTGTCCTAAGATGGTTAACATTAAATATAGTCACAGCACCTGCCTACACAAAGCACTACATAACAATTGTCAGTAATCAAGTAAAGAATGGGATGCTTAAACTCATTCACATGAAATATTTTGAACAGCTCCTGGTTCCAATTAGTCGGTGCATAAATGTGCATAATTTTGTAGTCTGATTTGCTAAAAAGAATGTAATACGAAAACAACCTAGTTTTCAATAGATCCTTACAAAGTAAGTGATAGTAAGGCATCCTTACTCGACAAGGAAGCCGTGGTATACAGAGTGCCACGTTAATTTCAGTCTCCCTCTTCTGCCTTGTCAATCACACACAAAAGACAGCACAAATGGCTTTTTGAGAAGAGAGTGCAACGAAACAATAAAAATCCAATGCTAACAGAATCTATCAATTGTCAAACAATAAAATATTCAGAGCAATGAAAACAGTTGCCTGCCATTGGCAAGGGATGGAGGAGGGAAAACAATGTTTATTTCTCTGAGAGTACCAACCCAGGCTTGTGGTATCATGTTTTCTACAGGATGGACAAGTGTTTCTCAGAAAGACTTTTCACTTTTAAAAAAATTTCACCTAATGGGCAATGTATGCATTAGGTTGATTATTATATCGTGACAAGAGATATTTTAAAAGAATATAAAGTTTCTTTCATTTACTGTGAAAAGTCTGGCTTCTGGGTATTACTATAATTGGCTATATTGTGTTATGTAGATTGATCAATTCCAAATACATACATTTGCTTCAACAGGCAGCTATGCTTAAATAGAATTTTTCCTTCTGTGTGGAGAACAAAAAATCTTCTTATCCTCAGATCTCTGCCCAAGATGCTTGCTGATCACAGAATTTATTGTTAGCACCTTTAACAAATCTCTGTTTTCTTCTTTGGCCTGACGCCCTTGGGGACACATCTATGGATTAGAGAGATACTGCTGTGGGTGACTTTTGGTTGTTATTTAACTTTGATGCAGCTGAGACCTCTTTAACTAATGCTAGCTTGCTGACCTTTGGCTCCAAGTGGAAGAAATTCATTTGAAAATGAAATGCTTCTTGGAACATTCCCTAGTGTTAGAACCTTGATGTAAAAATGAATCGTTGTTTGCTCTCCATTGACCCCTGTTTTCAGTTGTACTCAATGACCTAACAGCATTTAAATAGCTATCATTTTCTCTTAAGACAAACTAGGGTTAAAATGAGCAGAGGCAGAATATTTGTTTCCTTATTAATTTTATTTGAAATGGTTCTTCAATTGACATCAATATAAATGTTCACTTTCTCTAAAATCTTTCCTTCTGTCTTATTCTAATAACTAACTAGAATCAGCTTATATATAACAAGTTAGATGCGCATTACCTTTTGAATTTCCATTTTTTCCTTTCAATTAAATGATAAGTAGATCCTCAGGATGAAGACAGGTTTGGTTACGGCAAGAAAATAAGATATTATTTTGTAATTCTATTTTGTAATAGAATAGAAAGAAACATATTTATTAATAGATATATGGAGATGAAAGGAAAGTGACCGGATGAAGGAAATCTACAGGGTAATATTTCAGCGCTTAGGGTAAATAACGAAACTTTTACTAATAAATTGCCTATGAGTTTAATATTATTGATATATTTTAGTACATTTGGTGCAACAAATAAAGGCTTTTCATGATAAAATTGCCCCTTTTGAGAAGATAAATTGCTTACATAATACCACCAATTTGTAGAGATGTAAGTTATTCTATCAGTCATTCTGCATTTCTGTCTTTTTTTTTATTCAATCAGTCACATAAATATGTGAAGTCCAGCATCCTTTACTGCATTTCAGACCATTGGATCCTTTGGCCACTCTAAGTAGCCAAAGGCCCAAAAGAGGTCATCCTGGGTCTTCCACCCACCTGACCATGATCTTGGCTCTGTGATAGTCCCGGTTCTTCAAGTGACCTCTTTTACACTCCCTAGACTCCAGGTGAAGTAAAATCCCCAGTGGCAAGGACTATGCTAACCTGGTAAGCTGTAACATGCTGCTTATGCATTTTTTGGGACATATTTAAAACAGCGGAGCATCCTGGGCCAAGCGTTAGTTAATGAAATTTCAGTATAGCAAATAACAGTCAGAGACAGACTCACTAACTAGATACGGTAAAAACAAACAAACTCTTATAAATGCAAACTTGGATAAAAATATGCTCTTTTTGTTAATGCAGAGGTAAGTTTAGACTGCTGCTAAATAGAGGAGCTGGAACAAATTGCTTTGATCTGAAGGCCTGGGCTTGTTCTGGCTGTCACAGCAGCATACGTAGGAACGCCTCCTCCACGCAAAGCAGATAACGTTCCCAAACTGTGTTTCAGAGTCATGAACAGGCCAGCAAAAGCTGTGTTCAAGTCTGGTGTGCCCTGAATATTCAGTTTCTCAGAATATCATTTTATTAAACAAAATGATTTTTATTTGTTATAAAAATGTCATTTTTCAGATAATATTCCTCATTTCACATAGGTTTGTGCTTAGAACAGAATGTATATTAAGGAGTTTCCTGCATTTTTATTCTCAATGAAGTGCTTACTTTGTGTAGATAATCAAAAACAATAGACAGAAAATAATTCTGAGTAATTAAGAGAAATTTATTTGAATTACTAAGTAGCTTATTAAAGACTACTCATGTGGCATCTATAGATACATAAATCAATGGTACAAAACATTTTATTTGGCAATTAATTTATAGTATGAATGTAAGCACACATTTATATTGAAAATCTTTAAAATTTCCCTAAGCTAATGTAATCAGTAAGCAATCTGACATTTTATTTTCAGATGTTGTTTCTAAATATGCAAGTGCTAATTGTTATGGGAAGTAGTGTATGATAAGAATATTACAGAAGAACACTGAACCCATAATCCAACACTTCTTGCCAGTTTCTCTGATTATCTGGAGGACTGTCGTCCTTCCCTGTGCAGCTGGGCAGGAAGGATGATAGCATTGCCTCCTGACTGTCCTTGTCTTTTCACCCTTGCTCCCTTGTCTACTCTCGGCGTGACACATAGGGTGATCCTATTAAAATGTCCATTGGACCATCTCAACTATCTGCTTGAAACTGTCCAATGCCTCCCTGTCCCATTCAGAGTAAAATCACAGTAAAGAAAGAAAAGGCAGGACCGGGGGGTGGCACACGGTTAAGTACACACGTTCTGCTTCGGTGGTCCAGGATTTGCCGTTTTGGATCCCGGGTGCAGACATGGCACCATTTGGCAAGCCATGCTGTGGCAGGCATCCCACATATAAAATAGAGGAAGATGGGCATGGATGTGAGCTCAGGGCCAGTCTTCCTCAGCAAAAAGAGAAGGATTGGCAGCCAATGTTAGCTCAGGGTTGATCTTCCTCAAAAAAAATTAATTAATTAAATAAAATAAAATATGTACCAAACAAAATACAACATCACGGTGTAATGGTGTAACAGACAGGGCAAGAACGGGAAGGTGGTAGATCTTGGTACAAGTTCAAGTTATGCAGTATCCTCACAACCATTTGATCATCTGTTATCAGCCTCATATCTTTACCTCTGCAATGAAGACTCTGAATTAAATCAAACATTCTGAGCTCTGGGAATCAGAAGTTGTTGGCGAGGTATAGATGAATTTGGGAAATTATTCTAAGAAGTTAAGGCATTTAAGTGGGCACCAAGTATAGATAGTGGATTGAAAAATACTTAGGTCAATTAGATATGTATATTCCTATTTTTCAAACATATGTAGATATTATTGTGATGCCATACGAGAAGAAATTTCAAAACCTACAAAACTATATCAAAATATAAATTTAATGAGATCCTAGAATGTGTTGGGCACTATGCTAAGTGCTATAGACAGGCACTAAATACTATGTGCAAATAATAGTAATTTAGTGTCCGTCTTTGAATCATAAAATTGGTTTCTAAAACATCAGAAAGCAAAAGAATGTTTAGAGAAATATAATGTTTCCTATTTAACACTACTTATTCAATTCACCCAAGTGAGTAAAAGAATCTTTTTCAGCTATTCTCATCTTTGTCTAATATGTACTTTTTAACATTTCCTTAATTCCATGGAATTTTCCCAAGCCTTTTAGACATAAATCTGAGACTCATTGTTATAGTAAAAGTCTGTGATCTCAGACTTTTGAGTTATTATATCCCCCATCTCAAGGTTCTTCTAAATTATGAGTGTTTAAATTTATCTAAGAATTAAAATGTAAGCAAATCATAGGTTAAATTTTTAGATATCTCATCATTTTCTTAGTTTGTTAACCTCTCAATCATAAATGTTTGACCAGTTTTCCAAAATATAATTGGCACACACTTGACTTTTCAAAGGGTGAATGTAGAATTATTGTGGCATATAATTCACAAAAGTCAAGTGTGTTTGAATTTCATTTGAGATAATTGCTGGGCTTAGATTAAAACTAGCTATAACTGTAAAAACATAATGTGTTTATAACTATATGATGGATACAGTTCCTCAGTTTTCCTGTGTGACGACTTGCTTTCTAAGCTATTAACAACGATCTATATTTTGGAAATGATATCTACAACTAGAAGTCGGTACATTTTTATTTATAGTGTTATTTCATTCTCTTTAGGTAGGTGTGTTTAAAAATAATCTTTATAGAATAAGTAAATTTCAATGGCATTCATATCTACAGAGTAAATACTGAATATAACATCTCTCAATTTCTGATCTTTTTGTTCCCTATTCTCATCTCCTTCAAGTTTTCCAAACACTGAACATTACTATCAGAATCACTAGCTTCTCTTACACCTCCATGCCTTTAAACCTAGTATTCTTTCTGCCTAAAATGCTCTTCTGGTTGATTTTTCCCTTCTTGCCTTTTCTTTCTACTACTCCACAAGATTATATATACAAATGATCTATTACTGAACTCATCTAGATTATTTTCTTAAATCAGATGAAAACATATTTTGTTTTAGGGGCCTGCGCAGCAGCATAGTGGCTGAGTTCACATGCTCTGCTTCGGCGGCCCAGGTTTTGCAGGCCCAGATCCTAGGCATGAACCTACACACTGCTCATCAAGCCATTCTGTGGCAGCATCCCACATACAAAGTAGAGGAATATTGGCATGGATGTTAGCTCAGGGACAATCTTCCTCAGACAAAAAGAGGAAGATTTGCATGGCTGTTAGTTCAGGGCCAATCTTCCTCACATGTATACACAAAAAACATTTTGTTTTATTCTACCTGATATAGGCATAAATGATGACTCTGAATAAATTCAAATAGAAATATAAATGTAAGAATTTTTATCATATCAGTCACCTATTTCCTGGACTCTTTTTATAAAGATGATACCTATATCTTCAAGATGCTTCCAGGTTAGTGAGGAGTTTCTGAAGCCTTGGAGACGAATAGGGTTTGATTGAACAATAAGATGAAAATATTTTTAAGAAGTATAGATTTGTGAGAGTGATAGTAGACAGGATAGGAAGATGGTCAAGGCCAGGTTGTGAATTACCTTACATTGAATTCAGTGCTGTTGGTATGCTATCCTCTGGGTAGATGATAGAACACCATTGAAGATCATCATACTATAGAAGGAGCTATTTATATTCAACATGGGTTATAGTGTAAATTGGTCTGTTTAATATTTTACTACACAGAACGAAATCTATTGAAAATAATAGATAATATATATCAATATGTTTAGTAAATATTTGATGAACTTTTGTCTGTCCAGTCATCTATTTCCACTTCTTCTGACAGAATTCTACTTTTTCTTTTTTGAATTGTCCCTTTACACTCATTCCATGTGGTTTGAGTGGGGCTGACCCCACTCTTAGCTCTATGCATAAGACCATGACCCAGGCTGGAAAACGAGAGCAGCTCTGTCTCACACTGTCTAGAGTGACTAGATATTTGACGTCCCAATGGAGTAAGGCTTGGAATTTTCCTTCTAACCATCAAGAATGTGAGGCTCTGTTTTCCAGTGCCGAAATAACCTGGAGAATTCAGCAATTATTTTGACATCTCTTGGGAGAGTTTGCCCAAGAATGCAGTTAAAATAGAGGAAATAAAAGAAATGAGAGGAGGGATAGTTGAGGTCATGGTAACGTAATTAAACCCCTGGATGATTTTAGCCTAAAGCAACATACCACCAAAGACTCATGACTAATACAGAATATTTTCATCACGGCAATGCTGGATTTAAAAAAAAAATGTTTAATATACTGAATATAATATACTGAATATAATATAGTGAAACACTTTATCAGATATTAGTGCTCTCTGTATTTTTGAAAGTAACTACTAATTTAAAAATAATTGTGTAAGGATTTGTATAGTCTAAAAAAATACCACTATTAGGTATTTAAACATTGAAGACCTTGCTAAACATTTTAATATGGAATTCTATTACTTGGGTTACTTACCAATCAGTTGATAACATTACCAGGACATGACTCTAGAAGTCCTGTTGAGGAATTCCTAGATATTGGTGGCTCATCTTTTTTTCAACCTTAAAACAAAATCATGGAAACTTCTACTTCTGGCCAAGATACAGTGACACAACTAGATTTTCCTCCTATGTTAAAGAACTAGAAAACTAGATAAAACATATAAGTCAATAGCTATTAGTACTAGACAAAAGCAGTTCAGAACTGTGCTTCCTGAAAACAAGAAAACAATGTGAGCCCCAAAATTGCAAGAGCTGATTGACTGGGAAGCCATTTCTAAGGCACAGTGCAGGGAGGGGAACTCAAACAGAGTTTGGAGGACTTTATGGGTTGAGAAGTCTGAGTCAAAAAGTTAGGGAAGTCAAAAGAGCTAATGTTGTGAGACAGAGCACCAGAGAGAGGGAGGCTGCCTGGAGAGAGGGCTCCAGAGACCTGCAGAGCAGTCTCATCACTATTGATGTATGCACATGTGAAAGGAAACTACCCCAGTCTGGGGCAAAAGCCCTGGACAGGAACAGGAGGAACAATTTTAGGATCTCAAACAGGGCTGGGGAATGTTCATGTGTGCAGCAAGAATGGAAATACTTTATAATACATATGTCATTTGGTAGAATCCCATATCCCAAGGGGGGAGATGCCTTATTATTATTATGCTTATTCTATGTAATTTAATGGCAAGCAAGAAATATAATCCAATACTATTTAAGGAATACAAAATCCAGCACCCAAAAGTGTAAAATTTACAGTATATATTAGCTAAACCCAAATTACCAGGTATGCAACAAAGTGGGAAAATATAACTGATAGCCAGGAGAAAAATCAGTTAATAGAAACAGACCCAGAAATGGTGGAACTATCAGACAAGAATATTAAAATAGCTATTATTAATATGCTCCATATGTTCAAGAAAGTAGAGAAGTACATGGGCATTCTAAAGAAAGAAAGAAAAACGGATATAAAAGGACTTAAATGAGACACCCAGAGATAAAAATCCAATATCTAAAACATCAGATTGGACAGTACAGAAAACAAGATCAGCATGTTTGAAGATAGAGAAATAGAAACTTACCAAAATAAAGCACAGAGGAGAAAAAAGATTAATAAACTACAGGCAGCAGTGGCATTGGGGAAAATATCAGATAATTTAAAATGTATGTAACTGGTGTGCCAGAAATAGGTGAGAAACAGGAAAAACAACATTTGAAGAAATAATGGCCAAAAGTTGAGTAAGTTTGTTGAAACTAAATCCACAACTTCTTGAAACTAAATGAACCACAAGCGTAAGAAAAATAGCAAAAGAAAAAAATTCCAAGACTTGTTGTAATCAAATTGCTATAAACTAGTGATAAAAAGAAAATCTTAAGAGCAACAAAAGAAAAATATCATTAGGTTCAGAGGAAAAAGAATACCATTAATAAACTATGCATGCAAAACTTTCATTGATAGAACAGAAAAACCACTCATCCAAGTGATGAATTTCACTCTGTAAACAATTCATACAAAGACACGATTGTTTATAAACTAGCAAGCCACTGGTTGTGAGGAAAATATTTGCAAAACATATATCAGATAACGGGTCTTATTCAGAATACATAAAGAGCTCTTACAATTGAGCAATAAGAAAACAAATAACTTGACCCCTGCTTCCAAAATAATGGACAAAGAATTTGAATAAACACTAAAAAAGATATATGATTGGCTATTAAGCACATAAAATCTGGCAAATTAAAACCACAATGATAGGACTACACAACACTAGAAAGGCTAAGATTAAATGAACTGAAACTACATAACATTGGCAAGAATTAGGAGCGACCTGAGCATTTATATATTTCTGGTGGGAATGCAAAGTATTACATCCACTTTGAAAAAGAGTTTTTCAGTTTATAATAAGGTTAAACATCAGTTAACATATGTTCCAGCAACCCCACTCCTGAGTATCTACCAAAGGAAAGAAAAATTTGTGCTAGTAAAAAAAAAATCTGTAAGGATGTTTATAAACTCCTTATGTTAAATCTAAAACTTGGAAACATAGGCATGGTCATCATTTGGTGAATAGGTTAACACATTTTGGTTCAGGCATATAATGGAATATTACTCAGCAATAAAAAGAAGTGAGCGACTGATACATGCAACATGGATGAATCTCAAAAGCATATACTAAGTCAAAGAAACTAAACACTAAAGAGTACGTAATCTTTGATTTCGTCCATGTGATGCTCTAATAAAGGCAAAACTAGAGAGACATAAAGCAAATCAATGGTGTCCGGAGGCTGGTAGTCAGGAAGCAGTTTGACTGCAAAGGATCACGGAGGGAATATTTGGGGTGAGAAATATTCTATATAATGATTATGGTGGTGGTTACGTGACTGTATACATTTTTCAAAACTTATCAAGTCACACGTTTGAAATTAGTGACTTTTTTATGTATAAATTGGACCTCAACAAAGCTGATTAAAATCAACAAAATTATTTTAAAATATAAAGTGAATGTGATTGTTATTTACATGACAGCATAAAAATAGCAACATCAGAGACCTTAAAAAAATTAGGTAAATGCATTTACCAACGGGACGTCAGGAGCTGAGACTGAAGATTATGCTAAGAGGTCAGTCTTAGCTTTATGTTGTGTTTGTTTTTTTTTTAATCTCACTTCAATTTTACGTATTCTAAACTCTAAAAAAAGTTAAATATTTTAACTGTTTATAGGAACGCCCCCTCCCACCAAAAAAAAAAAAAATCTGGAGGCTAGGAATCTAAATTGTGGAGTATTACATTTTTTTTGTTTTGTTTTATTTTTAAGATTTTACTTTTTCCTTTTTCTCCCCAAAGCCCCCCGGTACATAGTTGTATATTCTTCGTTGTGGGTCCTTCCAGTTGTGGCATGTGGGACGCTGCCTCAGTGTGGTTTGATGAGCAGTGCCATGTCCGTGCCCAGGATTCGAACCAACGAAACACTGGGCCGCCTGCAGCGGAGCGCGCAAACTTAACCACTCGGCCATAGGGCCAGCCCCCTGGAGTATTACATTTTTAAAAGTGCTTTGGAAATATTCTGACAAAACAGTGAGCATATTAGGGTTTTACTTAGTGGCTTCACCACTTCCAAGCCGCACATTTTTGGAGGCAGGGGTTTGGGGAATATCTCTTTAGGACTAAGTCCTCTCATCTTTAAAATGATAATAATTATACCTCATATTTGCTCAAGATTATATTGTGATGATCAAGCAATTTATTTTAGTGATTTGCAAACCACGAACCCCTATATAAATATTGTTAAAAATGAAGTGGTGTAGGAATTCAAAGTTAGAGCCCTGGAATTGCTGAGATATGGGTTCAACACGTTCTTTAACCTTTCCAAGCTTTTAATTTTCTTACCAGTATAATGAAGGAGTAATAAGACCTACAATCTACAGTTGTTACATGAACATGAAAGCAAAGAATATCTGGAAGTAGTAATCAATCAAAAATGTCACTTGTTTTAGGAGGCCAGTCAGGTGGCATAGGAGTTAATTTCGCGTGCCCTGCTTTGGTGACCCAGGGTTTGTGGGTTCGGATCCCAGGTACAGATCTATGCACCACTTATCAAGCCATGCTGTGATGGCATCCCACATCTGAAGCAGAGGAAGATGGGCACGGATGTTAGCTTAGGGCCAATCTTCCTCAGCAAAAAGAGGAGGGTTGGTGGTGGGTGTTAGCTCAGGGCCAATCTTCCTCAAAACAAGAAAGTCGCCTTTTGGTTACTACTTTTATTATTATGAGCAGTAGTACTGCTACAATTATAAATAGTTTAGTTAGTTCTAAGATCTTTTCTCCTCCTTTTCCCATTTTGTTCTCTATGGAGGGAACGAAATTCCCCTCTTTATAAGGAGCATTTGTAGGACTTGTGCCACTGGATTTTAAGTAACATACACTTTAATAATTTTGCAAAATGATGGACCAAGTAATTTGAATGACAAAACCTAAGTAAAATATTTATTCCTATGAGCATAATGAAATATTTTTTCAGGGATTGAGGTATTAGATACAACTGTTATTTTGAAATATGTACATTTTTAAATGATTTTAATGTATTAAGATGTTTTCTCAATTTGTGGAACAAAATAGAATAATATAAAAATGACAGCGAAATAAGCTATATTTGGTCATGTAATCAAAGTTGATCTATGAATTACTCCTATACCTTCACAGAAATGGTGAAGGTAAATATTTTAATAAAGAACAATTAATAATTTTGAATGCCTCTTTAGAAAGGAAGTTGGAAAGTAGTCACAGTAAGACAGCTAGATATGTGTGTATATTTTTACAACCCCTTTTATTTCTGAAAAGGCCCTGACGTATTTATTTCTTAGCTTTTAAAGAAATATGACCCATTCAGAGTTTAAAAAACTGAAAATTAAGAAATAAGAGTTTGTTCAAAATATCCATTACTGTTAGCAACATCTGCCCCATTCTCAAGTCTTAAAATGTTTATACTGCTAAGTACACTGCAAGAAAAAAAAAATTTGGCATTCTTTGAAAAGAGGCTGAAACTAATAATAGGACCTAAGTTAATTCTAGTGGCTCATATTTTAATAATTAATGTGAAAATTATACATTTTACATTTCATTGCTCATGAGAATTAAAGTCGTTATTTGCGTTCATCATTTGGAAGTATTTTATAGAGTAATTTAAGTGAGATGAAGATCTTAAAAGATGTTTATAGGAGCCTTACTAATTAGCGTTTGAATCAGTAGACTGAGTCAAGAAGAGCTGCCATCACCAATAGAACAAATAGAACAGAAAGGCAGAAGAATGATAAATTTTCTCTCTTCTTGAGCTGGGACATCTATCTTCTCCTGCCCTCAGACATTGGAGCCCCTGATTCTCAGGCCTTCGAACTCTGGGACTTACATCACAGACCAATGCTGTGGAGAAAACATTTCACTAGTAGATCACAAGACGTAGTAGTGAGATGAGTCCGGTTTCCACCCTCGATCCCTGGATCCATGAATCCTGTTAAGGCATGCAACAGCACAATCTGCTGGTTACTGATATAAAGCATATACTGCATTCTAGAGGGCCTCATTCTTGCCCCACAATGTTCTGCTACCCGTTTGGGGTCATAACTAAGTCTTCTAAAGGCCATATCAGTGTTCTAGAGGCCAACTACTACAAGATGGGGTGGAAAAAGGCAGGACCAGTATGGTAGCCAGTCTTCAAGATAGCCCCCAATTAACTTGCCTCTGGGCAGTACACTGGATGTACTTTCCTCCTATGTTGTACCAGACCAAAATTGTTCTGTGCAAACAATAGAATACTGCATGAGTGATGGTATGTGACTTCTGAGATTAGGTTATAAAAATCTATGGCTTCCTGTTGGCCTGTCACTTGATCTGGAAGAAGTCATGTTATGAGCAGCCCGATGGAGTAGCCCAAATAGCAAAGAACTGAAACCTCCAGGCAATAGTCATGTGAGTGAGCTTGGAAGCAGATTCTCCAGAGAAACTCTCATGACAGACACCCATGAGCCAGAACAACCAGCTGCTCCTCAGTTTCTGACCTCCAGAAAATGCGTAGGATGATAAATGTTTCTTGTTTTAGATCTACAAGTTTGGAGTAATTTAGCACATAGCAATAAATAACTGATTTAACAAGCAGTGAATTCCATGGTCGTGAGCTATACTTCATTTACTGAAAATGCATGCCTTGGTCAGAAGCAATGCTTTGTGGAAGAACAGGGCAGTGAATGCGTCATTCTCTAAACCCACAGAAAGTGGTTCTGGCAGAAGCATTGAGGGCAGGGAAGGCAAATACATACTGAAGGTAAGTTTATTTCCATGAAAACAAAGTGCTATCCTTATGCAACTACCTACCATCATATGCGCAGCTGCTTTTCCTCTCTATGTGTCCTTCCTGCCCCGTACAGAAATGGTACCAGTTTCTGCAGCTCAGTGATAGTCAGTTCAAGTCTTCAGTCAATTTTTAAATTAGGTTATTAGTCTCCAACTATGTTTAGTTGTGTCTCCTCGTAGCCTGTAAGTGCACATGAAAATGTTTATCGTATCGGGTTGTCTCCATCGTTTTGTAGGTGAGTACAGTCCTATTCACATCACTGAGCAGTCCATCTGAAAGACACTGAGACCATGCATCATTATAAACGTGACAATATAAAGAATGAATGGGAAGAATCTGGAAAACAGTTAAATAAACCATTATCATAATGGAGATTTAACAATATCTCCCTCAGAGACACAATCCAGGAGATGGAAAATTAGAAAGGATATGAAAGACAAGAATGACACATTTAACAAATTTTATCTAACAGTCATATTACTTCTAGGGTAGACAGAACTGAAAATTTGGAAAACAAAAGAGAAATTTAAAAAACAAATGACTTTTAACAGGTTTTAATGTAGAGATACACATATATGTACAAAAAATACAAATTGAATTAGACTATTAGAATACTTCCATACAGATATATCTTTACTAGACAAAAATCTTATATTGTCAAGGGAAAAATATTAATACAGATCTTTATCTACTCAAATCTAGGAGTCAAGAGAAACTAGATGTAGTTTTTAAAATGATCATGTAAAAAATAATGCAAATATTGTATGAATATAATTTTGTTCATTTTTATTCCAGTTACATTCTTTAAGTAAACTTTTCATTAAGCTTTGAAACAAATGAATCAGTTTATGCTTATGAAAATGAAAAATACACAGTCAATAATGGAAAGAGTAGTCAACATTAAATTAATTAATTGAATAATTGATAGTGGAAATTTAGTTTGTATTGTAATGCTCCTTCATTGTAAGGCTTATGTATCAATCGAAAATATCTCAGTAAGTATGTGTATGGTGGATAGTTTTTAATATGGAATGCTATTTTCAATTGCCCATCTCTGGCAAAGCTTCTGTTTCTTTAGATGATTTATGCAGGTGTGATAAATAAAAATATCAAACTGACCTCATGACTTTTTTCATTTATTTTTTGAAATAGTTTCAGTTGTTAAATAATTCATTTTTCTGTATAAAGGGAAAAACTGGCAATTTTTTCCTGTAATAATTGTTCTTCCATGTTTTAATATAAGATAAAATAGTAAAGTTATATTTTTCACAAAGTAGGTACATATCCCCATGTTTTCAATGTTATTTTTATCAAATATTGACAATATTTGATATATTTGTTTCATATCAAAATAGTCTATAGAATATGCACCGTATATGTAGTAAACTGTCATTCAGCCCAAATTATGTATATCACTTGCATTATTATAAACATTGGTTTTTAAAGTAATGAAAGGAGTGCTTTTCAATACTTTTCCCGAAAAACTCTGTGGACATATTGTTTTACTGTGTTAAGTTTATTCTGTGTTTAGCATATTTCAGAGGCAAATGTAGATACTTTCTTTCAAAGTCTTCCTCCAGTTATTATTAGGACTCATATCCTTAAAGGTAACTCGTTATAGACAAAGATGGAATATAATGACTACACTTCTTGTTCTCAAAGGAAAGTAAAAATATAGCCATACTGGAAAGAAATATCAATTATTTTATTTGCAGAACTACAATTCAATGAAATTTTAATATGTTAATTTTCCTCAAAGATTCATATTTTGTAATAAATATTACATACCAATTATGACTAACTTCTTTCCTTGTTTGAAAATTTGTTAATATCTAATCGCTTAGTGATGAGACAGCCAGAGCATTCACTAACAAGAACTCAAAGCTATGGGTCTAGACAACAGAGGTGTGTTGGGAGGAACTGATTGTAGGGAAGATAAATAGAGGAGCAGACGGTTTCTATTCAAATCGTGAGATTCATTATAGCAAAGCATTTTGTCTTTTTTGATGTAACTAGAACACTGCCTGGCATGTAATTGGATGTTCAATAAATACGTGTTGAATGAATAAATAAATATTGCATATACGTCAGACTCCCAGTTTTCACTCAGTCTTAGCCAGTTGCAACTGGTATGGATCTCCTGGGAAGTCAGGACCATAAAGAAGAATAAATAAAAATATTTCTTCCCCAGTTTCCTTGACAAAAAGGTTTAAAACATGATTGTTCAGTTTCATCTAACATCTGTGGCAAATATTGTTTCCACTGTTATTTTTATGAAAAATTTCAAGCATATGAAAAAGTAGACTGTAATATAAGCTAATCATTCAGATTCAACAAATATCCATATTTGCAATGTTTATTTTTAAATTTATCTTCTTAAGAGTATTTTAAAGTAATGCCAAAGCATCATATTGTTTCACCCCATAATATTTCAATATACTCTCTAAAAAGTTTCAACATGTTCTTACTTTACATAATTGCATGCCATTATTATACCTAATAAAATTAACATCAATTCCTTGGCATCATCTCCTACCCGACAAATGTTCAAGTTTCCTCAATTCCCCCTAAAGTATCTACAACTATAATGTTATCTAGTTGGTTTGTTCAAAGTAGGACCCAAATGGAGAGATGCAGAATGTCTATTTCAAAGTCCGTTAACTCATAGATTTGAAGAGAGAACTTGTAAGACGCATTAATAACATCTGTTGACAGAAGGCAAAGTCAATGTGCTTTTGCTCTGATATGTAACTCGTTCTGATCTAGAAAATTTTAGAAGTTGAAAGCTTCTACGTAATAAATGTAATTTATTATATTTTGCATTTCATACATTTTGGGAGATTAATGGTGTAGGAGTGAATAGATTTAGGTTTTAAACCAGTTCTTTTCTGAATCATTATGTTAACTTATTCCCTGAATGTTTATTCCACACATACGATAATATATCACAAGTCTGGCTTAAAAACAAAGATAGAGCTATTGCATAAAAGTATATAAATACTTTTTAATATGTGAAATACTTTAGTCAAGTTATATTTGAAAATCAGAGGTAATATGAACAAACGGAAATTTTATTCATTTACTAAGCTATTCCAAAGTTATTAAGAACCTGTACATTACCCTGGGGTAATAATCATAATCAAAAAGTGCTTATCTTAGGGTGTTATAACTAAATGGTGGACTCTATGTGTGTGTGTGTAAGTGCGTGCGTGTGTGTGTGTGTGTGTGTGTAGAGGGGAGACGGAATGTGGCAGGTGGGGAAGTGTTGCAGGGAACAAGTAAATTAAAAAAGTGATTAGAGCTACGATTATGATTAAAATATTCATACTGCATTATGGGGGCACAGAAGAAAAGCTTTTATGGAACTAGTAAAAAAAAATTAACCTCAGAACAAGCAGTATCATATTAATAACGAAGTTGTCAAACTGGTTTACACCTTTAAATATTAGTCAATTTATTATTTAAAACTTTATCGTTTGAATTTTTCTTCTACTTGAAACATATATCACCATCTAGGTTTAAGACTACATTTTGCCATGGGAGTGAAGATGTGTCATTTGGCTGTACTGCTTTGAATAGATAAGTCAATAAGCCCTTCTCTGGACTTCAGGTTTCCTACGAGGATATTGAGTAAATGTGTCGGGGTTTAATTTTCCATGATTCCTTTCAGTGAAATACACCTATGATTCCTTTTTTGTTTTTGCTTGAGAATGACGATAGGATTAATTCATTTTAAGTATTCAATGTATCGGAATATCACAATTTCAAAGTTCAATGACTATATGCTTAACACATGCTTAAATATTTCAAAAATCACAATAATTGTAAAACGTGAAAAAATATAGTAGTAGTAATGTAATTTATGGCTTAAACATATGTGCTGCTTTTCCTTCAAATTTCTATTTACCATGGGTCACAAACCAGTTATCTGGAAAGCGGCAGAAGAATCAATCAGACAGCACTGGTAAAAATATGGATTCCTGGCCACAGTATCTAGAAATTCATATTCCTAAATTTGGGTTCAACTACGGTAATCTGTAATTTTAAAGAGCACATCAGTAGGTTCTGGTAGGTAGTTAGGTTTGAGAATTTATAACCTTTCTTTCACTTACATAATATTTACCTTATTTACTTTGTTGAAACTGATAATAAAATATTTGTCCAAGGTTATTAAATCTTCAACAAACTCACATTGAGGAAAAAATTATGGATAAAACACAAGAATTCCCCTGAACTTTTAAAATTTATTTTATTAGAATATAAATTATTCATTGTATTTATATGCTATAATCCGAATAAAACATTTAAATAAACATATTAATATTTAAACTATAACCGGTAACATATTAATGCAATTCACTATAAAAGCTCTATAACATATACAAAATGAATATAAAAGATATAAAAGCTGAAGTGTTTCAGGGTTTAATCTGCTTTAGCAAAAAGTCTAAGTATTCTTTATTGGGTTAGGAATTACATATACCATATAGAAAAGAACAACTTTAACTAATTTCTGGAATAACATATAGGAAATAAGTACCTTAAATTCTTTGAAAAATCAGTTTTGAAAGTTATGTTCAAATTATTTCTGTTATAAACAACTACCGAAGAAAACAACTGCCACAACAAAACAACGACGACAAAATTCCTGTGTTGAATTATTCTGTCTAGTCCACAGCCACAAACTCTAAATTGCTGATGCCCTAAAATCACTTCTGTAAGGCTTCACCATCCTGGTGTCTTAAATCAAACTCTGAATTCACTATATAAGTATCTAATGATCCTATGGGAGGAGGAGGACATTTGTTGAGTCTAAGTTATAAAATAGGTCTGGAGAATTACCTCCTTGCTGTTTTTTTCCCCCAGTAATTTTATTGAGATCATAATGGTTTATAACATTGTGTAATTCTGGGTGTACATTATTATTCATCAATTTCTGAATACACTTCATCCTGCTTACCTTAGCAGTCTAATTTTTGTCCATCACCATACATATGTGCCTCTTTATCCTTTTTGCCCACCCCCTAACCCTGTTTCCCTCTGGTAACCACTAATCTGTTCTCTTCGTCCGTGTGTTTGTTTATCTTCCACATGTGAGTGAAATCATTGTCTTCGTCTGTCTGGCTTATTTTGCTTAACATCACACCCTCAAGGTCCATCCATGTTGTTGCAAGTGGGACAATTTTGTCTTTTTATGGCTGAGTAGTATTCCATTGTGTGTGTATATATATATACATATATATACGTGTATATATGTGTATATATATATATATATATACACACACACCACATCTTCTTTATCCAATCATCAGTTGTTGGGCACTTGGGTTGCTTCCATATCTTAGCTATTGTAAATAATGCTGCAATGAACATAGGCGTACATAAATCTCTTTGCATCATTGATTTCAAGTTCTTTGGGTAAATACCCAGTAATGGGATGCCTACTCTTTTTATTGAATAAATTTGGCATGTAGCATTGTATAAGTACAGTGTGTTAATTTAATACATTTATATATTGTAATATGATTGCCAATGTGGTGATATTTATCACATTATGTAATTATAGTACAATATTATTGTCTGTATTCATGACACTGTGCATTAGATGACCCCATATTCTTATTACCATCCTGCCCTGCCATCTCAGAGTGTAGGGTTTCCTAGGTTGCTCTCCTTGATCACATTTCTTTATGGAAACCTCAGGCTTGTAGGATATCTATCTCCTTCCTTCATTTTAACTCCTGTAGAAGTTAGTTAGACTGTTTCTCCTTGACTTTTCTGTGAGCATTTTGTATTGTTCACAATTTATTATCTTTTTATTTTCAATTCTCTCCTGTCCAGAACTAAGATTTCACTTTAAACTCAAGGTCAGGTGTCAGAATGTTTGTAGAGTCCTCTGAAGTACTGGGATCAGCCGATACAGTCATATTTAAATAAAGTTCTTTGAATTCACACCCATCTTCCACGAGCTCTAGGATTCTTGATGGTTTATATATGCCCACATCATCTCAGATTAAAAAGGGTTTCTTGTTTCTATGGAATTTTTAATCCTGGCTCTTTTATATTGTGCCCCTCCTAACATCCCCTTTAAATACTATTTCACAATTTTGAGAACTTCCATGAGGATTGCACTGTTCCCAAAAATGTGTGCTAGTTATTTTGAGAGTATAGAGAGGCATTACAATGTAAAAACAACATAATAAATAATGTATGGCAATATTAGATTTGACTGTGCTTCTAGCCTCTGACTATTCTTGCCACAGGAGAATCCTCACTCATTGTCTTCAATGATATGATCTACCATACTAATTCCTTCCCACGTAAATCATGTTGCATTTTTAGGAAACATATTTTAACCCAAAGTGGTCATTGAGGTATTACACCTAAATAAAATCCAAGCTCCATATCAGGCAAATTATGTTGACAATTTCTAAACCAAGCAGTATCATATTAATAACGAAGTTGTCAAACTGGTTTCTGTTTTTGACAAGTATTTTCCTCATTCTCTTTCCTTTTCTTTTCTCTTTAAGGTATGCTTTTTGGTGAGGAAGATTGGCCCTGAGGTAACATCTGTCGCCAGTCTTCCTCTTTGTATTTATTTATTTATGTCCTTCCCAAAGTCCAAGTACATAGTCGTATATCCCAGTTGTAAGTCCTTCTAGTTCTTCTCCGTGGGATCCCGCCACAGCATGACTTGATGAGTGGTGTGCAGGTCCACACCCAGGATCCCAACCCACAAACCTCAGGTCTCTGAAGTGGAGGGCATGAACTGAACCACTACACCACTGGGCAGGTCCCCTCTCTGTCCATCTTTATAATAAATTTTGCATTTTTCTTAATTATCTCCTGTTATTCTTTCTTCTCTTAGCTAGGAGGCCATTTCTATCAAAGATGTCTCAATTTGTCCACTCTCAGATAGTCTTTCTCCTCTCCAAATTATCTGTAACAATCTGCTATTTTGCTCTTTCATCCTGAGCACAAGGACTGGGGCAACAAAAAATCTTTTTTGTTTTTTTTCCCTTTTCTCCCCAAAGCCCCCCAGTACATAGTTGTATGTCCTAGTTGTAGATCCTTCTACTTGAACTCTGTGGGATGCTGCCTCAGCATGGCTTGATGAACGGTGCTAGGTCTACACCCAGGATCTGAACTGGTGAAACCCCAGGCCACGGAAGCGGAGCCGTGAACTTAACCACTCAGCCACGGGCTGGCCCTGGCAATGATTTTTTAATTAATCTCTGCACTATCAATTCCTCCTTATTCCAGTCCATGCAAATGTTGGCAGAGCAAATTGGAGAACAGCAATCTAGGTAGGAATAGTACCTCAGATAATTGTGGTAATTTTAAAAAATTAAAACTTTCATTTCCTTAGCTCTGTACCCCAATTTTTCATAATTCCACACTGCCCATAGGATAAAAGTGAATATTGTTTGCCTAATATTTCAAAGCCTCCTGCAATTCAATGTTCTATGCACTGATGCTGGTCCAGGCTGTTTGCTCGCTGTTGGCCTGAGTGCACCGTGGACTCTCTGATCCCTTGCTTTGCTTCTGCATCTGCCTATCTAATGCTTTCCTTTCTATTTTCACCTATGTGTTATTCATTCTTTAAGACTCAATGTAATTTTATCTCTATCATTATTTCTTCCTTAGATAGTGCTGAAAGAAGGTTCATAAATTTCTTCTACCTAAAAAGAGCAAAGTAGATTCAGGCAAGTTATCAGTTGTAGATTCAGGTTTGATAGCTTTGGGTGACTGGCCCACTGCCAGACTAAGATAGTAATTCCACCAGCAGCCACCACTGTAAATTTTAGGTTTAAAGAAAGCACAGAACACTTATTCAAGTTCTATTTTCAACCACAAATAATTGTCTAGGACAATAAAATCCTAGAAAAATATTTTAAGATATTTGATTAGATATAGAAGTTAATTTCTGCTTTTGGTTCTCGTGGTTGCAAGGTGTTTTCCAATGTATACTCATATTTGTGTTCATCAGGATTGACAACTAATGTATTATTAATAATAGTAAAATGTAAATTGTTTATTATTTTACCTCAAAGAAAATTTAAATCTTAAAAGAAAGTTTAAAGTAATTGAATGCAGTGTGTAGTAACAATGGGTATTTTTAAATTGTAGATAATGGAAAATATTTTCATTTTTCTAAAATGAAATTTGATGCAATATTTCATAATAATACAGAAATGTGTGATCTGTCTCAGCTTTGCAATTAAATACCACAAAACTATACTTCATATTCCGATATTTGCTTCTAAATGATATAATATATGGCAATGTCTCCAGGTACATAATTTTAAGAGACAACAAGCTGCAAATTCAAAAAATGAAATTCATATTCACATAGGAATAAAAGAAATAAATTCCAGAAGAGACCTGCTTCTCTGCTACAGAGTTGAAGTAACTTATTATTATCGAAATCATCTTTTTATGAAATAAAATAAATCTACTGTAAAAATAAGTTGTGGGTACATATGCAGCAACCTATTAATTATGCTTCCATCCCTTTAGGTTCATAACTCATGGTGGACTTCATTCTAATGCTTGATTACTTCCCATTATATTTGTCTCCAAAACTTCCATATCTCAGGTGTTCTTTAAAAATGTGTATTTAACATGTCTTAGTGGATTTATTTCCTTTGTAAATAATCTTCACAGGCCCATTAATTCTATCACTTCCATCTAGATTTTATTGTCTCTCATCATAAAAATGGACACTGACTTAAACAATATTCTATCTTTATTGATAGTGACAGCTACTAGCTCTTGGCATATCATCCAGGTAAGAATTTTTGAAATGTGAGTCAGGTACACTTTGAAAATGCAAGGTAAGAAAAGGGGTTGCAGTGGTAGGACAATTGAAACTTATTTTATGAATAAGACAGTGGAAATGTTATCTAACAAGCATAGTTAGACATCAATTTAATATTTTGACAACATATTATTTACTTAGATATACTGTTATATTGGCGTAAAATTATGCCTATGTTTTAAAAAATAACATAGTTTTGCTTCTTACTAAAAACTGGCCACTAGGAATCTTCCTACCCCACCCCTGCTGCACATCCCTGGTTTTTTTCTTTTCCTTTCTTATATTCTGCTGTTAAGGTTCAGCAAGTGGTTCTATTATTCATCCTGACTATCACTGTTAGTTAAAGTTTGTCTTTCTCTTTTATACACAGCTGGTTAGCACCTTTGTTCAGTCTTTGCCTTGGAGCCAGAGACAAGCCAGGACCAAAAGTCTGCAACAGAGTCTATGGAAAGTTAGTGTCAGTTAGCATGCTATTGGGGATTTACATTATTAAGAGTCATTTATTTTACCATGAAACAAACAAAAGAAGTACGCAGTAATCCTGATTATCAGTGGAACTCAATAATATGCTATAATACAATATGGCACTACCTGTCTTTATCAGTGCATGTTATGTAGCCCTAAGTGGTCATCTCTAATGAAGGAAAGTCTTTGTGTGTCTCCTGTTACTCATTTCTCATGTTAACGCAGCTCTGCTCAGTCAGGAAGTCTATACTTTCCTTCTTTATGCAGCCTTTTGACCTTATTCCTTGCCTTAGTCCACTCGGGTTGCCATAACAAAATGTCATAAATTGGATGGCTTAAACAAAAGAAATTTATTTTCTCACATTTCAGAGCTGAAGTCTGAGATCAAGGTGATGTGGGCTTAGTGAGCTGAGGAGTTGAAAGAAAGATTTCTTGGACTCTCAAGGTCTGGCAGTAGTGCTCTTTTATTTAGAGAATAGTGTGGAATAGCATGGGGACAGGACCCACGGGCAGTCAGAGCTGCTGCATGAGGACAGGACCCACGGGCAGGAGGAGCTGCTGCTGCCAACATGGGTTGAGGGTAGGGCTAAATTTAAGGCATAGGTATGTGAGTTATCTCTTTACAAGACAAAGGAAAGAATATGTAAAAAAAGTTTGTTAAAATGGTATCAGTGCAGGTGGGATCTGGTGATTGAGTGGTCCTATAACTTTTAGATAAGAATCAAACTGGATTAAGTAAATGGCTGAAGCCACCACCTTAAATATTATTTTTAGCTCAAGACAAAGGAGGATGTTGGGGGTGGAGAGGGATTCATCATGGGAGATTACCACGCAAGTACAGTAAACAAGACTTAAGTCCTTGCCGTCCCCATTAAGAGTTTCTAGAGATGAGGTTATCCCCCCTTCTTCCTGGTACAGAGAGGGAGACACCTTTACAGATGGAGATTTCCTTTACAATGTAAATGTCTCTTAACAAAGGGTAAGTAAATTCTACTCCTCAGAGCCTCCTTCCCATCTGCAGTTTTTAAAAGTAACCAGCCTAAAATAACCCTCATCAAAGGTGCCAGCGTGCTTTGGTTCCTGGTGAGAGCTCTCTTTCCGGCTTGTAGATGACTGC
Organism: Equus caballus; assembly: GCF_041296265.1. Lineage (NCBI taxonomy): Eukaryota > Metazoa > Chordata > Mammalia > Perissodactyla > Equidae > Equus > Equus caballus. The sequence goes on along the minus strand of NC_091701.1, from coordinate 70,198,343 downwards.
CTTTTTTCTGAGTATTTACACCACCTGTCTCTGGTGCCTGTGAGTGGAGAGAGGGAGAGATGCTCTCTTTTCTTCTTATAAGGTCATCAATCCTGTGGGAATAGGACTCCACCCTATGATCTCATTTAATCTTAATTTCCTCCTAAAAGTCGTGTCTCCAAATAAAGTCACATTGGGAGCTACAGACTTAACGTATGAAATAGGGAGCAGGGGAACACATTCAGTCCACAGCATTCCAATTTATCTCCAAAGCCTGTGGTCTCTTCAGTGTACCCCTCTGTGCTGATGGTTCTAGGTGATTTGCTGTATACTTACTGACAGAAAGGCTGCCATCTTGTAATTGGGAGGAGAAACACATTGCCTTTTCCCCACATAAACCCAATAGCTAATTCTAAATACATTAGTTTCCTATAGTTCTTGTTCTATTTCTAATAATCCTGATAGAACAGTGGAACTCTGGCTAATACAATGTCTCAGTTTATGGGTTGGTTAAATTTACTTTGGATGCATATAACAGAAACTTATTCTGGCTAGTTAAATTAATGAAGCAAGTTATTGGTTGGTTCCTGAGGCATCAGGCAGATAATAAGGAAGAGCTGAATTATCCTCGCTGAGGAGGTGGTGAAAGCCGTTCCCTCCAAGGGAACTCAGCAGTAGAAATGCATGGCCCTTCCCTCCAGAACCTGTAGAAATGAATCGCAGATTCATAACATTTCATTTCTGGGTTTATTTACTAGTGGGGAATAGTAAATGTTTTTTGTTACTTTGACATAGAATCTGATTGGTCCATTTGGATAAGATACGCACCTCTGAGTTATTCACCAATAGCCAGTCAGTTGGATTACATAGTAGATGGCTTCTGTATCGCGGGCTAATCTAAAAAATGCAGCAGTCAGTTATGAGCTGGAAAGTCAGTCCAAGAGTTATCTATATTAATTGCAAAGAATTAACAAACATAAAGGAAAGAAACATGACAAATATGGTGAATAATGAAAACAATACATTTAGAGCTACAGAGTTTTTGTGAACTATGAAGGAAAAAGCTCAAAGAGAAAACATCTGAAGCATTGCATTCCTTTATATTTCACCATTTAAGGTAACAGTCATTACTACCATGGAGTATTATCAACATTAGACAGGGAATTGTGCAAATAGGCGCAATGTAACTTTCTTTCATGGTTGAAACAGACAGGGCAAACATACTCAATTTACTCACTCTTTGTCCAATCTTTTCCTGAAAAGTTCCACTATGATTTTCCCAAAAATTTTCCCATAATTTCCTACTGCTTTGCTTTGCCCAATAGATTTGGAGTATGTTGCGCCTCTAGAGGCATCCATGTCAATGTGTGTAGTGTAATGCAACAAAACCCTCTCTGAAGCCTCCACTCCCTAAACCTGCTAAGTGAGCTTCTTGGATCATCTCATTCATAATGGTGGTAACAGCATTTGGTACAGATTTTAGGATACATTAGTACAGACCTGTGGGTAGTTGCACAAAATAATATATGACCACAGTGTTTTAGGATGTTGTAGAGATACTTTTAAATTCTACATTTTCTTCAGAGCTTGTGTTTTCCACGTTTTTCCATCTAAGTTCAATTTCGCAACATTTATTGTGTATCATTAAATCTGAGGAAAATGCTGTATTTACTTAAGTTATTAGAGACTTGCATATTTTCACTCCAGTCTGTAATGTGTGTGAATATATGTATATATATATATGAAATGGAAAGTCTAGAGCAGTATTATCTAATACCATAGCCCCTCATCAGATGTGGCTACTGAGCATTTGAATGTGGCCAGTCTGATTGAAACGTGCTATAAATGTAAAACAGACACTGTATTTTGAAAACTTAGCATGAAAAAAACTCAATAATCTTTGATTACATACTGATATAATATTTTAGAAATATTGGTTTAAGTAAAATATATAATGAAAATTCTACCTCCTTCTTTATCATCTTTTTAAAAATATGGTATTTAGAAAACTTAAAATTACAAACGTGATTCCACTACTTTTCTCTCGGATAGCGCTGGACTAAAGTTACAGCATATTTTATGTAAATGTTTAACGTAAATGACTTTCTTTTTAAGATTTTATTTTTCCTTTTTTCTCCCCAAAGTCCCCCAGTACATAGTTGTGTATTTTTAGTTGTGGGTCCTTCTAGTTGTGGCATGTGGGACGCCTCCTCAGCATGGCCTGATGAACAGTGCCATGTCTGCGCCCAGGATCTAAACCAGTGAAACCCTGGGCTGCCAAAGAGGAGAACCCGAACTTAACCACTTGGCCATGGGGCCGGCCCCAGTAAATGCCTTTCTCATGATCAGAACATAAATCTAAACTACTGTGAATAAAATGCTAATTATGTAATAGGTTTATTTTTTTCTGGTGGAAACAAAACTGGCATTATCTCTTTCACAGTTATGATGTAATCCTGTCATAACATTTATGTACTCATAGGATTTTCTGATGAAACTATATTTTAACTAAAGAAAATGTCGTCAATACTAATAATAGTATGCTTCTATTCTCCACTAAGGAAAAGATGTTTTTAATACTAAGCAATTATTTTTACAACAGATAGCAAATGTCTAATATGTTGCTCTATGAAGTCAACTTGCTACCTAAAAGTACATATTCATAGTGGAGCCAACGAAACGGCGCTTTTCCTCTGAGGAAATCCCACCCATCCTTGCATTTGCCCCTCCCTGAACTCTCCTTCATTATAGATCAACTGTAGTGCAAAATACTATATGGGAATTAGTAGGGTTATTTCAATGCACCTCATTATCATGTGGGTAAAGAACAGGCTAAGTGAATGACTCCATTTTCAATATTCTATTTGTTCGAAGGGGTGCAATGCTAGTGTTCTGGACTGAATGTATATGTCTCCCCAAAATTCATATACTAAAGCCCCAGTTCCCCTCTGCAATGTGATGGTATTTGGAGATGGGGCCTTTGGGAAGTAATTAGGGTTATGTGGGGTCATGACAGTAGGGCCCTCATGAAAGGATCAGCGCCTTTATAAGAGATAACAGAGAGCTTCCTGTCTCTCTCTCTGCCATGTGCAAACCAAGAAGAGAGCTCTCACCAGGAACCTTCCATGCTGGCACCTTGATCTCAGACGTCCAGCTTCCAGAAGTGGGAGAAATAAATTTCTGTTGTTTAAGCCATCTAATCTATAGTATTTTGTTATGGCAGCCAGAGCTAAGACGTATATTAATAGAATTCATAATAAATATCATTTATAGTAAATCCCCTCATGTTAAATACTCAGGAAACTTCTGAGAATTAGCTGGATTGCAGGAAGAGTTTCATTATCATTTTTAGAAACTGCACTTAATTATTACCTAATTAGTTGGGATTACACATTTTCGCTGGGAAATTTATTGAAATATTTCTACCCCTCTAACAAAGTATATGAAAGAGGTTAATGTTTCTCACAACATTGTAGCATTTTTTCTTAACTTTATACAATTTGAGTAACAAAAGGCATAAGTTATGAACACAATTTTCTTATATATTTACTATCTATTATTCATTTAATTTTTTGCTTCAAAGAAATCCTTTCATAAATTTGCATATTGGCCTAAAATTTCTTCATATGTTTACCCTTTTCCAGGATTTGAAATTGTAGGGGAGGAAGACATTTCCTCTTCCCAAATGGGGGTTCGTCTGGCCGGAGAACAAACTAAATTCACATGAGACAGAATAGCAAGAGAAAATTAAACAAAGCTTTATGAGGAACCATGGCCCGGGGCCTTTCTTCCCGAAGGAAGAAAGGGCACCGAAGAAGTGGGGTGCAGAGAGTGGTTATATACCCCCAAACAGGGTGTTTCACATATGATTGAAATGTCCCTCCCACAATAGTCACAAGATTGCCCTGTTGGCACAGTGCTTGATGGACACAGCAGGTAGGTCTGCTGTCTCAGTGAATGCCTTGGGGTGGCAAGTGTGTTACCTAGGTCTGGGGGGTCACAGATGAGCGCTGCAATTGGTTCCTCGCCTAAGGAAAGATGCTTAATCCTTAAAGAAATGCCAACGTTGAGAGGGGGAGGGAAGTCAGTTATAGGAGGTTACCAGACAAGCACAATAAAATGCAGATTTTAAGTCCTTGCCTTTGGTATTGATTAAGAGTTTCTAGAGAGAAGGTCATCTCCTTTCTTCTTCCAGGTACAGAGAGGGAGGCACCTTTTACAGATAGAGATTTACCTTACAAATGTAAATGTGTCCTAATGAAGGGCAAGTTCCATTCCTCAGAGCCTCCTTCCCTGTCCCAGTTTATCAAAAGCAATCAGCCTCAAATAATCCTGATGCCAAAGAGACATGTCTTGGGGTGGCCAATTTTGGGTCCCTACAATTTGAACAAAGTTTGAAATTTCAAAAGTCGTCTTGCCATCAAAGGTTAATTTTTTTTCTGATTCCTTCACCTTTACTTAATATTTACTTGTTCTTTATGACAGTGCCAAACAGAGACTTTTTTTTTATGAGAAAAAGAAATTCTCAGCAGTGCTTTACAAATGGATTCTGCAAACTGTGATTCATAAGAGATGACATCTCCTGTAATTGCATCTGAGTATTCTCTTATGTGTGTTCTGCCAGGAATATATTAAATCACACTTGCTGCCCCCAGCTAGTCTTTAGTGTTTTCATTTCTGGCACAGATCCCAACCTAGAAAACCAATAAATTCGTCTTTATACATGGAACTGTCTTTATTACCTTTCCTCTTGCTGTGTTCATTGGTCTTTTAAGGGTCGAGTGGATCCCCTTGGTGTCATTGTTATCATTACATCTTCCATTAGGTATAAGACAAGATTAAATAGACTTCTGTAGTCTGAGGTCAAAGATATGATTCCTTTACTTTGATTCTAAAACCTAACTAGGATATTAATTCTATTTCATTTTGGCAAGGGAGCCTTGGTCTCCAGAATCTTATTGGAACCAAATTCTGCAAAAAAGCCAACTTTTTGGTGGATTAAAAGAAAAGTCTAGCTCCCTGATGAAGTATCAAATTAAAATTGTTTGTTTTTCTTTTATATTAATGAAAGTTTAGTGTTCCACCCAATCCAGGAGACAGGTTCGTGGATGTCAATTCTCATCCTAATTTATTATTCAATTAAGCCTAGAAAGTTTATATAATAGACACTGAAAAGGAGGTAATGCTAGCCTTCTCCAGATCCTGAAGTTCTATTGATAATTCTAAATGTAGCCTTCTGTATGTTAACTGACTGAAGTATATAGCAGCATATAAAGTTCACATAGAGCAAATCAAGTTCATTAGTACCGAATAGTTTGCACAGTTGCTTATTATTTTCCTAATTATTCATGTGAAATCAGAATTTGAGTGATTTCCATAGTATGGATTATATTCTCTTACTACTTGCACTAACAGTTGGTCAATTTCAAAGATTATCATTTCTTCAACATTGAAGTGAGTAATAATATTTTGCCTATAATTCTGTAACTTTTCTTTCCCTATGATAACAGTCTTTTCACTTGGAAAAACTGCTACTTCTTTCTCAATATTTTTCCACACAGGAAACTTCATACCTGGTAACCTATAGTCAGTCACCTTTCAAATAAATTATATGAAAATATTTTATTATATAGTCCTGAAATTTAATGTTTAAAAATGGAAAAGAAAAAAAATTAAAATAGAATCCAGTGTAAATTTCGATTTCAATGCTTTTTCCTCTTTCTGTTTTGAGTGTGCATGTTAAATCCTTGACAATGTCTCAAAGAATTGTAAATTTTCTTGTTCATGTAGGCTCTGTGGCATGAAGATACATTTAGTCATTTATACTGCTTATAAAATAGAAGATAAACAAATGTCTTCAATTAATGCATCAATAATTTGGGCATATTACCTTATATATTATTAGCATTTTCAAAATTAGGATGTATATATTCTCATTATTGTAGCTAATTTTAGTTATTTTTCAAAAATTTGTCATTTGAAAAATAACTTCTGATGTAGCATGTATAGCACACATGAATATAATATACTAATGACCTGCATGGGGGATCAGAATGGGCCACCCCAAAATGTGTCTCTTTGGCTTATTTTTAAGAACAAAAGACTCTGAAAGAAACTCTGACCCTTCCCCCAAACTACCTAAAAGAATTTAAAATAGAAGGGCCTGTTCCAGGAAGGAGCCAATGCCATAAGGTAACCATAATGAAATGTAAAACATGTCTCGAAGGTCACATTGTCTATAAATGGCCTATTTGCATTTCCATCTGCATGTAAATTGCCTTCCTCCCCATTGAAGTCCCAAACAACTACCTCCAAAGCTCTCTTTTTTCTTTAACTAAAAATAGTATTTAAGGTGGCGACTTCAGCCATTCTGGAGAGTTGCTCAGTTTTCCTGGGTTTCTCCTGTGTATACATGTTATAGAGCTTTGTTTGATTTTCTCCTGTTATTCTGTCTCATTTCAATTTAATTTGTAGAACATCCAGAAAGACCTAGAGGATAGAGTATTTATCTTCCTCCCCCACACTTAAATGGAGGAGTTGAAAATAAGCCAAACATACTTAAAAATATTATTAATTAAATGACATCCATGTTATTTGAATAAATAATTTCATGCAAATTATTAAAATATCTAATATTTGTTTTTATATTTGTAGGAATATAGAATCTCACACAAAATATAATGATATCTCCTAAGAAACATTTAATATTTTCCACAAGAAGAAAAAAATCAAGTAAATGCTAAATGCATCCATAGCAGTAAAGATATCACAAGCCTCCTCAGTCCATTTTAATCCCCCATCTCCTCCTCCACTTTTCTCGTCTAGTTAACTTTCCAATTAAGTAGTAAGTCAAAAGGAATAAGGAAAAAAGTTATAGTTGGTGCTGTGAGTGATGAGGATTATTTTAGGCTGGTTACTTTTAAAAACTGTGGATGAGAAGGAGGCTCTGAGGAGTGGAATTTGCATACCCTTTGATGAGAGACATTTGCATTTGTGAAGGAAGTCTCCATCTGTGGGGGGTGTCTCCCTCTCTACACCAGGAGGAAGGGGGGATGGCCTTATCTCTGGAAACTCTTAATGGGGAAGGCAAGGACTTAAGTTGTTTACTGTCTGGTAACCTCATGTAGCTGACTCGCCCCATCAACAACATCTTCCTTTGTCTTTAGCTGAAAATAATATTTAAGATGGTGGCTTCTGGCATTTACTTAATCCAGTTTGATTCTTGTCTAAAAGTTGTAGGACCACCCAATAACCAGACCCTACCAGCACTGATACCATTTTAACGACTCTTTTTACATATTCTTTCCTTTGTCTTGTAAGGAGATAATTCACATACCTATGCCTTAAATTTAGCCCTACTCTCAACCCATGTTGGCAGCAGCAGCTCTGACTGCCCGTGGGTCCTGTCCCCATGCTATTCCACACTATTCTCTAAATAAAAGAGCACTACTGCCAGACCTTGAGAGTCCAAGAAATCTTTCTTTCGACTCTTCAGCTCACTGACCCTGCATCATGAGAAAATAGAATTGGTGATAATTCAGGAAGAAGAAACATCATTTTTGTTTCATTGGTTCTTTTAAAAACAAAGATAGACTAGATTGGGTTCATAAGCAAAAGATGAAAAACAAAAATATTTAAAATTATCCAAACAACAATTGGTGCTAGGAACAATTTTATTATCACATAATAATAAAGATAACTTCTTTTTTATTTATGAATAAATTATACCAGGAATATGTACTCTGGTTTGCATATGGTATTTCATTAATTCATACAACAACCATATCTTGAATTTATTAGCCTCCCCACGTTTCCAGATGAGAAAAAAATCTGAAGTTCAAGACGTAACTTTAAAGCCCAGGTTTTAACTTTTAATCTGTTCACATATTCCTGGAGTCTAAATAACTATAGAGGGACAAAAGTAACAACAAAACATCTAATTGGAAAGATTGTCATTTCTTCAATGCTACACACACTGGGCAAGGTTTGTATAATTAAAACTTCATATTATTAAATATAGTGCCCAGACATTTCTGGTCTGCAATGTAGCTGAAATGATTGGCAATTTCTGAGACCATTAATTTCGGATAGAATTAAGCCATTTTAGGTTAACATAAGCATTGTGCTCGTGTGTGTGCATGTGAATTTGATTTTCAGCCTTCTAAAAGTGTTTTTTCTAATTACAATGCTCTTTGAGTCTTCAGCAGCAAACTCCAGACATTTTATTTTTCCCCTAGTTAAAATTTTGTACTTTGAGTATGAGACTACTTTACCAATCGCAAGAATTCCTAACAGTTTAAAACTGAGTAAATTCACTATGTTTAGAAATGTACTAAAATTATTTTGAATGAAATCTGCAACGCCCATTCCCTTTCAGTATAAATGAGTAGTTTTAAAGTGCATTTTAATAGGTCAGAACATCTATGCATAATAAAGAGAAAAACTATGCCTCTTCCATTTGTTTAGCATCTCATAGCTCTCCCATGACAATGTCATGAAATTAATTTGAATCCAAATTAATTTTACTGACTGCCTACTATTTGTCAGTTCTTGTGCTAAGCAGTGAAAAGATAAAGACTAATAAGAAAAACAATTATACTCAAAGGGCTTTCCATGTGGTAGATAAAATGGGAAGAAAGAAGAGGTGTTGAGAGTCTGCCCTGTGTCAGGAGAAATAAATTTTTCAATACGTATTATGTTGGTCGGCAGTACGACATAATGGTTAAGCATCTGAATTGAATCTAAGCCGCCTGGGTTCCCACGGACTAATGAGTGGTCAAAGCCAATCTATAAAATCTCTGGGGGATTTTTATGTAGAAAATTGGACAATAGTCTTGTTACTGAGATCTGGGGAGTCAAATACTGAGTTGACAGCATCAAAATGAAGGAAGCCTAGGCCCTAGATTCACAGAGGAGAATCTCAGTGGACCCACGTCGAACTTTATCTGAGTGAGAAATAACTGTCTGTGGTGCTAAATTACTGCAGTGAGGGAGTTTATCTGGTATGTCTGTAGCCTCAGTGCAGCCCACTCAGACCAGTTTGCAAGTTGGCATCTTGAAGTTTAGTGCTGCCATAATAAAGTAAAATATGTGAAATCGGCTTAGTCGTTGAGCATGGCTTTGCTCAATCTGACTGAAGTATCCCCTTCAGTTTGTGCATTTCTATCCCAAGGTTGAGTCTTCTACTTTTGATTCAAAATATCCCTTATTCAAACAAATATTTCATGAGAACTTATAAAACTGCAAGGATTTGAGTATCTTAAAAATAAACAAGACACTTAACTTGCTTCAAGGAACACACAAGATAATAAAGAAGATAGGTATGCAGGAAAATAATTGATATTTAGAAAGATAGATCTCTATTAAGTATTATACTAAATGTTAAAGAGCATAGAGAATGTACAATAAACTGAACTTGGAGATATCAAGGAGGGCTTTACAAGTGTTTAAATAATGCTTTAAGGGAAAAACAAGAGTTTGACAGATGGAAACAACAGAAACTTATCCAAAGAGAGTGATCAGTAATGTGTAAAAGTAAGAAAAAGGGCAATTAAGAGAATCACAAGAACCTATAGTGTAGGAATGGGAAATGGCACAGTGATGAGTCTGGATAGGTTTGCAGGAGCCAGATAATAAAGGCTTTTGTAAGAAGACAAAGATAGTTTGTTTCTTGTTAAGTAACAAGGGTATTGAAGTTACGTTTAGGGATCTGTTAGATGTGAGGGGAGGAAGGGAAAGGAAGAAGAAAATGATTTTCTGAATCAGAGAGATGGGTGTGAAATATAAATAGATGCACTCCTGGATAAATGGATATATTGAAAGAGGACATTTAGGGAATATCCTAATGTGTGCCTTTTGATAGCTGTTTTGAGGGGCCTATGGGACATGTAGGGAATTATGGTCATTAGGTAGGGAAATTGGATAATCTCATTACATTACAGGCACAAGGTTCATCATTCTGTCAAATGAACATGAAATCTGAAAGAAAAAAACAGATCTCCAGAGGTCAGAAAATAACAACTTGTCCTTTACTCAATTTTCCTGGCTTGTAATGAAGAGTATAATCATTTCTTCAGGAAAAAAGACTTTATGGTCAAGCACGTTCTTATCTCTATATCTATCTGTCTGCCTGTCTATCTATATAAAACTACAATGGTAATATACACATGTAATTGCTGGCGCCGGCCCTGTGGCTGAGTGGTTAATTTCGTGTGCTCTGCTTTGGCGGCCCAGCGTTTCGCCGGTTTGGATCCTGGGCGCAGACATGCACATCTCATCAGGCCATGTTGAGGCGGGTCCCACATGCCACAACTAGAAGGACCCACAACTAAAATATACAACCACGTGCCGGGGGGATTTTTGGAGAAAGAGCAATTAAAAAAACAACGATTGACAACGGTTGTTAGCTCAGGTGCCAATCTTTAAAAAAATAAGACTGTAATTGCTATTTTGTGATGTCTTTATTTTGCAGTTTGAGATTGCCAGATTTCCTAATTTATTTGTGTTTCATTATAACATAGATTATGTCAATCAGTGTGTGCTTGTCTTTAGTTTTGCAAACCGGTAGAAAGCAGTTATCACATCTTTAAAAGTGTTCCTGAGTAATACCAAGGACGAAAGCATCCACCTGAGGGAGCTTAATATGTAACCATCCAGATGCTCACCATTTGTAAACTACTCCCTGAGTGTGATAAGTTGGCACTTTTGCAATGTGTCAATATGTTAAGTATTATTCAGATTCTTATTTTTTTTGATAAAAACGTATAGTTTATTAAACATAGGCTGATGTTTTTCTTCTTTTTAAGTTTTTATGTTTTTCGATGTACATCACATTTCAAATTCTGTATGCATTTCATCATGTTCACCACCCGAACACTAATTATAGTGCATCTCCTCACATGTGAGCCTAATCACCCCTTTTGCCCTCCCCTCTCCCCCCTTCCCCAATGGTAACCACCAGTCCAATCTCCAATGCTATGTGTTGTTTTTCTTTTTTGTTGTTTTTATCTTCTACTTATGAGTGAGATCATATGGTATTTGACTTTCTCCCTCTGACTTATTTCACTCAGCATAATACCCTCAAGGTCCATCCATGTTGTCACAAATGGCTGGATTTCGTCATTTCTTATGGCTGAGTAGTAGTCCATTGTGGATAAATACCACATCTTCTTTATCCATTCGTCCCTTGATGGGCACCTAGGTTGCTTCCAAGTCTTGGCTGTTGTGTATAATGCCTCAATGAACATAGGGGTGCAAGTATCTTTATGCCTTTGTGTTTTCAAGTTCTTTGGATAAATACCCAGCAGTGGAATAGCTGGATCATATGGTAGATCTATCCTTAATTCTCTGAGGATACTCCAAACTGCTTTCCATAGCGGCTGCACCAGTTTGCACTGCCACCAGCAGTAAACAAGTGTTCCCTTCTCTCCACACCCTCTCCAACATTTTTTGTTTCCTGTCTTGTTAATTATAGCCATTCTGACCGGAGTGAGGTGATACCTCATTGTAGTTCTGATTTGCATTTCCCTGATAGCTAATGATGTTGAGCATCTTTTCATATGCCTGTTGGCTATCTGTATTTCTTCTTTGGAGAAATCTCTGTTCAGATCTTTTGCCCATTTTCTAATTGGATTGTTGGTTTTTTTGTTGTTGAGCTGTATGAGTTCTTTGTATATTTTGGATATTAACCCCTTATCTGATATGTGGTTTGCAAATATCTTCTCCCAAATGTTAGGCTGTCTTTTCGTTTTGTTGATGGTTTCCTTTGCTGTGCAGAAACTTTTTAGTTTGATGTAGTCCCATTTGTTCATTTTTTCTTTTGTTTCCCTTGCCCAGTCAGACATGGGACTTGAAAATATGCTGCTCAGACCAATGTCATAGAGCGTACTGCCTATGTTTTCTTCTAGAATTCTCATGGTTTCGGGTCTTACATTCAAGTCTTTAATCCATTTTGAGTTGATTTTTGTGCATGGTGTAAGGGAATGGTCTACTTTCATTCTTTTGCATGTGGCTGTCCAGTTTTCCCAACACCATTTATTGAAGAGACTCTCCTTTCTCCATCGTATGCTCTTGGCTACCTTGTCAAATATTAGCTGTCCATAAACATGTGGATTTACTTCTGGGCTCTCAATTTTGTTCCATTGATCTGTGTCTGTTTTTGTGCCAGTACCATGCTGTTTTGGTTACTATGGCTTTGTAGTATAATTTGAAATCGGGGAGTGTGATACCTCCAGTTTTGTTCTTTTTCCTCAGGAATCCTTTGGCTATTCGGGGTCTTTTGTTGTTCCATATAAATTTTAGGATTCTTTGTTCTATTTCTGTAAAAAATCTTGTTGGAACTTTCATAGGGATTGCATTGAATCTATAGATTGCTTTAGGAAGCATGGACATTTTAACACTGTTAATTCTTCCGATCCAAGAGCACGGAATATCTTTCCATTTCTTTGTGTCTTCTTTGATTTCTTTCAACAATGTTTTATAGTTTTCTGTGTACAGATCTTTCACCTCTTTCATTAAGTTTATTCCTAGGTATTTTATTCTTTTTGTTGCAATTGTAAATGGGATTGTATTCTTAATTTTTCTTTCTGCTACTTCATTGTTAGTGTATAGAAACGCAACCGATTTTTGTACATTGATTTTGTATCCCGCAACTTGACTGTATTCCTTTATTATTTCTAAAAGTTTTTTAGTGGACTCTTTAGGGTTTTCTAGATATAAAATCATGTCATCTGCAAAGAGTGACAGTTTCACTTCTTCTTTTCCAAGGTGGATCCCTTTTATTTCTTTTTCTTGCCTGATTGCTCTGGCTAGGACTTCCAAAACTATGTTAAGTAAGAGTGGTGACAGTGGGCATCCTTGTCTGGTTCCTGTTCTTAGAGGGATAGCTTTCAGTTTTTCTCCATTGAGAATGATATTTGCTGTGGGTTTGTCATATATGGCCTTTATTATGTTGAGGTATTTTCCTTCTATACCCAATTTATTTAGAGTTTTTATCATAAATGGATGCGGTATCTTGTCAAATGCTTTCTCTGCATCTATTGAGATGATCATGTGATTTTTATTCTTCAGATTCTTATTCTTTCATGTAATTAAGGTATTATAGAGTAATACCTTCAGTAAGCTCGATCATGATCATCACCAAATAACAACACACAGGTTCTTCTGAGGTACATAGTAGGCACCATGAGAAGTTCATTAACGCCTTCAGAGGTTGAGAGTTAATTGACACTGATAAAGATTCAATGTTATGTGCAAGTAGCATATTCACTTCTATTTCTTGGTTAACTTTTAATATATTATTTAAGTTCTGCATTATTTTGCTTAGGAAAATTAAAGGGATACACATTCTAAGATTCTCTTTTTTAATAGGTACATGTTATAACATCCAATTTTTAAATATAATATGTAACTTTATTTTTCAGAACATGTAAGCAGTCTATAGAACATTTTTGCACTAGTCTATTAATTATAATTTTTGGCATATAGATATTAGTATGTGAGCATGCAAAAATTTGACTTTTCCCCAATAAAAATGTGATTTTCACAAGGAATCTTCACTTCATTTCTTTATATTCTCCCCAGTTTACAGCATATTATTTAGCAAACATTTAGAAGTCAAATAATAAGACATATCAGAATAAACAGCATTGATTAGGCCAGTGTATATAAAATTTGTAATCGTGCACAATAGTCCCACATAATTGTGGAAGATAAATAAGAATGCTATTAATTTTATAGGCAAATAATTATAAAGATTGAAAAATAATTAATTTTGACTTTAAAGCCCTGGTACATAGTTGTATATCCTAGTTGTAGGTCATTCTAATTCTTCTATGTGGGATGCCACCACAGCATGGCTTGATGAGCGGCCTATAGGTCTGTGCCCAGGATCTGAACCAGAGAACCCCAGGCTGCCCAAGTGGAGTGCACGAGCTTAACCCCTTGGCCATGGGGCTGCAGCCCCCTCCCCCATAGTTTATCTTAAATCTTAGTCTATTTATGTAATTGTTTTTATACACATGAGATTAATCACAATTGAATGAGTCAAAGTTTCATCATCATGTAAAAGCAAATGTATTTAAGAATGATAAAACATAATATTTTCAGGAGCCATATGACATCCTGCTGTAGTGCCATGGAAGAAGTGTAATTAAAGCGAGACCTCATTTCATTCTCATACCTGTAGTTACAGTAATTGCCAGAAATTCTACTGCTAAAACACTTCAATTGGCTGATGTCTCTTAAGGGTCATAAATTAACAGTTTATGCTCCCGTACTTATGTGTTCGCCCTGATGTCCTCCTTATAGGCTCTTAGCAATCAGACAGCTGTCTTATTTTGTTTGATTTTGTTTTGTTTTAAACACACCAAAAATTAACATTGTAATTTGAGTTAAAAAAACATTAGTTAATACTTTTCAAACTGTGGAAAGCTCAACATCAATAAATGTACAATTTTATAGAAGAAAAGTCATGGTTTAAGCCACTCTCAAAGACTAGCTTAAAAGTAGGGTTGTGACATATATATTATTTAATGATTTGTGATTATTGACATGTATCATTGATGGCCTTATCATGATTTCTATTCTTAAGACCTATAATAAGCTGAATTCAGATACCCTTAAATGTAATATAGTATTAGGAGACTAATACTTCAGTTATGAAGAGATAAGATTAATTTTGTTGATTAGAATAAAAAAATGAGTCAATAATACCTGAATTTCACTTTTATGACTGTCAAAGAAAAGTAGTTACAATAACAACAAATGATCAATGTTGAAGTCCGGTTGATCCTGATTATTTATAGCTTCCTTATTTGAACCACATTATCTAAAATAAACTCAGGATATGGTTTTTCTCTTTGATTAATTCATTTCCTAATTTTGAGGAGGGACAAGTATTTTCCTGAGTAACGAAAACATTATCTATAACCTATGTTTTAAATTAACAACTTCCAAGATGAGAAAGGATAAGTGCAGAATGGGTAGTTATGCCTTGTGTTCATGAAAAACAGAAGGTATGATCTGTAATTATCTAAAGGGTAAGCTCTGCATTAGGATGAGAGACCAAACCACAAGTTGGAAAGTTGTGTAACAATGGAATGTCCACATAATGTTATCTGAGTGTGAGAAATATCTCATGTATATTGGTAAATAGCATGTATAAATCCATCAATAAAAAGACACATGAATGGGGTGTCAATACTTCCTTTTCAAGCACATTTCATAACTTCCTTTAGTGAAAGCTTACAGAGGTCAAACTAAAAGCAAGAACCAGCTAGAGAGCTGAATGTGTCCATAATACAAATTTTGGCTTGAAGTACTTGAATACCTTAGTTGGGCTCCTTGCATTTTTTTCACAAACTCTACACAACTCTAATAATATAAGACTCTTCAAATAGATATTTCCTTAAACCCTGTAAGACCCAAAACCTAGTCCCATTCACATTAGACATGTAATGTTTATTATATGTGTGTGTATAACAAGGTGTAGAAATTTTTCATAAATTAGAGCAAAATGCTTCATTTGAAAAAGGTCTTATCTCATTAATATCGCCATAATATGTATGTTTCTACCTTCAGAAGAACACAAATTGTATTTCATTTCTTTTGACTTAATTTCAGCCTGACGTTAGGATCTAACTTTTGCTGGTTTTGGTGGGGAAAAAGGAACTCAGAGCTAATTAGAAAGCAAGTCAAGAGACTTAAAGGCTTAAACATTCTTTGCAATGTGGATGGATTTCTTTAATGTGATCTAGATACAGGATTAATGCCCATATTTTTTGTTTACATTCAACACAATTTTTGGTAATATACCTATTATATACTTCAAAGATACAGTTCTCTACTTTATTATAGCATCGTTTTTCATTTGTCATCTAGCTTATATGTTTTTGATTTAATATATTTTCAGTAAAGTATACAACTTTATATATTCTAAATATTTAAAGATTCTAAATCTTCTAAATAATATTCTAAAAATTGTATTTGGAATTATACTGCAAAAAAATTTTGATTTATGATACTATTAAACCTGAAACCAAAGGAGATAATGATATAAATAGTGAGCAAATTTCATAAATTGAAGATTAGATAGATAATGATTTCATAACTTGGGAAATACTGAACCTATAATTTTCTATATAGAGACAGGCACATGCATCAATTCTGACACAAATCTTTGAGATACTGCCATGGAAATAAAATCAAATTATTTCCAAAAATGGAACAATAAATGGACATTTAACACAGAATACATGTTTAAAAAGTGGTTGACGTGTTTCAATATTTTAATATTTAAAATAAATTCACATTTATATTAATCTCTCTAAAAATCAGTATAAAGGCATATAAATCTAAAATTACTATATATCTTACATTTTAAAATATCACAACATATATTTTAAGAAGCATCTTTTGTTAAATGTTTAACTTTAGCTGTATCACACTAAATTGAAAATGCGTGGCAGTGTCTCCATTCTAATTTAACCAATATTATTTGCCATAACCATCTCTTAACAAGATAATTTACAAAATGGTACATAAAAGTACATCCCATAGGATTCCAAATTATCCATAAATAACTAAAATTGATTATAAACATAAACTAAGTCTATTGTCAATTTAACTTGCTTATAAAAATTATTTTAAATTAATGGGATAATTTGAATATCATAAGAATCCAGGTATTCATCTTTCTTTTTTTTTACTGAGCAATTTTGCAAATCTTTTTAATAAATAAAACGATGACATTTGGTATAATTAGGTTCAAAACCTCTCATGAAATACCATCCATTTAACAGTTTATATTTAACAAACTACCACAGCTTTAGAAAAAAAAATTCCAGTTAAAGCAAATGTCATCTCTTACTCAACCACTTTTATTTATTTAGTGAAAAAAAACGTGAATAGAAATTCAGGTACATTAGGACAGTATAATAATCGCATCACATTAATAATGCAGATGGCACAAGGAGGTTAATTACATCTAAAGCGAACAGGTTTTGTTCATAATGTTCTTTCTTTGGATACTGCCCACTCCACCTCCATAAGCAAATGTACTTACTTTCTTCCCCTAGTCTTCTAACAAAATGTTGCACATGTGGGCATAGAGTCCTTAATAAAGATGACTAAGTCGCTCACTCCAAACTTACCACCACCTTAAAGAAATTAATTTGGCATTTAAAGTAATGCTTTTGTTAGAACTGTTTAGTATCCTAAGAATTGCTATATGAAAATACAGAAGAATTGTTCAATCCAATCTCAAAAGTATTATGTGTTACAAAAATTATTTACAGTATATATAACTCTTCATTTATTGAATGAGTATCTTTTTCATTCACTCAAGCAACATATACCTCACATTATACTAAGCAACCATAAGTCCACGCACATGCAGTCCCTGCCTCATGGTGCTTGCAGTCCACGGGGAAAGATTGACAATAGCGAAATAATCACAATGACAACAATAACAAAGACCATTTTCTTTAGGACAGCTGCCTCAGCCATTCACAAGTAATGGGCTTGCTATATTTGTATTTAATCATGTTAAATAAAATTAATCTATATACATAATCATATTATTCATGTTAAACATAAAAGGTCATAATATTTGTCATATTAAGGCAGCATGGAATTGTTACAAAGCATGGGCCCTGAAGACAGAATTCTTAGGTTAAAACCTGGCTCACATATTAGCTGTGTGATCTTAGACAAGTCACTAAACTCCTCTCTACTTCAATTTCTTCATCTTTAAAATGGGGAAAATTATGATACCTCACAGGGTTGTTGTTAAGATGAGGTGAGCTAACATTTGTAGAGCATTTGAACAGTACTGGGCACATGATAGTACTATAGAAGTGTCTATTTATTAAATAAATAAGCTAACAATAAAATATAGTGTATTACTTACCTTGCATAATGTGATTTAAAGAAGTCAACTTTTTGTTTATGAATGAAACATCTTCCAATGAAAGAATCGTCTCAGACTCGTGAATCAGTGTGCACACACACACACACACATTCGTAGTCAAGCACTGGTATCTATGGTGAGTGACTATTTAAAGAGATTCATTATGTAGTTAGAGATAAACCAGGATCATCCTATTTTTTAATAAATTTCGAATAAAAGTTCAGTGAAAGGACATTTGGGGGAAAAATGAGCTAGAAACCTGAAATCTTTATTGTGTGTGTGTCTGTGCCATTGATAGCTTATTTTGGAAAGTACTTCAGTGGGTTATTATGGGCATTTTTAGTAGTGAAAATGTGCGTACGTTTCTTGGAAGAATATATTTCTTTAGCCTTCTGTATCACCTCAATGACTAATGAATTTAAAAGTTTCTTGGCCTTTCTGTAAAGTGTGATCCTTAAAAATTTTATTGCCTTTATCTTTTCTTCTATTTTTGACAACAGCAACATATTAGCTCAATGCACAAGTGCCTTAAAAAATATTTGTAAATCGATGCCCAGTCTCCGTTCTATTGTTGGCCTATAGGTCAGTGGCAGCCCAAGTTACACATATTTATTTTGTTAAGATGATCTTTATATACTGGAGATTCATTGCTCATAATCTGCCCACTCATAGAGGTCTTTATGATTCCTCTGTGCTTGATTCAGATCAAAATGATATTTTGCTTTGGAAAAAATGTAGTTTTATTTGCATATGAATTGATTCCTCTGAACCCTTCTTTCAAAACAAGTATTAAAAACACAACAATCATATATTGCTTGGAAAATCCACTATTAACATTTGTACATCTAGTAAAATGTCTGGAAAATAAAAGTCTTTGTTTAAGATCTTTAAGCTAGTTCTACATTTAGAAAAAAAGATCACTACAGGTTGAAATTAATCAGGGTTCCTTGAACAGAAAATCCTATCTTTCAGATACTTTATGTTTTTCATGTCACAATTTCTCAAAGTTCAAAATAGGAAATTGTACCCTCTTAAAATTTAATTATATTTATTTTTTTTTGCTCGGCTGCCTATTGAATGCTAGGAAATGATTAGATGAAAAGGCTATGATTTTTTAAAACTGATAAATTATATAAACTGGAAAAATAATGTAAACAGTAAAGAAGCAGAAATCTTAATTATGAAAAATTTCAATTTCATATATCATTATTTCCATAACTGTCAACAATATTGAAACACAAAAATAATATTTTTCAATTAATTCATATAAAATGATTCTGGTTTAAAAAAATGTGTAATTCTCATGCTACAAATAACATTTCCACACGTTTTGCATGGGATGATTAAAAGTTTTCCTGTGGGGAGGAGACATATGAATATGTGCTATGTACATAGTTCAAGCAATTTCAGTCTATTTGCACAGACATTCCAAAGAGACTTTATTATATTTGGAAGAAATCATTATGCTAACCCATGAATATGTCATTTAATTTTAAAATACCCTCTTTTCCTGCTAAGAATGTGTCTCACAGACATGAGTAGCATTCAAAAGAATATTTTTGAATTCGCTGTAGTAAAACTAAAGCTGCCATGATTTAAATGTGTGCAGATCTTAGGAGAATGGTGGATAGCTAACACATCTGCATGTAATGAATATGAGATCATAGCGAAATGTGCAGACCATTTCAAAATCTGGCTTCTCCAACCTTTTTCTCTTGTTTCTTAGAAATATAAAGTAAGTCAGAAATACAACAGGAGAAAGCCAAGTATTTCTGATCAAGATACCACTTTTGCTAAATATATTTGATTCTCCTATATTTATTTATATAATGCCCTGTCCATTTTGTTTTGCAAAGTGACAGTACTAGTGTCATAATATTTCACAAAACACCTAATGCAATATTGTCTTATTTAGAGTGAGAGAAATTGATTATTTTTCCTGAAGAGCTGCTACATTTTCTTTTCTCAGACAGCTATCCATCATTTTTCCCTTTATAATTTATTTCCCAGGAAACTTGGAATTAAAGTAATGTCCTAAATTCCCTAGGTGTATATGCTATTAATTAAGATGTTTTATACTTTTTTAATAAAGCTATTTTTCAGTATGGAGGGAGATGTCCCCCAGCTTCTGTATGGAGGTGTTCTTCACTGACAGAGTCGCAGGGGTTGGTGTTGAGAATTAGGGGGCTGGAAAAATGGTGGCAATTGGAAGATCCTCCTTACAGCTTCTGAGAATGGAGGTCTAGGCATTTACTGGCATGGCTAGAGTGAAGCAATTGCTTTTTTCTGTGATATTTTTCTGGATTAGATCAGAATTGTCTAAAAGTTTCTGTAGTTATAGGCTACTCCTTTCCTAGTCCTTAGGCTAGAGAGAGGCTTTTATTGGGGGCATTTTTTCGTCTGCACCCATTGGTGTTTCTAGGTTGCTAGTTCCTTTAAATCCGAGTTTGGCATATATGAGGCAAAAAGAAAACTGAAGAGAATAAACACTATGTCATTCCAGTCTGCCATCTTTCAGAGTTTTCTTAGGTTTGTTTTATATATAGTGTCCAGATGTTTTATTTGTACTTAGTGGAAGAAAAAAGGAAATGTACGTTTATTTCATCTTCTCAGAAACCTTGTGGTGAGTCGTAATATTCACCACTACCTAGGGGTAATAAGGCCGCTGTCCTCTCCCATGTTAGTGGAAACCATGTAGGGGGCAGCAATGATTCACTCTTACCTGACACAACCCAAGTAGTGTCACTGGAGGCCTACTAGGGAGTTTGAATTCTCAAAGTCTCACTCCAACATAGCAGTAACAAGGAGCCGACCTCCCAACCTCGGTTGTCAATGGAGGCCAAGTGGGAAATCTGGATTTCTAATCCCATCTGGCAGTAAAAAGGGGATAGCTGCACTTCCCTTATGCAACCATGTCAGAGAAAGCCAGCAAAACCAGAAAGTTTAAGATCCAGAGTCTTGTAATGTAATATTTGTTATTAATGTTATTTAATGTTAAAAATATTCAGGTTTCAATCAAGTTACTCATCATACTAAGAACCAGGAAGATCTCATATTGAATTTAAAATGACAGCCAACAGACACCAACCCTGAGACGAAAGATACATTGGAATTACCTGGCAAAGATTTAAAATTATTCATTATAGAAATTCGTCAATGAGCAATAATTAACATGCTTGAAAAAATGCCAAATACAATAGAAAGTGTCACCAAAGAAATAGAAGATATAAAAACAAGAACCAACTGAAAATTTTAAAAATTAAAAGTACAATAACTATGGAAAAAATTCAAAGGATGTGCTGAACAGCAGAATGGATGGAACAGAAGAAAGAATCAGTGAACTGGAAGACAGACAATGGAAATTACTCAACCTAAACAACTGAGAGAAAATAGACTGCAAAAAAAATGAACAGAGCCTCAGGAATCTGTGAAACTATAACAAAAGATTGACCATTTGTGTCATTAGAGTCATGGAATAAAAGAAAAAAGTAGTCAGGGCTGAAAAAGTATTCAAAGAAATAATAGCAGCAAACTTTGCAAATTAGGCAATTATAACAAGATCTGAACATGGTGGTTCTAAATGTATATAGGGGAAATATTTAAGATGATCATAATAAAATGGGAGAGGGAAAAGGTGCAAAAAGGGAGGTAAGATTTCTGTACTTCACCCAAAGTGGTAAAATGATGACACTGGTAGACTGTTATAATCTATATCTCTATATATTTATATCTATAGGTAGATACATAGAGATAATGTAATACTTAGAGCAACTCCTAAAATCTGTACACAGTGATACACTAAAAAATTACTATGGGTAGATCCAAAGGGAACTCTAAAAATATTCAAATAACCCAAAGAGAGGCAGGAAAAAGAAAAGAAAAGAAATGAAAACAGAAAAAAAATGGAAGGTAAAAATAGCAGACTTAGCTCTAACACAGAAGTAATTAAGCTAAATGTAAAGGGTCTAAATACACCAATCAAAAGAGAGATAGGCAGAGAGGATTAAAAATGTGATCCAAATGTTGTCTACAAGAAACTCACTTCAAATATAGAAATATAGGCAAGTTGAAAATAAAAGATGAAAAAAGCTAAACCTTGCAAACAAAGAAAGCAGGTGTGGTACATTAATGTCAAATAAAGTAGACCTTAGAGCAAAGAAAATTCTCAGAGAAAAGGAGACTATATAATGATAAAAGAGTCAATCCTCCAAGAAGGCATTGCACCATCAACAGAATTGCAAAATATGTTAGGTAAAAATGGACATATCTGAAAGGAGAAATGGACAAATCCACAATTATCTTGGAGATGTCAATGCCCTTCTCTCAAGAACTCATAAAACAACTAGATGTAAATTCATAAGGTATACAGAAGAACTCAACAACACTATTCAATCAACATTTAATTAATTAACATTCCACCTCAAAACAGAAGATGCATTCTTTTCAAGTGCATAGAATATATCCCAAGATAGACCATATCTTGCACTAAAACAAACCTCAAAAAATTTAAAATAATTGAAATCACAAAAGTATGGAATCAAACTATAAATCAATAATATAAAGATGAGAAAATCTTCTAACACTTGTAAACAATACACTTCTAAATAACTCATGAGTCATTAAAGAATTTTCAAGGAAAATCAAAAAGAACATTGAACTGAAAGAAGTTGAAAATACAGGAAATCACGACTTGTGGGATGCAGTAAACAGTACTGAAAGGGAAATTTATAGCACTAAATGCTTGCATTAGAAAATAGAAAATGATTTGAATAAATTATCAACATTTCACCTCAAGAATGTCAAAAAAGAGCAAAATAAACACAAAACAAGAAGAGTAAATAAAAATAACAGCATAAATCAATGAAACTGAAAACAAAAATAGAGAAAATCAATGAAATGAGAACTTTCTTTTCAGATCAATAAAATTGACAAATCTCTACAAGATTAACAGAGAAAAAACAAGAAAAGGCACAACTTACCAATACCATAGAACTTGCAGATATCGAAAGAATGTTAAAGAAACCCTACAAACAACATAAATTTAACCACTTAGTTGAATTGGTCAATTCCTCGAAAAACACAAACTACCACAACTCACCCAATAAAAAGTAGTTTGAATAGTCCTATAAGTATTAAGTGAATTAAATTTTCATTTAAAAATGTCCAAAATAGAAATATAAATGTCTAGATAGTGTGACTGGAGAATTCTGCCAAATGTTTAAAAGAGAATTAATACCAATTCTACAAAATATCTTCTAGAATACAGTGAACATTTTCCATTTTACTTCTTAAAACTATTGTTACCTTGACATTAAAGCTAGACCATAAAAATACAAAAAAAAAAAAATACAGACCAATCTTCCTCATTAATATAGAGGCAAAAATTCTTAAGAAAATATTGGTAAATAGAATTCAACAATATATACAAAGATTTATAAACCATAACCACATGGATTTTTTCCGGGACTGTAAGACTAGTTCAGTATTTGAAAATCAACCAATGTAATCTACCTCATTAACAGGCAAAGCCAGAAAAATCACATGATCATATCAATGAATGCCAAAAAATAATTTAACAAAATCTAACACTATTCGTGATAAAATCTTTCAGGAAAATAGGAGTAGAAGGGAACTTCCTCAATTTGATAAAGGCATCTACAAAATACCTACAGCTCACACAGTACTTAGGGGTGAAAGACTGAACGCTTTCCCCCTGAGAACATGAACAAGAATAATACGTCTGCTCTCACCACTCTTATTCAACATAGTGCTAGAAGTGCTAGCCCACACAATAGGCAAAAGAGAATGATAAAAGCCATAGAGATTATAAAGCAAGAAATAAAATTATCCCGATTTGCAGATGCTATGATTGTCTAGGTAGAAAATCCCAAGAAGTCTACAAAAAACACAAAACTCCTAGATCCAATAATGGAGTTCAGGAAGGTCACAGGAGACAAGATAAACATACAAAAATCAATTGTATTTCTATGCTAGCAATGGATAGAAAAACAGTAAAATTAAAAATACGATACTATTTATAATTGCTCAAAATAAATGAAATATCCAGGTTCAAATCTAACAAAACAAGTTCATGATTTGTATGCTGAAAACTACAAAATGCTGATGAGATCAAAGATTTTCTAAATAAGGCATACTGTCTCACGGATTAGCAGACTCAACATAGTACAGACATCAAGTCTCTCCAAACTGATATACAGGTTTAACACAATTTTTATCTATATACTAGCAAGAAGTTTGTAGATGTAGAAAAGTTTATTCTAAAATTTATATTGAAAGATAAAGGAAATAGAATAGCTAAAATAGTTTTGAAACAGAATAAAGTGGGAGAATATTTCTACCTCATTTCCTGACTTATTATATATATATAGCTACAGTAATCCAGACAGTGTGGTATTGGGAGGGATACATATATAAATCAATGGAACACGATAGAGAATCCAAAAGGGACAAAATGCAAAGAATTATTTTTTGACACAGGTACACAAGAAATTAAACAGAGGAAAGACAGCCTTTTCAGCAAATGGGCTTGAAGCAATTGGACCTCCGTAGGACAAAATGTGAAACTTGACCTGAGTCTCACTCTTTAGAAAAAATTATCTTAAACTGGATCACAGATTTAAATGTGAAGCAAAACTATAAAACTTGCAGAAAAAAATACTGAGAGAATTGCCGGGATCTAAGATTAAGCAACGTATTCATAGACTTGATACCAAAAACACAATACATAATGGAAAAATGGATAAACTGGACTTTATCAAGTTACATACTTTTGCTCTGTGAAAGAACTTGTTAAGAAGATAAAAAGGAAACCTACAAAGCGGACAAAAATATTTGAAAGCCACATATCTGACAAAGAATTAGTATTTAGAATACATAAAAATCTCTCTCAAAAGTCAACAGAAAAATCTAATTAGAAAATGGTCAAATAATGTGGAGAAATATTTCACTGAAGAGAATACACATAGCAACTAAGCACATGAAAAGATGTTCAACATCGTTAGCCTTTAGAGAATTGCAAATTAAAACCTCAATGAAAGTTCACTATCCAACTAGCAGGATAGCTAAAATAAGAAAGAGGGACAGCGCTAAATGCTGGTGATGACCCAGAGAAACTGATCACTGATACATTGTTGATGGGAATGTAAAATGTTATAGCCACGCTGGGAAACATTTTGAAAGTGTGTTAAAAAAAAAAAATTAAGCAACTACCATAGAACCCAGCAACTGCACGCTTGGTTATTTAAACCAGAGAAATGAAAATGTATTCACACATAAACCTGTATACCACTGTTTTAGTAGCAGACCAAAATTGGGAACAACCCAGACATCCTTGAGTGAACAGTTAAGCAAACTGGTACACCGGCACCATGAAATTCTTCTCAGCAGTAAATAGTAGCAGGTTACTGATATGCGCAGAAACCTGGATGAATCTCCAGAGAAAGACAGTGAGTAAAAAAAAAAAAAAGAAAAAGTCAATTTCCAAAGTTACATACTGTGGGGTTCTATTCACATAGTATTTTTTAAATGACAAAATTACCTAAGTGGAAAACAGATTAGTGGTTGCCAGGCATTAAGGAAGGGGAGGGGGACGTGGGGAAGAGGGATGGCTAAAAAGGGCAACATGGAGGATCCTTGTGGTGTTGGAAATACTTGGTATCTTGGCTGTATCAGTGTTAATATCCTGTTTGTGACTCTACAATTATCTCAAAATAAAAGTCTAATTAAGAAATAAAATAAGAACACAAAAATACTATATCCCACCAAATTTTGTGTGCATAAAGTCATTTAATACAAACATAAAGTAGTATATCATTAACATGGTTAATTAATATCTTTTAATCTAGACAATGAAAATGACCCAAAGTCTTTCCCTCTGCCGTTATTTTAGTATAAAAAGTAAAAATAGCCAACTTTGTTAAGTGCTTTGTGCCAGACTCTGTCCTAAGTGCTTTATTTGTAAATATACACTCAGTTATAATACAAACTTACGGGCAAATGCTTTTACTATCCACATTTTACAAGTCAGGAAGCTAAGGCATAAAAGTGTTAAGTAACTTCCCTAAGAACATACAGCTAATAAGTCTATGATTTGTGTGCACATAAATCCACTACACTCATTTTTATCCCATAATGTAGGGATACTAACAGATATTATATAACAACAATGGATGATAGGCCAATTATAGTAATTATCATTTAAAAAAAAAGAATTCCAGCAACAGAACAAAAGCCGGTCAAAATTTATTAAGTGTATGTAAAGAACATGTGCAAATGAACTAGGTAGAGTGTGGAATACTTTTCCAGTAAAATGCACTACACAAAGAGCAATCGTTTTGCCCTACAATACCACTTCTCATGAGTCGGTTGTTGCTGGATCATACACCTCCTACTAACAATGTTTTGTACTCCTCTACTTAGAATCCAGAAGCATCTGACAAATACTAGTTATCAAATATTTTATCAATTATCTTATAGTAGGTGGGATGAAATTGGCACATTTGCAAACAAAAGAACTATTTGTGTTATGGCTAAAATCAACAATGCTTTTTTAGAAGCAAACTGGAAATTCTATGAGGCTACCTTGGAGAAAGCATAATACTTTGATTTAATTCAATAAAAATCACTAATATTTTTGAAATCCTATAAGACACTTGTAGTTCTTTGAAAGTATGTAAAGATTGGGGCTGGCCCTGTGGCTGAGTGGTTAAGTTCAAGCGCTCCGCTGCAGCGGCCCAGGGCTTTGCTGGTTCAGATCCTGGGCGCAGACGTGGCACTGCTCGTCAGGCCACGTTGAGGCGGAGTCCCATATGCCACAACTAGAAGGACCTGCAACTAAGATATACAACTATGTACCAGGGGTGATTTGGGGAGATAAAGTAGAAAAAAAAAAGATTGGCCACTGTTAGCACAGGTGCCAATCTTTAAGAAAAAAAAACAGCAAGTTGCACTGAGCTCAGCGTCTTGTTTAAAAGAAAAAGTATGCAAAGATAAATTGTAAGAAAAAACTTCTTACACAAGGGGCTTCATTTAGGATGGACAAGAAGTAGGTAATGCATATATATAAATAAATATCCTTCAATAGAGGAAAGGATGACCAAGTGGAAAGATATATATGATACAAAACTAAAAGAAAAGGGAATGTTTTATGATTGAACTTAGAAAATTTATATCTAATTAGAGCTCAGATTTTCTCAGCTTTTAAACAAACTCTTGTTGAAGTGGAGAGAGGAGACACTGAGTCTGGAAGCCTTTTATAACCTTCAAAGTAGTATATAAATTTCTGTGACTAATGTCATTTGGTAGGGTGAAGCGAGGGACAAGGGTGGGGAGGGAGCCGGATCGGAGCCAGAAGCACCGTGCAGTGCGTGGTGATGTGGGTGCCCTGCTTTGATGTGCAATTCTTACCACTGGCTGCATACAACCTTTATTCTCAGGGCTCCCTTGGCCTTTGGAAGGGCTGGTGGAGCTTCTTTGCCTGCTGATGCAGAGAGCCAGAGTAACTGACACACGTGGGAATAGGTGAGCCCAACTGCATGCCCACAGGACAAGGCTGAAGGTAACTCACACGCTGGTGTTCCCCTATTCTGAAGCCTGTCCTCTGTAGGACTTTGGAATGAAATCACGCTCTTTCAAGGCTTCTTCCCCTTCTCTGACATGCTTCTCGCATTTCCTTACTGATTTTTCTTGGGGACACTTTCTTAACAAATCATGTGCACATATATCCTAATTTCAGGTTTTGCTTCTGACCTAAGCCGTAAAAGATGGCTCTGAACATTTCAAAGGATGAGATGGAACAAAAAGGATGAACATTTTGTATAAAGCAGGAAACCACAGGGTCTTTTCAAGGAGCTGTGAAACTTCCGTGTGCTGAAAAAGAGGTTTGGATCTATTGAGAATGCTCATGACAACCAGAAGAAAAACGGGTCCTTAGTTCAATAAGTAAGACTGAATCATGGAACAGTTGAGCTTGCGGGGTTTAATGATGATAATGATCTTAGGAAGAGAACCTTGGTTTCTAAATGCAGAATTTAAACAGGATGTGTATCAGTTTCCTAGTGCCCCCACGATAAAGTACCACAGATTGGGTGCCTGAATACACAGAAACTCATTCTCTTACAGTTCTGGCAGCCAGAAGCCTGAAAGCAAGGTCTGCAGGACTGCACTCCTTCTGGAATCCTTGCTTGCATCTTCCAGCTTCTGGGGGCTGTCAGAATTCCCTGTGGCCGTTACTCCAAGCTCCCCTCTGTCTTCCTACCGCCTTCTCCACAGTGTTGTCTCCTCTTCTGTTTGCTGATTCAAGGCCCAAGGAGCCCAAAGTGGCTGGGTGGCAGCCTTCACTGCTAGTTCAAGGGAATCATTGTTGTATTTCTTGTGAGGACCTTTGTTTGTGGATTTAGTGCTCACCAGGTAATCCAGGACCATCTCCTCTAGAGATTCTTAATGACATCTGCACAGATGTTTCCCAATAAGGTCACATCCTCAAGCTCTGCACCTAGGAGGTGGATTTATGTTTGAAGGGGCAACTGTACAACCAGTACAGGGTGAAAGTTCAACAGTCAGATCCAGCTGCTCTGAAATGAGTGAAAGAATCTCAGCTGAAAATTCCTGAGGGTGCTTTGAGCTCAAGATCAGGAGGTGTGAGCCAACTTAGTTGCCAAATTTATTTCCCAAAACTCTGAGAGAAAAACTATGAGAATTTATGAAGAGAATTATGGGGAAGTCCAGATTACATGACGAGCATTCAGTGAAACCAAGGGGCTCCAAGACAGCAAAGTAAAATGTTTTCTGAGAATGAAAATAGAAGGATGATCAATGCAACACACAGGGTTATAAAAGACTAGGAGGGCATAACCAGGGCCCGATGAAGGGTTCAAAATTTAAATAGGTACTCATTCAATTATACTTCAAATTTATGATTTTAAAAGTTGGATAATATTATGATATAAACATACATATATATATGTATATATATACACATACACACACACATATATATATATATGAGACCAGAATGAAGGGGAAATGTTAATGAGAACATTTGACTTAAAAAATATCTTTTCCAGCTATCTCATTAAAGGGATCTAGAAATGGATTACTCTGTACACCAGTAGTCATGGGGATCAATCAAAATATATAATTCTGGTGCCTAGATTTCAATCTTTAATGCTATTCTACATTAACAAAAAGCAGGTCTCCTTGGGGAGTTGCATTTTGCGTGTCTTGGGGCAAGAGGAAATGAAGATGTGCCCAGATGTTCTCTTCACAACTGCAGCTCCCACAGTGAAGCCCATTCTTCCCACAGCCCAGCTCTCAGTGGCTACTGTCCTGACTCTTTCCTTCCGCTGTCCGTTCAGCCCTAGGAGTAGGATGGGCTTCCGGCTGTACAAATCTCTGGGTACAGCTTCCATTTTCTGGCCATTTAACCTTGATCCCATCTCTGTAAGCAGTCTTTTAATTAAAATCTCTGCACTTTAAATATCTGCTTGTTTCTGTTAGAACTGTGACTAATAAAATGATCTGCAAATGCAAGATAGCATAGCAAAATAGAGATAAAGTGGAAATGATTTAAAAATTTTGTTTGGGATTAAAGTATAAATAGGGTACTCACTTACACAAGCAAATATCATTTTGGTTTTAAATCTGAGTATATTTGGTCTATGTTTTAAGATCTTTGAAATGCCTTAGAGACTCAGCTATTTAAACCTGTAATTTACAGTTTAAAAGGTTTTAAGAGAATTTAATTAACTAAGTTTGCAAATGGTATTAATTTACAACGGAATTTAATCTTCCAAACTTGTAAGTTAATTGAATATCAGCCAAAGAACAAAAGGAATTGAGTATTATCAATTTTAAAAACATACAAGATTGTAGAGAAATTCACTAGATTTGTAGTGTGTATTTAAAGTTACAGAGGAAAATTAGTTATGTTCATAATCTTAAATAACTGATTATTGATTAAAACATACAAAATCTCCCTTAGATATTAAATACTCAATTGTTTACATAATTGTAAAGTTAATTATAATATTGAATCAAAGGAGAGAAAACTCACAAATTTTGAAATGATTTCCTTGCTTTTTAAAAGATAGTCAGGTAGCCTGATGACGTTTAGAAAAAAGAATGCTATACTGATGGAGAAGCGAAGCAGACTCATTTAAGTTGAAAATACAATCTTATCACATTGTAGCTTCCTTTGTTTATTAATCTGTTCAAAATAAAGTAAGAACTTTTACTGCTGAAATAATCTATCAATTTTCTAAAGCCGGATTAATTGCTCGGGCAAATTTCCACCAATGGAAGTAACGTTTCCTGCTTCTCTATCTACACAGACAATTTAAGGTTTAAGGTAATTTTCTTTCTTTTTTTTTTTTTTTGAGGAAGATTGGCCCTGAGCTAACGTCCATGCTCATCTTCCTCTGTATGTGGGACACCTGCCACAGCATGGCTTGACAAGCCGTGCCATGTCCGCACCCGGGATCTGAACCGGAGAACCGTGGGCCACTGCAGTGGACCATGCAAACTTAACTGCTGCACCACCGGGCCAGCCCCTAATTTTCCATTTTGTAAGACCGTGAAAAAGCTTGAGTAACCACTTGTGTTTACATCTTCTTTTATAATTAGCAGGGAAGTGCCTCAAAAGAGACATTTGCCTCTGTTTGGAGCAGCTTTGATGAGTGTAAGATCGTGAAGGTTTGTACTGCTATTTGTTACCAAAAAATCATCGAGAAACTTCAGTGTGCGTGATTATGGTGTTTGAATTTTTTCTCATCTTTCAGGACCAATTGCTTACTTTATAAAATTTCATTTTTGTTTGTATTTTGCTTTGTGATTTTTTAGTAAGGGCATATTTATTTTACTTTTAAAGTGTTTACCTTTCTATATATTAGCATTGTTTTAAAATATTACATCAAAGTTCCTGGTTTTTATTGTTTTGTATTACTGTATTTCACATCCACTTTTCCATTAGTTTTTTGCTACCTGTTAATTTTATGATGTTTAAAATTTTTCATAGCCTCTTTTGTGATTGTTAATTCTCTTATTCTTAATCTTCTAGTTTCTTCAATATGTCAAGCATTTAATTTTTTAAATTTCACATATTTTTTCAAATCGGAAAATTTCTTCTCCCATATTTGCATTATGGTTCTTCATTTACTTGTTAAAAGGAAATATCTGTCTTTAACGAGTTAACTCCAAAAGAGTAGAAAGTTTTATCTCTCTGCGGTAGGCAGAATAGTGCTCTTTCAAAGATACCTACGCCCCACTTCCTGGAATCTGTGAACATGTTACTTTATGGCAAAAGAGACTTGCAGATGTGATTAACATTATGGACCCTAAAATATCCTAGATTATCCAGGTGGGCACAATCTAATCACCTCACTCTTTAAAAGTGGAAGAGGAAAGCAAAAGCGTGGGTCAGAGAGAAAAGAAGAAAGAAGGAGAGAGTGGAAGCCTGAAAGGGACTCGGGCTGCCCTCGCTGGCTTCTATGAAGGAGGAAGGGAAGCGGGAGCCAAGGAATGATGGGGGTGCTTCTAGAAGCTGGGAACAGCCTTCCGTTGGCAGCCAGCAAGAATATGGCGATCTTTGTCATAGGATCTCAAGAAGTGAATTCTGCTGACAGCCCAGATGAGGAAGAAATGGATCCTTCTCTAGGACCTCCAGAAAGGAACACAGCTGGCCAAACCTTTGATTTGAGCCTGTTGAGACCAGTGTTGGATCTTTGTCCTACAGAAATATAGAATAACAAATTTGTGTTGTTTCAAGCCAGTGAATTTGTGGTCATCTCTTATGGAGGCAATAGAAAACTAACGCACTCTCTAGTATTTTATTTTCATTTTCATCTCTGTCATACACATAGTACAAAATAAAATAATTCAGAGACTTGTAATGAAAAACACCTTCCAAACCCCCATCTTGCAGTATATGCCTCACCATGTTTAGTTCCAATTCCCAAGAGTTAAATGCTTTTGACATTTTCTGTTATTTTCTCCTGAGTATGGAAAACCTGTTTTGTTTTTTTTCCTAAGGTGGGGGAGGGGGGAGCTGGGGAGGGACTAATTCAAGTTAGGATTATTTCTGGATTATTTGTCTGGTTAAGTTTATCTTGGTTACAGTTGAACTTCTAAATGGTATGATTAAACCTCAATCCTTTTACCTTTAATTTTAGACAGCATTTCTTGATTGCCTACTTTATTAGGTATTGTGGCAGAGACGTCTTAGAGATTCACAAACGTGTTCCACTTCATTCTGGGAACACATCTGGGTAACACTTCCAACCGTTTTGATTTAAATGTGGCCAGTCACTGAGTTCTAGGCAAAAACCAAGGAGTGAACAAGGGAACTTCATAGTGTTATAGTATGGGCAACAATCCAACACTGATGATGTCCTAAGTTTAAGAAAAAAAATCCAAGATCAAGAGTAATTTTTAAAATTATTACTAATTTTTAATCCATTAAATCCAAATTTTTGTGATATATGTTCAAGTCAAAATTAATTCCATATAAGTTAATGAATTATTAATTTTTCAAGGGTATATGAGGAGACCAGTAAATATTTCTTACAGTCCCTATATGAAAAATGGTGCTAAATTTTAGTCCTAGCAAACCCTTTTCTGTGTGCAACAAGAAAAATACAAAACGAACAATTTATGTTATTAGTAAATTTCGAAGCAGGAGCATACTTCGCTAATTCTTCTGGACTCACTATAAGCCAGGATACTTATTGCTTTACCTAAGTTTAAAGCACTAAATATAATCTGTTGTGCTACAATGCATATTTAGTTCATTTGTGATTGGTAAATAGGGAAATGAAGTCAATATGTTACTCGATGTTACTGGTTTATACATGGCATTCTCCAGCATGTTAGTATTGTGCACCACCAGGAGTCGCAGCTAAATGCAAAGTACCGTAGCAAAATGGGAGGCAGCCAGGTCCTAAGAGCTGGAACGCTGTGCACACTGCCAGACTTCCAGTGTCCCTCCTGTAGGCCCCTGGCCTTGTGAAACTTGCTTTTGTCTCCATTGCTTAGTAACCTCAATCCTTCCTTACACTCCCTTCTATCAAGCTACCTTTACCTTTTTATTCTTTAAAGATGAAGTCCTCTGTTTAATGTACTATTTTTTAATTATTTATTACCAATTTAAAACCCTTTAAGTGTATTTTTGATAGAGCTTTAGCTTCAAACTGCGTTTTCTTTGAGTGGATTGTCCCTAACTGTATTTTCTCATAATCACATTATAGTTCATGTAAGAGTTTACAGAATGCATAGATCATGCTGTAGAGGAACACCTCTAGTGCCTTAACTTTTGGTATTGAATTGTAGACAATCCTTGTGTATTCATGATATCTAGAAAGATACATCTGTCGTGGTTATTGTCATTTATACTATTACGACTATACTACGATCATCACGTCATCATTGCCACCACCTCCAGTCTCTAGTATTTATTGAGTCACTTCTCTGTTCTAAATATACATGAAATGCTTTAAGATATTTTACGTATTGCTTACATCAGCTCTATATTACTTAACAGATGAAGGAATTAGGACTTTGTAAGGAAAAGAATTCTCTTTCTTCTCTCTACGCAGAGCATTTCTGTAACCAGATGTGTGGGTTTTTCCCCACACCAAACAATTCTCTGACACCAGCTGAGTGTCCAGCAATTCAATTCACTTGTGACACAATCCACATGGAGTTAGCATCAGACACCAAAGGTTAAGGGCTCAGTCCTAATAACTCAGTCCCACTGCCCCAATTCAGATGCCAATCACAAGTTCCAGATTGTGACCTGCATTTCTGACTGACTGGCTATAAATTAGGGTTCTCACGATCCCTTCTTCAGGCTCAGTAATTTGCTAGAACCACTCACAGAAGCCGGGGAAGCACTTGCGTTTACCAGTGTGTTATACGACAAAGGATATGCTAAAGGATATAGATGAACAGCTGGATAAGGACATACATAGGTGGAGGTCTGGAGAGGTCCCAAGCACGAGAGTTTCTGTCCCCGTGGAGTTAGGGGACACTACCTTCCCGGCATGAGGATGTGGTCACCAACCCGAAAGCTCTCTGAACTCTGTCGTTCAGGGATTTTTTGGGGGGAAGTTTCATTATGCAGGCATGATTGATTACTAACTCAATCTTGAGCCTCTCTCCCTCCCAGGGGAGGACGAGCGGTGGGGCTGAAAGTTCCAAACTTCTAATCATGGCTTTGTCTTTCTGGTGACCAGGCCCCATCCAGGAGCCTACCAAGCCGCATTAGAACAAAAGATGCTTCTATCACTCAGGAAATTCCAACAGATTTAGGAGCTCTGTGTAAGCAATGAGGGTCAAAGATCAAATATTAGAGAAAAAGATGCTCCTAGTACTTTTATTGATTAAGAAATTAAAAAGGTTTTAGGAACTCTGGCCAGGAGCTGGGGATGAAGACCAAAATATATATTTGTTATTATATCACAAAATCACAGAGTTAGAAAAGGAAATAATTTGCCAAAGAACATATAGTTGTAGACGAACAAACCAGCTATCGAATTTTGGTTTATCTCAAGTCAAATGCTGTGCTCCTCAACATCATGATATATTACTCTGTCGATTTCTTTTATTAGTCCCAATAGATGTAAACACATTAGAATCATTTTATAAATGGTAATTAAAAATAATGCTATGCGTAGAATAGCAGGAACTTAATTTGAGACACAGTTTCCACACACTCCTTTGCAGACTCCAACAAACGCAAAGTGGTTCAACAAGTGGCCTTAGAAGAAATCTATTTGCATAGTCTATTTGTATTGGAAACGATTCCACTCTGTACTTAACGACGAAGGTTTGACTCGTTCCTCCACTGACACACTCAGTAAACATGAAGGAAGAACTTAGAGAAATCTCTGTATTTGTGTTGGGAGCAAAGATGCTAAAGCTTGTCTTGGATGAGAACCCCTCCTAAATGGAAAAAAATCTAGAAGCATTGGACTTGATTCCTGAAGAGTAGTATAGTTATCTGAGGGAGGAGGGATTCTGAGTCGAATTCGGGTTATTATTTGAATTTGCACCAGGCAGAGCAATATGAGCACCAATATTTGGGCAAAGCAGTGATAAATGTAACAGGCTGGGACACCTAAGCCAGAGGGAGCCACATAGAGTAATTAGGACACATGGAGGTGTGGCAAGGGAACTGTAGAAATGAGTTGGTTCCTGAGGACTAATGAGACAACTTTAGAGATTTGGAGCCATTCATTCTTATTGAGGTGTGTGGGCTGCTGGTATTTTGCAAGAAATTCAACATCAACAGTGAAAGAACAGACCCAAGGGAGAATTTGTAACAACTTATTATAATAATTTAAGTGTATTTCCATCTTCATCTAAATAAAATATTTTTGTGAGTATGATGTACTTGTAATCTTATAATATCTTAAAAATATGAAAATAATATCAAGCGGTACTTACAGAATGATAAAAATAGTACCCTTAATTCCATTTTTATCATAGAACAAGTGATTTTATATCTAACTTATTCACAACAGGATCACATATTTGAGTTTTTCAGTAATGTGTTATAGTGTAATGATAAAACTACATATGATGTGGTAGAGAATGGTAATGTAGTATGAATCATGAAATTATTCAAGTCTTTTTCTTGTCATAAAGGTAAAGGAAGAATAAAAAATACAACAGTTAAAATAATTTCAGTTTGTTTTTCTGTATTCTGAAACAAAAGCATACTTGAAACAATTCTCTTTAGGAAGTACTCTATCATTGCACAGATTTTGTCCATATGGTACCGTTATTAAATTCACTTATAAACAAACTCATATAAATATTATGAACTTCCATTAATGAGGGAAAATAACTGCCATGAAGTCATGGACGGCAGAACAGATCAGTAATAGTTGTACAAAAGGAAACAAATGAGCTGAGCACCTTTTCACCTTTGCAATCTGCCTGGGAGCATTTTCCAACCCATGGCTTAGGAAGGTCAAACGAGCACTGAGCTTGATTCTTGCGGAGCTGAGGAGGTAGAGATAACATGCAACCTTGCTCAAGTAGTTAGAACATGTGTGGTGGGCCGTATGAGAAGAGAGGGAGCACCATTGGGAGACATCTCCAGAAGCTTGCTTGGGGATTGTCTTTCAGTCCGTGGCAATGACTCAGTTGTGCACGCCAAGAGCAAGGCCCCATAGGCCAGCAGAGAACACTTGATGTAGTTAGTGGTTAGAGACTATCAAAAGAACTGAGATTTTGCTGTGCTGGGTTATGTTGGAATTTCTCCTACTCAGAGTAGAAGTCCTACTGAGACCTTTGGGGCTTCCAGTTGAGAGTCCAGAAAGGTCAGCTATTAGGAGTAAAAAGCAAACTCTAGAGTAAGAGCCATTTCCTAGCACTAAGGAGACAGTAGAAACAAAGTAACTAACAAAGCATTAAACCAAGTCTGAGAAAATCAAGATGATCCTCAGTTATTTTAGATGCCTGCCATTATAAAACTCAATATATTTTAAGGAATAAAACATAATCCAGACTCCCTCAAATGTATCACTGAGGACATCTAACTGACAATAAAATATTACAAGATATACAAAGAATCAGGGAAATGTAATCCATGAGCAATAAGTAGTATATCACCAACTCACAGTTCTTTGCTCACATTTTTATAAATAAAGCTCATTTCAAGAGCATTGGTAAGTGGCCTCAAAAAGTAACCCACTCAAAACATGTAGCAACTCAACTAAATTGTCTCTAAGATTGTTTTCAGCATTACTCTCTTGTGATTTTTGAGACTGTGGAGTAAAGGACCATTGCAGTAGTCCTTACCAACTATGATTGTCAAGTGGTTAAGATTTGAAGTTCTCAGCATAGTGACCTGGGTTCCTTTCCTGGTCAGGGGAACACACTACTCATCTGTCGGTTGTCACATTGTGCTGGCTGCATGTTGCTGTGATGCTGAAAGCTATGCCACTGGTATTCCAAATACAAGCCAGGTCACCCCTAGTGGACAGATTTCAGCGGAACTTCCAGACTCGACAGACTAGGAAAAAGGATCTGGCCACTCACTTCTGAAAACTTGGCCTCAAAAATCCTATGTCAGCAGTGGAGCATTGTGTGATAGAGCGCCCAAAGATCAGAGGATGGCACAAAAAGACCAGGCCGGGCTCCACTCTGCTGTCCACAGGGTCGCTAGGGGTTGTAATTGACTCCACAGCACTAACAACAACAACTAGTAATCTAGTCTTGCCCAGCCTGGAGGACTCGGTGCTACTAATGATTCTGGACTAGTGGATAAGATTAATGACATATAAAATAATTGGGGGAGAGTGGTAGGAGTGCGTATGTGAGGGTTCGTTGGGTTAGAGAGAAGTGAATGTATTTATCTGTGGGCATTAGAAAATACTCATTAACACTTTTCCAGTACAACTAAGTCTACTTATTTTCAAATAGCAACACCCATAGGCTTATGGCCTCATAAATAGAAGACCTATTTCAAACACATACCCTTTAAGATCAGAAAATCTACTAATGTGGAGAGAATGAATAGTAACAACTTATTGAGACGTTTATATAAGATATTTTCTAACACTTTCAAATGTTCCCAAAGATTTTACCCTTAAAATTTCAGTTTAAACCAACCAACCAACCAACCAACCACCAAAAACTTCATCATTTTCAACTCTCAGCAACTGGGTTGCTGATTTATTTTGCTCACACCTCCAAATCCTTCCACCCAGTTAAGAAACTCAAAAGCAGAAACTCACAGGGGGTTCTGAATGACAGGCCTACCCTTCCTCATGTAGGCTTTCTCCTACCCCTTTGTCCTAACGGATGCTCTGTCTCTGTAACTGCAGTGACTCACTCATAGCCTGAGCCGCACTTTGTTCCATGGTTCACAAAGTTAGATAATTGCACAGAGAGTGAGAGATGCTGAAATCATTCATCAACTTTAAGTCTTAACCATTGTCTTCCATTCCAGGTTCTTTCAATAAATTTATCTGTCTCTTACCTTTCAGTATTTCTGCTGTTGTAAAGATGCCACCTTCAAGATACTCTTAGCTTATATGAAGGAATTTTATTCGGGCAAAAGAGATGTTTTTAATAAATTTTATTTTAGTGATTCTGTTTAAGTTCAAATAAATGTTACAATTAAAATCAAAAGGAGATCGAAAAAAAGATGCTTTCAGGGCTAGCCTGGTGGCATAGTGGTTAAGTTCACTTGCTCTGCTTTGGCAGCCCAGGGTTCACAGGTTTGGATCCCGGACATGGACCTACATACCACTCAGCAAGCCATATTGTGGCGGCATCCCACACACACAAAAATAGATGAAGATTGGCATAGATGTTAGCTCAGGGATAATCTTCCTCAAGCAGAAAGAGAGAGATTGGCAACAGACTTCAGCTCAGGGTCAATCTCCCTCACCAAAAACAGAAAAAATGATGTGGTCTCACAGAAACAAATATGCACTTCTCTCATAAGTACACTCTTCAGAAAATATGTAGAAAGAAAATAAATAAAATACCAAAATAAGTTTAATAAATTTTATTTTCTTACTTTAACACATACTTAAAATGTGCACATCATCACAACTATTTAAAATAAGCCTAGAACATTATTATCCTTAATAAGTAAATATGGCATCATATTTTACTAAATTTATCAACTTAAACTTGTCACACCATATTTATCAAGTACTTATTGACAACTCAGAATGTTAATTATTTTTGTAAATAAGAAGCAGCATTTTTCTTATGTAAGTTCCTTTCTGGAAGCTATACACCTAAGACACAGTACCTGAGCCCTGCTAAGCCAGGAGGTATTCAAGCTCCTGGTTGGTGGTGCCAGCTACGTGGAGGTGAGAGACATTTGTGGTGCAGCAGAGAGAGTAACAGCAGATTCCGGATCTTTAACTCGCCGTCATAATGATGTGATCTTGAATTTACTATTGAGTGGTAACTTCAATTCTTGTAGCTCTTCTGATGACTTGTAAGGACTGAATTCTTTATATCTTTTTCTGCGAGTATTTTCTGTTTCTTGCAATGTGCTCTGAAACAATTAGGAATTACGACAGTCTTATCTTATGTAGAATAAAAGGGATGCAAAGGATTTAAGTGTTTTGAGTGGTTTACAGGCATGGAAGATCTGATAGTGAACATCTGGGAAATTTTACAGCTTATTTCTTAACTCTTTGTTTGGCAATCATTTTAATCAGTATCAACTCATTTAACCAGGAAATGGATAGCCAGGTAAGTAATTTTACACTGGGTTTTCAATTATTATTCTATGTACATGCATGAAAATTATTTACTTCTCAAAACTTATGAGATAACCAGGATGCCTATTGAATGTTAAGATTACTCTTTTGTCCTTGGAAAGGTAAGCACAGCGAAACACTTGGCCACAATAGTAATGTTCTGGGATGATTCACCGAGATCAGTAACTGGCAACAGAGAAAAATGGGTATTTCTGAGTATTGCAGAGCAAGTGTTTAGATTTCTTAAAAATGGTACATTTTAACCAAACCCTTTCTTGAAATGTCACCAGTGATCACCCATTGCTTTAAATTTGCATTCCCATTGTTATGAACTTGTTACCCTCACCCAGCTGTACTGACAGATGGTTGGTGACTTCCTTGCTATGAGACCTTGAGTTACTGCCAAGTATAACTCCAAGGGATTTGGTGTATTCATAAATACCACTGTGATGTACTAACATTAATGTAGCATTAGCAAGGTTTAGAGTCCTTAGTGTATAGTATATGGAGCTTAATATCCTTATCAACGTACTTGGAAAATATAATTTAGATTATATAGCTATTATGTCAGCAGGCAACTGACTAAATTGTAATCAGAAAGCAATAAAGAGGGGTCAGTCTGGAGGCAGGGGATGTAACAACCGGTGTCCTACAGGATTAATCTTAAACTCAGGGTTTTATGCTTCCATCACTGTCCAGAATGATGGACTGGAAAGTACAAAATTCTGTTTGTAGATCATGCCACATTAGGGAGGCCAGGGTTCACCTTGGATAAGATGATTAGAATTCCAAATGTCCTTTATAAAATAGAAGAAAGAAGTGTGACTAACAGGCTGAGGGCTAATATAATATCACTTGTGGAGAAGGAACAATCCACAAATTCAAGAAGGACAATTGTTGGTTCTGTGGTATTACAAAAGAAAAGAAACGCATCGTGAGGTCATTGAAGAGTCTATTGTCATGACTAAAGACACAAATTTCTGAATAAATCTGATAATATAATTCAAAGTAAAATTGGGCTTGTTTATTATTGAGTCTGTTCTTTATAGAGGTCTTCTTTTGAACAGAAGATATATTGAAATAACATTAGTCTAAAGGATTAAAATGTACATTTAAACAAAGACCAAATGAAATAGAGAGGGCACACTGAGCACATATGGCTGTCTCCCTCTTTCATTTTAAAGCCCTAAAAATGCAAAAGAGATATTTTTTAACAAAAATCTATCCCTGCTTGAATGAAAAACTGTGGTTATTCCGTGAAATACGGCAGTCAAAGGAGATTATGCTTAACAAAAAATTGGAGCCTAAAATGTGCACAGACATGGAATGTGGATTTACAAAGAAAAAGGCATCATTCCAGGGTCACAGAGGTAAGTGATAGATACTGATTGCTGAAGGGAGCCTTTATATGAATTTGTCGAGACACCACAATTTTACTTATCATTTTACTTATTTATATTTATCATATCTTTTCCACTTGCATGATGCAGAGCAAATAGAGCTTTCTCTTTTCTAGGTGGGGCCATGAATATGGCAGCTGAATCACAGAGAAAATAACCAAATGGCTATACCCCAGGAGGGAAGAATGAGGAGCAACAGGAAACTAGGCAAGTGCAGAACAAGGAAGACTGTGTTCCACGAGAAAGATACGTTCAAAGGTCTCAGTTTCAGCTGATTAAACAGGGTTCCACAGCAAGCAACATATCCAGCCCTTCTTTCACTATCACTGAAGTTAAAACTCAAGTCCATGACCAGTTCAAATGTCACCTCATAAGAGACGCTATTCTTGACCAGCCAAGCTAAGATAAATCACCCCCTCTTATAACTGTCTACTGTACTACATAATTTTAATTTCATCATAGCACTTACCATTAGCTGAAATCATCTAGTTTATTTGTTTACACCAGACACACACACACACACACTCACACACACGTACACTCACACATTTGTTTTCAAAATATTTGGGAGGTAGTAACCATGGTACTTAGAGAGACTGTTGTAACCTTAAATAATTACAAAAGACAAAAAAGCTAAAAATTAATGAACTAATTATCCAAATTTACAGGTTAAAAAAAAAACAATAAAAGCCCAAAGAAATCAGTAAGTAGATAATAATAATTATCATTAGCCAGAAACCATGTAGCAAGTGTCATAAGTTATACTATAAAAGAGTTATTGACTATTTACAAAGAATTAGTCACTCTCAGGAAGTAAAAAGTGAACTATGAGAATATTCTAGGGCTGTGGGAATGAATGCAAGGAAGGAACAATCTTGGAAAAGGGTCCCTCCACAAGGCTGGAATTTAGACTTGGTTGGAGAGGGTGTGGTTGGAGCCATCTCTGAATGGCAGAGAAGTTTGACAGGTTGCCCTGGCCAGATCTGGCCCACTAGCTGTGGGCCTAGGCTGATAATCTGGGTGCCATGAGCTGGGGCTACCCACTGGATATCAATGAAACTCATCAGGAAGCTGGAAGTGAAGGGGTGCTTTTGAAATTATTGGAAAGCCACCTGTGTAAGGGACGAGGTTGGGTAGGGAACTGTAGGGGGAGCGCTACTGAACTCAATGCTGAAAAGCCAGCTGGGGCTCCCATGGACCTTGCATGAAAGCCACCCACGTGGGTACTGCTAAGCATGCTGGGGCTGAGATCCACTGGGTGTCTCACACACGAACCAACCACCTGCAGGAGCCAGAAGAAAGAAAAGCACAGAATCTGTAAGAGAGTCCTCTTCCACCCCAAGTGTCCCTCCTACACCCTCTGCTCATAGGGCTTAACATTGCGGCAACTGGAAGGAGAGAGAGTGCACTGTTACAAGCGGGACAATGAAGAGTGGCTATGGAGCTGAAAGGCAGTAGATGGATAACTGGCACAAACAAGAGTCAAAATCATAGAAATAGAAAAGAAAGATACAATAGTGAGGATAAACAGAGCTAATAGTTGCTTATCTGAAAAATGTGTGTAAAGTGACAAATTTCCAGCAAGATGAAGACAAATAAGAAAAGGCAAAACTAAATATATATGGAGACACCTGTAGAAAGAAAAGTGATAAAAATGTGAAAGAACTTCATGGAAATTTTTATGCCAATACATGTGAAAGCATAGATGAAATATTCAAATGTCTAGAACAAAAATGTTCAAATGCCTAGAAAAAAAGTCAACAAGTTGACTCAAGAAGAGAGAAATCAAATAAATTGAAGATACTGGATATTGATAGATAGGCGCATTGTACCAAAATCTCAAGAAATGCATAATTCTATTGTTGTACAAATTCTTCTGAGCAACTGATAAAGGGGTTGCCTACCATCAAACTCATCTATTTTAACTTCCTACAATAATCCTATGGAACTTAGTATAACTTTGTCCAGTTTTGCTAAAAGAAAACTGCAAATCTATCTCAGTCATAATAATAAACACAAATTCAGTGATCCTTAAAAATATTAATAACCAGAATCCACCAATGTTTTCAAATAAATTTTTAAATATTTAAAAATGTTGAATATACCATGACTAAATTGAGATTATAAAAGAAATGCAAATTGTTTTAACATTAGAAATTTATAAATGCCATTCACCATAACAGTCTAGGAGAAAAATTACCTGATCCTTTTATAGATATAGAGAAATGATTTGATAAAATTCAACACACTGCATGATAATAAAGTAAATTTTTAGCAAATGTGATAAATAGTATATACTAAAAACTAAGAGCAAATATGATTCTTAATTTTATGGAAAGAATTTGTCTTAAAACAAGGAATATGACATAGGTGACATTATCATAGGTTCTATTTTACATTGTACTCAAGTCCTAGCCAAAGGAATATGACAATGAAAATAAATCCAAAGCAAAGGAGAATGGAGGGAAAAATAAAACTATCATTCTAAAAGGAAAATTAAAAATATATATATGCTCGTTATTTGAGTAATGAGAATTTATTACTGTCATTAGTTATAAGAGCATTATAGAAAAATCAGGTTCATTTTTATACTATAGCAACAAAATATGAGAAAAAAATTTTAAAATGCACCATTTGGAAACTGCAGATATTATTAGACAGATATAAATAAATGTAAAAATAAATGTAACATAAAAGGTTATTAAATAGTAAAGATATGTATAAAGTCTTAAAAATGAGGAAGTCCATATTCTTGCGAAAGATTTGGTATTGTATACAGGTCAATTCTTTTCAGATAGAGCAAAAGATTAA
This sequence comes from Equus caballus, assembly GCF_041296265.1. Lineage (NCBI taxonomy): Eukaryota > Metazoa > Chordata > Mammalia > Perissodactyla > Equidae > Equus > Equus caballus. Next base: position 70,154,994 of record NC_091701.1, on the reverse strand, counting down.
ATGTAGTTTTAACAAACATCCAACAGGGTTTTTTCATGAAACTTCAGCAAATGGGTTTTCAAACCTATATGGATGAGTAGTTTCCAAAAAAACCAGAATATTTCTGAAGAAGAAGAATTTAAGGAGTCTTTATATGAAGTTATGATAAACAAAAATGTGGTAATGAAACTGAGACGGACAAATTAACTAATTGGATGTGACAGGAAACACGAAACTGGGACACGATTACATGGGATTTTGACTACAGAAAATCAGCAAAGAACGTAGAGGTTATCCACCAAGTGATTCTGGGACGATACCTTATCTGCTCCTCACTATGGCCCACATCTACCTGTAATTTCCAGATGGATTAAAAACTTACATTTGAAAATGCAAAACTGTAAAAGTTTTAGAAGGAAATATAGGAGACCTGAAAATAGTTTTCTGACTTTGTGGTGGGGAAGGATTTCATACGTAAGATAAAAAGTGCTGACCTGACAAGAAAATATGGATAAATTTTACTACATTAAAATTAAGAGCTCTATTTGAACAGAAGGTATTTGAGCCCAAAATATTAAATGTCCAAATGTAAATATTATTTTCAAATTGGAGATGAAAGTCACAACGGAGCTGGTAAAGGTTTAGTATAAAATATTAAATTCCTACAAATCATTAAGAAAAGACAAAAATTAAAATGGGCAAAATTCAGAAAGACATTTTACAAAGGAGGAAATACACGTGACCAATATGCATTTTAAAAGATGCTCAGCCTCATTAATAATCTAGAAAACAAAAATATATATACATAAAACATAACATATAAAAACCTCTGGACAGTGCCAATTGCCTCGGTAGAAGAGGATGGAATGAGGGAAGAGTATGTAGGGAGATGTAAATTATTGATAATGCTTACTGGGTCTCAATGTGGGCATTGCACTGAACTTATGTATATAAATATATGTTTAAATTATATATATTTAAACAAATGTTTAAATTATATATATTTGTATATGATTACGTAATTTAATAACTGTAAGTTAGAAATTGATATATCCTTTTGAAATCTTCAAATATATAGTATCAAATACTATATATAATAAAGAACATTTAAAATTATTGCTGAAATTACAAAATAGTAAAGTGCTCACTGTTACAAATTAAACAACACAGAATTATCTAGCCAAATAATTTGTCCAGAAAGTATGTATCTAATATTTTCAAAAACACATCTGATATTATCATTGTTACTACTCTTGTCTTGCCTCCTTTAGTCCTTTTGTTGTTGTTGTTACTTAAACTAACATAGAAAAATATAAGATTTTGTAGTTTTTAAACAAAGAATGTAATCTTACTTTATATATAACATACTGTAAAAAGCATTGGCTCTTGAGTGGGGGCAGTGATAGCTAATTATAGTGTTGGCCAATTTTTCTGGCATAAGTATTCCTGCAATCGCTGATTTCAAGCTACCGAGGTAATGTCGCTGACTGCAGAGTTGGGAAGAGATGCACAGTCTGCTCCAGCTATGGTAATAATATCTCATGGGAGATTTTCCAGGTCGAACATATAGACATTTTTAATTAATTTTTAAAAGCACACACTATTTCATAGTATGGATGTAATAAAACATGTCCATGTTGATGTACATTATATTTGTTTGCTTTTTGCAATTTAAAATGATGGATACATTTTACTATTAGCACTTTAACATAAAAGTAATATAGTATGCTTTTCTAAAAGGTAGTAACAATTTAGATTTTTATATAGCAGTTTATGAGAATAATCTTTCTATATATTCTCAATCACAGATTGCTACGCTTGAGCCAAATGTTTTACAATTTTATTTTTTCTTTGACCTATAATCTAAATCCTTTGAAACTTGTTGAGAAAATTTTTATGGTTTATTATGCGGTGTAACTTGGTGAGTGTTTTATATGAATATGAGGAGAACATGTATTCTGCTATTCACATGTATTCTACAAAACATTGGGAGAGGAGCATTAAAATTTCCAATTATGATCGTGTATTTGTGACTTTCTCATTTTAATTCCATTAATTTTTGCTTTGTTATTATGTGGATATACATTTAAGATTGGAAGTTCTTTTTGATGAATTGACTTTTAGTGTTATGATAATCCTTCTTTATCTTTAACAATACTCTTTATCTCACAATCAGTTTTGATAATAAAATTGCCACAATCACACAGTGTATTATTTTGCATCTATTTACTTTCAAACTGTTTGTGTCTTATTTTTAAAGGTTTTTTTTTTTTTCGTAAATAGGATGTTTGCTTTTTGCGGTCAGTTCTGACATTCTTTATCTTTTAATTGTGGTTTTAGTCAATTTATATTTAACGTAACTTTTGAAATATATGGGTTTATATGTCTTATATTTGTCAGACCTGTCTTTGTTCCTGCATGTTTCCTTTCCTGCCTCCTTAGGTAAACTGAGCATATTTTCACTTTCTCATTTTGTATCCTTTATTGATATTTTAGTTTTTCCTCTATGTGTGTTTGTGTGTGTGTGTGTATTTATGTATGTATTTTAGTGGTTGTGTAGGTATTTCAGTATAGATCTACAACTTACCATTTTAAAATATATTATTACTTCTTGGACAACTTTAAGAACTTTAGAATAAATTTCAGGTGTACGTCATTATATTTCTATTTCTGTGTAGACTACATTGTGTGCACCACGCAAAGTCTAATTGTCATCTTTTTTGCACAAACTCTGTATTCCCCACAATACATTGTATTGAAGTCGTCACTAGTCTGTTAAATAAACGTATTATTACATGTGTAAATGTATATATATGTTTACATATCTGTATATGAAAAATAAAAAAGGTCCAAGGACTTTATATTTATCTACATTTGTACCTCTTTTGGGGTTTCTCATCACTTTTCTCCAGAATGGGATTTCACTTTTGTTTTCATTTGTCTTAAGCCTAAATAGTTTCTCTTAGAATGTTTTGTTCTAATAGTCTGTCAGGGACAAATTCTTTCAGACTTTGAAAATATCTTTATTTCATCTTTTTCAAGGGGCAGTATTTTGCTGAATATCAAATATTTTTCTTTCTATTGAGCATTTTAAAGATGTTGTTCCACTTTCTTCTAGTCTTTATTGTTTCTAACGTGAGGTCAGCCATTTTTCTTATTATCATTCCCCTGTCTGTAATGTTATCCTCCACACCCCACCCATGAATGCTTTCCAGATCTTATCTTCATTGTTGGCTTTCAACATTTTGACCATGATTTTTCTAGATGTCATTTTGTTTTTCTTCATTCTGCTTGGTAAGATGCTGAGCTTCTTGGATCTGTGGTTTGTTGTCTTCTATTAATTTTGGAAAATGGCCATTATTTCTTCAAATATTTTTTTCTCCCACATTCTCTTTCTATTCTCCTCAGACACCAAATATATATATACCATATGTTAGACTATTTGCTATTGTTCCATAGATCTTGATCTCTTTGTTTCATTTTGTTTTACTTTTCATTGTCTCAATAATTTTTCTTGATCTGTCTTAAAGTTCACTAGTTCTTTCCTCTGTTGGGCCTAACTTGAGATAAACACATCATAAGAAATTTTCATTTTTATTTTTCATTTTAGCATTGCTATTTATCTCTGTTGAATAGTTTCCATATTTCTAATGTAATTTCCCATTTGTTCAGAGCTGTTGTACATCTTTTTGCTAGATTCTTTATAAATCCTTTAACATTTTAAATAGTAGTCTGCATTAAAGACTCATACTTCCAATGTCTATGCCACATCTCGTTCTATTAACTAATTCTATCTTGAAGATCTGCTCAATTGACATACTTTTATGTGTTTCTCATAATTTGTGATTGAACATTAGCTATTGTGTGTAAAGGAACATTAGAGAAGAAATAACAGACTTATGCCAAGAGGGCATGCCCCTTATTTTGTCAGGCCACTAGTGTCAATATAGTCCTGGATGAGCTGGGTTTGGGCTTTGTTGGGTCAACACAAATAATCCATACCAAATCTATAAGTGAAAATTAGAGTGAGTTTATTCTGAGCCAAAATGTAAGGACCATGGCCTGGGGCCTTCCTTACCCAAGGAAGAAAGGGCACCAAAGAAGTAGGGTGTACAGGGTGGTTATATACCTTCAAAGAGGATGTTTCACATATGACTAAAATGTCCCTTTTACAATAGTCACGAGATTGCTCTGTCAGCACAGCAATTGATGGACGCAGCAGGAGGCAGGTCTGTTGTCACCAGCTGGGTGGTCACGGGTGAGCGCAGCAATCAGTTCCTAGCCTAAGGAAAGATGCTTTTCCTTAAGGAAATGCCAATGTGGGAGGAAGTTGCACCTTTATCTTAAGGTCATTTGTTTTTGCCATAGGAAATGCTTAGAGCAGATATACAATGGCTATGTCAGGCCCTTTTGGAAAAACAAAGTCAGGCTGAATTAAGTTTACACCAAATGGCTTCCTCATATAATCCAATATATCCTATGGCTTGCCATTTCTATTTGTCAGTTGTTATTCTAATTAAACTCAATTCATGTGAGGTTTCGGATGATTTAAGCATGGAATTAGAAACTATCCTTTAACAAGGTTTATGATCTGGCTGTCAACATGTTTGCTCCATTCTCTGGCCCTGCTTTCGAACTTTATAGATCCTATTCATCTGTGACTTTGGAAGGGCCTCTCTGCTTTTATGACACTCTAGTCACAAAACATCAGTTCCTGGAGGTTTTCTTTCAGTTTTCTCACCTCACCCTCAGATTTTAGCAGGCTTCAGTACTTGGGCCTCAATCTGGGGGTGAGATTTCTCTCAGCAATCTGTCCCCATTCCCAGCCACAGGCAGCTTCTTCCTCATGCTCACTAAAAGACCCTGCTCTTGTTCAGCTCTCCCACAATTCCCCACATTAGAGAGTTGTTGCCTTGAGCTCACTGAGAGACCTAGAATACCTGGAGATTTCTTTGTTTTCTACCCTTCCGTCACACTTTGGGGGCAGGCAGTGAGTTCTCTTAGTGTTCCTGCCCTCTCCTGGTCGCAGCAGCCACTGTTTTACATCATGATAGTCTGGACAGCCCGAAGGAATTCTCTCGGTTCTCCTAAGCCAATCTTGTGGGCCTAAGTGCTCACACACAACAATGGTGGGAAAGAATTGATGGTTGATTAGTGACTCTCTTTGTGTCTGGGCTCTGAGATATTAGAAACTGTTATGCCAACTCACACTTGTCTCTCAAAATTTGAAAATGTGTTACCTTCTTTTCTCCATTTATAGCATCTTTCCTTTTCTCCTGCTGCTCTGCCAGGGTTAAAAGGAGCCCAAGGGCTCTTTTCTCCTAGGAAGGCCTCATTAGTTTGGAAAGCGTAGCTCTCTGATGGGCTTAAAAACACGATCTGTGTAGGTAATATGACTGTTCTTATTCTTATGTCAGAACAAAGTTGTCTTGAGACTTTCCATAGCCCATGTAGAAACAGTGGAAGTCCTGGGCCATGATCTCAAGTCACGTACTGACAAATTAACCTCATGAACTAATTTTCTCTCATGATTTCCATTTTCCTGTATTATTTTAAATTATTCTACTAAGAAGAACTACTAGCATCTTAAACTAGCCTATGACCAAGGAGAGTCAGCATAATATAGTGCAAACATAAGGAAAAATTCTTACAGATTATGACATTCATCTGCAACAACATTTCTAAACTGGAACAGTCATGTACTTCATGTACTATATAAACTCTAGGAGTTTAAATATTGCTGGAAACAGTTGCTTTCTGGCTTAATTTATTTTCTGGATGCATATTTGCAGTATATTGTGTTGAAATGATATGTATCTGTGATTCTTTCTTGCATCGGACTATAAACCCAACAAAGTTAATTGTTATTATGTTGTTCAGCTCTCTATATGGTCGTCGGCTCTCATGAGAATTAGCATCGATGATTGAATGTGATGATAAGATAGTGGGCAAATATTGATAATGTATACATCACTATGTGTAGAATTTTTCTAAGTTCATTTAAAATATCCTTTAAATATATATGTACATGTATCTACAGGATATTTTAAGTGAATTGGGTAATTCGCTATTCAGAGAAACCATACTAAAAAGGCCTTTGCTACCCAAAGAATCTATTTGTAAAATGAAAATGCGTTCCATAAATAAACACATATTGTGTTCAAACTTTTACATATAAATATTTCTTGAATGTGTTTATGCACATAATAACATTTTTAAAAAATTTAAAAATCTATTTTCTTTTTATTTTGTCATTTTGTTTGCAGAAAGGAATCAAATGCCATGACTTTAGAAAATAACAAAGTTGTTGCTGTAGTTACCAGCTGAAAGTGTCAGGCTTCTTCTCTTAAGCTCTCAGCATCTCTAAAGTCTCTAGCTCCATCTCTCTCTCTGTCTCTCTCTATGCATACACATTCCTTCCCAAAAGCAGATTGCTTTGAAATGTATTAAAAGTCAGCTTAAAGTAGGAAAATGAAAATACCTTTCTTCAAATGAGAGATAATACCTGCCAGGACAAATAGAGAAATGAATTGAATTGAAAAGAATAAATTGTCAGTGACTTTGAAAGGGTTACTTCAGCTCAGCTGACCATTCTTCTGCTCTAAAATGTCTGGCTGAAAAGAGGTGAATTCACCATAATTTACAATTATATTACCATTTGTGAAGGCTGTTGGGGGTTTTGGATTACAGGAGAGGTCTGGGAGAGACTGCAGCCGACCTGCTTATTCCTATCCCAGGGAGCATCTGTACATATTTCTCCTCCTAAATATCTAAATATAACACAAAACTTTTTTTTTTAATTGAGTTATTGATAGGTTACAATCTTGTGAAATTTCAGTTGTACATTAATGTTTGTCAGTCATGTTGTAGGTGCGCCACTTCACCCTTTGTGGCCACCCCCCACCCCACCTTTCCCCTGGTATCCACTAAACTGTTCTTAGTCCATAATTTTAAATTCCTCATATGAGTAACACAAAACTTTTAAATGGCTCCACGGGTGAGAGAGGGACCACCAAAAGACACCCCCGACTCCATGAGCTCTAGCCACTATAGAATTGTCCTGAAACTCAGGCCAATAATATTACATGATTAAAAAGGTAGTGATTCCAGCAAGAATTTTTTTGCTTTCTTCCTATTCTAAAACATAGAGCAATTACTCTTACCTTCTTTGTTATCCTTGAATCCATGTGTGTTATATTCATCATGCATTCAATTAACCCTCTCTTGAAATGCACCCAAAAGCAGCTCCACAAATCATAAGAGACAAAAGCACCACTCTGATCTATGTTCTGAGATTAGTTTAAAAAATTGGGAATACATGGCTACATGTTTTATCCCACCACTGTACTCTGTTTAGATCTTTACCCAGCTCTTGCCATACATTTTGTTTGTTTATGTTTCTCCTCCTAGACTGTGAGCCCCTTCATTTCTAGAATGCTGTCTTATTCATCCTTGAATGCATGCCGTGTATCAGGCACTGTGTGAGCACTGGAGACAGAATGGGGAAGGAGCCTGAAGCCAAGGAATTTAACCCTGGGGAGGTGATAGATTTAATTCTATCTTTTACTAAAAAATTCCTGAGCATTTCTATTCTCTGATTTCAAGCATGATTTTAAAATAATTTTTGGTGTGATTTTTCACGGATTGATACTCAGTGTTGGGGAAAAAACAATATAATAAGCACAAAGCCTACATAAATTTTAACCCCTTACTGGAGCATTCAAATCTGAATTACTTATGTTCAACATGTATGTGCCATTTAAAATTTTTATTTATAAATTTGATTCCAATGATGTAAGATCTATTTTATTTCAGACATATCTGAATTCAACAACAGAGCTTATTCCAAATCTGATTTTTCAAATCTTTAAGCCGTTCAGAAACAGACAGTCCCATAAAAAGTCTAACTGTGGCCGTACCACGTAGTGTGGGAAATATTGCCATGATTTCACGTCACCTCGGCAACGCCTTCTATCAGCTCTCAATTCTGAGTGATATTAAAAATTAGCCTTTTGATAGTAAGCATTATAGGCCTGTCACTCACGAAAGGGAGAATAGTTTTAGGCAGAAGTTCTAAGACATATGGACAAACTTTTCCACTTTATACATGGGTCTCTTTATTCCCTAAATTGAAATTAATTAATTTGCTTTACAAACAAAACTATAAACTTACCTATTTTCTTAAATGCAAAGACTATGAGTTTTACTTTTAAAAATTAAAAAAACATATATGGCAGCAAGTTATTGCAGAAAAATTTGGAAAAATGATTTCATCCAAATTTTGGTTAAATAATAGCATTGTTTTCAATAAATTCTGTAAATAAAATGTTGCATTTTTAATGCCATCATATAATTACATGTATTTAGGGTACTTTAGAAATTATAGAGTGATCTCCAGATCTAGCTGTAAATTCCACAAGTGGATAAATATGTCACTTATCAAACGAATTTACGAAAAAGTACTGTTGCTTTACCTGTCCAAATCCCTCAGCTCATCCTGCCTGTGACAGATTTACCTTCTTTCTTGCTGTTTTTGGATTTTCCTTTATGAACAAAATCCAATATAGTGCTGCTTATAAGGGCATTATGCCACTTCCTAATAACTCATGTTATGATAAATTTATAGTATTTATTCTCATCTTACTCTCAAATTTGTTTTTAGAACAACTTGTTCCAATAAGAAAATTGAGAATATTAACTCAATACATCTGGCTATTCCACAGACATAAAGCTCTTTTAATGTATCCAGGTTGCTGCACAGTAAAACTGTTTTCTATGTTTAACAGTAGAGTATGCTACAGACTAGATATATACTGTATTATTTCAACAATCAACACTCCAAACACTCCAATAATTGGGATCTCTTTAAAGAATTGGCCGCAGATCATGCACTATGCCACATTGACTTAGATACCTTTTCACGACAACTTGACATATTTTCAAGGCTGGAAGGCATGACCCACATGCTGTAGTCTATAATTGTACAATAGAGACTACACACAAACAGAATGAACTGAGATGTGTATAAATGTCTTGCAATTAATTTAAGATATATGTATTGCTAACTTTTCATGATTTTGAAGCAAATGGTGTTGGTTAATTTAGACAATACTTGTAATAGTTGATATCTTTATAGCCTTCTTTAGTAGAAAAATCTTTATGGAAACATTGTAGAATACCATTAAACTTACTTATTAAAAGGGTTTGGGACTTAGATTTATTTATAATGAACTAATTTAAATCTTAAATGTAAATAAATCAGGAGATTAAAGCTGTTTTATCGAGTAATTCTAAGTAGTAAATTATAAATGTAAAACAAAATAATTCAGTTTATTTTCACAGATTGGGTTTTGAACATTAAAATAATCAACCTAATATGTTTACAAGTAAGTTTTAATGATTTTTTATTGATGTTTTATCATCTATTTTTATATTATTTAGATTCCTTAATATGAGATAATTAAATGACAGAAACCAATAAATAAATGGCCATATCATAGAAATGATGGATGTATGTCTAAAAACAAATTTAAAAACTGTGAGAAAAGAATAAGCATGAATTTGGAGTCAGGCATGGGTTAGAATTCTGATTCCTGGAAAAGATTCGTGGAAAAGATTAAAATAACATGTAAAGTTCCTAACAGTGTTTAGCATAATGTGCACTAAATAAATGGTAAACATTTTAATATACTAGTAATAATAACGAAAAATACTATATCCAGAAACATTTTGAAACTCGGTCTTCTGAACTACAATAAACTGCCAACAAACTACCATTCTAAATTATATAGATAAATTTAAGTCTAAGAATAAAAATTACTCTAACTCTCCAGAGCCCAGGAAATTGAAAAGCATGAATCAATATGACTATCTGTTAATAACGCAATTACATAATGGAAAGAGAGTAAACTTAACAACTTAGACAAAAATTAATAATTTTAAAAATAATTATGAAAAATTACTGTGTAAGTATGACTCTAGTTGGACCTTTGTCTCTCATTATTGTAAAGCAGAGTTATTTTTTAATGTTTCTTGACACCTCACTGTTGATTGTTGTAGTACAGATTCCGGAACCTAACCTCAGACCAGAACTGCTTCATCAGAATTTAATCAGGGCGGGGCCGTCCCTAACCCAGGTGGTTAAGTTTCCTGCACTGTGTTTCAGTGGCCCAGAGGCGGCGTCCCATATAGCACAACCAGAGGCACTCACAACTAGAATATACAACTATGTACTGGGGGGCTTTGGGGAGAAGAAGAAGGGGAAAAAAAAAAGGAAGATTGGCAACAGATGTTAGCTCAGGTGCCAATCTTTAAAAAAAAAAAAGAGAGAGAATTTAATCAGGGGCTTTGAAATATAAATTTTTGACTAGTTTCCAAGATGAATGTTAAATTTACTAAAATATGAAAAGATTTGCTCTATTTTTCTGTCTACTGAGATATGTGTGTGTTTAATTTATATGTATATTATATAATTTATAATACACATATATAATTTATTTTATCTATTTAACTTTATCCTGGCAAAAAATGGTAGGGATCAAATAAAGGGAAGAATTTGCCAAATATACAGCAGTCAGGAACTTAGACATGAATGAATGGTTATTTCAGGGTCCCCAGTATTGGCTATGCTCTCTCAGCTCTCTTCTATCCTTCGCCGTCTTCCGAGGATATTTGCCTGGACAAACTGGATAGCTCCAATTCAATTATCCTTACAACTTATGAAAAAATTCCTGGTTTTGCAATCTCTCTCCTTGTTTCAACTTTCTTCACATTGCACATTTTTTTTCTTCTGCTCTATCATGATCCAAGAAATAGAAACCGATCCTTTTTCTTTGAGTCTTCCCAAGCACTCCCACAAGACACTTGAGTATGTGATATGCTTCATTCACTGTCTGGAGGTTTTTATGACCTAAACCCAAAGTCTATATATAATACGTTAAGAATAGTATATATCCCTGTTCTTGAAATTCTTTTACTCACCTTTCCACTGGGTTTGGTCACAAGTTCCAACTTCCAACCGTGTTGTTTTGTGTCTGTAACTTGCTTAAGACTCTGCTCATTCTCCTTTCTAACCTCAGGCTCCCTGGTGATTCAATATGATATATTATTATTTTTATTAGTATGAAGAGCTAATTAATCCCACCTCTACTCCACATCCTGGGTTCTATCTTTTCACTGTGAAATTGTCATTTAATTTACACAGCTATGCAGAACAACCAAACACACATAAAATAAGGTCATAACTCGGACTTCCATCCTCTCAATGAAGGGATTAGCAGTGATTGACAATGACATGACGGTAAAATTTCAGTAATTCTTTTTCCTTTCTAGTCTCAGCAGAGGCAGCATTACGGAGATTTGCCATCAGCTTAAAACTTATGCCACCCTTCTGAAAAGCAGAACTAGCTATTGTGCAATCTGATTTTAAATTATTTTGCTACACACACACGCACACTTGCAGTCAAACTGAGGAAATACAGTACGTATTTGTTTGGATAAAAAAATTTGAATGGAGTGAAAGATAAAAGGATTCAATGTAAGCTAGTGAAAAGATAGCCTTCAATCCACAGACTGTTTGAAATGACACCATTTACTTTTCTGAATTTGTTTCCTCATCTGATAGATGTAATAATACCTGTCCTGTGTATTTAGCAAGAGTTCCTAGAGTACAGAAAGCAGTCACCACAATGTGCCGCTGCTATTACAGAATTTTAGACTTAAAAGGGACCTTGAACCTCATCATATATAAATCCATCATTTTTATATAAAGAAACAGATGAACAGAGAAGGATTCATTTGATTAAAAACATTTATGAAAGGAATGAAGGGGAAGAGTATTACAAACATTAAGAACCAGAACGCAGAAAACCCCGGCTGAGGACAGAGCACAGAGCACTGAGAGAACCCCTGCAGGGGAGACGGCTGTGTGGTGACAGGACACGACTGCAAGCATCACTTCCAAGGTGAATGCACAGCTGGCATGAATACAACAGAACCCCTCACATTATCTGAATTAATTTAACCACTTCATTCATCTTCTTCATTGAAACTTAAAATAATCTGTCTCTAATGAGGAAACTGAGAGTTTGATGGTTTGAAAAGGAAGGAGTAACGATAGTTTAAAGGTGAGCCATTTCCGGAAGAGGCAGCCTTCAGTGGAATTCTGAATAGCTGAAGGAATAAGTAGGAGAGGCGAGCCAAGGACAAAATATTTTGCTTTTCTAGGGTCTTACCTATGTTTGATACTTAGCATTTGATTTTGACTCAAAAATGTTATTATAGTCCAGTAAGCTGATTGTCATTCTGTTCACCAAAATCTCAGTTGATTGAAGGATTGTTTAATTCTTCAACCTGTTTTGTTCTTCCGGAATCACTGGGAATTTTTTAAGGACCTGTTGTGTATCTGACACTTGAAGGCACTTACAATTTAACAGTAGACATTCAAGAAACAACTTGAAATCAATACAAGAAACTACAGAACAATACAAGGTAACATGAAATCAAGTGGTAGATTGATTGGTACGGTTTCAAGATCTATAAGCATTCCGAAAAGGGAGATCACGGTGACTGATGATTTCAGGTACCACTCAGAGAGAGGAAGAAATAAAGGCCCACGCAAGGGAAGCGTAGGATTTAGATTGATGCATGGGAAGGAGCAGGGCTTTTCATGAAGAGAGATACTGTAAGTCAATACAGAGAAAGAAACATGAGTATAATACATGTCATTTTTGTAGGAATTGTTTTAAATTTCTTTGCTTTGCTCAATTCCTTTCCCTGATCTTCATTTCTTAGTCAAATTAATATTTTCCTTATTTATTCTTTCTCTCTTCCTCTCTGAGTTAAGGACAAGATTTGATGTAAACTATCTATAAAATACCTCACCGTTTTGTAGGAAAAGTTAGTCGATTGTCTACAAATAAATGTGCATGTTATTTAAAAATAAAAAGTATACAGTTACTCCCACATAAAAAACTATCTTAAAAAAATACAGACTGAAAAATTGCAAGATAATTAAAGAAGCTGAAACAATTGGATCTTTTCTGCATTTTCCGGATGGTGTTTTGTTAATATAGATCAATGATGAGTGGATCTTGGTGAGGCTGGAAGAGGGAAGAAGTACAGACCTGAACATAAAGAGGAATTGATCAACGTAGACATCCCATCAGTTTGGGTATTTTTCATATTTTCAAAATAAAATTTATTTTTCCTATTTTAAAATCATATGTTTATTTTTAAATTTGGTAAATTACAGACAATTAGGGGGAAAAGTCTCTCTCCTTCCATTCAGGAACAACCATTAGAAACATATCATCGTAGCTTTTTCCAGTTTTGTATATCTATGTTTTGTTTTTCTCTTTTACAGTAATTGGAATCTTACTGCATATGTAATTGAGTATCTTCTTTTCATTTATTGTCGTATCATAAGAACACTTCACTTTTGTATAAAATCTATGAAAACTTAATATGAAATATTACACTGGGTGGATGTGACATCATTGTTATCATCACCACCATTTTCATGATCCTAATGGTATGCACTACAAGCTCAGCTGTAGACTAAGGATTTTTAAGGAAAAAAAGATTCTTGCTCAAGTCTCACAATAACTATTATTATTATTATTACTGGGACCATGGTGGAAATAGAGGTAGAGAGATTAAATAACTTGCATAAATCACCAAATAATTGAAATAGTTTGGATTAAAAATGAGGTACGTTGGACTAACGTTGATCTACCTAACAGATATATCAGAATGTCATCTCCTTAGCCCTCTACCAGGATTTTGTGTAAACTGTCTTCCCTAGTTTTAATTTTATCTATTTCTTAGTGAATTGTAGTATACCAATTATATTTGCATCAAATGGTACGAGGAAAATATATTTTCTCAAATTTTGCAAAACTTAAAATTCTTTTACCTGAACTCTAACTTAAATAAATAGGAAATATTGAATGTAAAACTTTCCTCTTTTAATCTCTCTAGGTGTTTATTAGTTCTTTTAATTGAATATTTCAGAGAAGATTGTCATTTCTCATTTGAGTGATTTATACTTTGAATAATTTTAGGGATTTAAAAAGTTTACTCATATAACTCAAATATACGAAGGTGTGAATGGGAGTCTTTAAATTGCCTTAGGCCTGAAATAGAATCAAATCTTTTTTTCCATTTTGTTTGTCAGTATTATTTAGTACTATTTTTAATTTATAAAATTTATTTTTTATAATTTTTCTAACATACAATATTGATTGATTCCCTAGTTTGCTGAATTTTGGTAAGAAGAAAGCTTTTCATATATTATAATTATTACATTAACACAATTGTGAGTATATATATATAATATATATACTTAAATTTTTCTCACCATTTTATTAAAAATTTAACAATACAATAAGCACATTTCCTATTAGCTAATCCAATTTTATTGATGCTTAGAAGACTGAAAATATTTCTAAGGATTGTTTTGGCAACATATTCAAAGCTATAAATTTTATTTATTATTTGAAAACAATTCTCTAAATATAGTTATGAAAATATTTTATGATTATAAACCTTTTTAATGTTAAATATTAAGAGAATATGAAGGAAAAAACCATATCTGAGAATGTATCCAGTGCTATCCTGATTCCTCATCCTGTCACATAGCATCCCTCCCCACCCCTCACTCTTTATGCAGTTTTCTAGGGCTGAGAGTCAGATCAGAGTTTGGGACTGTCCTGGAGCTTGAAATACATGGAGTAAATCTCTTAAAGACAGTATCCAAAGAGGAGTGAGCTGGACATCCTGCGTTCAGATCCCCCTCAGGCCCTTAGCTCATTCCTAAATGTTCATGCAAAGGATGGGACTTGAAGGAAAAATGACAGAAATCAGTGATGGAAGCCTAAGATTAATGCAGAAATTTCAGCAACTGCACATTGCTGGAAAGGCAGAATTTCAGGTTTGAGACTTGCCAATTGTAGGGTTTTGGTAAACAAAATGGACTTTTTATTAAAACTCTAGAAGAGATACATCATAGGAGTACATGTCAATTCACTGGATAAATATCCATAGACCTCAGACTAAGGTAAACGTCAAAATAGAACTGCCCTAATATTTTCTGAATTCAAATATCTGGAAATCAAGGTGACTGTCCAGTAATTTGCAAGTCATTAAAAAATACATTATTCATCAAAAGAAGAGAACAGAATCCAGAGTCAATGCAACTCATTATCTCCATTGTTGCATCATGTGAATAAAGAAAAAAAAGGAGAAATGATAAAGCAGGAAAATGAAAAAAAATACAAGTATGAAAGACACAGATGATCTAAATGTTGGAATGGGCACACAGCTACTTAAAATAATTGTTATAAATGAGGTAATGAATCTAGAGCAATAAATGAATGTGATATACCTAGCACCCAGATCTTGGTTTCTAATACCATTCTCCAATAAAATAAACCAGGGATCCTTGGAGAAATGGCTACTTCTAAGACTGGGGCTAGAAATACGCAAGATCGACATGAAGCATCTTGTGGTGCTAGCAAGCAAGGATGAGCTCAAAAACCAAAACATATACACACTTGTATACACACATAAACACACAGCATATAATGGACTTAGGTCAAAGGGTCACAGGAATGAACTGAAAGTGCTCCCAATGGCCAAAGCTGAAACAATTTGAGCAAGAAAATGAATAAAGTAGTATTGGATTATAACCAAAAGTATATAATAAATATTAATGATCCATACTAATATAAATAAATGCTTATATAAATAGATTAATGGGGAAAAGATACAAGTCCCCTATGTAAATAGATTCCAAATAATTTATGTAAATACTCTACCCTCAAGAATGTACAGTATAACTTTCCACACTGCTTATAGTGACTTCCTTCCAATGAGTACAGGATGAAAAGGAGGAAAAATGAGTCAGTTTACAGTGGAGAAACCTGATAAACATTATCTCAACTATGTGATTTAGTTAACAACACCACTAATGTCATATTGATGTATCTTGAAATGATAAGTACATCCTCAAATAACTGATCTGCCTAACCAAAGAAAATCAAAACAAACAAAAAAGACTCAATACTCTTTAAAAGACATCAGAAGTCAGAAACTTAAAATATTATAGTTATAATGGCTAGCATCCTTCCAAATATTACTAGACATGTGAAAATGTCATCCCTACTCAGGACAAAAACCAGACAATAGAAACAGAATTAAAAATGTGAGAGATGATGGATTTAGCAGACAGGACTTTTGAAAGATGTTATAAACATGACCAAGAATTTAAGTGAAGAATATATGGGTGATATAAGAAAGAAAGCAACAGAACATCTAAAGCTGAACAATACCATATCTGAAGTGAAAATATCATTGGCTCAATTTAACAGCCCCACTTTCTGCCCGGAGGCACTTTTGGACTTTGGCAGAGGAGGAGGAACCCAGGAACAGTATGAAGATCTCAGTGATTACGGAGGAGGTTTAGCTGATTAGAGGTGGGGGGCATGTTACTAGACAGAAGGACTTGCACCAACAGAGATTTTTCCTCTCAACTATTTTGGGTTATTATGTTTTGTTCTCTCTTACCTAAGTCAATGAATGAGGGTAAATGTAATTCCTCCACCTAAAATGTAACAAATGAATTTTAATAATAAAGCCTTTAATTAAAAATGGAAGAAGTTATGCTTTTCATAAGTAATGTAAAGTTTCTCTTATTATCATAATGGTTTTCTAAAATTAGAGATTCAGATAAGATGGCAGACAATGGTACATGTTATACCAATGCTTCAAATTCTTACACATTATAATTGTATAGAATTGAAAAAAGTCTATTTTACCAAAATAAAAATGACGTAAGTCCATATTCCCCTTTAATTCTCTATTTTTATCCAACAATTTTTACGTCATTGTTTGTTATACTCTATTTATTCTTTGACCTGTCAAAACAAGCCCAGAAAATACATAGTATGTAAAATGATACTAAGGATATGAAACAATCGGTTAGCAATACACTAATCTACTCTTGAATAATAGTGTAATACTGAAAATATCTCAAAAGATATGCTATGATTTTCTTATGTATTTTCCAAGAAACAAGTCTACTCCTGTTTTTCATTTCATACATACTTATTGTTGTCATAAAATCAGCATAAAATGCAATTGATATTGCCTAAAATTATGCAAATTAATTTTTCATAATGAATAAAATGTAAAAATATTTCTACTGATATTAAAAAGTGCAATAAATTGAACTGAAGAAAATTAAACTTTCTAGAAAGAATTAATGCAGAATAAAATCAAATAATGGATAAGTAAATATAATAAAAAGCAAGATTGTATGAAATTGACACAAAAATAAATATTCTAGGCAAATTCAGAGCTAAAGGTGTTGGCGTGTAGAATGTTGACATGGCAGCTACGATAACAAGAAATATTAAATTGGCAACTGCAGAACACATAGTTGATAAAATTCTCTATAGCCAAATGATGAATAAAATTATTGAACATTTTATTCCAAATAATTTGATCCAGATGAAAACATTGCCAGTTAATCATGCTAATTTTAACAAAGAGAAACTATTTAATTCCATGTTGTAAAATTTCTCAAAAAATAAGTTAGTTTAATAGAGATTTAGTAAAAGATACTTTAAGAAAATTCAATAATAAAAAAATTATCTAAGGATTTGCATTCATATGCAGAGAGTAAAGATTTATATGAGAAACCATTAGTGTAGATATTAGTGCAGGTAGCTCATTCTGCACTCATTCTTGCTATTATGTATGATTTAGGCATGTAACACATTCCTTCAAATGTTTATTATCCCATTATTTTAGTGCATTTTGCTTTAATAAATGTATTTTATGTTAGAAGTCATAGAAATCAGATATAATTCATTATAAAATCATAATTACCAAGCAGTTTAGATATTTCTTTTCAAAGAAAGTAAAAACAACTCTGTTGTGTGTAAACTCATTGGCTAAAAGGGAAACTAATGCACGGAATCTCCAAGAACATTGGAATTTTTCATAGATATCAGCTTATCAGAAGAATGGAAAGAAAACCGGGTCCTCTGAACTCCAAGTAGAATTGTGAGAAGATGATATTAAAAAAAAATAAATTCTTTAAAGATCATAATTTTTCAAGAGTCCTACCCATCCTTAAAAACATTGAATAATTAAAATACTACATTACAACCTTTACGTAATAAATAGTTTAACAAAATTATTTTCTATTAAACATGCAACTTAATTTCCAAAAAAACGTGGATTCACATAATTTGAATATAATGAAAGAAAATAATACATGAAAGGATAGTAGAAAAATGTAAATAGAAGGAGTCAGTCAGGAGTATAACAAATTAATTGAATATGTTTAGTGCTAAAATAGAGCCTGACAACAATATTAATTCTGTCCTTCGAGGTAGTGTTGAGCCCCAAAATATGATATATATTTCATTTTTCAAATATGGCTAAAAAAACCTTGATTTTATTTTGTAAATTTAAAAATTTGGTTATTAACATCAAAGTTACATAGAGCTTTGGTTTTAATCACAGCGTGGTTAAATGAGGAAAACATTTATTAAATATTTCAAAGAATTTAGATAAAATAATGTAAAAGCGACTATAACTGAGGATATTCACATTTGTTTGATGTCCTGGATAGTAATAGAAATTCTATATAGATTTGGTATTATAGAAATTAGGTATTATACAGTTCTATATCAAATTTTGGACTTTTGAGATTTTTTCTTGATTAGAGCCAGAATAGAAGACATTTTGATATTTTCCCCTCATACTTTCTGCTTTTATTTTCTATACAATTATTTATTTATTTATTTATTTATTTATTTATGCTAATACACAAAATACTAAAATAGATGCTTATACTGTTATTTATTCCTAGCCAAATCTGTTGCGTGATAGATTTTTCTCTTTGCAATCATGTCAACATGTACATTTCCCAAGAAATCTATGGTTCACCGAGAAAACTAGCATGGCTTCAAAGTTTTAATAGACCAAATATTTATTTTTCTTATTGTGAACTAGGAAATTTAATCCTTAAATATTTGAACCTACATCCTGCTAAAGCTTCTGTCCCATTTCTCTGTTCCCATTTCCAGCCAACTCCCAAACTTGATAAACTTCAAAACTTGAACTTTGAATTCACTCTTGTTAATTTCCTTTGGAACCCAAACCAACTGGGGTTTTGCCTGCCCACACTCTGTTAAAATAGCTGTTGAGAAGGTCAACAGTGATCTCCACATTGTGGAACTCCATATCCAATTTCCATTATCCATCTTACTTGACCTGTTAACATTTGGCAAAGGATCTTCTGCTTCAAATTCTCTTCACTTGGCTCTGTTCCTTCTCACTCTCCTTTTCTGGTTCCTCAGTTCTTTAACATCTAAACTTCGGAATATCCAACAACTCAGTATACCTATCAATTTTCTTCACAATTACAGTCATTTGAAAGGTGTTTTCATTCACTGATAACTTTAAATATAAACTATTCCCTAATGATTCACAAATAATTATATTTGGCCTAACTTCCCCCCTGAACTCCAGAATCTTATGACCAGCTTTGACAATTCGATCTCTCTCCTTAGATGTATAATGAACATCTCAAATTTGTATGCATAAAATCAAACTCCTAGTTTCCCGCCTATCCTCATTTCTCCTTCTCATCTGGATCTGCTTCCTAGGACTGTCATAACAAATTACCACAAACTTGTTGGCTGAAAACAACAGAAATTCATTCTCTTAGTTCTGGAGTCTAGATATCTGAATTCAAGATGTTGGCACAGTTGGTTCTTCCTAGAGGCTCTAAAGGTAAATGCACTCCACACCTTTCTCCTGACCAGCTGGTTACCAGCAATCTTTGGTGTCCCCTTGGCTTGTAGATGCATCACTCCAATCTCTGCCTCCATCTTTCCATTTCTTACTTCTTTGTGTGTCTCTGTACTTGGTTTCTTATAAGGACTCTGTTATTAGATTTAGGGCTCACTCTAATCTAGTATTATCTCATTTCAATCCTTATGTTAAGGATCTGCAAAGACCCTATTTCCAAATAAGGTCACATTTTGAGATTCCAAGGTGGACATAAATTTGGGGGAAGGACTATTCAACTGCCATACTCTTTCTTACCCATTTCATTAAATTATAATTTTATTATTTCAGTTGCAAAGGACAAAATTCTCAGAATGATCATTCATTGTTCTCTTTCACTTATATACACTTCCAATCCACCAGATCATTTATAGCTTTTACTTTCAAATTACTTCCAGAATCTAACCACTGCTTATCAATAGCATCACTTAGCACTCTAAAACACCACCATTTCGAATCTAGACTGTTACAACAGCCTCCTAAATAAACTCCTTGTCCCCTCACCGCTGTACTCTATGCTGAATACACTCAGAGAGAAGACAGTGTCTCTAAAACGGTCTATGGGGCCATTACTTTTACCACCCAAGCATTTTACTCTTCTTTCTTTTCTCCCTTTAATGCAGGCATGGCACTTTCCACGTGGTTCCTGGAACACAGTGCGTCCTTCTTTCTCAGGTATTTTGCGCTTACTGTTTCATTCTCAGGGAAAATTACCCTCCATATGTTCTACATTACTCACTCTTTCACCTTTTTCATGTTTCTGGTCAAACGCCACCTTCTCAAACAGACCATCCTTGACCACCTTAAGGAAATAATATTCTTTCCTCAACTATCTCTTTATTCTTTTCCTTTCTTCACAGCTTTTATAACCACTTGACACTGTAAATTTATTTGTTTAGGTGTTTAGTGTCTTTCTTAGTAAAATGTAAGCATCTTGAGGTTAAGGAATTCGTTTTACTCTTAGATCCAAATCTATGACATAGTAGGTACTCAAGTAATATCATTGGATTAATGAATGAATGAATGAATCCTTTTTAAGTTCTGTCTTTACATTACACAATCAAACTCCACTCGCAAATCACTTAGGCCTGTCAGAAATCCAAGAAGATTCTTGCTGGCAGCAGCCTCTGTACCACGCTCACTTCTCAAACAGTGAATAAATTCCTGAAATAAACATTGATTAGAAATATTCTTAATGTTAGGAGATGAAAAGTGATAATTTTCAACTAGCGCAACAGGATAACACATTTTTCAGAGAATAAAAAATGAATTGTTTGGTGTTTATTAGTTTAAAATAGGATGTTTAGTGTTTTCTTTGACATCACTTTGTCATTGTAATACACAACTTAAAATCTTTAATATATATTTTATTGCTTGTCTAGTCTGTAACATTTTAATAAAATGCAAAGAATGTTATGACTCCAGTAAGTGGAAAAATAGTTAAGTTCCACTTACAGAGCAAAAGCCAAGGTGTTTGACGTGATGTCAAAGGCTGTTTAAATATATAATTCATCCCATCTGTTCGTTCCCCCACATAGCCAGCTGTAGAGGTTTAAAAGTGAAAAAAAGAAAAAGCTTGGCAATTCCTAGCTCTGTTTTGATTAGCATAACTTCTGCTTTCTTGTCAGGAAATTCCTCCCTGTACATTAAAATATCCTGGAAGTTGCCATTTACTTTTCATCTCTTATGATGTTTATGATTAAGAAATTTTAAAAAATATATAAGCAAGATGCCATGTTTTATCAGAACAGCGTGTTCCATGAAATGTCCAAGGGTGCATGTTGCCATCGTTTATTAGAGGGCAGAGCACCTTAAATATAAAGATGTCATCCATCCCAAATTTCAAGCTGTGTTGAAGTTAAATTCCAAGGGAGAACAGAGACAGGAGATTTGTGCCAGAACACTTCCCAGTAGGAATATCAAAGAGAAATGAAGAACAATTTTCCTAATTGGAAATATGTGGGGAATATAAGATAGGGAGGTTTTCATTAACAGGTTTGGAGTGAGGCCAGAACTGCAGGGTTAATGCCTCTGCTGTTTCAAAGAGTGTCACGGGATCTTGAATGCTTGTGAGTGGTCAGCAGGACTGGCAAGTTATTTTCTGGCTTAATCCTAACGCAGCTTTAAGGGTTTCTTAGGGATAAGTGTTTTATGCAAACTCTTCCATGTGCTATTTTAATTCTGCCTTTTTCTTTTTGGAAATTTATATGCTTTAGCACAACGTGATAATTTTGAGGAACTTACGATCTTAAGATCAATCTTCAGGGGCCAATAAGGTTATTTCAAAACATTATTAATTTACTACCGACATTTACAAAGCTTAAGTGAAATTTATTACTTACTACGATGTTTTAAAATAAGCCCATTCATTTGTTTTCATACATCTGATTTTTAATACAGTTATCATAGAGTGTGGTTAAGTATCAATACTCCACCACACATAGTAATATAATTAATTTGTATTTAAAATGATGCACTTAAAAGAATAGGGACACACACAGTGGCCTACTATCTCATAAAACATGGTCCAGCTTGTTTCTGGAAGAAAAATTTCTTGAGTTGTTATAGGAATTCTTTGACTACCTGACAATTACTGTGGCCAATTCTTGCCTCAAAAAATTATTCATTGTTAATGGCAAAGTCTTGTTCTAGATGTAATTTCCTATAAAAAGATAATCTTCAGAACACAGGGATACAAATGAACAAGAAAGTGCTTACGTGTTATAATTAAACGTCACATGAATTATTATAGCTTATATTTGAAAACATCATAGATTTCTTTTTGTATTGACTGGACTTATTTAACAGTAAGTTTAAGAATCTTGATTTATTTACCAATGCTTTGAACAGAAAGATAACCAATTTATGTATGTCTGCTCAGGCTGTCATAACAAAATATCACAGCATAGGTGGCTTAGAGCACAGGAATTTCTTTTCTCATAGTTCTGGAGTCTAGAAGGCCAAGATTAAGGTGTCAGCATGGTTGGTTTTTGGTGAGACTTCTCTTCCTGGCTTGTAGACCGCTGCCTTCTATCTCCAAATGCAGATCACATTGTAGGCTAAGGCTTCAACATACAAATTTTGGGAGGACACAATCCAGTCAATAACAACCTACATTAGCATATTTTACGCCTACTTACATTGTTCTTCTCGTGCAATAAAAATATAGATAGAGCTGGACATTAATTTTGAGGAAAAATCTAATATATTTTGGGAAATATCTAAAATTCTTTCATAAAAGAATCTTCAGAATGAGTAATATCATTAGCTTACTTTTACTTACACACTTTTATCTCTTTTGCATGTTGTATTAATCTTTAAACACACACACAGTTCTTCACACATGAAATCAAACTTACCAAAAATATTTCAAAATACTCTCTTGGTTAGGTCAAAACAGAGTCATAGAAAATGAGTTAAGATGAGGCATGTGTGTCAAAAAAGTGAGAAAGGATATGCCGTGAATAAGCTTCCAGAGTATTAAAAACATTAATGTTTTTTCCTATTCGTATTTATAATTTTCTTTCTCACACCTGTTATAACTTTCACCTCTTAATTTCCCTATAGTCCTATCAATAGAAACTAAAGCATTGTGTATTTAAATATTCAGGGTCAGATCAAATCTCCAGTATTTTACTTATCACCGTATCTAACTACTGAAATGCACACTTGCTGGTTTGACCGCTATTACGAGTGCAATAAATAATATTTCCTAGCATTGCAACAAAAGAGGTTAATGAAAAAGATGGTTCTTTTGGATAAAAAGTTGTGAAGTCTGTAGAAAGGAGAATTAGCCTGGGGACAATTTCTGTCACTGGTGACTATACCCCATAAACTAGGGGAAAATTTTCCAATTTTACTTTGAACAGACAAAGGTAGCTTTTCTTATATTGGTCTGTTTAATTCACATTTATCCATCTAGATTAATAAATATTTATATTATTATATACAATTAGAATATAGCTTATGTTGCCCCTCAGTTTTTTTCTACTCTATATATCCTTACATCAACTTGCAGAACAACTAATATACACTTTTGATTTGAACTGAATGAGTTAAGCAATAATTGATTATAAAAGTACAAATAAGGAGAGTCACAGGAAGATAATGTAAAAAATCAGCAAATAAATTTTCCAAACACATGCCACCAAAGACACAGGCTGCTTTTTGCAAAAAATAAGACTGGCTTTATCATGGTTTACCATGGTTTTACCATCACTTAGACACGGCACGAGTTTTTAACCTCTTCTCAAAATGCAATATAAATGATTATTAGTCCTTTGTTTTGTATTTTTAAGATCACTACACTTTTTCAAAATATATTCATTGTTGTCATCAAAGTGTTAAGTTCTTTCTGGTATGCAATATTTCCATAAAATGAGAAAACGTCAAATTCTCCTTCCCCACAAGGATGTCTATATCTCTCTAGCATCTATAAAGGTATAGCATAGTCAACCAATTATTTTAAATTTCAGAGACATATTCATTTAAAGTGATGTTGGTCTGATATAGAATATTAATTCATATTTATTGGTTTGATATAATTCAATTAGACAATTTGGTTACTTTCTTTTAGCTTACTGATACATTATTTCATATAAACTATATTTTGTAACTCAACTTGCTGGTCCTGCTGGAATACGACTTTCACAACTTGAACTCTTACCACACACAATTAGAAAGCTCTATGAAACCACTGTTAGCAGACTTTGGGCAAGAGGAAGCACCAGATTGTGATCCCTGAGAAATGGAAACAAAAGAAGTAAACCCTCCAACGGCCCTAGCCTTCTGCCTGAAGGCAATTTCAGAAATTCAAGGACAAGAAGCAAGTACTCAAAAAGAGCCTGGCAGTCTCACTGAGTTAAAAGAGATAATTGGCATTTGGGAAGGCTAAGGCAGCTGATGTGATAGGGCCGAGTTCCAGCAAGGAGATACAGAAAGGATCCTCGGAGAAATGCAGAGAATATTTGCTGTGTGTTGGACTGCACACTCATAAAGTGAAAGCCCACGCCGCCCCTCACACACATACACTCACAACACGTGCACACGTACTCAATGGGAAGTTGTAAGCTGAACTATTCCCAGAGCTCCCACAGGTTGGAGAGACTTTCAAGCTCTGACTAACCAGGATGGAGAGTCCTTGAGCATCAACTGGGATGTTCAGTAATGACTCTCAAGGAGACACATTTCAGTACAAGGCAGAAATATCCCTGGAATAACATCTAGTTGAGTCCTGTGGTAGCAATATTCAAAAACAGATCTCAAAGGAATGAAAATGATCTGCAAATAATTGAATTGCCTTAAAATAAAAGCCCCAAATTTCCTATTATAATGGAAAACAAAATATTTAAACATTTAAAGATATAATATTTACTGTTTTTGGTATCAAATAAAAGTTTCTAGACATGTCAAGAGGCAGAAATGTATATGTAAAATCTCCTAAGGAAACTACAAAAAAACAAAAAAGAAAACCTACTAGAATTAATCAGTCATTTAGTCAGTAAGTTAGTTAATCAGTGAGAAAGGTCACAGGATGCAAGTTGAATATAAAATATCAATTATATGTCTATGTTTTCTATGTATTAGCAAAATCAGAAATAGAGATTTTAAAGGTGTCATTTATAATACTATCAAAAATCAAATACAAAAAATTTAACAAAATATGTGCAAGATTCCAACTTGAAATTGTAAAGCATTGCTGAGAGAAATTAATGAAGGCATAAATAAATGTATCAAAAAGTGTGATACTGTTAAGATGACATTTTCCTCAAGTTGAAGTATATATTCAATGCAATATCAGTCAAAAGCGCACCAGGGTTTAGTGTGGAAAATAAAAAATAAATATTAAAATTTAAATAGAAATGCAAAAGACATTGAATAGTCAAAACGTTTCTAATTTTAAGATTTCTTATTGTGCTGCAGTAATTAATACAGTTTGATTGGATTAAGGCTAGAAATATAGATTGATTGAACAAAGCAGAATCTGAAATAGATCCATAAAGTGAACCGATATTTTTACAAAAGGGCCCAGGTAATTCAATGACTAAAAGTTAGTATTTTCAACAAATAGTACTGAAACTCCAGATATTCCATCAAAAACTCAAAACGAAACATTGAATAAAGGGTGAAAACTAAAACTATTAACTTTCTAGAAGAAAACATAGGAATAAATCTTCATAACGACAGAGTAAGCAAAATAATAAAAGAAAACCAAAAGAAGTCCAAACCATAAAAGAAGAAATCTAAAAATTAGAGTTCACCAATACTAAAACATTCTGCTCTGTAAAAGGTTAAGTTAAAAGAATGAAAAATGAACCTATAGAGTGGGTGAAAACATTCACAGTACATGTATCTGATAAATTGCTAGTATCTAAAATACATAAAACTCTTAGAACTCAATGATAAAAAGATAACCCAAGAAGAACGTACAGAATATCTGAACAGATACTTCATGAAATAAGATACACAGATGGCAATAAGGACATGAAAACATGCTCAATAACTTTAGTCATCTGGCAAATGTTAAGTAAAAACACAGAGATACCACTATACACCCGCGGATAACATTGTGGCTGATATTAAAAGGACTGATAGTACGAAGTGTTGGCAAAGATGTGGAGTGGGAGGAATGCTCCCAGCAGGAATGCATAGGGTTAAAACCACTCTGGAAAATCAGTATGGCTGTTTCTTACAAAGTTTGACATGTGTTTTATAAGTGACCCAACAATTATACTCCTAAATATATGAATCACAGAAACATGATGACTAAATCTCAACAAGCCTATAAAGAGCAAAAGACCAAACATACAAGAGTACATACTGTATGATCCCATTGATATGTAACTCTAGGCAAGACAAATCTAATCTACAGCGACAGAAAGTGGATCAGTGTTTGCTTAGGTCCAGGTGTGTCAGAGCGAAAATGACGGGAAAAAGTCACTGGGAAGGTTTTCGTTGTTACGGAAGCATTCAATACCTTGGTTGTGGCACTGATTACATAAGCATATGACATTTGTCAAAACACTTAAAATGGATGCAATTTATTGCTTGAATTATACCTCACTAAAGTTTAATTTAAAAAGCCTAGCTTATGACTTTCTTTTAAAATACAATTTTTTTTTTCTTTTGGGTTTAGTGCCTTTTTGAGAGAGAGAGACAAAAAGAGACAGAGACAGAGAGTTTTTGGCTAAAAATTTACATCTCCCCTGATAGAATACAAACTCACAAAAGGTATATTCCCATAATATATTTTGAAAATTTTTCATAATAATTTATTCTATAAGATACACTGAAGACTGTTCAATTAATCATGTCATTTCCAAGATTGCAATTAAGACATCTTTTTTGGAAATACAAAGGTCAGTTTGTTCAAAAAGGGGGGGACACTTTTACAAATAAACAGAATATTTTACTGAGGCAATTGTGTTTCATATGTGAATACTTAGTGCAATTAATCCCTACTTTCAAACCACTTAAAATATAAAATATATAAATGTTCAGTCTATTTTCTCTACCTTAAGTTATAAGGTAAAAATGACATATTTTACAGTCCTTATCAATCTGTTGGTTAAAATGGTTGATTGATAAAGGTAATCTACTTTGAAAAATCAATTGTATGACATCAAGTGTTACATCAGAATAAAGTCTAAAATAGATATACATTCATGGAAATGTTATAGTTACATATTTACCAAATATATGACTCATTAGACACATCCCAAATGATACAGATACCATAAATCTTTCACTAGTTCATTATCATCATTTACAAGCTAGTCAATGAAATTTCCCCCTTTCCAGTTATCAATTGCTGTGTAACAAACCACTCCAAAACTTAGTGGATCAAAACAATGGCAACATATACACTTACTTTCAAATCTGCACTTTGAGCAGGTTTACTAGGAGCTGCCATTCTCCTCTCCCCTGGCATGAATTGGGGTAGCATGCAGGTTGGGAGTTGGACTCATCTAAGGGTTTTCTCACTCACATGGATGCTTGATGCATGCTATCTGGTGAGATGTCAAATAAAGTTGTAGCTTCTTAACTTCCTCAAAGTATGGTGGCTGGGTTTCAAGGGTGAGCATCTCAAGAAAGAGAGAGCCAAGTGGAAACTGCATTGCCACTTTGGAAAATGATTGGCAGAATTTACTCACAGGGAACATATGTACATATTATGACCTGCAAATTCTACGAACACGTGTAAATCCAACATAGGTATATATTTATACTAAACACATGTACAAGACTTCTAATAGTGGCATTTATGTCAAATAAGGAAAAATAAAGAATAGAAATAACTCAAATATTCATCAATTACAGGATGGACAAATTAAAATATATTTACTGAATGGAATACCATACGAATTATTCTATGTGCAACAATATGGACGGATTCACAAGCACATTGCTGACTGAGTGTTTGCAAATGAAGCTTGACTTCAAAGAGTTCCTAGCATATAATTTAAAATTTGTATCAAGTTTGCAACCTCTAAAGAAAAGCCTCTGGAGCTAGAAGTCATGATAGGGTTATCTCCGAAGGAGGTTATCGGCTGGAGGGCGGCATTAGGGAGAACAGCTTTTATTTCTTATTTAGACGCCAGTTACATTGATGATTTTCCTTAATGAAAATGCATGGAGCTGTGAACTCAAAATACTTGAACCCTTTTTTGTGTGACTATTATACTTTAATAAAAAATTTACTGCAAATGCATGCACAGATGAACATTTCATGTAATTTGTATATTCTTTAACTAGATGGTGCGTTGGGATTCTTTTAAATGCATGTCTACGTGCTATTGAAATATAATTATATACTTCCTTTTCTGTATTTTTAAAACAAGACACAAATATAAAAACTTTTAAAGAGCCAATTTTTACATAAGAGCTGTTATGAAAAATTCCATCAAGAACACTATTGCCTGTTAACAAGGAGACAGCTCAAGAAGAGCATAAACTTAAGTCTCTTAAGGAACCAGCTACGGAAACCTAGCTCAAGAACATATGGGTTGGCATAATCTAATCACATTGAATTTTTTCTTTTTTTATGTTATTTATTTTTAAATCTGTAAGTAGAGAAAATGGGAAATAGAGAAAATTGTCACCTTAGTGACATTAATATTATAGCTTCAAAATGACTATTTTTGTCCTAGATTGTGAATATATTTCCACCTGATTTAAGCTGTTCAACTGCTTACTGATTGAGGCAGTCAGCTTGAATTAAACTATATGGTAAATAAAAGTAAAGTCACAACTTACTTCCACATATGAGGCCATGGTCATTTACACATTTTTCATTCATTCATTCAAAAACTACATAACAATATGGACAAGGTAGGCATGTACCAGGTCCTCATGAAGCCCAATCAGATGGGAGCATTATGGGGGGCTTTGTGTCCCCTCAAAATTCATATACTAAAATCCCAACCCCCAATACCTCAGAATATAAGCCTCTTTGGAGATAAAAATCTTTAAAGTGGTGATTAAGTTAAAATGAGGCCATTAGGGTGGGGCCTTAACCAAATGTGACTGGTGTCCTTATAAGAAGAGCAAGAGCTATCAGGGATGTGTGCACTGAGGACAGGCAATGTGAGGACAAAGCGAGAAGATAGTCATCTGCAAGCCGGGGAGAGAGGCCTCGGGAGAAACCCATGTAATATTATTCAACCATAAGAAACGAAAGAAATCCTGCCATTTGCACCAACATGGATGAATCTTGAGGGCAATATGCTAAGTGAAATAAGTAAGAGAAAGACAAATAACTTATGCTCTCACTTATATGTGCAATATGAAAAAACGTAACATAGAAACAGAGAACAGATCGGTGGTTGCCAGGGGCATGGAGTGGGGGATGGGAGAAATTGGTGAAGGTGGTCAAAGGGTACAAATTTTCAGCCATAAGATGGATAAATTCAGGTGATGTAATGTATAGCATGGTGACTATAGTTAAGAATACTGTATTGTATATTTGAAAGTTGCTAAGAGAGTAGAGTTTAAAAGTTCTCAACACACAAAAAAATTATAACTATTGAGATGTATGTATTTACTAACCTCATTGTGGTAATCGTTTCACAACATATATGTATATCAAATCATTATATTGTACACCTTAAACTTATTTATCACAGTGTTGTCTGTCAATTATATCTCAATAAAGCCCGGTAAAAAAGAAAACTAAAACTAGAAGACATAGGGGTAACTCTCCATTACCTTAGATTGGGCATTACTTTCTTAGATATAACACAAAAAGCACAAATGACAAAAAAATAAAATAGGTAAATTGGACTTCATCAAAATTAAAAGTGTTTGTGATTGGATAGACATCATAAAGAAAGTCAAAAAATCACTCATGGAATGAGAGAAAATATTTGCAAATCCTACTTCTGATAAGGATTTTATCAAGATTACAAAAGGAGCTCTTACAACTCAAAAATGAAAAGAGAAATAAAGCAATTTAAAAAATGGGCAAAGAATTAGAGCAGACATTTCTCCAAAGAAGACAGAAATAACCAATAAGCACATGAAAAGATGCTTAATATCGTTAGTCATTAAGAAAATGCAAAGCACAACTGTAATGAGATACTATAACTAAAATAAAAAAAGAGATAATACCAAGTGAGAGGAGAGATAATGGATCCTTCATACATTGCTGCTGAGAATATAAAATGGTTAGTTGCTGTGGGAAGCAGCGTGGAGCTTCCTCAAAAAATTGCACAAAGACTTATCACATGACTCAGCAATTCTAATACTAGGTATATACCCAAGACAAATGAAAAAATATGTCCACACAAAAACCTGCACACTAATCTTCATAGTAACATTATTCATAATAGCCAAAGTGAAAATAACTGATACACCCGTCACCCAATGTATATAATATTTATACAATGAAATATTATTTAACAATAAAAATGAGTGAAGTACTGATATGTACTAAAATACGGGTTAATCTTAAAAACATTACCCTAAATGAAAGAACCTAAACTCACACATGTTGTATGATTTAATTGATATGAAACGTCCAGAATAGGAAAATCCACTGAAACAGAAAGTGGCTTGGTGTTTACTGGAGGCTGCTACCGAGGAAGGAATGCAGAAAGTCTGCTAATGGCTATGGGGTTTCTTCTTGGGGTGATGAAACTATTCTGAAATTAGAGAGAAGTGAAGGTTGCCCAACTCTGAAAATGTACTAAAGCCACTAAATCCTCTACTTTGAAAGGATGAATTTTACGGTATGAGAATTATGTCTAAAGAAGCTGTTCTTAAAAAACACAAAAATATTTCTCATTGCTTCGCATGTGAAGGACATAATTAGAGTAAGAGTTTTAAAAAGATTAAATTTTGAGTTCATATTTTAAATGCGAGCATTTTGCTCACTGGTGAACCCCTTGTTGAAGAGATTCTCATACTTGGCTGCATATTAGAATAGCCTAAGGAGTATTTATAAACTCTAATGTGAAGCGACATGCAAGATCAATTAAAAAGAAATTCTGGGGGTCTGTGCCAGGCATGAGTATTTCTTAAAGCTTAGCAATGACACTGTTATGCAGGCAAATTAGAGAACTACCACAATTGTGTCATATATAAATGAGTACAGACTACAGTTTAAAGGAATCAAAGAAATTAGATGATCTGGGAAAAATTTACAATAGTGTCGAACCAATATTGAAAGATTTAGATCTAACAAGCAAAAATATCCCAGCAGTTGTTACCATTTTCAAATTAGCATAATGTGTGATTTGTCCAAACAAATAAAAAATAATAATTTCTCCTAATAATGCATTAAAAGTACTACATTCAGACTGGATTTTTACAGAATTAAACATTCAAAAAAATTAATAGGATATATTTGAAATAAATCACATGACCCAAACTGCTAAATCCTCTAATCAAAAGATTTATCAGCGTGGCTACTGAAGTTCTATTTGCTTTTAAACAATCTGCAGTAAAACAAAACAAAACAAAAAATCGCAAGTATAACAAAGGGAAATACTACCTCCTTCTTTAAACGCAGTTTACATAACTGAAATAAGAAGACCGTGTATATGTGTCTATACTTATATGTGTATTATATTGTGATTGCACTTAAAAGACCATTTTGAAGATAATTTGAGTTGAAACAGTGTATATGTGCCTATATCTTCAAGACAATTCTCTTACAGCATAATTTCAATCTCACTATCACGTTTTGAATGTTATTTTTCCCCTTTAAATGAAAATGCATTAATATTTTACAAACAAAGTTTGGGGGGAGTACACAGTTGAAATATTTCTTTACTTACCAGAAGAAGTAATATACAGCCAGAAAAGAAATAGCTTTAAATGCACGTTTTCGGAGGTATTTAATTAAAATATTAATTAAAACCCTGTTAAGTATGAACAGTGCTAAGCAAATTCAGAATTTCCATTCACTGAGAAAAAATTTATACTAGTAAATTACTGTAATTTAATTTTCCAGATTTATAATTTATTCTCAATTACATGATGAAATTTATAAAGTAAAATAAATAGTAATTAAATAAACATGAACCAGAAAACTTTCTTAGAGTTTACTATTGACACGCGGTAGATATTTTATTTACGTGAATTTTATTTGATTTCTTGCCAAGGTGTAACAAAGAAGATATGTCCCATTTAGTGCTCATCATATTATAACACCTTTAAGCTCACTTTGACTCCAGTTATTTCGCATTTGAATGACAACATAGGAGCCTTTAACTTCCTGAGGAATAAAGTCTAATAAAATTTCCATTCATCAAGAAATATTTATTGAGCATCATCTACGTACACTGAAGTGAATTAGACGTTAACTAGTGATTGCTCTATATTTACCTTGTTTATGTACAAATGGTGTTCAAATCTCAACTTTACTCTAACTTTTCTAAAAAACTGCTGCCAACATTTTTTAAGTTGCTCTTTATCAAATAATTGCTCTCCTCTACTTATTCCAAAAATTGATTTAAATTCATTCTTGATTTACTTAGTTTCCCCTTACATATCACACTGTATACTGTGGAACAGTGGAAAAGCTATTTCAAATATGTTTAATAGTTAAGAAAGAACGTATGTGTGCTTTTTGGTGTGCAGGGGGCCCTACAGTCAGGTTTTTACCATGTGAATGAAGCACTCTCTAGTAAAAGCTGAACTCTGAGTAGATAAATGAAATGAACCAGGAAGATATTCTCTCCTGGGAATTTGGTTTGCTGATTGAGAACATAGTCAATTTCTAATAGTGTTAAACTTGAGAAAAAATGCAACCATGAATTTTATTGGGATAGACATGTCCTGATGAGATTATAGAGAGGAGAAATCCAGTTTACTGAGAGAATGATGTAGATAGGACGAGACATTTCACAGAGAATGCCTGAGAAATTAGATGCCAATCCAAGCTGCTTTCTACCTGTCCTACCTCAGGTGGCCCCACTGCATTTCCCACCCATTGGGTTTTGCTTTCTATGAGGTGGCAATGTATCTTTACAACCTCCCCTCCATTTGCCCCACTGTGTGTCTGTGTGTGCACGCACGTGTGTGTGTGTGCATCTTATTTGGTTTCTCCTTTCAGAGCAGCTTGGATGGATTTCTATTTC
This sequence comes from Equus caballus, assembly GCF_041296265.1. NCBI lineage: Eukaryota > Metazoa > Chordata > Mammalia > Perissodactyla > Equidae > Equus > Equus caballus. The sequence goes on along the minus strand of NC_091701.1, from coordinate 70,121,566 downwards.
TTAAATCTAAAATGTTCTTGATTAAGACAAAAAGAATGCTTCTAATAGAACCAAAATCCAAGCCAAAATTTAAGAAATAAATTAATCCTGCTAGTTTACATTTAGAAAAATTTGCATCTTAATGAAATTTTGTACTTATTTTAAAATCTTCAGTTTCTTTGTAATAGTCAATATTGGAACTTATTTTTAAGAAAGAAGTCTCATGAATATGTGATTGGATTTAAATCAAGTTTTTTTAAAAAAATGTGATTACAAGGAAATAAATTGTCTTCTCTGAACATCTAGAGACTTCCAAATAAAATCAAAATAATTTGCAAATAGAAAATCTATGTGCATTAAAATGTTGTTTAACATTCATTTTGAATTCAAGAGTCTGTGGCATAGTTGTGGAAAAAATAATTTAAAACAATTCAATTATCTTATCATTCCCAGAATTTCTCTTGACCTCGTACCACATAGTGTGTATATCTGTGTATATACTTTTGGATTAAGAGTAAGGTCACTCTGTGTTATTTAGTCAAAATGTAGAGTTAAGTTTATATTGCAGAAAACGATCAACATGGTTTAAATATATGGAGATACATGTGCTTATTTATTCTTGCTGGTTGCCAAATTTCATTCATTAGAATGTCTTATTTAAGAGCTACTAAAAATAACAACAATTGAGAGTGTAATTTACCGAGACAAAATTAGTCAAGTCAGTGAAGACAATTAAATAAGACAGTTTAATAAAAACTTCATAAATATTTTATTTAGCCCATTAGTGATTTCCCCTTCTACCAAAAATAATACCTCCTTTCTTTCTTGAGTTACATTTAATTAACCTAACATAATATACAATTTGATTAAAGGATTTCCCTAGTTATTTCTTCCACATTATCATATGAGAAGTGATATCATATGATATCGTATCTGTGAATGTATCATGGCAGAAGGTTGACTACTTCATGTTGCCACTGGTTAAGAGGCAGTGAAAGGCAGGATGGCATGGAAGTTAAGAACATGGATTCCAGATATGGACGACCAGATCTGAATTCCAAACCTGCAGTTTACCAGCTGTGTGCCCGCCGGCAGTCTGCCTCACCTCCCTGCATCTCAGTTTTCCCATCTGGAAAATAGAGATGATAATAACTGCCTTACCGATAGTTCTCTTAAATGTTAAATGAGGTAACATTTTGAAAACACTTAGAATGAGATCTGACACAATTAGTAGAAAGTATTTGCTATTATGATTTGTATGTATTTGTCTCTACCTGAGATGATATAGTGCAGAGAAAACTATGAGAAAGTGTAAATGAGATTGAAAATGTGTTTAATTAGTGAGGAAAAAGTGATATACGTAGAAGAGGAAAGGAAGATTGAGTAGAAACAAGAAAATAAGAGGGTATGAGACCACTCTAAAATATATAATATGATCACTTATAGGTATTTATGTAAAATGATACATACTTGTTATACTTTTTAAAGTGTATTTTAACTCAATGTAACAGGTACAAACCTGTTTAGCAAAACAATTATAAATATTTTTACCTCATTTTTTCTGTTTATCTCCCAGAAGTCAAAATATAATATGAAGCAACTATATAGAGCAAATAAATTGTAGCTACTGTTTCATTTATCTCATTTATAAACTGGTTACTAGAAATCTCTAGATATAAGTAACTACGTTTGTGCATCTTGCCATATTTATTCAAAAGTACATTATGTAATTTCTTCTAACCACCTAATAAAACCTAATTCTTTTTTTAAATGGTGTTAAAATATGATCATTTATTTTTAGCTTTAAATATGCTCTAAATACAAAATGGATTGTTACTATTTTTTATTCAAACAGTTTTTCAGAGCAATTAAAAAGAAAAAAATATAAGGATGTTATTTTACTTTCATTTATTCCATTCCTTATCCAATGCTTGCTTTTGGTTTGGTTTGGTTTTTGGTAAATTCAAGTTTCTGCCTTATATCATATCCTTCTCACTGAAGATCTTCATTTAACATTTCTTTTACAATAGGTCGGCTAGCAAAGTATACCCTATTTCAGTTGTTCCAAGAAAGTCTTTATTTCTCCTTCACTTTGCAGAATATTTACATGGGTGTAAATTTTGGGGTTGAATTTTTTTTTGGGGTCTAGGACTTTAAAGAATTCTCTCCTTTATCTTCTGGCTTGCAATGTTTCTCATAAGTCCACTATAATGCTTACGCTTCTTCTACTACAGGAAATATGCTTTTTTAGTAAGGCTACTTTCAAGACGTTATCTTTGCCTTTGGTTTTCAGGAGTTTGAATGTTATATGCCTATTTATGGTCTATTTTGGTCTTTCTCTGTTTATTGTTCCCTATACTTCTTTCAACTGTGTTTTAGTGTATATTATTGATTTTGGACCAGACATCATTTCAAATATTATTTTGGCATCATTCTTTCTTCACTTTCTCACATTTCAGTTATGTGTATCTTAAGTGTTTGATATTGACCCACAACTCTTGAATTATGTTCCGTATTTGCATATGGGTAGTTTATCTTCATCTTTCTTCGTTTACTAGTTCTTTGCCCAGCTGTGACTAGTCTAATGACAAGCCCATTGAAGACATTCTTCATTTTGATCTGTTTTTTTCACTTCTAGTATTTCTATTTCATTCATAATTACATTTTTATCTTTCTGCTTAAATTAATTACATGAGCTTACATGTTGTCTAACTTTTCCATTAGAGCCTTTAATATTTTAATCACATTTATTGTAATTCCCTGTCTGATAATACCAATGTCTGTATCACATCTGAGTCTCTTTTGTGTCTTCAAACTGTTTGCCTTAAAGACACAAAATGTGTCTTTTGTGGCATGTACTTTTTGTTGAAAACTAAACATCGTGTTTTGGAGAGTAAGAACTGAGGTAAAGACATGTTCTTCTTGGAGATGAGCACGCCCCTCTTTCTGCTAGGCTTGTACTGTGGGGGGTGTATTAATAGTCAGGAGTTGGAGTGGATTTGAAACGTATCTGCAGGGGACCTGAGGCCTGAAATTCTTATAACATCTTGATTTTAGAACGTGGGTTAGTCAGAAGGTTTTTCTCAATTTCTGCTCCTAGCTTGTCTCTGATTCCTCCTACTGTGTAGCTACTTATCACAGAGTCTCTCTGTATTTCCTGGCTGGTTTTACCTGAGTTTTGTCAGCATGGTGGTGGGGTGTGGGAGCGGAGCATTCTCTTATGGTCTGATTAAGTCCAGTCTTAGACAGGCACTGGAGTCTGGGTCCTGGAGACGTGGCCGTCGCCCTCTCCTCACCGTAATGCTGGACCGATCACATGTTCCTGCTCTTCCTGCAGGGATAGAACTAGTATTATTTGAAGTGTTGCTATTATAGCATTAGAATTTCTGTTTATGCAAGAAAAAGTAAACTTGAAAAGAAATAAAAACAGCCTGTACTAATATGGTCCAAACCTCAGGTTAGTAAATATGATTGTCCTTATCAATGTTGTTTTAGTCCTTTACAAACAACTTTCAGATAACTCATCTTTGATTTTGCAGAGATCAGTAAATTTGGGAATCTTTTGTTTATTCTAACTGCCTTTATAAGCTAAGATGAATGTCTATGTACTTTATGCAGAGTAAGAGAGAGTGTAACTCCTTTTCTGGAACAATGAATAACAGCCTAATACACATTGAAATAAAATTATAATTTTTCTTGAAGTACTTTTATGAACTGTTCAGAAGGTATTTAAATAGTCAAGGAAAGTTATATATATTTCCTGGATGAAAAATATTGTGACATTACACATAAAAATGATTGGCCATTTAAAAACTCGTAACACGGATGAATGTCTTTAAAATATAAAATGAGAATATGCACCAAGACTCTGATGTTTTTTATTACTCTGCTACTGGAGCACTAAAATCTGTTCCTTTCCAGTATTTGCATTTTATTAACTATGAAGACTATACTGAACATCTAAGTCACACTGTTTTCAAAAAAACTACAAAATAGATATTAATTAGTATGCATTTAAAGTTGAAAAATAATGTAGAAGATGTCACTTGTTCATAATTCTGCACTGCAGGCTAAATAAAGCAAATTAATATAACTGAAAATAACCTGAAAATATTTTACCCCCTTTAAAAATCCTGCCTGTACCATCTCAAATACATTCTTGCCTTTTTTTTTTTTGAGGAAGATTAGCCCTGAGCTAACTACTGCCAATCCTCCTGTTTTTTGAGGAAGACTGGCCTTGAGCTGACATCCATGCCCATCTTCCTCTGCTTCATGCTTGGGATGCCTACCACAGCATGGCTTTTGACACGCGGTGCCAGGTCTGCACGTGGGATCCGAACTGGTGAACCCCGCCCCCGAGAAGCGGAACGTGCAAACTTAACCGCTGCACCACCAGCCAGCCCCCATTCTTGCCATTTTTGACCTTACATTTTTTACACCTATAAGGACTAAAATCTTTGCAGGATTGCTACTTGCTAAGACCTTCTCCTCTGGTTCTGTCATCACTGGGAACACAGGCACCATTCATCTTATTAAGATATTCCTTACTGCTTTTATTTCAATGACAAAAATCTAGATTCCTTTTATCTGATATAAAGTGCCTAGCAAGCTATTTCCTGATGTTCCCAAATTTTAGCTGAGTCACAGTTATTTGGCTCATGGGCCATGTGAGCCAACTCAGAATTCTGAATTAGATTCTGAGATATTATGAACTGTAAAACAATTAACCTGTCTGATCCTCACTTTACTCATTGTTAAAGTGTGCTCCTCAGAAGACTGGCGCTATGAGGTGATCTGTGGAAACGGATTCCATGGTCAAAACAGCTTAGGAAATGTTATTTATTTTGGATATGTCTTATAACATCTCATTCAGAGTCATAATTCAACTGGCACCTTGGATAAGTCTCGCAATAAAGAAACAGTATATTTCAAAAAATCTTCCCCATTGTTCTTTGATCAAGAAATCTCTCTTTTACAAGCAAAATATATTAATATCACATGGAACTAGTATTTTGAAGAACAATCTTCAGGAAACTGTGTCTGACTGTAAATGAATCACCTGAACACTTCCTTATGGTCAGAGAGGAGCAGCTCTAGAACCATCCATATGTGACAACACACACACACAGACACACACACACACATGCACACCTTCCACCTACACACATACACAAAAATATATCTTTTTTCAAATTGAATACGGTTTTTCTTCTTGATGAGTTCAATTTAAATTAAGGTATTATTTCTCCCCAGTGAGGCATAATGGAGAATAATGGAAAATATAATTAGCTATAGAAAAAAGAAACAAAAGAAGGCATAAAACAGAAAACTAAATTGAGTTTACTTAGATTTTCATAGAAGTTCATATAAATATATGTATATATGTATATATATCTCGAGATGGAAAACCTCCAGAGCCAAGGAAAATAAAATTTGAGAGCTAATCAAAAGAAGTCTCTCTCATGTACTTTTGTCCAAAATACATTAATTCCTTTTGCAAATATTCCTATTTTAATATTTGTACCAAAATATTAGGATGTAATGCCTAGGGAATAAGTGCTGATATTCAGTGGCAAAATTTCTGCTTCTTAAGACCTGGTGACACCTACCCCTGCACCCTGATGACACCAAATGAAGCACCTAAGGTTTAAAACCTCTTTTATTCTGCGACTCCCGTATAGTGGCAGTTAAAGTGGCCAGCCGTAATCTTACTCACTGTGACATAGTTGAAAGGATGTGTTCAGAGAAGCATAACAGACTTTTTAGTGTCTAAAGAATTGGCAGAAGGTTACAGGATCCACAGGCTGGAGAAGGCTGGGTCAGCTCTCCATTTAATATTTGAGGGTTTTTTCTGTTGTTTTGTGGTTGCATATGGCACATGGGACTTCTTTCCTGAGCAAATGGTTCAGGTGGTTTTGGTGGTTTTTTTTGTGAGGAAGGTTAACCCTGAGCTAACATCTGTGCCCATCTTCCTCTGTTTTCTATGTGGGTTGCCACCACAGCACAGCTTTATGAGTGGTGTGGGTCCACACTGGGGATCTGAACCCACAGATCCTGGGCCACCTGCTGAAGCGGAGCACACTCAACTCGAGCACTGCAGCTTCAGCCTGCCTGGTTTAGGTATTTTTGAATGTCAGAGATGAAGCCCCTTTCAAAGCTGGTTTATTATTATTTTTTTTAATAATCATGAGGTAAAGTTTCAAGACGTCAAGAGACTTAGACACCAGTCAAAAAGAGGTAATTGATTTCCCATTATTCTCTATGCAAAATAATATTATACAATATTGAATATATGCAATATATTCAAAATTGAGATTTTTGTCCCGTTTTTCATATGACTTTGCAGATATGATTCCTCTCCGTCTTTATGGAGGGCTGTATGGTTTTTCCCACAACAGGCATCTACTCCAAAGCAGGGAGGAGTTCTGTTTCTTTTAATCAACTTCTGGGGCAGAATAGATTGGCACTGTTCATAGCCGATCGTAATTTCAGTACCTCATTTGAAGGGCCTTCAATGCACAGACGTCCCATGAAATATAACATTAAATAGAAAGCTGCGGAAAATGTTTTAAACAGAGAATTGCAAGTACTTCATATTACATTTTCTAGAGTAAACTGATATTTATTATAATACAAAATGTACATACAGAGATGGGTGCAACCTTTCAAGAAATAATAGTAAGTAGAATTAGTTATTTTCTCGTTCCTTCATAAACCAGAAAAAAAATACTGTAAATATATGTCAGACTGTGGAGTGGTGGGTAGGATATCTTCTGGTCTCTAAAGGGACTAACAAAACATCAAAATTAGACCATGAATTTTTTCTCTACTACATGTTATAATTAACTGTACAAATTCAGTACTATTGCAATAATATAATTAAGCTGATATCAAAGATTCTGATGTTTGGTTTCTTTATTATTAAAGAAATCAGGTGAGTGGTTGCTTTCCTATTAGAGGTAAATGTACCCACATTGTGTTTTAAGGAAGTAATGCTAAACAAAGATGCATTTTATGTTATTCATTTTAAATTATTTCTCAATTTAGCATCTGAGATTGCTCTTCTACAAAGAGAAAATAGCATTTCCATGATTATTATGAGTAATAATTACTTGAAATCTACACACTATTGTGAATCTGAAAAATGCTGCATAATCTTGAGTAGTACTATTATCTTTCAGCTTACTTATGAATGGCTTCCCAGCTGTGATCCTTTGAAAATCAACAAGATACATATTCAGCACCGTGTCAAGCTTGAGGTTTCTTGAATAAGATACAGTTTATCAAACAAAAAAATTGTAATAGCACAAGCATCTAAGAAATGCTAATTTTAAGGAGGGGAAGATTTCAGAAAGGGTCTTTTAAAGGCATATACTTAGAATCATCCAGCTATTCTTTAATTTAAATTTGGTTAATGGGCATTATGACAAGGGGGAAGTAATTTAGCATTGTTCAACTCTGTCACTTATAACTTATAAAAATAATATTTATATATTATTTTAAAAAACTGAAATAAAAATACATATAATTAAATATTTATAAAGATGTAAAATTTAATGGAGTAATATTTAAAAATTATATTTTTTATCTTAATCTGAAAATTATATGCTGTATCAGGCCATTTCAGTCATCTTAATGGTCTAGTTTACCATTTTAAAAAGACCAGTTTTTTTCCAAGAGACAAAATAAGAGGCTGCTTAATTTTTTTTGTTGCTTTTGAACTAGTAATTTTATTAACAGTCTCAGTCGAGGATGGTATTTATAAAATTTTTAAGTATTCCATTATCAAATAAAAAATAAATAGAAAGTAAGCAAGAAAGAAAATTAATAGACACAAATAATGCGAGATCTCAGAAACAAGTCCTGAGATAAACATAAATGTACATTTTTTATTAATCAGTAAAAGACTATATTTTTGTATCTTTTCATGCACTTCCTAGGAAAAAAGTTATTCTTATATTTTTAAACTCAAACTATATACCACTGGTGATAAATCAATGCTTAGGAATATATCACTTCCTTTTACAATAGACATATCTTCCAATCTTCTTTCTCTAGATTTTTTATTTATACTATTTGTTTTAGCACCTGGCTTTATCTACTTCTGGAATTTTCTAAATTCCTATCCCTCTGAATTTTTCACCATATTTTGAACAGTATTATTTGTCTTAATTGATAATATGTGCTTTATTATATAAACATGATTTGATTTAAACCATAGTTATAATTTTATATTTACTCTGCTTATTTATCCCATGAGCAGTGATCTTGAAATGCAAATGTCTTACTGAATTACGTCTGCAGTCTCAGACTCACGTCTTGCCTGTTGAGTCATGCATTCACCTTATTTTCCAAACTCCTTGGTAATCATAACATTTTCAGTTATATGACTTTGACTTACATTAAGTAATTACTTTATTCATTCTCATTCATACCAACACATAATTTTTTATGAACAGTTCTCAAATGTTCAACTCGGCAATTTACAGGCTCATTTATTCAACATTTATTAAAGACCTGTCACTTTACAGGGCCTGGAATGTAAAGACAGAATGCAGTATAGTCCTGCTCTCAAGTTGTGTGCACGTGCATAAAGGGGAAAGAACAGTAAACATGCAGTGGGTAATGTAATATAAGTGTCTCAGGAGTACAAAAGATGGAGTAATTTACCATACCTGGCTATCTCAGAGAGAACTTTGCTTGTCCTGGGTTTTGATTGGTGAGTGGAGGATGTTAGAGGGACTGTGATACACAGAGAATTCCATTAAGGGGAGTACATTCCAGCTTGAATGAACAGCTTCATTGTAGTTACACAAAAACAAACATGTCATCTATATTGTCAAATCAGTAAATATTGGTAAATATACAAGTAAATGTAATCAGTATTTGTCAATGTATGGGTGAAAACACGTAAAGCTATTCAGAATGAAAATAAGGAGGGAGGGAGGAAAAGAGAGCAGGAGAGGGAAGGAGGGAGGGAAGAAGGAAGGAATGAAGGAAGTCAAATAGAAGGTTCTGGAAATATTCCTCCACTGCTCCTCTCCCTTTGTTGGGTATTTTAGCACACTGGTGTAATGACCTGGTTACTGCTGCATAAAAATCCACCCCAAGTTTGGCAGCTTAAGATAACAAAAAATTAGTTGATTATCTTGTTCACAAATCTGAAATTTGGGTAAAGTATGGCAGGGACAGCGGTGCCTGTTACGGATGGCATCAGCTGCTGTCGTTTGATTGGGGGCTGGAGGAGCCGCTTTTGTGAAGGCTCAGTTATGGCTGGGAAGTAGGGCTGGAGCTCACCAGGGAGCTCGGCTGGGACTGTGGACTGGGGATCTTGGTTCCTCTCCTCATGCGTGTCTCTGCAGGCTTCCTGAGCTTCCTCAGGGCATGGTGGCCAGGTTCCAAAAGCAAGCATTTCAGGAGAACCAGGAGAAAGATGCAGTGTCTCTTATAACAGAGCTTTGGAAGTCACACAGTGTCATTTCAACTGTAGTCACAAGTCTACCCCTATACAAGGGGATATAACAGAGAAGCCAATTCTCAAAGATAGGAAGGTCAAAGTCACTCTGAAAGAAAAGCATATTCATAGATGCTGCTGCTTTGCCCCTTTTGGATAATAAAATCTTCAACAGATGAAATCACTGAGAATTTTGTCCCAAATACTAGATATACTTCCAGATGATCCTTTAACTGTAGTCCTCAGCTGGGGGCCTTCTGGCACACCAGAGGACACTTGAGAGCATCTGGAGACATGTTTGGCTATCAGAACTGGAAAGAAACATATACCAGTTCCCACAACAAAGAATCGTCCTATCCACTGAAAATGTTAGCAGCGCCCAGGTCGAGAAACCCCGCTCTAAAGAATAAAACCTTTAACAGTTACTGAGAAATAGAGTGTTCTCTTACTACCCTAAGTCACTCATTGTGGTAGTATGTCAAATTCTGATGTGGATTTTCCCCCCTAAAGAACAATAATAATAATATTTTTTTTAAAAAAAGGAAAAATAGGCTATTAGGTAACTCGAAAATTAATTGATTTTGGCATTTTAGAGAATGTATTAATTTCCTAGGGTTTCCATAACACATGACCACAAACTTGTGGCTGCAAACAACAGAAGTTTACTCTCTCACAGAACTGGGGCCACAGCTCTGAGACCAAGTGTCGGCCAGCACTCCCTACAGAAGCTCTGGGGGACAATCCATTCTGTGCCTCTTCTGCTTTCTGGTGCTTGCTCCCTTCATTGGGTGTATGGCTACAACACTAGTCTCTGCCTCTGTGGTCACACTGCCTCCTCCCATTCGCTGTGTCTTTGCTATTCTATCTCAAATCTCCCTCTGTCTTTCTTTTATAAGCACACTTGTGACTGGATTTAGGGCCCGCAGGGATAATCCAGGATTATCACCTCATCTCAAATTCCTTAATGTGATCATACCTACAAAGACTTTTTGTCCAAGTAAATCCAGGGTTCCAGGGATTTGATGTGGATTTTTTGGGGGGACCATGTTTCAGCCTACCACAAAGAGTGACTTTTATTGCAGCTGCCAATGTTCCATCATCACTGATTTTCAGAGTCTGAGCTAGATAGAAGCATTCAAATAACTAAAAGGAAAGTTGCATCTGCATGATGAACCACTCAAAAATATAACAAAAGTACATAATGTTTTCTGTGTGTGTATACTTTATTGTATTATCTCTACAGATTACAATATATTAAAATAAAAAAAAAGAATCTAAATGAATACCGAGATCTTAAAGAGAAACGCTGTTACTTAGAGACTGATAAAGAACCAATTCAAAATTGGGAAACTGGCATTTAGATAAAAATTTTGGAGTGTAATATACTGTATAATTTATTTAGTTTAAAGATTTCTAGTCCTATAGAGTCAATTTAATACAGAATATATAATTATGGTTTATATTAGTATTATATTAGTTCATATTAATACTTCAACATATACCAAATTATTTTAATTAAGCACTTTTTAATCAAAATAAAATCAATAACTTACCTTTGTGCAAATAGCAATCACTTAAAATTTAAAAGTAATAATGGTTTCTCCAATGTTACCATAAAAGGAAAAAGCTACAATATGTACAGATATTTATATTTATAATTGCATAATCCTTAAATCTTATGACTTCTAAACATAGGACTTTCGATTTTTTGTTGTTAGTGCCGTCAGTGAATTCCTACTCCTAGCAACCCTGTGAACAGCAGAGTGGAACCCTGCCCTGTCTTTTTGCACCATCCTTTCATCTTCCCTGGAAAAGCAATTTATTAAGGGAAGTTGGAATTGGAAAACTAAAACAAAGAATAAGATTTTGGTGGAAGAAAAAAGGGGATATATGATTGGGAAAGACTGGAAGAGAGCCTAGGGTAAGCTTCCGTGCCCTGGGCTCTTGCTCAGTTTTCAAGCAACTCGTGATTAAATAAGAAAAGAGAATAAAAGAGTGAGAGCAAGAGTAAGAGAGGGAGAGGAATTGGAGAGAGAGAGAGAGGGAGGAAGGGAGGGAACGGGAGGAAGGGGGAAGGAGAGGGAGGGAGGAAGGGAGGGGGGGAGCTTGATAGCACAATGGAAACTACTGTTTTCATTAAAGGTATCTCTGTAGAATTAGGACAGTAATTCTACTCTTTTGCTGCCCATGTGAAAGTGCCAAACACAAGAGACTGGGGAAAAAGGGAGGCATTCTATATATTTATGAATAAAACTCAAGGTAATCCCAGTGCCTTAAGATTCCACAGGATCCAGGACCACATTGGAACCTTGGTGTCTGAGTCACATGGAGAGTCACCACAGCAAATAAGGACATGGGGAAAAGAGGGATGTAGAACAGAATGGAAAGAAAATGTACATGGCATATGTCACTTGGCTAAGTATAGTTATGAAAACCCATGAGGAATTCTCTAAGTGCACAGCATAGTTGCTGCTGGTACTGAGAGTGGAATGTGAAGTTGCATGAAAGTCATGAAATACAAGGTAAAGTCTAGAACAAAGAAATAACGGTGATTATTTTCCTTCTTATTTTAAATCCCAAGCTCCCACAGCTGTGGGACTCGTACACGATTCAACAATACATTCTTCAACACTATTTTCTTCAATTTTGAGAATTTTCTTTAGCCTATCTCCATCTTTTCCCACTCCTTGAGGTAAATTTTTTGTCATTTTTGTTACATCAAAGTTAATATTGTATGGATAGTATTGTCTTTCCTATTACTCAGTCTGCCTTCCATGTTACTGGAATTGCTATTACATTTATTTGAAAGATAACATTTAGAGCAGATTGGCCCTGAGTTTGACATTTTCAGATATCTGACTGTAGCATGAATATGCTTCCATGTCTAGGCTAGAGCTACAATTCTAGGCATGCAATCTATGGGTCTTTCTCTACCTTTTCTCCCCAGTTAATTGTGGAAATAATCAGGATATTATCTCTTCCAAATCACCAGAGATGTGCTTATTGAGAATAGAGAGACCAAAAAGATTTCTTAATTCAGTTATATGCTGACACTACTCAACAATATAAAGATTCTAATCAGGCGTTGATACTGAAATGTTAGAAATGAAAAAATAAGCAAAACTAAAAAACATAAATTTCAGGAATGTTTCCTACCATATTATGCAATGAAACTCATACAAAAATTAATAATTTTTTGTCTCTCTAAGCTAAGTTTGAAGCTCCCTGTATTACTTGCAAGGAAATCACAGAAAATGACAAATGTTGTCAGGCATGCTGAAAATTCAACCACTCCAAAACATGAGAGAATGTCATAAGCTTCCAGATAACATGTGAATTTTTGAAATTGCCTGCCCAGCATGAAATAATAGCAACTAACCTAATGAGGTATACATTACAAGATTTTACTTTTATTGTTCTAAAAACACTGCTAGTTATTAGACTCAACTAACATTATTCATTGCCTCAATATATAGAAATGAAATAGACATATTTTAATTTAAAAAACAGTCAAGCTTCAAATCACCTTTTTATTTAAAGATAACATTTTTCATCACTTCAGAAGCTAAATGTAGTTCAAATGGCAGAACAGCTGGCACAGATGTCAAACAATTCTGTGCACTGTGCAAGTCACAGCTGAAGTTTATATCTAGCATTCCTTGGAGCCTCAGAGGAACATAATGAGTGGTCACCTTGAAAATGACAAATTTTGCATTTTTATTTTTTTTACTAATTTTATGAGAATATTATACTCCTACAATACAGCAATGGCCATCTTAAATAGATATAAATGTTGAGGCACATCTGTTGTAACCTATCGACACCCCTGGGATGTGACATAATAACCCTACCTGTAACGTTACTATAAAGACAGAATAGATGGAGAGAGTTGTTTCATATATCTCATCACAAAACATTAAAATATGCAGAAACCAATGTGAGTTAAGACCAGATTTCAAAACCCTGTCAGCAAAAGTCCTTTTTCATGATACAGAGTATTTGCCAATTGTCCACAGAGTAAGCCTTGGTAAGAAAACCTAGGGAGTATTTGTACTCTCATGTAGGTGTAGAGACCTCATAAGTGTTGTGTTTGTTTTTTTTTTAATTCCAATAGATTTTGTTTGCTTGTTTGTTGATGGGTGGAGATGGAGTTCTAGAAAAACAGGTGATATTTGAGGAAGAGAATATTCTCTGTGGGTCTCTCAGGTTTCTGCCCATCTTGCAAGTAGAGGTACCAACTGCCTTTGTTCCGAACGATTTGTTCAACCCTGTCTGTATAGTAAAAAGTCTTGGAAAATGTGGATAATGTTTACCTCTGAAGCAAAGGGCAAGTTTGTTTACTGTCCAATTTAATAAAGATAATGTCTCCCTCTGGAGCAGATGTCACGGAGGCTTACAGCCCCTTGCAAAAGATGGGTGATCCTAACATCAGGGTTCCTCTCTTAACAAACTCTACTGTGTGTGTGAATACCTGTGAGAACTGGGGTTTGGGGAACAAGCACAGCTGCTGATTTTCTGGCTATTGCTAGTGCTGTGAGTAATAAACTCTCCTTTGTTTCTGACCCAGTAGTCTTAGGTCTTTGGCTGTTGTCCATGAAACTGTGGCAGGCTGACTTGTTAGATTGAAAGTAGGGTAAAAATCTCAAACTCTTCAAAGTCCTTGACAGGGATATTGAACTAACAGATTGTGGAAGAAATATTGGCACTTAACTTCAGGAAGAAAAAATTGACAAGACATTATGTTTGGAGGCAGTTATTATCTATCTTGCTGCCCTCCTTTATTCTATTGACCCCAATATATTTATTGTACTTTTCTTTTTGGATAAAAAATTTGTTACCAGGGACTTGTGCTAGTTACCCTTCCTTTTCCCTTCCAGATCTAAACTCCATCCATATCCACCCTGCTCTTTGCCTCAATAGACCCATTCCCATTAGTGTAGCATCAATGGTTTCCTTTGACCCCAGGCTTCTGGTTGTAATTGGACAATGAAGATAGTGTCAGATATTTGGAGATAGGATTAAGAAGAGGTTTTTGTGTTTATTTTTTGGCTCCTTTTGAGAAAGGTTGCTATAGTACTATAGGTGGGCTGGTGTTGTTGGTGTTGAGAGATATACATATATATGTATGTATACATAGACACACACACGTGTCAGGCAGTAAAGCTTGTTAGTATATGCCTCTCTAGGTCTGTCTGTATCTCCTGCAAGTGGCTTCCCTAAGCTGGTGGTGTATGTTAAATGGCTTTCTACCTAATATTCTGAGCTAACCCAGGAGATAACTGGAGTCTGTTCAAACTACTATGGCTGTTTATTGCCACCCTCTGTCGCTTTGGAAGTTCTGCACAAACTGACAGTTTGTCAAATCCGCAATTAAGCCAGATCCAGATTTATCCATGCCCAAGGGGCTTCTGGAAAATAATTGATCTCACATTGTTTTGTTTGTTAGGTGAGAGTGACAGTCAATAGCAACTTTTTATATCCTAAGTGGAGATAGAAGTCAGCTTTTATTTTTACTGTTCAAAAATTGCCCTAATATACAATTTTCTTAAGAGAATGGAATCTATTAGTTATTGTCACTCTTCATAAGAAACCTAACCTCATTTATTCTAAGATGCCCTATGTCTACTTAGAAGCCTACTTTGTGCTTTCATGGGGAATTTCTGTTCCAAAGAGGAAATGTTAATGTTTTAAAAATGATTTACTATCTTGGCTATACTGTATTATAGCTGGCATCTTTTTGGGAAAAATAGAGTAGGAAAAAAATCTCTCGTGTTTAATCACCTAGGTGTCTTCTCTCTGATCACTCACATTGCTACATCAGACATTGCTACCTTTGAAAGGGAAACTGCAGATGAGAATGCCCTAAATGAAGACATACACTTGAAAATGCCATTTTTTAAGTTCCTGAAAACCTATTTTGCTAACGGAAATTTCTTTGCTTCATTATCACACTTGACTTTATCTGGTGCTTTTCCAGATGCAGATTCTCCATCTCAGAAAGGCATATTGAAGCGACAATAATGAAAAAACTCTTCATACTCTTTAACAATATTACATAAACTTTATTGAAATTGACTATCTTTTCTTCATAGCAAAGTGAAATATCTACTACAAGAAAATTAAGATAATGTCAAAGTTACCATATGTTTGTTTTCCCCAAATCATCAACAGAAAACTTGCTCCTGGAGTGTTGATAATTTGTCTGCAATTATTAATAGGTATTGACACTGACAAAGTTCCCACTGGGGTTTAGCCTTCAAAATAGCTCAGGATTCAAAACTGATCAGCAAGCAGCTGCAGCCATCATCGAGTGCACACTGCAGTTCTGTTTCACAAGGAAGTGTTAATATTAAATAGAAATTTAAAAAACCCCAAATGGTGACTGATTATTTTAAATTTATTTTTAAGAATATCAATCAGAATAGATGTAAATTGGTAATAATCTTAATAAAACAAAAAACAACCAAAATCTCAATTTTTTTATTAAATTAGATGATTGTTTTTTCTGAAATTCAGCTATTCTGCTAGCTAAAGTGGGCAAAGAGTTACATATATATATATATATATTTTTTTTTTTTTTTTGGTGAGGAAGATTGGCCCTGAGCTAACATCTGTTGCCTATCTTCCTCCTTTTTTTTTTTCCTCCCCAAAGCCCCAGTAGATAGTTGTATATCCTAGTTGTAAGTCATTCTAGTTCTTCTATGTGGGATGCTGCTACCACATGGCTTGAAGAGAGGTATGTAGGTCTGCTAGGATCTGAACTGGCCGCCCAAGTGGAGCATGCGAACTTAACCACTTGGCCATGGGGACGGCCCCCAAAATCTCAAGTTTTAAAATGAATTCTTATTTCTACTAATGTTCCATAAAAACACCTTTAAAAGTTAAATAACTCTAGGAAAAATACAATAAAAATACAGAATACCTAGTTTAATCCTCTCACCAACTGTCTTTGGGTCAACTGGTGATTTGTTATTCTTGTCTGGGCTCACTTATTTGTCTGGGGATTAACTAGTTTATTTGCTTCTCTTGAGTAACTCAGTTATACTATGCATGTCTCTTAAATACTCCAGTAGACAAGTCTGGGCACATTCTCATAGCGTTGACAGAAGTACTAGAGAGAGAAGAAAAATCCAATCATGTAGCCACATTTTAAGCTTGTATCATGTCTGGTAACATCCAGTTGGTCAAAGCAAATTACATGACCAACCCCAGAGTCAAGCAGTGGGCAAATGAAAGTGACATGGCAAAGGACACAGATCTAGGGAGGAGTTCAATATACAGGCCAATGACACAATCTACTATCGTGTCTAAAGGCCTTAAACTTAAATTTTTTACCTACTTTTACATTTCTCATATCTGTGTGTATATGTTGAGTCATATCAGAAAATTTAGAGTTAAGTCAAGATTACTAGGTTAAACAATATTGTTTCTGTATGTGTTGGTATATCTGTACAATCAACATAAAGACATAAGAAACTGCATGTGTTACCAGAAGACTTTGTAGTTGGGAAAGTGCATAGAAGGCATTAGCGATTGGAAAAAAATTTACAGATATGGGGGATGCTGGGTCAAAGTCCTGACTTTGGCCCCAAGGAGCAGTCATACAACAGCAGCAGCTCAGACTGGTGATGGCAGGTTAAAGCCCCAGGGGTAGGGCACAGAGCTGTAGCAGCACAGCCCAGTGATGGTGGGTCGAAGCCAAGATTACTTAGGACCCAGCAGCAGTGTAGCCCCAGTGATGGCTGATCAAAGCCCCAACTTAGGACCCTGAGGTTGGGGTGCAGAGTGGCAGCACTATGGCCCTGGTCACGGCAAGTCAAAGCTGTACCTTGGGACCTGGGAGTGGGCCACAGAGCAGCAGCAGCTCTAGTCTAGCAGATGGTGTAGCACTACAGCATCCTGATCCTGGAAAGCAGGGCACAGCCGGGCTCAGATCTCAGCACAGTGACAGCTCCAGTCCTGGGGAGGAGACTCAGCAGTGGGGGCTCCAGACAGCTCTGTCACCTGGGTTCAGCTTTATTGAATACTGGGGTGGGGGGCCCAGCGGCAGAACCCACAGCAGCAAAGCTCGCCAGGGTTCTTCTGCTCTCCTTGTCTCCAGGGCATGAGAGCCCTCTGAGGGGATCACTCGATCCTTCCGGGCGCCACACTGCTCTGGACTGGGAGATGGGGTGACACAGATAAAATGCTTTCTACACTTTTCTTTCCAGCTATTCTCAGTTTTTGAGCTCTGCAGTGTTTCTGCTGCTTCTTCCTTGAAGTCCAGAGGTTTCCTGAAGCTATTTTCATCAGTTTGTAGTTATTTATAGTTTTTGTAATTTTTTGGGGGGGCAGGTATTGGGATCACCTAGCCCTCCACCTTGCTGATGTCTCCTCCAAAACCAAGCTTTAGTATGAAAGCTAAAACTGTGTTTCCTGAAGATAAAGCTTTTGCTCCCCAGTTTGATTGGGATGGGCTCTGCTCTCCACAGGTACGAGCATATAGTGTCCAATACTGAGCGCCTATACCATGGTACAGTGTGAAAAGAACTGGGTCAACTTGGAAGGACCTGAGTTTGAAGAGTAATTATTTAGTTGGAATCTGTCCATGAAACTTCTCCCTCAACACAAGAACTGAATCTTATTTATGTGTGCATGGACAGCACTGAGCACACCATCTCATCCATTAGTTACTTTATAAATCAGTGCTTGTATAAATGAAGGAAGGAAGGAAGAAGAGCTATTAAGGTGCGGTGAGAAATACATGGATTTGAGAACCAGATAGTCCCAGATTTGGGTCCTTACTAAACTATTTACATATTTTCCTGAGCTTAGGGAAACTACTTAATTTTCTAAACTTCGCTTGCAATCTTTAAAATCTGAGTAAAATTGCCAGAGTTGTTGGAAGAATGAAATGATACGCTGCATGTCAAATCCTTATTTCAATACAACATCCAAATGAGTAAAATTCTTCTTTCAATACTACATCCAAATGTGTTTAAGAAAAGATAGGCACTAACTTCTCTGTCTCTGAGAAGAATTTCATATCATGAAGGGATCCTCCTTCCTTGATTTGGGTATTTTATTTTGTAAAGATTTATTGAAATGGTGTATAGGTCTTCTTCATCTTACAAAGAGGCTACGCTACAAAAAAACCATCATAAATTGAATATCGTAAGTCGAAAATGCGTTTAATACGTCTAACCCACTGAGCATCATAGTTTAGCCTAGCCTGCCTTAAACATGTTCAGAACACTTTCATGAGCCTACCTTTGGGTAAAATCTTCTAACACAAAGCCTATTTTATAGTAAAGTGTTGAATATCTCATGTAACTTATCGAGTACTACACTGAAAGTGGCAAACAGAATGGTTGGCTGGGTACAGAATGGTTGTAAGTGTACCAGTATTCTACCCTCTTGATCGCCTGGCTGACTGGAAGCTGCAGCTCCCTGCCCTGCCCAGCATCAAGAAGGAGTATGGTATCCCATATCGCTAGTCCAGGAAAAGACCAAACTTCAAAATTGGAAGCACAGTTTGTACTGAACGCATATTGCTTTTGCACTGTTGTAAAGTCAAAAAATCGTAAATCGAACCATTGTAAGTTGGGGGCCGTCTGTATGTGAATACACTTCATAAACCTAAAAGTACTGTGGTGTTATTAGAAGTCAATCTGAAATAATATTTTAATGGTTCATTGGAGACTTGTTTTTCTAAGCTGAGCCAAAACAGAGGAAGAGGCTAGAAGAGAGAGCCCAGGACTTCCACCTATAACACTCACTGAGCATCGCTGAAGGAAAGGGGACCCACAGAGCCAGTTAGCTTTGGTGTCTGGAGAACCAGCCCTTCACAAAACTGGCAAACTATGTTTCTCACAAGCCTGGCTAAATTAATTTCCCCCACATGGAAATTTAAAAGAGCAGCAATAATGAAGTATACTCCTCAATAAAATAAAATACCACACCAGCAAAAACAAAAACCCCTCACAGCCCAGATCCGAGTTGTCAAGTGGAAGGAATGACAAGTGATTACCTTGTATACAGATCCTATTTATCCCTGTTTTCTAGCATATTGGACTACTAAGGCGTATCATTAATTACATTCGAATAGAGCTAGACCTGGTACACCTCAAATATAATTCATAGCCTTATACTATTGTTTACAAATTTCCCAGCTCAAGCATCTATAAATTAGAGTTTTCTGAATAAATGCATTTTTGGCTTGAATCTTTAGTACTTCTGATGCAATCTGAATGATACAAATGATTCCAAACATTTGATGCTCAATTTTTTAAAATATATTAAATGTGTTATAGGCCACATCTTAGAAACTTCTTGTTTTCAATTTGTCAAATTTATTTATAAAAATAAGAAAAAAATGACTATGACTAACTATGGTTTCTCTTTTCCAAAGTCCCAAGATATATGTATTTTTTATGATTTTCCTTATATGTGTTTTTTCCTCATTTTTCTTGTCAGGTGTGACCGCATCCAGTCACCAATTTTAAATATAGGATCATGTCAAAGTCATCAGTAAATTAATAGAAACTTTAAATTCACCAACCTTTGATGGCTACTGGATATTCAAAGAACTCCATTAGGTTAGACATGATCTTCTATTTCAGAAACTCATCTGCAATGTTTTAATTAGTATGCTACTTTCTTGAAAATACCCATTCATTCCGTACAGTATTAAAATCATCCATAACTGCAAGTAAATAACGGTGTTTGAAAATATTTCAATGCCTTGCTTATGATGACAGGAAGGCATTCATAAACTGTCTTTAAGAAGCATGTGAATTTCCATACATTGTGGAGGAGAAGACCAAATTAAAATGAAGTGGCAATCTGGGTCTCATCAGGAGATAAAAACCATACAGTAGGTTGAACAAGATGTATTTAATATAAGCATTATTAACTATGCTAAAGGAGAAACTATTAGACATAGAGAAACTGTACTGTACGGTACCCTAGGGCTGAGGGAGAGCGCCCATGGAAGGACAAGCTCGAAGGGGTTTGGACCTCACTGGCCAAGCTGTGGGTCAGCTTGGCAGAAATCCAGGGAGTTCGTTGATTTGTGCGCAGAGGAGCGAACCCGAGAGCATGACAAGCAGGAGGCTACCCTCCAAGGTGCGGTTGGGGGAGGAGGGGATTGGCAGCTGTTGGAGGGTTGTGCAGCAGATTCCAGGCAGTCAGCGGTGCAGGGGGCCTTCAGGACACACAGCCCCTGCGAGCGCTGTTTCTGTGTGGAGAGGGCTGTGGAAAGGTTGTCGCCAGACGGAAGCTGCAAAGTCACAAAGGGACCACGTTCGGCACCCGTGGCTGGGGCTCCACCAGGTGTCCTCGCACCCACGGTGGGTGCTGATATCCTGTCCACACCGGAAGCCTCTTCCTCCCACAATGTTCCCCCAATGCCGGCCCTGCACTTAGAAAGATTATCATACTGGCTTTAAAGGAGAAATTCTTAAAGGGATTCTTGTTATCATAGAGCATATATTAAAAGGTGTATTTGGAGCCGAGAAACAATAAACTGACATCTTCATACAACTGATTATTTTAGAGCTACTTTAAACCATTTCTAAGTCATTCAGGGAAGACGATGTCACCAATGAACTGAATGGAAATGTCAAATAATAAAAACTCAGTTCTAAAAGCATAGATATATGCATCTAATTTAGTTAGTAGAAATTCAACACACCACGAGTGTACTATATTTTAAAATTATAAAAAAAACCTAGGAATACTAAGTGAGATTGTATTCTTCATCAGGGTTCATCAATCCGCCCAGCACACCTAAGCTGATTATACTCACAGACTCAGAAAGTCGGTTATGGTAGATGAATGGTTCCTGAAGTTACACTGTGTTTTGTTTGTATCTTTGGTTTTGGTTTTGTTTTTGTTTTTGTTTCCTTACCTACTCTTAATTCAATAGTCACGGTAAATATAAGGCTAGGCTGCACAAATGTGAATTCAATGCCGGAATATGTTTTTCAGACTTCATGATTATTTGAATTTGCCTGATTTATTTAAACATTAGTTTCACCAAAAATACTGATGCAAAGAACCTTTCTTGCTGTCTGTTACTAACGTGGCGGTAGAGGGTGTAGGGGAGAGTCGGGTAATTCCATTATACTTTTATTCTCCAGTAGCTGCCATGAGTCTCCTGCCGCCCTGGCGGGGCGAGCGTTCTCTTCCCCCTCCCGCCACCCGCAGGGCTCTCACAGCAAAGCCGACAGATTGAGACCAAGCAGAAAAACAGGAGGAAATCAGCCAAGGAATAGGTGGTGTAATACAAACAAATGAAAAACGGATTTTTCCGCCGGCTCCGTGGACGAGTGGTTAAGTTCGCTCTTCCACCGCGTCAGCCCGGGGTTCGGATTCTGGGCGGGGACGTGGCACCGCTCGTCAGGCCACGTTGAGGCGGCGTCCCACATCCCACAACTAGAAGGACCTGCAACTAAGATATGCAACTGTGTACAGGGGGGGTTTGGGGAGATAAAGCAGAAAAAGAAAAAAAAAATTGGCAACAGTTGTTAGCCCAGGTGCCAATCTTTAAAAAAAAAAAAAGAAAAAGATTTTTCTTTAAATTCAGAGGAAAGCATAGAGCAATTAATAGAAGTAGTCTAGAAAAAGAACACAAACAGTAATTCCTTCCACTAACACTGACAGAGGATCAGAAACGATCTTCACCTATTACAGAATTTCCCAACGTGATTTTCTTGGTGAAGACTTAGTCAATTCACCAATGAGATATTCTTATGAAACCAGCAAAATTTTTGGATTGTGTTTGCTTGGAATAAAAGAAAAAAGTAATTGGGATAGGAAGTATTCCCTTATCTATTTGGAGGAGTGTAGGCTTTATGTGTAAAAATTAGCATTTAATTTTCTGGGTGTTTTAAAAGTATTTTAAAGATTTGTTACTAAGCCTGTTATTATTATAGTGCCATCAAATCATTTATTAATCACATCATATAATAAAGTGGATAGTATATCCATCCATAGATTTTTTTAGATAGAGGTCATTTTTGTTAATTGTATGATTTGGGAATATATAAGCTGAGTGAAACAAAACATCACAACTTTAAAGTATTTTTCTCTTTATTATTTATTTCTTTATTTCATTCATTTTACTTATTTATTTTTTCTTATATATATTTTTTTCACATTTACTTACCCCCACCCCCTTTGTTTTTTTAAGTATTTTAAATTTTGGTTAATCTGTACTAAGGAATGATATGTAGCAGCTGGGATTTCCAAAATTGGATGCCAAGTGAAAAAAAGAAATTGCAGAATATCTTGACCAAGTATGATTTCATCATGAGTGTTGAAGAAAAGTGAGGGGCCAGTCCTGTGGCCTAGTGGTTAAGTTCCGTGCAATATGATTCAGCAGCCCGAGTTCAGTTCCTGGGGGCAGACCTATACTGCTGTCCTTGGCTATGCTGTGGCTGCGACCAACATACAAAATACAGGAAGACTGGCACAGATGTTAGCTCACGGTGAATCTTCCTCAGTAAGAAAAGAAGTTAGAATGTATATGTATGTGAAAGTAGAGAGAAAAATACAGACACAATAAACTCTTTCAAAGCAGGTAATAAAGGCTTCCTACTTGTACTAAAGCTAAGGTTCTGGACCACCCCTTGTTGCTTCTGATCTCTACCTATACCTTCCAAATAGTCCCTTTGTTAAACTCCTCCTAACATCACCAAGTTGAGCATGCCATCTGTTTCATGCCAGGTTCTAGAGGTAAATATGGCATCTTTTCAATCTTTCACCAAAATCATCCCTATGAAATAGGACGGTTGACACAGCTGAAACACAGCTTAGGGTCGTGTTGCTATGAGCTTGAGGCTTTGTGTTACCCTAAAGGAGAAAGGTGCAATGAGTAATTGTGAAGATTTTCAGCACATTTTCACTTTGGACATAATCATGAGATGATGTCAGAGAAAAGAAATCAAGTAAATACATGTGATAACACATCTTTTAAAAAATGAATTAAGGACATTTTTCCATATCAGAAATAAACATCTAAACATTTAAATAAAATAAAAACCATTATATGTCTCTGATGTTTAGAATTGCTGAATGAATCAGATTAAATCACATAGATGACATACAGATGACAGGCCACTGATGAGAAGTGATTTTTTGGGGGCAGGGGTGAGAATGAGAGGAATTCTTCACAGGAATTTTGCATTCTGTACTTAAGACTCTCTTAGGTTAGAAAGAATTCACTTCCCCTTAGTTTAAAAATGATCAGTCACCTTCAACTCAGTTGTAAAAATATTTTTACATTTTTATAAATCTCCTTGTGGTTTTCTATTAGTTATGGCATCAGAAATGTTGTTTTCCAGTATATGTCAAGATCTGTATATAGTCTCAGAACGGCTGACAAACAAACCTCATAAACTTTTTCTCCCTTGATGACAAAATGGAAAGACCTGGCCATATAAATTTCTCAATTTAGCCTGCCTTAGAAGACTGTTAAGAACTAATATGACCAACATTTTGAAGGAGTAAAAGTGTTACGGTAAATTCAAACAAAACATTAAAACTAAATGAAATGAAACAAACAAAAGCATGGTTTTGGGAAAAAGGGGAAACTTCCCAGCTGGAATATCTCTATGTCCTTTTTTCCCACTATTTCAGCTTGTTGTTAGAAATATTTGAAAATAATTTTTCAAAAGATGACATCTTCAGGCATCTGGTTAATTTGTTGTCTTGAACAAATGTATTTGCCTTACTTCCCGCTAAATTATCATTTAAATGTTAGTAAGTAGGTATTGAAAAGAATAACATCGTGACTGGGAAGAAAAGGTAGGCATTATTAGTAAGCTGATGCTGCAGGGATCTCTGAAACATAGAAAACCAAAGACTACACCGTAATGGGGAAAAGGGACTGGAGGAAGCTGCAGGCCAAGAGCAAATATAGGATTAAATGCAGCAGAGGTGGGAGCATTCCTTTCCAATGGACCAGCAAGAGGGCTTCAGGCAGGGTTGTGTGGTGTATGGAAAATTTGAGAAACAGCAATAAAAGCTGGAAGAGTTAACCTTTACTGAATGTTTACCATGTGCCAGGTCTGAGCAAGCCTTGCAGTGACCTAACGAAGTTGGTGTCACTTATCTCCCTTTTCTAGACAAGAAAACAGCAGTGTCAGGTTGCTACTAAGTGTGGAAACTGGAACTGTGTATGCTGGCTTTCTGGATGGAGGCTGAGCTTTTAGCAATTATACTTTACCATCCCCCTCAGAGAGTGGGCTAGAAATCACTGTGAATTCTATAGAAGAGTCAGGCCCATCTCACACTTGTCCTGCCTTGTACATCCTGCCAACTTCAGCACGGTGTAACTCTTGCCTCCTTTCTGAAAACTTGTAATAATTTTTCTTCTCCTCCTTCCAATATTGTATTTTGATAAAATTAATCCTTGTGTGTTTAGTAGAATCTCATCATTTTTATATTTGTGAATGCATATTTTCATAGGCCAGACTGCACTGTAATTGTTTGCATATCTCTATTAATCTTTTTATTACTAACACATGGTATAATATGTAAAATCTAGTAAGTACACAGATTTTTCTTGAACAAATTTTTGTAGATGATATTTCTATCAAAAGAAGATGACTAGGGTGCCGACCCCATGGTGTAGTGATTAAGTTTGGCACACTTCGCTTCAGTGACCTGGGTTCTCGGGTTTGGATCTCAGGTACAGACCTACAACACCCATCAGCCATGCTGTGGTGGCGACCCACATACAAAATAGAGGAAGACTGGCACAGATGTTAGCTCAGGGAGAATCTTCCTCAAGCAAAAAGAAAGACTATATTGATCATAAAAGTATAGAAATCATACTTACAATGGGTTAGGATATGTAGAATAAACTTTAAAATAATATAAATTTACTCAATATAGAAATAAAAGCAACTATGATCATCAAATAAGCACATATATAGAGAGAGAAGTAAGGGGCATTTTCTATTATTAATGGTTTATGATGAAATATGTTTTGTTTAATATGAATTTTTCTAATTCCCATTAACTAGCATACAGATAAATTAAATAAGAGATATGAAATTTGTTTAATCTTATTTGATCTCTTGGATTTTCAGTAAAAAAATATGTAGATTGAAAAAAGCAAAAAAATACCACCAATATTTTATTATTAAAAAGTTCAGTTAAATGTAGTGTTAAGTTTTCTTGTCCGCACATATTAATGCTTTTCAGAAATATGGACATCATTCCACAAATATTTTTTTCCAAGTGATCAAGTCTATAACCACTACTGCCTAGAATCAGATGTTAGAAATGTCAGAAGAGCATTCAGCTTCAGTTTGCAAGTAACTATGGGAATACTAGAAATAAATCTACGTGTCACTTACAAAAACCTTCCCACAGTATTTCCTTACATTCCTTTATCTCAAATCAACTTTTGTTAGAACAAACACGGAAAAATTCTAATAAGGAAATGACTAGTTAACACTCTATTTTAATATCTCTACAAATGGTCATCCATAATACAGTGTTAAAACCATGTTCGCTTTCAAACCTTGTTTCAGACATGCATTTCTTTATTTATAAGACCATATTAGGCTATTGATTTAGAGAGCATAAATATCATCTGCATTCAAGGTAATAGAAATGAATTCCAGACACTGGAAATACTTCAGAATGGCCAAACAGGATGTAGATGTCACCAGTTAACATTTTCCATCCCTTAGAACAACTAGCTGGTAACTCATTCAAATTTTCTTTTCATTATCAAACGTGTTTTTACCGTGCCCTCATTCTGTTTCATTACTTCTTTTTAAAAATCTCCTACAAAAGTCTTTCTTTGAGAAAGTTGCTTTATTTGGTTTAGGGTCAATTAGGTTTTTTTGAGATTAGTTTCTTTTCTAGTTTGTTCATTGTAGACATTATTTATTTTCCTTAGAAAGTTTAGCCTCAGGGTTTCATGACAATGCTACTATATTATAGAATATAAATAGAACTCCAGCTTCCCTTTCCCCCTCAACCCCCATAAATTCATTTCTAATGACTGAAAAGCATGCAGAGGCACTTGAAAATATATCAGAGTTTTGCAAAGTCCTTATTTTCAGCATGAAAAAAAGAACTCTAAATTGGACCCCATTACTTAGAGTTCATTTATTTGCTGGTCTAGAAGAAGCGAATAACCTCATTATAGCTTTGCTTTGTCTTACACATACAAGAAATCCTTCATCATTATGATGTAGCAGTTATCTTGAGTAAAAAATGAAATTATTCTTTTAGCAGACTGTCTTCCTCTCTACTTATTAAGTTGTGTTAAAAGTACATTTCTTACAGAAAATGCCAATGTCTCATTGGATTCTCAACACACTGCATTGAACTGACTGCATATTAAATTAACTGAGTTTTCAAAGTTATCTTTTTCCCTCATCCAATTTTTTCCTCTTTAATTTTAGAAAATACTAGGAATACGTGCTATTGCACTTTCAAAGTTCTGCCTTATTATAGGTTCTATTAAACCAGAAACTAGATTCAGTGAATATGATCTTCAAGTGACTATAATTCAAGAATTATATTTCTTTATTACTAGGTGAATAAACAAGGAAGATGCTTTAAAATAAAAATGCATAGTAACACAAATTCTATGCAGAACAAAGGCAATAGTAAAATAACCATCATATTTTATTTTTTACATAGATTGCTGAAAAATTCAGTTTGTATAGTAAAATATAGATGGTTTTTAAAAAGAGAATGAAATCTTCCTTTGAGATGAAATATATTGGTGAAAATGTATTGTGATGAATTTAATAAGTCTAACTCTGTACTTAGCTAGCCAATGAAGAAAATACAGTGAAGGACAAAGACAAAAGGGCAAACCAATTTATCCAAAACAATTAATGGTAGTTAAATACTCATGTGGCAAAAAAGCTAGGTATGCCAAAAGCCAGCTAAATATAACTTAGAATGCCTCATTAGAGTTACCCCATTACGCAAAAAACATATTTAATTGATTAAAATCTATTAATACAAATCTCATTTGAAAATTTAAAATAAATAAATTCGATATATAGAATTATGCCTCCAATAGTTTTAATGATTTTGCAATACATTGAGCAATAGAGGCACCATGGTGTAAATCATGGTATATGATAGAGTTTTTAAAACCCAGTCAGACATAAAAGTTAGAACAAATACTGTGCTGAGTTGAAAGTAATAGTAATTAAGTAAATAGTTTACTCACCTACTTGCAAAAATCGCAGTCTTTTTTTTTTTTATTTGTTTGTTTTGGCTTTAAGATTGCTATCTTTAATGCTTTATTATGGAGCATTTCAAAGAAATTTAGAAGGAATAGCAAAAGTAGAAGGAACAGCATAGTAAACCATCATTATTCTTGCTTTCTCTGATGCTCATCCAAACGTTTTTCTCTTCACAGATGTATTTAAAAACAGATCCCAAACATCATATCTAATAGATAATGCTTTAACATAATTATATAACCATCATCATAGCAAAATTAACTGCAAGTTCTTAATATCATCTAAAGTCAGTCTGTGGTCTTTATATTTTTAAATTATCGTGCAAATGTATTATTTTAAAAATAGCTTTGTTCTAATCAAGACACAAACTTTTTTTACTTTGGTAGATACGATTTCTTGTTTTTCCCCCACTGTTGTTTAAAACTACTTTATTGAGGTGTAGCTGACATGCAATAAGCTGCACATATTTAAATTGGACAATTTATGAGATTTGACATATATATATACACGTAAATCCATCACCGCAATCAAGATAATGAATATGTATAAACCTCATTAATCTATGAAGTTTCTTTTAATCTCTAGCCATTCCATCTCCCTCCTCCTCTGCTTCCACGCCATGTATTTGTGGAAGACAGTGAGTCGCCTTCGGTAGACACGTGAAGTCAGTGTGGTAATTCCTGGGCTTTACGTTTTAGTGTAGCCAGTAGTACCTGATTTCTTTGCCCGGGGGTTTCCGTTAAGGCTTCAGAAACCACTCTAATCCTGGGTGGAAAACTAGAAATAACACCCCTGAGATCAAATTATAACCAAGAAATGAAGGCTGTCGGTGCAGAAACACCCCAGCTCCCTAGCCCCTTGGAATGCCTCTGAAGGGTATGGCGTACAGCTTTTTTTTTAGCAGTGTCCAGGGTGATGGGGTTAGGCTTTGGTTCCCCCTGGTGGAGCTAGTTCATAATGCAGGCTTTACGGGTGTAAAGCCTTCCTTCCCTTCTCTGCCCCGTTGGCCACTCACTCCTCATTCACGGGCCCTGCACTAAAATCTTTGCCTAAGGACCAGCTTCAGGGAAATCGATAGTAAGACGTTCGTTTTGTAGATTTTACCACTCTTAGAGTTTGGTTGATCCTCCTAAATTCATTCAACACGTTCGTCTAGTCCCCTTGCACCTTTAAACTGGTGGTTAGTGTTTTATTAGTGCTTTTCTTTTGGCCATGATTACTTCATAGAGGGGCTGCATATTTCTTGTCTCATCATATTAGGTGACATATTGTCAGATTACTTCACCTTTTGTCAAGATTGATCAGGGGATTCCAGTGGCATCAGCATGATTCATAAAGTTCTCCGGTAGAATTTACGGAATATTTTTGGCTTCGATGTTCTTTGCTTAGTTTCATTCTTTCATGAGAGGTTTAAAAGGATGATAATCTAATTCAATCATTCCCTACATTTATTAGCTCTGATTTGTTCGTTATTTGAATTCCCTGAAATATAACGCATAGAGGAGAGGCAGGATAAATTCTCAATTGTTTTCCTTTATTTTGCAGTTTTCAGAATAATCATCTATTGTTCTAGCAATCCACAGGTAACCAAGGAGATTTTGATAAATTCATGGATTCTTAATGTATTTAAGATATTTCAATCCATTCCAGTAATTATTCTTTACAATACTCTTTTCCCCCATCTTAGAACAGTGAAATTCCCTTTAAATTGGCTCCTGCATCCTTTTACATGATACCGGCAGCTTTTGACAGCTTCCCTGCTTCATCTTTCAAATTTCCTCTCCAGCTCTGAAACCAGCCTTTCCCTTGTTCATTGTAGAGGGAAATGGTATTTAGAAACCACAATCTGGGCTCTAAGGCTATTCATTACCAATGGACTATCAGTACTTCTAGATCATTTTGGTGACTGGAGAAAAGATATCTTTAAGAAAGAAGTTCGTTTTAAAAACCTCTGCTCTACGTCTCTTTTCACTGTTAACTTTATATGTTTACCTATTTATGTCTTGGATATGCTCTTCGTTTAATAGGGAATACTATCTTCATTACTATTTTATTAATCAATGTCCTTATTGAATTTAGATCGAGGACTTGATGTAAGCATAGGCAATCTTCTTTTAGGAATCATTCACTATACCTTAAATCCATCTAATACTGAGCATACAATTCATATGGTCATCACAAAAACTCTGTGAGGTATGCTTGATAGATACTATCACAGGTGAAAATACTGAGGTTAAGAAAGTTAAGGAACTTGTGTGAGGTTACTTAAAACAAACTAAAACTAATCCTTGTGAGTCTTAAGCTCCTGAAAATACAATTTGCTCCCATTCTAAACATTTCCTAGCTGGATTAGACATATTTCTATTCAAGAATCCTCAAATATAGCAATCGTCGCCTTCTACTTTTAGCTACACATATCTGTAATTATCTGCTAGCCTCTTCTTTCCACTGTGCATCCTCTGCCACTTCCAAGATTAGATCTTATTCATTTATTTTTTCCCATAATAATATCTTATATATTGCGCATAGTTAATAAAAACGCGTTTAATTTTTCTTTTACTTAATGCTATCACTATATGAGAGATAAATATGGTCTTATATTTCAATATTAAGGCTGCCTGAATTAAGCTTTTCTAAGTCATGTAATATAATAGAATTAATATCACCTTTAGAAGCCGAAAGATCTAAGATTAAATCCTGATTCACTTACTGATTAACTAACCTAAGATTCACAGTCTCGTTTTGTTGTTTTGTTTTGTTTTAACCTGTAAAAAATTAAAGTTAATGTACAAAATTAAAATTAAACATTACAACACATAACATCTAGCAGTTTGGTTCCTAGATACCAAATTTCATAGATCCTAAGACATACTTTTTTTTCCCCACATTTTAACATCTCTGCAATCTAGGTATACCTACAGCCAATGTCGTTTTAAAACTGCTGTCAGTCAGGCAGCAGACACGACATAGACTTCATTTACTTGCACATGCATAACTGTGGTTGAAATTACCAATGACATCGCCGGACAATTGCAACCTCTGGATGCTTTAGTCAGAAAGTATTCGAGGGCAGTTGGAGGAAGAGATATTATTCCTGACTATTTTCTAAAAATGTCTTATCTTTTAATCAAAAATCACAAAAGCACAAAGGCTGCCAGTGACTTGGAAAAGAAGCTGCCGAGAAGAGTAGAACATTCTTTATAAACATGTTATCTTCCTATCACTCTTGTTGATGGGAAAAAAAAGAACACAAACAAGATGACTCTGAGAATATCTTAACTGATTAATTTCACCAATTTTTCCTTTGATTTATGATTGAATTGGCATATGAACTGGTATTTGTTTTATTACACCTGAAAGAGCTCTGTAAATATGTAAAAATTTTATGTGGTTAGAACAAATTTTTATCATTTAATTTATAGCTTTTTTCTTAGTAGAAAAAAAATCATGTATTTTACAATTGTTGCCAATTTAGAAATTCCTGAAACAAGACAGTTAACAAAAGTCAGCATTCTCCTTTATTTTGTTGTATGGATACTAAATACTATAGGTATTTGTGGGATGTGGTCACATTACCTATTTTATGTTTTTTAATATGTCTACAGGATAATTTACTATTCCTATAACTTTAGGATAGAATATATTTTACATTATGAAGTTATTTACGTGTTTTTCAGTTTATCAAATCATAATCTAATATTTAACTAATAAACTAAAACCACAACTTTATAAATGCCTTCTTATGAATTGTTTTTATTTTTTCTCAAAGCTATGTATAATTCTCAAATATATATGCTGTGTTAATTATAATGTAAACATTATCATAAATTCAAAATAAGAAACGATGTACAAAAAGTGTATTTAGGATTGATTTCATCTACTAAATTAGTTCTCTAATTTTTTTTACTTTGAAATTGGTCCTTACATTTTTATTCCCTTCTTTAGCAGTGTCAACAAAGCCTTGCAATAAGTCAGTCTGTTTCTAATCACTTTATAAGTGTCAACATATTTAATACTAATAACAACCCTGTGAAATAAGTGCTATTATCATCTCCATTTTACAGCGAAGAAATTGATGCACAGATAAATTAGATAAGTTATTCAAGACCATAGACATAGTAACGCACCAAAGTTGATGTAGTAAGGTCTATACGTATAAAAAGTGTTCAATAATGTCAGTGGGATTTGGGAAAGATGACTTTTTTAGACTTTCACTTAAACTGATCAGATTTGCTGCTAATTGATAAAGAAATAAAAGAAAGAAGCCCTGGTACCAACATCC
Source organism: Equus caballus (assembly GCF_041296265.1). Taxonomy (NCBI): domain Eukaryota; kingdom Metazoa; phylum Chordata; class Mammalia; order Perissodactyla; family Equidae; genus Equus; species Equus caballus. The sequence continues at coordinate 70,089,639 of NC_091701.1, read as the reverse complement.
TATTCTCTATTTCTATGAAATTGGCTTTTATTTTTCTTCAGATTTCACATATAGTTGATACCATACAGTGTTTCTTTCTCTTTCTTATTTCACTTTACATAATGTCATCCACGTTCATCCATGTTGTCACAAATGGCAAGATTTTCTTCTTTTTATGGCTGATTAATAATCCATTGTATATACATACCACATTTTCTTTATCCATTCTTCTGCTGCTGGATGCTTGGGCTGCTTCCATGTCTTTGCTATTGTGGATAATGCTACAGTGAAACTGGGAGTACAGGTATCTCTTTGAGACACTGATTTCATTTCCTCCAGTTATATAACCAGAAGTAGGATTGCTGGATCATATGATAGTTTTATTTTTAGTTTTTCGAGGAACTTCTGTTTTTCATAATGGCTGTACCAATTTACATTCCCACCAGTAGCATATAATGGTTCCTTTTCTTGACATTATTGTGAACATTTGTTATCTCTTGTCTTTTTGCTTGTCTGTTTGTTTTTGTTTTGTTTTTTGAGGAAGATTAGCCCTGACCTAACATCTGCTGCCAATCCTCCTCTTTTTGCTGAGGAAGACTGGCCCTGAGCTAACATCCATGACCATCTTCCTCTACTTTATATGTGGGAAGCCTGCTGCAGCATGGCTTGCCAAGCAGTGCCAGGTACACACTGGGGATCCGAACCGGCAAACGCCGGGTCGCAGAAGTGGAATGTGCGCACTTAACCGCTGCACCACCGGGCCAGCCCCTCTCCTGTCTTTTTTTATGACGGTCTTTTTAACAGATGGGGTGATATCTCATTGTGGGTTTGATTTGCATTTCACTGATAATTAGCGGTGTTGAGGATATTTTTAAGTACCTGTTGGCCATCTGTATGTCTTTTTTGGAAAATGTCCATTCAGGTCCTTTTCCATTTTTTAATTTGACTATTTTTTTGCTATTGAGTTGTATGAGTTCCTTAAATATTTTACATATTAATCTCTCATCAAATATATGGTTTGCAAATATTTTCTCTAATTCCATAGGTTTCCTTTTCAGTTTGTTCATTGTTTTGTTTGCTGTTAAGAACTTTTTTGCTTGTGCTTTGAGTGACATATCCAAAAAATACTTGCAAAAACCATTGTCAAGGAGATTTTCCCCTATGTTTTCTTGTAGAAGTTTTACAATTTTGAGTCTTAAATTGAAGTATTGTACTCATTTTCAGTTGATTTTTGTGAGTGATGCAAGATAGGGGTCCATTTTTCATTCTTTTGCATGTGAATATTGAGTTTTCCTAACACTATTTATTGAAAAGACTATGCTTTCCCCATCGTATGTTCTTGGCACCATTGTCAAATATTAGTTGAATGTATATGTGAGGGTTTATTTCTGGGCTCTCACTTCTGCTCCATTGATCTATGTGTCTGTTTTATGGCAATACCATAGGGTTTTGCTTATTATAGCTCTGTAATATAGTTTGAAATCAGGACATGTGATGCCTCCAGCTTGGTTTTCCTTTCTCAAGATTGCTTTCGCTGTTCAGAGTCTTTTGTGATTTCCTATGAATCTTAGATTCTTTTTTCTGCATCTTTGAAAAATGCCATTGGATTTTGATAGGGATTGCATTGAATCTGTATGTTGCTTTGAGTAGAATGGACATTTTAATAATGTTAATATTTTCAATCCAAGAACATGGAATATCTTTTCACTGGTGTCTTCAATTTATTTTATCAATGTCTTATAATTTTCAGTGTACAGATATTTCACCTCCTTGGTTAAATTATTCGTAGGTATCTCATTCTTTTTGGTGCTGTTGTAAATAGGATTGCTTTCTTAATTTCTCTTTCAGATAGTTCATTGTGAGTGTATGAAATGCAATTGATTTTTGTATGTTGATTTTGTATCCAGCAACTTTGCTGAATTCATTTATTAGTCTAACAGTATTCTGGAGGAGTCTGTAGTGTTTTCTGTATATAAAATCATGTCATTTGTAAATAGAGACAGTTTTACTTCTTTGCTTCTGATTTCGATGCCTTTTATTCCTTTTTCTTGCCTACATGCTCTGGCTAGGCCTTCTAGCACTATGGTGAATACTATGTGGCAAGAGTGGGCATCCTTGTCTTGTTCCTGATCTCAGTGGAAAAGCTTTTCAGCTTTTACCTCTGAGTATGATGTTAGTTGTGGGCTTGTCATATATGGCCTTTATTATGTTGAGGTACATTCCTTCCCTACCAAGTTTGTTGAGAGTTTGTATCATGAAAGAATATTGAATTTTATCAAAATGCAGCCTTTGCTGCATCTACTGAGATGAGCATAAGTTTTATCCTTCATTCTGTATATGTGGTGTATCACATTTATTGACTTGAGGATGTTGAACCATCCTTGCATGGCTGGAATAAATTCCACTTGATCATGGTGTATGATCCTTTTAAGGAACTCTTGAATTCAGTGTTAGAATTTTGTTGAGGATTGAATGTATTCTTAGTGTATTTTATTTAATGTTCAAAAGTAAGGTTCTTTGTGCTTAGAGTAAATATACTGTGATAGATCACATGAAGTAAATTCATATTGCATTAGTAAACAAATAATCTCAGCCTCATTATAACATCATCAAACTATGTATAACATAGGTACTTACAAAAAGTGAAGTAGTGATTGTGTTGAAAATCCTACATCCAAAACGATTTGTGACAGAAAGTAAAAAATGTTCTTTCTTTTCTCCTAACTGGTAATTTGTCTACCAAAAACTTGTTTATATTTTTATTCACAGCAGTTAGCAAAGGCTAACATATTACCTTGAAATTTTGTAGATATAGTTTCTTAAAGCAGAGCACTAATGGAATTAAGGTCTTGATTAAAATCTCATTTCTTTCTCTAATTAATTTGTGTTTTTACAGGTACTTTCCATTTGTATATTTATGTTCATATCATCAGTGTTACCATGTTCATAGTGAAAAGGATGTAGCTATTGACTATTTATATCCACCTCAGCCTGCCTGCAATATGCTCATGACCAAATATAACATTCATGGACAGGCTTTCACTATGGAAATAGTATTCCTCCAGACTTCTTACATGTTGAAATATTATACATTTGGTACTTACTACTAGTTTTTCAGCCCCCTCACTTAGCTTCTCTCACATTCTCCAGATATTATTTGAGTATTGAACTTTAATACATTATTTATGGTTTAAAGTTTGGTGAAATCTGAACAAACACCTAATACAATTCTCTTCCTTGCCAGTCTCATTTCTGCAGATTATGAAGCTAAGTTGTAGAGAAATTAAGTTTTAAACCAAATGGTTCATAATGATTCATTCATTCAACAAAATTTCTTGAGTGCTTAATTATGTGCTAGACATTCTTCTAGTAGCTGAAGATATAGAAGTGAACAAGATAAGAAAGGGCTCTAACCTTTTCAGAGTTTAAAGGGAGAAAGACCACAAACGAAAAACTACAGTAAGATTATTTCAGATAGCAATAAATGAAAGGAAGATGGTGGTAGCCAGAAAATGATATCATTGTTTAAAGAAAAAGGAATAGTTAACAACTTTTCTTCTTGGTGTAAAGTAATAATGTATGATGTATGACTTAAGAACACAATGATTGAAATGATTGCATTCAAATCTACAATTGAGATCTTATTAAATACATTAAAGCAACAGCTTCCTCCCTTCAGCTACCTGGATGTTATGGAAAATTTATTATAGTAATATAAGGGACTTTTATTTCCATATGAGTTTACTTACCTAAATATTTGTTAAATGTTATTTCAAAATGTTAACTAAATTTCTAATTAGTTTTCTTATGACTACCTGATCTATATTTCAGAATAGTCCAAAATCATACATATTCCAAAAACTCATTATCTTAGCAATGACATTAGTAACTAATGATATATCTCCTTAAATTTGCTTTGTAATTTATCATAGAAACCATCCGATTTTTTTTTTTTTTTTGAGGGAAGATTAGCCCTGAGCTCACATCCACTGCCATTTCTCCTCTTTTTACTGTGGAAGATTGGCCCTAAGCTAACATCTGTCCCCATCTTCCTCTACTTTTATGTGGGCCACCTGCCACAGCGTGGCTTGATAAGTGGTGCATAGGTCCATGCCTGGGATCTGAACTAGTGAACCCTGGGTCACCGAAGTAGAGTGTGCGAACTTAACTGTCATGCCACTGGACTGGCCCTTGATAGTTTTTAATACAGTGGTTTTCTTCATCCGTGAAAACTTTTGATCAAATGAAACTTTACCTGCATGCCCAATATATGAAACAGAGTGAACTGGAGCTGCTTTGTGAAGAATCCATTCTGCTTGCCTTCTCTTTTCCTGGTCCACTCAGCAATGACTCACGTATTCTTTAATTTTTGGCTTTTGCAATTCTCCCCCTCCCTACTTTATTAATAGAATATCTTTTGTTTTACACAGCACATAGCTAAAAAATACTTCATTCATCCAATGAGCTATCTTTTAGATTGAAGATGCCTTGGTTAGCTCTATTTTCACAGACATTATAAAAGTCTTATGAAAAAGCATTGAACTATTCAGATAGTTTGTGAGTAGAGAGGAAAATAGTAATATTTTTGAAATGAACTTTTTAGAAAATGATTTACCTCCATTTGCTCCTTAGAAGTTACTCATACCACCAGTGTTTGAGCAATACCAATGTCTTACTTGCTCCAGGAAGTTCAGTTCATGCTTTTTCTCAGAATAGACTTCCCCAGTTATTGGCTTTGGGCCTGGTTACCCTGAACTGGAGAGTCCATAAATTCCTTTTACATTGTACTATAATCCATCATTTTCCTCTCTTACAGAAAAGGGAAGCTTAATATTATCATTTTTATTATTATGTTTATGTTTCATAACTGAGGTAATATTGTATACAATATTAATGAAATTATATGAAATATTCCTGAATTGCTAATTTAAATAAAGCATGGTGCTATTGCTAAAATACAATTTAAACTCACATTTTACTCATGATTGTATTTTGAAACATAATATCTACAGATTAAAGTAACACTACTTTGTCATAGATGGATGGAAACTTATATTTTTATTATCATTTTGTGAAGAATGATATAGCTCTGTTGTGTCTTGTGCATTTGTTTAAAAAAATCATTTTCAAAGCTTCTTGTGAGTACCTGGAAACCTCTGTTTATGGAAGCAATGATTGTTTTGAAATTGTTCCAGCTTTAGAGTAAACTGTGTATCCTACTAAGCATCTTTAAAAGTGGGGCATTTTTTCTAGACATGATGCATTGCCTTCTCGTGCATCTTTTCTAGTCACTTCAATGTTAATTGCTTCCTAGAGTTAGCATTAGCCTCAGGAAGGAGTTACCGCTAAGCAACATATGTGGAATAAGTATCCTCAACGAGCTCCACATGCTTCTGTGGTTCGTTGGTCTTTATCTATCTTATATTTCTATTGATCCTGATATTTAGATTGCATTAGTTCTATTAATAAATTATAGCATCATATATATGCTTCTTTAACCATTACTTTGAAAAAGCATGACCGGAGATTCCATGGCTATTTTTAAAATTGCGGTAAGTGAAAATTTTCCTGTAAATACTTTATTTATTTATTTATTTACTTACTTTTTATTGAAGTATGGTTGACATACAATATTGTATTAGTTTCAGGTGTACAAAATAGTGATTTGACATTTATTTACATTACAAAATGATCACCCTGATAAGACTAGTTGTCCTGTGTCATCATACAAAGTTATTACAATAGGGAATATAGTCAACAATATTGTCCTGTGAGTACTATTTGGCATCTATAACCAAGAGATGCATGAGAGAAAAATATTTTTTTAAAAAACGAGGCTTTGTCTTAGGAAAATTACCAACGAGTCTTAGTGCTGGGACAGAAGGTAGATTCAGTGCACTGCCTTATTTGGTAAGTGTCAAGAGCAAAACACATTTCTCAGTCTTTATATTTTCTATTGTCATAAAATATAAGATTGTATGCTTCTTTTCATTGTTTTGTTTAAATAAACTCAAAACTTTAAAAATTCTTCTCAGATAGCTGGATTAAAACTGTAGTTCATTAAAGTATGCCTCACATAATAAAACTGCAATGATATTAATGGTTTTTCACAAACATGTGAACTCAGGCTCATGTCTCAGCTTGCCAAGGAGATACAGCAACCATCAAGCAATCCTCAATGAACTTTCCAGGTCAAAGAATTCCTTTTGTCCTGGCTTCTTCTCACAACATGTTAGAAGTTCTACAAACATTTTGTTGCCCTAAGTAAAAACAAATGTCTCAGCTCCACATTCACATTTGTGGCACTCTTTTGAGCCTTAGAAATTCCTATAGCTCTTAAGTCCTAGCATTTAGAAAAGGATCTGCCATAAGGAATGAGCCTAGTAATATATGAATCCGTCCATTGCAGGTATTGCCAGCACCTACAGATCTCATTCTATTTGTGCTAAATATTTGTCTAATATCTAAATAAAGCAGAGCATTTATTAGAAAATGCTGGAATCAACATCTCAGGACTTATCTATAATCAATTTCAGGAAACAGGATGCTCTTTTGAATTGTCAGATATTTTAAACATGATAATGGTTTTATTTTGCTTATTTTTTGTATATGAATATTTTTTAGAAATATATATCATATTTCTTTTAATTTTATAATGTATATATAGTGTATCAAAAATTCTCTTCTGAAACAGAAGATTAATGTATAAATTTTAATCATTACCAATATACAAATGAATTCTGTATCTTTAGAGTTAAGAAGATATTTTGTGCGTTCTTTCCTTGATGAACCAGAAGCACAATCACTAGAGTGTGAGAATGTAACCTGGACATTCTGATGATCTGTTACTTTTGAAGGTGCTTTCTTTAAGGCAGCTGAGGACTGGAAATAATGTTGGGGGGAATAAAGAACGAATACCACAACAAATGCCCCTGTCTAAAATTATAACTCTTTTCTTGTAAAAATGATCATAACTTTTGATTAACTATAAATATTAAAATTTTAGGAAAAAACTGACTTTTTCCAAAAGTTCAAATAATTTATGTATTTCCAATTAAATTCACTACGTTTTAGATCATTCCTGGTTTCTTTTTATGAGTTTTTTTAGTTCTTAAATTTAGATAAAATGGAATATTAAATTTCGTAGTTTGCCTCTAAAATAAAATAGTAACACTTTATATATAAAAAATAAAAGTAAAATAAACTACACGTATGTATGTTGCCTCTAATGTTTTACACATTCATGTAACAACTAACTGTGGACAGGCACTCCAAAATATATACAACCTGCTTCTGATGATCAGGAATTCAGACAGTAGTTAAGAAGAGTTATTTGAAAATGGAGATTCAATCCTTGAGTTTATCTTTTCTCCCTTCTCCCTCCTTAGTGACAAGGCAATTGAAGAGAATAAAAGCAGATAAGAGATGTCACCAAAAGTTGAGATGATTAGGGGGTAAAAAATGGTTAGATAAATAGATTAGTAGATTGAGAAATATGGGGGGAAAGGGCTTAGAAAATTATTTTTGGAAGTCAGTATCAGCAATAAGCCTATTTTGATATATTGATTTATTGTTATTTCTGGTTAGTATTCAGGAAGCAGAGAGATGGCAGGGTAAAAAAACGGAGAAACACAGGAGTTAATTCCTCCTGTGGACATTTATTTTCATTATCTAAGATATAAAACCCAACTCACGTTTTTATAAGTAGATTTTCTCTAGATTTATAAACTTTATGTGAAATTATGTTCAATATGTATACATAAGTTACAGATATCAGCCTTTTAATTTTACTAAATAAAGTGATTTTAACTCCTCTCTCTTACCATGTGAAATATTTTTAGTAGAGAGAGGGAAAAAACCAGGAGATAGGAAAATCATGTCAAGGTAAACAGGGAGGAGCAGGAACAAAGTGAAGAAAAAAGAATCATGTAAATAAAAAATATATTTTATTTTTAAAAACTCTTTGAAAAGTATTTTGTAATATTTTAAAATGAAAGGCTTTATATATAGCTCCAAGGTGATGTTGCAAATCTGACCATAGGTTTAGAAACAAAATTGTTTTTGCTCTCATTATTTGGAAATTGAAAATGGTCTCTTCTCTGTAATTATATCTAATATATCTTTTAAATAACATGAGAAACAATTGGAGTGGTTGATAGCTACAAAGAGATAAATGTTTATTGTGATCCTGATTTGATGGATCCCAAAAAAACGTTTGGAGAACAGTCCGTAAATATCCAAATTTGTTAAAATTCTTTTCTATTTCCCCCCCAACTTGTTTGTACCATCTTGAGGGAAAATTAGGACACAACTCTTTACGTTAACTATCCATGCATCCTATTTACACACTACACAGTATCCTGTTCTGTATCTAGGTTCAAGTATGGAGCGGCCACAACAGTCGATGTGGGGTGGGAGGGGGACGAGCAGTCTTTTGAAATGGGGAATATTTCTGCCGCAGGTAAGGCAATATTTGCCTTTATAAAATTTCAGTGAGTTGAATGGAAATTATGACCTTGTTTACGTAAGATGTATAACCAGAATCAGTAAAGTTAAAACCAGATCTTGAGTTTAGTCTAATTTTCTGACTAAGAAGCACAACAGGATGGTCCAGGCAGCAGTCTCTGTGAAGCATGGAGATTGCTAAAATGACTGATTCTATAACACAGTTTTCTGCATGCTCTACCACATACCAGCAATGCCCAAGATTTTCTTTTTTCTTTTTCAGTTTTAGCCATTACAACATTGCATTAAGTTTTAGGTACTAGCTTAACAAAAAGCATTTAATCTAAAATCTTGATGCAATGAGCTTTTTCTATTTCAGCTTAAAAAGTCTTTGTTTTATTCATTCTAAATAAAATTTATCATGTATTTAAAATAATATATATGTATGTGTGTATATGTGTACATATATACATATGATATACATGTACATGTCTATATACATATACGCCTATATATACATAGATAACTACATACCTATATATGTATATACGTATATACCTATATCTAGTTGTAAAGAGAGCAACTATAACACTTCAATATAAATGTTTAACATTCTATCACTTGAATTTATAAAAAATTTATTGATGTGTCATTATTATGTACTTTTATTTTTGGATTTTTGCAAGTTCTGTAGAAAGGAAAGAAAAACATTTGTGTCTTGAACACAAAGACTCAAAGAAAATCCCTAAATATCCTGTCACATGTTCTAAAAGTAGCTTCCTTCCTCTTATAAGTTGATCGACACCCTGGCTTGAAACCTTGTATCAGCGCTAATTCCCAGTGACACACAGCCCTCATCTTTGCTGCCCTGGATGAAATCTTTCTTGCTGTTAGAAACATCCTCAGGCATATACTGGAAAATCTATTAAGAGGCATGATATTATCTGATTTAAGTTTCACTACATTCAAGAGAACAATTATTAATATATCTTGTCACTACTTTTTCCTTGTAATGGTGACACTCACAGTATTATGGGAAATACTTGTGGAAATATCTAATTTTTTCTGATATATATATATTTTAAAGGGCATACAAGTTTTATTCTTTCATAGAACAAAATCTCAACTAAATTGTTTGTATACTCTTATTTCATTGTCAGCAGCTTCACAAATAAAATATAATCAGGTTCCATGAAAAAAATTTGCTTTAATTTTTATCTTAGTGTATAACATATTTTTGAATAGTTAAAATCCAGCAGAATCACAGAAATTAATCAGAAAACTACAAGTTCATTCAGCCTTAACACGTTCTTTTTTCTTGCCTTTTCCCAGTACACTGTAACAGTCAGAGCAGCTATCAACTTCTGCAGTGTACTTTCCCTGTGGGATCAGATGTCTCAGCAAGTATGTCCAATCTGTCAGCAACTTGAACCTGTTGATATTAAAATCTATATTCCCCAGTCCATTGGTACTTCTTCAAGTGTCTTGTTACTTGTGACCTTGCCCTAACGTGTGTTGTGTCACAAATACTAGATTCTCCTGAAACAATCTTGAGCGAAAGGTACGTAAGTGTGGGAAAGTCTACGGAAAAAAGTCAAGATCATGGTTAACATTCTCTCTCCAATGCTACGCATTGTAGATTCTTTCTCCTTACACTATTTTCCTTTCTTTCAGAAAGCATCTCTGATTTCTGTCAGTATCTGTCATAAAATGTTTAGTACATTTCAAGTTTGTCATGTTCTTCAAAATAAAGGGAAGCAAAACTAAAAAGCTTACAACAGGATGCACCTGGTGTTCATTTTTTAGCTCCCTACAGGCTAACAAGACAGAGAAGACAGAGCAATAGCTTCGTGCTCATTTTGCATAGATCAAGTAACTCCCTGAAGTGCCACGCTATTCCTGAGAAGAAGCCTGAGCTAGCGTATGAAGATAGCACTTCAGAAAATAGCATTAAATAGATCACTTACATTAACCCTCAAATAGGTGTAAGTGAGAGAGAAAGAAAAATTGTGTTTGAAGCTATGTCTGATTGAATAATCGATAAAGGAAAAATTTGAATATACGAAGAAATTATTTGGCCCTCTGTACCCAAGGAAGGCATACATATTGTGAGAAATTGCATGTGGAAGGTAGAAAATACCTTACTAACCAATCCTAGGAATTTTAAACGAAACTACTTATTACATGTTTCTTGATTTCCATCAGCAATACAGTAAACTTTTAGTTGAAAAATTCCAGGAAATACAGATCTATATCATAGGCACCTTAGTGTTGTATGTATATTTTACTTTTATAAATCCCCAAATAAGAACTGGCTAACCTTATGCTTTCAATTCATAATTTGAGAAAAGGAAGCATATTTTTCAACAAGACTATTTTTTTTCCAGAACATGAAAAGGGCTAAAATTTCAGATTGAAGGATTGAGAGTCTATTTCATGCATGTGTGCATGTGTGAGTGAATGTGTGTGTGTTTCATGGAGATGAAATTCACATAATACACAACTAACCATTGAAAAATATATAGTAAAGTGGCATTTCGTGCATTTATAGTGTTGTGCAACCACTATCTCTCACTAGTTTCAACACCTTTTCATCACTCCAGGAGAACACTCCATACTCTTTAAGTAATCACTCTCTGTTCCTTCATCCCCTGACACCCTGACAGCCAATACTCTGCTTTCTGACTCTATAGATTTGCCTGTTCTTGATATTTTGTTTAAAAGGAATCATACAATATGTGACCTTTTGTGTCTGGCTTGTTTCACTTAGCATAATGTTTTCAAGTCCATTCAAGTGGTAACATTTATCAGTCCTTCACTCTGTGTTATGGTTGAATAATATTCCCTTGTATGTATATACCAAAATTTCTTTATCCCTCCACCCACTGATGGACATTTGGGTTGTTTCAACCTTTTGGCTGTTATGAATAGTGCTGCTATAAAAATTTGTGTACAAGTTTCTATGTGGACATATGTTTTCACGTCTCATGGGTACCTAGAGAGTACCCATGTCTACCTAGGAATAGAATTGCAGATTATATGGCAAGTCTATTTTTAACTCCTTGAAGGACTGTCAAACTGTTTTCCACAGCGGCTATGTCATTTTTACATTCCCACTAGCAATGTGTAAGGGTTCTTATTTTTCCACATCCACATCAACACTTGTTATTTTCTGTCCTTTTCAGTATAACCATTCTAGTGGGTGTGAAATGGTATCTCACTGTGGTTTTGAAATACATTTCCTTAATTATCAATGATATTGAACATCTTTTGAAGTACTTTCTGGGCGTTTGTAAATCATCTTTGGAGAAATGTCTAACGTCAAGTCCCCCGCCCATTTTTAAATTAGGTTGCTTGTTTTTTTGTTGTTACATTTTAAGAGTTCTTTACACATTCTGGATATTAGCCCTTATTAGATATATAATTTGTACATACTTTTTCCCATTCTTTAGGTAGTCTTTTTACTTGTTTAATAATGTTGTTTGATGAACAGAAGAGCTTTTCTAAAATTTTTATAAAATCTAATTTATCTTTTTAAAAATTTTATTGTGGTAAGAACACCACATGAGATCCAATGTCTTTAAAATTTTTAAGTGAACAATACAGTATTGTTAAAGTTAAGGGCACAGTATAGTATATATTTTCCAGCAGATCTCTGGAACTTATCTATCTTGCATAACTGAATGTTATACTTGTTGAAAAACAACTCCCCATTTCCACCTTTCCCCAGCCCCCAGAAACCACCCACTCTACTTTCTGCCTCCATAAGCTTGACTATTCTAGATTCCTCATACAAATGGAATAGTGCAGCATCTGTCCTTCTGTAAGTGGCTCACTTCACTTAGCAAAATATCCCCCAGGTTCTTCCATATTGCTCTATATGGCAGGATCTCCCTCTTTTTGAAGGCTTAATAACTTTCCACTGTATGTACATACCACATTGTCTCTATCTTTTCATCTGTGGATGGACATTTAGGCTGCCTCCATATCTTGGCTATTGTGAATGATGCGGCAATGAATATGGGAGTCCAGATATTTCCTCTCTTTTTCTTATGCTGCTCATGCTTTTGGTGTCAAATCTAATAATCTATCACCAAATCTGATGTCATGAAGATTTACTCTGATGTTTTCTTCTGTTTTATAATAAGAGCTCTTATATTTAGAGATTGATCCATTTTGAGTTAATTCTTGTATATGTAGTGAGTTAGAGGTCCAACTTCATACTTTTGTATGTGTATGGTGAAAGGCTTAATATTATGGTCTAATGATATGTGCTTACTTGAGACCTAATAAAATAGAGAGGGGCTCCAGGGGCCTAACTGCAAGTTCCACTCCCCACTCTGCCCAGGCAGATAAAGTCCCTATCCAGACAGCTGTCCTTATCAAATATACCAGATTTATTGCCATTTATCCCTGAGCAGCAGGTTTCAGTTCCCTGCAAGCCCACAGAATTATTCAATCAAACCACATGCTCTTGAAGGCACCAGGGCACCCCACCCTCTTGATACTACAAAGCCTGCCTTTACCTTGCTGATTACTCTGTTCCTAAGCGCAACTCCAGTGTGAACTTGCATGGTATGCAGTTTCCCCTTCCATGGATCAGCTCTAAGTGTATGTGACTAATTAACTGCTATCAATTTTATCTACCCAGTGTCAGTTGTGTTCACCCAAAATCCTAGAGTGAGAATCGCTCCCTTACAAATGAGGTAAATAGAAGGTGATTAATACAATGGTCTTAGACCACTGTTAAAATCAATTGGCCACAGATATATGGGGTTATTTCTGCATTCTCAATTTTAGGCCATTGGTCTATATGTCTATCTTCATGCAAGTACCAGGTTGTTTGGATTAATATAGCTTTGTATTAAGTTCTAAAATCAGGAGGTGTGAATCTTTCAATTTTGTTTTGCCTTTTCAATATTGTTTTGGCTGTGTGGGGCCATAAGTGACTCAATATGAATTTGAGGATCAACTTTCCCTTTGGCAGAAAAGGCCATTGGAATTTTAACAGTGATTACATTGAATCCGCAGATTGCTTTGGGGAGCATTTTCGTCTTAATGACATTGAGTCTTCCAATCCATTAACACGAGATATCTTTCCATTTAATTCTAGTCTTCTTTAATTTCTTTTAGTAATGTTTTGCATTTTTTAGTGAACACGTCTCATCTCCTTGGTTTAATTTATTCCTAGGTACTTTATTCTTTTGGATGACGTTTATTGCAAGTGGAATTATTTCTATCACCACCATCCATCTCTAGAACTCTTCCTCTTCTAAAATTAAACTTTATGAGCATTAAACAAAAACTCCCCATTCTCCCCACCCCCCCCCATCAACCACCATTCTATTTTCTGTCTCTATGATTTTGATTACTCTAAGTACCTCATGTAAGTGGGATCATACAGCTTTTCTGTTTTTTGTGACTGGCTTATTTTACTTAGGATAAAACCTTCAAGGTTTATCCCTATTGTAGTATATGTCAGAATTTCCTTCCTTTTCAAAACTGAATAATATTCTATTGTATGTACCACATTTTGCTCATCCATTCATCCATCAATGGGCACTTTGCTTACTCCCACATTTTAGCTATTGTAAATAATGCTGCTACGAACCTGAGTATGGAAATATCTATTTGAGACTACGCTTTCACTTCAGTTGGATATACATCGAGAAGCGGAATTGCTAGATCATATGGCAATTCTATTTTTCATTTTTTGAGGAACTGCCATATTGTTTTCCACAGTGCCTGTACCACTGTACATTCATACAAACAGATGCACAAGGAACCAAGTGTTCCAATATCTCCACATCCACACCAACATTTTTTATTTTATGTTTTTGTTTTTTAATAGTAGCCATCCTGATGTGTGTGAGGTGGTATCTCATTGTAGTCTTGACTTGCATTTCCCTAACAATTAGTGATGTTGAGTATTTTTTCATGTACTTATTATTAACCATTTGAATATCTTCTTTGGAGAAATGTTTATCCAAGTCTTTTGCTCATTTTTATTCAGGTTGATTATTTTTTTGTTGTTCAGATTTAAGAGTTCTCTATTTAATCTGGATATTAATCTCTTATGAGATATGATTTATAAACATTTTCTCCCATTCTGTGTGTTGCCTTTTTACTATGTTAATAATGTCTTTTGATGTACAAATTTTTAAAGTTTTCATGAAGTCCAATTTGTCTGTTTGGTTTTTGTTTGCCTGTGTCTTTTGTGTCATAATCAAGAAATTATTGCCAAATCTAAAATGTGGAGCTTTTGTTTCATGCTTTTACAAAGAGTTATAGTTTTAACTATTACTCATATAGGTATTTGATCCATTTTGATTTAATTTTGTATGGTTTTTGCTAAGGGTCCAACGTCATTCTTTTGCCTGTGGATGTCCAGTTTTCCCAGCACTATTTGTTGAAAAGACTGTACTTTCCTTACTGAATGGTCTTATCCCTCTTGTTGGAAACCATTTATCCTGATATTTACTTCTAGCCTCTCTATTCTATTGGTCTATATGTCTGTCTTTATGCCAGTCCACTCTATTTTGATAACTGTACCTTTGTAGTAAGTTTTGAAACTAGGAAGTGTGAGTCTTCCAGCTTTGTTCTTCTTTTGCAAGATTATTTTGATTATTCAGGTCCCTTGAGATTCCATATGAATAAGGATAGAGTTTTCTATTCCTGCAAAAATCATCATTGGGATTTTGATAGTGATTACATTGAAATCTGTAGGTTTCTTCAGGTCGTATTTAAACTTTAACAATATAATGTTTTCTAATGCATAAACATGGGATATGTTTCCATTTATTTATATCTTTAATTTCTCTCAGAAATTTCTTGTAGTTTTCACTGTACAGGTTGTTTTTTACCTTTGTGGTTAGGTTATTTTCTAAGTATTTTTTCTTTTTAATGCTATTGTAGATTGAATTGTTTTAATAATTTTCTATTTAGAGTGTTCATTTTTATTGTATAGAAATGCTACTAAATTTTGTACGTTGACTTTTTATCCTGCTGTTTTGCTAAATTCATTTATTGGTTCTAACAGTGCTTTTGTGCGTGTGGAAAAATTAGGATTTTCTATATAAAAGATCATATTATATGTAAACAGAGACAATTTTACTTCTTTCTTTCCACTTGGATGCCTTTTATTTCATTTCATTGCCTAATTTCTCTGACTAGAACTTCTAGTACTATGTTGAGTAGAAGTGGTCAAATTGGACATCAATATCTTCCTCCTGCTATTAGAGGTAAAGCTGGCAATCCTTCACCATCAAGGGTAACGTTTGCCATGGGTTTTCACATATGGCTTTTATTATGTTGAGGTATTTTCCTTCTATACACTTTGTTGAGTGTTTTCATTATAAAAGTGTGTTGAATATAGTCAAATGCTTTTTCTGTATCAATTGAGATGATCACATGGTTTTTTTCCTTTGTTCTGTTAACATAGTGTATCATATTGATTAATATTCCTCCACTGAACCAACCTTGCATTCCAGGAATAAATCCCACTTGATTATGGTGTATAATCCTTTATGAAGTGGGGGAGTGTACATCAATCAGAGGGAGAGGGAATTACGACAATGATGAGAGGGGCAATAACAATGGCTGGCAATCTGTTTGCCCTTCTGAAGTAAGAATTAGCAATCAGCAATCAGAGCACAGACCTTTGATATTCGGGGATAGGATCTTTTTTACCCCCCACTGCTCCAACAAGCAGAATGAAAGCTGTTACACTGCCCTACCACTGCCTGCTGCTGAACATGAGGATGGGGCATGGTAGCTGCTATGCAAAACCCCAAAATTCACCAAAAAGTATCAGCCTCTTTCTTTATCAAGCACTCTCCCAGAAGCTGCAAGAGTTTGGCTAGTATCTAGATTTCAACAGAAGTAGATTTTGACAGTTCTTACCAGCTCAATAGATGTTTTAGTGGGAGAACTGATTCTTGGAGCTTCCTACTTCATCATCTTCCAACATCCACCTAATTCATGTTTTATGGGATTTTAAATATTGCCGTTGGGTGACAATTTAGAAATTATACAATCATGCTCTTGTGTGCTACGATGGGTAGATTGTATTTTAATACTTTGGAATAGAAATCCTATTAGGAACAAAAATTTTCATAAGAAATTTAATTGACAAGCTTTACACGTGGATGGCTAGGACCAAGACTGCATGGAATACAGGCATATCTCATTTTATTGCACTTTGCTTTATTGAACTTTGCAGATATTGCATTTTTTGCAAATGGAAGGTTTGTGGCAATCCAGTGTGGAGCGAGTCTATTAGCAGCATTTTTCCAGCAGCATTTGCTCACTTCATGTCTCTGTCTCACTCTTTGGTAATTTTTGCAATATTTCAAGCTTTTACATTGTTATTATATTTGTTATGGTGATCTATGATCAGTGATCTTTGATGTTACTATTGTAATTGTTTAAGGGTGCCACAATCAGCACCCATAAGAGATGGTGAATTTAACCAATAAATGTTGTGTGTGTACTGACTGCTCTGCTGATCAGCCATTCCCCCATCTATCTTCTTCTCTTCAGGCCTCCCTAAATTCTGAGACACAATAATATTTAAATTAGGCCAACTAATAACCCTACAATGGCCTCTAAGCATTCAAGTGAGAGGAAGAGTCACATATGTCTCTTTAAATCAAAAACTAGAAATGATTAAGATTAGTGAGGAAGGCATGTTGAAAACTGAGAGAGGCTTAAAGCCAGGCCTCTTGTGCCAAACAGTTAGCCAAGGTGTGAATGAAAAGGAAAGGTTCTTGAAGGAAATTGAAAATGCTACTCCAGTGAACACATGAGTGATAAGAAAGCAAAACAGCCCATTGCTGATATGGAGAAAGATTTAGTGGTGTGGATAGAAGATCAAACCAGCCACAACATTTTCTAAATCCAAAGCCTAATCCAGAGCAAGGCCCTAACTCTCATCAATTCTATGAAAGCTGAGAGAGGTGAGGAAGCTCCAGAAGAAACGTTTGAAGCTAGCAGAGGTTGGTGCATGAGGTTTAAGGTTAAGAAGCCATCTCCATAATATGAAAGTACCAAGTGAAACAGCAAATTATTCAGAAGGTCTAGCTAAGATAATTAATGAAGGTGGCGACTCTAAACAACAGATTGTGAATGCAGATGAAACAGCCTTCTATTGGAAGAAGATGCCATCCAGGACTTTCATAGCCAGAGAAGAGAAGTCAGTGCCTGGCTTCACATCTTCAAGGTACAGGCTAACTCTATTGTTATGGATTGATGCAGCTGGTGACTTTAAGTTGAAGCCAGTGCTAATTTACCATTCCAGAAATCCTAAGGCCCTTAAGAATAATGCAATCTACTCTGCCTGTGCTTGGTAAATGGAATAACAAAGCCTGGAGGACAGCACATCTGTTTACAACATGGTTCACTGACTATTTTAAGCCCTCTCTTGAGACTTATTGCTCAGAAAAAAAGATTCCTTTCAAAATATTAGTGCTGTTTGACAATGCACCTGGTCACCCAAGAGCTTTTATCTAAATGTACAGTGAGATTAATGTTTTCATTAATCTGCTTATGCAACATCCATTCTGCAGCCCATGAGTCAAAGAGTCATATTGACTTTCAAGTCTTACAATTTAAGACATACATTTCGTAAATCTATAGCTGCCGTAGATACTGTTTCTACTGATGGATCTGGGCAAAGTAAATTGATAAGCTTCTGAAAAGGAATCATCATTCTAGATGTCATTAAGAATATGTGCGATTCATGGGAATAAGTCAAAATATCAACATTAACAGGAGTTTGGAGCAAGTTGATTCCAACCCTCACGGGTGACTGGGAAGGGTTGAAGACTTCAGTGGAGTAAGTAACTGTTGATGTTGTTGAAGGGAAGCCTGAAGATATGACCAAATTGATGAAATCTTATAATAAAACTTTAACGGATAATGAGTTGCTTCTTATGGATAAGCAAAGAAAACGGTTTCTTGCGATGGAATGTACTCCTGGTAAAGATGCTGTGAAACTGTTGAGATGACAACAGTGGATTTAGAATATTACATAAACTTAGTTGATAAAGCAGCAGGAGGTTTGGAGAAGATTGACTACAATTTTGAAAGAAGCTCTAGTGTGGGTAAAATGCTATCAAACAGCATCACGTGCTACAGAGAAATCGTCAGCGAAAGGAAGAGTCAATCTATGCAGCCCACTTCATTGTTGTCTTACTTTAAGAAATTGCTACAGCCAACCCAGCCTTCAGGAATTGCTGCTCTGATCAGCCAGCAGCCACCAACGTCAAGGCAAGACCCTCCACCAGCAAAAAGATTACAACTCACTGAAGGCTCAGAGGATGATTAAAATTTTTTAGCAATAAAGTATTGTTTGATTAAGATATATACGTTGTTTTTTTAGACATAATACTATTGCACATTTAATAGACTACAGTATAGTGAACACATAACATTTATAGGCACAGGGAAACCTAAAAATTTGTGTGACTCGCTTTATTGTGGTGGTCTAGAGCTGAACCTGCACTATCTCTGAGGTATGCCTGTACCAAAAAACTGATAACACTGGGAGGTAGAAAGAAATTTATAGAAATTTGGGGGTGTGGAAGAGATAAGAATGATAGGAGAGGCTAGCATGTTAAAAGGATCTAAAGCAATTCAAAAAAAGTCGTGTCTATCCTTTATTTTAAATATCTTGCTTTTGTGTCTATCTTTCATTTTAATTATCTTGCTTTCCAGCAAAGCAAATTCTTTTCCTCTCCCCAAAAGCATAAATTATATGTGAATGTATTTTCTAAATTGAGTATGTGAATGTGTGTGTGTGTGTGTGTGTCTGTGGAGGGATGTAATAATGAGGAAACTGAGGGATATCTTGCAAACTCAGGCCAGCAGAGTAATGAAAACAGACAGGATATAGAAGAAAGTGCAACGATTCAAAACTTATACTACCTCGGTTCAAGCTGGAAATTAAAGTAATAGGTGAGCATGAGATCCTATGGCTCTTGGGGATGTTCTGTAATCTTATATAAGGCACAAATCTTGATTTAGCCTGGCCTGGGATTTGGGACCAATTCTATGCAAATATTACTGAGGAGGAGGACCTAATTAACAGTATGGGCCAATTATGTTTTGTACAGAGAATCCCCAAACATGTCATTTAAACTCAGTTAAAAAAAACATATTGGCCTTTTCTGTGGCCAAAATTTTTCTCCTAATTTTCTTTTACATGAACCAAAATATGTTTTTTATTTAGCCTGAATGCTACTGTTGTAGTATTTTGATTTCTGTATGATTGTTCATTTTTCTTAAATTACAAATTACTCTTGTTTTTGGTCTTTAGACTTGGCTTACAGAATCCTTCAACAAACCACATTCAAAAGCTCTTAAGATACAATTAAGAGTATCTGCATTTTCTAGTTCCTGTGTTCTGCTTTATCCCAGGAACAGAAACTGCATTCTGTTCAGGGAGTCTGGGCCCTATTAAAGAGAAATATTGCAAAGATCTAAATTCCTGGCAGAGAGATACCCCTAGAAGTTTATGTCTTTCAATTCCCGTATGCAAAATCAAAATAAAACAAAACAAAACCAGCTGCTTTGTTCTAATAGTTGTTTTTGAGAGCCAAAGATTTTGGGTAAAACTAGTGAAAAAAGTGCTTTCCTAATATTGAGTTTCTCTGGATTGTTTTCTATCTTGTCTCTATTTTTATTAGCAGATCTTAGCTTTATTAAATATATCTTATTTGGTTTAATATCTTCATATCCTTAAAATAACCCAGACGAGAGATTAACAAATTAAAGAAAAAAAAATCAGAAAATGATTCTGACAATTATAATTGAAATGATATGTACTCACTGAGTGCAAAGTTGACCATATAAATCTGTGAACGCTTCATATTAGTACCAAGCCCTTATTGTAATCAGAAGATTACAAGAGTCAATTTAAAGCAAAACTGAAGAAACTTTGCATAGCAATAACTGTAATTCTGCGACCGTGAAACAACTCATTCTGACTCTAACATATTCTGTAGTTAGTTCCATATTTACAAAATTTAAAATATAAACCAATAACATCACAGCTAATTCTCAGCCACTATTGGAAAGAATATATCATCCTACTTCACCCCTCTCTCCTAAAAATTGATTGAAAAGCATAGGAGAAAGTATATCTAGGTAAATGTCATTATGCATTAGATGCAAAACATTGAAACTATTTCAGAGATAAATATCCCATGCATGTGTCTATTTTTCAGTATATGAAGTTTCACATCCCTGTCAAAGAAAATAACTAAAATTATATATATATTTATTATGGGTTGAACTGTGTCCCCCCAAAAAACGCTATGTTGGAGTCCTAAGGTCTAATATTTCAAAATGTGACCTTATTTCAAATAGAGTCTTAGCAGAGGCAATAAAATTAAAATGGGGTCATCAGAGTGGGATCTACTCCAATACTACCTGTGTCTTTATAAAAAAAAAAAGGGGGGAAATTTGGACACAAAAAGACACATATAGAGGGAAGTTGACATGAAGTGGTACAGCAAGAAAATGGCCATCTATAAAGCCGAGAAGATAGACCTGGAACATATCTTTCCTTTATAGTTCCTCAGAAAGAACTAATCCTGACAGCATCGTGATTTCAGAAGTTTATCCTTCAGAGCTGTAAGAGGATTAATGTCTGTTTTTCAAGCCACCAATTTGTGATACTTTGTTATGGCATCTCTAATAAACTAATGCAGTATTATAGAGAAGAATCTAGAATTTTCAAGTCTAACGATAACAGTTGAAGAGTAAAAGTTCTTATCATTCAAATTAAAATAAACAAGTAAATAATGCCATTATATTATTTAATAAAAACCAATTTATATTACTATTTGTTTTATAAAATTCCTCCACATCTGTGTTATTTTATGCGAAGAAAGCAATGTCCAAATGTTCCCATTCAAATAGAAAGAAAAAAATTAGCCTAGACAATCCATAGGTGTTGGTTATTTGATTTTTATTTGATAATTCATATTTCCCTAGGTTTTATCCATATCTTTATATATACGTAATATTTTAATGTTGAGTTGAAATGACATTCTACGTTAATTTTAATTATTTCTATATTGGTAGCTGTAACTTCTTTCTTGTTTCTAAGTTTATCTCCTCTGCTCTTTTGAACAACTTGCTGTGGAGAATGTGTGTGTGTGGGTGTGGGTGTGTGTGGGTGTAACTTTAAGATATGTCTCTAACATCTACACTCTACTGTTTCCTTGCTGTATGCCTCTGGCCAGATTATATAATCTCTCTCTGCCTCAGCTCCTTCATTTGTAAACAGGGTTATTGATAGTACCTACTTCATAGGGACATTGTGGTGATTAACTAATTTGACATATGAACAGAAACTAACAGCATCCAATAGCACATTTTATTATATAAGGTATTGTTGTTATAATCATCATTTACCTATCCATTCATTTGTTCATTCACTCAATCATAAATTCATTAAAAATTTATCCAGAATTTACAGTGCCAGACATACAAATAAATAACACAAACTCTAAACCTGTCTCCCTGCCTATAAATACGTATACACATATATATGAATGATATAAATGATATAAAGTATGAGCTTCCCATGTGCCTTTTTATATTCTATTTATTTTTAAAACTTGTTCCTTTATATCTTTATGAGAGCCACTCTCCTTCCCCTTATGTTCATAGACAACCATTCTATTATGTTTAAAATCCATTTATCTCATTGTTCTTTAAAAATATTCATTTTTGCTAGTGTGCACATATATTTTTTAAATTATGCAATGATATTGCACCATATATCTAATTATGTTTCTTGTCACTCAGCATTTATGACTTTTGTGATCCATCCAGGTTACCATGTGTGTATCTTCCAGTTGCTTCCAGCTCCTCCATAGTGCTCCACGTAGTGCTGCCATCACATACCTCTCATCCACCCAAGGTGTGGACACCCAAATTGCCCTCAATGTCTTGCTACCACAAATTATGCTAAGGTGAGCATTGTTAAACATTATTTTTGTACCTGTGCGAGAATTTCTTTGATCCAGATGGACAAGCAGAATCGCTGAGGCTTAGGGAGTGTCTGCACTTCCTTTAACTCAATAGGGCCGGATTACTTTCCTGAATGCCTGTGGCAGTTTACACTCCCTCTAGCTACCCACCAAGGTTTTTATCTCCCCATAATCTTGGCAATTGAGCTTCTAAATTTTTGTCAATTTAATTGCTATAAAGTGCTATCTTATTCTTTCTTTCATTTGCCCTGATTACTGATGAATTTGAACACGTTTTCAAATATTTTTTGGCTTTTGGGATTTTTTATTGTAGTATTTCTATTCATGTCTTTTCTATTCTTTCTTATTAGGTAATTAGTTTGCTGGGGCTGCCATAACAAAGTACCACAGAACGAGTGGCTTAAACAGAAAATTTATTTTCTCATAGTTCTGGTGCCTTAAAGTCCTACATCAAGGTGTTGGCAGGGTTAGTTTCTTCCGACACTCTTTCCTAGGCTTGTAGATGGCCACTGTCTCCCAGTGTCTTCACGTGGTCTTCTTTCAGTATATGTCTGTGTCCTAATTTCTTCTTATAATGATACTCGTCACCTTGGATTATGGCTTAATTTTAACTTCATTGGCAGACTTAGATTAGTGAAAAATGTATATTGTAAATTCTGGGGCAACCTCTAAAAAATATTTAACCGAAAATATAAATTATACACTAAGAGGGGAGATAAAATGGAATCACATGAAGTGCTTAATTAAACCCAGAGAAAGCAGAAAGAGAGGGGGGGAAGAAGCAATAAGCAAATGCAAAGAAGGTAAAGGACGTACAAGGATGGTTGATATTAATCCAACTATATCAATAAACTCTTTAAATGTGAATCATTTAAACGTACCAATTTAAAGGCAGAGACTGTCCACCTAAGAAGAAAAAAATTTAAAAAACCAACTAGGTGTTGTTACAAGAAACCCACTTGAAATGTAAAGATTCAGATAGGTTAGCAATAAAGAGATCAAGATAGATATACCATTCCAACATTAATCAAAAGAAAGCTGGAGTAACTATATTAATTTGTGACAAAGCAGACTTCACAGTAAGGAAGATTATCAGTAGTAAAAAGAGGCTTTACATAATGATGAAGGGATCAGTTCTCCAAAAAGACATAGTAATCCTTAATGTGTATACAACTATTAATAGTGCATCAAAATGCATGAGGCAAAAATTGATAGAACTGAAAGAAGAAACAATCAAATCAATTATTATAGATAATATACTATATATCCACTATTATATATAGATCATTGGAGTCTTCAACACCCCCTAAATCAGTAATTGATAGATCAATCAGGAAGAAAATAAATAAAGATATAGATGACCTGAACAGCATTCTCAATCAAGTTGAACTTTTAGACGCTTAGAGAATGTGCCGTCAAACAAAAGCAGAAAACGCAAACTTCACAAACTCACACGGGCCTTCACCTAGGTAGAACACATCTTGGGCTGTAAGAAACACCTTTACATATTTATTTATTATTTTTATTCATTTACTTGGCTCTCCACAGCTGGAATCAAGGACTGCATAGTGTTGAAATGAAGTGCTGGAGCCATCCATTGTGTGCTTGCAAGATGGCTCCTTGGCTATGAGAGCATAGTGATGCTACGAGGCTGATGGACTCAGTTCTCCTGACATAACATGGCTGGAGAAGCCCCAACTCTGGAATTTTATCATGTTCTTTCATGCTTGTGGTTCTGCCAGCATATGAGTAACTGAACTTGGGCTGGTTGACCTGGCAAGAAATCCAAACTGAAATAAGAATCAGCTCCTTTCCTCGCCTCCCCCCAGCTTTATTGAGATATAATTAACATGTAACATTGTGTTAGTCTAAGTTGTACAACAAAGAAAGTTAGTTGTACCTAAAGAAAGAGAAAACACAAGTTAACAACTTCAACAAGGAAGTAAAGGCCATCACTACTGATCCCAAGGATATTAAAAGAATAATAAAGGAACACAAGGAACAACTCTATGCCCATACATTGATAACTTAGTTAATATTATCAACTTCATAAAAGGAAAACTACCAAAATACCTCAAGGAGAAATACATGACCTAATAGTTCTATATATGTTAAAGGAAATTAATGAATAACTTAAAACTTTCTAAAAGAGAAAGCACTAGACTTCAATGATTTCACTGGTGAATTCTACCAAACTTTTAAGAAAAAAATTATGCTGGTTCTCTTCCCAATCTCTTCTAGCAAAAATAGAAGCTAAAAGAATACTTTTCAACTTATTTTATGAGGCCAAATTAAGACCAGATTTAGCAAAGTTAAAGATATCACAAGAAAACTACAGATCAATATTTTTCATTAACCTGGACACAAAAATCCTCAACAAAATACCAGCAAATTGAATTTAGAAATACATAGAAATGGTAATACATATAACCAAGAGGGCTTTACCCTAGGATAAACTAATTATGTAAATTCATAAATTAATCAATGTGATTCATGATATTGATGGACTAAGAAATAAATGAATAAACATAAATAATCAAATAAATAGATACAGTAAAACACTCTACAAAATTCAAACCCATTGATGATGAAAGCTCCCCAAATCTAGGAATAAAAGGGAAAACTCTCAACCCACTAAAGTGGCTATACTAAGATCCTGCAGCTGGTATCCTACTTGTTTGTGAGAGAC
Organism: Equus caballus; assembly: GCF_041296265.1. Lineage (NCBI taxonomy): Eukaryota > Metazoa > Chordata > Mammalia > Perissodactyla > Equidae > Equus > Equus caballus. The sequence continues at coordinate 70,064,523 of NC_091701.1, read as the reverse complement.
TGAACCTTTCCCCTAAGATAGGAAAGCATGATGTCACCCATCACCAATGCTATTCAATACCCTACCGGAAGTCCTAGCTAGTGAAGTAAGTCAAGAACAATAAATAAAAGTATAAAGATTGGGAAAGGAAGAAATAAACCCTTTTATTAGCAAATGATACGATTATTGATTTAGAAAACCCTCAAAAATCTACGAGAATACTTTCTGTAATTAATGGACTCTAACACTATCAAATGACAAAAGGTTAATATACAAATACAATATATAAAATAAAATATACAGAAAAAGCTCAACATCATTTTTACTCCAGCTGCTAAAATCCAAAAATTGACATTATTAATTTTTAGCAAGGAAATAGAGCAAAAGGAACTCTCATTCACTGTTGGTGGGGATGTCAAAGGGTCCTCAGTCACCAGGGAAGACAGTTTGGGGATTTCTTACCTACCTAAAGATAGTCTTACCATAAGATCCAGGAATTACGTTCCTAGGTTTTTACTCAACTAATTTGAAAATGTATGTCCACACAAGAGACCTATACATGAATAAGGGGTTTATTTATAATTACCCAGAATGGCAATGATGAGAATAACTATGTGAATGGATAAACAAAGCACAATGCATCCATACATTGGAGTACTATGCAGCGGTGAAAAGGAATGGACTATCAAGCCATGCAAGAACCAAGATGAATCGTATATGCATATTTTTAAGCGAAAGAAGCCAGTCCGAATGGCTGTAAGATTCCATTCTTATGACATTCTGGAAAAGGCAAAACTAGAGAGATGTTAAATAGATTAGTGGTTTCCACAGATTTAGGGAGGAAGAAGTTTTGAATGGGTGAAGCACACAGGACTTTTTAGGCCAGTGAAAGTATTCTGTATGATACTGTAATGGTAGATACATGACATCAATTTTTTTGAATCAATAGAATTTTAATGCATGCAAATTTTTTTAAAAATTAGTTGTCAGGGGATCCCAGGTGGAATTCAGACTGTGACAAAAGACATACCTGTATTACAAGCTTATGAAATTTTCTCATAGAAGGAGGTAGGGGGAAGATGCTGACTTATGTGACTTTGGAAATGAGTGGAGACTGTAAGACTAAAGGCAAAAGAAATTTTACATAAGCTAAAGGGTTTTCCCTACAGGATAGAAGTTAACAGTTCTGAAACCTTTAAACACGCATACTGGAATAGAATAATTGAGTAAATGGACGATGGATGGTGGATGGTGGGAGGCAGGTTACACACTGTTGGAGTGGGAGGTTACAGACAACCAAAGGAGGCGGCTAGAATGATTTGTTGGTAAGGGGTTAGAGTTGGAGCCACAAATATGAACTCATATTTAGCTTAATATAGATACCAGTGGATACACATAAATGTATTTACAGATATTTATAGATATTCATAGCTTAGTATACACACATGTATTTCTTTGTTTTTCCAGCTGAGAGAGCCTAGAAGCAATGACATATCAGTAGCAAGGAGCACATTCAGTGACCAATCTTTCTTCCAAACACCATTCTCCAACAAAGGAACCAGAGCTCCTTAGAGAAATGACTGATACTACGTGTTGGACAGGGAATACGCAGAATCAGCCTGGAACATCTTAGCATCTCTTAGCACCAGGATTTAAAACGTATTAATAATAATAATACAAACCAAACAAAAAATTGAAGCTGTCGAGGTGCACAGGTGCCAATTGAAAGAGCTGGTAATTGCTGAAACTGCAAAAGTTTGAGTAACAAAATAAATAATATACTGTTGGATTATAACCCAAAGTATAAAATAAATATCCATAAGTCCATTCATTCAGACATAAATGATTAAATATATAGATGAAGAAGACAATCCTGTCATAGAGAAGAATTCCAAATAGTTTATGCAGATGCTGCACCCCCAAGGAGGTGGAGAATAACTCTTCAGCCTTTGAATTTGAGCTAGGCAGTGAGTTCTTTCCAAATATTCCAAGGTGGGGTAGGGTGGGAAAATAACTTTACAGTGGAGAAGCCAGACAAACACCACCTAGCCAGGTGAGGCAGGTTAGCATCAATAGTGATAGCACGCTGATAGCGTGTACCCTTCATTTGATGTGATGAGAATGCAACTGTACCTCTGTTGCCTTTCTCCAAAAGACCATAACCCTTGTCTAATTCTGAGAAAAACAATGGACAAGCCAAAACTGAAGGACATTTTTAAAAATACCTGATCTGGGGCCAGCTCGCTGGCATAATGGTTAAGTTCATGTGCTCCACTTCTGAGAGCTGGGAGTTCACTGGTTCGGATCCCAGGTGTGGAATGCACGCTGCTTATCAAGCCATGCCGTGGCAGGCATCCCCCATGTAAGGTAGAGGAGGATAGGCACAGATGTTAGCTGAGGGCCAAGCTTCCTCAGCAAAAAGAGGAGGATTGGCATCAGATGTCAGCTCAGGGCTAACCTTCCTCAAAAAAACAAATAAATAGGGGCCAGCCCTATGACTGACTGGTTAAGTTCACATTCTCTGCTTCGGTGGCCCAGGGTTCATAACCCTGGGGGCAGACATGGCACTGCTCTTCAAACCACGCTGAGGCGTCATCCTATATGCCACAACTAGAAGGACCCACCACTGAAATACACAACTACGTACTGGGGGGCTTTGGGAGAAAAAGGAAAAATAAAATCTTTAAAAAAAAATAAAATAAAAAAATAAAAATACCTGATAAGTACTTCTCAAAACTGTCAAAGCCATCCGAAGCAAATTCTGAGAAACTATCACAGTTTAGAAGAGGCTGAGGAGAAATGACAACGAAATGTAAGGCACCATACTGGATGGGATCCAGGAATGGAAAAATGAAATACAAATAACGAACAGACTTTAGTTAATCATGTATCAATATCACTTTATTAATTATGACAAATGTACCATACAAATGAAAGATGTTAATAGGGGAAACTGGGTGTGGGATACATGGCAACACTCTGTACCATTCTCAAAGTTTTTGTAAACATAAAAATATTCTAAAATTAAAATATTTTTTTAAAAAGCCAGACTGGGGCCAGTCGGGTTGAGCAGTGGTTAAGTTTGCACGTTCTGCTTTGACGACCTGGGGTTTGCCAGTTTAGATCCCAGGTGTGGACCCACACACTGCCTGGCACGCCATGCTGTGGCAGGCAGCCCACATATAAAGTAGAGGAAGATGGGCAAGGATGTTAGCTCAGGGCCAGTCTTCCTCAGCAAAAAGTGGAGGATTGGTAGTAGATGTTAGCCCAGGGCTAATCTTCCTAAAAAAAAAAAATCTGAAAAACAACAAAAACAAAAAGCCAAATTATGTTCCCCTACCCTGAAACCATTTATATATATATATATATATATACACACACACGTACACACACATACACACACACACACCCCATGCTTTGGTAAGATATCTTAATCACTTAAAAGACACAGAAAGATAACGTATGTCAATCCTATATTTTCTATTATATAATTAAATATAAGTCGAAACATGTAATATTAATATAATTCCAGAAAAATCAGCTACTGATATCTTGTTTTTGGATCCTTTGAACTATTTATTCACTTAAAGAAGCATAATCTTAAATATTGGGACTGATTTCAAGATAGTTTAGTCTTATATCTTCCATTTTTTTGTTTTTGAAATTCTTTAAAGAAAATTAACATTTCTAACCCTAAATTTTTGTCCCAGGTGTCAAAATTGTTGGATATTTCTTTCGATTATTTTAGGCTTTACACCTCATTTGATTTTTTATGTTGCTGGTAGTGATGGTTACCTCTATGTGCCACTTGCGTGGGCCACACGGTGCCCACATTCAACGTTGTTTCGGGGTGAGTCTGTGAGGGGTGTTTCTGGATGAAATTAGCATTTGAATTGGTGGACTCAGCAAAGCAGATTGCCCTCCCCATGGGCCCTCCTCCATCTGCTCAGGGCCCCAAGACAATAAAATGTAGAGGAAGGGGAAGTTTCCCCTTTTTCCTGCCTCATTGCTTGAACTGGGACAACTCATCTCATCTTCTCCTGCCCTTGGCCTAGGATTTACATCACTGGCTTTCCTGGGGCTCAGGCCTTTGGACTTAGAATTACACCAACTTTCCTGGGTTTCTAGTTGGCAGATCCTGGGATTTAACTTCCCCAATAGCCTGATCCAGTTCCGTGCATATTCTACTGGTTCTGTTCCTCTGGAGAACCCTAACTACAAATACACCAGTATTTTAAAATCGATTTTATTGTAATTTTAATGTCCATTCTTAGGATTGTTTAGTTTTATTATAAAAAAAGAAAGATTTGTCAAAAAATTTAACTGAATTTTATATCACATATATGTAGACATTTAATTTAAAGAACTCTAATAACTAGCTGCACATACACAAAAAGAAAGGAAATAAGAAAACCGGTAACAGGAATACATAAGAAAATTTAAAATTTAAATTGTCATTTTATATGTCCAATTTCTTATAATATCTAATATTAAACGATAGTATCAAGAAGGTAGAATTACATATGTTATGTTCCTGGAATGCGTTAATTACTTAAAAGCAAAATGGAAAATAATATAAATTAATTTAGCCAGATGACACTGCATTTCCATCATCATGTATCAATTGGCCCAAACACATGGAGCGATCTTAATTAGGTTACATAGATTTTACTGCCACCAGAGGAACTTTTATTCAGGCCGAGTTTGATTCACTACAGATTGGTTAGGCGACAACACTTTGAGTATACATTTCTAAGGAAAAAATGTAGATGCTTGTTAAATATGCTAGTTTTTCTGATTGTTTTTAAAGAATGGCCTCTGTAATAACTGAAAGTAAGATCAGAAGTGTAAAAAGGAGAAAGTACTAAGTGTAAACATGTTTTTGTTTACTTGTGTATAATATTAAAATTGTGATATTCTTTGCTTTGAAGAGAATTTTCATTTCCTTTTAAAAGTTTACACTCAGAATTATTATCACTATTATTACACTTATGTAATAATACAATTGGTATAGGAAACTGTTAATACTCACTCTTTCCTCACCATGCAATGACGAAAAAGATCTAGCAATATGTGTGTGGACAGGAGTCTGTAAATATCTGCATAAAATAAGAAGTAGGGCTTGCTCAAGGATACTGTCTTTTTGCTTAATATTATATCCTAGTTCATAGTGTTTTATTCTTGCACATTTTATAGACTATTTCATAATGCAGAGAGAATACGTGTGATATCAATTATTCTCTTTTATGGTTTCTTGTGCTTTTAAGACATATATACCATACAGTAGGTATATGTAAAAAATTATCACAGTTTCCTTGCATTGTGAATTGCAGTAACTATAGAATTAGATGGGTCTCTATTCAAATCCTGTGTCTGCATGTCTTTTGCATATTGTCTCATCTCCCTGAGCCTCAGTTTCCTCCTCTGTAATAAAAGAGAAACATTATTTCAAGAATTCCTGGGAAGATAAAGGAAACATATATTAAAGCACCAAGTACATTACGTATGTACTAACCTGCTATTTCACTAGTGTTCAATAAATAATAATAATTATATTATCATTAAAAATCTACATGACTTTCATCTCTTACACGACTGTAAGTTTTTGAAGAGCAGTGGTTGTGATAAATTTTAGAATCTGCCACAGAAGTGCCAGTGTAATTTGCTTTTATTTTAAATTGTATAATGTTATGGAATGAAAGTTATTTTATATTCTAGCAATTTGCTTTCACTAATTCAGTTCTGAGGACTATCGAATATTTATGAGTTTATTTAAATGAAAATCTACCTTCGTATGCATTGCTTCTCAAATTTTGAAGATTATACTTTTATGAATTCCTATGTATATTTTATTTATACTTTGAAATTGACATTTTGATAATTCATAAATAAAAGCAAACTTTGAAAACTATATTTATACGAAGCATTCCTTTGACAAGAAATAAATCTCTTTCTAATAATATAATGGTTAAACAAGAGAGGGATAATTGCATTATTAAAATTATATAAAATTTAAATATTGGAAATCTCTAGTATACCACAGTCAGAAGATTATTTAATTGAATAATTCTTCCTAAATCAGGAAAAGTCAACTTTCTCTATCAGGCTGATATTTCCTGCAATCATTTTACTAGATAATTTTTTGAAATGAGTAATTGTGTGTTTATGCCATTAACTGGAGAACGCTAAGATTTAAATTCCTGTTATTTTGTAATACAGGCACGTATCGCTAACGACAGGGATGTGTTTTCAGAAATGCATCATTAGGCGATTTTGTCATGATGCGAACATCGTAGAGAGCACTCACACACACCTGAATGGTAGAGCCTACTACATACCTAGGCTATACGGTGTAGCCTATCGCTCGTAGGTTACAAACCTGTACAGCTTATTACTGTGCTGAACACTGCAGGCAATTGTGACACAATGGTAGGTATTCATATATCTTAACATCTCTAAACATAGGAAAGGTACAGTAAAAATATGGTAAAACATAAAAATGGTACACTATATAGTGCACTGACCATGAACGGAGCTTGTGGGACTGGAAGTTGCTCTGGGTTAGTGAGTGAGTGAGTGGTGAGTGAACCTGAAGGCCTAGGACATTACTGTACACTACCGTAGAATTTATAAACTCTGTACACTTAGGATATGCTAAATTTCTAAAAGAAAATTTTATTCAACAATAAATTAACTTTAGCTTACTGTAACTTTTTTACTTTATATACTTTTTAGTGTTTTTTTAACTTTTTGACTCATAATAACACAGCTTAAAACAAACACACTGTACAGCTGTACAAAAATATTTTCTTCTTTACATCTTTATTCTGTAAGCTTTCTTCTACTTTTAAAATTTATTTTTTCTTACTTTTTAACTTTTTTTGTTAAAAACCAATACACAAACACACACATCAGTCTAGACTTACACAGGGTCAGAATCGTCAGCATCACTGTCTTTCACCACATTTTGTCCCGCTGGAAGGTCTTCAGGGGCAACAACACACATGGAGCTGTGACGAGCATCATCACAAACACGAGTAATAAGTTACGCTAGCATGTTATGACGGCTAAAAGGAGGCATAGGAATTTTTTAGTTTCGTTATGATCTTATGGGACCACCATTGTACATATGGTCAGTCGTTGACAGAAATGTTGTTATGCGGTGCATGACTGTATAGTGTTTAGCATATAATTTCAAATAACACAGATTTCTTGGAAAAATTTTAGTTCATTTTATCTGTACTGTCTGACTCAGCATTTCATATGTTTAAAGACATTAATCAAGCAAAAGTATAATTAAATATATTTCTCTGCCTTGCTATTTATTGATTATGGCCATTTTAGTTATTACTCTCTATTGTCTTTTCCCCATATAGCATTTGAAAAAGCTTCTGATAAATTCTGGTCATCAAATTATTCTTTTCATATTTTCCTTTTATTTTCCATTGTAATTTCAAATAGATTCTTCATTAAAAGAAAAATATATGAAAAGGATAAGAGTAAGCTTACTCTTGCATGGTACATGTACTTATTCTGACACAAAAATTTCTGAATGATGCAACTGGTATTTCAAATGTCATAAAATAAAATGTATTCTAGGGTTTTAGTTTTGAGGACTCTACAAATGCTGTGTAATATTTAGCACAATGCTGTCTTACAATTCCCTGGGATTTGAAATCCCCATGCCAAATATGATATTCATTAGCCTCTATGTCATAAGGTTATAGGCTTCTCAGACAACTAGAATATTATCCAACTGGACTTCTGTAGAGTGTTTTTTTCTCCTCTTTTTTTTTCTAATATTTACATCAACATATCCTGCCAGGAAAACTAGTTGAAAGATTAAAGATTCAAAAATTATTACCAATATTGCAACTGATTAACTTTTTCTTAGAGAGCAATGTGAATCAGCCACTTTATTATAATAATCTACACCTCATTAATGGCAGACATCAAACACATGCCTAGACTCAATTTAAAAAAAACATCCTGTGATGAAGGTGCTGTGCAAAATGGTATGAAGAAATCAGCTATTTGCTTCACCAGTCTATCTCCCAAATAAATAATAAGCATAGGGTTATAACTCAGGGCTATTTTTCTACAGCTTAAAATACTGAAGAATTCCTGTTTAATGCAATACTGACATTCTCAGTTTGAAAGACCAACATAGTATTAAATAAAGACAATCCTCATCAGCCCCACACGTGGTTCACGGTTTTCTAGTTTCTGAAAGACGCTTGATTTCACAAGACTTGGCTCCTAGTAGAGTTCAAACAGGTAACATTTTTCTACATTCTCTACACATGTAGCCATATTCAAGATTTTCTCAGTGGTTTTATAGATTGTGTGGCTCTAAAAATCAGATTTCTATTTTCAATAAGGCTTCTGATTTCACTTAAAATTTACTTCTACTTAGAATTTCTCATCATGAAGAGCGCCAAGTTTAATCTTCATTAATTTTCATTAAACTTTTCAAAACAGTCTTATATTTACTGTTTACTCTAACATTTATCACTCTCTAGCTTTTACATATCGCAAACAGATTAAAGAGATCTAATATAGATGTAAAATAGTAACACTTAAATAAAATATATTAAAATGACATTTGATTGGAAAGGACAGTATAATAATTAACCCCAGTCTCCACTTAGAGCCTGCGCCACCACCCACATGACTCACATCACAGTCTTCTGAATTCTGCCATCTTCTGCCTCTAACCACCTGAGCCCATTTGGCACATGCCTGCTCTACACCATGTGACTGGCTGAAACCTAGAGTTAGACTTTGCCAACAAATACAGATGTATGAATAAAAAAGTTCAATTATTCTTTTCTAGCAATGTACAGACTGAGAAATTTTAAAACATTTTTTTCAGTAAAAAACCTGAAATTCTGCATAAAAAGAGAGCACAAGATTATTTGCATAGCTGAGTGCCCAAGAAAGAAAGAAGATCCCAGATGCTCAACATAAAGATGAAATCGCAAAGAAGAAATCTCATAGGTGTAAAATCAGGAGTGGTTTCTGTCTACTAGGCGTGGGAGTGAGGTACGGTTTGGATAAGAGATGTAAGCTAGTGGCAAGAGCTTTATTACTTTCCACAGGCATAGGAGTTAAGGTCTTATAAAGTAGAGGACTGGGACTAACATTTCTGCAAAAAGTAGGAATTCTCAGGGTCATTGTTTTGTAGAATTTTAAAGACACTTAGCAGCAAAGGAAGATGATAGGAAAATGTGAATATGTATGAGCTCTGAAAGAAAGGAAAATATCTCCCCTCAGAATTTGAAGAGGTAGATTTAAGACTCATGCAAATTTGGGGTTCAGATTTATACTACTCAAATATTGAGGGAAAATCACAAGTTTTGAAATTGATTTAAAAATTAGTCCAAGGCCTAGACACCTTCCACATGTCTAATAGAAACCAAGGCAAAATTGATCCGGGAAGGCAGTTTCACAGCCAAATCTCAGGCTTTCTCACACAGAAATAAGCTATGCAGAATATAACACCATAATTAAAATAAAAATTACAATAAATGGCAGGAATGTATCAAAAAGGACTCGAGAATATAGAATGATAATGTAAAAAATATATAAATCTACTTAATCAGAAACTTAAGAAAAAATGAGTTCCCATAGAAAAAGAAGGGAAATGTTTTTAAAGAAGCAAGTAAAGCTCGTAAAAGTAAAAAATACCTTCACTGACGTTAGCTCAATTAACAGATAATATAGCAGGATAAAATAAAAAACAAAGTGCAGCCAAAATACTGAAATTAACTGAATTAACAGATAACATAGCAGGATAAAATAAAATAAGCACAACAAAGCCAAAACTCTGGTCATACAACAACATGCAATGAAGTAAAAAGTGACCCCATTTCAAGTGGCCTAATTTTCTTGTATTGTTTGGGAAGTTTGTGGAAGTGTTGATTCAGTTAAGACTTTGTTAGGACAAGTATACCTGTGAAAAATAGAAAAGTATTCACTAACAGAGTAGAGTATAATATAAACCTTCTAACTTGTTGAAGGATAAAAAAATAAAGAAAATTTGATCAAGATAATGAAAAGAGAAAATAAGCAAATTTTAAAAGCTTGACAAATATAAGGATAGATCATTTTAATAAATAACACGTTATGGATGCTCACAGGAAAACTATCAACCCTTTCATGGCAAAGGCAATCATAATATTCAGGGTGGGGAATAATTTGGGAAGGCAGCAGAGAGGTTTAGTTGTAACCCTTAATTCTTTAACGAGAGACAAAGTGTAGCAGATAGGACAAAAGGCAGATATTTATTTAAATATGATAATAAGTATAGATGTATCTATTATAATATCTGTATTTTGTATATATAACCATTTTATAATTTAAATAAAATCTTGTCTATCCTAATTCCGAAATATGTTCATTACACTGATACCAAAGCCAGAAAAAGATACCACTAGGAAATTAAACTCCATACCAACATCCCTGAAGAATATAGGTGCAAAAACCCTTAACAATACACTAGCAAAGTGGAAACAAGCAAAATATATCAAAGATAATGTGTCATAACTGAGTGGGATTTATCTCAGGAATGTAAGGATGATTTAAAATATAAAATCAATAAATGCAATGCATCATATTACTAAAATAAAGGACATAAATCATTACCTCAATAGACACAGAAATAGACTTTGAAAAAATTCAATACGCTTTCCATGGCTAAAAAGAAAAAGAAAAACTATCAACAAAGAATGAAAAGAAACGTCCTCAATCTGATCAAAGGTGTCTACAAAAAACCCACAGCTGATATCATACTAAATGGTAGAAGAGTTAACACTTTCCCCTTAAGTTCAGAAAGTAAATCCACTTTTGCCACTTCTTTTTTTTTAGCTCAGAATTGGCCCTGAGCTAACATCTGCTGCCAATCTTCCCTTTTTTTCTAAATTTCTCCCCAAAGCCCCCAAGTACATAGTTGTCTATCTTAGCTGTAGGTCCTTCTAGTTCTTCAATGTGGGACGCCATCTCAGCAGGGCTTGAGGAACAGTGCTAGGTCTGTGCCTAGGATCTGAACTGGTGAACCCTGGGCCACTGAAGGAGAGTATGCAAACTTAAACCATTTGGCCACATGGCTGGCCTCATTTTTGCCACTTTTATTCAACATGTTCTAGAGTTTCTGACTAGGGAAAATAAAAAAAATTAAAAAAAAGAAAGAAAGTGTCCAGATTAGAAAGAAAGAACTAAAGCTATATTTTCAGATGACATAATAACACAAATACATATGTAGTCATGAGTTCCTTATGGACAGGGATACATTCTGAGAAATGCGTTGTTTGGCAATTTCAACATTGCTTGAAAATCACAGCATGTCCTTAGTCAAACCTAGATGGTATAGCCTACTACAAACCTATGCTATATGGTACTAACCTTATGGGACCACTGTTTTGTATGCGATCAATCATGTACTGAAATGTTTATATGGTTCATGACTGCATCTATTTCTAAGAAATAAAAAAATATAAAAAATAACAAATATGTTTGGCAGGATTGTGAAATACAAGGTCAATAATCAAAACTCAGCTGAAGACTTGAAGCAGACGACACGAGAAGCTCTGCACATCCTCTCCCAGGTGAAATTGGTGAAATTATAAAATAAAAATGAAAAGGAATTCAAATAATCTAGAATGGGCTGTAGGGTAATGTGGAAAATGAAGAAATATCTGTTCAAGAAAATCTACTAAAACTCAGGAAGAACTTTGAGAGTCTTCAGTATTTATTTTATGTTATTGAGGTCATATTGGTTTATAACATTGCATAACTTCAGGTGTCCATTATTATATATCAGTTTCTGCATCGACTGCATCTTGCTCACCACCAATAGTCTAGTTTTTATCTGTCACCATACATATGTGCCCCTTTACCCCTTTTGCCCATCCTCCCATCCCTTCTCCTCTGGAAATCACTAATCTGTTCTCTTTATCCATACGTCTGGTTATCTTCCACATAGGAGTGGAATCATATGGTGTTTGTGATTCTCTGTCTGGCTTAGTTAACATAGTGCTCTCAAGGTCCATCCATGTTGTTGCAAATGGGATAATTTTGTCTTTTTTAATGACTAAATAGTGTTCCGTTGTATATGTATATACCACATCTTCTTTATCCATTCATCCATTGATAGGCACTTCAGTTGCTTCCACATCTTTAATGCTGCAGTGAACATCGGTGTGCATAAATCTCTTTGTATTGTTGATTTGATGTTCCTTGGACAAATACTCAGTAACGGGATAGCTGGATGGTATGGTATTTCTAGTTTTAATTTTTTGAGAAATCTCCAAACTGTTTTCCATAGTGGCTGCACCAGTTTGCATTCCAACCAGCAGTGTATGAGGGTTCCCTTTTCTCCACATCCTCTCCAATATTTGTTATTTTTTGGCTTGTTAATTATAGACATTCTGACAGATGTAAGGTGATATCTCATTGTAGTTTTGATTTGCATTTCCCTAATAATTAGTGATACTGAACATCTTTTCATGTGCCTATTGGCCATCTGTATATCTTCTTTGGAAAAATAGGTGTTCATATCTTCTGCCCATTTTTTGATCAGGTTGTCTGTTTTTTTGTTGTTTAGTATGAGTTCTTTATATATTTTGGAGATTAACCCCTTCTCAGGTATATGATTTGCAAATATTTTCTCCCAGCTGGTGGGTTGTCTTTTTGTTCTGTTGGTTTCCCTTGCTGTGAAGCTTTCTAGTTTGATATAGTCCCATTTGTTTATTTTTTCTTTTGTTTCCCTTGGCTGAGTAGAGATAGTATTTGAAAAGATGCTGCTAAGACCCATGTCAAAGAGTGTACTGCCTATATTTTCTTCTAGAAGTTTTATGGTTTCGGGTCTTACATTTAAGTCTTTAATCCATTTGAGTTAATTTTTGTGTATGGTGGAAGATAATGGTCTAGTTTCATTCTTTTGCATGTGGCTGTCCAGTATTCCCAACACCATTTATTGAAGAAATTTTTCTTCCTCTATTGTGTGGTCTTGGCTTCTTTGTTAGGGATTAGTTGTCCATAGATGTGAGGTTTTATTTCTGAGTTCTTGATTCCATTCCACTGATCTGTATGTCTGTTTTTGTGCCAGAGCCATGCTGTTTTGATTACTATAGCTTGGTAGTGTACTTTGAAATCAGGGATTGTGATGCCTCCAGCTCTGTTCTTTTTTCTCAAGATAGCTTTGGCTATTAAGGGTCTTTTGTTGTTCCATATAAATTTTAGGATTCTTTATTCTATTCTGTGAAGAATGTCATTGGGATTCTGGTTGCTATTGTACTGAATCTATAGACTGCTTTAGGTAATATGAACATTTTAACTGTGTTTATTCTTCCAGTCCATGAGCATGAAATATCTTTCCATTTCTTTATATCTTCTTCGATTTCTTTCAATAAGGTCTTATAGTTTTCAGTGAACAGGTCTTTCAGCTCCCCAGTTAAGTTTATTTCTAGATATTTTATTCTTTTTGTTGTGAATGTAAATGGGATTGTATTCTTGACTTCTCTTTCTGCTAGTTCGTTATTATCTAGTGTATAGAAATGAACTGATTTTTGTAAGCTGATTTTGTACCCTGCAAATTTGCTGTAGCTGTTGATTATTTCTAAGAGTTTTGCAGTCATTTCTTTAGGGTTTCTATATATAGAATCATGTCATCCTCAAACAGCAAGTCCTCTCCAAGTTGGATACCTTTTATTTGTTTTTCTTGCCTAATTGCTCTGACCAAAACCTCCAGTACTATATTGAATAGGAGTGGTGAGAGTGGGCACCCTTGTCTTATTCTTGTTCTCAGAGGGATGGCTGTCAGTTTTTCCCCATTGAGTATGATGTTGGCATTGGGTTTGTCACATATGGCCTTTATTATATTCAGGTATTTACCTTTTATATCCATTTTATTGAAAGCTTTTTATCATAAATGGATGTTGGATCTTGTCAAATTCTTTTTCTGCATCTATTGAGATAATCATGAGACTTTTATTCCTCATTTTGTTAATGTGGTGTATAACATTGATTTATTTGAGAGTCTGCAGTATTTAAACCAAGACATATGCCCTCTCTCCTCCTTCCCACCTCAGTGAGGTGGAAGTTCCACTCAAGCCTGATATAGCCAAGAACACAAGGATTCCTCTCCACAAAGCTTTCAGTCAGAGGACTGGCTTCCTGGTAGGGTCAAACCATCAACTTTTGTTATTTTGCTCCTGCTATCTGTTAAGCCTAAATTCTGGTGACTGGCTAAAATCTGGGGTTCCCTTCTTCTACCCATGTCCCACACATGAAACAGAGGCTCTACTTGGGTACAACACCACAGAATTCTTGGGCTCCAATTGCCCTTGCTCCAGCTTGTGGGATGGGGGTTCTGCTCTAAGAGTGACAGGTAAAAGGACGTGGAGCTGTTACCCCTCAACCACCAAGCACTCAGCTCCTAAAATGGGGGTGTCACACAAACAGAAGTATGCCTTTGAACCATCCATGCAAAAGAGCCATGGCCCAGAGATTTTGCCTGAGATGGAAAAACAGATAAAAAAACAGAGAACTCTAAATCCTACCCAAAAAGAACTTACTTCATTTGCAACAGAGTGTGGAAAAGGCCAAGTATAAATAAGCTCAAAAAACAGTGGAAGTTGTGAAAGAAATTGGTCCTGTGGCCCAGTGGTTAAATTCAGCATGCTCCTCTTTAATGGCCTGTATTTGGTTCCTGGGCACAGACCTACACCACTCATCAGCAGCCATGTTTTGGTGGTGGCCCACATACAAAATAGAGGAAAATTGGCAACAGATGTTAGTTCTGGGATAATCTTCCTCAAGCAAAATGAGGAAGACTGGTGACAGACATTAGCTCAGGGAAAATCTTTCTCAGCAAAAAAAAGAGAGAAATTGGAAGAGATTGGTAGATTTGGTAGATTTCTTAGAGGTATAGGCTAAACTGTAGGCTATCTATTTTTCCCAGAGATAAATTGGGAAGGAGACAGGTAGGAAGAACATTCCTAGAGTCAGAAGAAATAATTTCAAACATTGACTTAGGAAATTATCCCTGAAGAAGTATGCAAATAGAATTCAAATAGTATATGAAGCAATTTGCACTCCATGGCATTGTTTAAAAAATAAAGAAAGAAATTATCTGGAAATTAATGGAGCTTAACACATTGGTAGAGAAAGAGATAGCCAGAGACCTGCCAAATCCACTGTTATACTAGGGTGACCTGGAGCATATACAAACCTGTATTTCCCTGAGGAAGAAGAGAAGCTTCAAACCACACTGGGTGGGAAGTAGACTTCACTGAAATAATCTAGTCAGTCACTAAACAATTAAACAAATAACAATAATTAACTCCCGAAGGGATGATTAGTACCCAGAGTTATAACAATCTATTATGTAAAATATCCAGTGTCCAACAGCAACACCAAAAATATGAAAATATTCGATGCACAGTAACAGGAAAGTATGACCCATATGCTGCCAAAAAGCAGGCAATAGAAATTGCCTGTGAGAGTGACCAGATGGTGGATTTAGCAAAGATTTTAACATAGCCATTATAAATACATTCGCAGAACTAAAGGAAACCATGATTAAAGAAGTAGAAGTAGGAAAGATTACAATGTCACATTAAACAGAGAATATCAATAAAGATATGAAAATTATAAAACTGAATCTTCTGGAAATTCTGGAGTTGAAAAGTATAATAAAGTGAAATAAAAAATTCATCAAAGAGGATCAACAGTAGATTTGAACTGGTAGAAAGAAGAATTAGCAAATTTGATGACAGATCTATAGGAATTATTCAATCCAAGTGCCAGAGAGAAAAAAGAGTGAAGAAAAATGAATGGAGTATTAGAGAAATGTGGGCCATCATTAAATAAACGAAATGTGAATAATAGGAGTGCCAGAAGGAAAGGAGAGAGTGAAAGAAACACAAAAAATATAGGAAGAAATAGTGGCTAAAAATATCATAAATTTATAGAAAAAAATTCATCTATCCATCCAGGAAGCTCAACATACTCCAAGTAAGATAAACTCAAAGAGATCCACAAACAGACACATAATAGTAAAAATGCTGAAAGCCAAGACAAGGAAAAAATCTTGAAAGCAGTAAGAAAAAAATGATTTATCATTTACAACAGAATCCCAACAAGAGTAGCAGCTGACTTCTTATCAGAAATAATGGAGGCCAGAAGGTGGACTCAAATTACTAAAATCAGAATTGAAATAGAAGCTATTTCTACTAACCTATGAGAAATAAAAAAGAATATGAAAGAATACCTGAATAAACTGGCAGTTCCTCAAAATGTTAAACATAGAATTACCACACGACCAAATAATTTCACTCTTATGTATATTCTCGAGATGAATAAAAATATATGCCCACTCTAAAACTTGTTCATAGCAACATTATTCATAATAATCAGAAAATGGAAATAGCCTAAATGTTCATCTACTTTTAAGTGGATAAATACATATGTATATCTATACAACTGAATATTGTTTGACAATAAAGACAATGAAGTATTAACATATGCTTGGTATGAATAAATCTTGAAAACACTATGCTAAGTGAAAGAAGCCAGTCACAAAAGATTATAGGTTGTAAGATTTCCTATATAGAAGTGTACAGAATGGCAAATCTATGCAGGCATGAAGTGTATTAGTGGTTACATAAGCCTGGCTGGCACGGAGGGGTGTGGCAACTTAGGGCTAATGGGCACAGGCTTTCTTTGGGGTGATGAAATCTAGATTTAGATTGTAGTGGTGGTTGCACAGCTCTGTGAGTATATTAAAAAACTATTGAATTAAACACATTAAATAGGTGAATTTTATGGTATATGCATCATATCTTAATAATGCTGTTTAAAAATAGGACATGGAATAAGGGGCCAATATGTAGAGTGGTAAAATATCATTGGCATGTTTCCATATTATGCGAATTTTTATTTCATCACCAATCTATAACATATGGATCTTGCTTAAAAGAAAAATAAGTGCTGAAGCCAATTGAATAGGAAAGGATTTTTGTAGAAACACTGAATATGTAGATACAGGGATATTTGAACCAATTACCAACCCATGTTACTTTAAAAATATCTTGTGTTTTTTTGTGTCTTTGTATATTTATATTCAGGAATCAGCACAAATTTATTTTACTAGTGGTTGTGTTTATTTATTGAGATGTTTATTTCCATGCAATTTTTTCTGTTAAAGAAAGTGATCATATGGAATAAATTGCTTTTGCCAAGTATTATTGATTGTCATTATATCTCATGCTGATTTGTCAACAAAAAATCTCAGCTGAATTAGGTTGTACTAACAATCAATACACTTTCTGGCTAATCCCACAATCAATTATACAAAGCATTAAATAGTGAAAGCATGATACCCAAAAGCCTTTTGTTGAAAGGAGGTATACACTTTACATAGAAATCTATCTTCGTAGATCATTGATTCTATTCACTAGTAATAACTAAGATTTTATTAGAACAAGGCCCAAACTAAAACGATGTCTATAGCCTTGCTGTATTAGTTAGGCTCGTTTTCATCATCTTTGAGTTTCATAAAGATTGCAAATCCATTATTCAAAGTTAGGGTAATGAGAAACACTGGCTCCTTCACTCAAAATTTAAAAATTAGTAATTAAGTAGTAAGCTTAAAAAATCATAGGAGAGAGCAAAAATGTGTGTGTTTTTGTATGTATAAAAGTAAATGTATATATACCAGGACTGTAAAAACTACATGTTTACTTAAATTTAATTTATTGTATTAAGTAATATTAACTTTTTTAGCTGGCATAGCAAAGAAAAAATCACTGTACTTTTCAACATATAAAACAAAATGCTATTTTTCCAGGATAGAACAAAAGAGAGGTGATGAGGATGCTATTGGCTTAAAGTCAGTGGGATCAATTGCACTTTTTACTCATGTGTTCTTTGATTTGTTCATTTATTCCATTGATCAGTCATTTCTCCCCACCTCTCTTCATATATGTAGTATATAGTATGTGTATATGTATGTATGTATGGATGGATGTATGTGTCTAGTATGTTTTGAGCACCTAGTGGGCACTTGGATATTGATTTGCACAAGATGTTCAACAAATATTTGGAAGGCACAGTAATTTACTTTTAGCAGTAATAACAGATTATATGTGGCACATTTACTCTTTTCTTTGACCATATGATTTCTTCTGTGACTCTGACTTCTCAGAAGAATAGTAGCTTTCCTGCTGACTCAGGTACAACCTCACCATCATTTCCTTCTGGGAATGAGTTTTACAGAGGCATATATCTCTTCCATCATTTCCTCCTTTCCAGAAGACTGGGTGAACAATCCTGTATCACAAATTACCTCTAACCTTGCTGTATTTTACTTGGAGCTACCTTTACAGAGGGTAGACAACTATCAAGACTAACAATTACTAAATAGATGGTAACAGAGACCTTCAAAATAATTATAGCTATCACCAAAAATGTTAATATTTATTATACATATACTACATGCCAGTCACTATTTTAATTTTATATGGTTTGTCTTATTATTCAATTATTTCCATAATTTTATGAAATAAATAATACTATCCATAATAAATAAAAATCAATAATTTACAAGTGAAGAAGAATTTACCACTATTTTTTTGTAACTCTCACCCAGTGTTATGTTACATGCCAGATTTATGCCGAAATTTGATATTGTATGCTCTGTTTTCTGGTTACTGTCTTCTGTTTTTCCTCCTTTCTCACTTTCTTATTTTTCAAATATTAGAACCTTAAGAACCAGTTGGGGCAACCAGCTTCTTATTCGTCCTGCATCTCTATGCATCCAGGATTCCATCATGTAAACTTTTAGCTATTACTCTTAACACTCCTGCTTTTTTTTCCATTCCAAACAAGCTCTACTAAGCAATAACTGTAAATCAATTAAATCATTCAAACACAGGAAAATTTATTTAAAAAATTAACCTGAAGGATGATAGAGATAAAAACAAGAGCTAGATACCACCTAGCTAATACTGATCCATGGTCTTCAAAGAGGTAAATCTTCCTGTGACTTTTGTATACCCAGCAATCTTTCCAGAAGACTCTAGTCATGATCTTTCCCGTTTTCTCAGTAATTATCCTAAACTCTTATTAAATTTATGATATGATATACTTTCAGCCACCATTTTTAGAACTTTGTGTCTTTCTTCACTGTGAAAATTAAGGCCACCTGATAAGATCCTCTTTTATTCAGTTCCACGTCTCCCGCCCATCACATCCACCTGAACACTCCTACATTCTTATTCAGGCTTATCTAGTGGAAATGTGGTTTACTTCCACTTTGGTTTTTTCTCTCTTTATTTCCTGGCCATCTCTCTCAAATTAAAAATAAATACAATAATTGAATAATATATCCCTCTACCTACTTACCATCTATTTCCACTCCAATTTCTAATTCCCACATGCAATTCACTTCTCAAGTAATTACATTCCAATGAATATCCTGAAATAATGCTTTCTAAAATCATCGATGACCCTCCTTCAGCCCAAGGAAACGGTGATTAACTGATAAACTTTCTACAGTATTAGACAGAACTGACCACTCTGTTTTCTTAAAAGTCTCACTTTGCTTTGTTAATATATTGTTTGGATTTTTCTTTTGTCTTTTTCACTATATTTTAAAGTCTTATTTATGTATGCATATTACTCTGATAATGCCTTAAATATCCTCAAGGGGTAATCCTTCAGCTGTTGTCTTTCGCGAGTTATATACTCTCTCAGAGCTCTCCTCTAAATTCATTATTCCTACTACCCCATAGACTGTAACATCCAAGGGGTTCACAGAATGATCTGATCTAATATAGATACTCTAGTTCTTAGTACACTAGATAGATTTCCAACAACTGCTTATTTTTTTAATGATTATATAACTTGTATACATGAGTCTAGAATTCTCATGAGCTCCAGATAATTATATCCAATTTTCCGTTGGATTTTTCTACTCGGATATTTCATAGCTACCTCTAATTAATATATGTGAACTTCAGCTTTTCCTCAAATCTACCATCCCACACACAAACATGCATCTCCGTTCCTTTTCACTGGCACCACCATCTGCACAGACATTCTCACCATGTGGTTTGCTACCTCTGGACCTTGACACATGTGATTTTCTCCTCCCGATGTGTACACACTTCATCAGACTTCATTTGGTTAATTTCTACTTATACTAAATAGTTTATCTCAAAGTCATCTCTCCTCAAAAGCCTTAACTGAACCCCTATATTACATTATTCTTCTCTATACTCTGCTACCGCTTACCACTTTATATTGTAAGAGCTCCCAAATGGTTTTCTTAACAATACCACTTTTGAGATGGACTTCAAAAAATGTTTGAGTCACCAAAGAACTGTCAGAATCACTGCTATGTCTTCTTTATGGATTTTGGGTTTTGTCTGTGAGAAAATTCTTGAACTCACTCAAAGTTTTTGCTTTACCCAAAATTAACTGTACAATTATTTTCCATGTACCATCTAACAATATCCGAATAGAACAAATTCTTAGAAGTACACGGTCAACTTTCACCATGCATTCGTGACACAAAATAATCAAGAAATTTGATAGAAATGGCTAGTTATTTAATGTTACAAATGTTAATAACGTGTTTCAAGATAATAATATTCTCTTATTTAAAAAATGAATGCAAAGTATATCACATAATGCCTGACAAATGCATGTTTTATTTAAAAATTATCTAGTGTCTTTACCATTATGATAAAGAAACCAATTTTGTTCACCAATAATAGCCTGGTCTTTTCAGATCTGTATTGTCCTACTTTCCTATGTGCTATTTAAATGTGCTTTTATAATTTCATGAATTTTATTTTTATCAATTATATTTTTGTCATTTCAATTATTTTATCTATTTTTGTAAATGGGAATGATTGATAAAAAATATTTCTGTGAAACAAAACGTTTCCCAATGAAAATATGTTAAATATATAGTTATATGGGTTGGGTACATATAAAGGTTTTATTTCTCCAACACTAAAATGCTGAAATATTCTGGAACAATTGAGAATGTCCTTTAATAATTTTGATATAAATCTATGCTAATAAAACTTTCCAATTTTTTATAGGAATTAAAACAGCAAAAAAAATGTTACTCCACATCACAACTCAAATTTTTACCTTGCCCTCTTCAATGTGCTTCAAGCTTTACAGTTTCGGACACTCTCCTTACAACACCTATTATATCCAGGCAGTGAGCGCTTAATTGATAATGATGAAAATCATCTCTGTATCTGTGGCATATGTTGAGCATCTGTTTCAGGCTATAATTTTAAATTTATGCCTTGTGTTTAAAACTGAAGTGTTGAGGAAATGAATTTTCATTTTTC
This sequence comes from Equus caballus, assembly GCF_041296265.1. Taxonomy (NCBI): domain Eukaryota; kingdom Metazoa; phylum Chordata; class Mammalia; order Perissodactyla; family Equidae; genus Equus; species Equus caballus. Next base: position 70,043,167 of record NC_091701.1, on the reverse strand, counting down.
AGGTTACTTTCTAAATTTTTGGCTGACCAACGCAACTAAAACTACAATAGAGACTCTCATGTTGAAATTGTGTATCAGAGGAATCAGAAGCAGAACCCATTTAATTATAAAAATTGATCTATAAACCATTTCTGTTTCTCTAATTTGTATCTATAAATATTCATCTTTGCAATCACATGGGCATGCATATGTAATTTGCCAAGTTTCAGACATCTATCCAGAGTTCACTGTTAAGTAGAATATTAAACTGAGACCTATGTGCTAATCTTTGCCTTATAAGTATTGTGAAAAGGAAAAGAGTGCAGTTTGGAAAATTCCTGTTTACAAGCTGTTTTGCCTTGACCAAAATTAATGTACCTCACCTCTCTGAAACAGATAAGACTTACCCATATTGTGAACATTTTTTTCTTTCTTCTATACAGTATCTCTTTCCTCTTGTTTTAGTAAAATCACCCTGTATTTCCTAAAGAGAATTTTCATACTTTATTCTAGGTGGTTCTGGGGAAGATTCTGTTTCTAGCAACTTACTCCTCTCTTACTCTTACCTGCTATCAGTGGGGGACAGGTGATCCAATGAAGCCAGTCAGGCTTTAGCTCCTGGTAAACTAAATCCTGAGCTCAATGTCACCTTGAGATAAGGTGAAAGTCGTTGTCCCCAATATACAACCCATGGGCTCCTGATTGAAATTTCTAGAACTGTGAAAATTCCTGTCCTTCCTTAGAAATGGTTATTTAGCTTCTCCTTTTTCCTTTCCCTCTCTTTTTTTTCAAGTTATAGCTATTTCTTAAGCTAATTCCACTTTCAAAAATCAGATTAGGTAGCATGGATTTCTGTTCCTTGAGACAAAAGAATTCTAACCAATTCACTACCTCACAGAGATATTGTGAGAATTAAATTTTATTGATTGAAGTAAGTGAAATTGCCTATTTAACAGGATTTGCTTCTAATAGGACGGGCTGAGTAACTATTTTTTGCCATCTTTGCTACCTTGGCATCTTCCTCACTTCCTACCAAGTACTTTCACGATTGCTGTAAGCACTTCATGAGTTTTATTTTAGTATTTGGGAGTCATGGAATGTCAAATCTCAAACCTTGCCTAGTCTGAATTAGACAAATCTATCCAAAGCAGGATTCTCATTTGATAGAAATGAAATATCGATGTAGGATTTAAATACTTGTCTTTGTGTTTGAAAAAGTTAGCCATGCCCATGATTTCCGCATGTACCTTTTCACTTGAAAAGAAAAACATTTGATTAATCATTATACTCATGGATTGTACTAGAGATTTGTTTGTGCGTGTGACTGCAGCCTGCCATTCCTGGCACATTACTCTAGTATCTTAAATAACATACGTCACACAATGGGTATGAGGTAGAATTCTTCTGAGGGAACTATCATCTTCAAATGTTTGTTGCTATTTGTAATTTATTTCTTGGCTTTACAATGATCACAATCCTTTTGTTTCAAATGAACCACAGTTTTCATCTGTAATTACTTCACAAAAAAGTTACAAATATACTTAGCTTAGGAAAGACATGTATGAATTAAAAATGTGTAAATAAATACAGTTTAGGGATATATATATAGATATAGATATCTAATCCAGCAATGTGGCTCATTATGAAAGGTCTGTTTACCCTACCTCTGGAGATAAAGAAATTTGATATACTAATTTCCAGTTTTAAATGACATCTCAATGCAAAATTTAGACTACTTCCCCTGAAACATGTTATAATATTAAAATGAAATTATGCCATCAAATTGACTACTATAAAATTGTAAAATTTTTTTTTAATATCTACTGCATAACCAGAGTGGAGTAACAGGGTGCATGTAAACATTGTAGGATGTAAATGAGGTCAAACATGTGCTATTGTCATCATGTATATTACCTATATGTAATATATCAAAGTATAAAAGTTGTTTGTTTAAAAATTAATAGTTAACCATAAAATAAACGAAACTACATCACATAAATTTGTGAATGTGCCGGTAAAATAGTCTTCTAAATAAACTGATGAATAAGGAAGAAAGAGGATAATTAACACTTAAAGTAGAAGCTGAATTTGTTATTTTTCCCTCCAAATGGAACACTCAGGTTTTTTTTTAATGATTACCTGCCTACAAATACAAGATAGAACTGCAAAACTGGTTACATCAGGGCCAGCCCTGGGGCCCCAGTTGTTAAGTTCCGTGCACTCTGCTTTGCTGACCCAGTTCAGGTCCTGGGTGTGGACCCACACCACTCTGTTAGTGGCCATGCTGTGCTGGTGGCCCACAAACTAAAAAATAGAGGAAGATTGGCACGGATATTAACTCAGGGCAATCTTCCTCAGAAGAAAAACCCAAAAAACAAAAAACTAATTACATCAAAGATAATGCCATTAAGAGTTTAGTTCCTTGAGACAAGCTGTTCCATGATGTTGCTGCCTCGGCATCCATTTTGTTTGGCCAAGTGGCCCGCAGGAACCTTAAACTGACACTAGCTCCTCACACAGCGCATGCCCTAGATAGCAGCCCCCACGGAGACACAAACAAATGTCAGTTCCTGATATGACTTCCCCGCCAGGCCTTGTGAACAGCAGTCTCCCCTGTCTCCCACAGGCTTCTCCTTGTGTGTACCTTAGAGAAGAGGCCTGTGGACCTTACTAAAACCCAGCTCCTTTGGTTTGAATTGCTTAATCTATCCTTAGCTGAGGAACCCCACAGCTCTCCACTCATGGACCCTCATTAAGGCATATGACCCAGGTCTTATCTCTCTCTCTCCGCACTCTGACTTGAACTCCCTGTGTAAGGCATGCCCTATACCTCCTCCGGGACCTGTGAGTAGCAAACTTCTGCATTTCAATTTCTCCTGCGGTCTGTTGTTGAATGACAGTTCACCATCTAGCATCCTGTGCCCCACTTAACAAATGTTAACGTGACAAAGTCATAACAAATGTTAACGTGACAAAGTCATAGCAAATGTAAAAGGACTAAGAAACGTAAGAAGATTGTTGGCACTGGAATAATAGTCTGTGGACATGTGGTCCGAATCACTGCAGATAAGGAGTCAAGGTGCAGAGTAGTCAATGAATTTGCTCAAAGTTACATAGTTGGTTATTTGAAGACTTAGCCCTTCTGTCTCTCCTACCTAGGCTTTGCCTCTGTTTCTGGGCCTTTTCCCTTTGGTCCTCCCTTTCTTGAGCCCTTGATTCACAGATTAGCACATTCACATCTCAAGGTAAGTATCAAACCTTTAAAAGAAATCTTGGCCACTTAAAAATAACAGTGACCTCCTGTCACCTCTACTAATTGCATTTTTTTATTAACTTGTTATTTTGTTTGTTTATAGCACTTAATATCTAAAATTAATTGACATTTTCCTCTGGCCCTGGCTCTGGCTCTGTCTTTCAAGCTTCTTGGAGGCAGGGGCCTCACCTGCACTGTTTCAAGGCCATGTTTCTACAGCCTAGAACAGTGACACATGGGACGGATTTAATACTCCTGTAATGACTTGTTAAGGATTGCTCACATCTAAAACGTCACATTCTCAGAGGCTTTTCTCCCCATCTTGTCTTAAGTAGCAGCCCCCAGTCTGTCACCAAACCTTGCCAGATGCTACTGTAACTGAACAGCCTGTTAATAGAAAAATTACTAAAATACGTAGAACACTATATATTCACTATGTGCTGTGCATTGTTTGACAATTTTAATTTAATCAAATCAGTTCGGGCAAATTAATAACTTTTGCTAGTAATTAGATATATGTTTTCTCTCTATGGATCAAATCAGCTAAATAAATTCTGTGCTATGGAGAAATATTTCAAATAAATATTAAAAAATAGTTCACCAACCTACTGCTAATATTGAGACAGACTTTCTCTGCCTCAGTTCCCTCATTATTAAAATGGTGATAAGAACACCATTGTTATAAAGTCATAAACGTTGAATGAGTGGCTACAAATAAAGTATGTTAAAGTTCTTTGTAGAGTGGAGCATAATAAAAACTGAGTAAGCATTAGTAATTATTATTTGTTGAAATTTAATCTTTTATATTTCTAATGATATTTTAAAATACAGACGTTGATTATATTCAGGCGATAAACAATTTTACTTCTGTTTAATTCCAGTTGGCTCGTGAATATCCCTCACTAAACAACGAGGCCAATTTATTTTTTATCAACAATCAAGGATTTTACTTTCATAAAATTTGATACGTTAAATGTTTTTTTCCTATTATTCATTAGGATATATTTCAGTTTCATTATTCAACACTCAACTCCAGCAGGAAAGATAATAGAACTATGAATGAAAGCCACAATTGCTTTTATAAAACTCATTTGATGACTCCATTTTATCTCCACTATTGTTTTATTGGCTATATTCATTTCTTTGGTTGTGCTGTAGAGCAGGGGGCAGAAAAATGACTATGTGACAGAGCCTGTATGTGGCCTACAAATCCTAAAATATTTTTATTAGGCTATTTACAGAAAAAAGATTTGCCAGACTCTCCAGGGCCACATATGATCACCTCCTTTTACACCCCCTCCCCCCCTTAGCCTCTACTTCTCACTCCTTTCGCTGCTTTTTATCCTTTTCCTGTGACTCCATACACATTTTTTTTAAATATCTCTTAAAAAGTGTAAACAACATTCCCAGCAACTAGGGCTGGGCCAGACTTGGCCCCCAGGAAATAGTTTGCTAACCTTTGGCTAGATTTTACTATAGCATGCTAAATTTGTCATAATCTACTTTTAAATAATAACATCCTACTTCTCCAAATAGTTTAGTAGTCTTACCATAGTACACTTCCATCCTCCTACATAGCTTAAACATTTAAGACTGCATTGTTGCATTGTTATTATTTTTGCTTGGAATAATTAAGTACTGTTTAAAGAGATTTAAAATAAGAAAAAATGTATTTTACATTTTTTCAGAATTTGTCATTTCTGGCCTTCTCCATTCTCTTCATCTAAAGCCACATTTCCATTTTTTTATGTTGCATTTTGCCTTAAGAATTTCCCTTCCTGTTTCCTACAGTTCTTCTGGCAGTGAATACTTTAGCTCTAGTTTGTCTGAAAAGTATTTATTTTGCCTGAAGTTTTGAAAAATATTACCTGGGGGCATAAAATTTCAGGTTGACTGCTTTTTGTTTATTCCCTTTTGGCACTTTAAAGATGCTATCCCATTGTCTCACAGATTGCAAGGTTTCATTGAGAATATTCTTATTTTGTATCTATCTATAGAATTTCATTTTTAATTGACTGCTTTTAATATTCTTTCTTTATTAATGGTGTTCAGTAAATTGATTATGGTATGCCTTGTAATTCCCTTTATGTTTATTCTTCTTGAGTTTAGTTGAGCTTATTGGATCTGAGGTTTATAGTTTTCTTAATACTTTGAAAAATCTGGGGAAATTATTTCATCAAAACCTTTTCTCTCTCGACTCCTTCTGGAACCCCAATCACTGATTTATTAGAAGTCTTGATATTTTCTCACAGTAATGCAATTGTTCCTCCTTTCTTGCTTCATTTTGAAAATAGTTTCTATTTCCATATCTTGCCATTTCCTGTTCTTTCTTTCCTAGTGTCCAGCTTGCTGTTAATTCCATCAATTGTATTTTTCATTTCAGATACTTTATTTTTCATCTCTAGATGATCCACTTAGAGCTTTTTAAATCTTCCATTTGTCTTTCCATTATGTTTTTCCTTTCCCTGTCATCTCTGAACATATTTGTAATAAACATAATAGCTGTATTAAAATGTTTCCTGCTAATCCATCATCTCTGGTTCTATTTCTATTGAATACGTTTTTCTTGGTGATGGATCATATTTTCCTGCTTTTTTGCATGCCACCTCATTTTTCACTGGATGTCTGAAATTGTGATTATCACACTGTGATTGCTGGAATTTGTCACATTTGGAAGAGTGCTGGGCTTTGTTTTGGCATGTGGTTATCTTACAGATCAGTTTGGTCCTCTACAATTTTATTTTTAAGCTTTGTTGGGACATGGAACAGGCTTTACTCTAGGGTTCCTCTATGAAGGCATGAATCTTCTGAGGATTCTACCTAATCCCCTTCTATTACGAGGACTCTCCACTCTGACTCTTGGGAACACGAGTGATTTTAGTTTTGTATGAGTTTAGGGAATTTTCAGCCTCCTGTTTTCCAGTGGGTCTTCCTTTGACTCAAGAAGTATCACCACATGCAAGAGCAGATCAATACACAGCCAAAGAAGCTAGGAGATCTCTCTTCAGATCTGCAAATTTTCTGTCTGCAGGTGTCTATCATTGGTATTGTGCTGCACAAATTCTAACTGCTCTGGCCTCCCTCTGTCTGCCCAACTCAGTGAGTGGTGGGACCTGTTTGGTTTTCCTCTCTTCAGTGCAGCCTCGAAACTGCCTCCAGGCAGTACGCCAGGTAAAATTTATCGCTCACCTTATTGATTTCTCTTCCCTAGGAAATAAAGTCGTGTGCAGATTCTAGTTCATTGTCTGAAGACTGTTGTTTCCTATATTTTCTCAGGTTTTCTAATTGATTATGAAAGCAGGACAATCTCCCAACAATGAGCCCTTTATAGATTGAAGCAGAAGTCTTGGTAAAATTTTTTATTTAGTATCTTGGCCTATAAGAAGGGCAATTTTAGAAGTTTATTCTTGGGTTTTCCCACGACAGTAGCTCTATTATCTGACAGACCAAGAAAACAATCAAATACTTTAGGCCAAGTACATTACCATTGGCTTGCTTTGCAGACCCAGTAGGTCCACTGTGACCTGGACAACGTCCAGGACTCAATTTATTACCTACCTCCATACCCTTCATTCTATCAAGAGACCATAGTGATGCCTTGGGTTCCCAGATGTTAAAGCTAAGTTAGACCCAGTATCCAATATTCCACAAAATATCACCTTTTTCTGGTCCCCATTATATTACTCATGTTAATGGACATAATCCTCTCTGAGGAAGGATGTGGGAAAGACTTGTAATACACATTTTCTATATGGTGCAGGGTCCTCCTTCCTAGGGACTCAGACTGTCCATCTGTTAATGGGTTCTGGAGCTGAAAATATATTCAGGACTATAAAGCAGGCAAGATATTGTGACTTTTTACTGTTGCCACTGTTCTTAGTCTCTTGGTTTATTTTATAAGTCAAGCCATCTTTGATTTATTTTGATTTGTAGGTTGAGAAATTCCTTTGTTGCTACCCGTCTGTCTTTTCTTAGGGGCACTATGTTCTAGTAGCCACCTTGATAGTTCTGTACAAGGCAAGGCCTCTGGTTGTCACTCTGTTATGGTCACTTATTAAAATAATTGTCTCCACCTTGTTTCTGACGGCTAAAGGCCATTATATGAATGTTATTATATTGGGATCCTATGTTCACCTTTGCTATTAGGGAATCCAGCTCTTAAACAACCTGTCCCAGCCTTGGCCAGCAAAAAGATGGTACCACAGGGCTTCTCAGAGGTACTAGTACCCCTCTCACAAGCACATGTCTTATCACTGTGGTAAACAGAGTGACTTCTGTGCCATTACACAGAACATCGTTGGCTTATATGTTTTCGGCCTTCTGAGATATCCTGCCCATTTTGCTGAGCTTTTTGTTCTAATTTTTCACTAGCTTTCATGGAACAGCTGGAATGTCTACTTCAGGGTGTGTAGGCCTTTACTATGTCCTAGCTTTCAAAAATCAGAACAGCTGTGTGTAAGCAGATCTCCCTCTTGGTTCTTGAGAAAGTTTTAAATCTGGTATCCAAGGACAGCGCTCCCATAACGATAATTAGTTCCCTGTCAAACTTTGTGTTACATCTCACTCTTGAGCCAGGAAACTTGTGTCCATTCTCATATATACTTGTCAGGCTCCTGCAGCTCCAGTGAGGATAATCCCTTTTACCTGTTAGGTAATAGTGTGAAACTGAACTATTGGCTTTGTGGCTAGAAAGAGAGATAGGGGCAGGTCCTGACTAGTGCCTATGGTGTTTGACAAGGCAGCGGTGTTTATGTTGCCTTCAGTAAGAGTTAGCTTTCAACTGAGAGGGCTGGGCTAGTTTTACAGGCCCAGAATATGCATGAGGATCTGTGATTCAAGATTATCAGGTGCTTTAATTCAGGGAGCCCTATCCTGTATCACATGTTGACAGTTCTACCCAAGCAGTCCTCTGACATTGACATAGTAGACTTAACTTAATAAAATGTCAATCTGTTTTGGGAGATCTGCTTCTTTTCCAATTAAGTCTTGGGCTCAATTTACAGCTTTTAGTCTCCTATAGTTGAGATGAGAAAATTTTTATATGCTGCTAAACAGGCCCTCTGGCTGTTACACTTCACCTAAATGGTTGATTTACCACCCTCAGTTATTCATTGACTTTCTCCAGTGCATTTATTGTCCCTGACAACAATCATCCAGTGCCATCTACTACTTTTGCCATACCTCTCAAAGCCTGATGTGCTGCACCGTCAGTGAATGAACCTCCACTGTAACCCATTTTACTTTACCACTTTATCACTCAGGAAATTTAACGGCTTTGCTACAAGTGCCAGGAACTATCCATATTCATCAAAGCACCAGTGAGGTGGCCCTTGTTGCCAGCTGGTGCTGCGTGGTCCAACTGCACAATTACATATCAGCATTTGGTTTCTAGGACCCTGCAGAATGAAAAGCCTTAGGTCTGTGCTCTTAGAAAACAGACTGAGATTTGCATGCAGTAGGTTTTAGGGGAAAGGCTTTCAGGAATAAGACTTTTGAGAGAGAAATTGAAGCAGAATTGGTCAGAGAGAGATGTTGAACAGTGATGGATTTGCTATAGTGACCTCAATCAATGCCAGAGAAAGTGGTAAAGGTAGACTGGCCCCTTAGAAATGTCCTCCACAGAGGCAAGGGGAACAAGTTATATATTCCCCGATGAGAACTTCTGTGAGTCAGCCACCTTCAGTACAGGGATGCAAGCATAGGTCGTCAGTACTCAACATTCCTAGCAATTGGGGTATTAGGGGAGGATCAAGATGGTGCACCATGCCAGGCAGTATAGGGATACAAGTTATTTAAGGAATCAACTACAATAAATTGTCATAATGACCATAAATGAGAATCAGAATATGTTATAACTGCAGGTATTTGGTTCTTCAATCAAATCAAGGAGCCAGGGAATTCTTTCTAGAGAAAAATAGTTATGTTGAAGGCATATGACAAGTGTTTTCTAAGACATGAGAGAGAGTCTATGTTATAGATTCAATGAAATGGCTTAAAACATTGATTAGATTAGATAATAGGCAAATAACTCAGTTCTGTCATAACTACTAATATAATAGTTAACTACACGAAAAACACGTGTATTTGGGTTTCCTAATAAATGTGAACAAACGTAGTACTATAATTTTAATAAACTTAATATATCCAAACTAGTGTTGCCTCAAGAACTAGTTAGTGCAGTTGGGTAGCTTTGTAAACACTGAATAAAGTTGGTATAGATTTTTAGAACTGTTTTGATATCGCCTTCTGAAATACAATCTCATTATTTCTAATAACACCAAAAATTTCATCAGAGACCATATCCCTTGATTGTTCGGTGAGACTCTGAATGGGTTTGATATATTTGTAATTATAAGTTACTATCAAAACAATGAAGACATTGGCCACTATTGAGGATAATCAAAAGAATGTAACACGGGATCTGAATGAAATTCATAAAATTGATTACATCTGTATAATAAAGGCACTGAATCCCGAAGTTAGTAGTCTGAGACTCCAGCACTGGACTGATATCTTTACTAACAACACAATATATCTCCTTGAAATAACAGCTTACTATACTATCTCTTTTCACATACTACCAAAAACTCCTCCGAATTCTTCTGTTAAAATTCTCTGGATTATATTCCTTATTTTTCATCACATTAATGAATACATGGCAGACTATTTTAAGAAGCAGTTCAGTGTTATAGCAGGTGTTGGAGCAGAAAAATGAAGCAACTTGTCTAGCTTTTATAGGAGAATATCTATATCTATATTTATACAAATAAGATACATTCTTAAATAAGTGAACACAAAATAAAGCAATTTGGCACGGGATATGTTAGGTTTTTCTTAAATTCTCCTTATATAGTCTTTAAACAATGAAAAATAAGCAAATAAGAGTAAGAAATCCAATCTTAGCATAATCAGATATCTTTACTGAATTTCCACATGCTGCCCTCTCCATCTCCACATTTTCTTCAAAAAATGAGTTTCAGCGGTCAAAAGGGTAGAGGAAGGGTAAGTGGAAAAAAGTATCTCAATGGGGAATGAGTGTAAATCCATCTCTAACACTGAATAACCCACCCAATGGTTAGCGGCATCATCTTTCCATATGTAGGACAACATAATTCACCTGACACCCTAGAACGGTCAGCAGGTTGTGCTGGCTAAGCTGCCCCCAATAAGTAAATTATGGGATCAAGCTGTTAGTAGTAGTTATCATCATTCACTTTCATATAACGTCCCATTTTTCATTATGCCTTAGGTACACTGCAGAGATGTATTTCAACTCTAACCTTCATGGCGCTGAGTAAAAATAAATGTGGATTTCGGTAAGAGAAGTGCAATATTTCATTGGCAAAAACAGCCTTTCAGTTTTAATGATGATAACTAAACTGCTTTGACTAAAAACTGACTTTTTCCCTCTACATTTGCAAATGTGAAAGTCTGTATTACTCTCTCAGTTATGGATACTGGCTTTTAAATCACTCCTTCAAAATATCACCAAACATACAGTACACACATGTGAATGTTACATTTTCTTGAATGCACAATAATTTGGAATACATAATTAATCACTTGCTTGTTTCCAATCCTATTATATACATGTCCTTAAAATGTAAACTGTGGACTCTAAGGAGCCCTTGAGGCCCTTTCAGAGATCTGCAAGACAAAATTATTTTCAAAATAATTATTTTATTGTTTGACTTTTTCACTTGTGGACATTTGAAACAGTGCAGAGCCAATGGTGCATAAATCTGCTGGCATTTTATCATGCGCCTAGGTAGTTACTTCAAACTGCTCCGATAGTCAGGGTACTTTTCACTGCCATGCATACAGTTACAACAAGAAAGCTAGCTCCGATTAAAAATAATCTTTTTTAAGCAGTAAATGTTAATTTTATTAAATTATGACATTTGATTATATATCTTTATATTCTGTGTGACAAAATACAAGTGCACTTGAAGCATATAAAATTACCCTGATTTTCTTGACATAGAATACTTGGGAAATTGAGTTGCAAGCTGAACTAGCCAGTTTTTTTCACTGAATACTGTATTTACTGAAAGTCACAATATGATTATTCCAACTTGGGTATTTGGCAGATATAATTGTTAAATATTTATAGGTCATTAACATTGAATATAATCTCATTGATCTGGTTGGATTTATTTCTCCCAGTTGAGAATTTGTTTTCTGTTTTTCCTCAACTTAATAACTAAATGCATTTTTGGTATTTCATTTCAGCTAACCTATTTGTAATTTAACTTATAACACTCTTTCTCTCTGTCTTGTCTCTGTCTTTGTTACTCTCTGACTCTATGTACACACACACACATAATATACACATACATATACATACACCTTATATACACACATATATATATACATGTATACGTACATACACATATATGTATATGGATTACAAGTTTTCAACTTTTTATGTTTTACTCCTCCCTTATCCTTTGTGCTGTTATTGCCATATATCATATGTTCCCACAAGACAATATAACAGTTTTTCTTCAAAGAGTTGTGTATATTTTCAAGATTTTAAGGAGAAAAACATTCTCCTAAATTTATTCACATACTTACCTTTTTTGATGCTCGTTCCTTTTTCTAGATGATCTGGATTTCCATCCAGTATCATTTCCCTTCAGTCTGAACATCTTCCTTTCGTATTACTTATGGTGGAGCTTGGCTGGTTACAAATACTCTTGATTTTCTTTGACTTGAAAATGTACTTTGCCTTCATTCTTAAATGATAGTTTGACTTGGTATAGAATTCTGGGCTGACAGATTCAAAAAGAAATTTAAATTTGTTATTATTATTGTTATTTGTAGTTCTTTAAAGATCCCTTCTGCCCTCCATATTTTCTAGAGAGAATTCAGTTGTTATGCTTATCATCGTTAGTCTGTGTTGCTTATGTCATTTTCCTCTGGCTGCTTTGAAGACTTTGTCTTTACTTTTGATCTTTAACATTTGACCATGATGAACCTAGATGTGGCGCATAGTAGTCACACTGCTGTATTTGTCCTAAGGCGGATTATCTGGGATTCTGAATCTATAAACTTGTCTCTCAATTCATTTGGGAATGTTTTCTCTTTGCTTTTCTTCTTTAAATACTTTTTTGCTGCCTTTTTTCTCTATCCTCTCATTTAGTAGTTCCGATTACATGCATATAAGACCTTTTGACATATTCTAATGGGTTCCTTAGGCTCTGTTCATTTTGTTCCAGTTTTTTTTGTACTGTTCTTCAGATTGGTTAATTTCTTTCTCTATATTCAAGTTCACTGATTCTTTCCTCTGTTATTTACCTTCCACTGTTAAGTCCATGTTCCACTGGTAAGTCCATCCAGCAATTTTATTTCTTTTTAATTTCAGGTGTGGTATTTTTTATTTACTCCTTAAGTAATTACAAATTATTTGAATTATGACATTTGATTATGTATCTTAATATTCTGTGTGACAAAATGACAAGTGCACTTAAAGCTATAAAAATACCTACCTTTTTATAGTTTGTAGTTCTCTGCTGAGATTTCCTGCTTGTGCATTCACTACAAACATTATTTCCTTGGCCTGTGAGCATAGTTTCAATAGATTCTTTAAAATCTTTTTTCAGCTAGGACCAATGTCATATTATCTTGCTTTTTTTTTTCCTTTTCGCTATGGCTCACATTTACTTAATTTTTTATATGCCTAGTAATTTTAGGTTATACCTTTTACATTGTGGAAAATACGCTTTAGAGACTCTGAATTCTGTTAAATTTATTTGAAAGGTATTTTAAAATGTATTTTAACATACTATGGTGGGTGAACTAAAACTCTCAAATTGATTTTTTCTGCATTTATGTGACAAGAGAAATCTCTATTCAGTTGTTTCCCCTTTAGCTGGGCTGCTTGCACTCTCTCTTGCACATGTATAGTTTTGAAACCAGCCAGAGACTTAGGTTGAGTTTACACACAAAACATAAGCCCTGGATGGCATTTGCCATTCTAGAATTTCTCCTCTCACTATCCAGCTGACGTGGTTTCTCTGAGTTCTGTTTTACTTCTTCACTTCAGTAAGACTGTAGGTTTTCTATCAGGTAAAAATGCATACAATATAGGAAATATATGATAATAGGAAATAGGAAAATTACCTAATGCTATTCTGTTTTCCCACATGTAGACTACACTTCAGTTGCTGCCTGCTCTCGGTTATTCTCCATTGACTTCAGGTAGTTGGTTATTTATTCGTTTGATTATTTTTTCATTTATTTTCAGAACTTAGAACTGTTATATGCCTATGGTTGATGTGATAGGTGCCATTTGGAAATTACTGGAAGTACAGCCACATGAAGTTATTTTGTGATGCAATATTAGGTGAAGTCAGGCCTCATGATAATTTTGTTAAATTTAGGATATACGATTAAATATGTTAGAATCGTAGAGAAAGAAATGATCAGCTCTAACTGGAACACTGAGAAAATACCAAAGAAGACGTAGTATTTGACTTTGGGCTTTTTGTATGGATGGGAAAGTCACTTCACCTTGATGTAAATAGAATTGAAACTTATGCCTAGTTTTCGAAAAGGATATTCTCAGCTAATATACATCAGTGTTTTACACAGAGTAGGAATTGGTATATGCAGTTTTTGGAATAAACTGAATTGATTCATAAAATAAATTAGTGTTATCATTTTTTTGAGAATTTTGAATGTTGAGGGTGTTCTCTAAACGATCATTTAAAATTGTTATATAACCTGGGGCTGGCCCCGTGGCCGAGTGGTTAATTTCGCGCGCTCCGCTGCAGGCGGCCCAGTGTCTCGTTGGTTCGAATCCTGGGCGCGGACATGGCACTGCTCGTCAGACCACGCTGAGGCAGCGTCCCACATGCCACAACTAGAAGAACCCACAACGAAGAATACACAACTATGTACCGGGGGGCTTTGGGGAGAAAAAGGAAAAAGTAAAATCTTTAAAAAAAAAAAATTGTTATATAACCTGAAAATAAGATATTATAAGATATTATAACCAAGAAACCTTTCTTAAATTAGTAACTAAAACTTACGCAGTTAGAATTGATTCACCAACTTTATGGAAGAGTTAATAAACAGCCAATTTGAATCAAACAAAAAAGGGAAAGAAATGGTTACATGCATAGAGGTGACTTGTAATTATGCAAACTTTGTGTCTCATCTTACTGATCTAGATATTATACTGGTTGTCTCCTCTACCTTCAGAAAGTCAGAAATCATTCATGTTTTCTCAGTACTAATGGCATATCTTTGGTAACATTAGTTAATTTTAAAGTTATCATTGCTAATCATTGAAGTTTGTGAAAGTAGGGTTCTAAAATGTGGAATGAGATAAGTGATAGAAGTATATGTAAGAAAAATAAGAGAGAGAAGTTTTCATTGAAAAATATGTCACCTAGCATGGCAGCAGTTTCTTTAGGGATAAACATCCTGTCTAAAGGCCTATTTAGGGATAAAGAGAGATAAGGAAGAAAATGTTTTAGACATCTATTATGTATGAAACTTCACATGTATCTTTTAATTTTTACAATAAATTAAGAGATATGTTTCATTATATGCATGTAGAAGAGCAAAAGAAAAGTTGTACCTAAATATTTCCCGTGGAAGTGAAGGTGCTGAAATTCAAACACACACCCTTCTGCCTCTTTACACATCAGTCTCAAATATTTAATTCTAGGTCTACCCTAGACAAATGATTTAAACTATTGGGCTCATTAAATAGGCAATTAAAACTAATTACTTGCTAAACTGATTTTTCACCAAATCAATTGACTCTTTTGCAGAAAATCCTGCACTGACAATTATGTTTACTGTGATTTACATAATGTGTGCAGATTTCATGTGTTAAACTCTTGTTTACAAAATCCTGATTATAAATAACATATAATTAGGATATATTGTAATCATCTGAAGCAAAAGTTCTGAATAACAAATGATAATATGCATTTATGATTTTTGCAGAACAATAGAAATTGATAATGTAGCAGTAGAATTACACTGAACATGATCTCTCTCTTTGATTATGTCAAAAGCATTTCACGATATTGCAATGAGTCAAGTCTTCAGTGTGAATATCAATTATATGATGATGATAAAACGAGAAAATGATAACTAACAGACTCCTGTTAGTAAAATGAGAAACTAACAGAACTTTTTTCTTCTATATTCTCCAAAATAAGGTCTAGTTAGGCTCCAAGCTCTCCACAATATAGGCTCTTAAGCTATCTTTCTTTATTAGTGTGGCTTAGAATCATTAGCCTTGACCCTCTCTCTCTCTTCCAACTCCCTTTACAGGGTCAGATTCTTCTTATAAACAGAGGTAAGAGGAAAATTCTGATCATCTGGCATCCTGTGATTTCTACTCAAGACTTGCTCCTCAGCGGAGCTGCCCGTCTCCATGACTTCCAGCCATGCTAAAGAAGTGTTCTCTTTGTCCCACCTGGAACTCCTTCATGCTATGTGGTTTTTTCATGCATGTACCCGTAATGTGAAGGATATTCTGAACTTTAGGTCTCTATAATATCACTTTAGAAGACTGAATACTGTAAATAACTCCTTTTTAATTTGGAACTGTTGAAAATTAAATATAAGGGGAAATCACCAAAAAGAAAAAGCTTCCACATGGAGGCCTTTTGTGGAGATCCTTAGTTCCTGAGCTATCTCTAATGTCTTAAAATTGTGAGGCTATACTAAGCATATTTATGAGGATCTACAATAAGTTCCAAGAAAATCCTCACTGCCTTCATACTAGGAATATCTACCTTTTTCCCCTAAAATATATTTCTCTAAAATTATGTCTTCATTCAATCTGGAGGAATCTGCATAAATTTTTACCAGATTTATCAGAATTGGCCAAGGCCACCAACATCCTGAAGATCAGTTCCAGGGGCATTTAGGGCAGGTCACTTCTCCCAAATTTTCACTACTAAATGTTTCAAATGCAATTTACATAAATCTGCATCCTCTGAGGAAATATTTACAATCATAGGCACCAAGGGATTTGGTTACATATTTAGCAAATGGGTCTCAATTTCATCATTTTCTTTATGGGGAAATGGGAGGAGGTGGGTAGTATATTCTTTCCTATACGTTGCATTTTCTCACTTACAGAGTGAGGAATGCATTGTGGATTCAATTCTGTCAATCTGATGTTTTTCCAGTATTTCACCAAGTCCCTATATACAAATCGGTTTCCATTTTTTTTTTGTATAAATAAACCACTCTGCATGTTTTTGTGCATCCAAATGAAAGACTATCGTTGTTTGTAGACACTCTCCACATGATATAATTACAAAATGTTTCACCTGTTTATTTCTTCCTTTTTGCCTAGTTTATATTAAAATCTGTAGTAAGAGAATGTAGGATGTGATGCTTGTACACTCAAGAAAACTCACACAATGTCATTGATGACTTCAAAGTATAGAAATGATCATAGCAGTTGTCTAAAACTCTAAAATAATGTAGCAAAGCTAAACTGATTTACAGTGATAATATTTTCTACCTAGTTTACTCTGATATAAAATGTGTCATAGCATAACTTTATAAACATTGTGTTTCCAATTTTGAGTTCAAATAGGTTATGGAAACATTTAGAGTAATTTCAGTGGAAGCATCTGTTTAGAGATTCATTACACTGATATCAGCTATCCACATAGTGCAAAGAGTACAAATTAACAAACTGTCATAAATGTTTTATATTCAGTCTGTTGGAGAATGTAGGGGGAGATGTATGTGTTTGGCAAAAGTATTTTGTTTTTAAAACTGTTAGACAAAAGTGAGACAGGAAAACAAGTTTTTTAATTTATTATCTAGTAGTAAATTTCAGAGACAAAATAATCACAATATGTACGATACTAATAAATAAATTAATTCATCTCAATGAGCAATACAACTATAAATATCTAATAAATTTGGAAAGATGGAGAAGTAGTTATACACTCAAAATCAAAGGAGTCAGCAATGCATTTTTACTTTTTGACTTTTCCCTCCACATTTATATAGGAAAGGGTTCTGTCACACAATTTATCTTACCAATCAAATTTAATTTATTTTATATTGACAATATATGTGCTTGTCTCCCAGAAAATCCTAAGTTCCCTATGTTCATCTTATATATTTTCTGATCAATCCAGGCAGATATTTAGTTTAAAAAACGTTAAAACAAGTTCCCTGTGTTTACATCTTGTGATCCAATTTCTTTCAATGACTGTGTTGATTTTTGATCAATCGAAATGATATTTAGATTAGTAACTTTCTTTCCTTTTTTTTTCTTTAAAGATTGGCACCTGAGCTAACAACTGTTGCCAATCTTCTTCTTTTTTCTGCTTTTTCTCCCCAAATCCACCTAGTATCTAGTTGTGTATTTTAGTTGTGGGTCCTTCTAATTGTGGCATGTGGGATGCTGCCTCATCATGGCCTGACAAGTGACAAGTGGTGCCATGTCCGCACCCAGGATCTGAACCAGTGAAACCCTGGGCCTCTAAAGCGGAGCCTTCAAACTTAAACACTCAGCCACGGGGCTGGCCCCTGGATTAGTAATATGCCAGTTATTTGGAAAAAAATCCCTCCCTATATATCATTGCCAGGCATTTATATCTGTATAGAATTTTAAAAATCATTAGTTTATGTAATTACTGAGCTCTTTGCAATTACTTAGCATTTTATAAAAAATACAAACATACAAATTTGCATAGATGGTCTCACTTCTCAGTAGTATACATACATATGTATATATATTGTTTTGTTTTGTTTTGTTTTGGGTGAGGAAGATTGGCCCTGAGCTAACAGCTAACATCTGTTACCAATCTTCCTCTTTTTGCTTGGAGAAGAATGTCCCTGAGCCATCATCTATGTCAATCTCCCTCTATTTTGTATTTGGGATGCAGGCACAGCATGGTTTAACGAGTGGTGCATAGGTCTGCATGCAGGATCCAAACCTGCGACCCCCAGGTGGCCGAGGCAGAGTGTGTAAACTTAACCACTACACCACCAGGCCAGTCCCCTACCCGATAGTATTGATTCAGTTCAAAAATACTTTGACAGTTGACCTTCCTTAGTGCATTAAAAATTTTATTTTACCGACACACGTTTATTTTACTTG
This sequence comes from Equus caballus, assembly GCF_041296265.1. Taxonomy (NCBI): domain Eukaryota; kingdom Metazoa; phylum Chordata; class Mammalia; order Perissodactyla; family Equidae; genus Equus; species Equus caballus. Next base: position 70,024,832 of record NC_091701.1, on the reverse strand, counting down.
AATTTTTATAAGTGAGTCTGTGAATACAACATGATGCATTAATTTTTTATTTGTAAGACTGTCATTATTTTAATTTGTATTTTTATTTGATTTGATTTATCCAAACAATTTGACTTGCATCTTAGAAAACCAAGTACAAATGTTGCCACATCTGACCTCCTCATATCCTTCTCTTTTATATTTGTTACTCTTCTATAACTTCCAGCTTTCTACTTCTAACAGATATTTCTCATCATCTTTCAAAAATGGTCTAAAATATCCAATCTTAAAAGACACTTCCAAAATATGGCTCATATATTCTCTATACTTTCCATCACGATAGGCACTACCTTTGCTGAAGCCATCACTAACTCCCCCAAATTTAATTCGTCTTCTCAGTAATTTAAATTATTGTTTTTAGTCTTTCTACTACTCCTCTCCTTTATTTATTTCACACAGGAATAATAAGATCTTTAAAAAATTCAAAGTGGGACAACAGTCCAAGGCTTGAGCTTACTATTACTAATGCACATTCCTTTGGTCACTATCCCCCAGTATCCATCATCAAATGGTTGGACAATGAAGAAAACTCTCCAATTCCAAGGATGAATATATTGAAAAGAAAAAACATGTTAAATATGAAAAATGAAATAAGAAAAATGTTTTTAAATGTGAGAAACAAAAGGTATAATACCACAATTAAAATGCAGTATTCAATGTGAAACTTTTGATGAAGATAGTTTTTTGAAATAAGAAAATACAGATGGAAAAACTTGAAAGAATTATATAAAGTCTAAAGCCGTTGGCTTGCCTATCTCTCATAGAAAAATAGTGTGGAACATAAAAGTTAAAAATAATTAGTGAGAAAAGAAAAATACAGAAAATAGGAAAAAAAGATTCAATACATTAATAACCAGTGTCCTAAACAAGAGAAAACACAAATGGAAATCTTTTAAAAATGTAGTTTAATAAAACTACATTAATATTAAGAAGAACGCGAGTCTAGAGTTTGAAAGGAAAGAATTCATAAGAGAAAAAAACTGATGATGAGCCAATAATACTAACAGGAGCCAAAATAAGGCAGTTCAAAGGTCAATAATTAGACAGGTTTCTAGACCCTCTATCCAACCCTCTCCCTCCAAAAGGTTACCCATAAGGAGTAGAGTAATTGAATTGGTTTAAACCTTCTACAAAGCAACATTTAACATATGGGTATTTTGGAGTCTACAAACGTAGGGGAAAAACTGGGCTCCAAATGTAGTTAAAGCATCTAAACCATCATTCATGTATAAAAAGAGACACATATTTTCAAATGTGAAGAAAATCACAGAGAACATAGTTCCCACAGTCCTGACATTAAAAAAACAATAATAATATAGGATCAAGTTCACCAACCAAGAAGCGAAAGGAAAAAGCATGATTAAATGCTAGTTTTTTAATTCATTTAAATCTAGAACTAATGTTCCAACCCATAGATATTATAAACTTTTGTAACATAATAAATAGAAAATAAAAATATAATTAACAAGAAGAGGGAGGAGGAGATAGTAAAAGAGTGAGAAGGAAGCATTTAGATTACCTCACCTATCAAAGACGGAATAGACTGACACCATGCGAAAGTAATAAAGAAATTGTTAGATTACTAAAAGTGAGATAAACATTAGATATAGGAATAATAATATGAAAACCAAAATTCAAATTTACTTTTTAGAGGAAAGACTTAAAAGAGAATGAGTTCAAATTAAAAAGATTAAAATATTTTGGAGGGCCAGCCCCACTCTCCTAGTGGTTAATTCAGCACACTCCACTTTGGCAGCCCGGGTTCAGTTCCCAGGCACAGACCTACACCACTCATCTGTCAGAGGCCATGCTGTGGTGGCAGCTCACATACAAAACGAGGAAGATTGGCAGTGGATATTAGCTCAGGGCAAATCTTCCACAGCAAAACAAACAAACAAACAATATTTTGGAATGGAGAGTTTAATAGATGGCTATATAAAACTATCCCCACATCCCTGGTGAACTGAAAAGTTGTGTGCATGCATGGAGAAGACCTGAAGGGGCCTGGCATAGAGTAAAAGCTGTCTTGTGAAGTGCCTGAACGTTGAGTGTACTACAAAACCCACACTTTGGTTCTTCCAATGGCACGTTACAAAAAAGAAAAGTCAAGTTACAGACTAGAACAGCATATTTGCAAATCATATATCTGATAAAGTACATATATCCACCATATACAAAATCTCATCATAAAAACTCATAACTCAATCATAAGAGGAAAAAACAACTTAAATAAGCAATGGGCAAAATATTTGAATCGACATTTTTCTAGTGAAGATGGACAAATATGTACTAAGCACATGCAAAACGTTCTACATCTTTAGTTACTAGGGAAATGTAAATTAAACCACCCTGAAATACCACTGATATCCACTAGAATGGTAATAATCTAAAATGCTGACAATACCAAGTATTGTCAACAATTTAGAGAAACCAAACTTTCACACATTATTGTTGGGGATATAAAAATAGTAAAACCAATTTGGAAAAGAATTTCTTAAAAAGTTAAACATGTACTTACCATAAGATCCAGTAATTCTCCCTTAGATTTAGCTATCTACCAAAGAGAAGTGAAAACCTGTGTCCACACAGGACTTGTAAGTGTAAGTTAATGTCAGCATTATTCATAATATCCAAAACTTGGAAACAATCCAAACTCCTCTTGACTCCCATTGATGCCAAACACAAAGTGGTAGATCCACATAATGGTATGCTACTCAGCAATAAAAAAGAAAAGTAAACCTACTAACAGTCTCCAAAATGGATAAATCTCAAAACCATTATCCTAGATAAAAGAAGCCAGATCCAAAAGACTACATATTTTTTGATTCCATATACAGGGGTTTCTAGAAAAAGCAAATCTATAGAGATTTGTAGTTGTCTAGGTCAAGGGATGGGAATGGAGATTGATGGCAAATGAGCACAAGAAACATTTTCAGGGATGACTTAAAAGTTCTAGAATTAGAATGTATCTATGGCTGCAAAATTACAAGTTTATTAAGAATTAGAGAACTGTACACTTACAATGAGTGATGTTTTATGTACAAATTAATTATACCTCAAAAAAGCTATTATAAATATAATTGGGGGTAGATCAAATTGTAGTTTAACTAGCTGTACCTTAAAAACACTCTGAAATGTAAAACCAATTTTACTATCAAATCATGACCTTCTCAAATATAGATGTTTTCTGCAATCCTTGTTATCCTGGAGCTCAGTTCAATAGCTGCTACACTGCAGACCATAATGAAAATGTATTTAAATTGTTGAAGGGAAATTAATCAGCTCATGAAGGGAAAGCATGTTTGGAGGTAACACTTGTCCTTTGTGTGTTTATAGAAAATAAATAATATAGGCAGGAACAATAACTTGAAATGTCAGGAAGAGTAGCATCCAGATAATGGAAGAGTAATATGTAAATTTGCTGATTAAAGATGTGTGCACTCTTTAGCATATGCTGTGACAGTTATCAATTAATATAATATTTTTTAAAGAAATTATAATTTTATAAAAGAAATGTAAAAATATTCCATACTCATGGATTGGAAGAATTAACACTGTTAAAATGGTCATACCTCCTAAAGCAATCTACAGATTTAATGCAATCTCTCTCAAAGTCCCAATGACATTTTTCATGGAAGCAGAACATAGAATCCTAAAATTTATGGAACAATAAAAGACCCCAAATAGCCAAAGGAATCCTGAGAAAAAAGAATAAAGCTGCAGGTATCACACGCCCTGATTTCAAAATATACTACAAAGCTATAGTAATCAAAACAGCATGGTACTGGCACAAAAACAGGCACACAGGTCAATGGAACAGAATCAAGAGCCCAGAAATAAACCCACACATTTATGGACAGCTAATATTCGACAAGGGAGCCAAGAGCATACAATGGAGAAAGGAAGGTCTCTTCAATAAAATGTGTTGGGGAAACCAGACAGCCAGTTTGCATGAGAAAACAAGCAAAAGAATGAAAGTAGACAGTTATCTTACACAATACACAAAAATTAACTCAAAATGGATTAAAGACTTGAATGTAAGACCTGAAACCATAAAATTTCTAGAAGAAAACACAGACAGTACTCTCATTGACATCAGTCATAGCGGTATCTTCTTGAATATCATGTCTCCCAAAGCAAAGGAAACAAAAAAAATAAACCAATGGGACTACATCAAACTAAAAAGCTTCTGCACAGCAAAGGAAACCATCAACAAAATGAAAAGACAACCTAACAATTGGGAGAAAATATTTGCAAATCATATACCTGCTAAGGGGTTAATATACAAAATATACAAATAACTCATACAACTCAAAAACAAAAAAACAAACAACTCAATTAAGAAATGAGCAAAGGATCAGAACACACATTTTTCCAAAGAAGACATACAGATGTCCAACAAGCACATAAAAAGATGTTCAGCATCACTAATTATTAGGGAAATGTAAATAAAAACTACAATGAAATATCACCTCACACCCATCAGAATAGATATTTTTTTGAGGAAGATTAGCCGTGAACTAACATCCACTGCCAATACTCCTCATTTTTTCACTGAGGAAGATTGGCCCTGAGCTAACATCTGTGCCCATCTTCCTCTACTTTATGTGTGGGATACCTGTCACAGCATGTCTTTATAAGTGGTATGTATGTCTGCACCTGGGATCCAAACTGGCGAACCCTCGGCCACTGAAATGGAACAGGAACATGCAAACTTAACTGCTGCGCCACCAGGCCAGCCCCTAGAACAGATGTTATTGAAAAGACAAGAAATAACAAGTGTTGGAGAGGATATGGAGAAAAGAGAAACTTCATACACTGCTGGTGGAAATTCAAACTGATATGGACATCATGGAGATTCCTCAAAAAATTAGGAATAGAACTACCATATGATCCAGCTATTCCACTTCTGAGTATTTACCCAACTAACTCAAAAGGATATTTGCACCCCTATGTTCATTGCAGCATCATTTACAGTAGCCAAGACTTGGAAACAACCTAAGTACCCATTGACGTATGACTATAAAGGAAATTCCACACAATGGAATACTGCTTGGCCATAAAAAAGGTGAAATCTTGCCATTTGTGACAATGTGGATGAACCTTGAGGGTATTATGATAAGCAAAGTAAGTCAGATACTGTATTAGTTCACTCATATATGGAAGATAAACGACAACAACAAACATATGCACAGATATCGAGATTAGATTGGTGATTACCAGACCGGGAGCGAGGAGGAGGGTAGGCAAAGGAGTAAAAGGGCACTCGATTGTGGCAATGGATGGTAATTAGTCTTTGGCTGGTGAGCGTGATGTAGTCCACACCTAAATTGAAATATAATGACGCATACCTGAAATTTATATAATGTTATAAACCAACGTTACCTAAATAAAAATAAGTATATTTAGAAAAATTCCTGTAATTTTTCTGTGAAATATAGCACGTTGTATTTTAATGAATTTGGATAAATGATTCTAAGTAGCCAATAAGACATTCGTTTAAGTAAACTATGAATTGTTCATAAAAATAACGTAGCCATGCTCTTCATTCATGAATAGGTTAACTTGCTCCAGACATGTTCCAGCTTTTACATTTGGCCATAGACACAAACTGAGCCCACGCACATATATCTGTGAAGATTTTTCCTTCTGAAATTTATTAAAATATACTGAAAATGACATTTATAGTAAAAATATATATTTTACATGTTACTTTATACATGTTATGTCAATTATATATTAGATTTAATTATATACTTATTTAACACATATATAAGATATTTAATATTATGTATTATAATATAAATATATTTTTAAAACTATAAAAGATATTTAATATTATGTATTATAATATAAATATATTTTTAAAACTATAATTTCAAAGCCAGAGTTGTCTCATAATGTAAAATATATTGTTATTAATGTTAATTAAAAAACATAAATAAAATTTAAATTTTTAACCAAATATGTTACTCAAAATGGTATTTAACTATTTTCCTTGCAATGCCAATGCACTTAATAGCCTTGAATGAAATATCAGTGAGATCAGAGATTATGTCCGTTTTATTTTAAATGGTGCCTGGCACCACATAAGCTCTTAATAAATATTTTTAAGTGAATGAATAAATAGTTTCATGTGCACTTTATAGAGTTAACCTATCTGCGTAATATAAGTGCTCAGCTTAAATGCTGCACACCTTTCTGATCAATCAATCTAGCAGCAAACGATTATTTGTGTGATGCCTACTGTATGTTTTGTAAATACTTACTGTTTATATGGAGGAGGGGGGAGGTTACCTCGCTACTCTATAAATTAGTGTAGTTAGCGTCTGTATCACATGATCTTGTGAATGTGTGTAATTCCATATAAGCATTACGAATGAGACACATTTGATAAAATGAAATAATGTATTGAAGTTGTATAGTTACAAGTCTGCAGTTTATTTTTATCTATTCTTCACTTAAAATGTTGGACTCAGTAATAGCTTTTTAAACTCAGCTACTTTCATCAAGCTTATGTTGTAACTTAGGTGTATCTGGTCTGTTCAGTAAATTCAACCTGCATTTTTATAGTCATGAAGGTCAATATTTATATGATTTACATTATTCAAAAATTCTTTCTTCTCTGTGTTACACAGAGTATGCTTTCTCGCGTGGGAGCTGACTGTTTTGATATTTTACTTTATTAAATCCACTGTCAAAAATAGAAAAGAGGAGATTGTATTAAGGAATAAAATCAGAAAATCTTGTCACTTTTTCTCACAAGCAGTTTTCACTAGATATTCTTAGTGATACACTCTACGTTAGCTGACGGTTAGTAGTTCAAATCCCTGAGAACATCAATGATGATTTTCTTTCACTGAATTACTACTCGTGCAGGTGGTAGTGGAGGTAATTTTACAAAATCCTGCCACACATATAGAGAATTGTTACTGCTACTACCTTCTTTGCATATGCTTTGCATTTTTTTTTTTACCATGTCAGAAAACTTTAAATACTAATATGTAATAAAAACCATAGAAATGGCCAACATTGTTACATATTTATATGTAAGAATAGTGAAGATATACTTTTTTAATAATTAAAATTAATGTCATAGAGAATTAGAAATCTTCTTGAGTAACATTTTGCATTCTATGCAATAAATGAGAAAATGCTAATCATGAGACACATATCTGTTGTCTAATATAAATATTAAAACTGTCTATAAATACACTGCTTTATTTTATTAATATTATACCTTGTTTTTTGTTTTGGCACAATAATTTTATTATACATTGAATTATGTATTGTTCCTTTCATTAACACTTGTAAAATTCCTCAAAATATTATATTCCCAAATTAGGCATTTATTAATAATCCTTAACAATGATCAATAAATATTAAATTATGCTCATAGAAAGTAGTTCAAGATAGTAGGGATCTAGCCTAGTTCATTTGAAATCAAAGGACATATATTATCAATATCACTTACATGTCATCAACAAACCAAATATTTTGAGAAATTTCTGTAGGATAAAATGATAACTCCCGGGCTGGCCAGGTGGCATAGTGATTAAGTCCTCATGCTCCACTTTGGTGACCCTGGGTTTGTGGGTTCAGACCCCGGGCTGGACCTACACACCACTCATCAAGCCATGCTGTGGCAGCATCCTACATAGAAACTAGAGGAAGATTGGAACAGATGTTAGCTCAGGGCCAATCTTCCTCACCAAAAAAAAAAAAAAAAAAAAAAAGAGCTCTATTCGATTGATGAATAAAACAGTAGCGGATAGTGGAGAAAACTATTCCCTAAGTGGTATAAAATTTTATCTGATGATAGATTTAATCTGCAATGTTCATAGATCAGATTATAGATTCAAGTTTTGTTAGGTGCCACTGGTAAGATCTGGGCCCTTTGAAAAAATCCTACGCTGTAACCTAAAGTGCTCCTGACAGCAGGCAGAAATGGTGATTTATCACTGCTGGACTAAGGCAGTATGTGTGGGTTTTATGGCCAAAAAATTAGTGTAGGGCAGGTAATAAATTGCAACTTTCAGAAGTGTAGTTGTTCCAAAATCCCACAACAAGATACTGAATCATAATAGCTAACCCAACAGCATATTCAAAACTTTTGGCTAGATCACCAAATGTCTGAGAATTCTGCTACTGAAGGTCAGTGCAAAACCAAGAATCAACAATGTTCCAAGACAGGTAAGAAATACCACAAACAGGGGAACTTATAGTTTCACTGATATAGTTAATAGGCCAATTTTAAAAGGCCATTAAATATGTCTGCTCTGTTTAGTGCAATAGTATTTGGAATTGTAACAAGAAGAGAAAATACATCAAGGTCAGGTCCTAAGTTGCAGAAGAGCAAACCGAAACTCTTACCCAGGAAATTCTTCCAAAATATTCCAAAAGAGTATAAAGACACAACAAGCATAAAATAAAATATAAAGACATAAAATATAGAGCTAAATGTCTCAATATCTAATTGTAGTACTAGGGGAGAAAACAGACAAACAGATGAGAGAAATACCTGAAGAAATAATGTCAGAAATAAAGTCCTCAAAGCTTAAGAATACACTGAGAATTAAGAGGATTAATTACAACAAAAATTAAACAAACTGAAAACGAAATTAAAAAAAGAAGGGAAAAACAAGAAAGGCAATATTACGGTGAAATCTCTGCACACACAGTTTGATGAAAACATTCCAAAGGAACCACAGATAAAATAATAGTCTATAAAGGAGTAAAAACCAGACTGACAGTATATTTCTCATTAGCTACTTTGATATCAGGAAGAGAATAGCTCAACATCTCCAGTTACTGAGACGAAATAAATTCAAAATAAAATACAATGTCAAAATAATAAATAGCATTTATGAAGACATTTATGAGCTTCTGTGGAAAAGTAGAGCATACTCAGTTACTTTTTGAAAGCACAACTAAAGAATACATTTTAATTAAAATGAAAAATTAATTTAGAAAGTCATGTCTGTTTATAGACAAAATAGAGTAAGAGGTCCTGGATTTATCCTCCTACCTGGAAGAACAACGACAAGCCCCAAATGTGACCCAGCAAATTTAGAGACACCTCACATTGGCCACAAAGGATGATAATCATTGTAAGACGGGAAAACAACTGAAGGAGCCCTGTACTTTCACCAGCTCCTTGTCTCGAGGCAGGAGGTTCCAGCCCATGTTGCAGGTAGGGGAGGACCATAGTAGAGAAAGCATCTTTGATGATGACATGGAGCTGAGTGTTTGTGAGTACCCCAGGCATCGAGAGTTCACAGGACGAAATAACAGACAGGAGAGCATCACAGTGTCTTCTTCCTGTGTGTAAAATGTTAAGTAGAGACTTGGAATACATAAACAAACAAACAAAAAAGACACGAAAGCAAACTTGTAGAAGTGAGGACTACAAATTCAGAGATGAAAAAAATACACTGTATGATATTAATGGCAGATAAGATATTGCAGAATAAAGAATGTTTTCTTGAAGATAAAGGAATAGAAAATACTCAAATGAAATACAGAGGAAAAATAATAATAACGTAAGAAATAAAAGTGTATCAGTGAGTCGTGTGAAGATTTTAAATGATCTAATATATACACATAATTACTCTTCAAAGGAGAGGAGAGAGAAGAAGAGAAAAAAATATTAAAGAAATAATGGTCAAAAAGTTTCCAACTTTGAAAAATATAAATTCATAGTTCCACGTCATGTGTTATCAGGGAAATGAAGTTAAAACAACAAGGAGATATTACTATATACCTATTAGAATGGCTCAAATCTGGAACACTTACAACAGCAAGTGCTGGTGAGGACGTGGAGCAACAGGAACGCTCATTCACTGCTGAGAGGAATGTAAAATGGTACAGGCACTTTGGAAGACAGTTTGGTAGTGTCTTACAAAGTTAAACATACTATTACGTGTGATCCAGCAATTGTGCTCCTTGGTATTTACCCAAAGAAGTTGAAAATTTGAGTCCACATAAAAACCTGCACATGTATGTTGTACAGCAGCTTTATTCATAATTGCTAAAACCTGGAAGCAACCAAGATGTCATTCAGTAGATGAATGGATAAATAATCTGTTACATCCAGACAATGGAATATTATTCAGTGCTAAAAAGAAATGAGATATGTAGCAAGTTATGAAAAGACCTGGAGGAATCTTACATGCATATTACTAAGTGTAAATATCCAATCCGAAAAGGCTACATACTGTATGATTCAGCTATATGACATTCTGGAAAAGGCAAAACTATGGAAACAGTAAAAATGTAGTGGCTTCCAGGGGTTAGTAGTGAGGAAGGGATGAATAAATGGAGAACGGAAGATTCTTAGTGCAGTCAAACTACTTTCTTACATACTATAATGTACCATACTATAATGATGGATAAATGTCATTATACATGTGACAAACTCGTAGAATGTACAACACCAAGAGTGAACCCTAACATAAACCACGGACTCTGCATAATAATATGTCAATATAGGTTCACCAATTGTGACAAACGTACCTCCATAGTGGGGGATGCTGATAATGGGGGAGGTTATGCATATGTGGAGTCAGAGGACATGTGGAAAATCCCTGAACATTCTGCTCATTTTTTGTGAACCTAAAACTGCTGTAAAAATGAAGCCTATTAAAAACAAAAACAAAGACAAAATCTTCCATTGACATCATATTTAGTGGTGAAAACATGAATTCTCTCATAAAACAAGAAACAAGACAAGAACATCTGCTCTCACTACTTTTATTCAACATTGTCTTGGAATTCTAACTAATATAATAACGGGGAAAAAAGCCATTAAAAATGGTCTTTATTCATAGATAACAGGTTCTTTTATGTAGAAAATCTAATGGAATCTACCAAAAAGGTACTAGAACTAATAAATAGTTTTAGCAGGGTTTCACAATAGAAAATCAATATACGGAAATGTACTGTATTTCAATATATTAAAAACCAATAATTGGAAAGTGAAATGTTTAAAAATACCATCAATATCATCATTTACAATAGCACCAAAAATTAGCTACTGAGCAATAAATCTGATAAATAATGTGAAGGACTTCTGTCCTGAAAACTACAAAACATTGCTGGGAGGAGTTAAATAATACCTAAATAAATGGGTAGTTTTTCTCTTCCTGGTTTGGAAAACTAAAAACTGTTCTGATGTCAACTCTTCCCAAATTGACTTTTAAATTCAACATCTTCCAATCAGATTTTTTTCTAGAAACTGAAAAACTAATTTTAAAATTCATATGGAAATTCAAAGAACCTAGACTAGCCAAAACAATATTCAAAAAGATGAACAAATTTAGAGGACTTGTATATCCTCCCTTCAAGATTAAGTATAAAGCTACTGCAATCAAAATAATCTGAGTCAAACTAGGTAAATATGTCAATTGAACAGAAGAGAATCCAGAAAGAGAAGACATACATAGTCAATTGTTTTTCAACAAAGGTGTAAGGTCAATTCAGCGGAGAAAATATACTCTTTTCAATACAGTCATGCACTGCATAACCACGTTTCGGTCAAGACTGCCTGCACTCACGCTGGTAGTCGCATAAGATTAGTACCATATGGTTTAGGTATGTAGTAAGCTATACCATCTAGTTTTGTGTAGGTATACTCTACAACATTTGCATAACAATGAAATTGCCTAATGACACATTTCTCAGACCTCATCCCTGTCGTTAAGCGACGCATGACTGTAAGTGGTTCTGGAACAATTCAATATCTACACACAAAAAATTTAACGTCAATCCGTAACTCACACTATATTGAAAAATTACAATGTTCGTTGACTTAGATTAAAATTTAAAAATATAAAACTTCTAGAATAAAACATGAGGGAAGTTATTTTTGACCTTGGGTTAGAAAAAGACGTCTTAGGTATAAACTTAAACCATGGTATCAAAAAGAAAATTATGAATTGACTTTTTAAATCCTTTATAAAAATATATGCTTTTTGTAAGACAGAATGAAGTGAATGAAAAGAGAAGCCAGCAACTGAAATAAAATATTTGCAATTCACATTTCTCACAAAGGACTAGTATTCAAAATATATAAAGAACTCTCAAAAGTCAACGAAGATAGACATAAAAAGAAAACCTAGTAAGCATAGGTAAAATTTTAAGCACCTTACTAAAGCAGATGTATGCAAGGCAATTAAGCACATAAAAAGATGTTTAACTTTATTGGTAATTATAGATTTACACCTTAAAACCACTTTGTGAAACACATCTATGAAAACGTCTCAGATTCAAAAGACTGGCAACACCAAGTGTTGGCCAGAATGTTGAAGAACTTGAACTTTCATACACTGCTAGTGGAAATGTAACATGACACAAAAACTTTGGAAAACGGTTTGGCAGTTTATTCATAATTTAAACCTATGATCCAGTTATTCCATTCACAGAGAAAGGAAAACAAATGCCCCCACAAAATATTGTACCTGCGTATGCGGCATGACTTAATTTGTAATAGCCCAAAACTTGAAAGAACCCAAATATCCATCAACAGGTAAATGAGTATACAAATTCTGGTAAAATTGCAATAAAAAATGAACTGTTAATATATGCAACAACATGGGTGCATTTCAGAACAATTATGCTTATTGAAAGCATTCCAAAACACTAGAGAAAACAAATGTGGTTGAATATAGACAGTTTTTTACATACTTCTGAGTTATTTGAGGCTATAAAAATACACCATTTTCATAATTCAGTCTAATCTACAATGATATATCTAGGAGAAAGAATTTAGATGAATATTTTCACTCTTGTTTTTTAGAGGCAGTGATTTGTGGCTCAATATTTCTATCTATTACTGTATTCTGGCTAGAAGTCTTCTTTGTCATGCTTTCCTTATATTAAGAACATAAGGCTACATAAAAATTCTTTACCATATTTGTAATCTTCTCCAAATGGATTCCTTCATTTTAGGCTCCATGAGATCAGCTTGTTAAGCCCATGTTATGATGAAGGTAATACTGAGTTACTTATCTCTTTTTCCCTATCTATGGAGCAGAATTCAGTAATTGATTTTGTGATGCTGGTTCACAAATGAATTTGAATCATTACACTGAGTGCCATAATTAAGGAAACAATAGATGTAAGTGGAATTTTGCAATTTAATGGGTAGTGTTCAAAGTTGGGCTGATATCTCTTGCTTACTGTTTTACTTGTTAATAGTACAATAAAGATTTTTTGGTGACAGCAAGGTGACTCTCAATTGAATTGTGAAAAAACCAGAGAAGTCGTTGCAATAGAGAAAAAGAGAGAGGCTTTATAAGATTCTGGAAGAGCTTATATCTTTGAAAAGACTTGAAATTTTGAAGCTAGTGGATATAAAAATATCTGTAAAATATCTAAGTTTACTTTCCGCTATTCTAGTCTCTGTATCTCTGTTTTATGTAGGTCTTGATTACTAAATTTGGTAGTGGTGTCTTGCTATGTGTAATAAAGTACGTTTTATCCATATATAGTCTATGATTCAGTATGGTTAGACTTTATACTAGTACTCTTATTAGACTTTGTCTGTCAAGGATTTTAAGTGTCCAATTCTCTGTACTCAAATTCTTTCAAGCTGAGATAGCTGGATGGTTTTCTTTTCTATCCAAAACGCTATACAGGGATACCACGAACAGAGGGTCAGTATTATCAGGCTCTTGTCTGCAGAAAGAGTTTTTACCTACAAATCCATTTACAAATATTTAAAGACAAGAGACGTGAGTAAGCATTTTTTATAAGCCAAAGATACTGTCTTCAACATGCTTATAATGTATTAGAAAATAACTATGGTACAATGAAGGGCTTAAGCATTATATAAAAATAGATGAAATTTACAGGGAGCAAAATTAATGAAAATTATGTATGAATTATCTTCATTTAAATTAATTTTCCTTGTTGAGATTTTATTTCTAAGTGGGGATCTTCTTTTAAGCAAATAAATATGCGTATCATACAGTACTTCAGAATTCACCCACATATATATGTATTTCAATTTGTTTTAAAGAGCGTCATAAAAAATTGTACTTTATATATTTCTGTTACATTTAATTCAAAATTGGAATACCAAAACCTGATGGTTCAACAGAAACAATAACGTTTTCCTTCTAAGAATGAGAAATAGAAAAGAAGATAGTATTATTGCTTAAAATAAAAGCTTTGCATTATTTTCAAATCATGCCATATTGAATTGCCTATACATATTCATATGTTGTGTATATATATTCACATATATATATTTACGATTTGAATAATTACAGCAGAGAAATTCTATATCTTCACGAGACCATTCCATGCGTCAACAGAGCACAAGGTTAAGACTACATTTTCTAGTCTTTCTCTTACGTCCAAATGACTAGGTCTAGTGAATGAAAGGTTTTAAAGCGATGTAACACACTTCCTGAACTTTCCCTCAAAAATCTCCCATGTGCGATTTTTATTCTCTCTCCTTTTGCAGAGACTTTATTGACCACCAGTAAAGTAAGTAATCAGCGCTATAAAGAAGGTGCTCCCATCTCTGAATCACTTCTTGCCAAAAACCTGCCTACAAGAGTATATCCATAGTGGATTTTGCATGAAGAAGAGGTAAATTGTTTTAGTGTTAATATGCTGGGATTTTCTTTTGGCTTATTACAGCAGGAAGCATTTTTACTCTGATTAGTACAGCATTTATCCTAATAATTGTCTAGGTATCTTGAAGCAAATAAAAACTTTGCCTCTCCCCAGAAGGCTGCAAAAGGATAGCTGCCTACAGAAATATTTTGATTTTGAAAATCATTTTTACGTAGCCTTTTTAAATGATAATAAAAGAAGCAAAAAAGAAAGATTAAGCTCTATGCCCTGGGAGCGTATAAGCTGTTTTCATATTCTACTTGAAGGAGGGTTAAGAAAAGTTTAAAAAGCTATGGCAGACTTTGTAATATTAAAATATTATTATACCAGAAGAGAAAATAAAGCAAGGAAGTGTACCTACAAAGTGCATTAAACTCATGAGCTGAGCGATTTTATAAAAATTTATTTGCTCTTCATTGAGATATTGACTGCCTTGAGGAAAACTGTGGCTAACAAGTTATGAGTTATTGTATCTACCTAATTGAAGAATTGAAAACAGGCATGGACCAATTAAAAAAAAGAAAATGTGTTAATTTTCATAGTCTGCTTTTGTGCATTGAGTGATGAAATATTTTAAAAATTCAAATGTATTTATTTTGACAGTGTTCCAAATAAGTGTCTAGATGATAAATCATGTGAAATTAGAGTATTTCTGACTCTTAAAACAATTTATAACTCAACTATCTTTCAGCTTTAGAAGCCAGTTTCTCTGTTTTTCCCCTTGTCATGGATTTTAATGTTGATTTTAAATTGATTTAACCTATACTAAAAAATGTTTTCAAAGAGGTAAGCAAAAAGAAATGGGCATGTTCTGGAAACTTTCTAGACTGTGTTTTGGTCTGAACTAATTTTTAGAGGATAATTAATAATCAGAGGGGAAAATAGAATAAACAAATATATATGTGCTGCTTGCAAGTATTAAATGCATTTTTAAAATAAAATTGGTAATGTCAAATAATTCTAATATTAGCAAAAACTGAATTTTTTAACTAATTACTTTATGGTGATTGTAGAATACAAATGAGATAATATTACAAGCTAAAGTGTTAATAAACTATTTTAAAAAACCCAACACACTAGCATCTGCACGTTCCAAACTAGAAAACATAGGCCTGTGATTTGAATGATTCTTTTTAAGTGTAAAGTCAAGTATTCATTATTTTTAATTATGGACAAAAACCTATTATTTCATTCTGGAAAAAGAAAGGTTGATCATCAAACCTGTTATGAAAAAGATAATAGGGGTATCATGCAATTCTCATTTACTCTGGACATCAGAAAATATTTAATGTGCCTCCATCCAACTAGGAATAATCTGTTTACGGTTCCCAAGGTAGAACTTTTCATAAAGAGGCAAACATGGTTACATTTCAGGAGGGATGTCAGTCATCAAATGCTTCTATTGTCTGTGCTTAGGACAATACACAGAGAAACCCAAATTGTAGTACCATTAGTAAGGCTGGTCTTTGCTAGTCCTTATCACTGGAGCCACAGATTCTCAATTTATTCTTGACTCAACTGATAGGTAATAATAATTTTTTTTAAAGATAATAAAGAGAAAGTGGTTTTAGTTTTCCTTTCTATCACTTCCTACTCCTGAACCTCTTTTGGAGCATCCACAGTAAAGAACTGATACTTAAGTTTTAAAAGTTGAAGGCCAGATAGTTGAGGTAGAAAGGAACAATTACTCAAATATCTTCATTCATAATATAATATTATAATTTATATTTTTCAGAGCATAAAATCACAATGTCGTAGGAGGGAACAAAGTAATCATCTTTAAAAAGGAAAATCATGTATTAGACAGTATAAAAATCTTTTTTAGTCATATAAAATTCACAATGTTCTGTGTGTGCACAAATGTAAATATTATGTATTTTTCATATAGACCATGAATTCCAAATTGTTAAAGAAAAAAATATTCAATGACGCTTCCTAAAGATGGCAAGGAAGACTTTATTCAGGACCGCTGTGCTGGGCATAGGGCTCACTGCAAAGGGATTTTACAGTGGGGGAGAGACATTGGGCTCAACTCTGAAAACAGCACATGCACGTGGGGACTCATATCCAAGGAGCAGGGTGGGGCTCAGTGGACGAAAATTACTAACAGGAAACACCAGGAGTAAGGGGGGGGGGGGGGGGGATCTGGCCAAACCGACCGAACAGGATTCTTACTGAAGAAATGCCGGGGCAATCAGACATCACCTGGGGGAGGGTGGTGGGTGAGGATCAACTAGCGAGGGGGCTCTGATATTCACGGCTGAGGGCCCTGGTTAAATTGACTTAGCAAGTTTCTTGTTTAAACTGGATTTCATGAGGAAGCGCACAGATGGACCTAGGAGAAGGTTCAGGAGTCTGACTAAAGTTGGGTCAAGAAAACAATCTTTGTCAAAATGAAGGGTCGTGGTTTAGTTTGAAGTTTAACTTTTTGATCTTTGACCTGTTGAATTGGTGAGGCATTTATATCAAATATAATTCTAAAAGTAGTTACGAGGGTTTTGCAATTAGACGCAAAGATATATTAAACATCACTACACAGATAAATTAATATTTGCTAATGAATGAACTAAAACAGTAATAGGAAAAAAATATTGACAAAAATGAAAAGAAAGACAAATCTAGAATTGGTAGATTCAAAGTGTAGTCAGAGAGGATTAGGGGATGGTTTTGATATTTGGGAGAACTCATTTATATTCTGTGGTGGTTGGCATGTGTGTGGAAAATAAAAATCATATTTCAATGGTAAATGGAAATTAGACAGAAATACTAAGCAAAAATGAAAAATCTATAGTAAAGTGAAGAAGAAAATCAGTTCCTGGAGAATAAAGAGAAAAGCAATACACTTTTAGGATAAATTTAGGAGGCAGATGAGAAAAGAAAATGAAGATGGAAAAAGTCTATTACTGTTAGAGTGCTTTCAGTAAAGGAAGGAAATGGGAACATGAGCACAGAGTTTGAAACCCATGTTAGGAATGGTGGTTTATAATATCAAATCTACTGAGTAAAATTGAAAATGAAGAAACCTGTGAATTATTATTTTTTTGTGTTAGATTTCCAAAACTAAAACTATTTCTAAGTATAAAATCTTCTAACTCTCTAATAAAAGCTGGCATATTCTAAAAAATTATATCACATAAATATTGCAAAATTCATCTAGAGGGCTATCTGATGGCAAGCACCTAACAATTAAGATAGTCAAATGGTAACAACCAAAATTTCACTTGAATTACATTGACACAGAGAAGTACTAATCATGTAAGTTTCCCAGAAAGAAAGGTAGATATATGTTGAGACAGGGGTATTAGAATTGTATATTTTTGGGATACATGTTCAGGAAAGTGAAATAAATGCACTGAAGAATTTGTAATTTGTTATTAAAAGTGCTTGGATTTGCTATCTAACACAAGATATAGGGGTGCTTGCTTGAACACGCCAAATAAATTATTTTTATCTTTTATGCCACCACATTCTAACTTTCCACAATATTTCCGAAGCCCCATTTCTTCGGCTTCAACACTGCATAGCCATACGTTTCCATGATGTATAGAAGTCGTTACCATTTCTAGAACATTGCTTGTACTACCAAGAGAATAATTTGATTTTAAAAATAAGCAATCCCTTTTCAAAAGCAATGAACTTTTCTTAAGTTTAAAAGACCTTTTAAACAGCTAGAATTTGAGTAACTGTTTATTTAAACAAAAAAAATAAAACCCTTGAATGACAAAAACACTTCATTAAGTAAATCCATTCATCCATATTTCAAAAGATTCAAGTCTAATGGATGGTTTTATTTTATACATATATGTTACAATTAGGTAAGAAGTGCTTAATTGCTCTATATGATGAAATATATTTTAATAAGTAAGAACTAATGTACAGAATAGATTTAGCTTAGAGTGAAAGACAGCAATAAAGTAACCCTGAAGAATAGCATCCCCTCTGCTTCAAGAGCGTGCAGTTTACTGAAGTAATAAAAATCGTTCTCTAAAATATTTCTCCATCCCATTTTCCTGCGAATATAAATAGAAAAATATGTGTAGAGTGCCTCGTTTTCTTTGTTATATAATTTATTTTCCTTATAAATATATGTAGGACATCTGTATTTTTATCCTTACCTTTAAACAAAATAAGGTTGCTGAAATGGAATAAAAAAATAGAGCAAGCTAAGTGCAGTATAAGAAAGTAATACATACAAAGAAGCAACATATGAGAGCAAGACTAAAAAATGAAATAGATTTGAAGCTAATTAAAATGCATTTCTGTAAATCACGTACTTGTGAAGAATGGGTAAATTTAAATCTTATAAATCTAGTGAAGGGAAAAGCTGATAAAATATACAATTCTCAAAATCTAAGATTTTTTAAATTACTCTGATGGAAAATAACTTTCTGATAACAATGCCAGAAAAAACTTCCAGTCACATGATCTCATAGAGAAGACATTATGCAGAGTGTCAAATACATTCTTAAAGCTATTTAATAGATATTAATACTTATTAGAATTGTATGTTTAACTATACATGTTCAGGAAAATGAAATAAATGCCCTGAAGTCTTTACAATTTGTATTAAAAGTATGTTGGCTTTGCTATATAAATGTGTAGGAATAACATAAGGCACAGGGCTGCTTGCTTGAACACTCTAAATAAATTATTTGAAGATATAAAAGAATGTCCATGTATCTAACAGATAGAAGAATAAATTGCACTGTTTCTTACTGAACTTCCAGCTATAAATTCCAGATACTTTTCAAATGACCACAAGGGATCTTTTGCCATGGATATAATTGCCCTCAAGCCAAAGAGAGATATGGTTTCCCACATGCAGTTGGTAGACAGAAAAATGAGGAGGACTCGGGGGAGTTACTTCTGAAATTTAGTGGGAAGAACCATGAACATGGAACAACCTGTGGCATTAGATCAGGCATTCTCAAAGAATTGTCCCATCCAACTTGTCAACAGCGCCTTGGTGAGAAACTCTATGTCTAAGCCCTTCTTCTACCATTCATTAGCCCATGGACTTCAAACAACTAACTATTAACCATAGTTTCCACATTTATAGATTGAGAAGTATTACAACTATTTTTACAGTAATGATGCACCATTCACATTAATTAAATTATATAAAATATTTCAAATCCTATGAAACTATTCCCCATTGTAAGATATATTCTACAATTAAGTAGAATCAAAAGTTAGCTCTCTCAAATTATTCCTTCAGTGGCAAAAATAAAATGTAAAGATAATTTTGAGAAATCCAATGGAGCTTAATCAATAGTAATTTTGAAAGATATGCTATTTTATATAATAAACAGAGGACCTACCAGCGTCCCTGCCACATATTTTAAAAAGCTCCTTTTCTTTTAAACTCATAGCAAATTATCACCTATTTAAAATAATGTCTGGTTCTTGGTTTAAAATAATTTCCAGGCTAATAATAGCTTATTTCCTATCTCCCATCTACTTAGGAAACCGTCTAAGAAAAACTAAAAAAAAAAGAGAAATCAGGAAAATCTATCAAAACTATTTACAAAAGATTGCAAGAACATGGGAAGAGCTCCCATTAATTACAAAAACTATTGTTAAATTAAAACAGTCTAAATGAAGATTCGGAAAATATGTCTGCCTTTGCATCACAGACATCAAGGGAAAATTAATTTCTGAGATAACTAAGATCCTCGTACACTGACTTCCATAATTAATTCCAAACATAACATAAATCACTCTGTGCACAAACTTCCTAGAGTGGCACTCTGCCTTGCTCAGGTGGCCCTGCAGCCTTTTCCTCAGTCTAAGACAGTGAGCAACTGTGCCATTTAGATTTAGTAATAAAGAAGGGTGTGGCTATGTGTACAAGTAACAAATCTGAAGGGAGAAAGACAGGAATACAATAAAAGCAGGGGACTTCAATACTTCACTTTTAACAATGAATAGATCACCCAGACAGAAAATCAATACGGAAATAATGGACTTAAACTACATATTAGACCAGATGGACCTAACAGACATATATAGAACATTCTATCCAACAGCAGCAGAATACACATTCTTCTCAAGTACACATGGTACATTCTCAGAGTAAATCATATGTTATGCCACAAAACAAATCTTAATAAATTTAAGAAGACTAAAATAATATAAATCATCCTTTCAACAGACAGTGGTATGAAACCAGAAATCAATTATAAGAATAAAACTGAAAAATTCACAAAAATGTGGAGATTAAACAATATGCTCCTGAACAACCAATGGGTCAAAGAAGAAATCAAAAGGGAAATAAAGATATATCTTGAGACAAATGAAAATGGAAACACACATATCAAAACTTATGGAATGCAGCAAAAGCAATTCTAAGAGGGAAGTTTAAGTGATAAATGCCTATGTTAAGAAAAAAGAAACGTCTCAACCTAATTTTATACCTCAGGGAACTATAAGAAGATAAACAAAGCCCAAAGTTAGGAGAAGGAAGGAAATAAAGATCAGAGCATAAATAAATGAAATAGAGAGTAAACAGACAATAGAAATAATCAATGAAACTAGAAGTTGTTTTTCTGAAAAGATAAAATTGACAAACAATTAGCTAGACTTGCCAAGAAAAAAAAGAGAAAAGACTCAAATATGTAAAATCAGAAATTATTTCAACTGATGCCACAGAAATAATAACAATCCTAAGAAACTACCATGAAAAAGTGTACACCAACAAACTAGATAACCTAGGAGTGGATACGTTCCTGGACACGTACAACCTACCATAACTGAATTATGAAGAAATAGAAAACCTGAACAAGTCAATGATGAATACAGGGATTGAATCAGTAATCAAAAACCTCCTAACAAAAGTTCAGGACCAGAAGACTTCTCTGGTGAATTCTACCAAATATTTAAAGAATAATTAATATCAATTTTTGTCAAACTCTTCCAAAAACTGAAGAAGAAGGGATATTTTGAAACTCATTTTATGAGCCTAGCATTACCCTGATATAAAACCCAGACAAGAACACTAGAAGAAAAGAAAATTACAGGTCAATATCCCTCATAAATGTCCATGCAAAAAATCTCAACAAAATACCAGCAAACCCAATTCAACAGCACATTAAAAGGATGATACACCAACATCAAGTGGAATTTATCCTTGGGATGCAAGGATGCTTTAATATATGCAAATCAATAAATGTGATACACCACCTTAACAAAATGAAGGACAAAAATCACATAATCACCTAAGCAGATGCAAGAGAAAGCATTAGACAAAATTTAAGACTCTTTTGTGAGAAAAACTCGCAACAACCTGAGTATAGAATGAACATCCCTCAATACAATGAAGGTTATATAGGGCAAGTCACAACTAACATCAAATGCCAAGGCAAAAAGCTAAAAGCTTTTCCTCTAAGATCATAGACAAGATAAGGATGTACACTCTCATCACTTTTGTTCAACTGGAAGTCCTAAGCAGAGCAATCAGGCAAGAAAACGAAATAAAGGCATCCAAATCAGAAGGAAGGGGTGAAATTGTCTCTTTTTTCAAGTGACATGATATTATATGTATGAAACCTTAAAGACTCCATCAAAAGGTTGTTAGAAATAATAAACAAATGCAGTAAATTTGCAGAACAAAATCAATATTCAAAAATCAGTGGTGTTTCTATATTCTGACAATGAACTATTGGTAAGAAAAATTAAGGAAATAATCCCGTTTATAACAGCAGCAAAAACAATGAAATACCTAGGAATAAATTTAACCAAGAAGGTGAGAGACCTTGTACACTTGAAAACTTTAAGACACGGATGAAAAAATTGAAGATGACACAAATAAATGGAAAGATATTCTGTGTTCATGGATTGGAAGGATTAATATTGCTACAATGTCCATACTACCCAAAGCTATCTACAGAGTCACTGCGTCCCCTTTCAAAATTTCAATGGTATTTTTCACAGAAAGAGAAAACAATCTTAAAAGTTATAAGAAATCACAAAAGACTTCAAATAGCCAAAGCAATCTTGAGAAAGAACACAGCTAGAGGCACACTTCCTGATTTCAAACTAAATATTGACCTTCATGACTATTATGATAATCAATACCCTATGGTACGGGCATTAAAAAACCCACAAAAATCGATAGAAAAGAGTAGAGAGCCCAGAAATAAACCCACATATGTATGCTCAATTAATTTACAACAAAAGAGCCAAGAATAAACAATGGGGAAACCATAGTGTCTTCAGTGAATGGTGTTGGAAAAACAAGGTAACCACATACACAAGAAAGAAACTGGTCCCCTATCTTACACAAAAATCAACTCAAATGGAGTGAAGCCTTGAACATTAGACCTGAAACTGTAAAACTCCTACAAGAAAACGTTGGGGGGGGGGGTGGTCTTTGACATTGGTTTTAGCAATGATTTTTTGGATTTGACCAAAAACAAAGGAAACAAAAGCAAAAATGTAAGCCAGTGAGACTACATTAGAGTAAAAAGCTTCTGCACAGTAAGGGACACTATCAACAAAATGAAAAGCCAATCTATGAAACGTGATAAAATATTTGCAAATTATATATCTGGTAAGGGGTTACTATCCAAAATATACAATGACCACATACAACGAAATGGCAAACACACCCCCCCGAAAATAACCCAATTAAAAAATGAGCAAAAGACCTGAATACACATTTTACAAAGAAGACATACAAATGGCCAATAGGCACATGGAAATTGCTTGGCATCACTAATCCTCAGGGAAATGGAAATCAAAATCACAATGAACTATCACCTCACACATGTTAGGATGTCTAAAATCAAAAAGAGAAGACATAACAAGTGCTAGCGAAGATGTGGAGAAAAGGGAACCCTGTGCACTATGGTGGGAATGTAAACTGATACAGCCACTAAGGAAAACAGTATGGGGATTCCTCAAGAAATTAAAAATAGAACTAGCATATGATCCAGCAATCTCACTTCTGGGTACGTATCCAGAGGAAATGAAATCACTATCTTGAAGAGATATCCATAGTCTCATGTTCATTGCAGCATTATTCCCAATGGCCAAGATATGGAAACAAATTAAGTGTCCACCAAAAGGTGAATGGATCAAGAAAATATGATATATGTGTGTATGTGTGTGTGTGTACACTGTGTGAAGATGTGATATATTATATATATATATATATATATACTAAAAAAGAAATTTTATTCAGTCTTAGAATAAAGGAAATCCTGCTATTTGTGACAACGTGAATGAAATTGTAGGGCATTACACTAAGTGAAATAAGCCAGACAGAGAAAAACAAATACTGCATGACATCACTTACATGAGGAATCTTAAAAAAACAAGCCACAAAAAAACCCCACCAAACTCATAGAAACAGAGAGTAAAGTGTTTGCCTGGGGCTGGGGCGGGGGAAATAAGGAGAGGCTTCTAAAGGAGTACAAACTTTTAACTATAAAATGAATAAAGTCTGAGAATCTAATGTATAACATAGTGACTATAGTTATTTATATATTATGGTAATTATACAATAATACAGTATTATATAATTGAAATTTACTAAGAATGCAGAATTTAAGTGTTCTCATTAAAAAAAGGTAAATACGTGAGATGATAAATGTGTTAATTATCTCAAGGGTGGGAGTCCTTTCACAATGTACATGTATATCAAATCATCATGTTGTACACTTTAAATGTCTTACAATTTCATTTGTCAATTATACCTCAGTAAAGCTGAAAAATATATAAAACAATGTTAAAAGTTCCTTCTTCTGTTGCTTAGCATTTAGCACAGGCTAAATACTAAAGCCAGTGACATTCAGTAAAACTTATCTTACTATTCTAAAGAAAGGCATTCAACACATTCTCCACAGCACTTGCTAGCATATTCCCAAGCCCGTCTCTGGACTGGAAATAGGTTAACTTGAATGACCATTCATCCTTGTTTGCCTGAGATAGTCTCGTTTTATGCCTGTGGTCCTGGCATAACTATTAATTGCATAGGTTGTAGAAGTTATCCTAACTAAAGAAAAGTAGTAGAAGAATAAAAAAATACAGAAAATATTTTAATAGAGAGAGAGGACTGAGGAAAAGAATGAGCATATTTTTAAAGAGAGATCCAGAAGGAGGAGGGAGGAAGAGAACCAGACACAAAAAAAAATTAGTATAGAGAACATCCTACACTTTTTTAAAACAGAAGATCTCAATGCACAGAACAAAGAAGATCAGTCAGTCTCAAAGAGGATCAATAAAAATCAAAGACATATCACAGTCAAACTGCAGATAACCAACTTTCAGAGAAGAAAACAATATTATGAGAAGCCAAAAAATAGACATTGTTTTCTTAGGAGCCAGCAGAAGACCTCTCTCTACCAGCTTTAAGATGTGGTGGAAGCCTAAACGCAACTAAACGCTGTATTTAAAGTGCTTACAGGAAAGGCCAAACACACCTTCTAAATTCAGTACAAATATGTTTCAAAACTGGGAGAAAATTGAGGTTATATTTAGACAAACAAAACTGAGATAATTCCTCACCAGCAGGCCTGCACTCCTAGAAACAGTATTTAAGCGAGTTATAACGCAAAAACAAACAAAAACAGAGGGAAAAACAAAACTGCATTGGGGAATGTAGAGGAAAAGAAAAAAATGATATTTTATAAATATAAAAGAATACTGACTGAAAATGGACTCTATGAAAAAATAATGTATGCTTTGTGGATTTTAAAATATACATAGAAGCAAATGTTCAGCAACAAAAGCAATACTTTGTATTCAACTGTAATAACTCAGGTACGCAACTTGTAATCTCAAAGGTAACAGAGGACTGATAAAAATGCGTAGGAAGACATTAATAGAGAAAAAGTATGAATAATAGTATAAATAAAAGTATAAATTATACACGCTCACACAAATGTATATAATATTCCAAAGGAAGGTAGACGGGACAGGACAAGAAACTAAAACGAAAAGTGATATAGAATTATAGATAGTAAGGTGGAATATTTAAACATAAACATATACGTATTACTATTTCAATTATAAAAACCTAAAGATTTAATTCAACAAACACATTAATTAAAAGAGATATACAAAATTTTAAGTAAGGCTTTTGAAGTAAAATTTCAAAAATAGATATCATATAAAAAGTAAAACAATGAAAGCTGAGTAGCTGTAATAATATCATAAAAAGTAGACTTTAAGGAAATAAGCATCTCTAGAAGGAAAGCCTCGTTTTTTCTAATTATAAAGTTGTTTATTCTCAAGAAGATAAAACATTTATAAATTTGGATGCATCTGATAATATAGTAGTATTATAAGAAATACCTAAAAGTAAACAGATTTTCCCCCCCAAAAATCCACAAATTATTGAGAAACCTTAGTATTTCACCAAGTAGCTGATAAAATAAATGGAAAGAAATATCGGAAAGGTACACACAATGGAGAAACAATAACAAATGAAAGAGACAGAAGGAGAGAGACATGGATCCATTGCTTTGAGAACAGCACCTTACAGTGACAGAACACACACCTTTTTAAGTGCATATGAAACAAAAATTGAGAATATTTTGGGCATACAACAAGTATTAACCAATTTTAAGTGATTAATATCATTTAACACATGTTCTCTGATCATAGTAAAATTAAACTAAAAATAAACAATTAAAATACAATGAGAAAATCCCCAACTCTTCAGAAACTAAGTGATAGACTTCTAAATAACCCATAAGTCAAAGATAAAGTTATAATGGAAATTATAAATATATTAATGTGAATGATATTAATTACAAGGCTTGTTTAAACATGTGAGACCAAGCCAAACTGTGCTTAGAGATAAATTTATAGCCTTAAATGCATATACTAAGAAGAAGAAAAGGGGCCAGCCCAGTGGTGTAGCGGTTAAGTTCACACACATCTTGAATCCCGGGTGCGGACCTACACACACCACTCATCCAGCCATCCTGTGGCAGCATCCTACATACAAAATGGAGGAAGATTGGCATGGATTTTAGCTCAGTGACAATCTGCTTCAAGCAAAAAGAGGAAGACTGGCAAAAGATGTTAGCTTAGGGCCAATCTTCCTTAAAAAAAGAAGGAGAAGAGAAGAAGAAAAAAAGAATGGCTAAAAATTAACTGTTTAAGAATTCCTTCAAGAAAGTAGCCAAAGAATAACATATCAACTCCATACTAAAAGAAAAGAAATAAAAATACAAGCAGAAATTAAATCAAAATAAATATATAATATTAAAAATAAGTGAAGTCACAAGATAAGTCTTCAAAAAGAAAAAGAAAATTGATATATTGTTGGTAAGATGGACAAAGAATATGAGACAACACAAATTACCAATATCAGGAATGGAAAATGGGATATCACTGCATAACCTTGTTATTAAGAAGAAAACGAGAGGCTTTTTGATTAAAAGAATGATGCTAATACACAGGATAATTTGGATGAAATGTACAATTTTCTTTAACAAATATTAGTGAAACAAATTTAGTAGTTTTATTCCTATATGACAACCCAACAGTTTCTACGTATTCACCAATATACCTGTACGAGAATAATCCTAGCTGCACAGTTCATAATAGCCTGAGGCAGGTCATCAAAATTGACACAAATTCCTTCATCCTTGAATGAAGGGATTCCCCTCCATTTCTTGAACATAGGCTTTCCATTGTGACTTGCTTCAGTCAAGGGCATTTGCAAACCTGATTGTCACAAACATTTGGAAGGTTCTTATACATGAAATTTTGCCAACAGCCAAAGTGTCTCTCTAGCCAATTGAGGACGTGTGTGAAAGGTCAGCCAGAAGTAGGTGATCTCCAGCTGCCCCACTAACACACTGCAAAATATGACGGTGACCAGCAGACACCAAGTAAAACGCAGAGGAAGTTAGGCCCTGACTTTTTAGTTCACAGGTTTTTTGATCAAGAGGAGCCTCACCAAGGAACTGAACATGAGGAACTTCATGGCTATCGACTTCTGATGAGAACTAAGAGGTCAGATTGGGCTTACAAGCTTGATCATGTAATTGGGTGAAACGTTGGGCATTCTTGGATGAGGGTAAGCATTCCCTGCATGTGGGAATAATGTAAATCATTTTGGCCAGAGGGTGGGCTGAGGAAGATTGGAAAAGTAGTGACCCAAATCCTCCTGTGACCATTTGCAATGTGTCTCCCTCAGGAAGTGAAATCTACCTCTCCATCCCCTGAATTTAGACTCGGTCATGTAACTTAATTTGGTTAGTAGAATATGAACAAACAGGTATAAGTAGAATCACATCAAACATTTTCTCACTGCAACTGCAGTGGTGTTACAGGCTCTTAACATCAGCCCTGATATCAGTTCCCCCACATTGAACCCAGTGTATATGGGGTTAAAACTAAAACCCACCACCCCCTTTCCTGCTTCTCTAGTTCCACTCACATGTAAATACCTGTTTCTTTAAACTTGGACTTCTTGAGCTTTACAACTAAATGGGAGTTACAAATTGTAAAAAGCCCAAGTGGGCTGGTGTTGGAGGCACGCTAAAGTTCAGCTAATCATGTGTCCTTGAAGTTTGCCAGGAAAGACGCTGTCTCAAGAATAGCAAGGAGCGGAGACTTCCAAGACCTCAACTCCTTGACTCCCAGCGCTGGAACCCGCCTCAAACAGGAAGAGGAGACAACAGCGAAGGAGGCCCACCTGCCATCCTCCTATCCCCCCCGCCCCCCCACCGCCTTGCTGCAAGCAGCCTCTCAAGGCCAAACACAGGCTGGTGGGAAAGCACCGAGCTGCACAAGCTACGCGTTTCCCCCTCTCCTACCCAAAACCCCAAATAAAAATCCCTACCCGTTCCTCATCGGGGAGCTAGCAATTTTTGAGGCATGAGCCCTTACTTTGCTCCCTGTGCCTGGCATAGTAAAAACCTTTTCTCTTCCACTCAAGACTCTGTTCTCGTTATTTGGATTGGCATGGGGTTCAGAGACCGAACTTTTGGTGACAGTGGGAACCCAGTTGCCAGGTAAAGAAGCTCAGGCTGGCCTGTTGGATGAAGAGACACATGATCTCCAGTCGCTCCCATTGCCATAGGCAACTGCTAGACACGTGAGTGAATGCGATGGGATGAGCCAGTCCCCACCTTACCTGCTGTGTGACTGAAAGCCTGTAAGTCAGATCGGCCAGCACAAAGTGGACTCGGTGTGAGCCATTATCACTAAGCCCTGCCTGAACTGCCATCCCAGAGAATCATGAGCAAGTAAAAGGTCAGTGTTTTAAAACACTATGTTTTGGGGTGATTTGACATGCAGCAAGACTGTCTTGAAACAGAGACTAAGTGAAAATTATCCAAAAGCCCATCACACAGAATTAATAAATTGGATTTTATTTATATAATAGCATTCTACGTCAAAATGTAAATGAACAATCTACAACTATGGAACAACATGGAGGAATTTCACATACGTAAAATGGGGAAAAGAATTCAGGCACAAACAGGTATATACTGTAGGATTACATAAGGTTAGAAATAGACAAAACTAAAAAAAAAGGATAAAACTAATCTTTAGCGATAAGAATTAGAATAGTAGCTGCTTATCAGGGACAATCTAACTAGAATGGTCACGAGAAACCTTTTATGGAGGATAAACATATTTCATAGTAGAGGTCTGCAAATTTCTCTCAAGAGCCAGATAGTAAATATATTAGACTCAAGGCTCAATTTGAGGGAATCAGCAAAGACCGTTAGGCTAAATGCTGGCTTTAGAAGCCACATACAAATTTGGATTCATGTTCCCACTTCCTTTTTGTTTTATGAATGTTTCCTTAACTGTTTTCATAACTTCGCCTATATATGTAAAGTTATTTTATTTTTGAGACCCAAAATTACTTAGGTACAAGTGACCTAATCATTCACATTGCCCATAGCAGAAGTCAATCCTTTCACTTCTGAGGTAAACAGATTTTTCTTGTCTATCATTGTCTAGAACCTCCAGGACAACATGGAATACCACTGTTTTTGCAATGACTTTTGTATTTTTCTTGCTTTTTGTGAGAATAATTTTTATTTCATTTGTAATTGTGATGTTTGCTGGATATTTCTGTTTCAACAAATTAAATACACAAAAAAGTTTTGAAATTGTCGACTAACACTCACTTTTGTGAAATCATATAAACTAGAGCATAAGAGCTTGACCTTAAGTAAGAAAAAGCATTGGGTCTGTATGTTTCTGAATGCATATGTGGCGGGGCGGGGAGGGTAAAGTTGATCTTAAGGGGCTACATATCTCAACAAGTGGAAAAAGTCAGGGGCTTAAACTTTCAGTTCAAACAAAGATTCAACGGAACAAAAGATAATGTGTACGTCAATAAATGTATTCCAAAGACACACGTTATTCATGCAAATTGCCAAAAATTGCAAAAGTTTAGAGCTTAAAAAGAATTAGTTGTCCTCTGGCCCATTTAATTGCCATGAAGATTGAGGTCTGAATGCTTTATGTGATCTTCATCTTGTTTTGTATATATTTATATGTACACATGTATGTATTAAATTATTCTTAAACTGTGACTTGTGCATATGCATATTTTTCTAATAAGTGGTATTTTGCATGAAGGCATTTCTTGAAGCATTCATTTCCTAGGCCTCTAAAGGAATTTATCTGTCAAACTTCTAACTAATGAGAAATTAGCCCAGTCTTGTGACAATTACCACCATGAATGTAAGCATTCTCTTTAGTAAGAGAAAACTCTAGAAAGTCAATCTCTATATTTCTAAAGATAAATATTTTTTGATACTATATAATTTAAGTGTCTTTTATGTTTAAGCTTTACTGCTATCCATTAGACAAAAGTGATCATAATTATGCAGTATATGCTTTATATTCTTGGAACAATTAGTTTTTCAATGAAAGATAATTGCTGTCCTTTTTGTAAAGGACAAATGAGATGATCGACATAATCATGGAGCTTTATGTATGTAACTAATGTAGACAAGTCATTCAGTCCTTCCTCTTATTTGTATGTATTAAATTTGAGTAAAGACATATTAAATATGCCCATAATTAACATAGCTACTTATGTTTGAAAATTAAGACTAGAAACTCAGTTTCTTGAGGTTGAAGCCAGAGTATTTTCCCTTTTCACCATAATGACATTGAACGCATATTTTACATTGGAAGGAAATTGTGTTTTGAAATATCCAAGGCCTATTAAATTAGAAAAATCCGAGACCAAATTCCAACACTTTCACCTAAAAACTGTGTATTGTTGACACTTTAAGTGACTTTTTCATGACTTGTGTACCTCTGCTTTCATATGATAACTAATTATTAAGGCTGTTACAACAATTAATTAGGCCACACTCTGTAATGAGCCCAACAAGAATGTGGGCCTTCCACAAATTTGTTTCTCTTCCATTTATGTTACTATGGCATTTTTGTCACATGGTATTCTATATCCCTCCCCCCCCCCATATTTTCCAGATTCTAAAAGGTTAGGTCATGATGATGTCACTTGTCTATTTTTCTGCTTTTTTTCTAATTTGCCCTGTGTTATTTAGTTTATCCATATATTGCAAGAATGAAACAAGGGAAATTAAACCTACCTTAAATAATATTTTGATTTTCTTGTTCTAGTTGGACTTTCATTCACTATGCTGTGCTTAGAAACTCTATACCAAGCTAAATGAACTGGAAAGTATTAAAACCAGAAGAAATGCTAATAAGTCTGCTCAGAGAAAACAAATAACGTTACCCTTTGTTCAGATCAAACATACAATCAATTTACACAAGGGTCTTGAATTAGATCCCACTGGTAAGGTCAAGCTAAGATGTCTGCTTTCTATCTCCCTAGTATATATTATTCATGAAAATAATATATTCTCTGTGTACAGTTGTTTAATTATGTTTTCTTCAGAAACCACTCATATTTGGAAGCTATTTTCCACTTTTCAAATAGGAAAGGGTGCAAAAGTTCCTGAATTAATAAGAAAATTTTGCTGTTAATAAGAAAAATGCTGTTTGGATTTAAAATGGATTAAAAAATGTCTCCATTATTTTTAATCCATTAATTTGATTATAATCAGGAGTTTAATCTACATGACAAACCTTTCAGCATACACTTCTATTGCTGGAACAATCTATTAGGAAATTTTTTTCTCTCATATAGTTGTTGTTTATTAAATGTATCCAATTTGATTTTTGTTTTTTAAAGATTGGCACCTGAGCTATCAACTGTTGCCAATATTTTTTTTTCTGCTTTTTCTCCCCCAAATCTCCACAGTACACAGTTGTATATTTTTCAGTTGTGGGTCCTTCTGGTTGTGGCATATGGGACACAGCCTCAGCGTGGCCTGATGAGCAGTGCCATGTCTGTGCCCAGGATCCGAACCAGCGAAACCCTAGGCCGCTGCAGCGGAGCATGAGAACTTAACCACTCGGCCACGGGCTGGCCCCCAATTTGAAAAGCTTGGACATAATTAAAGCAAAACTGATTTTAGGAAAAAATGTGAAAGATCATATTATGTATGAGCATCTATCACCTAATTTCATTAGTTAACAGGGTAAAATATTAGTTATATATTGTATCCTATTTTCAAATGCCAAACTCACCCCAATATAAACTTCAATTAACAATTGTATCAAATTACCAAAAATATCATATTTTAATAATGTATTAGTGTGTCACATAAACCTGGGAAACTCATAAATCCTTTTTTATTTTAAACAGTATTTTTGCAACATCAAAGTGTTTATGATACTAGTCTCCGAAGACGGCCCTCATTGAAGCCTGTGCTGATAAATATTTAATAACTGGTTTTCTAAAATAGTAAAAAAATAAATTAAAAATCCTTAATTTGTGATGTTTGCAGGTTTCTGTGGTATAAGTATTTCATATAACATCCTAGAACACAGAATCAGGAAGACATATGCACAATAACCTCTCAAGAGCCTGTGTGTAATGTTTGTTTTTTAATCATTTAGCATACAGTGTAGTCATTGCTCGTGGATTCATTTCATGGAACACGTAATTTTACTGCGTAGAACAAAGTAGCGTCTCATAGATCCAGTCTTCATTGGCTACATAAATTGATATGCACTTTTCAGTAAATAAGAGAATTACCAAGGCCTTGCTACAATTGTATTTACATAGTTAATGAGATTTTAAATGAGTTTCATTGCCAATAATCTCTAGAGGAACAATACTTTAATGTGTCACTTTAAATAAAGCTTTTTCAGACACAGTTATACACTGCATTCTCCAGTAATTATGTTTTTAAATTAATATTAATACTTGATTATAGTTTTTAAATTACAGCAGCAGCAAACACATGCTACAAGGCATTAGAGGTTAGTGATTAGATGATTGATTATATTGATTTCATTAAAGACCTGCCATTATATGTTATTTTTTACCTATTTTTAGCATCATCTCAATTTCTCTATATTAGGGTTCTAATCAGAGAATAAGTACTGTATTCCCTTTTAATCCTTAAAAATATTAATATAACTTCAAACACTCAAATTAAGTAAGAAAAATAATTCCAGATTCCAATCTTTAATATTCTCACGTTTAATAAATCCCTTCTTGTTTTCTCGAAATCATTTTTGATATACAAACTGTATGATTCAGTGGTTATTCAGGAACACAGATGCTACTCTAAGTATCAAAGGTAACAAAGATTTAGCATATTTATTAGGATCTTACAAGACTTGGCAGAGCTTGAGGAGCAAAAGTTAAAGAATCCAACACTGAATTCCTCTATTTAAAACACTGAAGCAGAAAATTCTCAAAAGCCAGAAAATTGCTGAAATTTGTTTAAACATTTTTCTTTGAAATAACTTTAAACTTACAGAAAAGTTGCAAAAATAGTAGAAAACAGTACCAGTTTCCTTGACTCAGCTTCCATTAATGCAACCATCTTATAGGACCATTGTATGATCATTAAAGCTGGGAAACTAACCTCAACATAATGCTATTAACCCATCTACAGGTTTTATTCAGATTGCACCCGTTTCCTCACTAATGTTTTTGCTTGTTTGTTTCTGGTTCAGAGTCCAATCTCTGATTTCACATCACGTTAACATTGTTTTGTGTCTCTTCAGTGTCCTTTACTCTTTACGTAGCCTCAATTTTTTGTTCGTCTTTGAGATATTGAGAGTTTTACAGAGCATTGGCAGAATGTCCCTAAATTTATGTTTGCCTAATGTTTACTCATGATTATATTGAGGTTATGCATTGTTGGCAAGAATACCACAGAAGCGACGTTGTACTTTTCTCAGTGCCTCATACGAGAGGGTACCTGATACTGGTCTTTGTTATTGCTGGCAAAGTTAACCGTCTGTTATAATTCTAAGTAACTTTGAGGAGCGTCCACTGACTCCTCAGTTAGTCCCAGTGGAATGACTGATTCTCAGGAGACCATCAGGCAGCTGCTGTTCATTTCACGTCTCCCTCCATCTAGCCTGCGTATGCCTCTGAAAAAACTGGCATTTCTCTTTTTTTGCCTTTCAAAATTGTACGCATTTCTCTAACTGGAATTTTAATCCAGAATCATGCAGATAAGGCAATTTTGAGAAGTGTAGCTCCTACGTTTTCTTATGTAATGTAGAGAGAATCTGTAATAAGTAGTAATTGTATCCATACATTTTTTTTTAAAGATTAGTACTAAGGTAACATCTGCTGACAATTTTTTCTTTTTCTTCTTCTCCCCAAAGACCCCCCCAGTACGTCGTTGTGTATTCTAGCTGCAGGCCCTTCTAGTTCTGCTCTGTGAGATGCTGCCTCAGCATGACTTGATGAGCAGTGCTAGGTCCACGCCCAGGAATGTGAACCCACGAAACCTGGGCCACTGAAGCAGAGATCGTGAACTTAACCACTTGGCCATGGGGCCAGCCCCAGTATCCATTTTTAACAACAGACAAATCAGAAGAAACCTCTACTTATGTGTTTACCCTATCTACTAGGAATTTTAAATGGAATATTGTAAGCTTAATAGATGGCAGAATAATTTTTACAATCATTGCACACTTTTACAATAATATCAACTCCATGAGGCAATTTGCTATTTAGAGAGCATGTTCCTATATATTATCTTTATTGAACCATTGCAACAACCCTGGAATTTAGGCAGTGAAGGAAGAAGTCCCCTTGTTTTACCAGTGATTGTTTACATAATGTACCTAGTAAGTGGAATAACCTTGAGTTCTAGAATTAATCTAGTACCAATCTAGTGCTTTGTTACACTTCCCCTAAGTCTCATGAGACAATGACAATTACTTTAGAAAGCCATGATGTAATATCGCATTTCTCTTCCTTACCAAAAAAATTGAACTATAAATGTAATTCTCTAAATTAGGAATAAAGACATTTTAGAGGCACTAAAACTTACTAAAATGGAAGAATATTGAAAATAAAAGTCACAAGCTCAAAGAGGAAATGAATTTATAATTTTTTGTATTACTCAATAAAAATCACTATAAGAACCTATATTTTTATATTAAATAAAATGTATCATATATATGTATGAGTGTATATATATGAGTGGATATAGGTATATATGTTTATATATTTACATTTTATATATATCTACATATATATTTAAATATTTATTGAAGAAAACTTTAATTCTATATAATGGTTATGTAACAAGGGAGAGAGAAAAATAAAATTTAGTAATAAGAAGATTAAAAGGAGAAAGAGAAGGGGCTGGCCCTGTGGCGTAGTGGTTAAGTTCACAAGCTCCACTTCAGCAGCCCAGAGTTTGCAGGTTCAGATCCTGGGCACAGACCTAGCACTGCTCACCAAGCCATGCTGTGGTGGTATCCCACATACAAAATAAAAGAAGATGAGCACAAGAGCTCGGAGCCAATCTTCCTCACCAAAAAAAAAAAAAAAAGGAGAAAGAGAAAGGAAATGAAAAAGCAAGATGGAGAGACGAGAACAAAGAAAATGCAAAAGACAAAAGCAGGAAAGATACAGAGCTTACTGAACAAATTAAAGACAGACATTGAAAAGGAATATGTGTAGGTTCTAAAGATGAGCTAATTCTTATAACAATCTGTAATTCATCTGAACTCTGAGCTTCTAACTGCCATTACTGTTTGTTTTCCCACTACTAATGTAATGGTCATTGCTGTTTTCCCATTGGTCATCTGAATGGGTTAGCAGTAGTCTCAGTGTAATGAAAATTGCCCTCAAGGCTACAGCACCTGTCAACAAAACGCATTCCTTGTGGAAGGGTTGAAATCAAACAAAACCCAGATATGTTTCCACCATACAGTGTTTAGACTAAAGCAGATACACAAATGTTATTTGTTAAAACATTGCCTAAAGCTGCAGCTAGCCTCACCAAAATTTAGATTTTTCTCGTCTTTTATTTATAAGCTTACATTTGCAGGGGAAGCAAAAGAGAGAACATTGTGTGGATTAAAGGTTTTATTTAATCTTTTAAAAAGCACTAAATTTTAAATATGTATGAATTGTCTTCACTAGATGAATTTGAACACATTCACTGTTTTAGAAGACCTGCTTCTGAGCTCACTTTGTGTGATGGGCGTCACCAAATTCTTTTACATCCCTGAAGACGCGTGCTTCAGTTACTCACAAGTGAACAACTTGTGAAGATATGTGTTCTTCAGTTACTCACAAGTTTCCCCATCAAGTATACAATGTTTTCTCAGTAAAAGTTGTTAACCTATAGCTATCCTGTGAGGTACATAAGTTTGCAGAAATGGATTACGATATATAAAGTATGAACATGAAATGTATTTAAGTTAAAAATAAAGTTGTGCAGTCCTCAATAAATAAACCCACTACGAAAATAATCACTTATTATAGGTCCCTTACTCTTCCCATTTGCAATGTTTCATCTATTGCAGGACAAATTATTACATTATATTTTATGGTAAGACCATGATTGATAATATATTTTGTTTATATTAAAGTGAGGAGAGCAAAATGCTTTTTCACACGCATTAGGATTCAGTGACATGAGTCGAGGCTAATTATTCAATTGACACCATTTTTTATTTTGAATATACAAATCAATACACAGATTTTTACATGTATTAAATGACATAAATTAAAGAAGCTATTATGAACATAAATATACTATGTGAATTATTGCTGTAAATATTGGCAAACATTTTTATTATATCATCCAGAAAACACTACCAGATGTGTTATAATAACTAAAAAGAGAAAAACAAAACCTAAACTAAAAGTCTCATAGGACTATCCAAGCACTTAAAAAAAAAAATTATGCAAACAAGATCCTGAAAGGAAGAATAAATGAGGATGAGATATTAATAAGAAATAATGATCTAAAGTTAGTATCTAAAATAGGATGAGTCATTAAAGCATATTATATTTTATTTTGTTTAGCTATTTTGATACAGTGAATTAAATTTCCTTTTCACAGTGAGTTACTCCACTGATGTATAGCACAAACATTTGGTATGGCAAATGTTTAGTTATTAAACGTCATTGGTATTGGTCAGTTTCCAATTAATATTTTTAGTAAGCTTTATCTTATTAACCAGACATCGGTTTAATCTTAAACTCACTTAAATCTATAGTAGTTCCATTTACCATTCAATTATTTTTAAATTTTAAAATGTAGGAATAGTTTATACTTTCAAATACATTGTAGACAATTCTAATTCTATGGGAAAATGTATTTATCTAACCTCAGAACATGTTTGTGCCAAAAACATCTTCGCTTACCAACCTTTCACATCACTTAGCAACACAGGTTTACATTTACAGAAGAACTCACCATATAAAACTTAAGTATCTTATCTCACATCCAGCTTTTGAAAGTCAATGTGAATCTGTGTAGTTTTTCTGTAACACATGTCAATTTCAGGATACTGTTTGGCCAAGGCCATTGCACATATCTTCACATGATAGTTTTGCTCCCAGTGTCAATAATTTGCTGGAAAATTGGAATCAACTAGCAAAGAAAACGTTCTTTCAGGACACATCCAGAGGGGAAACTATGGATGACTGTGAAATTTTCTATCACATTTCATATTTCTAAAATCAGAGTACATGCAGAAAACAAATTTATTAACGGATATTAAGTATCCCACAAAGGCCAGAGAGGCCCTGAAGCTGCTGCTTGAGGAGCGGCACTCAAGCACCTCTCAGGGGCTGCGCTAACTAAATGCTACCGCTTGGCAGAGGACACCAGAAACCCGTCCAGCGCCGCACGGGGAGAAACACACATCTCTGTCTGGCTGGCACTGTCTTGGTCAGAAGATGGATGCCCTTGCCTGCAACTTGCTCCTCACCTTGTTCTTCCTGAATCGAAGTTTCAGACAAATGCATGTGAT
Source organism: Equus caballus (assembly GCF_041296265.1). Taxonomy (NCBI): domain Eukaryota; kingdom Metazoa; phylum Chordata; class Mammalia; order Perissodactyla; family Equidae; genus Equus; species Equus caballus. The sequence continues at coordinate 69,986,882 of NC_091701.1, read as the reverse complement.
TGACTGACCCTGTGCTTCTTAGATGTAGGGTATTCTGAAAAAGGGACTTTTCTGGTTTCTACTTTTGGATGGCAAAACCCAAAGTACAGGACGGCAGTTGAAAGAGGTTGAGTGACTCCACAGGAGCCACCTCCCTTACAGTGAGTAACCACAACCCTAAGGCAGATGCAGTGGTGTGTGGGGGGGTGAGGTGAGCATGGTGGGAAGTGTCGGGGGTAAGGTGGTTATATGAGATATTGGCAGCAAGTTTCTCTTGAAGGAACTAGGCAATTTGAAGGTGATTCCAGTAAAAAACCTTAAAGATACTGACAGTTTGCCTCTCATCTAGCAAGTTTCCAAGAGAAATGCTGACATTTAGCAGGAAAGAGAATATCAATACAAATGACTAGGCATAGTAATCTGACATTTCAAAGTACATAGAGGGCCACAGGTAGTTGTGAGCTTCTCAGAGGTAGGATAGAATACAAACATTGGCGTTATTAAATGTTTCAGTGTGTTGATTCTAAAGCCTCAGGAGCTAAAAGAGTAACTAATACTATATTATTTAGGAATTTCAATCATTTGTTTTAGTATTAAAATTGGTATGGAATGGCATTTTTCTCATATTAATCATATTAAACAAAATTAATGTAAATATGATACTCATTAATATTCTTTCATAGGTCAAATACACCATGAATAATTATGATCCCTTAGGATATTTTCTCCCTTGAAGACTATTTTCTATATCCCCTCTTTTCTTGTGATCCCAGCTTTATTTAAAATTCTGTTCATCTTGTTTCTTGAACCTATTCCTAACAAAATTTTCTATCTCCAAAAGTGGATATCTATTCTGATCCTCACTTCAAGGAGGGAAACCTTTCTGACTTCCATTATCAGTCTCCAATTTCTGATTATGCAGCCCAGCCCTCTCTAGATGCATAGCTCACCACATCGCACAATAAGATGGCTCCTTTGTGTTTACCAACCATGAAATCACTCTGGTTGATGTCTTCGTGGCTGTTTACATGCTTCAACACCCAGATACCCATTTTAGGTGGTAATCTTTTATAGAAAAATGCCAACGTACAATGCCTTGTACAGAATTAAGCCAAGTCAGCTACCCGATTTTTCAGGCAGAGTTACTGGCATGTTACTGTCAAGAAGATTCTTACAGCCTTTCCTATACCAAGAATTTTGGAACTTGAATGACTTCATAAAGATACTTCACTTTTTGAATAGCTAGTTTCATCTTTGTTGTGTAAATAATGTGTCTGAAAGACGTTTCTAAAAAGGATCTTTAGCCAGCTTAGGGCACCTGATTTTTCTTAGCAGAGTCACGACGGTGTGTTTGAGTTTCAAGGGGTTATTAAATAGCATTTGGAGACAGTATTAGTAGTTCCAAAAACCCAGACTTATGTTTAACTAAGTGAAAACAAAAAGATTATATTGAGTCATTTGCAAAAGAATGAACTAGATCACCTCAAACCTTTAAAAATAGTATGTCTTTTCCAATGGTCTCTTAAACAGCTGGTGAAGCGGACTTGTAGCTAAAACATACAAGAGATTCTAAAAATGCTCATTACTTAGTGTTCCAACAAAAGACCTTTCCTACAACAGCCACTCGTCTTACTTTTCCCTTTCCTTTCATTTCTCATTACACTTCTCCTCTCCCACATTTATTCTGCTTTAATTCCTTAATATTCCTCAGACCATTCTCCTGTGGGTTAACCTGCAAGCATAAAGTTATTTGCCATGTTCTTCCCCGTGTCTCACCTGAGAGCAGAATAAAAGCCTAAATGGAAGACAGAGGATTGTAAATACACACACACACCACCTGGACAGACTTGTATACCGCCGGCTACATATATGGATTAAGATTTAAACATTTGGTGCTCATCATTCTAGTTTATGTATTTAATCAGTCATATATGTAGATTATTCATACCCATGTGAATTTATTGTTTATTTCATACCATTAATCCCCAACGTGACATATCACCTTTTTTCCTAGTATCAGAGATTATAAATAGTATATAAGGATTCATGTTGCTTGTTACCGATTCTTACTTTCAATTTTGTATATTTCCATTAACTTTAAATAGTTTCAAACTTGAAAAATTATTTGAAGCTAATTATTTAAAAACTATTTTTTAACTAAATTGAAATTCATTCAGAGAAACTACTCAGGATATTTTATTTTTTGTAAAAAGAAAAATAGTTAATTGTTTTATTTTTGCAATGTCCCTTATTGTATCAATAATGGTATTATATAATTTCCTTTATCTACAAAACTGTGATTGAAGAGAATAGTTTTTAAAGGTATGCACACCAGAAGGAACTACGAGATAAAAATAGTTATGAATAAAAATTGCCTTTTCTTAATATGCATTTATGACTATTTAATCAAACATAGAATTCTAGGTGCCCTAAGGCAGAGGTTCTTAAAATCTGCCTGATCCTCGGAAACACCTGGATTGTAATTTTTTTTCTTTTTCAGTGGCATTACTTTGTTGCACTCTCCACCGTGGATTTCAGACCCAACAGTCCCTGTAGACAATTTTTCATTCCCCGGAAAATTTTAATTAGCAGTGGGTCTTGGTAATTCCTGCCCAGCAGTGCTGTTTCAGCCCTAGCGCCTCACTCTTCTGACTCGCAGATTCACGAGAGCCTCTCATCACCTGTGTGCCGTTGCTGTGGAGAATCTTCGCAGGCACTTGCTCCCGTTTCCACTCCTCAGTCTCATCTGCTTTCTGTCGCTTTGCTAATTCTTCACTTTGATCTTGTTCTTGCTCTCTGAATGTGCTCTTGGCAGATGCATCTGACCACCTATTGCTTTCTAGTCTATAAATGCCTGGAAACTGGGCTTTTGTCTTATACCCTAGAGTCGGTCTACTCACTCCCATACCCATCCATGGGTCATAGCATAGAAAACAAGCCAGACCCTATCCTCAGGTTAGGCTAGGTACTTCACATGTCCAGAGGAGATTATTAAACATATTTTATCCTGATTATCTGATGTTTTTCAAAAAGAATTTTTTCGCATATAGGTTTTTATGGACTGAATTGTCTCCCCCCAAAAATTCAAATATAGAAGCCCTAACTCCAAACGTGACTGTACTGGGATATAGGACCTATGAGGTGATAAAGGTTAAACAGTCGTAAGAGTGGAGCCCTAAGCCAACAGGGCTGGTGTCTTTATACAAAGAGGAAGGAACATCAGGGCTCTCATTTCCCCAAGTGAGGGCACAGCGAGAACGTGCCGTCTGCAAGTCAGGAAGAGTCCTCACCAGGAACTGATGCATCCAGCACTTTGATCTTGGACTTTGCAGCCTCCAGAATTGTGAAGAATACATTTCTATTTAAACCATGCAATTTGTGATATTTTGCTATGGCAGCTTGAACAGACTAGCACATAGGTAACACATGGAATCCTCTAATCTGGAAGTACTTTGTAAATAGGATTGGCATGATTTGAGGAAGATTGTTACTTTCAAATCAACTTTAAAGTCAATGCTACTTATTTGGGTAACCTATCATGCCTTTATTTGGGGGGGAATCAGGGAGATTATACCGCATTTTATCAGTCTGCAATCTATACATGAATACGTCTTAGGCTGAATTATGCAACTGAATTTTTTCATTCTAACTTATAGGTCATGGTAAATTTTTAAGCAATGTCTAAAAAATGTATTAAGATCTTATCAAAAGGACACAATCATTGACCAGTCCCGCTCTGGAGTAATGTAATAACTGAGGAAAAAATTAACAATGCTGAGGAAAAGTTATATAATTGAAATATATTTTGTGTTTATTGATACATATACAACATAAAGAATACTAACAAAATTATTTCTGTCATTATTCAATGTTCATCCATTCATTGTTTAAATGTATTTATGGAGTATCTAATATTCGCTTAATATGGAAGTATGCATTGGACATATCAAGACAAATAAAGCAATAGTCTGTGACCTCACAGAGTACAGATTCTATTGAATAATATCCAAACATGTCTGGAAGAGTATAGACAGGGCAATCACATGAGTGCATGGATGAAGCCTTGAACTCAGGGTAGGCTTAGTAGAGAGAGAACAAAGAACAATTAACCATTCAATAAGAGAATGTAGGGAACATTTCAGACAAACAAAGTAATTGGTGTTAAGCAGTGAGGGAACAGTACGGCTATGTATCAGAATGGGGCAGAGTAGGGCAAGAGAATGAAAAGTAGAGGGAAATTATAAACATAACGGGAACCAAATAGTTGAGAACTGTCCATAATACACAAGAAGTCATTGGGGAGCCTTCAAAAAGCCATAATATTATCAGGTTTACATGTTCTATTATTTACTGTGATCACTGTAGAAAATTGATAGCAGTGGGGTAATGCTGAAGGGCGATGAGTCATTCCTGGAGCCATTGTAACAGAACAGGTGAAAGTTGGTTAGGGTTTTATGTAGAAGAATAACAGAGGATAACAGAAGTAGTCACATGAATGGTCACGGTGGAACAGAGAAAATGGAAGAAGCAATTAGAAGTGTAACCTATGGGAAAAGGACTAGTCAATGACTAGGCAACTCTGCATGTTGTGGTTTCTTTCTCTGATATCAGGAAAACAGAAGAAAAGAAAATATCATTTGCACAATAATTAATGTCGTTTTGTGTTCTCTTATGATAATTAAAATTTTTAAATAATAGCTAGTTCATAATTAACATAATATTAGAGTCTAGACGTTCTATAATAAAAATTCAGTATAATGAGATGTTTTCTTTCCTAACATCTTGTCTGCGAAATCTTACTTGTCACTTCCTGTGGTAGGCAGAATAAGGGCCCCTCCAAAGATGTCTATGCCCTAATCCTCAGGACCTGTGAACACTTTACCTTACATGGCAAAAGGTATGATTAAGGTTAAGGAACCCTGAAGTGGGGATATTATTCTGTATTGCCTGAGTGGGCCCAATATAATCACATGGGTCCTTAAAAGTGGAGAACCTTGCCCAGCTAGGTCAGAGAGAGATATGTGAGGATGGAAGAAGGTCGCACAGATGTTATGTTGCTGGCTTTGACAATGGGGGAAGGGGTCACAGGCCCAAACATGTGTGTTTCTCCAAGAGCTAGAAAAGGAAAGGAAATAATTCTCCCCAAAAAGGAGCAAAGCCCTGAAGACATCTTGATTTTAGCCTGGTGAGACCAATGTCAGGACTTTGGACCCACAGAACAGTGAGACACTAAATTCGTGTTTGAGTCCCTAAAGTTGTAGTAATTTGTTACGAGAGCAATTGGAAACTATTGCAGACTTTCATACGAAGAGTGGGATGCTGCTATAATACCAAAAAAATGTGGGGGTGGTTATGGAGTGAAGCATTGGGAAGAAAGTGAAAGAATTTTGAGGAGTATGATAGAAAATACCCAGACTGCTTTGAACAGACAGTAGAAGCCTGGTTTTTAAAAGACTGCTCTTGAGGGCTCAGAAGGAAGTGAGGAGCTTAGCAGAGAAAATCAATATCACCTCAGAGAATACTTAAATCATCCTGACCAGACTATTAATAAAAACCTAAACTCTAAGGACATTGCTGATGAGGATTCAGAAGGAAATGAGAATCATGTTATCAGAAACTGGAAGAAAAGAAATATTATCGTATCTTTCTAGTGGCCGAGAGCTCAGCAGAATTGTGTGCTGCACTTGTGTGGATAGTAGAAATTGTAAGGGATGAACTCGAATAGCTGAAGAAATTTCCAATGGAAGTGTTGAAGATGTGGCCTAGTTTGTTCTCGCTGCTTATAGTAAAGTGACAGAGGAAAGAGAGAAATTATTGGGAGAGCTGTAAACAAAAAGGAAAGAAGACTAGATGATTTGGAAAATTATCAGGCTATGCAGATTGCAAAACATGCTAAAATGAAGAGATTTGCTGAAAGAAAAGCATGCTATGGAGAAAAAGCCAAGCTTGTGGCTACACAAACTTTTGCTAATATCTCAGAAAAGTCAAAAGTTCAGAGTATTCACTCACTATAGGCTATTTTAAGAGATTAACGAAGACACTCACATGTCCCCTCAGTCAAACTAGAGAACAGCTGGAAGCTTAGGAAGATCCACCTTGCAGTCTCCCTTGTGGGCCCCTTTTATTTGTACTGTCAGTGATTCCTAAGGGCTCTCTTTGATCCCCTCTTGTCTTCACTTTAATGGTGCTAGAAGGTTCCCTCCAAATTTCTGGCTTCAACTGCCACTTGCACACTAGAACGAAAGGCTCCTGGACATCTTATTCTGGGCTCTACTCATTTCCATTTAAATTTCTGAAATGAACCACAAATCAAGGCAGATTTTATGCCTGCCTTCTTTTCAAACTCCAAAATTAATATTCAATAAAATAAAATATTCCTGAGCACCAATACCCCAAATAGATCTCAGATTGCTCTTCACCTCTGACACTGACAAACCTTCCTTCTTTTGTTGTCCTACGGAAAACAAAAGTGCCCACGGATAAAGAGTTCATTTTCACACAAGAGTCTCATTTATAAGGTGAAACTATGATTGACAGTGGCTCTTACTGAAAAATTCCCCCTAATTCTTAGTACATTAAACAAACAGCAACAGAGTTTGAAGAAACTCAGCCTGGAAATAATTATCAAGCTTGATTTCCTGCCATTTCCCCACACTTATATCATAGTTACATTTTGCCACATTATAGTTCTGTGAAGTGTATATTGAAACTCTTTACCTTTTCTCTTGTTAAACTCTTTTATACTGTTTCTCTACTTTTTCCTCTTTAAATATAAGCATCACATCTTGCCTTTCCTATTTTCCCGATTCCTACATCTTGGAGGCAAGCCCTCTAACCCTTTTAGTGGTTTCTTTATTTTTTTAAAGATTGGCACCTGAGCTAACAACTGTTGCCAATCTTTTTTTTTTTTTCTGCTTTTTCTCCCCAAATCCCCCCAGTACATAGTTGTATATTTTAGTTGTGGGTCCTTCTAGTTGTGGCATGTGGGATGCTGCCTCAGTGTGGCCTGAGGAACGGAGCCATGTCTGCGCCCAGGATCTGAACCTGCAAAACCCTGGGCCACCGATGCGGAGCGTTTGAACTTAACCACTGGGCCACAGGGCCAGCCCCTTAGTGATTTCTTTTTAGCACAGATTTCTAAGCTTAGCTGTCTGACATCACAGACCCAGAGAGCTGGGATTTGATCATCTCATGTCCTCTCCTTCTGAGGCCCTGATATGTGGAGAAATTTTTGGTTTTCAAGGAAAACCAGGAAGGAAATCAACCCCAGCTCTTTCAGGTCAGAACTACAATTAGAACCACCTCCAGCCTTTCATCAGACTCTCCTTGAAGTCGTCAGTGACTCAGAAAAGACTTCAGTGACTTCAGAAACTGAGGTCCAAGAGGCGAATCAACTTCTCAGTTCTTATTTTAATCTATATTCAGTATTTTCACTATTGTAACTATGTAAATGCTGACAGCTGGCCAAGCGGTAGATAAAAATTATATTTCCTTTCTAATTTTTTTCTTGAAATTAACAATTGCATGATTTTTAAAAATGTTTTAAATACTAATTCTTAATTATTCCAGGTCACCCAAATATATAAGACACATTTTAATAAGATCTTTCACATAATTAACCATAAGAGGGAGTCTATCAGATTCCCACCACCGCGGTCCTCTCTCCCTCCCCTGTTCTGACCTCACCCTCCAAGAACTCCTTCTGGGCCCTCTGCCTTTCAGCGCAAGTCTGGACAGATTCCTGTCTGGGGAAGTTCTGTTTGCAAGGTATTCCTTTCCCATCCCTCTGTTCTCATAAAACAGAATAGACTTAAACTCTCCACAATGGCAGATTTAGGTTCTCTGTTTCCTTTATAACGTAAGGTTTCACATATTCAGGTATGTAAATAAAGATGGCACCATAGATCCTGTACGGAAGAGAAACATTTATCTCTAGTAATTCTAAGCATAATAGTCTGGAGTCACCGTTAAATAGGCGAAGTCAAATGCATTCTCATGTAAGGCCCATCTTTTCTGAATGTGGGATTAGACTCTTATGTCTGTAGAAAATATTGGCTTTCAAGTAAAGCATGGAAGGAAATCATCCTTAGCTCTTTCAGGTCTGAACTAGAATGGGAAGCATCTGTAATCTTTCATCAGACTTTCCTCGGGGACTTCAATGATTGAGCAGAGCCAATAATAAACTCTTAAGGTGCCAGATTCATTGAGAAAGGAAGAGGGGCACAAACAAGGTAGTACTTTAAAAAAAAAAAAAATCTGTGAAAAGCTGGAGATTCCTGGAAGAAAGAAAAAGGGCATGGCCTTTGGAAATTAAAATATAAGGCAATGTTAGGAAAAAGTGCAAAATCTGCAGAGACAAAGGGAGACAGATTTTAAGAGACTGGAGAAGAAAGATCAATATAGTGAACCCTTTACTTAAAATTCTAAGTCTGTGTTATGTTGAATTACATCTCACAAAAACATATGTTGAATTCCTAACCCCTAGTACCTCAGAATGTGACCTTATTTGCAAGTAGGGTCTTTACAGAGATAATCAAGGTAAATGAAGTCGTTAGGATGGGCCCTGACCAATATGACTGGTGTTCTTAAAGAAAGGGGAGATTTGGACACAGAATCAGACATGCATCCAGGGAAGACTATGTGAAGAGACACAGGGAGAATGTCATATGAAGGCAGAGGACTGAGTGACACACCTACAAGGCAAGAGATGCCAAAGATTGCTGGAAAACCACTGCAGTTCGAAGAGAGGCATGGGCCTGATTCTCCTTCACAGCGCTCAGAAGAAACCAACCCTGAAGACAACTTGATCTCGGACAAGTTGAGACAGTAACGTTTTACCGTGTTCAGCCCCCGAATGGTGGTCCTCTGTTATAGCGGCCCTAGGAAGTAAGTCTGTAAAGTATTCCTCCATTTTGTTGTATATGAAAGTCAGCATCTGTAGTTTTTTGAAGTTTAGCTGATTCCTCTATACCTGCAGTCCTGTTTCAAATAAGACTTCTTTTAATCATGTTTCTAATTGCCTTGATAAAGATTTTCATAATTATAAATAATACATCGTTTCTTCAACTGTATTAATTTTAGCCAATGTCTATTAATTCCCTAATATAGAAGATGTATAATTAGCACGCAGTGCTCTCTTCCTCTCTCCCCATCAGTTCGTTCTCGGTATTATTAGATTCATTTTAACATCAATTACCTTGCAAGCCTTCTTGTTCCGACAACTTCAGGCAGTCTCAGTGTGCATCAGTATTCTGACCTTACCTTCTACCACTATCCCCCATGTGATTTTATTTCTGATTTCTGTTAGCTGTACATTTATTTACATTGTGAAGACTAGTATCACTTAAACGTTACAACAAGTAAAATATTGGCTCTTTACGTATGAGAAGCAAACATGCACATTTTTTTAATATAACTACTGAGAAAAATACATGTACAAAATCATATGTACCTATTTCTAATAATAATTTCAAACGTACTTTGTTATTCAAATGTATTTTTTCCTCCCATAAAGTTTGTTGGTATAAGAAGAGGAAGCATGACATTGCATTAAAATTGGAGGTTTAAGACTGAGCCCTACCCAGCTACATTATCTGTGATATTGGGCAATTGGTACTCAACTAATTCTCAGTTTACTCATTTATAAAATGAGAATAAAATATCAATTTATAAAGCTGTTTAAACAATGACACATAATATATGCTTAGTTCACATATAAAGTATTTGACATTTAAATAGTACTCAAGTATATAAAAAATAAAGTGATGTAAAAAACTTTCAAATAAACTTTAAATTGGTAAATTATTACCTTGTAATGTCTTATTTAAAAGTACATTTTTTAAAAATAATTCCTTAAATGAACACCTTAATAAAAATCTGGGGAAATAATATATATACAAGAATGCACAGTTAAAAAAAATAAAGCACAGATGGCTCATAAAGTTATGCAAAAAATTGCATCATGTATAATCATTTAAATTACTTAAACATGAAGTAATCAAACATGAAATATCAGGGGCCTGGTGGTGTAGTGGTTGGGTTCATATGCTCTGCTTCAGTGGTCTGGGTTTTGCAAGCTGGGATTCCAGGCACAGAGCTATCATGGCTAATCATGCCATGCTGTGGCAGCATACCACATAAAATGGAGGAATATTGGCACAGATGTTAGGTCAGTGACAATCTTCCTCAAGCAAAAAGAGGAAGATTGGAAACAGATTTCAGCTGAGGGCCAATCTTCTTTACCAAAAAAAAAAAAAGAAAAGAAAAGAAATATCAATTGTCCCTATAAAAGTCATATGATATAATTTTTAAAATTAAGTGCATTAAAACAGAAACACAGAAAATAAATTTTACATATCATAACCACAATCCTGTGAAAAAATGAGTCTACTCGCTTTTTCAGCATTATACATCTAGTAGGTTTTTATAAGGAAGTTGTTAGAGATGTACACAAAACATATAAAGGCATTAATTTCATCTTTGGAAACAATCTACATGGCTAACAGCTGAAGAAAGTCAAATGGATTTCAGTAAATTTATGTAATAGCATATCTTACAGCTATTGAAAGATATTTCTAACAAATTTGTAATAATACAGGCAGTAGTAGACTGACTAATGGCTCCCCAAAGATGGTCATGGCCTAATCTCTGGAACCTGTGAACATGTTAATTTACGTGAAAAATGATACTTTGTAGATGTGGTGAAGTTAAGGATCTTGAGAAAGGGATTCTAGTCTTGCATTGTCCTGGTGGGCCCAATGGTAATCACAAGGGACCTTATGGGAGAGAGAGGAGGGGCAGAGTCAGCAAAGATGTGACCAAGGAAGCACAGGTGACAGAGAGAGAGACTGGAAGATGATATGTGATCGGCTTTAAAGATGTAGGAAGAGGCCACGAGGTAAGGAATGCAGGCAGCCTCTAGACACTGGAAAAGACAAGGAAACAGATTCTGCCCTAGAGCCTCCAGCAGGAATGCACCCTGCCCGCCTATTTTAGACTTCTTACATGATAGACTATCTTATGTAAGATAGTAAATGTGTGTTGTTTCACTACTAAGTCTGTGGTGATCTGTTACAGCAGCAATAGGAAACTATTTGTGTAACAGAATAGTTAGAGAGAAAGGAGAAAAGCAGCAATGCCCGTACAGTTCGTGGTCTGATTCAATTCACCAGACTTCTTCCTAGTGAGGAGAATGGATGATCTAGCTTAATGCTAACGATTCTCCCAGTTATAATACCAGCACAATAAGCACCTTCTGTGTAAGCTTTTGTCTTCCACGTTTGTGAGCTTACAGGTAAAGAATGACCAAATGCTGTAGTGCATGCTAGGATGTCTTATGGGAATTATGCATATTTTAGAGTAGGTCAATATGTAAAGTTTCCTTACAGGGATAGAATGTATTTATCATATCAATTATCTTATTCAGGTCCTGTGATAGTTCTGCATTGTCCTTGTTTAGGCTGCTATAACAAAAGAATATAGACAGGTTGACATATAAACGGCAGAAATTAACACAAATTCACACTAAAGGACACATAGAAGAAAAGATATGATGATATCCAAGCATAGACATATTTACTTTACTTTACTATCCAATAAAGCAAGTCCACCTTTCAACAATATGTTTACAACACACATGGAAAGGTAAGAAAAATCACAGAGTGGAGAGACAAGGCCATCTTCAGAACTGACACAGGGGATGGCGCGGTGGCACAGTGGTTAAGTGTGCACGCTCTGCTTCGCTGTCCCAGGGTTCACCGGTTCGGATCCCGGGTGCAGACATGGCACTGCTTGGCAAGCCATGCTGTGGTAGGTGTCCCATATATAAAGTAGAGGAAGATGGGCATGGATGTTAGCTCAGGGCCAGTCTTCCTCAGCAAAAAGAGGAGGATTGGCAGTAGTTATCTCAGGGCTAGTCTTCCTCAAAAAAAAAACGAGAACTGACACAGATGTGATGCAGATGGAACTCCGAGACATAATTTTAAATAACAATGTTGAAAGCTCTAATTGAAAAGGTACATAACTTGCAAGATCAAATGGCTGGTTTCAACACATAGTTGAAAACTCTAAGCAAGATACAAAGTGCTAAAAGCAGAAGTCCAATAACAGTGATCAGAGACGCCCTTAAAGTCCTCATCAGTAGACTCAACACAGCTGACGAGAGAAGCAGTGAGCTGGAATATGGGTCAGGAGAAATTACTAGACAACACAAAGAGACAACAGAGTGAAAGGCGCAGAACAGAGAATTCAGGATACTGCAAAAACTATGAAATGACCTAGCATATGTGTTATTGGAATCCTCGAAAAAGAACCACGGAAAATTAAATTTTGAATATACTAATTTTCTAAACTAGTGACAGAAAGTAACCCACAAATTCAAGAGCTCAGAAAACAGGAGGATGGATATATATTAAAACAAACAATAAACAAATTTTAAAAAGTAGGCACATCATATTCAACCTTCAAAAAACTAAAGAGAAAGAGAAAATCTTAAAGGCTGCCAGGGTAAAAGACACATTACGTGAGAGAAACAAGATAGGAATTACAGAAATCTCATCAGAAGACACACAAGGAGGAAGACAATGAAGTGACATTTTTAAAGGACTGAAAGAAAAACAAAGTCAACCCAACATTCTATGCTCGGCAATAATATGCTTAATAGTGAAGGACACATAAAGACTAGTCCTACACTACAAGAAATGTTAGAGGAAATTTTTCAGACAAAAGGAATATGATATAGTGAGAAATGTAAATCTACACAAAGGAATGAAGAGTATTGGAAAGAGAATTAGGAAATATAAAATAAAATATTTCTTCTTTCAATTTTTCTGAAAGCAAAATATTAGCAATATATTATGTGTTCATAGAATATGCAAACAAGAAAATTTGACAAGAGTGCCACAGAGTACAAAGGCAATAAATAAATTGAAGATAATCTGTTATAAGGTTCTTATACCACACATGAAGTGATATATTACTTGAAGTTAGTCTCACATTAAGATTGCATTTTGTAATTACATATTGTTAATCCAGAACATAAGTGGAAGTATAAAAAAATGCACAAAGAAAGCAGAAAAACAGAAAAAGAAATAACACGAATATAATGAGATGACAGATTTTAATCCAAAGATATCAATAATCATTTTAAATGTAAATAGTTTTAATTATTAACACCATTAAAAAAATTAAAAGCCAATTATAGTCAGATTGAATAAAAAAGAAAGACACCTGATCTGCTGTCTACAAGGACGCAATCTTTAAATATAAATACCCAAATAGGTGAAAAGACATGACGTGGATAAAAATATACACTCACCGAAATAAAGATAGATTATCAATTTCAGACAAGCAGACATCAGAACAAGAAATATTAGCAAGCAGAGGGACATAGGTGATAATAAAGTGGTGAATTTTCAGAAAAAACATAGCACCACTAGATGTGCCTGCACCAAAAAGCAGAGCTTTAAAATACGGGAGGTAAAATCTGGTCTGAACGTAGAAATAGACAAATCCACAATTATAGTTTGAGACTTCAACACCTACCTCTCAGTAATTGCTAGAAAAATTAAGGAGAAAGTCAGCGAGGATGTAGGTGGCCCGAACAACACCACTATCAACAAGTTTGACCTAACTGATATTTAGAGAACATTCTACCCAACAACTGCAGAATACATATTCTTTTCAAGAACACAGAGGATATTCATCAAGATGCCGTATTCTAAGTTACAAAAGAAACATCAGCAAATTAAATAATATGATTTATATAACATTATCTGAGATCATAATAGAAATAATTAGAAATCAATCACACAAGATATTGTGAAAGTCCCTAAATGTTTAATAACTAAATAACTAACTTCTACATAACCAATGAGTCAAAGAGAAAATTTCAACGGGAAATTAAGAAGTATTTTAACAAAAATTATAATGAAAGGTCAACTATCAAAATATGTAGGATGCAGCTAAACCAGTATAACATGCAATATTCTGTTACTTAACCAAGAAAAATTTGAAAGCAAAGAATTCATTATGCATTTTTGCTTTCCTTACATCTAGTAGAGAACCTGAAATAAATGTACGTTTTTAACTGAATACTGAATATCTCAAACCAAAAAAAAATCAAGTGTTTAGCATATATATTAAGCATAATTGATGTTCAGTGCTCGTTACTTTGTTTTGAAAAACAACACATAAAATGCAGAAAATTTAAAACATATCTTCTTCACATCTTTTTCTTCTCCATTTTGGTCAGTGCTTTTCTTGGAAAACATATAATGGCATATTCTGTGCTCAAGTCAATCAGTGAGAGACAAACAGATAAATAGGTAAATGCCCCGTTATTTTGGTTAACTTATGGAGAGTATGCAAAGCTTGATTTATATTACATATTGAAATAGATAATTTGAATGTATCTCTATTTTCTCAAAAATGTTAGTTAGTGAAGGCACTTAAAATTGGCACCACATCATTATTCTTTAAGAAGCAAAAGTAATTACAACTTTGATAAAGTTCTAGCAAATGCAGTTATGAAAAAATACATTTCTATGAGCAATAGAGCAATGACAGGTAATTAGCTGATTCTAAGATAAAGAGTTTTTTCTAAGACTGAATAAATGTAGTAGTTATTTGAGACTAACTTAGTCTGGTTATAGAAGTAACTATCAGAGATTTTCATTGATTTTATTTAAATATAAAAATCTTGACACAGCTTATTAATTTATTACAAGCATGTTTCTTCCAAATGAAATTTTAATAAAATATCAGATTCAATATTGAACATTTAATCATAAATATTTTCAAAAATCATTTTACTAAATTCAAAACAAATACTTATTAATGTTTAATGAATTCATATATTTACTTTGTTTAAAGAATGCTACATGATGGCCTGAAGTGTCTTTGGTTACACGGATAGGTCTATTGAATCCATTTTCTATTCATTTAAAAACTATTAACAATTTGACATGATTCAATAGGTAAAGAAAGAAAAAAGCTGAATTAATCAGTTTTTATTTTGTTAAATTTGTATTTAGAATAATAAATTTATATTACCCTTGGTGCATTAGAGAAGCAAATGAAGAGATGGTGTTACTGTGCAGAACTTAGCTCTGCACGTAATGATTTAAGGCTTTGTTTAACACCTACTGCTTCACTCTTGCAGTAAGAATCTTGAAATGTTGACCATCCACATTGATATCTTGGTCCAAGAGTGGTTATTGGCATCTTCTTCGTGGCCAGCCCCATCTATTTTCAGGAAGAGACCCTAGAGCATGGGTACCCTGTCTGGGTGGGGGTGGGGGTGAGGGAAGATAGGGGAAGACAAGGTGTGCCACAACACCTGAGAGAGAGTTCCTTCTCTACAACATACCCATTATAAGGGTTTGACACCAATGAGTGCAACTATATTGAAATATACAGAAAGCTAGGAAAACAAGTATTTCACAACTTAATCTTAAATTCCCCTATGTCATAAGTCCTCAAACAGTTCTTTTTTTAACTTTTACTTTTGTAAACACTTTGATTACATGTTCATAAATTTCAGTTATCAGTTAGCAAGTTAGATGCTTAATTCTTTTGAATTAAGTTGACATATCAGATCATTACTAATCCATGTGTCTATCACACACACACACAGAATTTGCTACAATATTCTAAACCTAAATTGAAACTATTGTATCAATTTAGTACCTCTGGAGATTTTTTTTACCACTTCAATATTTTTTTACAGTTATTAAATATATATATATGTACACATATACACACACACAGATATACAGGGTTTGGAAATGTATGAGAGAAGTAAAGAAAAAAGAAAGTATATATAAAATATCTATAGCATATATATATATATAAATACATACACACACATATAAACGTATATGTATATAATTGAATTGAATACATATGTGTATAAATTAATTTAATTACTTTCTCATAGTGTTTAATAGCCACCCTAAATAGAAATATAGTCAGTCATTGATATCCACCAGGCTAACATCTAAGTGTTCTAAAACTCATGGTTTACATAACTAAAAAAAAGATTTTTGCTTGCTTGTACTTCTTATTGTACTCCTGGTGTTTTTTAAGTTTATTTTTAGGCTAGGTGTTTATGGTGGATCTAGATATTTTGAAGAACTGGAAATTTGCCTCAAATTAAAAAATATTTACATATAATATATTATGTATCATTACTATATATAATACATAACATATAATACCTAATATACTTGCAAGACATTTCTGTAAGCAACATTAATCTTTTATACAAAATAAAAGTAGTTACAGTTCAAAGTAATCTTTAAAGTTTAATATAATCTACTTTTGAATATAAAGTATTTAAAATTAATTTTTAGATGAACACTGTTAGAATTTACATATTACTCTTTCATTTTTCCTCCTACTTTTACATTCAACTAATATGTTCAAAGCAATTTTAAAATCTTACAACTTCATAGGGATGTTTTAAAAATATGCAATAGTACTTTTCTATGCAGGTAAATGTGAAGGAAACCGTTTTTAAACTAAATTTTTTGGAAAATACCATAGTTGGAATATACATTTCCCTATATGTTCCTCTTTCTCTTATATAAAACAATTTAAAGTTCATTAACTTTGCTTTTTAATCAAATGCCAGAAACACAATTAGGAGATGCTGACTACAACCATCTCTGAATGATTAAAAAATCTCAATATGTGAAGCAGCAGGAAATAAGGAAAAATAATTTGTAGAAAACCTGGTTGGGGCCAATGCAAAATATTCAGTTAATTCAGTAAAAAATAAATCAATAAAATTTGGTCTGGAAAAAACCTATTTGGCCTAGAGAAGAATTATGGAGACTGAATATATATGTTCAAATTTTTCCCTGCACTATAAGGCCACTTCTAAGCATATAGGAATACCTGGATTCTTTTTGTTTAAATATTTAATTGTGAAAGTCTGAGAGAAAGCTACGGAAGGAAAAAATTGGTAGCTTAGTTCCATCAGTATATTTCCTAGTCCCTTTGTGCCACAAATAGGCTATCATTTGAATTTTTATAAGCTATAATATCTTTAAAATCTTAAGTCTGTTATAACTGGTGTTTGTCTTAAATAATCTACATTAATTAATTTAAATTCCATTTATGGAGCCAAAAGTATGCCTGTTTAAAATAAAATAAATGAAATCTGGAACTATATAATGTATCTCTATAAAGTATATTAGATACAATGTAACAATAATGACTGAATGGAAAAACAATATTTAAACCACAAATTTTTGTCAATAATAAAACATATTGCTGATGATACAAATAACAAGTGCTTGTATAGCAGAATAAATTTATATAAGGTTTTAAAATATGAATATGCTATATTTTCCTATATTTGTTGCTCTCTGTTCTGTTGTAAAGGCCCTTAATATATAATTACATATAATTATCTATGTCTATATATTATAATATGTAAGTTAATTTGCATTTTAATTATTGTTTTTTACAGTATTTTTTTCCTATGTGGTACTGAGATGTTACCATTTTCTGTTAGGATGATTTCAACTACTAAAAAGAAAAATGTTATAATTAGCCCATCTGCGTTCAAGGGCAGGCATTTGCACTGCCCCCCAGGTTCAATGATGACATAACGAAGCAGGTTCTTTTGCGTTATCGGCCCGCCTGACTAGTGCCCAGTACGTTCGAGGATGTTTCTTTCCCCGTTTGTTCATAAGATGGCTGCCAACTGCAGTCAGGTTACTATGCTTTCCAGTTGCTGGCCAATCAGAAAGACTGACTTCCCATGGCTTCTTTCCCTGACACGCCCCACCAGACTCACTTCTTCTCTCATTGCTTGAATTGAATTAGCCCCATCCATCCCTTGGAGATTTAATTAAATGGCATTCATTAAGCTCCAGGCTCTTTTCTTTAAGCCAAGAATATGAAAGTGACAAAGTAAAATTCCTCCATTCATGGAGCTTACTGTTTAGGAGAAACCAAATAACTTAAGATATGTATAGTATAATGCCAGGTCGTGAGAGATGCAATCAAGAAGGAGGGGAAAATAAAGCCATAGGAGGTGTTTGAAAGTGACAAGCACAAGGAGTGCTTTCTTGGATAGGGCTGTCATGGATGAAAACTCTCGGAGAGAGTGGTCTTTGACCAGAGATCTAATGGAGTCAAGTGAACCATTGAGAGGATACCAATTCCTTATCTAACGTTATCCACTCTGAAGTAAAGAACTCTGGGAATTTCTTGTCTCACAGATACTCAAAATATAAATCAAACTCACACATGTCTCTGCACATTAAAAGGACTCAATAAGACATTTATGATCCCCTTTGAAGTTCCAAACACTACTGATGGTGATCAAGGCACTCATTTCACGTCACAAGTTACACAATGCTGGGCCTCAAGTGAACTTCCACAACCCTTACCCGCCTCAGGTTACAGGCCTTACAGAGTACTAGAACGGCTTTACTTAAACAAGCTCAATTCAATCTAATTAAATGTCCCATTTCAGTCACCAGTCTAATATCAAAAGAGAATTTTAATAAGAAGTTTTACTCCATATTTGATTGTTTGCTGATAGGTTTCAAGCACCACCCCTTCCACTTCTCTCGCACCACACCTGAGCAAACCAGCAGCAAAACTCCAGGCTCCCTTGTTCACTGACAGAAAATTCAAACCACTGAACCCTAGCCAGTGAGGAAACCCTCACCCCAGCCTCACATGTAAGCACAATAAAATCCAGGTCAGCATCCCCTGCCCCCTCTCTCAAGATATTTTGCAGACATGCTTGGGATCCAGCCCTTCTCCTCCAGAAAATCTCATTATGTAAGTAACAAATCACTTCATAGCCTTTTGGTGTATGTGTGGCATCATCTAGAATCAATCTTGTGTGGAGGATCCTTCCTTCCCATACATACAGAGTTCTTTCATTATAATTTTCTCTACCCTGTTTTCCCAAAATGAATTTCTACACTGCTTCTTTGTCTCATTCAGTTTGACTTCTCACAAAATAGGCGATTTATTTTCATTGATGTTGATTTCCATTTGATATATTACACCCTTAAATACTTTGATATATCTTTAGTTATAAAAAACACAGTTATACTTTGCTTACAGAATGAAGTCATTATACAACCCAAAATATTATAACTCTTCAATAGTTTGATATTCCTCAGATTGTTTAAGTTAGTCATACTCTTTAAATGTCTTAAAAGAAGTTAGAACATACTCTGCAGGAATTCTTATGTTATAAACTACAATTTTCTATAAAACTACTGTACATTTTTTCTCTCTATTTTCCAATTTGAAGTTATTCACAATTCGTAGTGAACAACAAAATTTTATAAAACCTTCTGGAATCATAGTTATTTTATAATCATTTTGGTGTTCACAGAATGTTAACAGTTTCAGAATAGGATGAACTAAGTATTTTAAATATATAGATAAAAGTCAGGTATGATCATAGATAGATTTTGCTACAAATACATTTTTCTTCCATATTATTACACAATGAAAACTACTTTCATAGTTTAAACTTCTTAAGCAAATCTAACCTTTACATACATATTTTAAATGAAATTGAGAGACTGCAATACTGTTTACATTATCAGTTTATTTCAACTAGTCCAACAATTTAGGCAAATATCTGGTAAGATAAATTGCATGACCAATTGAAATATGAGTTTTGTTCTACTTTTTTTGTCTGATTTTGATAATTGTTGAGAGTTTTGTTCTACTTTGTGTGACTTTGATAACTGTTCGACTCTACAACATTCTGGGCAAATACTCCGTCTATACATATAGGTTTCCCTATCTGCCATTAGAGGCAGTAACTAATGCAAGTCTATTCTGCACACAGATTTTTCAGTGCATAAAATACAGCCATGGAAGCAAATGGTAGTTATACACTACCATCAAGCTGTATTACCAGAGAGCCATCTCTATGTCTGACATAATTCCTTCTCTTTGCTGAAAAAAGAGAAAAAAAGAATGAGGACAGTTATCACATACTAAAATTAGAATGCCTAAGTGTACTCATGTGTGAAGGGTCAACCATCAACATCTTTGGTGCGAATATTATACTCAAATAGAGGCCTGAAGAGTCAGATTTAAGCTAACTTGTTTGAAATTATTATATTCACAACAAATCTATCAGAAAATAAGCCCAATTATGAAATTATAAACTGTATTGTTACTATATTTTTATTCTTCTACTGCATCCTATTCCTAGTTATCCTAATATAGAAGGGATATTTGGAGGAGCCTCTCAAGTTGGAGACTCTTAAATTGTGGTGACGCTAGTCATAATGACAATGACCAGAGAGAGAAAAGGAAGTATAAAAATTTTGTAAATATTCTATTTTTAATAAAATATAATTTATAGGGCAAACACGAATTAAGGATATGACAAAATATTGATTAGAAATAATCCTATTGTTTTTCTTGTAGAATTTGGATTATAATTAGTGGTTATTTTTTATTTTCCAACTTGGCAACAGTTTGGTACTATAAGCCCAAGAGAAAAGTTAATATATTCAAGACATATTAATATCCAAGCATGAATATGCAATGGATTTTTTTAAAAAGTAATATCATAAAAATGGAAGTCCTTGAGCATATGCTGATAGATCATTTGTCTGTCATCTCATACTGAGAATAGATATTTAAAGATTACATAAATGATGATTTCCCCTAACTTTTCCGTAAACATTTTGACTTACTTTTAAATTCCATGACTGTGCTTCTGAACTTTTCCAGAAACAAAAAAACGATATAAACATTTAGCCAACATAAAACAGTAGTTCAGATGCCAATGTATAAAACATCCTTCTGAAAGTCTCTTACATTTAAGGGGTTTGGGAACACAAGATGCACTGGCGGTTCCCCCACGCAATGCTGTCTTTGACGGACTGTCTCAACGCTAGAGGTCTATAGACTGTGAATCCTGGGCATACACATTTCTTTTACTTCTCACAGAATTCATTAAATTAACCATCGTCATTCTTACTTAATTGATGTGGAAATTGATGTGTAAAGAAGTTAATAGCTCTTGCATTTTAAGAAGATATCCCTGAGTAACAGAGTTGCAACTGGGCGCAGGAGTGTAGCGACTGGAAGTCAGAGCTCCTGAACTCTCTGTCTTACCAGCATCCTATGTGTTCCCGCCTGCCCTGTAAGGAGCCCTGTTCTGTCTGGTCTACTTATCAAGAAACTAGTTTGCCTGAATTCATTAGTTCTTGTCAATTCCCTATTAATTCCCCAATTTATCACACATTTTAACCTGGTAAATGACTTATATGTCCTGACTGAGAAACTCCTCCTCTTAATTGTTTCAACAAATTGCTGGATCAGCTAAGTCCACGTATTTCTAGTTTTGCCCGTGTGCCTCATGCATGACCTTAACTTACCACCAATCACATCCCAAAAGGCTAGAGCTGGGGCCAAACACACAGCAGGAGCTTGTCGGAATATCATTTTTCTATTCCATTTTGAAGAGAACTGCACTTTGAAGAAAATTAAACTGAGAAAGTTGCAAATATAGGGTAATGGAGGCCCAAGAATTCTTCACCTAGGACTCACGAGTAACTAACATTTTGCCACATTTACTTTTTTTTTTTTTTGAGGAAGATTAGCCCTGAACTAACGTCTCCCACCAATCCTCCTCTGTTTGCTGAGGGAGACTGGCCCTGAGCTAACATCCATGCCCATCTTCTTCTATTTTATGTGGGGCACCTGCCACAGCATGGCTGGCCAAGCAGTGCATAGTTCCGCACCTGGGATCCAAACCCAGGTTGCTGAAGCAGAAGGTGCGAACTTAACCACTGCACCACCGGCCATTTTCTTTGTACTTTCTCTCTCTTTCCGTCTGAGCCCCATACAATGTTGACAGCAAAACTACAGCTGAGTTATGTGGAAGGAACAGTGTTCCTACCCCAAAAAAGTTTTCTTGGTTGAAAAAAAACCTGGACCACCTCCAGTGGCCTAGTGGTTAAGTTCAGCACACTCCGCTTCGGTGGCCTGGGTTCGATTCCCAGGCAGGGACCTATAGGACTCGTCTGTCAGTGGCCATTCTGTGTCAGTGGCTCACATACAAAAAGAGGGAGACTGGCAGCAGAGGTTAGCCTAAGGTGAATCTTCCTCAGCAAAGAAAAGAAAAAAATATTAAGCCCTCCTTAAGCAAAATTTTATTCTCGTGTACAAATGCCTACAACTGTTTGTCATTTTAAGAATGTCATAAAAAAAGTAGACAAACTTTGTTTTGAAAAGTTAAGTCTAAAATAAAACCTTGAAATAGGGTGCTAATTATTTAGCTGAGAAGATTATGCTCAATTTAAAGAAATGTCCCACTGGTTTTATTTCTTTTATATAACCCGTGGCAATCATTTTAAAAGAAGATAACTTATTAGGTACCGAACTTTTATAGACCTATTTAGAAAGAGGTAAAATTTAAATTACTATACTAAGACTGACTAACAGAAAATGTTGATGACCTTGTTTTCAGTGATCCTTTCTTGGAACTCTAGCGTGAACTGTTTTCTTTATAAATATATATGTATTTAATCAGCCTCGTACTGGAAGTTAAGCATGAAATAAAATGGAAAATGAATTTGAAAAGTTTCACTTGACTTTCTAAACCACATATATGAAACAACCCAAATTTATTTCCACCTGGGTTCAGGTGTATTTAAAAATAACTAAGTGAGACTTCATCATGTGGTGAGGCTCTCCATCCTCCAAGCAGCCACAGGAATGCCTGGACACTGAGCATTACTTGGAAAAAATTGTGGTTAAGCAACTAAGAACAGATGGTTAACGGCTTTTACTTCTCCAGTACTAAAGAATTCAAAACAATTATATTTTCCAAACTTCTCACTGTTTCTAACACAAAAAACAAAAAGTCCTCAGTGACAGATAGAACAATTAAACCACACATTTGTAGAGAGCAAGATGGCTTAGGGAGAGCTGGAAACAATTGTATTGACTTTATTCTTTTCAAAAAAGTCAGCTGGAAAATTAGCAAGATGTTTGGAAGCGTTTTACTCAGGGCAAAAAATTAACTATAAAAATAACCACAAGTTGAGTTAAATATCAAATTAACAAAAAACTACTGCCAATGGTGGCAATAATTAATCATCTAAAAGCATTATTATTGGTTTACTAAATATTTTTTATTAAAGTCTTCATAGTTCTTATCAAAGAATTGCCTAGTACTGGGGAAAAAAAAAACATTAAAAAAACATTTACTCAAGAAAAGTGTGAAAAAGAAACTACTGAGGTAATTCTGAGTGCACTTCACAGTGTTTTGAAGTGAATCATGTTTGATGTTGAAGGTATTTTTGGCATAATCTCCAAGTATATTCTCTGATTCCAAAGAAATTTGTTTAGAGGTGTTTTCCCCTATCATGCAGTCACAAAACTAAACATATGTGCATGTATAAGCAAGTGTATGCCTGTGCACCCATACACATGGACAGATCGATAGAAAGATAGTAGATAGATAGGGAGACTGATAGATATGTAGAGTTGATCCAGTTTCATTTCATTTCATGGTGAAACATTCAAATGAATGTGACATGCTATAAATATTGCAGGCAGTGTTTTCATTCATCTTATCCTCAAGAAAGAAGAAACAGTTCTTGCTAACAGACTAAATTCAGTATTTTTTCCCCTTTCGTGTATAGTTTTAGTATCATGAACTGGCAAGACTCAATTTATTAGGAACAGGGAAGAAGGATTTAGGGTGCTGAACTAGGCAAGAAAAGTGTACGTGACAAATCTAAGGGTACAGGAAGTATGGTTAAAGAGCAGGTCTGACTCATTGGTGTGCTGGAGTTGGCTTGTACCATCTTGTGAGAACCGATGGTTCACATCTCTTCCCATCTAAGCCTTCAGCGAGATAGCTTGAAATCAGCCATGATGAGAGTATCTGTAGCAGGGAAATCAGCAAATCTACAAAATCGGGGATCTTTCCCAGCTATCCGCCACTCCATCCCCAGACAGCTAGTGGTTAAACATTCACCAGCACACCAATGGTTTAATCCAACCTTTGTCTCTTTTTAGTTTAGAAATTACACTAATTATTTTACTCTTCTCTACATCACATTTCTCAATTGTCACATGGAAATAGCGATATTTTTCTTAAAGCACTGCTGGGACAACTGAAGTAGATACTATTAAAAAAAAAATCACCTGAGATTCATTAGATGCTCAAAATGAGTTATTGATATGTGAATTTAAAAGGCCTTTAACCACAAAGAATCCAGAAGTTACTGTTCAATCTTAAGACCATCAAGCAGATGTAGGAAAAAAACAGCAGGATGTAATTCATAAGTTGATATTAAAAATACAGCTGTCCAAGTATATACAAATGTGTACATATTGTCACAGTTCTAAGTATTGGCCTAAACATAAGTGCAGTAAACAGTACCCAACAACACAACAAAAATATATTTTATAATTTAGCAGAAAGTCAAAACACAAAGGGGTTAAATCAAAGGCTCAAAGGATTTATACTAGAGGACCCCAAAAAGCAAAAAAAAAAAAAAAAAATAACATATGTTTTTCATTCACACATTTGTTCTTTATGCAAGCACATTGAACATCTATTATATGCTAGGCATAACTGAATGGTGGTGAGGAAATAAATAAAACATGGGAGTTTTGTAACACCAATGCCATGTTATAGCACTTGGCATGTAGAAAAAATAATAATAGCTAACATTTTTGGATACTTTTTATGTGCAAGATACTACTATGAATACCTTGTACTTACCACTATTATGTACATTTTACAAGTGAGGAAAATAAAGTGTAAAATGTTACATAATTTTCTCAAAATTTTATACTTGATAAATATCAAAAATGGTCTTTGAATCCAGATATCACAGTTCAGTAAATTTCTCAGCCCCATGGCATAACTGTGATCAATTAAGAAGTTGACAAATGCTGGATATCATGTTTAAAGTTAAAGAAGAAAACAATCTAACTTAAAATCAATAAAATTAAATGTATAATCAAGCACAAGTGTTTTGCTTTTGTTTTAGCGACAATTGTAGATTCACATGCTCTTGTATGAAATAAAATTGTCTGGTGGCAACTAGACTTTTGGTGATGAACATGATGCAATCTGTACAAAAGTCAAAATGTATTGATGTACATCTGAAATTTATATAACGTTATAAACCAATGTCACTTCAATAAAAAAATTTAAAACTGAAAGAAGATTGCCAGAGGTTCCATATATCCTTTACCCAGTGTTCCTCAATGTAACATCCTGCATAAATATAGTAAGGCATCACAAACAAGAACTTGACTTTGACGCTATCTATCCGCCTTATTCAGATTTCACCAGTTTTACAAGCAAATGTGTGTGTGTGTATTTAGCTCCATGTAGTTTTAATACACAGGGATTTGTGTGACCACTGCCGTAATCAAGACACAGAATAATCCCATTACAAGGATCCATTGTGCTACACTTTCATAGTCACAGCAACATCTCTTCTACCTTTTTTCCCTAACCCCTGGCAATCACTAATCTGTTCTCCATCTTTGTAATCTTGTCATTTTAAGAATGATATATGAATGGAATCATATATAGGTAACCTTTTGAAATTCTTTTTCCATTCAGCATATTTCTCTTTGGATCCAACCAAATTGTTGCTTGTATTAGTAGTTTTCATTTCTGAGTAGTATTTCATGGTAGGGGTATATGACAGATTGCTTAAACACTCACACACTGGAGGGTATTTAGCCTTTTTCCTGTTTTTTCCTATTATGAATAAAGCCTCTATGAACATTTGTGTGCAGGATTTTGTGTGAATATAAGTTTTCATTTCTTTGGAATAAACGTCCAAGTGCAATTATTTCATTTATGGTAAGTGCATGTTTATTTTTATAAGAACCTCTCGTACTCTTTTCCAGAGTGGCTGAAATATTTTGCATTTCCACCAGCAATGTGGGAGTGATCCATTTTTGCACATCTTCACCAGCATTTGGTGTTATTGATGTATTTTACATTTAGCCATCATGATAGGTATGTAGTGATATCTCATTGAGGTTTTAATTTGCATTTCTTTTTCCTTTCTTTTTTTGGAGGAAGGTTAGCCCTGAGCTTACATCTGCCACCAATCCTCCTCTTTTTTGCCGAGGAAGACTGGCCCTGAGCTAACATCCATGCCCATCTTCCTCTGCTTTATATGTGGACTCCTGCCACAACATGGCTTGACAGCTGTGTATAGGTCCAGACCTGGGATCCGAACTGGTGAACCCTGGGCCGCCGAAGCAGAACATGCGAACTTAACCACTGCGCTACTGGGCTGGCCCCTAATTTGCATTTCTTTAATCACCAATGATGATTAACATCTTTCTTGTATTTAATTGGCATCTGTACATTGTTTTAGGAATCATGTGTGTTTATGTATTTTGATCATTTTCTCATCAGAATGTTTTGCACTGTTGAGTTTTGAGAATTCTTTACATTCTACATTTCTTTCTTACTTTGTAGCTTGTCCTTTATTCTATTAACAGTGTTGATTGCAGACTAACAGTTATTAACTTTGTTACGATCTGGTTTATTGATTTGTTCTTTTACTGATAGTGCTTTTATAGTCAAGTCCAAGTACTCTGTCTACCCCTAGTTCCCAAAGATTTCCTCATATTTTTTCTAAAATCTTTATATATGTTTTACATATAAATCCATTATCCATGGATCCATGATCTATAAATTTTGTATAAGGAGTGAGTTCTTTACATTTCATTTCATTCATTCATTTGCCTGTGGGTGATGAATTGTTACTTAATATACATTGGATGCCTTTTGAAAATTTGTGAAAAACCAGTATGTCTGTGTGCATCTATTTCTGAGTTCTCTTGATCAGTATGTCTATCGCTCTCAGAATATCATGCTCTTGATTGCTGTAGCTATATAATAAGCCTTTAGGATAAGCTAGTCTGTGTCTACAAAAGTCACTGTTGGAATTGTGATAAAAATTGTGTTAAACTTACAGACCAAAGTGAGGAGAACTGACTTTTTTGCCGTATTGGGTCTTCCAATCCATGAACATGGTATGACTCACATGTATTTAGGTCTGAGTAAAAAAAACTACAGTCCTCCTCCTGTGTTTCTCCTTCACTCTCACAATGCTACCACTGATGACACTTCTGACACCAGATGTGTAGGTGTTTTCTCCATACCAAGCAATTCTGTGACATCATCTGGGTGTCCTACAATTTAACTCAATTCTGACACTATCTACCAGAGTTAGCATCAGATCCCACAGGTTTAGAGCTCAGGCCCACAAGGCTGCTCTCCCTTTCTGCTGCATCAGATGCCAACTGCAAGTCCAAGTTGTTACCTGTGCTTCTGATATGTCAGTTATAAATCAGAGATTCCCAAGACCCCCTCCTCGGGTTTGATTAGTTTGCTAGAGCAGCTCACAGAAGTCAGGAAAATAGTTTATTTACTCTATAGCAATTTATTATAAATGGATATGATAAAGAATACAGATGTGCATCTGGTGCCCAGGGCAGGGTTTGTGGGAAGGGGCACGGAGCTTCCATGCCCTCTCCAGGCATGCCATTCTCCCAGAATCTACACCTGGTCACCAACCCAGAAACTCCCCAAACCCCATACTTCTGGGATTTTTATGAAGGGTTCACTAGGTTGGCATGATGGGTCATTAACTCTATTTCCAAC
The DNA here is from genome assembly GCF_041296265.1 of Equus caballus. NCBI lineage: Eukaryota > Metazoa > Chordata > Mammalia > Perissodactyla > Equidae > Equus > Equus caballus. The sequence goes on along the minus strand of NC_091701.1, from coordinate 69,959,230 downwards.
CCCTTCCCCCTGTCTGGAGAATAGGGAGTGAGGCTGAAAATTCCAAGCTTCCAATCACGGCTTGTTTTTTCTGGTGACCAGCCCCCAACCAGGAGCCCAGCAAGAGTCACCTCATTGAAACAAAAGGTGCTGTTTTGATCCAGGAAGTTCCAAGGGATTTAAGAGCTCTATGTCAGGAACCAGGGCCAAAGACCAAATAATGGAATGAAAGATACTCAGTACTCTTATCACTTAGGAAATTACAAGGATTTTAGGAGCTCTGTGCCAGGAACTGGAGGAACAGATCAATATACATATTTCCTATTGTCTCACAAGGTCATTTTTGCTTTTTTTTATCAGTATTTTGAAATTTTAGGACACTCATCCTACAGATGTTTTGTTAGATTTATGGCTAAGTATTTCATTTTTTGAGGGGTGAACTGGGGGGTCAATTGTAACTGGTCTTGTGTTTTCATTACTGGTTCTGAGGAATCTGGCTCCTGGTCAAAAAAACTGTGACTTTTCAGGCCCAGCCACACACAGTTGCAAAAGCTTTACCTGGCAGGCCTCATACCTGGCAGGCCTCATGAGGGAATGTTGAACTCGCTACAAGGGACTTGCGGCACAGCCCATCTACTGAAGTCCATGAAGAGAGTTGCAGTCAGGGACTCAAGCCTCTCTAGTGAGCCGTGCTCTTATGCATATTTGCATTCCTGGCCCAGGAGGCTTCATTCCTAGATCCCTGCATCTAGGGCCTTTCTGGGGAGGCCTTCTTCAGGTGCCTGTGTCCAGACCTCCTTATCCGAAGGAAGGGTGGAAAACCTTGAAGACTCGCTTCACTCTTACTCAGTACTCACTACTTTTCCACTCCTAATCCTTTTCCTTTTCCTTCCTCCCATCTCCAAGGTCCATAAAACAGTAGGATCTTATTGTTTAGGACTCCCTCAACAGTGAGATGACCCCTACATCTGTGTTGACGTTCCTCACCCTCCATGAGCACTCCATTCCACGGGGGGAAATGGAACACGCTTTCTTCGGTGTTAGCCTCCTGCTTTTATTATCCCAAGAAGTAATTAAAGCCTTTGTTATTTTTCCACTGGCTCATGATTTTTAATTGGCTACTCTGGCACCTAACAGCTCAGCTCTCTCCAGCTCAGCTGAACTCCTGACAGTTTCCACATGTTTATTGTTAGTACATGGAAATGCATTTGAATTTTACGTGGTAACTCCATATCGCACAATCACGCTCAATTCACTTATTCTAGGAGTTTTTTGTAGATATTTGTGGAAACTTTCTATATAGGCAATAAAGTCATCTGCAAAAGTAGGTACATTTATTTCTTCTTTTCTAATACACATGACTGTATTTTAATTTCTTGCCTTGCCTTTATTTAATTTCTTGCATTGACTGGAACTTTCAGTATAATGCTAAATAACAGATATGAGTGGTAAGAGTTGATATCCTTTCTTTGTTGCCAATTTTAAAGGGAAACATTCAGTCTTTAACTATAGTGATTTTAGTTGAACTTTTTTTGCAGATGATCTTTATAAAGTTGAGAAGATCCTTTCCTCAAACCTAGTTTGCTAGGAGTTTTTAATCATGATTACATGTTGGCTTTTGTCAAATGCTTTTTCTGTCTCAATAGGTATAATTACATGATTTTCCTCCTTTATCCTATTAATATGGTGGATTACATTTATTTATGTTCAAACTTTGAACTATCTTTGCAAACCTGGAATAAATTCCACTTGATCGTGGTGAATATTGCCTTTTATACATTGCTGTATTAAATTTGTTAATATTTTAGAGGATTTTTGCATCTAAATTCATGAGAGATAGTGCTCTGTATTTTTCTTTTTGTCTGTCGTCTTTGTCTGGTATCAATGTAATATTGATCTTGTAAAATAAGCTGTGAAATATTTCCACTTCTATTTTCTGGGAGACATTGGCATTAATTTTAAGTGTTTGGTAGAATCATATGTTCCGGCAGTTTTCTGTTTTAAAAGTTTATAATGACAAGTTCAACCACTATAACAGATATGGGAGTATCGACATGGTCTGTTTCATCCTGGTTTGATTTTTGGTAGTTTGTGAATTTATAAGAATTGGCCCATTTCATCAAATTGTTGAATTTATGATGAAATTATTGCTAGCATTCTGCTATAGTCCTTTTATTCTTTTTAAAAGGTTGGCCCTGAGACAACAGCTGTTACCAATCTTGCCTTTTTTTTAATTCTCCCCAAAGCCCCCTAGTATATGGTTTTTTATTCTAGCTGTAGCTCCTTCTGATTCTGCTATGTGGGACTCCACCAGAGCAAGGCCCGACGAGCAGTGCTAGGGCCACACCCAGGATCCAAACTGGCAAAATCCTGGGCCACTGAAGTGCAGAACATGAACTTAACCACTTGGCAATGGGGCCGGCCCCCATATAGTCTTAATTTCTGAAGGATCTGTAGTGATATCCTTTGTCTCAATCCTAGTATTGGTGAGTTGTGTCTTGTCTCTTTGTTTTTGTCAATCTTGATAGAGGCTCCTCAATTTTATTGATTTTTTTAAAGAAGCTTGATGATTTTGTTTTTTCTTCATTGATTTTTTCCCATTGTTTTCCTGTTTTCAGTTCCACTGATTTCTGTTTTAATCTATATTATTTCCATCCTTATTACTTTACTCTTTTTTTTTCTAGTTCTTTGAGGTATGGATTTGAATTATTGAATGGTGACCTTTATTCTTTCACAATGTAAGTATTAGCTAATGTGCTTTTCTAGTGCTATTAATTTTCCTCTGAGCACTGCTTTAGCTGAATCTCATATATTTTAATACGGTGTAAGTTATTTTCATTCACTGTATATGTTTCTTAAAATTTACTTTGAGATTCCTCTTTGACTACTGTGGCTTCTCCCCCCCCCCCCAAGCATTTAGAGATTTTTTCTATTATGTTTCTGTTATTGGTTTCTGGTTTGATTACATAATGCAACAGAATATATTCTGTATGATTTCAGTTCTTTTACATATGTTTTTTGTTTATTTTTTAATGCCTCAGGATACCCTTTAAATTGGTAAACTTAAATGGGCTTTGAAAAAATGTGTACTCTTCTGTTTTTTCAGGTGGAGTGCTCTATATATGTCAATTAAATCTAGTAGGTTGGTTGAGTTGCTTAGTTTTTCTATAACCTTGCTCAAATTCTCTCTAGTAGTTCTATCAATTGTTGAGGGTTAGGTGTTGAAGTCCCCAGCTATAGTGTTGAATTCATCTATTTCCTCCTTCTGCCCTATCAATTTTGCCTCATGTTCTTTTGTTTCTTGTATACAGATTGGGAATGTTATATATTCCTAGATGATTTTTTTCTCATCATGTAATGTCCATATTTGTCTCTAGTTATTTCCTTTCTTAAATTTATTTTAAGTTACATGAATATAGCGACTCCTGATTTTTGTGATTAATTTTCACATATCTTTATCCTTTTATTTTCAATCTACCCATGCTGTTAAAGTTGAAATGAGTTTCTTCTAAATAGTCTATAGATGGATTTAGTGTGTGTGTGTGTTTTTAACTCACTCTGCCAATCACTGCCACATAATTGGTACATTTAGATCATTTACATTTAAGGTAATTATTGATGCTAGGGGTTAAGTCTGCCATTTAGTGTCTGTTTTATTTCCTCTGTTTCTCTTTCATTGACTTCCCATCAATTACTTGTACGTTTTAAGATTCTATCTTAATTTGTTTACAATACTTTTTAGTCTATTACCTTGTATAGTTGTCATACTGGTTGATCTGTCTATTATAATGTACGTATGTAACTGACAGTCTACATCTACTGGCATCAATACTTTAGCACTTCAAGTGAAGTGTGAAAACTTACATTTAGATCCCTTTATCTTCCACACTTTTTAAACATTGTTGTCATTTGTTTCAGATGGTGTTATAAATGTTCCTTTAATTATCAATCAAATGAAACTCATAAACTCATAAAGAGGATAATATATTGAAGTTACATACATTTCTGTTATTCCCCATAATCCCTCTTTTTTTCCAATGCTTCCAAATTCTTATTTTCTTTCTGTTTGGAGACATTCATTTAGTATTCTTTAGGAGTAGGTTTGCCAGTGACAAGTTATCTTAGTTTTCTTTATCTTAATATGTCTTTATTTACTCTTCGTTCTGAAAGTATATTGGACCAATCCCTTCTGGTCTCCATCATTTCCAATGAAAAGTCCAATGTCATTCACATTGGTTTTCCCTTATAAGTAATGTGTAATTTCTCTCTGGTTATTTTCAAGATTTTTTTTTTTACTGTAGTTTTCAGAAATTTAGTGAAGATGTGTTTTGGCACATTATCTCCATGTTGTTCATATTGGGTAAATCCATTGATCTCTCCTCAAGTTTACTGATTTCATCCCATGTAATTTCCACTCTATTATTGAGTCCATATATTGAGGGAATTTTTTTTTTTATTTCAGTTAATGTACTTTTTTGGTTCTCTATTACAAAAGAATTTACTATTGTTTGGTAAGGCATTTTTATGATGGCTGCTTTAAAATCCTTGTCAAATAATTCCAATCTATTTCATTTCGGGGGTTGTCAGTTGATTTTCTTTTCTCATTCATGTTGTTATTTTCCTGTTTCTCTTATGACAAGTGTTTTATGATTGTGTCCTGGACATCTTGGTTATTTGACTATAAGATTCTTGACCCCAAGATTATTTTTAGCAGTATTTTTTTTAGCAGGCACTTCCTCTGTTGAAGTGTAGTAGGAAGGCTAAATCTGTGTACTTGTTCAGCTTCCTCCTGGGTCCGACTGACATATTCCTAGCAAAAAATGAAGTGCTGAATGACACTGTGTGCAATAATGGGTGGGGTGGGCATTTAGCTCCCTCTTTTGCCATTCTGACAACTTCCAGTAAAAGTGGGGCATGGCCTTGTTGCCTCCATGTGGGGGACATAAGCTCAGTTTCCCTCTTGTCCTGCTTTCCCAGCAAGTGAGGAAGTAGAAGGATGACTCACGCTGCTTTACTGCTATAAGAATAGGGCAGCAGCTCAGCTCCCTACTGGGCCCCACTGGGCTCCTTTGACATGAGGGGAAGGAAGGCATGTAATTGCAGTCCAACTAGCCCCATCTCCCACTGCATCATTCTTCATTGATGCCAAATGAAGGTGGAGTCTCAGCTCCCCACTGGGACCCCTGGCGCCAGTGGGGGAGTGGTGAAGTAGAGTGGTGCCTGGCCCTGCCTCCTTCTGGCTCATTAAGTCTTATTGTTTCCAGGTTTAGGGTGAGTAGGACAGAGGCTAAACTCTCCAATGGATCCCACTGACACTATCCTGGCAAGGGAATCAAAGAACTGCCTTCTTTCACTGGGCAAGAGTTGGAAGAGCAGGTCTCTTTAGCAATACTGACACTATTTTTATAGGACAATTGGACTGCTACCTCCTCCTGCCAGACAGAGGATAAAAGATTAGCTTCCTGCTTGGCCGCACTGGTACCACAGGATAAGAGAATTGCTGCAAGGCCACCTGCTTTCACTGGCCATTGGGTTGGGGTGAGAGATCACTTCCCAACTCAGCCCCACTGAAACCACTGGGAGGGAAGGGGTGATGTTTTTCATTGGTGTTTGACTGGAATAGGACAAGTATTGCCCAAAGAGCTTGTTGTTGGTAGGGCACCCTTTTCCCAGTCCTTTGGCTGAGAAGACCAGATTTTTCTTGTCTCTACCTTTTAGCAGGTCTGGACTGGAAGCTTCTACAGGACCTGGTTTAGTGTAAATGGAAGCTAGGGAAACTCACCCTCATGACACTCTTCAAATCCCAAAGTCTCTAGGCTGTCCACCTTTATAGTCTACTCTTCAGAGCCTTTTTATGTTTATTTGTTGTGTTATACCCAGCACTTCTCTTTAATTTTGTTAGTTGTAAGAAAGAGGACTGGGAAGAATGGGGCTACTCCATCTTGGCTGAAATCAGAAGTCCACATGAGGTTTTGTTAATTCATGAGAAACACAAAAACAAATCCATTTTAAGAATTAATACTAATACCAGATTTTCTTTTTAAAATTAATTACTTTCAAGTTAGTATTAGAATTTAAAGTTGCAGTTTATATTTTCCTAGATATTAAACCCCAATCACTTTTTTCTGTATATCAAGACATTTTCCACAATTTTATAGTAAAAAATACCTATACGAATGGCTCACATATGCACAGTAGACATTGAGTAAGAACAGAAATAGTCTATTGCTGTATAGAGATGTTGGAAAATGCTTTAAAATTATATTTGAACTAATTTATTTAATGTTTTATAGTTTGCAACATATTTCAACCATTTCATAATTACTCAGTTAAGCAGTTATGCAACTTTTTCATTTTTGATAGCCCCAAATATTATTGATTGTCCAGTTTCCTTAGTATCTTAGTAGGCTTAAAACATTAATCAACATAGTTCAGATAATAAGTGTGGAGTGACCTGGGGCTTTTATCATGATAATCTTGAATTATTTAGTCTGCAGAATGCCCATTATTAAAAGCATAATATCAGATGGGACATCAGTTTTCAATATTAATCTAATGATATCCTATAGTGTTTGAAGAACTGATATATTTAAAATTCATGCTTTTATAGGTATCTTAGAGTATAACAATTTTCTTAATTATATACCAAGGTAAACATGGTAATATACAGTAAATTAAAAACAAAAATGATATTTTTTAATATATAGTTAAAAATCTAGAAAACCGCTATTTTACTGTATAACAATACGAAGATGATTTTATAATCTTTGTTAAAAATATTCTGTAGGAGTAATATATTAATTTGGGCGGTAAAGGAATACAATTAAATGAATAAAGTTAGCATTACTATTGGATAATGAAGTTGTTGTTGCACACATTCCCTAATTCAAACTTCCTTAAAAAAACTGTATACCATCTAGTGATGTAGGGGCAAAATAACAACTTTTAATTCAGTATTTTTGCAAGTGTCATAATAATCAGACTATGATCAGCAACAACAACCACCAAAAACTCCTTAATTAAGTTCGAATTGAACGTCTTACTTTGGTAAAATAACTTCCTGGGAAAATTTTCAGATATTCAATTATTCCTATTAATTTGTGTCTTAGCAGGTAAGGTGAACTCAGAAAACAGGGAGGAGTTACTATGAACTTTTGTGGCTTTGTTATCTACAAGAAATACTCATGTAAATGTTATAACACATGCTAATTTTTGCCACCTAGAAATATAGATATTTCATGATTGTTATATAATTGTACTAGATATAAATATATCTTTAGTATGCTTATATACTCTTGGGCTTCTGTTTCACATAAATATATATTGGATAAACTTCTAAACAAATAGAAAATAGGTTGGAAAGGTTGATATTAAAAGTGTAATTGGAATAGTGGAGAAAATAAGGCAATTTAATGTCTGCTTACTTCCGTCTTTCTCTTCTACAGAGTATATCTAAGTAAATGCTTTACATTGCCTGCCAGAGAAACATAGTGATACTATTCAGATTTCCTTATGGTTTATCTCAAAAAATTTCAGAACTTGAATTTTCTTTTTTCTAGTTGACATAAATATCCCTAGGTCCACAGTTCCCATACATTTCACTTTCTTCAAATTCACAATCTAATTCCAACCTCCTCACTTTCATTAAATTATTTAAACAATCAGGTTCATCTGACAAGGATGAATACTCAATTCCCAGTCTCTCCACCTCAAAATGCCCGTCCATCTTCATTCTTTCTCTCCGTCTCCACTGTAATTGGAAGAAGCATACTTCCGCTTCCTCCTTTCCAAAGTTACCATAGTTCTTTATCCTATGCACTCCCTATTTCTCTGAATTTTAGCTCCATCAAATTTCCCATTCCCCTTTATAGCATCAATCTCTGTCTGTTTAACTTGTTCACTTAGATTCAATCTTCATAGAGACGACAATAACCCAAAATAATACACACTCCATTATGGCACCTAGTGGTTTCTCTATTTTCTCTCAATCTATCACTCTTTCTAGATAAATTATTTCTGATAAGCAAAATCTAACATCTGATACAAGCATTTAATTTTGTATTTTTATTTCAATTTTTTGGGATTGCTCTTTTTACATTTAAATGAAATAAAAGACTATTCAGAGAATTCTAGCTTTATCCCTATTATCTCCATCCTATTCCCTCCTTCCAAGCCAAGCTTTTATTTTCCTAAATTTATGAATTGTTCTTTAATTTTTTAGTTTAAAAGTTTGTATGTGTGTATGTGTTAGAATACTATGCACATTATTCTCCTCCATGATATTTTCCATTTAAAAGTTTTGTCCTGGTGTTGATACCACAGTAAAAGGTTTTTCAGCCTTAGCCCTCCTGACATTGGGGCTGGATAATTCTTTGTTTGGGGGGGCTCTGTCCTGTGCATTGTAAGATAATTAACAACATGCCTGGCCTCTATCATCTAGATGTCAATAGGAACTCCAAGTCGTGATAATCAAAAATGTCTCCAGACATGTCCTAGAGGTGGGCAAAATCACTCCCAGTTGAAAACCGCTGCCAAACTAATACATAAAAGATATTTCTGATTTCATTTTATATCACCATAGTACTTGTTCTCGAGGATGCACCATTGTTTGTTGACTAGCCCCTTACTGGTAAACATTTTGAGTTGTTTCTCATCTTTGTTATTATTAATGGCAGTGTAATTAATAGCTTATCATATTTTAACAGGGTGTTTTTAGAATTGATTTTTTAGAAGAGAACCTAATAAATTAAAAAAATGTAACTATGTAATGTCACTAGATGTCAAAGTACCCTTCATTTTGCATTCCCACCAGTTGTGTATGGGTCAGCAAGTTTTAGATGTGATACTTTTACTGAGAAATTAATCATCTATTTCCTGTTTCACTGTAAACAGTGATCCTTCATCCTGATTAACCCCCTTTCTTTCTTGTCACACTTTGGTGAATATAATGCTTATTTCCATATTTCGATATTTTCATTGATTGGATATTTTAGTTTGTAGCTAATTACTGAAAACATATGGTTAGAATCTATGTTAATGCTAAAATAAGGAAGCACTTTAGTTTTATAAGGCAAAAAAAAGCCATTAAGAAAACTAAACAAAATAAAAAATACTCATACCAATTGCATCTCCTATTTGTGCTTAAAAGCTGACAAATCTAAAACATGAGGCTTTAGAGTATAAATAGTTAATTAAAGTAATTTTATTTATTTATAAAGTTCACTCATCTGTTACCCCACTCAATTTTTCCTTTATGCTTTTTATCACAAAGAGAAAAATATACTAGATGTGAGGAGTATACACAATGAATAAGAGAGTCCAGACAGAATCTGTATCATAAAAAACTATAAAATTTTAATTGGTATATCTTTTAATTTATAATATGTCTTCATGTTTTACTTTGAGCTTTTCATTATACTTCTACTGTTATATAAAATAGTGTCTCTGTATAGAGGAAGTTCTTGGAATTTTCACCACAAGATTCCATTTAATGAAAATTTCTCTAGCCCATTTACACATGGTGATTTTAATTTGGGTAGCATTCTGTGGGGCAAGCTCAGTAATTTTTTCTACAAATCAAATACATTTCCAATGAAATTAGAACTTCTTCTTACACTTTTAAAACAAAATGAATCATAATATTGAATCTCTAATGCAGATATTGCTAAAGATTTCTCGTCTAAATGTGGATTTTGTCTTAATTTTTCTTATGAAAATTAGTTACACTATCCTCCAGCATGCTATGAGACAATTATGTTTTTGAAAGTCCTAAAAGTAAATAGCTGTTGAGAAACTGTCAGGTTCCCTGATAATTTTGGACAAAGTTAAGAATTACTTTCACTCTCCAGGATTTGGTAGGCATCAGTATTTTAACTAATATAAATTTAAGTTTAGTCAGAAAAGCAGAGACAACTCTAGGATTTTAAAATAAGAACATCAATAAAAGAAATTGGTAATGTGGGATGGAATAGGTGACAAGACAAACAGAGAATGGTTAGGACGCTCCTATGTTGGAACAAGGAGACAGTTATCATTTATAGAGCTGAAGGCACAATGGGAAAAGGAGGTGGAATGTAATCCAAGAAGACTGAAGCTTTTGTGGGCTGGGGGTCATATCCACTTGAGAGGCTGCTTGGAGAGAGCTGAAACTCCATACAAATGGGCTCTCCATTGGCAGTTAGAGCCACAGAGCATAGAGCAACTGCTGGAGATACAGAGACAGAGAGAATACCCTTCCTCATCCCTTCCTCCATCTCCTAGTCTCCCAGCAATGCCTTCTTTGGTCCCAGCTGGAGCCTACAGAGATCAGTCTCCTGGTTAAACACAGTGGAACCAGGAAAGGGTGAGAAAAATATCTGAAAGCAATGAGGCAAATAACCTACACAAAACTCCTCCTCATTCTGGTTATTTATGGTCGTTCATCAGCAGAGCACCTCTGACTAATTGAGAACTAGCTTCTTTGTTGTTTTTCTTTTGTGGCTTTTAATGTAGTTGAGGTTTCTTTTTTGTTTCTTACTGTGACATTATCACTGTACAATGAAATTCCATGGAAACAGGTATGATCTTTCTGTTTTGTTCACTGCTGTGCCTCCAACATTTAAAAAGAGTCTAGCCCTTATTAGTTGGTCAACACAACGTGGTGAATAAATAGATAAATGAATAAATCCCAATTCATTAGAAAACCAAACTATGGGCAAAACACTCTAAAATTTACTTTAAAATAACTATTGTTCTGCTGGTTTGGTTTCTTATGTGAAATTTGAAACTCATATTCCAATGAGGATGAATATCAAATGATCAGAAGATTCATAATGACCTGCATGTATCTCAATGTTTTAACCATTAAGTAATATTTTTATCATCTCCTTTTTATTTCAATATATATTATCTATCAAAATTTATCCAAAATATTTTTAAAGTAATAAATGTTTCTGAAGCAAACTTTTAATGTATGTCTTTGGCATATTACAAGAAACTTAAGATTCCATTTAAAATTTTGATATTATATACAATACTTAAATAGCGGAGTGACCAAAAGATTATCCACAAGATAGTTGATAGAATATGATAAATAATAATAGAAATAATTATAGAAAGATAACTAAGCTTCTTGTATGCTGAAATATATACTGAGGATGAGAAAGATTCTCTACATAGATTTATAGGTTACATTAGAACAATGGAGACATTCATAGAAAGAGAAAATTCAGTACTTTCTAAATGCTTCATGCAGAATAACTAAAATAAATAACTTAATTTTTAAGTAAGTGAATTTACAGAAAAATATGTTGCAATATTTTGACATAGGAAGACTAAGCACAGACTCATTGTAATGTGTCCTCAGAAGCGAAGTGTATATTTAACATAATTGTGTCAATTCTGTTTAATTGTATTCAGAGAATCATGTTTGAATTAACTGATTGATTACCTCTGATCAAGCCTCAGCCTTGGATGCCAAGGTTGGTTTTACTGTCCACGACAGGGAGACATTTTATAGCAAATGCCATGCTGAACAAAATGTGACATTCCCTTGACTATACTTTGTCCATTATCTCTAAAAATATTTTGGAAAAGCATTCTTCAACCACAAACAATTTGAGAATATTTATATTTGCCTTTCTTTGCAAAGGCTTCAAGGCACAAACCTCCATGATTAAGATAGTTTAATTTAAAATGTATTCAAACAGTTTCTCTCCCTTACATATTCAGCTAGAATAATTATATGGTTGACATTTATCTAGATAACTGTCCATAAGTGATTAGTTGTTACCATAATAATTTTCACAATAATTCAGTTGCATTAAAAAAAAAAACTATTGTAACTATTAACTTGATCTGACTATAGAATCTAAGTAGTAATCTAATTATAGGGGGAAAAGACTGAGATAGATTGTTAGTCTTCCAAGATACTACTTAGGTCAAATACTAAAAAAGATAAACATTTTAAAATCTAATTATAACCAGTTGATCTACCTTTGGCTTTGACATCCATACCATACATAAGACGGAGTAAACTTTAGAGTTTAGCCAGTAATGATGTAATGAGAAATTATAAATAATTTGGTTCTCAATTTGATTGTATCCTCACAGATATTTGTATCAATAACTCAGCTCAATTTCTCAGGTTAAAATGTTTCCTTGTTCAGAGTACAATCTATTCATTTCATGCTATCTACAAATAATTTCTGATAATAATTCAATTGTCCTTTCGGGAACAGCTGAGTGCTCATTCATATTCACGAAATTGACATTTTATGTTCTATTCTTGTTTGTCAGAAAGCAGATGACTTCCTGAGTCATGTTCTTACAAAAAATAAAATAAAGAACAAATTATAAGGTAAATCAACCAATGTTCTTTACAAATATATTCACTCTAACCTGACTCAAAATATGTCAGCTTTCTAGGCTGATATACAACATATACAATGAATCAATTTGATCCTATATAATACTGCAACTGAAGAACTTTTGTTAACACATTCATTCTTTTTATTTAAAATATATAATTATAACAACAAGTTAAAAAATAAATTTCCCCATTTTCCTATCCTTAATTATCTTGTCATTCTTAACTATCCTATTTTCCTGTTGTCAGTAAGTTATTACATGTTATATTTTCAAATATTTTAATATTTTTTATATTTCCAACCTCAGGCAATATTGAAGATAAATTTTGAATCACATTAGCTTATGACTACTTTACTCTCTATAGTTGTTCTCAATTTTCTTCAAGTGTTCATGCAGCCAGAACTCATCCTTTAAACCAAACAAAACAAAATCAAACAGAAAGACAAACCCTAACTTTCCTAGTCTTTTAGAAATTTACGGACGAAGAAATACAAGTGGACCAAACAATATATAAAAGAATGGTCTACCTCATTAATATTCAAAGAAATGAAAATCAGATCAACGTTGTGACATGATCCCTTTTTTGAACTCTTAACATTATAGAAAACTACTGCCAACTTGTTGAGAGTGCAGAGAATATTTCCTCTTCTATTGCTGGTGGCAGAAGACATCACATCGACACTTTTGCTGAGGGGGTTGCAGTTTGAAAACTTAAAAAATATTCATAATCTGACACAGCAATTCAAACTTTAGGAAGCCACCATAAAAATAAGTGTGGTTTACCTCAAAAATATGTTTGCAATGTTGTTAATTACAAATTGTTTATAATAAGAGTGAATATAAATACATACATTACTTCTATTTTCAAAAGCATTTCAGTTTACACTATAAATTTCATGGTTATCCTATGTATAAAATATTACTTTTAAAAATGCAAATTACCTTAACATTCAAATAGAGAGTATCAGTTCAATAAATGTTGATAATTTGTTCAGGGTGATACAGAGTAGCTAAAATAGCTATATTGTGTCATAAGTAAAATATTAATAATACAGGCTAAGTAATATTTTAAATGTACATATGTACATAGATACAAAGAAATGTCTAGATAATCTTTCTAAAAGTAAAAATTGTGGTTAATTAATGGTAGACTTATAAAAACTAGGCCTTTTCTTTACCAATATGCATTTGTCATTTTTACAAGCTATGTTTATTATTTTTTTTTGAAGCTAATGTCCTTTCTTAAAATTCACACAACACACATTTATTTAATACATGTGGTGCTTACTTTACCAAACCAGAATGAAATAGGGTTTCAAAGAGCAATGAACAAGACTTATGACTTTAAGTAATTCATGATAGAATGGGAAAAGCAGACAACTTATAAATACCTTATGTATACGGTATACATAAGTGATAATTGTAGGGTAAGGGAAATTGATTCTGACATAAGGTTTTGAAAGACATTAAGATTGACATAATATTTAATCAAGAACTGCAAGATATACAGACCCCCCCCCCCAAATAAGGACAATTCCATGTGGGGAAAACAGCTTGGGCATAGATATAGAAAAATGCAAGGTAAGTTGCAGGAAAGTTGAGTGTTTGAACTATAGACTGTGTCCTCAGGATGTGGGAAGAAATAGATTTGGCAAAGTGGGTCTTGGTTAGATTTCAGAAAAGGGTAAAAACAAACTGATGATTATATAAAGGAACATGTGGCCACTGAAGCCTGGTAATGAGGGCGTAAACTAAGCAGAGCAGATTTAACAAAGATGGAGCAGCTTCCCTGCACATAGTGGAGGAAACTGAAACCTGGGGGTCTATGTGGGCAGCCTTTCGACATGTAAGCAAGTGTTGATGAGGCCCTAAACTAGGAAAGTGGAAATCAAAGAGAGGGCGTTGCTTTCGGAGGCAATGCACAGATGGACTATGAGATCTTTATAACAGTTTGGATTTTGGAGATAAGGGGAAAGCTCACTTTCAGTTTTTAAGCTTAAAAAAATCCACATGAAAATGTAGGTATGATCTTGTATTTGCAGTCACAAGAATGAGAAGGGATTGTACAAGCAATTAAGAAATTTGTCACAAGAATGAGAGTTAAAGACATAAAATTACATTAAAGAGAATGTAGACTTAGAAATGGTGGAACAAGATAGCCAACTATTGAAAATAATAGTGACAATAAAATTGAGTATACAAGACCTATTCTCCTCCTGAATAATACTGAAGTCCTTTGCCTTTTATCTCTCTGCTTTCAAACTTGAGAAACTCTTCATTAAGAAATAAAGGAGGGCTAGCCAGGTGGCACAGCGGTTAGGTGCGCACGTTCTGCTTCAGTGGCCAGGGGGTTCACCAGTTTGGATCCTGGGGCAGACATGGCACCGCTTGGCACACCATGCTGTGGTAGGCGTCCCACATATAAAGTAGAGGAAGATGGGCACAGATGTTAACTCAGGGCCAGGCTTCCTCAACATAAAAGAGCAGGACAGGCAGCAGTTAGCTCAGGGCTAATCTTCCAAAAAAAAAAAAAAAAAAAAGAAAGAAGGAAAGAAAACTGATCAGGCTGGTCACTCCAATTAATTGAAAGTTTCTTTAAAAGTACCTAATGCAGCATTTTCATGTGATGATATCTCTAACACTAATATTTCTAATAATCTAGTATGTAGTTTTATTTACCTTCATTGAGAGTGCCTTGTTGAATACTCCAAAGACATTTCTATCACTTTTTGGGTTTCAATACATGCAGAGGACAGTATCCATTCCGATGAGAAGGGAGTGACTCAGGCTTCCTGGTTACTCAGTCTCACATGAGTCAGAATGCTGATAGAGGAATGAGTAAGTGGAAAGTAGTTTGAACTTTGAATCTCACAATTTATTACAGTTTGCCATTTCTTCTATTGAGCCTAAGAAATTTCTCTAGGTTATTTCTCTTAGAAATTTTGATGCTCTGATATATTGAAAAGAGTGTTTTATTCTTTTAATTTCACCAAAATTGTCCTGTCAACATTTTAATTCGAAAAGCTCTAGTTTCCTTTGTTTGTTTGTGTTTTTTTCCCCCAGTTTTGTATCCTCTTAATGGTGGTAATCACAAATTCATTGTCTTGGTCAAATTTGGAGCTCTTAATTGTAAACACCTCAATATATCTGTAATTCCGCATGCTTGTTACGTTTCTAACTTTTCTTGGGCATTTTCTGGCATCTAGCTGGCCCTTCCATTTTCAGTAATAAAAGCACAGAGATGAGGATTCTTTCCTGTTCATTCAAATGTCCTTTCATAAATTTACTATTTTTCACACTGGATTCATATACACAGAATATAATTCAATTAAATTACATTCATATACATTTAAATAATAGCTATTTTAAATCTATATCTTTTCTTTTTGATAGACAAATTGGTACTAGTCATTTTAATCTTAAAAATCACATAAGGTATATTGTGTAAGGAAAGATGTAGTTTGGAAACTTTCCAGGGACATTTTATCATTAAGTGTAGATGCAAAGTCCCACACAGCTCTTATCTTAAAATATCAACTCTCCCCTGATGGCATTGGAAGTTAATTATAACTATATATAAAGAGATATAAAAACAAACAGTTATCTCTCTGTTAGGAATAGCACAGACTACGTTATACCTAAAGAAGCTTTGATCATAGTGTTTGTTATATAATTTTCATTGTAATGAGAAAAATACAAAGTGTATGTTTTGCCATAGAGTTATATGAAAATTACATTATATTATGTAAATTAAAAAATAATCAACTAGGGGCTGGCTGGGTGGCACAGCGGTTAAGTTCACACATTCCACTTCAGCGGCCCAGGGTTTGCTGGGTCGGATCCCAGGTGCAGACACGGCACCGCTTACCAGGCCACACTGTGGCAGCCGTCCCACATATAAAGTAGAGGAAGATGGGCATGGATGTTAGCTCAGGGCCAGTCTTCCTCAGCAAAAAGAGGAGGATTGGCAGCAGATATTAGCTCAGGGATAATTTTCCTGAAAAAAAAAAAATAATCAACTAAATATTACATATTTGTAATAAAAAAGTCTTAAATAGAAAGTATATAGAAAACTTAATGACAGTAGCGGCCTTTGGTGTGTGACTGGTAAAAATAAGACAGGCGATAGGGAACAAATGATGTTTATCAAAGTTAAAAGTTACTATTTAATATTTTATTGTTTGGATATAAATACATCCTTTATGGTTTCTAAATAAAAATTTAATTATTTGATCTTAATCAAATTTAAGTATTATATATCTGAGATTGAAATTTTAATCTATATAATTTAGAATTGAGATATATTTTTAAGAGACATACATATTAACTTTACATGGAATCTGACCAAATATCTCATTCTGATTTTAACATGACATCAATTTAATACAGAAGGAACTGACAAACTAATTTTATTCTCACTAAATCTTTGACTTCTCAATTAATGTTGAATTACTGTTCTCTGAAGTTATATCCATAACAGACTCATTATCTTAGGACTTTTCAGTAAGTTATTACAAACTTCCTTAATCCCAAATTCCAAAATTTCTTAATATTACGTATTGATTTTCATCAAAATCAGATTGAAAATAGTAATACATTTTATAATGTCATGATTTTATCAACAATATTGTCCGTAATGATCTTGAATCCTATTCAAATAGGTCACTAAACCTAATAAGTACCCTTTCTTGTTTTTTTTCTCATGGTCTTTTGATTGTAAATATTTGATGCACTATAATTTTATTGATGCACATTTTTATTCAAATATGTATCAATTAAAGCATTTGCAAAAAGGCACTTACTCGAGTGGAATATATCATGAGTGCTCTACTTAGTTAAATCTTTGTCATTTTAATGTTTACACAGTTTTTCTATTTCATTCTTTTAAGAGTTTTATTGATTTTTTTCACGTAGAACCTATTTTTTATCTAAGTTATAGTATAATGGCTAATGGTTTGTGTTCTCAAATTAATCAGTCCTCTTCAAATCTTGCTTCTTCTTGTTGATAATTATCTAGTCTTTAGAGGATATTGTGACAATTGAATGTAATAATCCCCGTGAGCCATTTAATACGGTGTCTCTTCCAGTACACATGTAATCAATGCTATTATTTGTAGTAATGTTAATATTACTTTTAATTCATGAATATGATTTCCATTTAAAATTGATATTTTTCTCTTTAATGAGTTATTCATACTACATATATATGTCTGACTAGTGGTTACATGAGGGTAAATTCAAAAGTGACAGTGTTTAGGATATAGGCAGTGGTGAATGCACTACTTTTAAAAACAGGACAATTACTTTAAAAATACTCTAGGATACGCAAGGAAAATCATTAGACTTGTGCATTATTGTTTGTTTTTATCTATTTAGGTCAGATAAGATACTATCTTTCATTTTTCTTTAGACTTTCTAAATGTTTACATGACAGGAGTTAGAATGAGAAACAGTCTAGCAGTAAGGAAACAATTAAATAGTTACCTTTTTACTAGTCAAATGAGAGATTATGTTTGGAAAACATGATGTTGGATAAAAGTTTTATTTAAAGAAAAGAGATAACGTTCTTCGCACCTTTGAAACACACCAATGCTATTCGGCTCTTGGTCTGTCCTTAGTTTTCATGCCTGTAAAAGTTATATGATTTCTTCATCCAGTCTTTTGCCAAGTTGGAGGATTTTTGTTTACTTAATGATCACCTTTGCCTTTGGCAGATCTCTCCAGCAAAAGATTGGAGCTCAAAGGAACTCATATGGACAGAGAGACATGAGTTGACAGAGCAACCATCTATGCTTGTTCATGCCTGAAATGTGTACATTTAGATGAGGACTCCACCTGGTTCCTTAAACCAGTACTATTTTATTGTTAGGGTAAATCATGTAATTTCTACATTTCCAAATCTTGATCGCAGCTTTCTAAGTAAAGAGACTAACAAGATTTTAGTTCTGTGACTGCTTATAATCTCTTGTGTGACTTCAATGATTTAACCTATCTAAGAATCAGTTTTCTCATTTGTAACTGGAGTAGTTTGCGTTAAATGATCTGTAAATTCTTTTCTAGTTCCACATTGATATGATTTTAAAAAATAGATTAAAGGGCTGCTCTGTGCACTAATACGCTGATTGATTTCTGTGGTCTCATTCTAAGAATTAATTATTTAAAAAATGATTCTTGAACCTCACTAAAATGTGTGCAGTTTTTCACAGGGGATGAACATGCAACTTCAGTGTGTATCAAATTGTGATCCCTGCCCACATTTCCCTTCCTCAAGTTTTAGGGACTTTTGAATACTATAAACCAACTCATCGTGTAAATGAGGAAAAAAGAAAGGATCCTTCACCCTAAGTGTTTTTTGTGTGTATGTGTATATTCATATAATATTAATTTTTTATACAGAGCAATGCTTTTTTTCTGGAAAATATTTACATTTGTCCCTTCTTCAAATAACAGACTTCAGCTCACCAGCTTCCTCCCAACTACCATCACAAATTAGCATAATGGAAGTAATGAAACAAAAGATGTCTAACTCTTTCCAAAAGAATTTTCTGCTAAAATTAATGAGAAAGACCCTTTAGACTCTGGGATTGTGATGCTGAAAGAACATGAATCTGGTTTCTGTTCACTGCTCAGGTTGTTTTCGTCTTAGGAAAATTTGGGGGGTATTAAACGATGAGTACAATAAAAATAAAGAGGAGCTGCAAGAGGGAAGAACAGAGATGATCTTGCTAAGCCTCCTTAAGCCCTGGATCCAGCTTTGTCTGAAAACAAGGGTATCGACATTTATTGTCCTATGGCCTATTGACAATAAATCAGTTTTAAACTTTGCTGATTATTTTTTAGCACAAGTTCATTTGAGTTAGATTTCTGGTAACTAAAGGAGTTATCGCTTTCCCAAGTACTTATAGTTGAATGTATATCAGGTATAAACCTTGTTAAAAGTGTAATTTGTAACCTTCAGTCTTTCAATCCATTTGAGCATATGTTTAGAACAGTTGGTTGAACAATTATCTTTTAGAACAGCAATCTTAAGATGCTGGTTTAAATGGTCAAGTACTCACTCTATATGGAAGGGGTAGAAGTAGCAATATATATTTATGTAGAGATTATTTTTCAAGTAGCTCTGGGTGAAAAAAAAAAATGAATCCCCTGTACTATCTTGCACCTTTAACAAATCTAAACTTTTATTTAAAAGAATGGAAAACCAAGAAACTATTAATATAGGTAAACTTTTCTATTCTCCACAAGTTCATACAGATCGTGAGGATGTCGTAGTAATGAAAACAATATACTTTCCTAGCAACCAAATCCCATACTCCTTTAGGGAAGAGAGACTTGCCACTATTTAGTAGTTTAAGATCACTCTCTACATCAGTGATCAATTGCTATTTCTTGACTACACCATAACAATAATAAATGCTGCAAAGAAATTACAATAAAGTGTGTTGTATACTTTCATAGTACAGTAATCTGAGAAGGTATATTCAGCGCTTACTGATTGTTTTCCCAGGTTGATAGTACCATATATTTAAATATATTTCAAAGGCAGCAAACACGTTAGTTGATATGGCAAGTGAATATGCTCAGAGAAACATAGACAGCACATGCTAATATTAAAGAATATTTATTCTGCTTTCCATTTGTGACTGTGTTCTTGAACAGTCTATATTTTTATCCACTTTAGTAACATATTTAGGCTTCATAAAACAAATGTCTGTTTTTTATCATTTACCCCTCTTTGTGCCTTTTTTTTTTTTTTTTCAGGAAGATCAGCCCTGAGACAACATCTGCTGCCAATTCTCCTCTTTTTGCTGATGAAGACTGACCCTGAGTTGACATTGGTACCTATCTTCCTCTGCTTTATATGTAGGATGCCTGCCATGGCATGGCTTGCCAAGTGGTGCCATGTCCACACCTGGTATCCAAACCTGCAAACCGCGGGCCACTGAAACGGAACATGCATACTTAACTGCTGCGCTACTGGGCTGGCCCCCTGTGTCACTTTGAAGTAGAATGTTAATTATAACAGTTTTACAATTTAGAGTTTTAAAATTGAAGAATCCAAATATGCAATGCTTTAAATTTATAGTTTATCTCAATAACCCATGTTTAAATATAATTGAATGTTGAGGAATTATGATGAGAATTCTCAGATTATATTTAAGAAAAGAATTACATATGCCATAGGTTAACAAGGAAAGGAATTTATAGTTAAATTAGAATAGCTGAAACCAATTAACTAAGAGGAATGAACAGAGTTACTAAATTTCCAGCTAATTTAAAAATTAAAATAAATAAGAAGACAAGGTGATGGAAGATCAAATTATTCATAGAAAAAATTGTTTAAAATAAGGTGGTCTGTATGATAAAAAAGAACATGCAGTTTAATGCACCAAAATACAACAATATTTAGTTACCTTTACCAATGTTCTTTATCACCTGATTTGACTTCAAGTTTCTGTCTTTGCCTTAGGCCTGAACATAGGGTCTATTTTGTTGAATGTATTATATGTACTTAAAAAGAAGGCATATTTGTTTTTGTTGAGGGTAGCAATTCATAAACATCAGTTCAGTAAAGACAATTAGATAGTCTTGTTCGGATTTATTAGGTATTTATGAATTTGTATTTTTATTTTGTTGCTTTATTAATTGATAATGGAGAAGTGTTGAAATCTGCAATTGGTTATTTCATGGTCTATTTTATTTGGCTTAATAGATTTTAAAATCTGCTATTAGCATGTACACAATTATGATTATGTTTTCCTAAAGAACTGAGGTTTTATCATTATAATATATAATTTTACCTCTGGCTATATTTTTTGTCTTGAATTATAATTCATCTCACATGGCATATAAACTTCTGCTTTCTTGAGCCTATTCTTTGCATGGTATAAGTTTGTCCATTCACTTAGTTTCAGCCTATTTATATGTGTGCATATATATATATATAAATCATGTTGAAAATCAAATCGTGTTGAACATTAGAACAAATCATGTTGAATGTTTGTTAAATATATGAAACAGCATTTATTTTATATATATATATATATATATATGTATGTATGTATGTATTTTTTAGGTGGCTTTCTTCAAACATCACAGATCTAGACTTTGCTCTTTTTTAAATCAATTATTCAATGTTTGTCTTCACTACCACATAGTTCTTAATATGCTGGTATTAGGTCTATCACTTTATTGTTTATATTCTGTTTATCCTCTCTTTTTTATGTTCCTCATTTCCTGTATTCTCTTGGATTAGTTAAACCTTTTTGTTGTTTTTAGAATTAAATTTTGAATTATCTGTTAGCATTTAGCTATATATCTTTGCTCTACAATTTTAGTGGCTGATTTAGGAATTATAATAAACATTCTAAATCCTTCATAATTTCCCTAGAGTTAATATTTACCAGTTCATGTAAAATTTAAAAACTTCTTTGCTTTACGAATCTATTTAATTTATTCTCGATCTTTCATTCAATAGTTATATATATTAAATCTACATGCATTATATACCTCACAAAACAAAGTTTGAATTTTTGTCTTAAGCACTCATATATACTTTAAATAAATGAAAGGAAAATATACTAATTTTCTTGCCTATTCATTTACCATTTATAGTGCTCTTCATCTCTGTACGAAGATGCTAGAGTCCATCTCATTTTATTTCCTTTGTTCCTGAAGAAAGCTTTATAAGATGTGTTGAGAGGAGTTACTCCATGATAATTCCAGGCATAATCCACATATTTCACTTAGTTTCACAAATAATGGCAAAAAAAAAATCAGATATTCTCTGAAGGTCTTATGCTTATAATCTTAGTGTTCTCCAATTCAATACTAATATTTTAATAACTTTTGACATTACTCACCAAATGTGATATGCCATGCCATTCAATATTTATCAGTCCTCTTCAAAACACATGCATAGGTGAATATATGGATTGCTTATAAGAAGGCATCATGTTCTGAAGCTATCTATACTCACTGGTTAAACTATTTCCAAAAATCTTAGTTGTAAATGTCTACCAAGTGTTAAATTGACTACATAAAGCATGTACATTAACAAGTATATTTTGTTATCTTTATCAGATAATTAAAAAAATTTTGCTTAGCAACTTTCTGGCAATCAAATAAAGTGAAAGATTAGCGTATGGGTATCTCTGTCTCTATGAGTGCTTAATCTATGTATTAGAGCAAAACTTCCCAAATGACAGTAACATACTTGAAGTCAATCACTTTAAAGTTAAAATGAAGGACTTTATTGAAGGGAGAAAGAAAATTTAGAGTACGGGGAAGTTTACACGTAGAATATTCAGAAAACAGAATACTAATAAATGCTTAACCATTAGCTTTCCAGAAAAAAGCATACATATGTTTACACACAAAATTTGTTATAATTTTTGATATAAAGGATGCATGGCACACAATTTAATGATAACATATACACTGTTCTGTATTGGAAATTCCACATGCCAACTGATTCCTAGTGCTTTTGTTGAATTTCATCAAACTCTATCTGTAGCCACCTGTGTTTGCATTCAACAGTGATTTGACAAATGAAGTTCCCTCCTGATGCACTAAAAATTCTTCAAATAACTTTATTGTCATCAAATCTAATATGTGATTTATTGTTCAACTATTTCTCACTCTCTACAAATTATATTCATTAAACAAATCATTTTTAGCCTCAACACTAATTGTACATTTATGTCATTTGATTTTTATAATGGCTGTGTCTGATACTTGGGTCACAATAGTCCTGCAAATTTAACAGTCAGATCTGTGAGCCATAGAAACTAGTGGCAGCACACCACTGCATCAGATCACTTGATGGACTGGATTTGAGAAAAAAGTAAAAAGTTTACGTATATAATTTTTTACTTCCATTTTCAATATCTCTTTATTCTCTTATTTCCTCACCTCCAATACATTCTGAAGAATCATTTTCCTGCCTATTTTTATCATTTCCTTTTTCTTCTTAGTCCATGAACATGTTAAAAAATAACTAATAGTAGAAAACAGGTTTGATCTGAAAAAATAGCAATTTTCTTTCTGTAGGTAACATGAAATATCAGCCTACACCTGTATTAAAGAGTCAACATAATTTTTTGTTTGCATATTCAATAGCTGTGCCTTTTAAGGTAATAAATTTTAATTCAATTGTAATACAAGTGAATATTCATGAATGTTCAACATACTCTCTGGGCACTGATGATATAGCAGGAAAGCGACCCATATGGTCTTTGCCCTCATGGGGCTTAGTGGATACAATCATTCTATACTCAGTAATTAGAAATATGATGGCTATGAGGAAAGGAAAATAATGCCATAGGAATGTCAAGAAGATTTTATCCAGCCAAAGCTGTCAAAAGTTTCCTTTTGGAAGTGACATTAACTAAGATATAACAGATAGATAGTCAAATTTGATAAGATAGTAATGCCAAAGAGAGGCAAGAATAGACTTGGTGGTGAAGGATGCTTACAGAGCTAAGAGATCCTAAGTAGTATACTACGTGAATAACAGCAGTGAAGACAGGAAGAATAACCAGTCCACACTAATAACCTTAGTTCTCCACGAATCTCAGACTCTCTCTCTTCCATTTTCTCACCATCCCTCCTGACATGAACACACATACACATAATCAAAACAAATCCTATTTCCTTCCTGTCAAAAATGCAGTACTTATTTTCCGATTTTCATAAGGCTGTAATTAATGTGAAAAGTAACTGGTTGCCTTCAGCCATGATATAGATTATGTAAAGTGTGTCAAAATGGAGAAATGATTGGTCCTCAGCCAAACAGAAGAGTGGAGAAAATTTAATCAGGGAGAAAAATGTTTCCTCTCCCCATGAAAATAGTCATGTCTTATTTGTGTCCTTTGTCTTGATGGATCTCTGGGTTCCTAGTTCAAAAGTAAAAGTCTTCTACCAGGCATAGCTCATTTTCTTCCTCCTTTATTTTGGGGAGTCCAAGCTCATTCAGAATTGTATATAAATGGCAGACTTGCTTGACAGTTACCAAATTCAAATTCTTTCTTTCTTTCCTTCTTTTTGCCTGCACCTTCAGCTTAACCTAATCTACTTGCTTCAAAATGGTGCCATGCAACTGAGTTCTGACATTTGAATGCGGACTGAAATGATGTACATAACATCTAGGCCAGTGTTTTACATTCCCCACAACTAGATTTACCCTGGCCTATGACCAATGCAAAGGATTTGATGGAAGATTTTGATGACCTAAGGCCTGGCAGAAGTATTTGCTGGAAGAGGCCTCTGTTCCTGTAAGTTGAGCAGAGCCCATGAACAACCCGTATTGGAATGTAACGTGAATGAGAAACAAACTTTGTTGTCTTAAAGCAAGAATATTTAGTCGTTGTCTGTTATAGCAGGTATCTATATAACTATCTACATATTTAATAGGTTTAAAGTTATGGTAGGGATTATACAGACTAAAAATCAAAAAATTATTCACCTCTGTGCATGGAGGTAGTAAAACAGGTTGGGAAAGAATGGAAAGGAATTCTCACATTTATTTGCAAATATGACTAAATATTATCATTTTAATTCTATTGCGTATATGGTATTTTTTTAATCTTTAGGTTATTCCATTTCTGTATCAAAATATAATTTTAAAACAATTTATACAGCGTAAGATAATAAGAAAATAATAAGCATCTCAGTGGATAAATGGAAAATAACTTGAAAAGATGTCACAAAATGAGAAATTTCAAGAACCAGTAATATGAAAAGAGGATGATTCTTGCTTCCTATCAGAGCAACACTAATTTAACAAGAGCAGGCTCTTATGTTTTAACATGATAAATGAATATATTGATAAATGTGTTCACAAATACCTAAAAGACTTGTGATGCTTGGTATTAGCCATATGTGAGCATTTCTTCACATTTTAAAATTATTTTGGTCCTATGTACCAAATTTAAATTGAGAATATTGTTTGACTCATCAATTCTACATTTATAAATTTATTCTGAAATAATCACACATGTATGAAATGTATATAAAACAAGATTTATCTCAATGAAAAGTGGATGATAATAAAAAGTCTAAATAGTCTGCATGATAAAAATGATGGGTTTCTTAAACTCACTGTGATATATTGATAACAATTTTTAAATAATTATTTTAGAACAATGACATTTATTATCATGATGTACATATTGTGAAGTATATAGAACATATTTTTAAATAAAAAGGTAAGTGACAATTCAGTGTATGCAATACAATATGCTTTTTACTTAATAATAATATACCTTTATGTTTATATGTATACGCCTACATATATATATCATTTAGCATTGGATAGAAAAACATATGTCAAAATAAAAACAATGTTTAATTTTAAGAAATGTTATTATAGGTGTTATTATAGGTGATCTTTATTTTCTTTGATATTCTGTTCTGTGGTAGATAATTTTTGAACATTTACATTTTTTATAACCTGAAAATTATGAAGTTATTTTAACGGAGAAAATCAAAGAAAAAGTGGAAACTTTATGTACAGATTATTATTATTACATATACTGGAAATACCTTATCCCAATGAAAAGGCCCATCTCTAATAGGTAAGGAGAACCAAAATTATCACTACCAGTCTATTTTAGAGACAGAGTACTTACTAATTTATCTTTTTATTTTTATAGTGTAAAATATTGTTTGATTTGTAAATATATGCAAACATTCTTCACTCTAGATTATTTTTGTCTTATGCTACATGATATACCTAATTTTTACTTTTTAATCACAATATATATTTTCATATTTATGATTATGACAACAATACTTCTCCATGAAGTTATTAAGTAGAATAGCTTTATCTTGTTTAACATTGCAATTGATCAGTTTTCTACAGGTAAAACCCAACAGAATCTTAGGTTTACTAAGTTCCTGGAATCGACACTTATAAAAAACAATTTGTATTAACTTACAACATAATCATAAATGAAAAAGAGAATTATATGGAAACATTCAAATAAAATCAACATTATATTGATCATGCCTAGTTCATTACAAGAGTGATAATATGAGATTTGGGCTACATCATAGCAAAAGGGCACACAGTCCCCATAAGTATTAGAGAGAAGCTTTTATCATTGCTTCATTTATAACTGATAGTAGATAGATGTATATGAAATCACAGACGACAACTCCCTAAGAAATGAACAGATTTGAATTTTCATTTTCTTCTACATAAAAGATTTTCTTTGGTATGGCCATCAATTAAAGGAAAATATTTTTCAAGGAAATATTTATTTCAAATTGTTTATTAAATGCTAACAAAATCATATGGAATGAGAATATTGTACACAGCCAATGAAGAGTTTTATATTCAATAGTAAAAAGGGTCTATTACAATTTATTTAAAAATAACGCCTGTAATTTTTGTAATGTCTATATTTTTTCTTTTGATATATCCCAGATAACCCAATCTTCTTAGCTTGCAATATCTAGAAAGTAAAATTTTAAGATGACATACCCTTTATATAATCTGCTATATATTACTATTCAAAACTAGACCAAATTTTCCATTGCACATTGTATGTAAAAAGTTAAAACTGAACACTATATAGTTGTAATACAAAGATTTCATTGCTTCCTAATATAAATCAAGATGGAAAACATTTCAAAAACATAAGTAGTATTTTTTATCTCCCACAGAACTACTGAAAATAGTAACTCATCTAACCAAATGAATATATAAATAACTTTCAAATCAACAGTTGTGATACCTAGTCTAAAGCACTTCATGACTAGCCTAATAATTGCATTTTCCAATAGATTCATGTAGTTTAATATCTCTAATTTTATTGTAAGTTTCTTGAGTGCAGGTAGGACAATCTTTCTAATCTCTTTGTATTTGTCAAAAAGTCCTCAAATGTGGGATCAATCAATACCTGAAAATTTGACTTATCTACTCAGGATTTGGGAAATTTACTTGTATAATATTTTGGACGTGCCAAAGAAAGTGTGAACTGCAGCAGTCTCGCCCTCAGATCTATTGACTGCCTGGCACACATTTTAATTATCATCATAATAATATAAACAGTAATAATAATGAAGGAGATAATACCATTTCACTACAAATACCTAAATAATTTTCACCGCAATAAATAATTGAAATAATCATTATCAGAGTGGGGAAATGTGGGGTCTTTTTATACTAGAACTACATGCAAACAGTTAAGAATAAACCTAAGAATACCCCAGAGAAAGAATTGCAAAATATTTCATAGGAGACCTTATCTATACGGTATTGGAAACTTGAAAGATAGAGTAAAATTTTCTGAGTATTTTCTATAGGGGCATAAAATGTGTTGTAATGAAACACCATGGTGTTTATATTTGTATTCTGCGGAGCACAAACTTGTCCTTTACATTAGGATCTGAATGAGATGATTCTCCCAGTGGGTGGCAGCGTAGTAAAGAAGCTGAGTATGGGCTCTGAAGACAGTCAATTCTGTTTAGCTTCTAGCTCCACCAGTTACTGCCTTTATATGACCTTGGGTAACTCATGTAACCCGCCAGACATCAGTTTCCTCTTTTGGGAATCGGACAGTAGTTCTGTCTACCTCATGGGGTTATGATGAGCATTAAATGAGTCAATATTTGAAAGAGTTTAGAACAGAGCCTGGAGCACAGTTAGGGTTGAGAGCTATGTAAGTTGTGTCTTTAACACCGAGGACAGGATTCCATATATATACATGCTTACGTGAATGCCAGATACACATCAAAACTAGACTTGCCATTCATGCGTCAAAATGCATCTGGCTAATTAGACTTTTCTGTTTTTCTTTTTCTCTGAAAGTGCAATATCAGAATTCAGGATTCAGAGTCTGAAACATCCCTATGAGTACATCTTCTAACCACTCTCCACATCTTCCTTACCACAGAGAGGGGTAAATTAAGTGATGAAATAAGCTAAAATTACTGCCATCTTAAAGTAGCACAGGAGACATGAAAAGTCCTGCAGGGCAATATGTGAGACAAAAAGGAGTGAGGATTAGTCTCATTCTTGCTTTGCCATGTTGCTGGGAGGCAAGCTCAGAATGATAATATACATTTTGAATGTTAAGTAATATGTACATATATCACATTGTATATACATATATATCTTAAAAATATGAGAATTTTTGTCACTGCTATTTTTTTGACTTGTCTGCTGTCAAACCACTCATTTGCCCTAATCCAGATAGTAGCAGCTCTGTGCCAGTAGCGATTTCAAATCCCACTGCTGGTAGTCTAGTTCTCGCTAAACTTCGCTGACACAAAGGGCATTAAATACTGCCCCTGCTTTGAAATCCAAAATCTGGCCTTTAACTTTTAGGACGCATTACAGGCCTTCTGTGTGATATATAGATATGTATTAATTTAGTGACTTGACACAATACTTCAAAAAATCAGATCCAGAGTCTAAATAATTCCTTCTTTTAAAAATCTTGCTTTTCAGATCAGAATCTTTGACAATGTCTCCCAGCTTTTGTCCAATCCATAGTTAAAAATGTCTGCAAATTTTAAAAAGGATGTATCATGCTACACAACTTTTAAACAATAGCTACATTTCTGGATATGTCCTTGTCTGGATGCTAGAGTTCCCTAGACTGTTATGTGTGTGCTGTCTAGTAACGCCTTCATACTTATTCCTCTGGCAGAGCAACTGACAAGTTAGACCATGCGTCACATACAAAGTTGTAACAATGGGGTGACCTTGTGTACATTATTGTTTACAAATTAACCCCATATCTTTGTGAGATAGGAATAACACATCACAATTCCTAGTTAGATAGGAATAAACTTAAATTCACACATTTACAGATTTGTAAGTATCATACTACTTATTTACAGAGTCGGAATGTAAAACAGCTCTCTTGATCTAAATTTACATAAGCTTTCATTCTTTATCTATCAGTCAGGGCTCAACATAAGAAACAAAAATTCCTCTAGGTATTTTAAGAAGTAAGGGGTTTTATCTATTTAGAAATGAGATTATGAAAGACATATTTTCATGAGGACAGGGATTTCATCTCTCTCTCTCTTCCCGTTTTCAGCATATGGAAGGTGCCTGGTGAACAGGAAGCAGTCATCAAAGATTTGTTAAAGGAATGAATGTATAGCTGTGTGAGATCTGATGCGAACTGTTAATCGTGGAGCACCTGCTCACTGTCAGCACTGTGCTGGTTGCTTTATCAACACTATCTGACTCAGCACTCACAATAAATGTTTAAGGGAGTTACTATTAATCTCATTTATAGACGTCAAACCAAAGCATAGATAACTTAAATGATTCCAAAGCTACATTGTTAGAAAATGAAAGTCTGAATGAAGCCAAAGTCTTCAACAGTCCACTGTTTCTTGCTGGCTCTAAATTAGCTTTTGTTTTTAATCAATAGACTTTTTTGAGGGTAAGTTTAAGTTTACAGAAAAATTGAGTAAAAAGTAAAGAAAGTTCCCTCATCTCTTCAGCCCCCCTCCTAGTTTCTACTGTTTTTAATGTCTTGCCTTGGTGCGGTACATTTCTACAGTAACAAGCCAATATTGATACATTATTATTAACTAAAGACCATAATTTACACTAGGATTCACTCTGTATTGAGTACTCTGTGGGTTTAGACAAATGTGTAACGGCACGTAGACATCATTAGAGTATCATACAGAACAGTTTCTCTTCCCTGACATTTCTCTTTACTCCACCCATTCCTCCTCTCTGCCTGTGTCCCCAGACTCCTGACGACCAAATTATGTTTTTACTGTCTCCATAGGTAAATTCAATTAACTTCTTTGCGCAATTCAGTTACTGCTTTTTATTTTATTAAATTCAGAAGTAATTATTTAAATAAATGTACTATTACTTTATAACTTGTAATGTTTAGCAATTATTAAAATCATTTTTTCTATACATGGCCCAAGTTTTCAGAGTTAATGATAAAAATAAAAGATAATGTAAAAAAATATAAAAGATAATTTAAAAAATAATGTAAACTCATGAATTCTCTTAAAATGTGGTATGAAGAATCTTAGCAAGTATATCATTAATAAAAAATGTAATGAATTCTGAGATCATTATCATACATGCATCCTGGTAGAATGCTAGAGTGTCTGTTGAGTGGAGAATATTCTATAATGGAGAATGTACAGATATCATAACCATGTGAGTATTTAAGGGAATCATAGTTTATATAAATCAAAAAGAAAGAAGGTGGCATAAATATTGGAATAAATTGAATATTTCTACAAAGAAATAGCATATGATCTAAACAACTTTAAGGTAATTTTAGGCTATGCTGCAATAAAGTGTACATTGTAATGTTTATAACTCTTTAGGGTAAGATATAAAAATGCTTTATTCTCAGCAATTTAAAAGTGACCATATTCTGTGTTATGTTTGCAAGTGAACAATAATCCTCAAATAAAGCACTCCAACATTCAGGTGCATAATTAACTTGCACCCCCATTTGCTTGTATTCACTTGCTACTCAACTAAGGTATCTAAGTTAAAAATATTTTCTATATGAATTAAGCAAAAGTTATATTGTTAGACAAAAGTTAAAGAAATAAGGGGCTGGCCCCATGGCCGAGTGGTTAAGTTCGCATGCTCCGCTGCAGGCATCCCAGTGTTTCGTTGGTTCGAATCCTGGGAGCGGACATGGCACTGCTCATCAAACCACGCTGAGGCAGCGTCCCACATGCCACAACTAGAAGAACCCACAATGAGAAATATACAACTATGTACTGGGGGGCTCTGGGGAGAAAAAGGAAAAAATAAAATCTTTAAAAAAAAAAACTTAAGGGGGCTGGCCCCGTGGCCGAGTGGTTAAGTTCGCGCGCTCCGCTGCAGGCGGCCCAGTGTTTCGTTGGTTCGAATCCTGGGTGCGGACATGGCACTGCTCATCAAACCACGCTGAGGCAGCGTCCCACATACCACAACTAGAAGAATCCACAACGAAGAATATACAACTATGTACCGGGGGGCTTTGGGGAGAAAAAGGAAATAATAAAAAAAATCTTTAAAAAAAAAAAAAAAAAAAAAGAAAGCTATAAAAAAAAAAAAAAAAAACTTAAATAAGAAATTCTACACATCTCCTTTTC
The DNA here is from genome assembly GCF_041296265.1 of Equus caballus. Taxonomy (NCBI): domain Eukaryota; kingdom Metazoa; phylum Chordata; class Mammalia; order Perissodactyla; family Equidae; genus Equus; species Equus caballus. The sequence goes on along the minus strand of NC_091701.1, from coordinate 69,927,808 downwards.
AATATTAATAATAACATAGACAATCTCATAGTAGCGTGCAGTTGTTATAATTTAGCAGTCTTTCCTCATTAAACACTATTCAACAATAATTATCCCTTATAACTTTATAGCAAAATCAAAATTCATATAATATCCCAAATGCAGATAAAAGTTTAAAGAATCTTCCAATAAAACTTTTAGCAGACGTGTAAATGCATGACTCACTCTCAACAGTTTTCATGTAAGTAAAGCTTTATCTCCTGGGAACACCAAGAGCTAGAAAGGAATGAGATCTGTAATATTGTATTTATTGCCTAAAGTGCTGGGGGAGAATTGAACTGCTGCATCACAAATTTCTATTCCTCCATCATCCAGTACGTTTTAGAACTCCTTTAGTGCTTTAGAGGCATTAACTAATCATTGCACTCAATAACTTAAGTTTTTATCCTTCTTACAACTGAAAGAAAGAAGGTAAGTGGTTTTCCCAAGCTGGCACCATAAGTTAGCATAAGGCCAAGCTAGAAGCATCTGATGTCTATGATAAGATGTAGATTACTAGACTTGTTTTTCCCAAAATGATGTACACAAGGGAGTTACTGATGGAGGCTAAGGGGAAAGGCCAGGCAGGGGAAGTGGGAGGAAGTCCAAAGAAATGCTTGACGTGGTCATTAGAAATGATATATCATTTCTCACTAACATTTCATCATGCCTTTGTTCTATGATCAATAAAAATAGATAGAAATTGGAAGGTATGCACAAGAGCTCATCTGGAGAGGGAAAATTAGTTTAATGTGCCTGGTGAAGAGGACCCCTATTTTTTACTGGAAGGAGCACTTAGTAATTTCTTCTGACACTGATCAGAGTGACGCATAATGGTCTAGGCTTCGACACTTAAGAAAACATCAATTCGCTTAGGATCATTATCATCCTATTGTATGATCCTGTTATTCTGATCATCCGTTTATCTTCACATCCAGGTTTCCAAGAATTTCTTAGACACACATTTTCTATAGTCACATCTCCTCATTTGTGTTTAACAGGTTTAAGACCAGTTGCAGTGCGTAGGAGTTGTGCCAGAGGGACCAACTTGTAGGACTCAATGTCGGTCCACCTTCCCCTCTTGTGTTAGAATGGATCAGATACAACATGCATAACAAGCTCGGAGTTAATTTTATTCTCTTTCTCATATTCTATTTTTCTACCATTTCACCTGTGTCTTAGGTTGTGCCTTAATACTTGCTTTAATGGTAGAGAATACTTGCTCTGAAGTCATACTACTTACATACAATTATGATTCCATCATATATTACATTAAATAATCTCAGGAAAATTAAGTCCTCTGAGTCCCTCATTGCTCACTTGAAAATTATGACATAAGAAATATATATATTTCTTGGGCAGATTAAATAAAATGTTATAGATAAATTGTTTAGAATAGCGTTTAATATATAGTATGCTCTCAATAAATATTAACAAATATTATTAGTTTATTATTATGATCTTAATTAATTTGAAGTTATTACATCAGTATTTTCCCTGTCTCTTCTAGTTGAGATTTTGACACATGTTTACAAATTAGCCAAATTTCATAAGTTCTTGCAGGTCTAAAATTCTAAGAGTCAAAGGTGTAACTTTGCCTTACCACAGACCACAGATTTGAATATCTCCAGCTAAATTTCCTGTTCTGAAATAATCTGCATATCAACTACCTAATTTGTATCATAAGATGCTGTCATATTGATTTTTAAAGTCTTTTTAATGCTTGAGCATAATATGGATGACATTGCTAAAACATCCGAGATTCTCTGCATTTTGAGGGGTATTAGCACACCTATAGATATATTAAAGACTACACTCTTAGTTAATATAGCCTCTCAAAATATCTTTGGAATTCAACTTCTAAATTACGTTAAAATATACAATTCATTAGTGATATAAAAGAATTTTTCTTGGGATATGTTTTCTTTTGGAGAGATTATAAGGCATAACTGGTAAATAATGCAGGTAATCAAGCATATAGAGATTGTCTAATTAAAAATAAGGCATGTGGAAAAAAGCAAATAATATCCTGCATGTGCCTCTGTGTGTGTGTGTGTGTGAGTGTATAGTTTGTATCTGATTCTAAAAGCAATTCCAAAAGATTACTCAGTAACAAAAGGGAGAAAAAAGCATGATTAATGTCCATGACAACACTGATTTAGCTGCATAAATTTGCAATGTTGATAAGCAAGTATATTCTTCCTCCCTAACTACCTGAATGAGGGAACAAGTCCCATCTCTTTTGGTTATCCCTATTGTGGAGCATAGTACGAACTCAGTAATTAGTGAAGGTAAGATAACAAATCAGTTTCACGTTGACTATTTGATAGGATTGTTTTTTTGACATGGAAGAAAAACAAAATTATGTACTTAATATATGTGATTAATTTCTTGAATCGGTAGTATATATCTATATATATACTGCTAGAGAGAGTCATATATATAATGCCATATATATGATATGTATTTTCTATCTATCTATATATCTATATCATGTGGGGAAACTATTTGGTTCATATTTACAGTAAAACCTTTTGGGGAGAGACATTCCTTCATGGATCTCATTCTCCTGCACACCTTTACTTGATGTGCCTGGAATGCAAGGTTCTGACAACTCTTTACCTGGAATATTTCTCAGGTCTGGATTTCTGGTGAGTAACCTTAAGGAATAAGGTAACATCTGCTTCTGGGACAAACAGCAAGCTTGCATCCTAAGTGGTGGATCTGCAAAGCTCAGTATTCCTCATCTGCAGTACAAACTCCACCTGCCTTTTGAGCCCATATTTCTCCATCCCTGTGGAACTCTGGGCAATCATTCTGATGCAAACATGCAGATTTACCTATTACTTACTGTGCTGTGAATAGTAACAATTTTTTGTCTCTGAACCAAGAGCCTTTTTCTGCTGCCAGCATCTATAAAATACTAATAGACTAACTTAATGACATGTAAGTAGGCTAAAATCTAATCTCAGACCTGATAAACTTGATGTTTTTGTGAGGTTGTTTTTTTCTGTAAGACTTCAGAAGCAATATTTTATCACTTGACATTATTATCCATGATATGATGTTTGATTAAATTTATGGCTCTATCTTATTAAATTTGTTTGAAAAGCACAATGAATACTAAAAGATCAGTATAGAATTGTAGAGTAATTTAGAATAAACTATTTCACATTTTATTTATTCTAAATTGGTGTCCCTTTTATATGATGAATTTTCGGAGACTAATAATTGAAAGGTACAAGTACATTTTATGATGATGGTGTTCTCCACATGATGTCTCATGGTAAAGATGCAAATATTACTTTATTTGTAGTTTTAGCCTCAGGTTCTGTCTTTATGATGGTAAATTACTAGTCTATTTAATAAAATAATCTATTTGGTATCTTGTTTTATTAGCTCTACAATGAGATTTTTAAAACTGCATCGGGATTAATAAAATCTTTTTAAAGATAACAGTACAAGAAACATCAGGATATAGAAGAATTGAATATATCTACAATAGGAAAATTTGGACTTTTCAGGCTAACCTAAAACATTCATCCCACCAATCAGATGTTTTGCTCTCCAAATTCCAAGAATCAACTGTTTTCAAGGCTAAAATTGTTAAAATTTCAGGGAAACTCTCTGTTAAAAGGACCAGGAGATTGAACTAATTTGTTTCTGAAGCCTGTTGCTATTAGATGATGAAAGATGGTTCCAGGTACTACAATAGATTCTTCCAGGGGAAAAAAACACGTTTTCCTCCAAATAACTGTCCACACAGTGGTTTGTTTCTTTTTCTCCAAGTGAGGGAAGGATAATCTAGATATCAATTACACACCATTTGAATCTCTCCCTCACAAATACAGCTGATATTAACTTGTTTGGAGAAAACATTTTAATTCCATTTTCAAGCAACACATGATCTCCTTCCAATATCACATTATATTGTCATGTTCTTTTATTCCAATTATTCTGCTTCTCAGAGTTTCCTATAATTGTCCTTTCTCATCATGAAAATATGCATTGGTAACATTCAAAAGTCTATTTAGAGACTCATCAATCATGGTATTGAATAATAGGTTTACAATATTCCCCTGTGAAGTGCCATTTTTGAGCATAAATCATTAAAAATATTAGCTGAAGAGATGTCAAACCCTTTGTTAATTAAGAACCACTTAAGAAAACTAAATAAGCACAAAGTGCCACAGGCTGATGAAGGTACATAAGCATGATGGCATAAAAGGAAAGAACTAAAAGCATTTATGTATGACAGAAATTTGAAGCCACTGGAGAGTGCATTCCTACTAACATAAGAAACAAATCATCAGTAATGACGTTAGACTGCATAAAACCCATCTCAGTTTGTTCCTAAAACAAGAGGAAAGCTAATTTTTTAATAAAGATGTCTACAGTTTACAATATTGTGATATTGACTAATATATTTATCTCCGCTCCAAACTGTACTTATCCACTTCTGCATTCATAGTCTTTTAATTATTATAAATTAAAAGTAATGCATACAAAGAGAAATAGAGCTTCTACTTTTGGAAAAAATTATAATGTAAAATTTTCTTTACCTATAATGGGGGATTTTTTTTTTTTTTTTTTTTTTTGCTGCTTGACATTTGTTCACTTTTCCTAAGCATCAGTATCTAAAATTTTCTTAAAGAGATAATTATTCCTACATGTGCACTATTTGATTTAGATAAAACTTACTATATACTCAACACCAGGCATGGCATGGCTGTCACTGTTGGCTACAGCCATGTTACTCTTCTTGCTTATTATCTTTGAGTTTGGGTCACATCAGAATGATGTTAAACAGGGATTAGGTTGTAGGTATCATAGTCTGTTGATTCCTCACAATCCAATTACATTCCCAAGAAGTTTTTTTTTTTTTTTTAAGAATTCAACCAATGATTATACTATTGAGGAAAGCAAATAAACTAGAGTAGACAACACAAAGGTAGAAGAATCATACTACCTGAATTCAAGATCTAAAATAAAGTTTGAGTTATCAACACAGCACAGTATGGGTGAGTGGATAGACATGGATTGTAGGTTGTACACCTAGAGACCCTCACACATAGGATCAACTGATTTGATGCAAATATGCCAAGCAACTCAATGGGAAAAGTACATTGTATTCAGCTAATGGCAATGGAACAATTGGACAACATATACAATCAAATGAACCTCAAACTTATACATTGTGCTACATTAAAAAAAATACTGAGTGACGTCAGCATCATGGTGGAGTGGTCTTTCCCAGTAATCTCTCTCCTCCACCATACATTGAAAATGACATTCATTCTCCAACAAATGACATCCAAACAGCACAAAAGATGTCTGAGAGACCCATGCGGCCGTATGACAGAGGACGGAGAGGCTGGAGACCCCCTTGGAGGATGTGGAATGAGGTAAGAGAAAACTTTGTTCCCTCCCCAAAAGACTGGGATCTGGGACCCCAGGCAGACCCTGAGAGGGAAGGAACAGGGAGTGGATGTTTGTTTGAGGGAACATCACAGATCCCTAAGGTCCCTTGCATCCTAGGGGAAAGTCTTTACTGAGATGAAAGTTAACATGGTGGTGACCTCATAAAGCCAACACCCCAGGAGAGCAGATAGCAAGGGCAGAGTGAAAAATCCCAAGAGCATGCAGAAGATAGCACCCCTCCTCCCCAGCTGCCCAGTAAACTCCAGTGCCTGGGATCTCAGCAGAAGGCAGAAGGCTCAGAATATGTGGCTCTTGATCCCCACCCAGTGGTGATAGGCAGTAACTGCAACCAAATAATACCATGATGTGAAAAAACAGAGCCATGCCCTTGAGCAGTATCAAAAATTATATTAAATCTCCAGACCAGAGAGAAAATGACAATGTACCCAGAAATCTCTCCTGAGGACACAGAGATATGTAATTTAAATGACAGAATTCAAAATAGCTATCATCAAAAAACTTGATGAGTTAAAAGAGAATGTAGAGAAAGAATTCAACAAGTTCAGGAGCTACTTCACAAAAGAGATTGACACTATAAAGAAGAATCAGTTAGAAATATTAGAGATGAAAGACATAATGGAAGAGATAAAACAAAATATGGATTCCCTGAACCCTCAAGCAGACATCGTAGAGGAGCAAATCAGCATAATTGAGGATAGACAAGTTGATATGCTCCAGATAGAGGAGGAGAGAGAATTAAGACTAAAAAGAAATGAATAAAGTCTCCAAGAAATATCTGACTCAATTAGGAAATGCAACATAAGAAGTATAGGTATTCAAGAGGGAGAAGAGAAGGAGAATGGAGCAGAAAACTTGTTCAAAGAAATAACACAGAGAACTTCCCAAACCTGGGGAAGGAGATGGAAATCCAAGTGAAAGAGGCTTTCAGATCTCCTAATACGTCAATGTAAAATGACCTCATGCAAGGTACAAAGTAGTGAAACTGGCAAAAGTGAATGACAAAGAAAAAATACTAAGGGCCACAAGGTATAAGAAAATAGCCAAAAAAGGAATCTCTATCATGCTTTCACTGGATTTCTCTGCAGAAACTTTACAGGATAGTAGAGAATGGAATGACATATTCACATCTTTGAAGGACAAAAACTTTCAGCCAAGAATACTCTATCCAGTGAAAATATCCTTCAGATACGATGGAGAAATAAAAAGTTTCCCAGGTAAACAAAAGCTAAGGGAGTTCATAGCCACAAGACCCCCCCACACACAAAAGAATTCCTCAAGAAAGCTCTCATACCTGCAAAAAAAGGGAGAGAAAGGGGTTACAAAGCACAGAGGAAGGAGAGAAATGGGTAGACAAAAATCATAAAATTGTAGCTATACATCAGAACAGGTCAGCAAATACTCAATAATAGCATTAAGGATAAAGGGAAGGAAAACACCAAAAACAAAGATAATCTTGTCATTTTAATCACAAACTCACAATGCAAGATGGAATAATATGTGAAATAAAAACTTAGGGGGAAAGAGGAAAGGGACTGAATTGGTTTTGTCTAAGGAAACTAGGCCATCAGAAAATGGACTAGCTTACCTATAAGATTTTGAATACAACCTCATTGTAACCACTGAACAAAAAAGCAGAACAGAGACACAAATAATGAATGAGGAGAAAATAAGGAAACAAAACATTGAAAACTACATAACTCAATTGGTAGGCCAAAATACACAGGAGGGGATACAGAGGAAATGCAGGAGAACCAGAAAACGAGTGATAAAAGGCAGCACTAAGTTCTCATATATCAGTAATCACCCTAAACATAAAGGGATTGAATTCTCCAATAAAGACAAAGAGTTGGAAGACAGATTAAAGAACAAGACCCAACAATATGTTGCATCCAGGAAATGCATCTCAACTCCAAGAACAAACAGAGGTTCAATGTGAAAGGATGGAAGAAAATACTCCAAGCAATGCCAAACAAAAAAAAGCAAGTGTCACAATACTTATATCAGGCAAAGTAGCCTTCAAGATAAGATAGGTAAAGAGAGACAGAGAAGGGCAGTATACAGTAATTAAAGGGACACTCCACCAAGAAGACATAACACTTATAAGTGTCTATGCACCCAACCCAGGAGCACCAAAGTACATAAAGCAACTATTAACAAACCTAAAAGAAGATATTAACAATAATTCAATAATAGTAGGGACTCTCAACACTCCACTCACATCAATGGATAAATCATCCAGCCAGAAAATCAACAAGGAAACAGAGGAATTAAATGAAAAGCTAGACCATTTGGACTTAATAAAAATATTTACAACACTCTATCCAAAAACAGCAGAATACATATTTTTCTCATGTGCGAAGAGAACATTCTCAAGGATAGACCATATGTTGGAAAAGGAGGCAAACTTCAATAAATTTAAGAAGATTGAAATAATAACAAGCATCTTTTCCAATCACAATGGTATAAAGCTAGGAATTAATTACAAGAAAAAAGCTTAGAAAGGGACAAATATTGGAGACTAAATAACATGCTATTGAACAACAAGTGGATCATTGAAGAAATTAAAGGACAAATTAAAACATATCTGGAGACAAATGAAAATGAAAACATACTATGCCAACTCCTATGGGATGCAGAAAAGCTGTATGAAGAGGGAAATTCATTGCAATGCTGGCTCAACTTAACAAACAAGAAAATTCTCAAATAAACAATCTCAAAGTACACCTAAGTGAATTAGAAAAACAGGAACAAACAAAGGTCAAAGCCAGCAGTAGGAGAAAAATAATAAAAATCAGAGCAGAAATAAATGCTATTGAATAAAAAAAAGGCAGTAGAAAGGATCAGTGAAACAAAGAGCTGGTTCTTTGAGAAGATAAATAAAATTGACAAACCCCTAGCCAGACTTACAAAAAAAAGAAAGGAGAGAGAAAGCTCAGATAAATAAAATTAGAAATGAAAGAGGAGAAATAATAACGGATACCGTAGAAATACAACGGATTATAAGAGAATACTATGAAAGCCTATACCCCCCCAAAAAAGGAAAATCTAGAGGAAATGGACAAATTCTTAGACTCTTAGAATGTCCCAAAGGTGAATCAAGAAGAAATAGATAATCTGAATAGACCAATCACAAGTAAAGAGACTGAAACAGTAATCAAAAGCATCCCAAAACAAAACCCCAGGACCAGATGGCCTCCCTGGAGAGTTCTACCAAAATTTCAGAGATTTAATACCTCTCCTTCTCAAGCTAGTCCCAAAATTTATGCAAGATGGACAGCTTCCTGACACATTCTTCAAGGCCAACATCACTCTGATACCAAAGCCTCACAAGGACAACACAAAAAAAAGAAAACTACAGGTCAATATCACTGATGAACATAGATGCAAAAATCCTCAGCAAAATATGTGTAACCCAAATATAGCACTATGTCAAAAAGATCATACATCATAATCAAGTGTGATATATGCCAGGGATGCAGGGATGGTTCAACATCTGAAAATCAATCAATGTGATACACCACATTAACAAAATGAGGAATAAAAACTACATGATCATCGCAATAGGTGCAGAGAAAGCATTTGACAAGATCCAACAACCATTTATGATAAAAACTCTTAACAAAATAGGGATAGAAGGAAATTCCCTCAACATAATAAAGGCCATATATGACAAACCCACAGCCAAAATCATACTCCATGGTGAAAAACTGAACGCCATCCCTCTGAGAACAGGAACAAGACAAGATGCTCACTATCACCACTCTTATTCAACATAGTACTGGAAGTTTTGGCCAGAGCAGTTAATCAAGAGAAAGGAATAAACAGAATCTAAATAGGGAGTGAGGAAGTGAAACTGTCGCTGTTTGCAGATGACATGATCTTATATATTGAAAACCCTAAAGAATCCATCGGAAAACTATTAGAAATAATTGATAACTACAGTAAAGTTGTAGGGTACAAAATCAACTTAAAAAAATCAGTGGCATTTCTATACTCTAATAATGAACTTACAGAAAGAGAACTCGAGAATACAATTCCATTTACAATCACAACAAAAAGAACAAAGTATCTAGGAATAAATTTACCCAACGAGGTGAAGGACTTATGCAACGAAAACTATAAGACATTATTAGAAGAAATAGATGATGACATAAAGAGATGGAGATTCCATGCTCATGGATTGGAAGAATAAACAAAGTTAATATGTCCATACTACCAAAAACAATCTACAGATTCACTGCAATCCCAATCAGAAACCCAATGACATTCTTCACGGAAATAGAACAAAGAATCCTAAAATTCATATGGGGCAAACAAAGACCCCGAATACTAAAGTAATCCTGAGGAAAAAGAGCAACGCTGGAGGCATCACAATCCCTGACTTCAAAATGTACTACAATGCCATAGTTATCAAAACAGCATGGTACTGGTACAAAAACAGGCACACAGATCAATGGAACAGAACTGAAAGCCCGGAAAGAAAACCACACACCTAAGGAGAGCTCATGTTCGAGGCACCAAGAACATACAGTGGGGAAAATACTGTCTCTTCAATATACGGTGTTGGGAAAACTGGAAAGCCACATGCAAAAGAATGAAAGTAGACCATTATCTCATGCCATACACAAAAGTAAATTCCAAATGGATCAAAGACTTGAAGACAAGTCCTGAAACCATAAATCTCCTGAAAGATAATATAGGTAGTACACTCTTTGACATTGAACTTAAAAGCATCTTTTTGAATATCATGTCTTCTCAGACAAGGGAAACAAAAGAAAAAATAAACAAGTAGGACTCCATCAAACTAAAGAGCTTCTGCAAGGCAAGGGAAACTAGATCAAAATAAAAAGATAACCCACCAAATGGGAGGAAATATTTGCAAATCATATATCTGACACGGGGTTAATCTCCATAATATATAAGGACCTCACACAACTGACAACAAAAAACAAACAGTCCAACCGAAAAATGGGCAGAGGATATGAACATTTCTCCAAAGAAGATATACAGATGGCCAATATACACATGAAAACATGTTCAACATCACTAATCATCAGGGAAATGCAAATCAAAACTACACTAAGATACCACCTTACACATGTTAAAATGGCTATAATTGCTAAGACTAAAAACAATAAGTGTTGGAGAGGGTGTGGAGAAAAGGGAACCCTCGTCCACTGCTGGTGGGAATGCAAACTGGTGCAGGCACTATGGAAAACAGTATGGAGATTCCTCAAACAACTAAAAATAGAAATACCATACGATCTAGCTATCTCACTATTGGGTATCTACCCAAACAATTCGAAATCAACAATCCAAAGTAACATGCACCATTATGTTAATTGCAGCACTATTCACAATAGCCAAGACATGGAAACAACCCAAGTGCCCATCAACCAATGATTGGATAAAGAAGACGTGGTATATATATATATATATATATATATATATATATATATATATATATACACATCTACAAAGGAATACTACTCAGCTATAAAAAAAGACAAAATCATCCCATTTGCAACAAACTGGAGGGAATTACGCTAAGCGAAATAAGCCAGACAGAGAAGGACTAACATGATTTCACTCATATGTGGAAGATAAACACATGCACAAAGAGAACAGTTCAGTGATTACCTGGTGGAGGGGGGGTCAGGTGGTGGTGGGCACAGCGGATGAACAGGAGTGTTTATGTGGTGACAGATAAGAAATAGTGTACAATTGAAATTTCACGATTATGTGAACTATTATGAACTCAATTTAAAAAAACTACTAAAAGTAGATCATAGACCAAAATATAAAATCTCAAATATATACCTTCTGCAAGAAAACACTGAAGAGATTCATTGTGACTTTGAGTTCGGCAAAGATTTTTTGATGCGACTCCAAAATGTAATCCGTTAAGATATTCATAGATTGGACTTCATCAAAATAAGAACTTCTGCCTTTGCAAAGTCACCATAAAGAAATTAAAGGAAAAAGCACAAAGAAAAAAATACTTTCAAAACATTTGTCAGATAAAAACTTATATCCAGAATAAATAAAACTCTCGAAACTCAGTAATATTTTTAAATGGCAGATGATTTTCATAGATAGTTGCTTAAAGAAGATATACGATGGGAAACCAGCAAAAGAAAATTGCTCATCATCATTTTTTGCTAGAGAAATTAAAACCACATTGAGATACCATAACACATCTAATAGAATGAGTGGAAAGGAAACAACAAGGCAGTTTGACAATATCATATGGGGAACAACATAAAGCTCATACATTGATACTGAAAATGCAAAATGGTAGAGCTGCTTTACACAGCAGTTTGGCCGTGTCTTACAAATTCAAATATGCCCTAAATATACGACCCAGGAGTCTCAGATATCTTAGATGTTTGCCCAAGGTAAAACATACGTGCACAAAGACATCATTACATGAATATTTAGTAGCTTTATTGATAATATCTATCCCTGAAACAACGTATATGTCCTGCAACTTGTAAATATATAAACTATAGTTCATTCAGATTATGGAATACTACTCAGGAATATAAATAGATGTACTACTGATACACACAGCCAAATGGTTGTAATACGAAAGCGTCATGCTACATAAAAGACGCAGGATCAAAAATTTTATGGTGTACAATTCTATTTTTATGACATTTGTAACAGGCAAAGCTATAGAGAAAGAAAACAGATCACTAATTGTGGGAGAATGGAGGTGGAGATGGATTGAATGCAAAGGGCAGAGGGAAATTTTTTGGTTTATGGAAATACTCTACGCCATGATTGTAGTTTCAATATGACTGCATATTTTTTGTTGTTGAAATGCATAGAACTACACACTAAAATGGTTGACATTTACTCTATGCAAATTAGAGTACAATAATCTTGACTTTTTAAAAAGGGCATGCTCTGGAATGCACAATGACTAAGAGATCATTGCCTCAGAAGATCTCCAAATTCAGTGGAGAGACACACAGCTATAAACAGATTATTTGAACTACAGTGTGGTAAATGCCACAATTAAAGTATAAGAGCTATTTAGAAGAGGGAGCAATTAAACTTGTTTGGAGAAACATGGGGAAAATTTTTAAAAGAGAAAAAGGGGCTTAGGTGTTTTTCCAAGAGGAAGAAATAAAAGAGCAACATATGTAGAGAGAAAAGAATCTGCAAAGATGGCAACCCCTGAAAGACATATTTAAATACTATTGAAAAGCTCTGAGCAAATTGTACAAGGCCAGAAGTGGCAGTGGGTATGGCTGAAAACAGATATTTGATAATAAAATTTCAAGAGGTGTCCCTGATTCTAACTTTATCTTGCACTGGCTTACTGTTGCTCACTAGCCTCCACACAATGGTCTGCCACAAGCTCACAGAAACTCTTTCTCAAATGTGGCATTTTCGCATGCTGCTCCTACATCTGAAATGCTGTAAACTCTTTGCAGAGCTGGACCATTCTCATTTTGTCTGTTTTGGCTAAAATATCACTTCCTCAGAGAAGCAACTTTTTATACACGTGGGATCAAATGGCTCAGTTATTCTCTATTTTAGTCATTCATTTAATTCCTTTCATATATCTACCAAATCGTGTCATATCTCATTTGTTTACTTACATTTTTTGTTTTTCATCCTTCACTAGAATGTTCATTTCATTCGGACATAAGCCATGCTGGTTTTGTTCATCATTTTACCCCTAGTGCCCTGAACATGAAGTGACTAGAGCTCAGTAAATTGCAATAAATACTTACAAAGCAAAGAAAGAAGGAAGCAAGGAAGAAGGAATGAGGATGGTAGGAGGGAAGGAGGAGAGGAAGATAGGAGGGAGGAAAGGAAGGATAGAAGGAAAGAACAAAGAAACAAAGGAAGGAGGGAACAAAGGACAGGCAAGACTTCTGAGGTAGGGCAGCCTTGGGTTTGAATTCTGGTACTAACTACGTGCTAACTCAACTGAAACAATCATTTCCTTCATCTGTACAATGGAGATAATAATACATTTACTTAATTTTTTTGAAAGTATTAAAGTAACATGTCTAAAGAACTTTCCATGCTGTCCTTCCCACAATGAACACTAAAAACTATGTTATTAAAAGCAAAATTATATTATAAGCAAAGATTGTGAGACAATGTAACTTACCAGTTAAGGAAATGGCCCTGGAGTCAGACTGCCTGGGTTCAAATTCAGCTTCTTTCATTTAACCCCTCTATGATTTATGGCTAATATCCTGCATTCATAGAATTTATACCTAATAAGGAGAGAAAAATTATAAACAAATCACTAAGAAATCAAACAACATATTTGCAGTGGGGAATTCTTCTGGTAAATAATTCACCATGAGGACTTTTTTGTTCCAGCAAAACTGTGGACTGAGCAGTTCTCAAACTCTCCTGATATAAGTAATTAGAAATGAATCTAAATTAAAATAAAAGAAGCATAGGAAATTTGGCTGCCTTCCCAAGAAAGGAACATTCCCAAATATCAAAAGCCAAAGGGGATTTGCACAGATAAGCAGAGAAGTAGACAAACTGCTATGGCGCTGGTCCTGGGGAGATCAACCAAAGTTGATATATGTCATCAAAGACAGTGCAAAAAGTCTCTGGTCCATATCACTTGGTGAGTTTGAAATGAAATTCATGTATAAAGTCATAGTCCTCCAACCCTGTTGTAAGTGATCCTAATGATTTCCTAGTGCCTGGATCCATATCTGCACCTTAGGTTCCTTGTTTCTGAAGCTTTAGGTAGTGGCTCTTCCAAAACCCAGCAGGTCCCAAGTGGTGGGGAACAAGCAGCCCCTGGGATCAGCCCTCAGCCAATAACCAATAGGGACTGTTGTATATGCCCAGCTCCCTTGATCCCCACATAGGATAACACTGTTTCTTAAAGCTGGGGTAACACGCTTCCTCGTTTCTCTGCACTATCAAGTTCCATTGGTGCACAGATTCATAATGCCTTCTTCTTTTGGCTGCTTTGTCTTCTCTATACCTCTACCTGTATTTCATGCAATGGTCAAATAAATTGCTTTCACTTGAATTACCGTCTCATTGTCTTCTGGGAAAACAGAAACTAAGAAATTCAGTAAAAGATAAACTAATGACTTCTTCCCACTAGTCTAGGAAAATGAATAGGAAGTGACAAAACAAACAGAAGGATATTTCCCCAAGAAAGTTAGATAATCAAAAATCAACCTGAGAGGGACCAGCCCAGTCCCCCAGTGGTTAAGTTCAGCACACTCCACTTCAGCATCCTGCAGTTTGCAGGTTTGGATCATGGGCACGGACCTACACCACTCATCAAAGTCATGCTGTGGTGGTGACCCACATACAAAAAATAGAGGAAGATTGGCATAGATGTTAGCTCAGGGCCAATCTTCCTCAAGGAAAAAGAGGAGGATTAGCAATAGATGTTAGCTCAAAGCCAGTCTTCCTCACACACACACACACACACACACACAAATCAATCTGAGAATCTACAAAATGGATATTCAATTTTCACTATTGAAATATAGAAAAAATAATTTCACTTTTAATCTATGAGTGAAAACAAAATTTAACTTAAAAAATTCATCACCTGTGGGTTAAATTTTCTTTTAAAAATCACACACTACTCAGAAAAGATTCTCTTCTTTTGTAGAAATGACCTGGTAATCCTAAAGCATAGAATCTTTGAACCTGAATGATCATTCTCATGTATTTGAAATGTAGATGGAGGAATGATAAAATTTAGGAAGAAAATTATCATTTCAAAGATGCAAGTAGTTT
The DNA here is from genome assembly GCF_041296265.1 of Equus caballus. Lineage (NCBI taxonomy): Eukaryota > Metazoa > Chordata > Mammalia > Perissodactyla > Equidae > Equus > Equus caballus. Next base: position 69,912,592 of record NC_091701.1, on the reverse strand, counting down.
TCAGCCTTGCAGTTGGAGAGTACTTTCTCGGCTGGTCTGATCTTGGGAAATAGCCATTTAGCTGGGAATTTTCAAGCAGAGACAGAATGAAAATAGAGTCATCTTGGAAGTAAAGACTCCAAAGAACTGGCTCACTCCGGGTGATGGTGCGTCCTGACGTCCAGTGCACAAAACTGTTGTATTTCTGGTTTCACTGCCTGCATTGGAGAAATCATTCCTGAACAAAGAAATTATTTAGGTTGTGTTATGCCCTCAAAGTGTTTCTTGTTCTTATGGAGTTGTGTGCCGTCTTATTTGAGCGATTTGTCAGGAAATGCAAATTCCTAGAAGCCAGGAAGTACAATGTGAAATGTTAAGTATAGATTTTAAAGTCTTCTGAGAAGGAAAAAAAGCTGTAGTTTCCACATTCTTGATTGAATAAAGGCTTTAAGAACTAACAAAACCCAAAGCTTTTGGGACAAACACACTTGAAAAAGATTTATATCAATTATATATGACTCACAAGGATGCACTATAAAGAAATGAAAGCCAGAAAAAATAATCAAAGAACAGCCTCACAGAATTAAAACATAATGGAAGATGCCTCACTAAAGAAGGTATGCAGATGTCAAAGTAGATGTGAAATAAGGCTCAACATTATATGCTATTAGCTACATGCAAGTCAAAACATTAATGTGATGCCACTGCACACCACATTCTAGGCACAGATAGATGCCTAAAATCCAAACAAACAAACAACAAAAGGAAGTACTGATGAGCACACAGAGCAACAGGAGCTCTCCCTGATCACCAGGGGGGATGTCAAATGACATGAGCACTTTAGAAGACAGTTTGGAGTTTCCTGTGAAGTTAACATAGACTAAATGCATAATCTAGTAATCACACTGCTAATGTATAAGGTAAATAATTGGACATCTCCACATGCAATGGGGAATGTCTAAATAGAAGGAGGAGTCCTTTCCTTGGCATCAAGTACTCGATTAGAAGAACCGGTAAAGGTTTACCAAATTCTCTAGTGCTGCCCACACATTTATGACCTTCTTTCCAATTGCATCAGTTAGATAATCCTAGTTTTAACTATCTTAAATAAACAGGAAATAGAGTTTAAGAATAAGAAGAAAAATGTGATAAGAGAATTTGATGTACAATAATATAAATAGGAATAAAAATTTTAAAAAATAGTGAAGAAACCACTTTAAATCCCTCTCATGTGTACATCGGTAACTGGATTTCACATAAAAATATTGGTTGCAACTGTAATGATTGTGTTGTTTTGTATTGCTATCTAAGGTGTTCAACACATTGAAATGTCTAATTTAACAGGATTGAAATTGCCATCAAATATTTGGAAGCATTTTTTTGATTGAGTAAATGAACGTTTTTCAGATTTGGGGAAACCTAATTTGTCAAATACATGATTTTTTAAATTACTTTCTTGAATAGTATGTGATTAATGAGATCAATGTTACTTGTTTAATAATTAACAAATAGGACATATACTTCCCATGAGAAAATTCACTAAATATTAAAAACTATATCAAGAATAAGATGTTGATCTCACACTGGAAGAAGGCTCATTTAAAAAAAAAAACAACAAGAGTATGTACAAAAATAGGCACACAGATCAATGGAAGAGAATTGAAAACCCAGAAATAAAACTGCACATCCACAGAGAGCTAATCTTTGACAAAAGTGCCAAGAACACGCAATGGAGAAAAGACAGTCTCTTCAATATATGGTGTTGGGAAAACTGGACAGCCACATGCAAAGGAATGAATGTAGACTATTATTTCACACCATACACAAAAATAAACCCAAATGGATCAAAGACTTGAAGATAAGTCCTGAAATCATAAAACTCCTTGAAGCTACTGTAGGTAATACACTCTTTGACATTGAACTTAAAAGGATTTTTCAAATACTGTGTCTCTCAGACAAGGGAAACAAAATAAAAAATAAACAAGTGCGAGTTCATCAGACTAAAAAGCTTCTGCAAGGCAAAAGAAACTAGGATCAAAACAAAGAGACAACCCACCAATTGGGAGAAAATATTTGCAAATCATATATCTGAAAAGGGGTTAATCTCCATAATATGTAAGGAACTCACACAACTGAACAACAAAAAAACAAACAGCCCAACCAAAAAATGGGCAGAGGAGATGAACAGACATTTCTCCAAAGAAGATATACAGATGGCCAATACACACATGAAAACATGTTCAACATCACTAATCATCAGGAAAACGCAAATGACGTCTACACTAAGATGCCATCTTACATCCATTAAAATGGCTATAATCACTAAGACTAAAAATAATAAATGTTGGAGAGGGTGTAGAAAAAAGGCAACCCTCATTCACTGCTGGTGGGAATGCAAACTGGTGCAGCCACTATGGAAAACATATGGAGACTCCTCAAAAAACTAAAAAGTAAGGGGCCAGCCCCATGGCTGAGTGGTTAAGCTTGCACGCTCCACTGTAGGCAGCGCAGTGTTTCATCGGTTCAAATCCTGGGCATGGATATGGCACTGCTCATCGAGCCACGCTGAGGTGGTGTCCCACATGTCACAACTAGAAGGACCCGCAACTAAGAATATACAACTATGTACTGGGGGCTTTGGGGATAAAAAGGAAAAAAATAAAATCTTTAAAAAAATCTAAAAATTAAATACCATAGACCCAGCTACCCCCCTATTGCATATCTACCCAAACAACTTGAAATCAATAAAGTAACATATGCACCCCTATGTTCATTGCAGCACCCTTCACAATAGCCAAGACTGGAAACAATCCAAGTGCTCATGACCAGTGATTGGACAAAGAAGACGTGGTATATATATACAAAGGAATACTACTCAGCCATAAAAATGACAGATTCATCACATTTGCAACAACATGGAGAGACCTGGAGGGCATTATGCTAAGTGAAACAAGCCAGACTGAGAAAAACAAACACCAGATGATTTCACTCATATGTGGAATATAAACAAACACATGGACAAAGAAAACAGTTCAGTGGTTACCAGGGGAACCAGAGTGGGTGGTGGGCACACGGGGTGAAAGAGGCACTTATGTGGTGATAGTCAAGAAATAATGTACAACCGAAATCTCACATTCGTGTAAACTATTATGAACTCAATTTAAAAAAAAAACAAGAGCAGCTTAACAAATATGAGTATTTATATATCATTTCACACAGATACACACACACACACACACAATTACCTCACCCTTCCCCTTCTTTTCCTCAGGCTAATGTATTTCCACTTATTTTTTTCTAACTGAAGTGTTACGTTTTTCTCTCTTTTTTTTTTTGACATCTACCCTGTTTTCTCAAAATTTTCCATATAGGTTTCAAATTCTTGGACCCAGAATTGACTAATTTCTATGGAAAGGGTTTCATAAGTGCTTTGCTCTACAAAGATATTCATTTTATTTGGTTAAAAGGGAAAAAATATAAATTTTAAGCACTACCTTGGTAGTTTTCAGGCAACTAACTCCTTCCCTAGAGCAAAAAATATTTTCAGTTGTTTTCCCCTCTTTAAAATGTCCCTGAGGAGCCTTTCACAGTATCAGGCAGAAATCCTTCTGTGCTGAATTTATACACTGTTCACACAGAGCAAGTATTCTTTGCAGTGGAAGTAGAACATTTCAGTTTCTTTGTTCTCTACCTGCTGTAAGTATGTAATTGTGTGCACTCTGTTCAGTGCCTTGCTTGAAAATGCTTCAAAGGTTTCTGAAATAATGTTACTGAAGAAAAACATTAACAGTCTAGAAACAATGTGAAACTTAACTTTGCTGTAAGGAGGTACACTGCGTTAAAATACATATGCTAGAGGTCCATGTAATACACGTCACATTAGACTCTGCATTCTAGCTAAGGTTCTAGAATAACCAAGTAAGTACTTTAGGTCAGCAACAACTACTTCCCATTCGCCAAATAACCTTGACAAACACTAAAGACTACTATAGAAAATATTTACCGTTTTCCAAAATAGAGGCCACTCTTTCAACTAAGATACTGAATTTGGCATCTAAGTGCACAATTATTTCACTTCACTAGGCACTTAGGCATGAAAATGGGTATTTGATTAGCTAAGTGTCAACAAGGGAACTCAAATGTGCAATTTATGTACACCTTTTGGATGCCAGGTTTTGACAATTTCAGCCTGAATATATTGACAAGTTGTGAAGCTTTCCACATACATAAAATGCTATGATTTGACCAGGTCAAAAATATCTTTGAGCTTGTGAAATTTTATTAAAACAACTTCTGAAGGACCAGCACAGGGAAAAAATACAAACCTTAAAATTAAACACTCATTCCAATAGTGAGAAATCTATTTGAAGAACAGATTTATGACTTGACACATACTAAATTGATTGTAAATTACTGCACATTGTGCCATTTTATTCTCCCATAATTTTACATTGTACAATACAGGTCTCTTTATAGTCTCAGATTCCAAGGTAATAAAACATCAGAGCTATTTTCTCATCCTTTCATTTACTATTTTTTTTAATGTACAGCGTGATTCTTATAAGCTGGAGTATATCCATGATAGAATTCCTATGAGGAGGATATGTGCCCTTTTTCATAATAATGGTGGTGATGATGATGATGATGATGATGATGATGATGATAGTAATAATGTCTTTTTTGCCTGCCAGAAGTTATATTGCATTCTGAGTGAATGATGGTGTGAGCTTTTTCAGCCAAATGTGAAATTCCTTTGAGTATTGCAAATGGCACTCAAATGAGAAATCCAACACATTTGGTGCTGCCTGTTTAAATAAGTTAAACTTATTTTATTCCTTCCATCTAGCAAAGTTGTTACTAGATCTACGTATGAATTAAAACTGGTTTGAAATAACTGAAGCTTTTTTGATTCCTTGGATAAATTATATTTTTAATCCTTGTCTCTTGCTGACACTAACAAAGAAAAACAGATTCATCTATTTTTTGTATCCCAACTTCTCCACCCTTTGTCCAATAATATAATGGCAATGATAAGTATTGTTGTTGTTGCTAAGGCTATATAGGAAGTTCTAATAAACTTTTCTCTTTCACTATCTAATGTCCTTTGGAAAGTTTGAAACACATGAGGAATATCTGATTCATGCTGCCTCTCTATTTAAGCAAAACAACAGTACTGACGAATATTAGTGCAGGTGGTTTTAATTTTCTGTGAAACTACCTGGAGGGAGAGGAAATTTGACTGATCTTGACCTAGAGCTTAATTTAGATACTTACAATTGGGAAGAAACATTGAGTCAGATAATGGAATCTATTCACTCTTTGACAACCTACTTATGGAACCAATTATCTAATTTTGACCAAGAATGCTGATTAACTTGACAAATATTTATTTAGTGCCTACCTGGTACTATAGATTGTGCTATGCCATAGGAGAAAGTTCATTTGTCTAAATTGATAAAAATGAAATGAAACATTACGTAGGAAAAAATTAGTAGTACTTGTGAAAAATGTTTATTTACGTAACTAATTGCATGTACAAATATGTCTTATAAAAGATGGTCAAAAGAAGATTAGATGTTTTGAGTATAATGATATATGTTTTTGAAGATTAAATGAATTTAGAAATATGACTTTTTCAACAATAGTAAAATTTTCATATTTTCACTGAATTCTAAATAGCACTACATTGACCAAAATTCTGAATTATTAGGCTTGTGAATAGTACATGCTATCTGAAATGTTATATATATATATATTTCCAGATTTTCAACTGAGTTTAGACCAATAAGTCGGACTATGGTTAAAATTTGGATATTTATTTTTAATCTATGCTATTGTTATCAAGTTTAGATAATCATTTTTCTTCAATTTTATGGATCATCTTAAAAATTTCCATTGATATCCTTAAGCATGCATAAGAACTATAAATTGGGAAAAATAGAATATCAAATGTCTTGAAAATTAAAGGCAATCACTGAGAGACAAATCTAAGCTGTTGGGCTCTGTGAGTGTAACTGCAAGTCAGAGAATTTCCCTCAAATGACATCAGGTTTGTGTCACAGGGGTTATGTCTCCTAAAGTACTGGGCAATAATAAATTGAATAAAGATAGTCTTTTTTATATTTCAGTACTTATATAAGCCTATAAAATGTTACTAGGCATTATAACTTTCTAAGTATTTCTCAAACTTATTTGAATCTCTTTTTCATAGAAAGCATTACAAAATTAGAGACCTTTATAATGTTTCAGAAATACTAGGTTGGAGCGATAAAAATAAATATTTCTTTAATAGTTATATATTATTATATTAATTGAGAAGTAAAATACATGTCTGATACAAACATGTCAGCTATTCACTTAATTTTCTTCAATAATCATAGTGAGACTAGTAAGGAATTAGGATATTATCCAGCCTAAACTCATTTTACACGTAAACAACCTCGGGCTGATACAATGTAAGGACATTGTATAAATTTTCAAATCAACAAGTACGTAGTTATTATTTGTAACGTTAGCTTCATTATCTTATTGATTTTTTCAAATGAAGTCTTCTTTTAACAAATTTAAAGCAAATGGCAAAGTGAGTCAACTCACAGCAGGATAATATATTTATAGCAAACTCTCTTAAATTCTTATTTGTTATCTTGAGGACTTTTTTAAACTTAACAACTTAAATTGGCAGCACTCCAGTTTTCCTAGAAGAAAATACAAGCTATGGGAACCAGTAAAATATCACTGATCTGACTTGGGTTTCATTGAACCCTAACGACAAAAAATATAACTGATTTTCTGTATTTTGAACTTTTCTTCAAATCTTAGTAGAAATAATACATTTGGTTGGAAATTAAATATTTGTAAAGCAAGTGTTAGTCTTAATTTTACCTTTATCTAATTTACCTAAGATGTTTTGTAATTTCAAAGGAAAAGCATTTGACATTAACAGATAATCTTCTTATTTTTGAGCACTATGTTTTATAAATTAGGCTCTTTCTAAGAGGTGTCTTTGATTCTCTGGCAAGGCTCTCAATTAAGCTAAGTGAAGATTGAAAGCAGAGCCCTTTTAAATTGTTCCACACAGAATACTTCTGTTTGCTTCAATTGCTTTTCTCCCCTGACTATTGCACATTCTGCTGCTGTGAATACAGATTTACATGCAGTGAAATTAAATGGAGATAAATGCAGCTAATGCGATGAATGATCCCAAATAATTCAGCAGAGAAAATTGACTAGCCAGACTAGGGAGAGTCACAATGGAGTAAGAACTGATTACTTATATGTATTATACATAGATGGATTAGCAGCATATTACCTAAAATTCATAGAAAGATAGGTTCTCATTTTTTTGCTGAGGAGGATTCTCCCTGAGCTAACATCTGAGCCAAGTTTCCTCTATTTTACATGTGGGACGCTGCCACGGCATGGCTGATGAGTAGTGTAGGTCTCTGCCTGGGAACTGAACCCACAAACCCAGGCTGCTGAAGTGAAGTGTGCCAAACCTAACCACTAGGCCACAGGGCCAGGCTAGTTTCTCTTGTTAGTAAGGTTAACTTTACCATTTCTACTCTTGAAGATGCGTGCTCACATTTATCTTTCCTCTAGCACATTTGATCTGTTACTATACATTATATTATTTCTTCTGTTGATTTTTCCTTTTAAAATATTCCTAAAATATCAGTTTATTTTGATTCTACTCACTTTATAATATTTGTTATATTTCTCCTTGTATTTCCTAAGACATTCTTGGAGAAATGAATAACAAAAATTTCCTCCTTTTTTTATTTTTAAGTGGTTGTTAGGCATAAAACAACCATAGCCAACCTATATGTCTTTTCAGTTTCTCCAATTGCAAAAGTTTATTTTGGGGTCCTACTGTTTTAGTTATTCTCTCATAAGAAATTTACATATTTCTCAAATTTCTAAGCATTTTTTATTTTCATTAATATTTTGGTTTAAATTGCATTAAAGGTGATAAAAATGGGTTTCTTAGTAATATTCAGTATTTCTACTGAGGAGCGTGGTATATTTATTCATTCATAGTTTACCTTCCCATGAAGGAAAGATTTTTCATATTAACTACCTCTTATAGATAGTTCATTTTATTTATATCTGTATGCTAATTTTTTAAAATAATTATTTTTTTTATTCCATTGAATTTTTTAGCTGGTCATGGCTCTTAAACATAGTGTTTGAGCTCTCTGTTTTTATCTTTACTGAATAAACATTGTTAACGTTTTGGGGTATTTACTGTCTTCTTTGCTCTTGGATTGGAACTATAATCATCACTTAAATGAAGATGAGGAAACGAAAGTTCAGAGGAGAGATAATTTACCCCCAGTCTGATGCCTCGTAAGTTGCAGGACAAAAATTCACACCCTGGTATGTTTCATTACAGAATGAATTAACACAGAATGGATATTAATTCTAAGCATTCATTAATATTTTCTAATTCTTCAAATATATCATTCATATGTGCATGTGCGTGTGTAACAGTATCATATTGTGTTGTCATTGCCTCCTTTAAAGTAATTTTATTGCTTATTTTGTTTCATGTGTATTGTATTGCCCAACTTCTAAAATAAATTTAGTCTAAAAATTGAAGGTTATATAAATTGAATGACAGCATAAATAAACAAAATCTAAAAGCAACTGAAAGAAAATGTTTGTAACACATATAACCAAAAGTTAATATTTTATTTTCTAACAGTAACTATAAAAATAATCTAATATAAAAAAGTAAATAATATGAACAATTTTAAAAAGATAAAATATGCTCTAATACACATATGATTATGAATAATCAAACATAAATTAAATAATGAAACACCATTTTTCACTTATAAGACCGCCACAAAATGAAATAATAACACAAAACATTTATTAATTATGAGTCCATGGAAAGTGGTAAAACCTCAAATGCTACTGGTAGTAGTATGATTTCCCACAATACTTTTTTGTGTGTGTGTGAGGAAGATCAGCCCTGAGCTAACATCTGCTGCCAATCCTCTCCTTTTTGCTGAGGAAGATGGATCCTGAGCTAACATCTGTGCCCATCTTCCTCTACTTTATATGTGGGATGCCTGCCACAACATGACTTGACAAACAGTGTGTAAGTCCGCACCTGGGATCTGAACCAGCGATCCCCGGGCCACCAAAGCAGAACATGCGAACTTAACTGCTGCACCACTGGGCCAGCCCTCCCATAATATTTTTAATGTGTAATTTAGTAGCAATATTTACATATTAAAATAAATTTGGCTACTTACTTGCATTCTCACTTATAGAAAACTGTTCTAGAGATATAGCATAGGCACCTAAAAATATATCAATATTGATACAATGATACAGATATCATTGTAGATTCATATACAGATACAGTTAATAATAGAGACGTAAATATAGATACAGATATGAGATTATTTATTGCCAAATAATTTGTAATAGAAATTGAGGATATTCTGAAATTTCATCATTATGAATGGTTAAATAGAGTATGTTATAGTCTTGCAATGGATAATTATAAAAGCAATAAAAAGAATGAGGGAGAAACTATACATAATGTCCTGGAACAAGATTTAACCCATATTTCTTCTGGGGAAATGCACATGTAAAAGATAAAGATATTTTTCGGATATCTCTGAATAACAGAGAGAAATAGCTTCCTTTTCAGCAGCACTGTAACACTGGGGCATGTGACTAAATTGGCAGAGGTTAGTATTTTTAATTCTTGATAAAGCTAAAAATAAAATATGTGTGACTAGATTACTTTCAAGGAAAAAAATTTTAAGGGAGGATTTTTAAAATCCTGAATGAAAAACAAAAAGTGAAAGGTAAGTCTGTTCAGAAACATAGCAGATGCTCCTCCTAGCAAAATTTTTTAAGCAAAATCTAGAAGTCTCCTAACACTGGAGACCATATCAAGTTGAAGTTACTAAGGTGTTCCTTAATGCTATGCATATGGTATGTGAAGAAAGGTAATATTGCAAATTAAATTGTTTGCTATAAAGGGAGCTTGCAAATCTCTCTAAACTTTCAGTTAGTTATTCTTTGGCTTCGCCAGCAGGGAATAAAATCCAGATTTTAAAAATGTAAAGTTATAGTTTTGTTTTATGCTATGTTTCCAAAGCTAAAAATACTGTTTCCCTTTCTTATTTCTGAGCTTATCATCCTTTACAATTTTCAAAATTCTCACTCATCATGTATGTACAACCTAATTCTCATAATGACTCTATGGAATATAAATGGTTTTCAACTATCTTTTATTCTTTACCTACTCTGCTCTGGATCCTAGCTGGAGACTAGGATTATGTAGGTGGATAAAACAATGGTCTAAATAATTTATGATCTAATGGTGGAAACATGATCCAGCATAAAACAACATACCATGTTTTATAATAAATACATGTGAAAATTACATAAAAACACAGAGTCAGTACCATATAGAAATCAGAGGATGAAATGGAGCTTGACTACCACAGTTTAAATCCTCGCTCCTCCAGTAACTCGTCATGTGATTCTGGACAAGACACTTAAACTTTCTGTGCCCCAAGATCTTTGTGTGTAAGATGGCGATTAGGATTAAGTAACCCGGCACATAATAGTAACTATATGTGACAGCTAAAAACAATAACAACCAGAAGAATAAAGCTTTGATTCATATCTCACTTGTGAAAAGGATGTGAAAGAAAAGGAAATTGAACCTTGTGTTATGAATATAAGTATTGTCCTTATTATATGACAGTTTTTTTCCTGTGCTGGTGACATCTCAATTTCTCAAAGTGATTTACCTCTTAAATAGTTAAAAAATAGTGATTTAAAAAAATGTGCAATTTCTTCTATTCATCCAGCGCCATTCATGCTAACTCTTTCCTGATCTCTGAAAACCATAAACAAAAAGAAGCAAACAAATCAGCCAACAACCCCAAACGTTTATCCCTTATTCCCTGTATCTTCAGCCACATTCCAAACTAAATCATCATCTGTACCTCATATGATCTATAACTTTAGTAATCATTGCTAAATGCACCATTCTGCTTTAGTTCTGATGTAAATACCATTAATTGTAAGGACACTGCATTATAAACAAAAAAAATATGGAGTTATTTTTGTTTGGCAAAAATGCAGAATGTCATTCAAAAATCTATGCTCACTAGATCTTAATTTTTGCTATATTATCCCCAAAGCCAAGTTCCCCTGGAGCCTCAGCTCATTTATGAAGCTACCTTCTTTATGTCACACTTAGGGCACCTGAAAGTGAATATGTCCACAACCAAATTTTTAATTTCCTGCAGAAATGTCTTTCTTCCTGTGTTATCCACATTTCAGGAAATAGTATCAGCATTCATTTAGCTAATTAAGTTGTCTTTGGACTCAAACTTTATTCTTTTGTTCTCATCTCACAACCAGTCCAAGAGCACACCCTTCAGTTTCTTAACTTCAACATAGGCCCCACATCCACTGTTTCACTTGACCTGCATTGCTACCCAACTTCAGCCACCGTTCTTTCACTGGGAATTCTGAAAAATCCACCTGTTTCCCATGGTTCTAATCTTGCCCCTCAAAGTCACTGTATCCAGAGTGATCATTTTCAAATACAAATCAGATCGTGTTATTTACATGTTTAGTCCTCCAATACATTTGCAGCTATCACATTTGGAACAAATCCAAATACCTTTAACCATGGTCTAAGGACCCCACATCAGCTGACCCTTGGACACCTATTTGACTTTTTTTTACTTAAAACTCTTTTCTCTTTCTGCATGCTCGAGCAACACTTGCTTTCTTCATATTAGTTAAAACTGCCAAGCATAATTCTGCCTTCTTTCCTAAATGCACGTTTTTCCTCAGCTCCTTCTTCAAAACATTTTCTGTTTTTGTTTTTGTTTTTTTTTCAAAATTTACCTCTTTCGAGAAGCCATCTCTTGCCTTGCAAACTGGCCCCCATATACAGAGGGCAAGGAGAGACTGAAAAACAAAGAACGAGGCAGACCACTCCAGACTGGGCAGGAGGCGAGTCTGATAAGCAAGGGAACTTACATGTAATGCTTGACTTAGGCAGCTGCAAAATGAGTAGCTCTCCACACCTGCCCACCAGAATCTTAAAAGTTTAAATACACGCTTTCACTGGGTTCCATCACATATATTGTCCAGGTGGTCTGAACATCTTAGCTCTCAACACCTTACTCTCTCAACGTGACATTCTTGAAACAGCTCCTAGCGTGGGGATGGTGAGCAGAACATACATTCCAAGGACAGGGGAGAGGGTGAGGAGTCTCCAATTGCCCAGGTCCAGCTCGTGAGCTAACCGGCAGTCACGACCTCTCAATGACCCCCTTCCCAGATCATCTCATCTAAAACAACGCTTGATGTGGCGCCCCATGCCTTCCTTTAGAACAAAGCTCTGGTAAGGCCAGAACAGCTTTGTGGATGCTAAATAAATATGTACCAAGTTAATGAAACTAATGATTTATATTGGTTTATATGTTCATAAATCAAATAGAAAATGGTCATTTATTCATATTTTGTATCTTAATAAACAGTTTAAAATAAAATAAAAATGAGTTATATTCACAATGTAATTTTTTAGAATATTTTGCCTCTCAATTCTCTAGGGTCATGTATGAAGATGGTCTTTTTCAATGAGTGCCACGGGCATGTCAATGAACGCCAACATTGTATGGTATTTCAGTCAATGCCAACAGGGAAGTATTGAAAGAAAACAGAGATAGAAATAATAGATTTACTAATCTGAGATCATATATTTTCAAATATCAGTAATATTATGCTAATCCTTATAATTATGCTTAAGCCTGAGGAGTCGGGAAATAGAAAAAAAATAGAATATTTTGTTTAGGGGATTCATATTTGATGGGTTTCCACCCTTTTTTCCCTTCTGTAAATGAAATATCTTTCAGTTTCTGCTTTATTATAATAATTTTTTTAAAAGAATCTTTATTGGCTTTCATAAATCTTTACGTCTATGAAGACAACTGCATTTCCCCCCATTGACTCATCACTTTAATTATATTAAAATATTTCCTAATTTTGGTTAATTGCTTTATTCTTGAGATAAATTTCACTTGCTCAGATTTAAATATTTTAAGTCTTTATAGCTAGCTTCAATTTTATTGAAGATATTTTGCATCAATTCTAAAATGATCTGGTCTGTACTTTTCTGAAGAAGAAGATTAGCCCTGAGCTAAACATCTGCCACCATCCTCCTCTTTTTTGCTGAGGAAGACTGGCCCTGAGCTAACATTTGTGTCCATCTTCCTCTACTTTATATGTAGGACACCTGCCATAGCATGGCTTGAGCAGTGTGTATGTCCGCACCCAGGATTCAAACTGGCGAACCCTGGGTCACCAAAGTGGAGTGCACAAACTTAACTACTACGCCACCAAGCCAGACCTTGTATTTTTTGTGTTGTTTTTGTAAAGATTTCTTAGCACTATTATTCTGATCATGCTAAAACAATATGGACTTCTTCCTCCCTTTTACATCCTCTGGAAGAGTTAAATACCATTGGAACTACTATTTACTCAAATACATCACTGAATACATTTGTGAAAATACTTGTGCCTGGTGCTTTAATGAGGAAAAGCAATTCAACACTTTTCTATTTTCCTTTTGTATAATTTGACTTTTAAATTGTTTTAGCCCCTGCTATTTGTTTGATGATTTATATACTTGTTAAAATATTTTCACCAAAGATTTCAAAAAAATTTCCACAAAGTTGAGAACAGCAATTGCATATAATTATTTTACTTACGTTGTATTTATGGTTATATCCTTATTCTCACATACGGTTTTTGTGTCATCTTGCTTATTTTCATCTTTTTGAGTAGATCAGCTAAATTTATTTTATAGCTGTTTGTTGCTGTTTTTAATGAATCATCTCTAGGATCTATTTTTCAATTCTACTTTTAATTAAATAATTTCTCTTTCACCACTTAGACTTCAAGTACTCATGGATCTTTGTATGTTTGTGTCTCTGATGACTTAAATCTCATTCTTTTCAGTGGCCACAATCAACAGCTGTAGCGCTGCTTGCCAAATATCATTGCTCTTCTATGTGTTCTTTAAATATATCTTTCTTCCAGGAATTTTACATTTCTGAAAAGCAGTCAGAGAAGTCTGGCTGAACACTACTTTTCTGAATGATTAATTTTGCCAAATGGTGAATTTACTTTACAAAAACCTTATTTAATCTCTAGGGTCTGTGATAACATAACAGTTTGCATTGGATGACATTTCTTTAATAGTTTCAAAGATGTCTGTGAGGTTTTTGTTTTTCTCCATCTCCTTTTACCGGTGCAGACAAGGGAAGTGTTCTGATTCAAAAAAGACAAGAAGACGAGTCACAACATAGCAGAGCCTTGGCTATTTGTCCCCAGAATGGGGGCGTGGATGAGCAGAAAATGTCAACTCAGATGGTCTGAGAGAGATGGATGAGACTTGGGAGCAGAAGGGATATTTTAGTGGGGACATGGGAGTTAAGAGTTAAAAGTTGGAGTCTGGAGGGGGTAGGTTTCCTAGGACAGAGAGAGAGAAAGATGGGACTGCATCAAAACTAGAGCTGGATGCTAGAGAACAAACTGGAGGCACACAAGGAGGAAATTGGAGGCAAGAGTAGAGTGTGAGGGCCCATGATTCTCATATGCCCTGACTTTACATCCAATATAATTGTTAGTAAATTTCATAGGTAAATAAAATAAGCAAGTTCTTATTAAATTATTGAAATTTGGCAAATGTGTCGTGTATTATTCTCTTTATGGCTGAATTATATATATATATAATTGTGAATGGTGCTGCTATGAACATTCATGTACAAGTATTTATTTCAGTACCTGAGTGAGTAGAATTGCTGGGCCATATAGTAATTCTGTTTTTAACTGTCTGAGGAACTGACAAACTGTTTTCCACAGTGGTTGCACCATTTTATGTTTCTACTAGCAATGTATGACACTTCTCATTTATCTACATCCTTCTTGACTCTTGCTATTCTCCCTTTTTGTTCATTTGTTTATAGCCATACAAGTGATTTTGAAGTTGTATCTCAAAGTGACTTTAATTTGCATTTCCTTAATGGTAATTGGGTTGAGCATCATTTCATGGGCTTGTTGACCATTTGCATATTTTCTTTATAATAGTGTCTATTCATGTCCTTTGCCCATTTCTAATTTGTTTTGTCTTTTTGTTGATGAGTTGTAAGTGTTCTTTATATATTCTGCATATGAGAGGCTTATCAGATATATCATTTGCAAATATTTTCTCCCATTCTGTAGACTGCATTTGCAATTTCTTGATAATTCCCTTTAATACACAAAAGTTTTTAATTATGATAAAGTCCAATTTTTCTATTTTTTCTATTTTTATGTTATTACTCATGCTTTGATATATCTAAGAATTCATTGCCAAATTCAAAGTCATGATTTAGCCCTATGTTTTCTCCTAAGAGTCTTATAGTTTACCGTTTATATTTAGGTCATTAATCCATTTAAAGTTAATTTTTGTATAAGCCTTTAGGTAGGGATAAAATTTCATTCTGTTGCATGTAGATATACAATTGGTGCAGCATCACTCGTTGAAAAGACTCTTCTTTCCCCACTGAATGTTCTTGACAACTTTGTCAAAAACCAATTGGCCATGGATGTACAGATTTATTTCTGGTCTATAGATGTCCCAAAATTTGAGGGTTTTACTCATGATTTTATGACTTTATGAGAGTGGGAAAGCAACATGTATTCAGTAGAAATGGTACCTCAAATTTTGACTTTTTAAAAAAATTATCTTACTGAGGTCATATTGGCTTATAACATTGTGTAAATTTCAGGTGTACATTATTATATGTCAGCTTCTGTATAGACTATGTCGTGTTTACCACCAAGTCTAGTTTTTATCCATCACCATACATATATGCCCCTTTACCCCTTTCACCCACCCCCTACCCCCTTCCTCTCTGGTAACCACCAATCTGTTCTCCTTATCTATGTGTTTATTTGTTTATCTTCCACATATGAGTGAAATCATGTGGTATTTGTCTTTCTCTGTCTGACTTATTTAACTTAGCATAATACCCTCAAGGTCTACCCATGTTGTCACAAATGGCAGGATTTTGTCTTTTTTATGGCCGAGTGGTATTCCATACAACATCTTCTTTATCCATTCCTCCATTGATGGACACTTGGGTTGCTTCAATGTCTTGGCTGCTGTGAATAATGGTGCAATTAACATTATTTGAATGAGTAAATACCCAGTAGTAGAATAGCTGGAACATACAGTATTTCTATTATTTAATTTTTTGAGAAATCATCACACTGTTTTCCATAGTGGCTGCACCAGTTGGAATTCCCACCAGCAGTGTGTGAGGGTTACCTTTTCTCCACATCCTTCCAACAAATATTTCAAGTCTTATTAATTATAGCCATTCTGACGGGATTGAGGTGATATCTCATTATAGTTTTGATTTCCGTTTCCAGAATTATTAGTGATGTTGGACATCTTTTTGTACGCCTGTTGGCCATACATATATCTTCTTTGGAAAAATGTTTGTTCATAACCTCTGCCTGTTTTTTGATCAAAGATGTTCATTTTCCTTTTGTTGGGTTGAATGAGTTCTTTATATATTTTGGAAATTATCCTCTTGTTGTTTATAGGACTTGCAAATGTTTTCTCCAGTTGGTAGGTTGTCTTTTCGTTTTGTTGATAGCTTCTTTTGCTATGCAGAAGCTTTTTAGTCTGATGTACTCCTATTTGTTTATTTTGTTCCCCTTGCCTGAGTAGATATCGAATTTGAAAAGATACCACTAAGACTGATGTCAAAGAGGATAGAGCCTGTATTTTCTTCTAGGAGTTTTATGGTTTCAGTTCTTATATTCAAGTATTTAATCCATTTTGAGTTAATCTTTGTATATGGTGTAAGATAACGGTCAACTTTCACTCTTTTGCATGTGGCTGTCCAGTTTTCCTGATACTATTTATTGAAGAGATTTTCCTTTCTTCATTGTATGTTCTTCACTCCTTTGTTGAAGATTAGCTGTCCATAGATGTGTGGTTTTATTCTGGGCTCTCAGTTCTGTTCTACTGATCTGTGTGTCTGTTTTTGTGCCAGTGCCATACTGTTTTGATTACTATAGCTTTGTAGCATATTTTGAATTCAGGCAGAGTGATATCTCCAACTTTGTTCTTTTTTCTCAGGATTGCTTTGGCTATTTCAAGTCTTTTGTTGTTCCATGTAAATTTTAGGATTCGTTGCTCTATTTCTGTAAAGAATGTCATTAGGATTCTGACTGGGATTGCATTGAATCTCTAGATTGCTTTAGGTGATATGGACATTTTAACTATGGTTATTCTTCCAATCCATGAGCACAGAATATCTTTCCATTACTTTGTCTTCTTTGATTTCTTTCAATAATGTCTTACAGTTTTCAGTATATAGGTCTTTCACTTCCTTGGTTAAATTTATTCCCAGGTATTTTATTATTTTTGTTGTAGTTGTAAATGAGATTATATTCTTGATTTATCTTTCTGCTAGTTTGCATTAGTGTATAGCAATACGACTGACTTTTGCTTCTTGATTTTGTAGCCTGCAACTTTACTGAATTTTTTAACTATTTCTAATAGTTTCTTTCGGTGGATTCTTTAGGATTTTCTATATATAGAATCATGTCATCCACAAATAGTGGCAGTTTTATCTCTTCCTTTCCAGTTTGAATCCCTTTTATTTCTTTCTATTGCATAATTGCTCTGGCTAAAAATTCTGTTCCTATGTTGAATGAGTGGTAAGAATGAGCATCCTTGTCTTATTCCTGTCCTCAAAGGAAGAGCTTTCAGTTTTTCACTGTTGAGTTGATGTTGGCTGTGGGTGTGTCATATATGGCCTTTATTATGTTGAGGTACTTTCTTTCTATACCCATTTTACTAACAGTTTTTATCACATGTGGATGTTTGATCTCGTCAAATGTGTTCTCTGTGTCTACTGAGATAATGATGTGATTTTTACTCTTCATTTTGTTAATGTGTTTTATCACACTGATTATTTGCTGATGTTGAACCATCCTGCATCCCTGAAATAAATTCCACTTGATCATGGTGTATAATCCTTTTAATGTATTGTTGTATTTGATTCGCTAATATTTTGAGTAATTTCGTGTCCAACTTCATCAGCGCTATTGGCCTGTAATTTTCCTTTTTGTGTTGTCTTTCTCTGTTTTCGGTATTAGGGTAATGCTGGCCTCATAAAATTAGTTAGGAAGTGTCCTATCCTCTTCAGTTTTTCAGAAGAGTTTGAGAAGGATAAGTATTTAATCTTCTTTGAATGTGTGGTAGAATTCACCACAGAAGCTGTATTGTCCTTGACTTTTGCGTTTTGGGAGGTTTTGTATTACTGTTTCAATCTCTTTGCTTGTGATTGGTCTATTCAGATTCCCTATTTCTTCTTGATTCGGTTTTGGAAGGCTATACAATTATAACAATTTATTCATTTCTACCAGGTTATTCAATTTGTTGGTCTATAGCTTTTCATAGTATTCCCTTATAATACTTTATATTTCTGTAGTGTCTGTTGAGACATCTCTCCTTTCATTTCTGATCTTATTTGAGTTTTCTCTCTTTTTTTCTCAGTGAGTCTGGCTAAGGATTTGCCAATTTTGCTTATCTTTTCAGAGAACCAGCTCTTAGTTTCATTGATCTTTTCTATTATTTTTTTTTTTAGTTTCTGTTTCATTTGTTTCTGCTCTGATTTTTATTATTTCCTTCTTTCTATTGACTTTGGGCTTTGTTTGCTCTTCCTTTTCTGGTTCTTTTAGGTATAGTGATAGACTGTTTATTTGAGATTATTCTTGTTTTTTTCAGTTAGGCCTGTGTTGCTATAAACTTACCTCTGAGTACTACTTTGCTGCATCCCATAAGTTTTGGTATGTTATGTTTTCATTTTTACTTTTATAGGTATATTTTTTATTTTTAATTTGATTTCTTCACTGATCTAATAGTTGTTAAGTAGCATGTTGTTTAGTCTTCACATATTTGTGACTTTTCCAGCTTTTTTCTTATACTTGATTTTGAGTTTCATATCACTGTGGTCAGAAAAGATGCTTGTTATGATTTCAATCTTCTTAAATTTATTGAGGCTTGCTTTGTTTCCCAAAATATGGTCTATGTTTCATGTGCACTTGAGAAGAATGTGTATTCTGCTGCTTTTTGATGGAATGTTCTACACATATTTAGCAAACCCACCTGGTCTGGTATTTCTTTTAGGGCCACTGTTTCCTTGTTGACTTTCTGTCTGGATGATCTATCCAGTGACATAAGTTGGGTGTTAAAGTCCCCTACTATTATTGTGTTGCTGTCAATTTCTCCCCTTAGGTCTGGTAATAAGCTTTATATACTTTGGTGCTCCTCCTTTAGGTACATATATATTAATAGGTGTTATGTCTTCTTGGTGGAATGTCCCTTTCATTGTTATATAATGTTCATTTTTATTTCTTGGTATCTCTTTTGTCTTGAATTCTGCTTTGTATGATATAAGTATAGCTATATCCACTTTTTTTTGCTTGCCATTTGTTTGGAGTATCATCTTCCATCCTTCACTATGAGCCTATGTTTGTCTTTAGAGTTGAGATGGGTCTTCCGGAGGCAGCATATTGCTGAGTCTTGTTTTTAATTCATCCAGCCATTCTGTGTCTCTCAATTGGCGAATTTAATGCATTTACATTTAAAGCAATTATTGATACACAAGGGCTTAATCCTGTCATTTTATGATTTGTGTTTTGGTTGTTCTATATTTCCATTGTTTATTTTCCTCATATTTCTGTCTGCCATTTCAGTTTGGTGGTTTTCTGTGATGTTTTTCTCAATTTTCTCTTTATTTCTGATTTGTGTCTCAGCTCTGATTTTTTGTTTTATAGTTAGCATGATGTTTGTATAAAAGATCTCATAGATGAGATAGTCCTTTTTCTGCTGACAGCATATCATCTCTGGTAACCTATGCAGGTTCCATCCTTCTCCTCTTCACCTTCTATGTTCTCATTGTCACAAATTATTCTTTTTTGTATTGTGAATTTATGACCAAATTGAAGTGGTTATAGTTATTTTTGATAGTTTCCTTCCCCCATCCTTTATGTTATAAGTAAGTGTTTACTAACCTATTCTGATACAGAGCTGCAACTTTTTGACTCTATTTATCTCCTTGCTCAAAGCTTTGTAAACTTTTGTCCTTTTGTTTCCAGTAAGAGGTCTTCTTTCAACATTTCTTGTAAGGCAGGTCTAGTGGCAATAAATTCCCTCAGCTTTTGTTTGTCTGGGGAAGCTTTTATTTTCTATTATGTCTGAAGGATAATTTTGCTGGATAGAGTATTCTTGGCTGATAGTTTTTGTCTTTTAGTATTTTGAATATATCATTCTACTCTCTCCTAGCCTGTGGGATTTCTGCTGAAAAATCTGCTGAAAGCCTGATTAGAGTTCCTTTGTAGGTTATTTTCTTCTTTCTTGCTACCCTTAATACTCTTTGTCATTGACTTTTGACAGTTTTAATATTATATGCCTTGGAGAAGGTCTTTTTGCATTGACATAATTAGGACTTATATTAGCTTCGCATACTTGCATGTCCAGTTTTCCTCAGGTTTGGGAAGTTCTCAGCTATAATTTCTTTGAATAAGCTCTCTATTCCTTTCTTCCTCTCTTCCTCTTCTGAGATATCTATTACCTATATGTTACTTTTCCTAATTGAGTTAGATATTCCTCATAGAATTTCTTCTTTTTTACACAATCTTAGTTTTCTCTCCTCCTCTACCAGAATCATTTCTAGATTTCTATCTTAAAGCTCATTAATACTTTCTTTCATATGGTCTTCTCAATTTTTAATGTTTTCTACTTTATTTTTCATCTCATTGTGTTCTTCATCTCCAGAATTTGTTTTTTTTTTTTAGAGTTTCAATTTCTTCAGTGAAGTACTCCTTCTGTTCATTAATTACATCCCTGAGCTCATTGAACTGTCTTTCTGAGTTTTCTTGTAACATATTGAGTTTCTTCATGACACCTATATTGAATTCTCTATTGTTAGATTATAATCTGTAACTTCAGTTTCATTTCTGGAGAGCTGCCGTTTTCTTTCTGTTCTGCTGTGTTACTGTAGTTCTTCAGAGTACTTGATGAATTAATCCTTTGCCAATGCATTTGTGGCAGTAACCACCTTTCTTATGGGGGTACGGCTTTAGTAACTTTGGTTCTGAGCTGCTTCTGGTTGTATATGAGAGCTCACACTTTCTACCTGCCACTGACTCTGCTAGAGTGTCATCAGTGCCTTCTTGTGCCAATTATGACTCTGAGGTTGCTGGTGCCTTGCTGTTTATGATGTTGCTGCCATCTCAGATGTCATGACAGGTGTCACCAGGCTGTGAGCACTTCTGCTGCTTCCAGGGTTGCCTGGGTCTTGTATCCCTCCACTGACTCTCCACAGGCTCTCCATGGGCTCAGATGCTGTTGCCCCATGCACCACCTTTGCTGCTACTCCTGAGTTGTCTTGGGGTACTGGCTGCACCACTGCCAGGGGTGCTGGGTTCACATGTGTCACTTTCCTGGCAGAGGCCTGAGGACATTAACACAGCCCCCACTGCTCCTTGAGTCAGTGTTGGTGGTGCTGCCACTGGGGGCTGGGTCACCATCTCTGCTGTGGTTCCTGAAGTCTCTGGTCACAGGTCCACCTGCAACCACTTGGGGACAGTAGAGGCTGAGCAGGGAGATGTTGTTGCTGCTGCTTGCTCATGCAGACTCTGGTGTCTGGCACTAGCCAGTGTGTTTTGAAAACTCAGGTCAAGGTGTGCCTCCCCAGTTAGGAAAATCCAAGTTTGTATACTGTCCACACTGTTGGAAAGACCTAGCCCCTGCCAGGCGTAGGGAAGGAGGGGCACAGGCCAGATCCTCTGGGGGAGGAGCAGGGACCAAGCTGTGCCTGCTGTTTCATTTCTTGCAGTCTTCATTTGCATGTACATGCACTGGATCCCCTGGGGGATGGGTAGAGAACAAGGGGTGCCTGTTGTTTCTACCCCTGCAGTGTTTGCTCACAGGCACATGCACTTATTTGAGGATGTACCCTCTGGATTGCCACTTCTTGGGGCAGGGACCTGCTTCCCTAGTTCCACTGCCTCCTGGAGTCCAGTCCACCCACCTTCAGATGTATAGATGCATAGATCTCTTACGCATCCTGTTGTGATGTGTAGGGAGTGCTCTGTTGGCCAGTGGATTTCCGATTGGTTGTAACTAAGAGGGGAGAGATGCTGGGTAGTGGCAGTGAACCACAGTTCCCAGTCAGGCATGTGATTATGATGATAAACAACTGGTACACTTACAACCGTTCTATACCTATACAACCATTCTGTTTTTCCCTTTCAGTACACTATTCAATAAATTAACATGAGATATTCAACATTATAGTAGAAAATAGGCCTTGTGTTAGATGAGTTTTCCAACTGTAGGCTAATGTAAGTGTTCTGAGCACGCTTAAGGTAGGGTAGGCTAAGCAATGATATTCAGTAGGTTAGGTATATTAAATGCCTTTCTGACTTACCATATTTTCCACTTATGATGGGTTTATCAGATGTAACCCAAAGGAAGATCTGATATGTCTATCCTAATGCCAGTCCCACACTATTTTGATTACTGTAGTTTTGTAGTAAGTTTTGAAATCAGGAAGTGTTATTCTTTCAGCTTTGCTTTTCTTTTTCAAGATGTTTTTGATTCAGGGTTCTTGTTCCATTTCCATAAGAAAACCCACTGAGATTTTGATAGAGATTGTATTGATTCTGTAGATTTCTTTGGAAAGCATTGTTATATTAACAATATTAAGGCTTTCAATCTTTGGACATGAGATGTCTTTCTGTTTATTTAGGACTTTAATTTATTTGAACATTGTTATGTAGATGTCAGTATACCTGTCTTTCCCTTCAATATTCACCTTTATTCTTATGCATTTTATTCCTTGGATGCTATTTTAAATGTAATTGCTTTTCCTAAATTTTTTTTGAATTGTTCATTGCTGGCAAACAAAAAGCACACCTGATTTTTTGTGTATTGATCTTGTACTCTGTAACTTTGCTAAATGTATTAGCTCTCATGGATTTTTTTATTTTGGTGCATTCTTTGGGATTTTCTTTATATAAGATCATGTAATTTCAAACTGCACTTGCTTTCATGGAATCAATCCCAGTTTGTTATGGTGTCATACTTTAAACATGCTGGTGTTTAATTGTTTGTTCTTTTTCTTAAAAAGGACCTTCCCTCCAAATCAAATAAGGTTGAGGCAACTCAAAACCTGAATTCACTATGTCTAATAGCATGCTTCACAGAAGCCCTCGACTGGAAACATCTCAAATGTTCATCCACAGTCAAGCAGATAAATTAATTGTGGTACAGTAAAAAACAAAAGTGGGTATTTTATTTTTCCCTCTAGATCCCCTCCCCATTATTTGTCTATGGCCCAGGAAGCTGACATATACAAATTACATCAACAGGTTCCTTTGTCTTCAGGCTTCTGGATAGAAGTTGCTAGTGAAAGACTGGAGGAAGGAGGGCAAGTGGCATCAGTGTTTCTTTCTTTAGAGCCTTATCTGTAAGATATCCTTGGGATAACTGTTTCTCTTGATCAGAGGTAATTTTTCTTCTCAAGGAGATTGACTTTAAGGAATTCTCTCCTTCTAGTTTCTCTAACCCCTGCATATGTTTGACACCAAATGTCTTGTTTAAGAAGAAGAAAGTGATTATCAGAAATGTGAAAATATTGATGACCTTTGGAAAGAAGGAAAGCTTAATTGGAAAGGGGTAAGGAGTGACCTTCTGATGTGCTAGAATTTGTGTGTATCTCTTAACTTGAGTGGGTTATGGTAATAATTGTATAGAATTCATGAAGTTGCTCACTTTGCAGTTTATGCATTTTGTTTTTTGTTTTAACTTAAAACAGGCTATAAGTTGAAATAAGATATTATTTAAATAGGAGAAAAAAGTAGTTGTGTATAGTTCAGGGAGAGGAATTTTATGACAGCTTAAATGTAGTCACAGAGGCTTAGTTCAGTGGGCCAAGACTGAAAGTATAAGTCTAGAGAATATAATCGCTTTTACAA
The DNA here is from genome assembly GCF_041296265.1 of Equus caballus. Classification (NCBI taxonomy): domain Eukaryota; kingdom Metazoa; phylum Chordata; class Mammalia; order Perissodactyla; family Equidae; genus Equus; species Equus caballus. The sequence continues at coordinate 69,888,505 of NC_091701.1, read as the reverse complement.
GCTGCATATTTTTTAGAAGATATGCGTTTTTCAAATATGAAAAGTTCCTTTCAAAGCAACTTATCTTGATATATTTGTCTTATGATCTTGTTTTCATTTTAATATATTTTGTGTTCATATATATCTCATATTTGTAGAGCTTAATATAAGAAGAAGGTGTTTTCTAGAAATTATAGGTGTTCAATCTTTGTAGTGTATAACATATCTAATGATTTTGATGATTGCAACACAAAATTATTTTTATGTATGAAACGATTTATGCTCTAATTATGTGTGCAGTATAAATCTATAATTTTTGGCTTTCAATATTGAGTACTTAAACTGTAACTTTTAAGACACTAATAGCAGTAATCTGAGAATTCTAAATTGAATGGTCTACAAGTAATTGTGTTTTATATATTTTTAAGAGTGGTCTGACACAAACTTCCTCTCTGACAAACTGAGGTACTCAAATGCATCCATGAAAGTGTAAATATAATATTAAGCATAGGCAGTAACAATCAAAAATCAGTAATTACAATATTTAGACTGTTTAAAATTATTTATAGAACACATTCTTAACTTTCTCGATAATCATCACTCACAAACATTATTGCTCTGCATATAGGCAAAGAATAATCTGGTTAGGCCCAAAACAATGGTGTACACATGCAATAAAATGGAATGGATGTCAGGAATTATGAGAGGCCTCCTGCAGAATGTTTCCTACTGTCAATTCTAATTAAATTGTATATACATATGGTTTCTCCACCCTTGTTTACGAGCAACTTTATGGTCTTAATCACATTTTTGCATATGTCTCAGAGTCTGATCTCAATATTCAATACTCTGTATGTTTGATAAATACTATAATACACAATATACATGTTGAATAAATTTAAATCATGGTACAAAAATTGGAAACAAAATATAGATTCGTAGAGTCATGTTCATAAAAATATAATATTTCCATATGACATAAACAGACAAATAGCAAACTAGGAAGTATATTTGTAACCCTTACATGACAGTTAAGGCAACACTTTCTTTGATGTACAAGGAAACTTTAGAAACCAAAAGAAAAATTCAAAGAAAAATAAAGAATGTGAATAAGCAATTAAAACAAAAAGAAGGATTAAGTAACAAATGAAAAAATAAAAACCTTTCTAAACTAACTTATCTTTGTAGAAATGTGCATTAAAACAGTGAAACATTTTTATCTATCAAGACAAGGAAGGTTAAAGAGAAAAATAATTGTCAGTGTAGGGGAAAGAATGGAGAAATAGCCACATATGCATTGCTGATAGAAATACAGACGATTGCAACCACTCTAGATAGCAATTTGGCCACTTGTATTAAAGAAGTTAAAATGTGTATACCTTTTATCTCAATCTTGCATTTGTGGGAATATATACCATGCACATTTCACAAATGTGTAAAAGATTTATGGTTTGACACTCCTTCAGCGCTCTCTTTAAAATAATGACCACAACCACCACAACAAAAGAAAACATTGCAATACAGATAGGTTTAATAATTGAAGTTCATGTTTATATTAATTTTTAGCACATATCACATCATATTTATCGGTCATAAAATAAATCTAAGTTTATTGGCCATAGAAAGAACTTCACAGTAGCTTGTTAAGAGAGAAAACTTCGTTATCTTGGAAGTATGGAAAGGGGAAAGAGAAAGATGAAAAAAGAAACTGTTTTCTATAAATGTATGAGTATAATCTTTAAGCAAGTTTATGTTTTCTATGTTGTCTCAAGAATATTGCAGATGTATAAAACTAAGAAAATTTTAAAGAGCATAGCCACTTTGATTGCAATATATGAAACTTATGCATCCTTTGAAGGACTTAAATTACAACCATGTTGACTATTTTCCCTTTCAACTTTTGTACATAGTGCTAAATAACTACTAATAATGCTAGTTAAAAAAAAGGTGATGTTGTCTTTTGTACATACTCCCGACAGTACTAAGACAATATACTTAATTTTTCTGGAAAAGAATAAAATAGAATGAGAAATTCTGGTCATACTACTCAAATTAGAGTTCTGTCAAAAGTTTTCATATTTCTAAATTATTATTCATAGCACACAATTGAGAGACATCATGTTAAACGTCACCCATGTGGGCTATTTTGTAGAATAATTGGAAAAGTTTATGAAATATATGCATGACACTAGCTAAAATATATTTAATTCTCACTAAGTGCCAGAAAACTTTCCATGCATTCCATTATTTAGTATTCACAACAAGCTAGGGCAATGATGCAGTTCTTACCTCCGTTAGACAATCAGGCAATCTGAAAACCAAAATATAGGTTAAATAATTCAAAGATCACAAAACCAGGAAGTGGTCAAATCAGAATCTGAGCCTGAATCTCTCTGACTCTGGAACTCATTCTCTTAATTATGGCTATATACTGTTTATAACAAAGCTAATTTATGGCTCAAAAGTAGAAAATCAATTTAAAGGAGTAAATATCACTTAATAAAATGCATTAGAATAAATTGAGTGGGTAATGAAAGCCATTTTTATGCAGAAAATAGAGGTAAACTAAAATGAAATATTGATTTCTGCTTCTGGCTGCGGCAGATTTGCTTGCCTCAGACCACGCCTCTCTATGACAATAATGACAAAATTTGGATAAAATGAAAAAAATAAGTTCAAGTCATTATGGACTTGAACACGAGAGTCTATATGAACTCCTTAATCACTTCTATCAGGTTAGCTTCACTCTGTCATCAAATCCAAAAAAGGAAACACACTAAAATGAAAGTAGGCACTCATACAGTCCAAAAGGAATCAGTAGGCATTAGAATAACAATGAAAGGTAAAAATATATTGAATTAAAACCAGCTGTGTATGAAAAATAATAATTCTGAGAATAAAAGGATAATTTCATCATGAAATATTTTACTAACATTCAATATTCAGTGTAACATTAGATTATATTAGAAAATTGCCTCAGTACATTCCAACCAAACATTTGGAGAAATTCTGGTTAAATGACTAAGCTAGCTAACAACTGATGCAGACATTCTGGACTTGAATATAGATATCTAATAGAGAGCCACTGGAACAGTATTGCAGCTAAAACATCAGCCTACATATTAATGAGATAAAATATATAAAATATTGATATAATAAGCAATTTTAGATTTATTTTCTTTTACATGTACGTCTATTTGATTAATGACTTTCTTTAGCAGACTGCATCTTCCCCACTATGTTAATACATTCATAGGTTCTAGGAAAAAAAATTCATGATCACAATAATACATTTCATCTAATATTTATTGTGATACTTCAAATAGTAATGTATCACAATATTTTCTTGTTATTTTAGTAATCTGTCTTTGAGAATGACATGCTGGAAGGTAATATATTTTCTCTTATAGCTTCTGCAATGTTTATGATATTACTAAAAAGAGCTTATTAAATATATAATATCTATTTTTAATATTTCTTTCAGAGTTGAGTCATTGGTAAAGCTACTTTGTTTGTGTGTCTGTGTGTTTCCAGTATTTCATGAGTTTCTGTTGGTTTGTCTCTTCAATACATTATAATAATTAAATTTGTTTGGAGGTAAATTTTTGAAATGCCTAAATATACAAATTCAATTTGTCTGAGAGTTGTAGCAATGCCTAATCAATGAAAACTTTGAAAGGGAAATATCAAACATAGGAGCTCTAACCCCAGACCCCTAACCGCCCAAGTGAAGAGTTCTGAACACTACCTCTCGTTTGATCGATACCACCCTTGAAGGATTCTCACCCAAACCCCTCAGTTTACAGGTAAGTAAACTAAAGCAAAGGAGAATTAGTGAATTGTCCAAGACCAGAAATCTAAATTAAATGTAGTATCTGGAAAGAATATGTTTTCTCTCTGGTAATACTGCTCAGAAAGGAAATGTATTTTATTGAAGAAGTTAACACATAAAAATATGCTAAATAGACAACTTTATGGGAGGCATTGGGTGAAATACACAACATAAGAAGAAAGCTGCAGTGTTTAAGTCTTATGGAGAGGTGAGCCCAGAACACAGCTCCCCAGTGGAAAAAACAGCTGACTGGGTCTGAACTACGTGGGCCCCATAGTAAAGGATGAATTCTCATTCAGTTAACGGTATTATATTGAGAAAAGCTATCCACAAACTAAGTAAAGAGCCAAGACCAAGAAATTAATTATATAGTCATCCCAATCTTGGGAGAAAGATCAAAAAGAGTTTGGTAGAAGCTTGTGCAAGAGAAAAGGTTACTGTTAAGGGGGGATGTATTTAGGTTATAAATAAAAGAAACTATACTTATCCTGAGAACACTTCTTGAGTCCTATGGACTGTTTATATCCCAGTGATGAAGAGGCAGTCTGTGTAAATACTACGTGTTAAAGTGATTCTTTATGGACTCAATACAATACAATAAACAATAAACAATACAGTGTATTCCAGTTCACATTAAAGACAGCATTATTTCCCTTCCATAGCTAAAATTAAAGTGACAAATAATGATTGTTTACGTTCAGAAAGACAATCCAAAGCACTGCAAATGTGTTTGTTGTTCAATAAAGGTACCATTTTCTTTATTATACTAAAATAAGACAGGAACTGAATAATAAATATATTATCAAAAAATTCATAAGCAATATTTGAAAAATACATTTTTGATTCAGTTATTTTTCATCAACATTAATCATAATGAGACATTTATTAAGTTTATTAGTTGATAATATAATCTTATATATAATTTAACCCATAGCTTCTAAAATAAGTCCATATTATTAAAACCTTAGTTGACAGTAATGATAACATCATCATTGTCCCATTTCAGTAGACATTTACATAATCAAATGATATATTTCCAATACTACAATTTGGGCTTCTTCCCTAGAATCAAAATTTACATAACTCCGGTAAAACGAGATAACTAATTATAATGGCCTGTGGTGCAAGCAATGAGATTGTTACATTGCACAATATTCCCACCAAAAGTATTTTTGGGACTTTGATGTACAAAGGTGGTAGTTATTTGCTTTTTTTTAACAGACTGTTTGAGTTAGTAATTCTGTAGATTTTAAATGAATATGCACGGGCGTCTTTTTGCCAGACTCATAACTTCTTTGCAGAGCCAGTTATTAGCCCTGGTTCAGCTCTAATTTCTACGCCACAAATTAATTAAACCTACAGCAAATATTTCATGGAAGCACTCTACCTATATCTCAGTAGAAATTAGCAGCGTAATATTATGCCAGATACTGTTTTAAGAACTCCTTTTAGCTTTTACCAGTTCACTTTAATATATTCCAGGTCAGAGACAGCAACATTTTAGACATGTTCTATCATCCATCCTTTGCACATGACTTATCCTTCAAAGTTATGGTGCAAAAATCATCACATATACTAGAGCACTGACATTATACTTATACTTATTGGAAATAAAAATTGCAGTAAACAAAGACGGCAATGAAGATGGGATCTCTTTACCTCTATATGTGTGTATGTTTGTGTGTGTGTTTTCCATGTTGAGGTGTATGTGTGAGTGTGTATACAAAAATGGACTTATGTCTGTCTACCTCTAGTGAGAGGGCCAAGAGACTGACTTGAAATATGGATAGCATTCTCTTCTGCAACTTATTAAAAGCTTTGTTCTTCACATATTTGGCTTATTATATCTGCTTATTTATCCATTTACTTAATAAACATGTTTTTTAATACTTTGTGTCAGGTTTTCTCTAATTTTTCTCTTCTTATGTAATTCTTAAGAACAGGGAAGTGCTCAGGAAGTAAGATGTCTCTTATTCATGGGCCTGGGGAATGGGGCGTTGTGATAAATCTTGGAAGATATTTGTTTTCAGTGGTACCAATACAAAAGTTAGGGAAAAAATCCATACCTGTTCATCAAAAAAAAGATGCTAAGAAAATCAAAAGATGCCAATATAAGCCAAATAAAGTAGTATGGAAGCGAAGAATGAAGATGTGATGGATAACCTATACTACTTCTAAGTAATTTCTTGAGCCTGTGTCTACTTTGTCTGTGCCTTTATGGACATATGATGTACAATGTAAAAAGTTGGATTAGACTGTTCGACCTCTAATGAAAGGTACTTGGAGACAAAAAATAAACATCTATGTACTCCAACTTCAAGTGTAATATCTTTGGTTGACAACAGCAGATAAAAAGATAATTATAATAATGGAGGATAAGTATAATGGAGAAAGAAAAAGGAGAGCATATTTCTAATCAGTGATTCAGAAGGAGATGATAGAAAAATAGAAGAAAGACAATTTTAGAAGAGGTGAAAACTAAGTATATTTCAGATTTGAAAAAAGACAGCTTCATCAGATGCAGGAAGCACAACTAACTCCAAGGAGAATACTACAGGAAATCCACATTCCCAAAACAACAAAGAGCAGGCTGAGAGAAAGGAAGCTTACGTATATCAAATTACAATTTAACCAACAGCTGATTCTTAACCTCAACTTTGGATGTCAGAAGACAGTAGAATAATATCTTAGAATTGTGTTGAGACTATAATTATGGCAAAGACTTTAAAGGTAATTAAGCAATCTTTTACTAATGGAATGAAATAGAGTTTTTCCAGTCAGCAAAAGCTGGAAGATTTTATCACAAATTCACCCTCATTGAAGGAACTGCTAAATGATATGCTTCAGGAAAAGAGACCATGAACCTAAATGAATACTTGAGGTTCAAAAAGGAAGGATGAACAAGGAAATTGAGAAGTATCTGGTTAAATCTAAATGAACAGTGATTATGTACAACAATTGTATCTAATTTGGAAGATCACATATATGAACTGTTGCACAAAATAAGACATACGTTGGAAGGCAGTGATGGGAATTAGAATATTCTAACCCATAGTATTCTGGAAGAGGGTAAATACACTGATTTACATTAGATGTTATTAAATTTTAAAGAAGATCAAAAGTAGGATAAGTAAAAAGTAGTAAATAGATGATAAAAATTAAATATAAATACATGTAATATATGTAATTGAACACAGACAATGAAAGTGGGAGTAATAAGAAATAATTTTGATTAAAACGGTTAAATAACTAAAAGTTGCCCAGAAATTTGGCAGCAAGTGTGCACCAAGGAATTTAGGCTTAATACAATATACAGGAGAGTTGTGAAAATGTTTTAAGTCAATGCAAAATGACCATCTTTGTGTTTAGAATGATGGCATCAGGTACACTGCTTTTATTACTCTAGGTAATTAGGAGTAATCTTAGATTGCTACAACATGAGATTAAACTTTTTGTTTTTTAGATTTTATTTTATTTTTCCCTTTTTCTCCCCAAAGCCCCCTGGTACATAGTTGTATATTCTTCGTTGTTGGTCCTTCTAGTTGTGGCATGTGGGATGCTGCCTCAGCGTGGTTTGATGAGCAGTGCCATGTCCGCGCCCAGGATTCGATCCAATGAAACACTGGGCCGCCTGCAGCGGAGAGCGTGAACTTAACCACTCGGCCACAGGGCCAGCCCCCGAGATTAAACTTTTTTAAAAAATCTGAAAGAAATTTTAAAAAGTAACCAAATAAATGAATGGGATGGAAATTTCTGTTCAAAGGAATTCAGAGTAATAGCAGAATTTCAAAGCCTCCTTTGTTTCCTGAAGGCAGTTTCTATCCTGGTGCACTTTAACTTTGGTTTTAATAGTTTGTTGGAATGAAAGCAACAGAAATAAAGTCCCAGATATGTCCAAACTGGAAAATCTACTAAGGGGCCCTTGGCACAATAGTTCTATCTTCAAGTGACACAATTTCAGAGCAGGGGATATAGGGGTAAAGATGCCCTTCACTCCAGGAGCTGCTGTAAAAGTTGAGCTGGTGTGAAGCAAGGAGAATGACACGTTCTTGGGCAAATTTCAACCCAGATTTATCTCCCCTGAGAGTTCTAGATAACACCAAGTGTAAAATTGACTTTAAAATGTTTGAGACCTAGCACTGCTCTCAGGCACTTAAGAGAAGCATATGCAAATCACCCCTTCCCTTGGATGAGGGACCATTCTAGATCTCAAAGAATTCACAGAGATGCATTCTTAAGGAGGCTGGACAGAAAACATTAAAAAATAATCAAATATATAAAGTAACAAGCCTCCACAGTGAGATTCAGCAGAAGCAACAAACACAAAGAGGCATGCCAAAGAATGTTTATACCAGTATTGATAAAATATTTTTAAAATGAAGACAATGGAAATGTCCAACAACAGAAAGATAAATTGTGGCATACTTCTACAATGAAATGGATTTAGCAAAACATGCAAGTTAAAGAAAATAGAGTATAATTCCATTTATTTGAGGTTAAAATATTCAAAAATATATATTTCCTTGTAATACATATGTCTTAATTAAAATTTTAAAGAAACACTTGGGAATGATAAAACACCCAATGTAAGATCCTGGTACCTCCAGGGATGGAATCAGGGAGGAGCACTCATGGTGTTTGCTGTGAGGTGAGTACATGAGTGTGTACTGCATCACTCATCGTACCACGATGCTCTTATTGAATGTTTAATAGGACACGCAAAAATAAAACCATGATTGAATGAAGAACTGAACAGAATTCACCTAGACAGTATCTTTAATTTTTTGAAAGGTCAATTGCAATACACGCAGAGTAAAAGTTGAAACTAATTTAATGACTACATTGTTTATTTTAAAACCAATAAACTTTGATTTTCTTTTTCAAATAAATAAATATCTTATAATTCTGAGATATTGAAGTTTAATAAAATTTTGAGTATTATATATGAGTTATTTTTATGACCATGTATCAATATACTGTATGGAAAGGTAAAATAATATGTCCATCTTTGTAGTTACTATATAAACACAAACTTTATTGTTTTACTAACAGAAGAGTCAATGATGCACTTAAACGTGAGGTCAACTTCTGATATCCAACAGTGTAATGTACAGCTCCATACACATAGAAAATAACCTCAAGTTTATGTCATATCACATTAATGGATGCACATATTAATATATACATATGTATATATATGCATTTGACTGTTTAAATAATTTGATAAGACTCTCTGATTTTTTCATCAGCTGAATTTCTGACATAGAATTTTGCACATAAGGGGAGAATATATTCTGTTTTAAATTAGTTCTTTATAAAGTTTAGTTTTCGTAAAGATCCCTTGGCCTACTTTTAAGATTTAGGATTGCTTTCCTCTCATCTCTAAAAGTAGGCTTCAAACAGTTCCATACATTTGGTAACGGTCAGTATTGGCCTCAAAATATTTTTTAGCAGAGAGGATTAGTCATAATTTCAAATATTTTCCTTAACAAAACATTCTAACATTAGGTATCATAATCATTGTTACTGTGACATTCTCTTACATTTATAGTGACTAAGAAAATAACATGATAAATAATGTTGAGTTGCCAACATTACCTTAGTTTATATGTTGCTTATATTGAAAAAAACATTATTTTTTTAAATTGGATTTGCTTTAATTACTATATTGTGAGTGTGACACTTTAGGAAAGATAGTTTCTGTTTCTGCACAGTTAGGACATTCTGAACAAATTTTTCTGAGACTTGTGGTCTGGGCAAAAACATATGTTTTGAAGGGTAATATATGACTAATTAGAGCTCCAGAGACCTTTATCTCCTGAGGTGTGTATTTACATTGAATAGAGCTGTATTTTTCTTTTTCCCCCAGCTTTATTGAGATATAATTGACTGTCATGTATTTTTTATTACTGCAGAACTGCTTAGAACTTTTAGTATGTTAGCATGCAGTGTGATTTAAAAAAGAAGGCATCGAGTGACAAGGGTTGAATATTTGTGCGTCCTGACCTTAGTTGCCTGCAAAAAAGCTTTTCCCATAAATTACAGATTAATATTTCCTCAATCTAGCCTTCCAAAGACCACAGTTTGGGAATTGTCTTACTTACTTTACTTACTCTATGCAGTGTTGGCTAAGTTAATTCTCTTCAAGGCGAAATTTCAGTTACTATCATTAATACATCCAAAAGGTAAATATAAGTTTTAAAAATATTTCAATCCACCTATTTTTCAATTTTCTCATTTTTGTCTAAGAAAACAAAGCAATTCTTAAAGTGTATGTGCCTAACAACAGAACATCAAACTATGTGAGGGAAAAACTAATAGAACTGCCAAAAAGAAATACATGAATCCATTGTCACAGTTGGAGACAACACCACTCTATCAAAATGGACCTATGTGGCAGGTAGAAAATCAGTAAGGACAAAGTTGAACTTAAAAACATGATCAATCAACCAGATACAATGGCATCTGTAGACTACTTCATCCAATGACATTGTACTACACATTCTTCTCAAAGTCACACAGGACATTCACTAACATCAACTACATTCTGGGCCATAAGACACACTTTAAAAATTTAGAAAAATAGAAACCATACAATGTCTGCTTTCAGACCACAGTGAAATTAATCTAAAAATCTCAAGAGAAATTAAAAGATTTTTTGAAATAAAAATATACACACAACTTATCAAAATTTGTGGGCTGCAACAAAAGCAGACTTTAGAGGGAAATTTATAGCAACAAATGCATATATTAGAAAGGAAGAAAGATCTAAAATCAATAATCTCAGTTTCCACCTTGGGAAATTTTTTAAAAAGTTCAATTTAAATCCAAACCAAGAAAAGAAATAATGAGAATTAATGCAGAAATCAATAAAATTGAAGAAAAGGAAATCAATAGAGAAAATAAATAAAACCAAAATCTGCTTCTTTGAAAAGATTAATAAAATCAATAAACCTCTAGCTAGGCTAACTGTGAAATATAAGAAATGATACAAATAAATAATATGAGATATAAAAGAGGGGACATCACTGCGGACCTAATGGAAATCAAAAGAATAATAAAGGAATATTGTGAGCAACTCTATGCCTACAAATTTGATATGATAATAGAAAGAAATAAAAAGGATTCATATCAGAAAGAAAGGGCTAAAGTTTTTTTTATTTTCAGATAATATTATGGTATATGTAGACAACCCAGAGGAAACTACAATAAAATCAATAAAACTAACAACTAAATATAACAAAGTTTCAAGATGCTAAGCGCAGATATAAAAATCAATTGTATTTCAATATAGGCACAACAAACAATATGAAATTAAAATTTTTAAAGTAATTTAACTTACAATAGTATAAAAAGTACACAATTCTCGGGTTGGCCTGGTGGCGCAGCAGTGAAGTTCACACGTTCCGCTTCTCAGCGGCCCGGGGGTTCGCCGGTTCAGATCCTGGGTGCGGACATGGCACTGCTTGGCACGCCATGCTGTGGTAGGCATCCCACGTATATAGTAGAGGAAGATGGGCACGGCTGTTAGCTCAGGGCCAGTCTTCCTCAGCAAAAAGAGGAGGACTGGCAGTAGTTAGCTAAGGCTAATCTTCCTCAAAAAAAAAAAAAGTACACAGTTCTCAAGGATAAATTTAACAACAGAAACGTAATTCTCATATAATGGAAATTAGAAAATTCTGCTAAGGGAAATTAAAGATCTAAATAAATAGAGATATTTCATGCTCACAGATCAAAAGACTCAATATTATCAAAATGGTAATTCCCCCTCAGTTGGATTAAAATTTCAAACAAAATTCCAAAGGCTTTTCTTTAAGAATTTATGTGGAAATACAAAGGTCTAGAATTATAAAATGACTTTCAAAAAGAAGTCAGTCAGAGGACTTACACTACCCAAAATCAAAGCAAACTGTAAAGCTACAAGTAATCAAGACAGTAGTGTACTGGAACAAAATAGGAACATATATTAAATGGAAGAGTATTGAGAGTTTTTAGATAAAGATTTTTGATGAAGGTGCCAAGAGAAAATGTGGAAAAGATAATATTTGCAATAAATAATTCGAGAAAGATTGGATATTCACATAATAATGAACTTAGACACTTTCATCACTCTAGCTCAAAATTACTCATGTAACTATTGTAAAAGCTAAAATTATAAAATTCTAGAAGAAAACATAGGAGAAAATTGTCAGTAGCTTGGTTTTAGCAAAGAGTTTTTAGATACAACATCAAAAGTAAACCGCATAAAAAGATAAAACAAAAAATTTGAATTTTATCAAAATTAAAAAATGTGTGCTTCAATTGATACCATGAATAAACAGAAAAAAGGTAAGCTACAGACTGAAAAAAATACTTGAAAATAACTTATTTTATAAAGGACTTCTATCTTGAGTTTACAAAGAACACTTGGAACTCAATAATAACCCAAGTATACAGTGAGAAAAAGATTTGAATAGGCATTTCACCAAGTAAGATGCAGCCATGAAGAGATGGTAAATTTCATTAGTCATTACAGAAACACAAATTCAAGACTCAATAAGCTACTACTACACACATACTAGAAGAGGTATTTAATGTAGAAAACATGCAGACAATAAGGGATGTTCGCAAGGAAGTGGAGAAATTATAATAATTTATTGCTACTGAGAATGTAAATGGTGCAGCCAATTTGGAAAGAGTTTGGCAATTTCTTTAAAGTTAAAAACAACCTTACCATATGAACTTATCATGGACTCCTAAGAATCTATCCATGTGAAAACACACCTCTGTGAATGTGCATACTAGCATTATTCATAATAGTCCCAAACAAAAACCAATCTAAATGTCTTCCCACTGTTGAACAGATAAACAAAAATGTGGAGTAACTGAATACTATTTAGGATTGAAAAGCAGTGAAATACTGATGTTGTTCCACCACAGGCCCAGCTGGGCTAGGGCCACAGGATATCATGCTGAGAGACCGGAGAAACAACCCAGAGACTTCAAACGAGACATATAGGTTTATTGGGTCCTACTTATGAGAGAGTGTCCAGTGGCGGCCAGCTGGACAGAAGTGTGCATACACCCGCAACCTCCCCCCAAGAGAAGCTTGCTTAAGTAAGCAGAGGAACAAAGCCTGCATGCTTGCCAAAGGGCTGTCCTTCATATGACCAGCGTTCCCAGAACAGTAACTCACATGGAGGGGCTCTGTGTCCCTGTAAGACAGGATGTTCTTCTCTTGGGATAAGGGAGGATCCAGGCTGGCCAGGCCCAAATCGTTACAAATCCCAGTAGCTGGGCTGCCTGCCCAGGAGGGAGCCAGAAGGACACACGGTTGCAAGGGTCCTGGAGGTTTCTGCTGAACAAGCAAGGCCCAGGTCCTACAGATGTATAGTACAACAGAGATGAATCTCAAAAATGCTATGCTAAGTGAAGGAAGTCAGACATAAAGAATACATATTGTATGGCTCCTTTTATACAAAAATGCCTAGAAATGCAAGTTTATAGAAACAGCAAGCAGATCAGTGGTTGCCTAGAAATGGAAGGTGAGAGTAGGAAATAACTGCAACCAGACACAAGAGGATATCTTGGGTGATGGAAATGTTCTACAATTGGAGTGTGATGGCAGTCACACAACTCTATAAATTTACCGATACCATTGAATTCTACACTTACAAGGATGAATTTCATAGTATCTTAATTATACTTCAGTAAAGATTTTTAAAAGACATTAAAGAATGTAATATACTTAGGCATAAATTTTAGAGGAGACATGAAATGTCTCTGTGGTGGGCCCTCCATATCTGCAGGTTCCACATCTGCAGATTCAACTAACTTTAGATTGAAAGGCCTACATTGGTTGTGTCTGTACTGAACATGTACAGACTTTTTCCTTGTCATTATTCCCTAAATAATACAGTATAACCACTAGTTACATAGCATTTATATTATATTAGGTATCGTAAGTAATCCAGAGGTGATTTAAAATATATGGGAGGATGTGCGTAGGTTATACGCAAATACTACCCCATTTTATACAAGGGACTTGAGCATCTGAGGATTTTGGTTTGCATGGGGGGCCTGGAACAAGTTGTCCTCGAATACCGAGGGACAACTGTATGTGAAAACCACAAATATTGCAAGGGAACATTAAGAAAGACCTAACTAAATGAAGAGATGTTCTGTGTTCAAGATTGCATATATTTGGAAAGCAATTTGTGGAAGATTGCAATCTTAAAAAAATATAGACCTAAATGAAAGAGCTAAATTTGCTGTCTTTTTAAGAAGATAACTAAAATGTTATCTTTTAAAGAAGATAATAGGTAAAAATCTTAGTGACATTGGGCTAGGAATTTTTCTTTTACTGGACACAAAAACAATGATCTATAAATTATCTATAAAAGTAATTTATCAAAGTTAAAACGTTTGCTATTCAAAAGACAAATTTAAGAAAGTTTAAAAAGCACATCTAATACCAGGAAAAATTATTTACAAAACATAGAAGACATATCCAAAGGCTGCATTCAGAATACACAAAGAGCTCTTACAGTTCATTAATTGGATGGCAGAAAATTCAGTAAAAACTGGCAAGATGCTTGAACAGACTTCACAAATGAAAATAAATCAGAAATAAGCAGATGAAAAGAGGCTCAAAGTTTCTTGTTGTTAATGAAACTCAGGTTAACACCCTACACATCCACCATTCTCCCTAAAGTAAGAATGCCTGGCGATACCCATACCCAGTGCTGCTGAGCTCGTGAAGCAAGTGTGTCTCCCATTCACCGCTGGTCAGAACAGTGGTTCAGTCACCTTGCAAACAATGCACCGGTGTCTCAAGAAGGTGATACACATTTCCCACGTGATCCAGCAATCCCATGCTATGTACTGATCCTAAATAAAGGAAAAATGTCCACACACATCTACACATGAATATTCCAAACAGCTTTATTAAGTTAGTCACAAATAGGAAATGACTCAAATGTCCACCAACCGATGAATGGAGAAACAAATTACAAAATATTATTCAACAATAAAAATGAAAACAATAGTCAAACACACAAGGATATGGATGAGTCTTAAAAGCATGCTAAATGAAAAAACTCAAGCATTTATATGAAATTCTAGAAAAGGAAGAACTATAGTTAAAGAGAATAGAACAGCATTTTCCTGGGGCTAGAAATCAGAGGCCAGATTGACTACAAAGGGGCACAAGGGAAACGTTGTAGATGATGAAATTGTTCTATACCTTGGTAGAGGCGGAGATCACATCACTAGGTACAATTACCACTATTCGTCAAATTGTTCTCCCAAAATAAACTAATTTAGTTGTACTTAAATTTTACCTTAATAAGGCTATTTGAAAATTATGGCACAAATACGCAGTTTTGACACTAAAATATCTTAATGTTTTTAAAGTACACTGGATAAAATAATAGAAAATGATGAATATTAATTGGGATTAGTGAATGTAATAGATTAATATTTTGATCCTCCCAGGGGAAGATTTTGAAATAAAGCTTTTTAATACCTAACCTAAAACAGAAAACCTAAATTAAGGAATGTCAAGGTTTCCAGTAAACATTTGGTTAAGTAGCTATATAAAATTATTGTCAAAATCAGGATGTCTTTAAAGTGGCAGATTTAATAATTTTGTTGGGACAATAGATGAAAATTGAGATTGCCTTGGGTATGGAATGTGTGTGCTCACCCTGGTCAGCGAAGAAAACAGTGTATTTTCGAATTTAGGAATGAAATCTTTCTCTAGAAGTAGACTGTTCTTATCGGCTTATCTGTGACCTACATTAAAATCTCATTTTTTCTTTGATTATTTACACTAAAAAGAAACATCCAAAGAATGCACCACCTTTTAGTCCCTCCTTTTATTCAAGCGCAGTAAGAGAAGTTAAGCTATAGCTATAATTCCACTTTAAAAAAATAAGTAGAGGGGTTCTTTTGGTTTTTGTTTTTTTTGATACATGATCCTTATGTTATTTAACGGAAGTTCTCTGATGAGCACAACACTGGGCTTGCACACATGTCCTGGATATTGACTTATTCAAGCTTAATTTGAAGGAGCAAAACTATTCTAATATAGGTATACTTGATTCTGTGATGACGTAGAGGCAAGGATGACTGCTCATCAAGTTGGAAAATCAATGTATGACTTTGTAAGTGAATGTTTATAGTTGGGATTTAAGTGAGTATGCTCTTTAACCTGTTTGTTTTCTTTCCAATTTCCTACCAGTTCTTTATAAAGGGGCTCATCTGAATACACACACACACACACACACAGAGCAATACTTGTCTTTGTACATAAGATTAAACTAAAGTAAATGCAATTTTTAAATGTTTTCATATTTATCCGTGATTTTAATACGAGAGTATTATAGAGTTTATGTCTAGAAGATATGGAAAGGTTTTTGTTGTTTTTCAATCACAATGTTTGGATGTAATTGAATACATATTTCTAAATGATTATAAAAATTATTGAATAAATCACTTCAAGCAGTAAAATGTTGTACAATCATTTAAATAATACCCTCAAATATTTATACTTATTCTTGTGTATATAACAAAGCAAAAAATTAATTATCTTAATAGAAGATTGCTTTAATTAAAATCTCCCACCTGAGACTTGTCCCCATTTTTATACTAAAATAAAGATTCTCACCTTTCTAAACCTTGACTAGCTTATAGATTTTCTGGGACAATTAACATATTTTGAGAACATCAAACCACCAACTTTTCCCAGATTTTCACAAAAAGAAAGGAACACTGAGCCTTTTTTTAAACATCTATAACCTGGATCAAGTACATTCATTCATATGTCTTTGTTAAACTCCTGCTATGCTCAGTATTGTAGGGGTGATTCTTATGTTCTAGGAAAATCCTCTGTTGGATAAATTTAACTCTACAGCCGGGAATAATTTTTCATTAGACCACTAGATCACAGGTTAGTTTTCCAGTCACCTTATTACTATTTTATTTAATTAAATGATGATTCCAAGTCACTAGCTGCCAATTGAAGAATACCTTGCTGAAAGCTAGGCTAGTGTATTGAGAATATGTTAGTCCACAATCAATAATTTATGGAAAATATATAACTTACCAAGGTCTTGATAATTGGAAAATCTATTTCCTCAGTCACCTAGTTCGTTTTTTTTTTTTTTTTTTTTGAGGAAGATTAGCCTTAGCTAACTGCTGCCAATCCTCCTCATTTTGCTGAGGAAGACTGGCCCTGAGCTAACATCCATTCCCATCTTCCTCTACTTTATACGTGGGACGCCTACCACAGCATGGCTTGTCAAGCGGTGTCATGTCTGCACCCAGGATCTGAACCAGGGAACCCCAGGGCACCGAGAAGTAGAACATGCGCAATTAACCACTGTGCCACTGGGCTAGCCTCTCACCTAGTTTTTTACCAGGAAACTATCTCACTTGCAAAGGTGTCCATGGAGTTCTGTGTTCCTCTGGAACTTGTAAAAAGATTTTAAAACTATTGTTCTTTTCGCTCCAGCACCAGTTATTATTCAACTACCAGGATAGCTGTATAGATTTTGATTCAGGAAAAGTAGATGAGGGGATTTTAAAGGATGTGCATAGTAGGTCTTGTATACCTCGAACTCACAATGAACCAAAAGAAGATTGTTGACTTTCCACTGAAACGATTTTACATTGTGTCAAAGTACAATAGTCTGTGGTTACATGAAACCAAAATCTAGTTATATTTCCAAATATCTAGCAAGACAGTTGTCGTTTACCAAATAATCACTAACTAGCATGATAAAAGCTTACTGTGTGGACTATGTGATATGTGTGACAACACAAAGATGAATAAGCACTATCATGCTCTCAAGAAACTCCAGATTTGTGGGGAAGAGGAACCCAAACATACACAGACACATATGGATGGAAGGTGGGGTAGTGCAGTGAATTAAATATTTCTAGCTTACTGAAAACACATGACTTACTCTCGAGCATAGAGGAATCACAATTAAATATGTTTTATGAGATGCTTAATTATCTGGGGAAAATATATTTTCTTTTCTTTTCTGTTTTCTTTTTGCTTGAGGAAGATTGTCCCTGAGCTAACATCTGTGACAAACTTCCTCTATTTTGAATGTGGGATGCTGCCACAGCCTGGCTTCATGCCTGGTGTGTAGGTCCGCGCCTGGGATCCAAACTCGCAAACCCTGGGTCACCAAAGCAGAGCTTGCGAACCCAACCACTACACCACTAGGCTGGCCCTCTATATTTTCTTTTCTAAACATCTGTTGGGATGTTCATTCTGTATATAATCATCATCATCATCATGATTATTATTATTACCATCATCATCACTAATGTAAAAGTAGGCACATGCAAGTTCCATTACTCAAATGGCAATGTGAGGAGCTCTGTGGAGCCCAATGCCCAGAGAAACTGGTGAAAACAAAGGAAAAAACCCCAGCCATTTAAAGTCACTGGAAATAGTTCCAACGACATACAGCAAGTAAAGAAACACTTATTCAAGACAATCTGCTAAAACTGGTAAGAACAGTGGTCACCTGAGGCACTTGAATCACGATCCCCTTGCCCCCCAGCCCCGTGTAACAGAAGCTCCACTCCAGCTTGATGCAGACAAGAACACAGGGCCCCTGACCCCCAAAACTCCTAGGCACGCACTATGGTCTATTTCCGGGGGGGCTGGATATCAGCAATCCTCATCCTCTCCCTCTCACTCTTGTCCCATTACCTCTGTGGAGGCTGAGTTCCTGGAGTGCACTGACGCAGAGGCGCTACTGCCACCATGGCATGCTGAAGATGCTGGGGTCCCCATCGCTTTTTCCCTGGCACATTCATAGTGTGGAGTTTCCACATGACAGGACAGAAGCCAAGATGATCAGGGGCTACACCACCAGCCAAGTGTTCAGCCTCTAAGACAGGGACGTCATTCAGGGAGATATGTGTCCCTTTCCCCATGGCCACCTCTGGAGCCAGGGCTCAGAGATTTTCTCAGAGTAGAGGCAGGCTATACAACAGAGCACTCCAAAGCTCTTCCTGAAGGACCTGAATTTCTTGGAAACAGAGTGTGGTGAAGTTTATGCCTAAGGGTGCTCTCAAAAATAATAGATGTTTTGGGGGAAAGCAATTAAGAGAAGACTGGCAGCTTCGTTAGAGATATAAGCAGAACAATAGGCCAATACATTTGCCAGAAAGAACCAGGGAAAGAGACGCGGAAGAGGAGCTCTCCTGGGGCAGAACAAACCTCAGACACGGAATTCCTAAACTATCAGTGCAAAGGAGCTCAAATTTAATTGAATCAGTCTGTGGGACAATTTATGCTCCAGGGCATTGTTGAAAACAGCACAGCAATAAACCAAACATTCGTGGAGCTTTCCAGTAGACATGTCTGTGGTCAGGGAACGAGACCTTCAACGAGGGCACTGCTAAAACCCCTGACGCCCCAGGTGTCTGTGCACGTGCACAAGGCCACCCCCTGAAGAACAAGATCAGGGTCTCTGCCCTGCTGGCAAAATGGCCTTCACTAAAAGTCCAGCCAGTCACTAAAACACAAGGAAACGAACAAAAATTATAAGAAAGAGGGAGAGGGGTATCCAGAATTGTTACAATATGTTAGCTAAAATGTACAGTTTTCAACAAAATATTAAGCAGAGAATCAGGAAAATGTGACTCACAAAGGGGGAAAAACAGGCAATAGAAAGAGGCTGGAAGATCAATCAGATGTCAGATTTAACACAAAAGACCACGTAGTACTGAGTAGCTATTTCAAATACGTTCAAAGAGAAAGGAAACCATGGTTAGAGAGGTAAATGAAGCTATGAAGACAACGTCTTATCAAACAAAGAATGTAAACTTTTGGTAATACATAAGGCTGAGGAAATGTTAAAAAATAAAGTTGAACCTGTGCATTTTAAATTATTACCTTACCAGACTATGCTGTATTTCAGCAGAGGGGGAGAGAAAGGGAAATTATGTAAAGTACCAATTATTTTTTTAAGAAATTCCAGTAGCAGTTTGTCGAGCAATTTTGCAATTTGATAGAGAAAGAAAACATGAATTTCCCCCTGGGTCAAATGGGTATTGCAGAAGAAAATCAACTTAAGTTCTTCAAAATCCGTGTCAAAGAAGGCTGCCTGCAGGGACAAGGGCAACCTGAGAGAAAATAGCTGAAGGTGCACTATCTGAGACGGCAAATGTCTTCAATAGCTTCCTAAAGGATGGCACACATTGTGTAATACATGAATTTAAGACATTGTTACATGGGGCATGGGAAAAGCATAAAATGTTTAACACTCTCAGATACTGATAACTTTTAAAAAGCAAACTTTTAAAAAGCATCTGACTGATAATGACTTGAAACAGCATACAACAAGCAAGGGTTAGTTTGTTAAACTTTTTGCAAATATAATACAAATGCAAAATAAAATCATCCATGGATAATTGGTTTTTAACAGTTCATTATGAAATACTGAAATCAGACCTGAGCCGCGCTAAGAAAGTGAGGTTCATAAACGCACGGTGAATGAGAGACGTGGGAGGTGAAATACTGTTTTCGTATCAAAGGTATTAAAAATTCAGCAGATGTGGTGGAGGATTGTAAAAATTGTCTTTTGGACAAATGGTAAATAAATTATAAAACAAAAGAAAAAGTGATCCTTGCTGAAAGAATAAATTTTCTGTAAGCTGAAGCAGTATAGTTGAAGCAAGTGCTTGGGTACATTTTATATTTATTATGGTTTACATATAAGGTGGTGTTGATGGCAGTTGTCTGATGGCATGAAAAATAACCTTCAAAACTGATAAGGACAATATTAGCGGAGATGGTTGATAACTAATATACATAAATGCTTTTGATAATGCTTTTTTAAAAAGAAAAACCGGCTGAGTCTATTAAATCAAAATTTGGAGAAATAGATTTGTGGAATTTATCAAAAGGAAAACAAGGTGTGTAATCAGGGTAATTTATAGCTCTAAGATCAGCTATTTTAAATATATCTTGTCATAGATTCATGCTTACAGAAATCCAGTATCATAATCTCTTATGATTTATGCAATTTTGATCCCTTTGAAATTAGCTTTCTAAACTTATTTTGCATTATTAATATTATTAGAGCTTCTTTGGTATCCTGTTAGACAGTGATCTTTTTTGACCTGTTTAATGACATCATAAATATCCTGAATGCATCAAAAACACTCACAGTAAACTGTTTAATTCCAAAATTTGAGAAAATGCTCATAAAAGGAACAAAAAGACAACTAAGGTTATTTTCCACATTAATATGGTTTTTTTCCTGGTTAATTAAGCAGAAACTGTTCTGAGTTAGAGCAGCAATGTGGGAAGTGTTCGGAGAGCATTCTTGAGTGTTTTTGTATCTCAACAGTTCACATAATCTTAAGAGCTCTTGCTTCACTTTGCCACTTTAGACCTGACTGATTATTAGGAGAACAACTTCATTTTCACTGAAAATATTAAAAATTGAGTCACACATCTCAAATCATAGGAGCCCTATCATGGCCCATTACATTATTATTAGTCTTCAACCATTTGAAGTCTAGCAACTCTACGTAAATATTTAAATTCTGTCATTAAATCTGCATACATGGATGACTTTCAATTATTTGTACCTAATTTCTCAGGAGAATGTTTTCTGAAACTCATGACTTTTAAAAGTTGATTTTAAAAACAGAGAGAAAAGAAACAAAACAACTCAATCATTTCTAACAGGCTGATAATGGTTTGTTGTGCCATGTGAGGTGGCAATATAGTGAAAGCAAGGATTTTGCCTTTTAAAGTCAGTTCAAACTCAGGTTGCTAAAGTCAGTCTGCAAATCGTCAACTTGATACAAAGCAGCAATGGCATAGTCTGATCATTGAAGAGAATCGACCATAACACTTAAGAGAATTCTCTTTTCATTGTATATAATAGAACAAAGGGATTTCTTCCTTCCAAAAAATATTCCTTGGCATCTGAGTTCAATTAATAATCAACATATTTTAAAATGGTCTACTTGAAATAATATTTCTAATTTCTGAAATCCAACATGTGATTAAAATCACCTTGTAGAGATTTTTTATGAAATGCAAAGCATCACAGGCTTTAATGGTAAGTCAATGTGCAAATGGAAGAGAAACAGCTCTGCTATTGACAGGGAGCTACTGTACACAACAGTCACAATGTCAAATTGCAAACACTGCTTTCCATGTGTTGTCTATTGTGCTCTTTTGCAGGATTTGTTTTTAAATACATAGTTCTAAGATAAGGGCTCAAACACGCAGATTGAACAGATCTGATAATTGCATCCTTTACAAATTTCAGCTTTTAAAAATAGCGCAAATTGAAATGAAATGTTAGATTTCTAGAAGAGATGTTTGGAAAGTTTGAATTCAAGTGCTTTTGATCATATATTCCGGGCAAATCAAAGAAAAATTCATGAAGAATACTTCTCTAAATGTTTATGTCATTTAAAGTTGGACTGCTTTGGAAGATGCATTAACTATTTTAGATTATAATATAACTATAACAAAAGTTAGAAAGAAAAACTACTGTGGTGAATATATGTATATTTTCTATATTTGATCTACTAACAAATTATACTGATGTACTCAATTTGTGGTGATTAACATAAAGTGATCACCAAATTTAAATGTAACATTTAATCTTCGTTCTAGTTCTAATACAAAATTCTGTGGGGAAATCTACCTTTAATCATTTGCACAATGTGTGTGTGTGTGTGCGCGCGCCCATGTGTATGTATTTCTATTTTATTGTTCTAAATAACTACATTTATATGATAAATATTAATGATGTCTTTATGTACCTGTTTTTCTTAGTTACCCAATACCAAGTGAATTTTAACTTAGGTTCCATTACATTGCTAAGGAATTAAGGGCTAAAGTATTATACATTGGAAATACCAATTTACCATTTTAGCCTCAATAATATAATATTCCTACTATGATTAAAGGGATGAGGATATTTCCTATGGTATGTCAGTGGAGCACGGGATGGGTGGAGAATAACAGAAGAGTGTATTTGATGAGACAGCTCAGCTTCCTTCCCAGAAAATCTCAGTGCTTCTAGGGAAGCTACCACCAATGGCACAGGTTTGGCTCCCTGCACTTTAGAATTTGAATATTTGTCATTTAAATATATATTAATATATAATGAGTAGTCACTTTTTCAATGCATAAACATTAGAATGGAAGGGACAGAAAAATGAATCAATGAACTTTGAAGATAGAACTATAGAAATTACTAAATCTGAAAAAATTCAAATAAACATAGCCTCTTGGATCTGGACTACTATAAAAAAGATGTGATTTTTCACGTCATCTGAGTCTCAGAAGGAAAGCAGAAAGTGGGCAGGGCTAAAAAATGTATTTAAAGAAATAATGACTGAAAATATCTCAAAATTGGCAAAAGATGGAAATCCACAGATTGAAGGATACAGAATTCAACAACATCATCTATCAATAGGTTCTAATTGATATTTATAGAACACTCCAGAAACACTCCAGGTTCTAATTGATATTTATACAACACCTGACAAAGAAACATCAGAACATATGTGATTTTCAAGTGCCCACAGACATATAACAAAACACATCATACCCTAGGCCACAAAACAAACCTCAAAAAATGTGAAAGGATTGAAATTACACAGAGCTTATTTCCGACCACAATGGAATCCAACTAGAAATCAATAAAATAAGTTTAAAAGGAAAATTTCCAAACATTCAGAAACAACCCATGGGTCAAAGAAAAAGTATCAATGAAAATTTTAGAAGATACATTGATCTGCATGATGGTGGTGGTGGTTTTTGTTACCGTTTCCTCCCTCTTAGCCACCCGCTCTCCGCCAAATCATCCATGAATCTGGGAGAACCCCACATGCTGTGACTCAACAGTGTGGACACTCTTCAGAAGCAGGTGCCTACGTTAGGCTAACAGTCATAAGGTTGCCAAGGCTGTCATTGCTTCCAACTGGCCTGGGAACCATCCAGCTGTGTGGCTTAGACAGGATCACAAGGATTATTTCGGAGAGAATAACTTCCTCTTCATAATTAGAAAATTATCTTGTTAAACTGTTTTCTGACGTGGAGAGTTTAGGAGAGGTAGTTCTTTATGCAAATTTATCTTATAAGTTTTTAAGGTAAGTGTTACATAAGTGACATTTCAAGCAAGTTTTAACAGGGAAATTGTTTTATCACAGCTTTAAAGATAATGGAAATACATACATACACATATATATGTATATATGTGTGTG
Organism: Equus caballus; assembly: GCF_041296265.1. Lineage (NCBI taxonomy): Eukaryota > Metazoa > Chordata > Mammalia > Perissodactyla > Equidae > Equus > Equus caballus. Next base: position 69,864,444 of record NC_091701.1, on the reverse strand, counting down.
TGTTTGTCATTGGGTTATTTTAAATGGTTGAACATTAACATTTTGTATTTGAAACTTCACACATGATTAGTAATAAGGAGACTGTTATGGATTGAATGTTTGTGTCCCCCCAAAACTCATATGTTAAAATCTAATCCGAAATATGATGGTATTTGAAGGTGGAGCCATTGGGAGGTAATTAGATACAAGAAGTCAGCAGTTTGCAACCCGGAAGAGTGTACTCACCAGAACCTGGCCACGCTGCTACCCTGATCTTGTACATCTTGATTTCTCTGGAACTGTGAGAAATAAGTTTCTGTTGATCATAAGCCACCCAGTCTATGGTATTTCATTGCAGCAGCGTGAAATGACGTAGAGAACACATTCACTTTGCAAAGTAGGGGAAACTAAGCAAGATTTAAAAGTTGTCCTGAAGAAAATATTTATTTGCACTCATAGCAATGCAAAATTCATGTTTGAGTTTTGAATTATGCATTCATTTATAATAACTGTGCAAAATAACATAGCATCAATGATCTCTTCTATTGATCACAATTTTTCAAATATACAAAGTAATAAGTTCAAAAGCTTTGAAAATACCTATTTAAGGTTTCCAAATCTAGAATCATTCTACTAAGTGAATTTATCTAGGTTCTAGAATGAGGATTAAATTTGAAAGCTAAAAGCTAAATCAAATATTATTTATGTTTCCAAGTCAATGAAATATTGAAGGAAGAGTAATTTTTGGCCATAGGGAAACATGCACTCTTGAAAAAAATGCAAAATTACATAGATTCACCACATAAACATAACAATTTTAACAGCCAGACAGAAAAGGAGTTTGTTGCTGACTAACATAAAGGAGTTCATTTTTGTAAAATGAGAAAAAAAAGCAACAACATCATAAAAGCCACCAGATTATTTTACTGAAAAAAGAAATAACAATAAAGTGTGTTGTAATAAAATATTGCATTATATTGTTTTCAGTAACTGTAATATGCCAATTATTCAATAACTGAAATGTAGCACATATACAATAATGAAACATTATATATTATCCCTGTATTTCATACTTACATCGATGCTTCCTAAACTGCATTAATTTTGGGGACAGCCACTGCTCACTGCTTCTTTATATTGAGCTTCGTAAAATTCTCAAATCTTCTTCCGACATGGGATTCTTTGTATTTTTTTCCTCTATCAAGTAATTTTGTAGCTATTTTTTGGACCTACACGTGTGATTTTGCAATCTTTCTGTGAAATGTCAACTCTTTTAATTTAATCCAGTTTCTATTCTGGTGAATGTGACCAAGATATTTATGGGCTAAAATCATTCCATGGAGCAGGTTTTTCACCTTCTAACTTAGAAGTGTTTCTGTTACATAGGTGTCCTATCTGACTTATCTTTAGGGGATCAAATGCTTAATCTATGCTAAATATCCGACACTTGTTGCTCTAAGAAATAAAACAATAGATATTGAAGCTATTGAGATTGCAAGCATACATAGAAATGCATATATGAAATGTTTTTTGACTGATTTAGGAAGCTTTCTTTTGTTGGTAGTTTCTCTAAAATAATCTCCTACTCAAAACAAATTTGTGAATTTGCAGGATTTCACAGACAAGTTATTGGTAGTCAGGGCATCAGACTTGCAACTCTGAAAATTCCATGCTAAGTCAGTCGAAAAACTGCAAAAATGCTTTGGAGGTTTTCTTAATTTTTCTCCTTTAAAAAAAAATCTTTACGGCTTTCCAAAGTAGTACTACATAACATTGTCAGCAAGTTCAAGTTTATTCATTCATCTACTCCTTCATTCAACATTTATTGTGTAGGATATTGAGAAGTTACAGAGAATAAAAAGAAGAAATAAATGTTGTCTCTGTCTTCAAGGAACTTAACTTTTAGGATGAGATTTAGAAAATTTGCATTAATAACGTTAAGTGTTTTAAATTCTGTAATATTGGAAAGGTTATGACAAGATATAATTAAAACTGACAGATCATCAACACAAGTCCTCAGAATCTGGGTCTACTACTTGGATGCTCACATATGTTACAACTATTCATTGCAGAGTTGTTTCTATACCGATTTGCTCAGTTTAATTATTTAAAAAGAAATTAAGCTGCCTTTGCATTCTCACAAAAGGTGTGTTAAGCATTCCTATAAATAAATAATAATGATTTATATGTCATATTAAAATGTAATATATATACATATAGTAGTAAATAATACACTATGATCTGTCAAATATTCCTAAAATTAGTTAACCCGAGGGTCAAAGAAGGGGACACGATAGATAACTATTTTGTCATTTACAAACAGCTTTCTAATGATCTAAGTAGAAGTAGTTCCTTATTTCTTAAACTTTCCGTATAAGCGTATTTACCAAATTTTCTTTCCTATTAAATATTTTACTTATCTTAGAAAACTTGTGTGCAAATGACACTTTTATGGACTCTTCTAAGTTTCAAATATTTACTGTTTCTTGAGTTTTAATTTGTCAGGTTCTAGTCTTCTCCCTTTTAGAGTTAAAAACAGCGTTCTAACTTTTTCAGTTCATCAAGAAAAGATTGCTAAATTAGAGCTTTGCTAAATTTAATGAAACATGTATGCAAAGTAGAAAAATAAGATCATAATCCTTCCCAATAAATAAGCTGAAGAATAGCTGTCTAAATGTTAGGTAACTTCTTAGAAACTTAAAAATAGATTACTTAAAAATAGGTTATTCAACTTATTAAAATAGTGAAATACAGGGCGTGGCTCCGTGGCCAAGTGGTTAAGTTCATGCCCGCCGCTTAGGTGGCCTGAGGTTCGCCTGTTTGGATCCAGGGCATAGACCCATGCGCAGCTCATCAGGACAAGCTGTAATGGCATTCCACATAGAAGAACTAGAATGACCTACAACGAGGCTATATAACTATGTACTAGGGCTTTGGGGAGAAAAAAAAAAGAGGAAGTTTGGCAACAGATGTTAGTTCAGGGCCAATCTTAAAAAAAAAAGGGAAAAAGAGACCATTTAAAAAAAAATAGTGAAATATAGATTAACTAGTATGAACATATTAATTAGTTAATATGGTTTACTATTGAATAAAATAAATATTTTGTGATAAAAATATGATTCCAACATCATTTTGTTAATGATCTTTTGCGTCATAATCAATATTCTTATATTAAATATAAAAATATGATTTTCAATTACTTTTTGTAAGGGTTTAACATTATATATAAATAAAAAGAAAGTTAATATTTATTTTGCATCCACTACTTTCTGAATATTAGATTAGATGATTTCACATATATTATCTACTCAAATCCGAAAACTACTAATTATAGTAAGAATTATTCATCACAATCTAAGGGCAAAATTGACATCTAGAAAGGCCAGTAGTTTTCTCATATACATTTCAGCAAGCTACATTATATCATGGAAACACAACTGTGGAAATAATATTTCTTACTGAAACTACCTGAATATACAAGAGAAAATTGGAGCCAAAAGAACATCTGATTTAGAAGTGCAGGATTGCAAGAATTTACTGATGCATTTGGAATAGTGCCCATTTGATTAGGAAAATATGCTGCACTGGAAATCTTATTTATGTGAAAAAGGCTGTCTCATACTCTGATTACCATAAAAGCTTTCTCTTAAAAGTATTTTGAAACTTTAGCATGAAAGAATGGCCCAGTTGAAGCCTCCTGTTACATTCAAAGTGACAGGTGAAAAATAAGATTATGTCTCTCTCTTCTGGATTTATAGAATTATATACCTAATTCATCGAACAGCCTTAAACATTCTTTTCACTCTCGCTCTGGATGCATTGTAAGAGTCAAATAATGCATTTGATTACAGCCAGCCATGATCGAAAATGTCATTTTGTATAACATTAAAATAAACATCTCTGTGTGAATATTTTGCTGCTCCTTCACTATCAATGTAACTCGTGTTTTGAGTTCTTTCCCAGAGTAGATGAAACTTCATCAACTCTTGGTTTAATCTAGTCCTCCTTGAGGCTAACTGTCAAGCAGAATTAGAAATACTGTTTCTGGCCAAGGATATGATCTCTGTAACATCACCTGACTCATGTGGGGATCGAACATTCAATCTTATCTTCAGGAAGATCATGTACCATGGAACTGAATCCCTAATACACAGAACAGCAAGCTACAGTTTCGGGAACTGGTTGGAAACAAATTTTCTGCAATATAAGCTTAATAATACAAAACATCCAGAAATATTTAAACAAAACCTCTTATGATAAGAAAGTTGAAATACCCTGAAATATTTTCTTAACTGAAAATGCAAATAAAAGAAAATTCCATTTGATTTTTATTTTATAAGTTTAGGATGCATTTAACATTATAGCCTCCCTAATTCTGAAAGAAAAGCAGCCACTTCACCCACAGTAAACACTTTTGTGATGAACTCTCTCAAATAAAACTTGAGAACAAATGTGAATTCTGACAGCTAGTTGGCCAGGTGAGAAGAGAAAATTGCCCATGAAAAGTTTCAGTGTTAAGTTGTTTTCACTTGTTTTGATAAAGTAAACACATCAGTTGCTTCTTTGGAACAAGGGGACTTGTTATCATAACAGCATACTCTTGATCTGTCTACTTTTTCCTTAAGCCATCCCCATGAATAAGTGTCATGAGACTGGTGCTTGTTGTGGCCCAGGTGAAAGGCTTCCTCATAAACCTTCTAAACACAGGCAGACAACGTTTAGACATTCACCTCTGCTTTCTTAGCATTGATTTCTTATAGAGAGTCAGACAGCCTTTGGTTTTCATTTAAATTATGATCTTTACTAGCTGTGTGATCTTGGAGAAATTTTTTATGACACATTTTTTTTCATCCATGAAGTCTTGATGATATTTAACCCATAAAGTTCTTATGAGAGTGCATTAACATAGTATCTGTAAAGAACAAATTAGGAATATTTTTCCATTGTCCACTTCCTATGCCTGATACATCATTATTTATGCTTCAAATTTAAGTTGCAAATCCTTACACGAAAGACTTCTAAGAAAAATTACTTAAATTAGTTTCTGTACTCCAAATCGTCATTATCATTTCACTGGAAAAGATCAGTGTAAAATTCAAGTTTAACAAGTATTCATTGAAGTTAATACCTAGTATGACATTTGATAATGGTACGTTAAGATGTGTCCAGAAGTTCCCAAATATGCCATCTCAAAGCGACACGAAATCTTTGATTCTTCCTAAGGATGCAGGGATCCCTCTGTGTAGAATTTCCTTTTCCTTAGAGTTCAGCAACAATATTATTAGAGAATAATTCTCAGGGATGTTGACAACAGTTTTGCCTCCTCCCTGGTTAGTAGGCATGTGTATGAAAGTCCAAGTTTACAGAAGCTTATATAAACTCTCCTTTGGGGAGAAGATAGGGCTGCGGGTGTTTTCATTATTGGATATACTGTTGAAATGTAGAACAATCTTAAGTGGGTAAAATGTAAAATATTTAATGTTGAAGAATTAGACAAATCTGAAGTTTCAGAGAGCTAGAACGCTTTTGGTGGAGGGAATAGGAAGAAAGAACTAACAAATTGTGTCTCAGGCATTGTGCTTATTTCATGATGTATGTTACCTAATTTTAGAGAAAGTAAAATTGGAAGAACGAAGAGTCATCTTAAAACAGATGGTAGCTGAAATGAAGATTTCAAATAAATTGGCTAACAATTTAGAATGAGGAAATAAAAGCAGACAATTGAAAGAGAATATTGAAAAGTTGACCCCGGGCAGAGCAATGAAATGATCCCTAACGTTTCATGGCTTAAAATTATATGGTGTCAAAATCAATATCTAAACTTCCAAATACTGATTCGCTGGCAGCTCTAGAGAGCTTTGGCTATGTCTTTCATCTCTGTTTCTTCAGTCTGCTGTGTATTGTCACCAAAAGAAAATGTTTATTGGATGAAAATATGTTCAATTATACAGGAATCACCTAAACATTTGTTTGTATAATGTTATCTTTGATACTCAGGTAGTGACAAAGGGGGACTAAGTATATTCTGTTCTAAATAATCTTACAGTGCTGTTTTTCAGATATTTGACGTAAGAAGATACTGTAAAAGAAACATTTTTTCCAACTATAATATGCTTTAATAAAAAAAAATTCCCAAAAGGTGAAATAAAAGTGTCCAAATACTATTCATTTCTTACTAAGGTAATTAAAATGTCTATCTTAACCAAATCGGTTTTGCTTTGAAAACTTGATGTTTCTAAGTTTATTTAAGGTATAAGCCAGTAAATGTTTATGCAAAACTACTTAAGAATACCCATATGACAATATTTAAATCTTTAAATCTTTCCTGTTATCATGTTATTAGTATTTAAACAGCCAGTTACTTTAGAAACATTATTCCTTTGGGATGATATGCTAAGTTTATAGTTGTGTGTGGTGTTTCATCAGAATGTAATCACTTTCTTAATAATTAGAGGAAGCCCAGAGTTTCTGAATTTTGAAATCATTAGTAACTGATCATTTCAAATGAGAACACTGCTGTTATGACTAATGAATGAATTGTTAATGTTTGTAATAGATGATATTTTGTTCTGATACAGAAATGACTATGTCTGACGATTTATCATCTGGTTCTCAACAGGATACAGCAAGATCATTATATCTTAATTGCACATTTCCTTTTTACATGTTTTAATAAAGTTTTGAAGCATAAGGAAAGACATTAATGTTCAGTTATATAGGTATATTATGTGATGACAATTTTCCCTTTCAAAGAGAAATTAATTTAAATTATCTGTAAGATTCTGGTGTGTGATCGTTTCTGGCCAAATGTGCTCGTGAAATAGCTGAAGTAGGTAATTAGAGAATATCTCACTTCTATCCTGTAAGAACTTCCTCAAGGGCTGTTTGTACACCTACATCTGTTGAGGCATAATCTCAGGATGCTCTTTATCTCATTGTACAAAGAGAACCTGTAACCATGAACTATACACTTGGTAAAACTTACCAATGCATATGTATAACATTGATCCTTCAGCTTATGTCCCAAATATTTTTTCAAAGTTTAAGTTATTTGAATACCTTCGACCATTATCACCACCCTGTTAGACTGCCCTATCACATAGACACACAGCAAATGTTCCCTTAATGAATGTCCTCTGTCTTGATCTCTCCTTCTCTCTCACTGACCAAACGTCTGACACATTTTCATATTTGACCATCTTGCCGCCAGTTCCTTTCCCCTTTACCAAAGAGAAAAACATCTCCATCAGGAGTTTTTTGCCCCCATTAATTTTAATATCAAAATATTCTCATCGAATAGTGACTCCAAGTCATAAACGACTACTCTGGCTGCCTACTCATACTTAACTTGTTCAAAGTTGTACAATCTCCAAACAGAAGGTTGAGAAATAAGTTATAATGACTGACAAAATTTCCAAGGTCTTTTTTTTCTTATGAGTAGTTCTGCTTTCCACTGTTTTGGTTACCTTTGGTCAACTGTGATCCAAAAGTATTAAATGAAAAATTCCAGAAATAAACAATTCATGTTTTAAATTGCTCACCTTTCTGAGTAGCATGATGAAATCCTACACCAGTCCACTCCATCTCCTGGATGTGAGTCAGCTCTTTATCCAGCATTTCCATACTATATATTCTACCTGCCCATTTATAACTTAGTAGCCATCTTGGTTTTTAGATTGAATGTCATGATATCACAGTGTTAGTGTTCAAGTAACCCTTATTTTACTTAACAGTGGCTCCAAGGCACAAGAGTGGTGATGCTGGCAATTTGGATTTGCCAAAGAGAAGCTGCAAAGTGCTTCCTTTAAGGGAAAAGGTGCAAGTTCTCCACTTAAAAAGGAAAGAAAAAAAATCATATACTGAGGTTGCTAAGATCTAAGTAACTTTTATTATGTTATATTGTTATAGTTCTGTTTTATCATTAGTTATTGTTGTGAGTCTCCTACTGTGCGTACTTCATAAATTAAACTTTATCTTAGGTACATATGTATATGAAAAAACATGGTACAGATAGGGTTCGGTACTATCCACGTTTTCAGGCATCCACTGGGGGTCTTCCGAGGCATCCCCTACAGACAAGGGGAGACTACTGTAACTCGAATCCTTTTGCTTCATCTAATAAGGGGAAAGTACACAAAGCATAGAGTATCCTGCTGGGGTGTTATATAAACACAGTCGCGTGTGTGTTATTTTATAACTTTTTTGTTTCAATATAAAATATTTACTACTGTTGGCCTAAAAGTCAAGGTTCCTAGTCATAGACCCATCCTAGAAAATGATTTTCCTACCTTCACTTTTTTTCTGTTTGTTCTTCAACACAAAGGAAGAGATTGATTACTTGCTTCATTCTACCTCTGTTAATAGCAAATAAGAAGACCAAATGAGCCACAGAAATAATCCATATTTACATAAGGAGGGTAAAGATTGGAACAAAAGGCAAAGTAATGAAAATAATGTAGTTATTACAAGCTTCACGTTTAATGTTGCGTTTTTAATAATATCAGAGTGTTTTTGAGGCTTTCTTCATCTTAAGATTCTAATTGGAAATTATTCTCAGAATTTGAAGGAAGATGTATTACAAGTATTTCATCCCCAAAGTCAATGTATATTTTTCTTGTTGATTAATAAAAATATATTACTTTTACCACCAGGAGGTATTGAAAATTTCCAAATTCTTCTAAAGTTGTTTTATTTTTTTGACGTTTTTACACCTCTCAGAGAATTATATTTTAAGTGCAATGCAAAGGATACATTTTCCTGTGTTGTCACCTCTCCAAGAGTTCTCCACTCTGGGAAGCAAAGGAGACTTTCACAAGTGAGAATACCAAAATAGAGTTGAATGGCTTTTAAAACTTCGTTATTATATAATTCTTTGAAATTTTCCTTAGCAGAATTGCCATAGTGTGGCCCGTGTGTGTGTGTGTGAGTGTTCCATAAGGTGCTACAAAATTAATTTTAGTGGTAGTTTATGGAAATACTGCCATTAAAATATAGTTATTGTATCAATATAGCCACACATAGAATTTTAACTAATATCTTAAAGTTTTTTGGAGTATCAGATATGAGATAATGATAAGAATTGCTAACAAATATTATGTGCTCACATTGTTTCAGATACTGTTTTGACACATTTTCATGTATATTTTCCTCAAAAACTTGTATCTGTTGTGCATTATAATTATTTGTATGTTGCAAATGCAAAAGTTAAAATTAAAAGATGTTAAGAAAATAATCCAAAGTCATATACTAAGTGAAAAAATAAGATACAGACCCTGAATTTTCTCGAATGCCTGGGCTCTTAGTCATGGACTATCCATCCAGGTCTTACTCAAATTAAGCTCACAAATTAGAAAATTAAGAGTATGCAGACAAGGAAAAACAAATTTTCCTGAGTCAGGTTTTGAACACACTCTTTCTTGGTTCCAACAGATTTTTGTTGATTTACATACTGTTTGCCTTGCTTGACATAAATTTTAAGTCAATAAAGGGAGAAATAGATTCTATTAAATGCACTTGTATTTAACATTTTTTTAGTTCATTATCAATTCTAATCTGCTTTTGCTTAGTTGTTGAGGAATGTTTACTCTCTCTGACCCACCAGTTAGGTTTCAGGGAGACTAAAGTTCAGCACATTCAGTTAAGGAAAGTGAATGAATACAAACAGTCTAAGATAAATCTGATACGTTAATACTTTACATATAGATATTTTAAAAATACTAAGAGCTTACAAGTGTATTGTAAAACTGTATATAATAATATATTAACATGAAAATATCTGAAATTCCAGTTTAAAAAAAGACTTAGGATTTTTGCTGACTGATTTTTCCCACAAAACCTACACAAAATAAAAAGTACAAAGTATCAGCAAATGTTTATATTGTGTATTTAAGTCAGGAAAATTAATTAGAAAACTACAAATGTAATATTTTATTTACTTCTAATCATGTTCTAAAGAATTGATTGATAAAAGCACTATTTGGTACAATGAGGAATAATTTTCCACATTATTACTTAGTCCCTTCAACAAGTCAACCACAAACCCCTGGGACTTGGCAGTGATTCATGAAAAGAAAAGCACTATCGAATACATTTGACTTTCTGAAAGACAAAATTATGTAATATAAAAATATAAATAAAGCAGATGGGAAAGAGATGTGAAAACTAGCAAGGTCAAATAAATACTATCCAGCCATTCCATGTGGTTAAAAATAAGCATTTTAAGAAAATGAAATTCAGCAAAGACAATCAAAGTCAATGTTTGGTAAAACCCACAGAAACAAGAAATAATCAAAATATAAATATTTGGTGGAGAGAAGATATCTGGAAGCCATGAATGCCAGATACATAGAATGATGGTACACAGATTAAATGAGAGCAAAAGATGCACTGTAATAAAGATTATTATAAGATGGGTAAAAGCCCACCCCAACAGGAAGCTTTATTTTTATGCCCCATGCTTTCCAAATATGAGCCTATCACGGGCAGACTAACTGTGCCTTCCCTGCCACTGCAAACTGCCTCAATAAGGACAGGATCCCATCAATTTGGATTTCCTAATTTTGAGATGCAACCAAATAGTCTCAGCAGGCATTTAGAATAATACTCTTCCGTGTTCTACTCCAGACCATTAGCATGCTTGTTTATACCTATTTGGAATTTCATTTTCTCCTTTCATCTAGCTTCTTTAAATTGTTATTTTCCTTGTTACTTCCTCTATTTTGTCTTACTTTTGTGAATATCTGTGATGTGTCTGTGCTTAGATTTGATTAGCCCTACAGTAATACTTATCCTGCACATCCTTAGCTGTATCTTACTTAGGCCTTCATATTCACTCCCTAATAAGACTTCATCTCCTGGGTTTTAGAAAAAGTAGCTATAAGGAGAGATGCAAGTTGCCGTGTTACAATTTGATGACTTTTTATTATTGAGAATAACAAACATACAAAAAGAAGACTACCGTAACAAGTAGCAATGGATCTATAACCCAGATTCGATAATTATCAAACTCATGTGTCATCTTTGCCTCCACTCATTCCTTACCCAAACCACTTATATTGAAACCAATTCTCAACCCAATCTACATCCAATTAGTATTCAAATTTATCCAATTGTCTTATGAATTTTTAAGCAGTTTGCTTACATTTTTAAAAAATTTTTTTGAGGAAAATTAGCCCTGAGCCAACTCCTGCCAATCCTCCTCTCTTTGCTGAGGAAGACTGGCCCTGAGCTAACATCCGTGTTCATCTTCCTCCGCTTTATATGTGGGACGCCTACTACAGCATGGTGTGCCAAACGGTGCCATGTCCGCACCAGGGATCTGAACCGGTGAACCCTGGGCCACCGAGAAGCGGAACAGGCGAACTTAACCGCTGCGACACCGGGCCGGCCCCTGGTTTGCTTACATTTTAATGAGTATTCCAATAATACCCAGCTAATTGATAACTCTCTTATGTTGGTTTCACATGTTAACCAATTTGAGAACTTTATATTCCATTTTGTATCCTACTTTAGACAGCTGAATTAGAATAAAAATAAAGTCATAATATTTTAGAGGGTTAGTGTTAAATATTCTTATTCCAAATATTTTACTGCACTTTTGGACAAACTTTGGATTGGTTTTTAAAATCAAAATCCTACTTCTTCAGCCTATTGTCACATGCTTGAGGAAGGAATTCTCTTCAGAGATATCCATGAAAATGACAATGCCTTGCTAGGTTCCATTGTTGTTAAAACAAACCAGAGTTAATGATGCTATAGATATCATGTTCATTCAAAAATCTAGACATTGCTTTCAGGAATCCTTGTTTCCTTGAATAGCGGGACTTGTTTTTTTTTCTTTTCAAAAGATCATGTGTGACTGTCTCGGAGAGTGGCCAGCTGATTTTTTTAGCTTCAGATAGGAAGATAGTTTGAGGTGCTTTTAATTCTTCCATTCCAGGTGGAAGAGAATGTATTTTCTATTACTCTCTGAAGTAAGGAGAAAGGACACATTATAATCACAAAACATTTATGTTTATATTCCATCTGATATTAAATGATATATTTTGTGGTAGGAAATATTTAGTGACTCTACTCCTATTATACTGGAATTTTATATCTGGATGAAGGGGTAGAAAAAATGCTTAAAATTATGTGGTAATCCCTGTAATACTTAGAAAACAGTAAATATTATGAAATAATGATTTAGGAATCATTATTCTTTGGAATATAACAAATTTCGAGTGATCCCTTGGCCTAGCATTCTGTTGTTAAAGAGAGGATTTCTTTCACTGAATACGTAATATGTGCCAGGTAATTTACTATCTTTTAATGTATGTGTACATGTTCATGTGTGCATAATTTGATTTTAAGAATAAAACTGTAGTGTTAGAATTTTGAGCCCCGTTCTACAAATGAGAAAACTAATCTTAGAAAAGTTTAGTTACTTTCCATTCATTTTTCACATGGCTATAGGGAATACATCAAAGAGAAAAATGTCAACTCTTCTTTTCTTAGCCTATGCACAGTGGTTAAACAGAAAATTTTGGATTTAAAGAAATTTTCATCTTTTGAAATTGTAAGAGACTGGAGATGAGGTTCCTTTATAGTCATAGAGACTGAAAAATGACTTAAGACTTCTGCTTCCAGTTATGATAAAGTAGCTGGCACCAAGCTAGTTCTCTTGCCTTAAAAAAACATAAGATGGACAAAAATGTAAAGCAGTGTTTTCAGGTATTATTAAGCAAGCAAAGAAATACTGTAGCATTGAGAGAACAGAAAATCAGTAAGTGATCCCCAAATGGTCTTGGCTGTGGGTCTGGGAACGATTACCTGTTTGTGGCACAGGTGTCCAGAGTTCAATCAGAGTATGGCTCTACTTTGGAGTGGAGGTGGCAGAAATCTGAGTTCAGCGTAGCTGGCTCCATTGGAATTTGTGGAGCACGGACCTGGAGCGAAGGGGCTATCTGGACGGATCGCCACAGCTCTGCATTGAGGTTTGCAGAGCTCTTGGCTAAGGACTGGGCTGTGCACATGCAGTGGTGAGTACACACGACTTACCAGAGAATGGTTACTATAGACTTAAAAACAGAATAGAAGTACTAGAAATCAAGCAGTGTGAGAAAGAGTGGAACTCCAGTCCATCCATGGTGTAGATACAAAGTTAACAAGTCATTAAGACTCTGAAAATCCAGCTGAGACACTAGAATTGTCTCACATTATAATCAAGGACCACACCCTAATAAGTCCTACTCTAGACTTACCTACCAAATCATAAACAAACGACAAGACACACAGCAGATAGAGTTTGGAGGTTGAAAGGCTTGCACAACATCTAGGAGCTTCCCTAAAACAAAGAGTGAAAGCAAGCCTACAAAAATTCAAGGTGATCAGCCCGTAATTAAACTACTCACTAGAATAAAAATCCAGATTTTTCCAAAGAAAATAGACTTCTAATCTCTATAACCAATCCTGAACAATGTCCAGCACATAAAAATTACTATATAGGCAAATAAACAGGAAAATAGGATTCCTAATCAAGAAGAAATAATTGCCAGTAGAAACCAATCAACCCTAAGGTGGTTTCAGATATTGGATCTACAAAAAAGACTTTAGGCAGCTATCATATTCAAAGAACTAAAGGAATATGCATTCAAATAATTAAAAAAACAATATGAGTGAACATTTAGGAAATTTAAGTAGAGAAAAAGTAGTAAGAAAATAAACCAAATGGAAATTCTAGAATTGAAAGCTACAATAACTAAAATGTAAAGGTCACTCATTGGATTTAATAATGCACTGAAAATGGCAGAAGAGTCAGAAAGCTCGAAGACAAATCAACAGAAAATATTTGATATAAAGAACAGAGAGACAAAAGTTTGAATAAATTGCACAGAACATGAGGCATCTCTGGGAAAATAAGAAAATGGTCAAACATTAAGAAGGAAAAAATTGACAATAGGGTAGAGAATTTTTTGAAGATAGAATAGAGGAACATTTCCCAAATTCAATGAAAAACACTGATAACAAATTGAGGAAGCAGGCAAACTCTAAGCTGGGAAAAAAAAAGGAATACCTATGCACATCATAGTCCAATTGCTGAAATGTTATCAAAAAAGAGCAAATATTGAGATCATCCAGAGAAGGAGACATGTTACATCCAGAAGGTCAAGAATAGTAGTTTATTGAGGAAGTGAGAAAAAATATTAAATATCAGAATATAAATCAAGGAAATTTAGAAAAGAGACTCAATAGAGAAAATTAGGAAAGACAAAAAATTTTTTGGACAAATTAATAATAGTGTTAAACTCACAGTAAGAATTGTCTAGAAGAGAAAAAAGAGAGAGACCACATACAGTACGCATATCAGGAACAAAGATTGTTTGTCACCACAAATTAATCAGAAAATAAATGTAATAAGGGAACATTGAGAACAACTTCATGCCAATAAAGTCAATAACATAGATGGTACATTGAAGGAATTTATCAAAACTTACTCAGATAGGATCAGAAAGATCTTAAAAGCTATTTACTATTAAATAAATAAATTATTATTTAAATTCATAATTGAAATACATCTAACAACTGTCAGGCCTAGATGGATACACTGCTGCATTCTATAAAAATTCTAAGGAATTATGGTCATATGTCTCTTAATGACAGGGATACATTTCCAGAAATGCATTGCTGGGAAATTTTGTCGTTGTGCGAACATCATAGATTGCACTTACACAAACCTGGATGGTATAGCCTACTACCCACCTAGGCTCTGTGGTGTAACCTATTGCTCCTAGGCTGCAATCTTGTACAGGATGTTCCTGTACTGAATAATGTAGGCAACTGTAACACAATGATAAGTATTTGTGCATCTAAACATATCTAAATAGAAAAGGTACAGTAAAATATGATATGAGAGGTGAAAAATGGCGCACCTGTGTAGAGCACTTACCATGAATGGAGCTTGCAGGACTGGAAATTGTTCTGGGTGCCAGTGAGTGAGTGGTGAGTGACCGTGAAGGCCTAGGACATTGCTGTACCCTACTGCAGACTTTATAAACTCTGTACACTTAAGCTACTAAATTTATTAAAAAGCATTCTTCTTTCTTTAATAAATTAACCTTAGCTTACCGTAAGTTTTTAACTTTGTAAACGTTTTAAATTTCTAAACTTTTTGGCTCTTTTGTAGTAACACAGTGTAAAACACAAACGCATTGTACAGTTGTAGAAAAATATTTCCTTTCTTTATATCCTTATTCTATAAGCTTTTTGCTATTTTTAAATTTTTTTATATACATGTTTTTATTTTTTAAGCTTTTTTGTTAAAAACTAAGCACAAACACACACATTAGCCTAGGCTTACACATGGTCAAGGTCATTGGTATCACTGTCTTCCGCCTCCACATCTTGTCCCAGTGGAAGGTCTACAGGGCCAATAATACACATGGCGCTGCCATCTCCTATGGTAACAAAGCCTTCTTCTGGAATATCTCTGGAAACATTGGCCTGAGGCTCTTCTTGAAGAGGTGTTACTGTTTTCAGATCTTTGTTCATGGTGGTTTGCTTGTTTGTTCTCTTATTCATCATAGATGTGCTTGTAAGAAGATAATGCACCATGAACATTCCTCTCCATTAATGAAAACCTTTCAGGGTTGGAGACCATGTTTTCAAACTTTATAAGGAGCTTTATAAGGTCTGAAAAAGCTTCGCTAAACCCTTCACTGTGAATTTTCTTGTGGCTTCTTCTTTTCCTTTTGCCGCAGCTTCCTTTTTTCTTGTCTCTTCAGCTATGCATTCCTGTTCCATTTCCAACAACTCCTCATTAGTCAGTTCCCCAGAAACCACCTCTAGGAGCTCCTCAATGACATCCTCATCCATACCCAAGTTAACATTGTTTGCGGTCTCAACCACAGCCTTGTTGATTTTTGCAACCTCTCCAGCCTTGGCAAATCCTTTGAAGTCATGGATAAACCTCTTGAGTGTCTTCTTCCAGGCGCTATTCATAAACTCCTTGGTGACATTACCCCAAGCTCAAGTGAAGTTCTTGATGCAGTCATAGATGTTGTAATCCTTCCAGAATTGCATCAGTGTCTTCTCAGCATCTTCCTCAGTTACAGCAATAGCCTGGGCAAAGGTCCTCCTCAGGTAGCTGGCCTTAAAACTCGCTATAATTCCTTGATTCATCGTTTGGATCAAAGGGGGTCTGTCTGGAAGGAGAAACACAGCTTTGATAGTGGGATGAAGATCACCAATAAAAGGAGGATGTCCAGGAACGTTATCAACAATAAGCAAAATTTTGAAAGGTATGTTATTCTCCAAACTGTACTTCTCCATTTCACTGGTGTAGACATTCTGGAGCGCACCTTAGAAGAGGAGCTGGTTATCCACGACTTCTTATTGCTCCTGTAGCACACTGGCAGTGTGCTTACTGCTATACTTGAAGGCCATGGGGGTCTCACAGTGCCAGATCACAAACAGTTTCAACTTTCAGCCTGTGACATTGCTCCCAAGTAAGACTGTTACCTTGTCTGTAAAAGCCTTGAAACCTGACATTGACTTGGTTACATTTTGGGTGAAAGTCCTTTCAGGCATTTGTTTCCAGAATAGGGAGGTTTCATCCGTATTGAATATTTTCTCTGGCAAGTAACTTTCCTCCACAATCAGCTTATCCAGTGTTTCCATCAGTTCTTCAGCTGCCTTCAAATCAGCACTCATAGACTCACCCTCATTTTCACACTATGAAATGAATGATGATTCTTGAATCATTTCAACCACCCAGAGCTAGAAGGAAATGCAACATTGTAGTCAAGTTCAGCCTTTTCTTTAAACATTGCAAACAAACATTTTGCTTTGGCCATGACCTTCATGGTGCTGGGTGGGATACACTTCTGTGTCTGGTCTTCAATGGAGGTCATTAAAAGTTTCTCCATGTCTGGTGTAGGCCCGTCTCAAATTTTTGTTAGTCTCATTACCTTCAATGAAGCAGATCCTTTAACAGCTTCCATCACTTTGTTCTTGTTCTTCAAGATTGTAGCTATGGTGGAATGAGACAAGCCTGACTGGAGAGCAATAATCATCACTGATTTTCCACCTTCGTAGGCCTTAATCACTTTTAATTTTGTGATCCATGTCAATCACTCAACATGACCTCTTACTGGCAATAGTAGCAGTGGATTTTGTATGCTGAGTGGTCAAGATGAACCAAAAACATGAGATTAAATCAAGCACTAGACACAATGATGCAATCAAGAGACGTGGTGAACATGAGATGTATGAGGCTACTGCCAGTGTAACACACACACTGCTTTACAGTAAATATTTTTTTATAAGTAGAAAGAATAAATTCTAAAATAATGATAAAAAGTATAGTATAGTAAATAAACCAGTAACATAGTCAGTTTTCATCATTATCACGTATTATGTACAATACATAACTGTATGTGCTATGCTTTTATATGACTGGCAATACAGCAGTTTGTTTACACCAGCACCACCACAACACGTGAGTAATGCGTTGCACTACGATGTTATGATGGCTATGACATCACGAGGTGACAGAAATTTTGCAGCTCCATTATAATCTACGGAACCACCCTCATATATGCAGGTCATCATTGACTGAAATATCAATATAATGATATTCGACAAACTCTTTCAGTAAAGGTCACATTTCCCAATTTACTTTATAAGGCCTGTATAACCCTGCTGCAATAACCTGACAAAGATATTGAAGGGAAAAATATTTATCCTCTTGATGCATATATGCAAATATATTCAACAAAATATTAGGAAATTGAAGCCAGCACTATCACCACTAGTAATACTTACCATAGGAATGACAGGTTCATTCAACAATAAAAAATGAATCAACACAATTCACCATATTAACAGAAAAAAGAAGGAAAAGCACACAATTATCTCAATAGAAACAGTAGAAAGAATATTTGTCTAAATAACCACATGCATATGATGAAAACTTTCAGCAAACTCAGAGTAGAGTTAACCTTTTTTAATCTTATAAAGAACATCTACTGAACGTCTACAGCTAGATTATAGTTAATGGCCAAAGACTAATTACTTTCTTTCTAAAAATAGCAACGATTCAAGGATGATTGATCTCATAATTTTTTTCAATATTGTACTAGATTTTTAGCTAATGTAACATGGTAATAAAAACCAAAGGAATAAAAATTAGAAAGGTCAGTGAAAAACTGGCTCTATTTGTAGACAATTCTTTTGCCTAAGCAAATCATATAGAATCTACCTAAAAAACTACTAGAATTAGTGAGTGAATATAGCAAGACATTATAATTTCAATGAAGTAATAATTGAAATTTCGAAAATATTTTAAAATACCAGTTAGGATAGCATCAAAATCATGAAATATAAGAAATTATAATTAATAAAGAATTTGTAAGACCTTTACAAAGAAAATTACAAAATAAGATGAGAAAAAAATAAAGATTTAAAGAAATGTGGACATATGCCATGTTAATATATTGGAAAAGATATATATTTTAAGGTGTTCCTCAAATTCATCTATAGAGTCACCAGAATCCATTTCCAAAACCACAAGATATATAAGATGTTTCTAAAATTTATGTTGTAATGTGAAGGATCTAGAACAGCCAAGGAGAGAGAGAAAGAAAAATATAGAGAAAGAGAGAAAGAAAGGAGACTAAATGGGAAGGATATAAACTATCTGACTTCGAAACTAGCATTAATTAAGAGAGTGTGGTATTAGTTAAAAAAACAACATACAAACCGATGGAAACGTATAGAGAGTACAGAAGCAGAAAATACACACATACATAGACACACACTCATAAACATAATTTAATTCTCTACACCAGTAATTCATTGGACCTCTCACAACTCAACAACAAAAAATCAAACAACCCAATCAAAAGATGGGCTGGAGACATGAACAGACATTTCTCCAAAGAAGATGTATGGATGGTCAATAGGTCCCTCATCATTTATTGCTGATCATCAGGGAAATGCAAATCAAAACTACACTAAGATATCATCTTACACCCATTAGAATGACAAAAATATCCAAAACTAATAGTAACAAGTGTTGTGGAGAAAAAGGAACCCTCATACACTGCTGGTGGGAATGCAAACTGGTGCAGCCACTATGGAAAACAGTATGGAGATTCCTCAAAAGATTAAAACTAGAACTACCATACGATCCAGCCATCCCACTACTGGGTATTTATGCAAAGAGCTTGAAGTCAGCAATCCCAAAAGTCCTATGCACCCCAATGTTCATTGCAGCATTATTTACAATAGCCAAGACATGGAAGCAACCTAAGTGCCCATCAACAGACTAATGGATAAAGAAGATGTGGTACATATATACAATGGAATACTACTCAGCTGCAAAACAGAACGAAATCATTCCACTTGCAATAACATGGATGGACCTTGAGGGAATTATGTTAAGTGAAATAAGCCAGCTAGAGAAGGATAATCTGTGTATGACTCCACTCATATGAGGAATTTAAAAATATGGACTAAGAACAGTTTAGTGGATACCAGGGGAAAGGTAGGGTGGGGGGTGGGCACAAAGGGTGAAGCGGTGCACTTAGAACACGAACGACAAACATTAATGTACAACTGAAACTTCACAAGATTGTAACCTATCATTAACTCTATAAAAAATATTTTAGTAAAATTATGACTTGCACTGCTCATCAAAAAAAACCCAGTAATTCATTGGAGAAATAGTTTTCTCTTCAGTAAACCATTTAAAAAATTTATTAAATAATACATCTTGTCCCTACCTCACAGCATATACCAACCTCTGTTCATAAATATAAATAATAAATCTAAAGTTCTAAAATTTCTAAAATTCACTTAGAATAACTTCTCAAGAAAGCAACGATTTCTCATACAGTATACATACATATACTCAAAAAACCCACTCATTTTTGAAAGGTAATATTGTGCAATATTGTGTTAAAATTAGATTCCATATATACTAAGCATTCAGCCTTAAAAATATAACTTGAAGAAAATTAAAGGGCAAGCAGCTAGGAGAAAGTGTTTGCAGTAAATATATCTATCAAAGAACTTATATCCAGAATATATAAATCAACCATTACAATTCAATAATAAGAGGACAAGCAACTCAATAAAAAATGACCAAAAACTGGGAAATACTTCTCACAAAAATATGTAGAAATGACTGAATTGCATATGAAAATAATATCAACATCACTAGTCAATAAATGGAAATAAGATCATGAAATATTATTTAGCAATAAAAAGCAGCAAACTACCAGTACAGACAATATAGAAGACTCTCAAAAAGTTTATGCTGAGCAAAAGTTCCTATGCTGGAAACCAAATTCACATACTGTATCACATCATGTATACAGAATTCTAGAAGCAGCAAAAATATGCGCATAGCGATGGAAATCAGATCAATGCTTTTCTGGAGTAAGGTTGAGGAAAAAATTGACTTCAAAGGGGCACAGGAGAACTTTCTGGGGTGAAGAAAATCTTCTATATGTCGATATAGGTTGAAGTTACATTTGTCAAAACTTGAACCACACACATTTGGAAGCGGTGCCCATCTCTCACTTTAAATCTCAAACTAGAAATGATTAAACTCAGTGAAGAAGGCATGTCAAAAGCTGAGACAGGCCAAAAGCTGGGCCTCTTGTGCCAAACACTTAGCCAAGTTGTGAATGCAACGGAAAAGTTCTGGAAGGAAATTTAAAGTGCTACTCCAGTGAACACACCAATGATAAGAAAGTGAAACAGCCTTACTGCTGATTTGGAGAAAGTTTTAGAGATACAATCAAACCAGCCACATCATTTCCTTAAGCCAAAGCCTAATCCAGAGCAAGGCCCTAACTCTTGTCAATTCTGTGGAGGCTGAGAGAGGGGAGGAAGCCGCAGAAGAAGAGTTTGAAGCCAGTAGAGGTTGGTTCATGGAACTTAAGGAAAGAAACCATCGCCATAACATAAAAGTGCAAGGTGAAGCAGCAAGTGCTGATGGAGAAGCTGCAGCACGTTATCCAGATTGAGCTAAGGTCATTCACGAAGCTGGCTACACTGAACAGCAGATTTTCAACGCAGACTAAAAAGCCTTCTATTGGAACACGATTCAAATTAGGCCTTTCATAGCTGGAGACAAGTTGATTCCAACCCTCATAAATGACTTTGAGGGATTCAAGACTTCAATGGAGAAAGTAACTGCAGATGTGGTAGAAATAGCAAGGGAACTAGAATTGGAAGTGGAGCCTGAAGATATGAATGAATTACTGCAATCTCATCGTAAAACTTTAACGGAGGAGGAGTTACTTCTTATGGATGAGCAAAGAAAGTGGTTTCTTGAGATGGAATCTACTCTTGGTGAAGATGCTGTGAACATTGCTGAAATGACGACAAAGGATTTAGAATATTACAAAAATTGAATTCATAAAGCAGTGGCAGGGTTTGAGAGGATAGGCTTCAATTTTAAAAGGAGTTCTGCTGTGGGTAAATGCTATCAAACAGTGTCGCATGTTACAGAGAAATTGTTCAAAAAGGAAGATCAATCCATGTGACAAACTTTACTGTTACCTTATTTTAAGAAGGTGCCACAGCCACCTTAACCTTCAGCACCCGCCACACTGATCAGTCAGCAGTCATCCACACTGAGGCAAGACCCTCAACCAGCAAAATTACGACTCACTGAAGGCTCAGATGATGCAGGCTCAGTTAGCAATTTTTAGCAATAAAGTATTGTTTAAATTAAGGTATGTACATTGTTTTTTTTAGATATAATGCTTTCACACACAATAGATTACAGTATATTGTAAACATAACTTTTACATGCATGGAGAAACCAAAAATTCCTGTGACTCGCTTTATTGTGGTGGTCTGGAAGCAAATCCACAGTATCTCTGAGGTATGCCTGTATATGAAAATGTGAATATCTTTGGAGTTGGTGAGAGGTTTGATTATGAAAGTGACTGCTGAATAAATTGGAGAAGCTGAAGGTGGGGTGTGTTTGGTAGAAAAACACCTTGAGGAACCTCAACCGTTGAGTTGATTGCTTCCAGCATGAGAAGTAGTATGTATATTTCAAAACTGAGATTATATTGTGATTAATACATATTCCACATCACTGTGCTGTGAAACTGCACGCTACTGATAAACAATGGGACTGTATATTAACATCATGGTTTAGTCGACAAGCATCATCAAACCCCAGTTCTTCAGCTCATAGAGCACGTCTGAAAGATGAAAGTTAAAGAATTCAGAAGAGTCCATGTTCTGTGCACCTGATTTCTAGCCCACACTCCCCCCATTAAACTACAATTTATCTCTGGTGTATCGGAACAGTTCTATAGTGACAGTGATTTGCAACCTTAACAAAGTCAAACCATTTTGTAACATGTTATTCACTTCCAAATCCAGGAATTTAGCACTATACCAGATTATGTTACTTGCAAAACATGTGCCTTTATCATCAAAAACTGATGGGATACATTTATCAGAATTCTTATAATTTTGTTAGTTTTTTATATAGGTCCTTAGTAAGGAACAAAGCAGCATTCACATGCAAATCCTTGGCCTTTAAAGCTTATTTTCGTTTTGCTAAGACAAAAAGGACATACCAGGGAGCCCTCACAAGTCCCTAAGAGAAGTAACATTTCAAAGAATGTATGCCATCTTTAAAGAGCAAAGGTACTTTTTTGCTTGTATTTATAATTGATAGAGGGTGTAGGAGGAGGAAAAGTACCAAGAGTATCAATGATTGAAGACTGTGAAAAGAAAACAGGAGGAGAATCAATTTTTCCTGGTCAGTCATGTGCAAAGAGGAGTGTTATTAATATTGCACATTCAAATCAAGGACTATCTTTAAAGCATTTTTATGTCACCAAGATTTCAGACACACCTCTAGTCATAACAGTTAGAAATAAATGAGCCATGGTAGATCACAGAGCTCTTTCTATGCCACATTCACTTCAATTTTCCTGGGAGCAGATGTATGGATGATCTTAACCAGAAGGCTAGAATAATACTCCATTTCAGAATTCATGACAGTTATTATCATTCAAAAAAAGAAACAAAACAGGTACCAATAACAGATGGTCTAAAAGTTACTGTGCACATTTTATATACAATTGTACTAAACACCAGGATATAATTCAAATGACAGAAGGGAGAAAAATGGAACATTAAAGCTAGAGATCAGGTAATTTTTAATGAATCTCTTTTTTTGGAACTCCATTTATTTGTATGAAAATGTGAAGGGTGCATTATAAATTATTTCATAATTTGACATGATATATTTAATTTCGTAAAATATTTTGTTACCGCAAAGACTACCTATTTTATATTACATAGCTTTTTATCATATTTTGTATACTTTATCACTATTTTAAACTTCAGTTGTAAGTCTCTACATAGCAAATTTCATGCCTAAGTCACATTTTAAATATTTAATTTTCCTTAGTTCAGAATTACAATTTGTATGTTTCACTACTGGATTTAAGTAATCTGTATGTAGTTAAAAGATCCTAATACAGATCCAGTGCACCTAATATTTATATAGTTGGTAATTCTGCAGTATTTTTCTCAGAACCTCAACGTTTCTCATCCTCTTTGAGGCAAACTAGAGATCTGTGCTCCCCTTAGCCTTCTGTTACCTTCTGTCAGATGACCAATCTCACAACCAAAGCTGCCTCCTTAGGAATGTAGACCTCTTTGTTTCTAAGACAAGTCATTGACTTATCCTAACACTACAATCAGAAATGTCATTTAATAGCATTCTTGATAAAAATGTGTGAGCAGGGACCGGCCCCGTGGCCAAGTGGTTAAGTTTGCGCACCCCGCTTCAGCAGCCCAGGGTTTTGCCAGTTCGGATCCTGGGCACAGACATGGCACCACTCATCAGGCCATGTTGAGGCAGCGTCCCTTTAAAAAAAAAAAAAAATGTGTGAGCAGTTATTTCTTTATAAAAAGAAGCAAACCAGAGTGAGTCTCTTAGAGGGAGAAAGCGAGGTAAGAATCTGGAATGAATGATTGAGTTAGACTGCCAAAAATATTTAGGACATTGATAGTGAAGAGTTCACCATCTCTAGAGAGGAAAACATACTTAAAACTCTTCAATGAATAACAATATAACTTTCCAGAGCACTAATTTTCTACCTTTTTGGCTAATTACTTTTGCTTTCCCTGTAAACCTTTGTCTATCTATCTATCTATCTATCTACCTAATCTATCATCTAACTAAATATCTCTCTTTTGATCCATCTAGATAATTTGTTTTGCAATCTTCTCACCTGAACTTATCAGATTACCATAGTTTAGCGATTGGTAAGGGACTCTAAGATTAAATTGTCACTAACAGTAACTTGTCCGTCTCTCTGGATGCAAATCAAATTTACTACACTTCGAATTTTCTACTCGTTTTCTTTTTTTAATGATTGGCACCTGAGCTAACAACTTTTGCCAATCTTCTTTTTTTTTCTGCTTTTTCTCCCCAAATCCTCTCAGTACATAGTTACATATCTTAGTTGTGGGTCCTTCTAGTTGTGGCATGTGGGATGCCACCTCAGTATGGCCTAATGAGCAGTTCCATGTCTGTGCCCAGGTTCCAAACCTGGGAAACCCTGGGCCACTGAAGCAGAGCAACTGATCTTAACCACTTGGCCATGGGACCAGCCCCAGAATTTTCTACTCTTTTATTCAGATGATATATAGACACACACACACACACACACACACACACTCTTATATAAATACATAATATATAAGAAACACAGGTGTTATAAATACTCAAATATTCTGCATGTGTAATTAATTCTTAAAAATTTTGACTATCTTATGACATTATATATTAAAGTAAACCTTGATAATTCTGCAAAATGTTATGATATATCAGAAGTTATATTTTAGATTGTAAAATAATTGAAATGAGTTGTAGCTTTTAAAATAAAGTAATATACATGTTCTTTGTTGTCTAATTTTCATATCTTTTTATTTTTAGGTATTGATTTTTCTAATGTAAAAAGCTTAAAGCTGAATTTATATCATTTAGTTACATTTAATCATATCTTCCTTTATATTCACATTTATATTTCTATAGTAACTCATTATTTTGATTAAGTTCATTTATTATTTCAAGTTTTAATAAGATAAAAACAGAAATAACTATTGAATTAAAGAACATATTATAAGTAATTATTGGAAAAAATATGAGATATACCAATGGTTACAGATGCAATTAAAAAAAAAAAAAAAACCTTGGGGCAGCCTGGTGGTGTAGCAGTAAAGTTTGTGCGCTCTGCTTTGGCAGCCCAGGGTTCACCAGTTCGGAGCCCTGATGCAGACCTACGCACCACTCAGTAAGCCATGCCGTGGTAGGTGTCCCACATATAGAATAGAGGAAGATGGGCACATATGTTAGCTCAGGGCCACTCTTCCTCAGCAAAAAGAGGAGGATTGGTGGCAGATGCTAGCTCAGGGCCAATCTTTCTCAAAAAAAATAAAAAACCTCAAAATGATTTTGACAAACTAGTTAGGTTCTTTCATTTGATTCTTATCATTCAGATACTCAAAGTAATGGGGGATTAATTGATGTATTTATGTAATACATATGTAATCCTCACAACTTTTCTTTCTCATAGTTAGAAAAATGCAGAATAATTCTATTTGGCCCATTTCCCTTCTGATTAAATAGCAACTGGCAGGCAGGCTTTTGCCTTCTTTTTTATGGAAGAACGCACCTTTTAAATGTACACTGAAATACTTTGACTCCCAGATCACTACATCTGAGCAGCCTCTGAATTAACAACTTAAAATTTTTCTTAATAGGAAACAACTAATGTCTAGCTGTTCAATGACTTTTCTCTAACAAGGACACATTGCCATTATCAAACTAAATTAGGAGAAATGAAACGATCAAAGAAAAATTCTGAGAATTTCTCTTTAACTGAAAAGCATGACTCTTCTGAGTTTTCTTGCACGATGTTCTTTTAGCTCAGTATAGCTTTTTTCTGGGAGTGGCAGCACCTTCTCTAACCCTCACTGAAACTCTAGGTTTCAGAGAGTAGCTTTCTAGATGTTGACACACTGTCTGGCTAACTGTGTAAGCATTTCTCAAACCAAGTCCCTGCTGATAAAGAGGTAAAGACAAAAAGATGAACACTAGTGGATTCTGGCCAAGTTGGCTTTCCAGCTGCTGTCTGAGTCAGTATTTCCCAGTCCTTAGCCAGGACACTGAAACTGCACTATGTCAGGATCTGATCTCCCCTTATCCCCTGGCAATTAAGTCCGGAGTAATAATGCATATATTTTTATGTTCAGAGATTGTGAACTTAATTCCGTTATTGTTTTCTGATTGCTGAAATAAATAATTGGATTAGTACACCCAAAGATGCCTTAGAGTTTTCCTTTATTAAAAGAAAAAAAACTCTAAAGAGATATTTTGATGAAAATTACTCATGTGTCTTATGGTCTAGCAGGATTTATACTGGGGTTAATTTTGCTGATCTTTATAATTTTCTTCCTGTACTTCATAAAGTCAGTGTCATGTCCTGACAGTTCTTAAAGTACCATCTGCCTCCCTCATCTGAGTATTGTTACATTTCCTACAGGCCAAATATACACACTTTAACACAGCCCTCTGACTGTGTCATCTCTAGATTTGGGATGTGACATTATATCCTATTACCTCCTAAAGTTACTTTAGAGCACGAAGTCTGATTAGGGGAGATTTCACCACTATAGGTGCAAAAATTGGTATGGGGTGAAAATAATCTTATTCTTTTATGTGCAAAGCACAAATATTCATACAGTACATATCAGGTATTCAATATATCTGTGGTATTAGAATGTCTTGAGTGGTAGATTAGGTTAAAAATCTAAAACTTTCCCTTAGAGAGTGACAATGTAAAAAAAGATTGAGAACACTGCACATGAGGACCACTCATAAACAATATTGCTTCTTACGTTCTCTCAGATTGACAGGGTCAAGGACTTGCCAGTCATCGAGAACATGTTTATAGTTACATATTTACTGCTATGAGGCTCCAAAAGATCATCACCATTTTGTAATTCCTTGCTTTACTCTAAAAAGTTATCAAAACTCCATTTGATTCTAATAGACTTCTTAGACTTAAGAATGATGCTTGCCTAATTGTAAATTAATTTATTGGGTTTATTTCCTCTAAACAATTAACTGAGTTCACCAAAAATATAAGAATGGTCATTTAGTCATAGAGGCTGGAAAGCTGAATAAAACCACATGGAAAGACCATAATGAAATATCAAGCCAGAGAGCTAGAAGAGGCAAGAAAGAGATGCAACCCATAATAGCCAGAAAGTACTATGACAACCTGGATGTTTGGAGGCAAAACAAAGAAAAGGATTTAGTCATTTAAGGATTTAGAAAGAGAAGTCCATGGGGCTTAAGACAAAATGTTATTATGAATATGATTAGGGATAAAATATTAAAATGTTAACAAGTCTTTTAAAAATATTACTAACCCATCAATTATTTGCATTAACGTCATTGGTTCAAGTAGTAGAATGTTCCTTGTAATAAAAATTCTGGGAAAAAACAGGCCAAAATAGTTTTGGCACTGAACTATAAATCTTCAGTTTATGTAAATTGAGAATGTTGGAAAGACCTTTGATTTTGTATTGAGTTCCTTTTTGAACACAGTCAAGAAGCACAAGGGACAGTGAAGACTTGTGCCACTGAGGCAGATGCTGAGGCAGCTGTGCACTAGCGGGCCAGTCCCAGGTGGAGCATAGCATCATGGATCACAAGGCAATCACTCTTTTTTCAATGAATTGCTCATGTACTGGGTTGCTCTTAAATTATCCCAATGGGAAACAAGTCTTATAGAGTGCGGGGAAAGGTCATGTGACAATTTCTATAGCCCAACCTGAGACTCATTTTTGACGTGTAGTTTATTTCTTCCTGACATGATGATATTTGGATGATTGCCAGAGACCATGCAACATGTGCCTTCAATGCAGAAAGGACAGCTGCTCGGATATCCATTTTCATTGTCTCTCAAGAACCAAAAAGAAATAATCAGCCATCATTTTTGTACGTAAAGGACAGAAACATATGTATACTTTCAGAAAAAAGTCAACAGGGCTCAAAGAATTTGTGTTCTCTGTTGTTTCCTTTTGTTTACTATTGCTCCTGCTAAATCTGCCCTAGTTTGTGGCTATAAATATTGTATGAGATTTCTCCAATTCCTTTCCTTCTTTTCCCCAACCGATTCTGAAAGGAGTTCCACATTGCACTTTCTAAATCTCCATCCTCCTCAAAAAACTTATAGTAGCTCCCATTCTATAGGGTGTTAATGAAAGGTCTTCACTGATCCTCCCTGTCCTCAGATGATTCTTATCTACCTGTCTAGCTTTATCTGGCACTTCTTCCTTAAATGAACACTTTGCTCAAAGTAAATAGTTTACTGTTTTCTGAGTGTATCAGAGATTTTACTATTTCCGTACTTCCGTTCACTCTGTTCATATTCATTTCTCTGCTTTCTCAAATATCGCCTCTCTATCTTCTGGTATATAGGGAGAGTCAGACATATTTGGTAAATTAAATTGGCAAGTTACTGGACAAATCTGTAAGAGGTATCTGCTAATTTTCACCTGCATCCTCTCTTCTCTTTTTGTGAATGGCAATGAAGTGACAGGGACAGTCAGATATTGATAAACTTCAGCACCACAGGCTGCTCCAAGAATGTGAGAAATGTTGCTGTTAGGAAATGGTATTTTCTTCATGAGCTCTTTTATAGTTTTTGTAACTTCTCTCCTGACAAGATCCTAGCCAATACTGGAATGCACACTCATGCAATTATATTTCATATAAAATATTGGACATGTTACAATTTCAAAGCATCAATCTCTTTGCTGGTATATTAAATTTGGGTGATAATTTCAAGTCTAATTATAATTGCACACTCATTCACTTAACCAGTCATTGAAGATATGTCTCGAGTCAAGCACCCTGCTGGAAATTGATGTGATAATGATGAATAAGAAGTGATCTGTACCCTGAGGGATCTCACAGTATGAAAGACAGAGGCAGGGCTTACGTGTGAGTAATCATAATACAGTGGTGTGGGGTCTAAATGGAGGAATTTACTGGGGAATTAGTAACAGAAGCTTCTGCTTGAGGGGCTCAGGGAACATAGGAGATCTAAATGGGAAGTTGCACAAGGTCTTGAAGAAGTAGAAAAACACAGTTTGGCAGTCCAAGTAGTAAAGAGGTTTCAGTCAGAAATAGCAGAATATACAAAGGTATAATTATGGTAGTGATCCTGTAAATACGCTTTCAATTATACGTAAAAGAAACCTGAATCAAACTGGTTTTGAAATTAAAAGTATTTATTATCCCACTTGAGAGCCCAGAGGTATGGTAGGCCTCAGATTTTTTTAATTCAACAGCTCAGATGTGTTATCAGTAACCACACTTGTTTCTATTGCTCTGCTCTTCTATCCACTATAATGGTTTCAGACTAAGACTAGCTCACTGCATGGTCAAAAGATATTTATCAGAAGCATTCACTTTAAAAAAGAAGAATTTACATTTAGCATAAGCTCTATTTACTTGTGATTTTTTTTTTCCCCAGGGTGATTTCGAGTCTGCATTCACTATGGGTGTTGGGTGTTTCCTGTTTGCTCACTTACCCCTAGAAACAGTGTTGAGACCTCTAGGAACTCCTGATCCAGTAGCTCAGAGGAGCAGGTGGATGCCAGAAGCAATTAGGGTCAAGGAAACGGAAAATCCAAAGGATTCAGATGCTTCTCCAGGCTTGAAACTGACGACTACACCAGTGTGCTACCTACACCTCAGTGACGCGGTGCGCTGTACACATCGGCTCATCCTCGTCCGCATATTTGAGTGACGGCACAACCTGTACTCCACATCCGCTGGTTTTTAGTGTATTAATGTGTAATTCATCTTTGGTGTTAAATCACTCTCACTTGAAATAGACCATATTTTTCTCAACTTTGAGTTAGAAAATATAGTTTCACAGCAGAGTTCTACCAAAAAGTCTACTTTCTTAGGAGATACACAGACTTCTATTTGTAATTTTTCCATCTTTATTTTAATGTCCAGCCTGATAAATAGCAAGTTGAGATGAAAGAATTCTTTTGAATTATTTTCTGTGATCTCTTATTTCCCCACCTCAACATAAAAATTCGTTTATAATTGGACTCTTTTAACATGTTCTGGTTTATATTTTCAATATATCACTATCATATTAAAATGAGAAAAAATATACCTATCTCTGTGTGGTATTTAAAATGGATTCATCAGTTTATTCTCTGGTCAAGGATTGCATACATGATTCAAGTAACCGCATTCATCATTCAAAATATGTTTATTTTTTAT
Source organism: Equus caballus (assembly GCF_041296265.1). Classification (NCBI taxonomy): domain Eukaryota; kingdom Metazoa; phylum Chordata; class Mammalia; order Perissodactyla; family Equidae; genus Equus; species Equus caballus. Next base: position 69,834,113 of record NC_091701.1, on the reverse strand, counting down.
TTTTTTCCTCAGTTGACCTTTGTCTTTGTGGCACTTACCTCCTTCTATTGTTTTAGAGATTTTAGTGGTACAAACAATGTTCTTTACACGAATTGATTAAGGTGGAAACTTTGACTTCAAAATAAGATAAACATAAAATCATCTGGAAGGTAAGAATGCTCATCTAGAAGTTTTGCCAAATAAAATACACGTATTTAGGGATACTCAAATGTGAATTGCTGACTTGCATATCTGAAAAATGGAAACAAAATCACAATTCATCGCTGAAATAAATTTCAAACAAATGATAATGCCAATATAATTGCAATTTAAACTTGTAACTTATTACACTTGATGTAGCATAGATGGATAATAATTCCACAAACACACGTGGATATGATTGCCGTTAGGAGCTAGACCCTCAAGCAAGTTTTCTACTCCATATAGCCCCTTCGCAGCACAATCCTAGTCCAAGTCTATTTTCATTACTCCAAACATGACAGTACAGGGCAAGGGGAAAGTCCCAAGCCAGAATTTAGAATCCTTATGTGACTTTGTTAAATATCCTCTCTGCTTGTCAGATTTTTTATCTTTACGTAAGTGCGTAGGATATATAGTCTCTGGAGTTCATTTTAACTCTAAGACTCTTGGAATCTGTTTAAATCATATCTGAGATGTTTATAAAAGCTTCAAGGTGTTTTGCCCTGGTGCAGGGGGAACAAATAGCTTTCTTTCTAGTTTCTAGTGCTCAAAATATCTCACCCACCCAGTTTACAATGGTGTCAGAAATCTCATCTTTAGAATATAGTACTTAGGGTTTAGGTTTTAAGTCTGCTGTCAAATTGCAAATTTTAGGCTATCATCTTCTATTTTAATATTATGATGCAATATGTTTTCAGATTTCCTTCAGATTAAATATCTAAATTCCAAGGACCATGGACATCACAATAATTACTACAAGAGAGATGCAGAGAGAGAGAGAGAGATTTTAATGTTTTAATGAGGATAATAAAGAAGCAGGTAATATATCAGCCCCATTAGTAATATTTATTGGTAATATATCAGCCCTACTATTAATATTTATTAGTAATATTAGAAATATTTGATGTGAATTAACATGTAAATTCTCTTCTAATAAATCTGCTTAAAGAAGCAACCAATGACAAGAAGCACATAGTAGATAAATTCTATAATAGATAAATTCTGTAATTGCAGGAAATGTATTCATTGCATGTTATAAAGTTTTAGTGCTTTTAATACATGAAGTTCCCTGAGCAGGCAGCTCTGCAGGCTGAGGTCCATCAACAGAAGTTCATTTGAAGGACAGGGGAGATTCCTTCAAAAAAACCTTTCTTCCTGTTGTCTTTGCCAATAGATAACTATGAGAATCTAGACATTCCTGACTAAAACTAAAGCAAACCAAACAATAAAGTTCAGAGAGAATTAAGGCTTATCTAATACATATTTTTTTCTTATCAGAGATGTTTGAGACACATGTGGTCAGTCAGGACTCCTTGTGTTCAAGTGAAAGAAAGTTAAGTTGAAATAGTTAAGACAGTGAAAATGGACAGTTTTTGAAACAGATGGAACTGGCCTTGAGGGTGAATAGAAGCTATGATACAAATTCTATCACTTTTTTGCTTTCATCTCAAATACTTTCAAAATTGTTAACATCAGTCTCTCTGACCAGTTTCTTCAAAGATTGGAACCCTGGCCCTAGACATCTTCAGTCTCCCCTCACAACAGCTCTGTAACTACGAAGAAGTTACCTGATCAGCTAGCTTGGATTGTTGCCATGTCCTTGAAACAAGGACTGTGTCGAACGAAATGTAACCCTATGATGAGCATCATTGTTAATTGTTCATGTGGAGAGGGGATGGAGTGATATTCTTCCCATCATCATCTACAATTGTATGTTTAAGTAAAGATATTTATCAAAAAAAGCATTTGAGGAACACAAAATAAGAAATATCCATGATAAATAGGAAGACATCATCCTGAGGATTGGACAGCAATGAAGAATGAAAATTATGACCAAATCACTAACTTCCAACCATTTGTATAGTAATGTTACTATTATAAAATGAGAATCTTATTTTAGAAGTTCCAATTCCAATTTTTCTTCTGAAGAAATCATGCACTAATGTTTCAAATAATCAAAATGCATTTATTCTTGTCAACTAGTTTTCTACAAGTATCCTAAATTATATTTTTCACGTGGTTTACTACCTTCTTAATCTCTACATCTTAATTTTTAAAAATTGTTCATTGTTTCATGTGTTTGTTCTCTTATCCTAATTAAATTAAAAAGACCTGGCTTAGAATCAGATGATCTGAACTCAATCACAGTTCTGTGGTTTAAACAATTCACTTCATCTTTCTATTCGCTAATTTTTCATCTTCCTACCCACCACATTTTGTACCTCAAAAAGGCTGCTACTGATTAGTCAAATCAAAGAGCAGAATTGAGATGCTCAGACCTGGCTAACTGACGTCACCAACTTAACTATATAACATTTTTAAGTCTTTCGTACATGTTTTAAAATTACACTCAGAAGGATGTTAATCAATGTGTACTTCTCTCACATCAGCAGGTCTATTTTTTTTAATGATACTGTGATACATATTTATTTGCATGAAAAGATGTTCCATTGAAAGCAGATTATGAAACAAGAGGGCAGAGTTCTGCTTCTGGGAAGATGGAATAGACATGCTTCTCCTATTCCTCTTGTTAAGTACAACTAAAAACCTGGATGCGATATATGAAATGAGCAGAAGACTGAAAGGTAGAGAGAAGAAGGCAGATTGACTAGGGACCTCAGGACCCAAGAAATAATCCCATGTGGGTCTCCTGGGGTGTTTTCCTTTTGTTTTTGTTTTGTTTTGTTTCTTTTTCCCCCCAGCTTTATTGAGATATTACTGACATATAACATAATGTAAGTTTAAAGCGTGCAATGTGATGATCACATATACATGTATATTGCAAATGATTACCACCATAAGGTTAATTAATGCCTCCATCCTATCTCATAATTATGATTTTGTGTGGTGAAAACATTTAAGATTTTCTCTCTTAACAACTTTCAAATATATATATAATTATTAATTATAGCACCCAGTTGTGCATGGGATCCCAAGATCTTATAATCTTATAACTGGGAGTTTGTACCTTTTGACCAACATCTTCTCATTTCTGCCACCCCAAGCCCCTGGCAAACACCTTTCTACACTCTATTTCTAGGAGTCTGGATTTTTACATTCCACATGTAAGTGAGAATATACAGTATTTGTCTTTCTATGTCTAACTTATTTCACTCAGCATATTGCCTTCAAGGTCCATCCATGTTGTCACAGGAAACAGGATTCCCTTCTTTGTATGGCTGGATAATATTTCTCTCTATATATAATATACTATATGCAAAAAATACATATTTATTTATATAGTATATATTATTATATATTGTACTATACACACGCACACAACGCTGTTTCTTGTCTTTTTGATAATTCTAACAGTGTGAGGTGATATCTCAGGTCCTTTTGATTTGCATTTCCCTGATGATTAGCGACGTTGAGCATCTTTTTCAAGTAACTGTTGGGCATCTGTATGTCTTCTTTGGAAAAAAGGACTGTTCAAGTCCTTTGCCCATGTTTTAGTTGGATTGTGTTTTGTTTTTGTTTTGTTATTGAGTTGTTTGAGTTTATTATTTATTTTTGATCTTGACCTCTTATCAGATAGACGGTTTGCAAATATTTTCTCCCATTCCATAGGTTGTCTTTTTTTTTAACTGTTTTTTGCCTTTTTTTTTTTTCTGATTGTTTCTTTTGCTGTGCAGAAGTTTTTTGGCTTGTTATAGTCCCACTTGTTTATTTGTGCTTTTGTTGCTTGCACTTTTGGTGTCATATCCAAAAAATCTTTGCCAAGACTAATGTCAAGGAGCTTTTCCCCCAGGTTTTCTTCCAGGAGATTTACAATTTCAGGTCTTACATTTAAGTCTTTAACCAATTTTGAGTTATTTGTATGAGTGATGTAAGATAGGGGTCTAATTTTCTTCTTCTGTATGTGATTACCCAGTTTTCTCCAACACTATTTATTGAAGAGATCGTGCTTTCCTCATGCTTCTTCTTGGCTCTCTTGTCAAATATTAGTTGACTGTATGTGAGTGGGTTTATTTTTGGGCTCTCAGTTCTCTTTCATTATCTATGTGTCTATTTTTATGTCAGTACCATACTGTTCTGATTATGACAGCTTTGTAATAAAGTTTGAAGTCAGGAATCGTGATGCTTCCAGTTTCGTTCTTCTTTCTCAAAATTGCTTTGGCTGTCAGTCTCTTGTGGTTCAATATGAATTTTAGGATTGTTCCTTCTATTTCTGTGAAGAATGTTTTTGGAATTTGGAGAGGTTTGGCATTGAACCTGTAGATGGTGTTGGATAGTATGGACACTTTAACAATATTAATTCTTCCAATTCATGAACATGGGATATCTTTCCATTTATTTGTGTTTCCTTCAATTTCTTTCATCTCATTGGTTAAAGTTATTTCTAAGGATTTCTTTTGATGCTTTGGTAAATGGGGTTATTTTCTTTATTTCTTTTTTAGGTAGTTTGTTGTAAGTGTATAGAAACACAACTGACTTTTGTATTTCGATTTTGTATCCTTAGCAGGTCTATTAATTCCTCTATTATCATAACATTTTTTGTTTACTTATGTAAATACTATGTAATCATTTTAATTTGCATAATTTATTACAAGACAGACTTTCTTGTCATCTTTAGGTAAATATAAAAAAACTCCAGAAGATCAGAAGCAAGTTCTTAAAGTTGTCTAATCTTAGCCTATTAACTGTAAGGAAGCAAATTATATAATTTAAGTGAAACAGAAGTTTAAAGCCTGGAAGAAACCAAATAATCAAGTTATATCCTATATCAGAAGTGCATCATTGTCTTGTAATTTTCATATGCATTCTTCAGTTATTTCAGTTTATAGAAAAAACAGCATGTTTAACTCAGTTATTAAGAACAATTTTGAATTTGCAAAATACAGTTGCTTTTGCAATATAGAAGGAATCAACTATTTTTAAAATATCGCTACTGCTGTTCATCAATTCTAGACTCCCAGTCACACAATTACCCTTGCTATCCCTGATGAATAATTTATGAAGATTAAAAGAGAAAGAATAGTGAGAAACATAAGAAAATGACAGTGCATAAATGCAGTCTAAATACATCTGGGTTCCACATGAAATGTTTTAAGACAACACAACACACAGAAATTGGTTTTTTTTTTTGGTAAGGAAGATTTTCCCTGAGCTAACATCCATTGCCAATCTTCCTCTTTGCTGCTTTTTGTTTTCCTTGAGGAAGATTAGCCGTGCACTAACATCTGTGCCGGTCTTCCTCTATTTTGCATGTGGGATGCCTCCATAGCATGCTGATGAGTGGAGTAGATCTGTGCCCAGGATCTGAACCTGTGAACCCTGGGCTGCTGAAGCGTGGCACACAGGACTTTAACCACTAGGCCACGGGGCCAGCCCCTACAACACATGGAAATTTTAAGACAATAATCACTTTTCTAACTTGTGAGTAAGTATAAGCAATGAAAGACCATTAATTTGAAGTTATAGTCAAAGTAAGTATATCTGATCTTACTTATCAGATTTAACTAGGTCAAAATGTTGCATAGATAAGTCAGAGTTCTCAGAGGTTCAGAACAGTATTATTATAGAACTCAGCCTACCTATAGAAATGAAGGAGCAGTATCAGGAGACCCTGGATAACACTGAGTTAACGGTGTGCGTGTCCATGAGGATTTGACTCCTCTGTTTGACTACTGGATTTGACTCCTTTTGTTCTTCCAGAAATTCATCCAGTGATATATAATTATACAGATTTTTAAAGTAAAATATGAATATCCTCTTCGCCAGAACTTTACTAATAGAATTGCGTAAGGCAGTTATAAGTCATTCTTATTTAATCGTCAATACCACTCCCTTTAAGGTTCTATATTAAATGATCTTTGTTCAATTGCTCTGAGTACTTGAAAGTTTTGTGATTTTAATCACAAAACTTCATCTTTCACAAAAACTATGTCTTTCAGTTCGAGTTTTTCCAATTACTCCAAAATAAAAACAAATGTCAGGAAAATAAAATTTAAGTGTAAATATATACATTTCTTCAAAAATTATAATTGCATGTCTATTACTTAAAACTGTAATTATTTTATTTGTGCCTTCTCTCTATATATTTGATAATCAAGACATCTTCATAAAGTAGAAATATAAAACCTGTGCCACGTAATCATTTGGGAGTTCCAATTAATTCGTACCTGATTATAGCTATCCCTTTTTTCTTCTTTTTAAGGAAAATAAAATAAGTTTTCAGTTATTTGCCCTTAGACAGGATCTAGAGGAGCTGATGTGAATATACACAAATTTTATTAAAAAGTCCTTAAAAACATTCTACATCAAATGGACATACATAGATGAGTAATGTTCCCCTACTACATTAGTAACCATGTGCAAGCTGGAGAATTTTGTTAACTGATGATAATAGCCCTATGTATTTGCCGTCCAAATATGCTTTATACTCAGTGAGAGTGTCAAGCTTCAGGATCACAATAAAAAACTAGCTCTAAGAAATATTCCAGTATTAATCCCAGTGGTGGTCAAATAACCTAAGGGAGAAAATAACTATGGATGCTGAATAATGTTCTTTCTAATAATATTTTTAAAAATATTTTAGCAAATAATTCTACATATCTATTCACATATCTACCTATAACAATATCCCATTTATTGATTGATATTAACAGCTACACTTCATTTATTTTCGTGAGGAATAGTTACACACATGTAAGGGAGAGTGGTCCCAGGGAGCTAAAGTAAAATTAAACACTATGCAGCATATCACTTTTTTAAATAGAAATATCTATCCAAAAAATGAACTAGATGGAGAATGCTTATGATTTACAGGACATGATGTAAGGGCGTTAATGACAGCACTCCAGGTGCGGGTGAAGATGGAGAGCCTCTGCTCCCTAGACCTATGATCGAGGCCCTTTTAGCAAAGTGCCTCTTCCCAACAAATTTCTTAAGGGAAAGCTACATTGTCTGCAGAATAATTATGATAAACTAAGAATATTTTGCTCTGTCCCTAGTGGATATCATAAAAATAAGATCATTTTGATTCTCTCAGTTATAAAATGAAAATAAATTATCTTTAAAAGTAAATTAAATTTCCTGAATATGCTTCGGAAATACTGTGACTATAGTCTCATGCTTTTTAACTTTTCTTTTCCCTCTGGGAATAAGAGTTCTTAAGGATTTGGAAAAGCTGTTACAATGCTAGTAGGAAAAAAATACCCAAATTCAGAAGTAAACACTAACAATGAGAATTTTGAAAAAATTAACAAAATATCTTTGTTAATATAGTATCATTATCAATATCCACTTTGATATTTATTCACCATTATCAGAGTTTGACGTTCTTGGAATTATAATCTCATCATCCTGTCCAATTTAAAAAACATGATTTCTCACACACCTTATAAACTGTGAAATCAGGATTAACAAATAGAGTGAATATTATTGAGCAATGAAAATTACTGTGGGTACACAGAGTTTGTAAGTCTTAATAGAATTAATCTACTAAAAATCTCTTGAAGAAGTGTTTTTAGAAACATATCCACTCAAATATTCAGAAGAGTGTTCTGATAGAAGACTTCTCTCTTAGTGGTTGACTAGTGCAGATTACAGAAGGAACAATCGCAGGAGATCTCACCGAGCTGAGTGTTTGAGGTAGGTGTGGAACCTAGAAAAAGACCATAGAAGACCTCTTTATCCTCACGAATTCTCAAATTGCTGACAATTTCCACAATATTTGTCTTGTTTCTATTGATTGAAAGTACTGTATTTCCAGAAAGTCTTTTTTTAATTGCTGTTTAACATAGCTACGTTATTAGGCTTGACACAGTGAGCCACCCGTGTGAGCTGAGGTATATAGGTATTTGGACCAAAGAAGAGTGGGAAACGAGCAGACATGTTCTCTTGACAGGGTCAGGGTGACTGCAGAGAGGGGAGTTTGACCCACGGCGCGTCTCTGAGTAGAAAGGTCCATGTGGACCAGTTCAGTGAGGAGGACTGGTAAACTGTCGGCTCAGAATCACGGGGGGAAGTTGCAGTGCGAGAGCGCCAGAAAGAAAAACCAGGCTGGTGATAGCCACATATGATAGTCAACAACTTCACTTGAGTAATCTAGTCTTTTTTTTTCCCTTGGAAGAATTGTGGTTTGTGGAAATATTCTGCTAGTCTTTTCTTCACTCAGGTGCATACTGCTGCTTCCAGGCTGTGAGTTTTGCTCCCAAGACCCTCAGAATACACACCACTTGTTTTCTTTTGTTTGCTGGAATCATCATCCTCCTTAACATTTTTTTTTTTTTGGTTACCATAAACCAGATTCGTCTTTCTAGGTAACTTTCTTTTGGGTATTTTATGGACTGTCTTGTACAAACGCAAGTCTCTTTCAAACATCCTTTCAAATTTTATTGAATATGCTAACCATTTTTTTTTCTTTTACCGTCTTAATCAACAAACGCATCATTGTGAAATTGAATCCCTGGTAAAATAAGTTCCTTTTAGAGTATGTTCTAAAGCTGGCAATAAAATATTTCTTTTGGTTTATAAGTTAAGAAAACACAAAGATTACTAAATTAGCTGTACATTTTATTAAAATTAGACATTTTCTTCCTCAGAAATTTGATTACATCATTTTGAAATAATAAGCAAATATTTTACATGATTGTCCTTAGCATGTTCAGAGGCTCCACGGGGCTTTCCATTCTGGAAGAAGTAATCAATAAAATTATAAGTAAATATTTTTAAAGGAAAATATCTTTTTATGCTTAATGTTTTGGAAGTATAAAGTTTCATGACACTCGTTTTAAGTGTATACTCTCTCAATCCATTTGTTACTTAAAATTAATCTACTCAAAATAACTTCCTTTAAATTTACATTTCTACACAAAAGTAGATGTACAGTATTTGTTCTATCTATGGTATGAATATCACAAGGAAAAATGCAGAAATTTTAGAAACATTACAAACATTTTGGAAAAATAGTATAGAAAATATATGGAACGTATACACACAATCGCACCCACAAAATACACAGACACACATTGATTCCCAGGGGAAGTGTAATCAGTGGATGAATCAATCATGCCTAAGTATATCTCATTAGTATGTCCTGCCAGAGCCTAAATTCTTTATTAAAGGAATACTTCCAGACAATTACATCATTTTATGAATATGTGCCTTGATTATGTGAAAGTCAAAATGCTACAGTTAAAAGCAAATTAAATTGCCCTATTGTCCCCAAAAGCATTTCACTGCAAGTTGAAAATAACAAAAAAATGTTTATGAAATGATTTACAAATATTTTTGTTGTTGGATAAAAGCAGACTTTAAATCTTTTGAGTATATTTCCTGCCTCAAATTCACTTGTTCTACTGCTTAGGATACTTCTAAAATATAACTTGACACATCAATAGAGATCATAAATTCTAAGAAATATATTCAATATAAGATAGAAAAAGAAAAAAGCATATTGAACGACATTCATTTCCATTTAACTCTATTTCTAAATGTTTTTCTACATGAGAGACTATTTCTTCTAAATAGAATATTTCATACTAGCTTCTCCATTTATTAAATTGTGCTTGATTAATTTACTTACAAAGGGCTTAGATCTGGTTAGCAGAAGTTCATGATTCTTGGTAAATTCAGTAAGCTGTAGAAGGAAGGAATCTTTTTGTTGTAAGTAGTGAAGGTCACAAATCTACTATTCCACTCCTTCGGCAAAGAAGAAAAAGGTATTTAGACCTTTTCAGCTGTCTGAAAATTGTATAAACGTCTTTAATATTAATGGGCTTCTCTTAGTTTTAGTATTCCTCAGAGAACCTAACACCAGAGGTCAGTTCCTCTGCTTCTGTAATGAAAGATAGTCTTGTTAAATGTTGTGTAAAACTATGTCTTTTTGCCTTTTCTCCTTTGTTACAACCATAACACAATTTGCATCATACCTACTTACTAGAAGGTAAAGAAATTCCCCAACATAGGGCTATTGGTTTTGTGTATTGTGTGCCAATTATAACTATAACATTATAAATCTAGCACTTAGTATTTTTATATCAAGTTAAAAGTATAATAAATACTACAACATAATACATGTCTAAGCAGAGTTTATATATTTAAAGTGAAATGGTGAATTAAAAAAAATTCCAAAATGATGAAAACTGAGAAAACATATATGCTAAAATTGTCGCTCATGGATATTTCATAAGAGGCTTGAATCATGAAAACAGTTAACTCAGGTTGTCATGTTATGTGTATGATCTACGGTTTGCTTTGCCTAGTGGATTCTTAAATAAAATATATAGAGAGAGATAGGTAAATAGATAGATATAGACATATAAAATGTCAAGCAAGCATTCATTTGGCCACTCAACATATCTCTTGATCACTACCATGTACCATGAGCATCATGAAATCTATCGTACTAAGAAGTGTAATAATTTTTAACTAACGTTATTAACTATGACACTTCCCAGGGCATCTCTCTAGATTGTGCTGTCATGAGTAATTATGTATTGTGTGGAAAATAAGTTTTCATAATATTTTTTAAATCTGGTTAAAGTTTTTGAGAAATTATTTCAGACTGGAGAGAATCTTCTTGTGTTAATAAACAGTTAAATTTTTAAGAAGGATAAATATAATAAATTTACAAAAATTATATGAATAGGAACCTTTTAATGAATGTTTTTAATATGGAAGCTATTGACAGCTTAATTGGTGGTGTTCCACAGAGAATATTTCTACTGATATAGACCAAAATACTCAATTGATTTTATTTTTCACTGTTCACCTGGATGTTTAGGGTGATAAGAGCACATTGTATTCCTTATTTCTTTAAATGCTGAAAATTACCCAAGTCACCAGGTATGGCCCCTTTTTTTATAAACTAAGCAGTGGCATTTTAAAATTATTAAAGGCCAACTCCTAATTGACATTGTCAAAAGACTATGAGATGGATTATTAGCTGTTTTACTACACTTGCAATAGGCAATTCTATTAATAACAGCAGCTAGAATGCATTGGCTGTAATCGATGAGTAGATGCTTGCCTAATCTGTAATCCTCAAAACAAGCCAGTGCAAATATAAAGCACAATTTACACATGAACAAATTGAGTGTCCAGGCATATAAGTAACTTGCTAAAATTAACAAGAACTAATAAGTTTTAGCAACAGGAACTGAACGTCGTATAACGGACTCAAATTGTTTACTCTTCCACCACATCCTACTGATTCTCCATACCTGCAGACTGTACACTCATGTGCTTTGCGTACTAAAAGGTAGAATGTGCACCATGGAAATATGTACACAGAGCAAAATGGACTGAGAGCAGCATGGAATTCATAATAAATTCCAAATTATATTGATGTGTAGCAATTTGACAAAAGTGACTGATTTAAGCACGTCTTTAGCATGAAGTTCTGGGCCATCTCTATATTTATGGCAATCATTTGAACTTTAATATACGTTAGTGACCATCTGAAAAAGGGGAGAGAATTTGGACCACTGAAGTGTAAGATATATTCCAGTTAGATGTTTCAGCCAGTGCTTGAACACACTTTCACAAAAATAGAGAAGGCAGACCAGTTCTTCAGCTGCACTTATGGAACACTTAAATAGACTGAAAACTGATGATTGCTGGTGACAATGACAACAGTTCTCCAGGGAGTAATTTATAGGAGGAGAGAATAGAAAATCATCCATTTATTCCTCAAAACTGGTAAGGGGTAGGTTGCCCAAGAGGAATGGAAGAATAAAAATAGATATGCGTTGACAAATGAGTGTCTATGTAAGTGAGAGCAAGAAAATGCATTTAGATTAAAAGTAATCCAAACTTTATATATAGGATGATTGATGTCACACATTCTGTTACAACCCATGAAAGAGATTTGAAAGTCATAGCAGTCATTTTCAATGGACATTAAGTTGCTATAATTAAAAGGTCAATGGAATATTTAATTAAGAACATCAAAGTCCCAAACAAAATATTAACTTACTTTTGGGAAGTAGCCAGGATGCATTTCATATTCTCCAAAGAAAATGTATACTTAAAGATATAAATAAAGAGAAAGAAAGATTTAGAAACAGAAATTAACAGAGATCAGAACCAAGGAAATGAAGATAAAATGAAGGCAAAATAGCAGAATACATACAAATTTTTAACCTGGGAGAAACTGGAATAGGAACAAGTATACTTGTAATCTATAAAATCATGAAGGCTTTAGGTAGAATTCAGAGGTGTCTATCCCTGGAATGATAGAAAAATATCTTATTGAAGCTTAAAAAGATTGTAGACAAACAAAAGCAAAGGCAATTTTTACACACAGTAAAATACTTACTAAGGGTGAGGATACATTTATGAATGTAAATCCAAGAGGTATTTTCCTAGATTATTTGGGGGATAATTGATGAGCTTCAGAAGAAAACAGATGCTTGTAGCCAAATACATCCTTTGGCATAGTAAGTAATATGAACATGCCCTGGATGGAAAATGGCCCTTACTAAATGTGGTCACTCTTGCATATTTATACAAAAGTTATCTAAACATCAATAGCCTTGAGAATTTGACCATAGTTACTAATTAGTGGACATTCTAAAAACTAGTTAGTGCTCCAAATATGGCAGGCCATTGTTATTCTAAACCATCATGCTTCCATCACTGTCACACTTTAAAGTGAAACAAATTTATTCCAGAAGAAATTGAGAGACTAAAAATTATAAGAGGCCTCTTACTGAATTACCCAAAATCAGGTGAATTTTTCTTGAGTGGAGATAATACATTTTATATTTAATTCTAATTACCATCAGCTTTCACTGTATTGCCTGCACAAAATCCTACTGAAGTACATATTGCTTAAACTATGCATTTTAACATCACATAATCTACAGCGGGCATTTTTTGCTTACCTCTTGATTTCTTCAATGCCTATGCCATATTTAAACTCTAAAATTATGTTACCTGCTTTTCAATATTATTTGAATCTATTGAGTGCACTGGTCTTCAAACAATTAAGAGATGAGAAAATGTAAATATAAAATAATTTCCATATGCAGAAAAGCAATATATTAATTACACAAAGGTAATCAATAAACTTGGTTTTAATAAGACTACAAACATATGAAAAAAGTCCATTCTCTATAGGATATGTGCATTTGGAGGACACTGTAAAATTAAAGCTTTACCCAAGTCTGTCTTAACATTTTTCCCTCCAAAGTCAAAACAAGAAATGGTCATACATTCAATATCCCTGCATTTTGTAAAAACGCCATGCAGAGAATCATCAGTTATATTGTTAATTATCTCTGGCATAAAAACCAGTGCAACAAAATGTTTCAGAATTCTAAGCTAAGAAAAAGTTTGTTATTGCCCATGAATTGCTATGTTTTGTTTTTGGGGCAAGGCGACCTAAGGAATCTATGTTATTTCACTTTTAGCTTTGGTTGCTGTGGAGCTCTTAAATTTGTTTGCAGCTGCAGTCGCTTCCCTTATCCTTTGTATTTTGATAAACTATGAGATGAACTCTACCACTTTTATTATTTATTTCTTTTCTTCCTACTCTTAACCAGAGTGTAAGAATAATTGAAGTCAGAAACAGTTTCTTAAAATTTATCGTGTGAATAAAATTGTTCTAGGTATCAGATAACTAGAAAAGACCAAACTGAAACAGGTTTTTAATGTGTGTCTACATTATTTAGGGTACATCTCAAACTCTTTTAACAAAGAGACCCCAAAATATAGTAACTAAAATAAGTTCCTTTCTCTGTCTCTGGGGAGTCCAGACGTGCACAGTCCCAGTCTGGCAAGATTGCTTCACACCACAAGGTTATTCATGCGTCTGGGTTCCTGACGTCTTGTGGAATGAACCACTATTCCTTTGGTTGCCATCCTGCATGGTCAAAACTGGTTTCTCTCTATGTTTGTGCATAAGCCCACAAAGAAAAAACAATAGAAAGCTGTGGGAAAGTATTGTCGTTTTTAAGGAGAAGTCTCAGAAATTGCATGTATCATTTCTGCTTATTTCTCATTGCTCTGCATTTAACCATGTTACAGCTTACAGCTACAAGAAAAGCTGATAAATGGTAAGGACAGCCATTTGCCTAGCTAAAACTGGGTGGGGTGATATTTATATTTCCATATGGAGGAAAATGATGGGTTTTGGAGTAAAATTACCATCTCAGCCATACCTACTCCACCTGATGTGTTTGCAATTTACCATCTGGCCTCTGTGTGTAATAAGCAAGCAACATTCCACTGCAGTGGAAGGCCTTTAGTTTTATAAATAGACAGGCATGGGGTGGCATTTCAGTTCCACTGATTATTAGCTGTAAATAGTTGTCAAGTTAATGTGTCTGAGCTGCTATACTCTTATCCAGGAAAAGTGGATAAAATATCTAACTCAGAGGTTTGCTGACTTAAGTATGACTTTGGAATACAGTAAAAGTCAAAATATATCACAGCAATTAGTATTATTACAGAGGAAATTATAAATTGCTCTTTATTGAAATATTTTATTCTTTGTCCACTAATTAGGGTAATGCCTGAATCAACACTTAGTCTTCTGAATTTATTTCTCTAAGAACTTACACACACACACACACACACACACACCCAGATAAGCTTCTGTGTGTTAGAAAGGAAGACCAGAAAAGACTACTTTTCACATAAGAGAAGATGTGCTAACTAAGGAATACTGTTCCATTACAATTAAAAGGGCAAGAATTGATATTATAGACTAAAGACTACATGTATATTTACCACTTTGGCTATACGCAATTTAGCAAGTCAATGCTACTTAGAAAGCAGTGCTTTTCAGTTGAAATTCTTTTTTCTCCCACTAATATTTGTTTTGGTTCTGAAAATAAGCATGGAGACAGCTGAAAGAAAGATTGTGAGAATGGGAGTCACCTGCAAGAATATATACTTGAATGATTTTCTCCCGATGTGTCTATTAGTTACCATGGTGACAATCTGTTAAAGCATTTAAAGAGAAAATAATGTCTTACTTTTCCATCGTTTCAGTAAGAGGACTTTTTATTTTAGTTAGCAAAATTATGTTTACAATTTCATTTAGAAATTTGTTATTTTTATATGTTTTTACATGTAAAAGGTCAATTTTGCCAGGTCATTAAAATACAATTTTTAATTAAAAATCAATTTGGTTAAAAGTGATTTTAATTGCCCTAAATATTTAGTACAAACGTATCTGATAACCAAATGTTTTCTCTAGTGCGTGCATATATTACAAATTATTTTTAAAATGTGAAAATCATTTACCTATTACTTTCAAAAATATATGTTTGGATAAATTATGCAATTAATGTGACCATTCAGGTTTTGATTGAGGTCTTCTATGATCGTCTTGAAAAAGAAAAACCTGTCTGAAATAAAATGGATAGCAATACTTTCAGATAAATATTGAGCTTATTTTCAGTCCCATAATTGTTCAAATTACTTATTACTCATTTTTTCATGTATATGGTATTTGATTTAAAGGTTAGTTTTAAATTAATATGCTGTTTTACTCTGAGGCGATCACTTCAGCTTGTTCAGGTAATAAGTGATTTTTTGTGTTAGAAATTATAGGCCATTGATTAACCTTGCTCTTTTTACTGATCTTATAATTAACAATGTGAAGCAAAGGGGATGAAGTTGAAGAAAAAATGAAGTTAATTACAATTGAAAAGAAAATTGCGAGCAATCCAAGGGTTGTTCAGTCGGAATTTAGAATCTAAAATCATTCCAAGCAGAAAATTTATGATACAACCTCTATTTCTGAATTTCAAACTTCATGTGAACAACCCAATTCTGAGTGCTTGCTTCTTTTTTCAAATACTGACTGTCCTTCCTGCCTTTTAATACAGTTATGCCACTAAGATTTACCCAACGCCTTGTCTTTTATTGACAGACTTATCCAATTCACTCATTTGTTCTTATTAATTGATTTCATATTTCATATCCTTTTGACTTGCTTACCCTCCCACTCTTTTCTTCTCTTTATTTAATTTGTTTCCATTAAATCATTTAAACTTATTGTAACAAGAATGCCTGAGATTCATTTCTCACTTGATGGCTCTCTAGCTATTTAAGTCACATAATTTATTTAGAGGTAACTTTCTTTAGCTGTTAAGTGGGTACAATGATTGTGCTTATCTCCTGGGAATATTGGAAAGGTTGAAGTACTCAACACTTTAGACATTGGAAATTATCAATGAATTATTATTATTCTATAATCTTCCCACTGGATGTCTTTCTAAATTCCGACATACACACAAAAACTCTGAAGAAAGTTTATGAATAGTCAATGACTTCACAGGAACAAATATCAGTAATAATAAATTTCTCTCCCGGCAAAAATCAGGATCAAACTGCACAAAAGTATCAGTAACACTAAATTTCCCTTAACATATTAAATAAACGTGAATGATCCTTTAGAACCAGCTCTTAACTGAGGGCTGTCTGTGAGCTCCGAATGAGCGTAACATTTATCTTTATTATGCCTATCCTCCAGTCTAGCCCTGCGCCAGCGTACCTTAAAAGGAATATTGTCTTAAGATATCAACTTATTAACACTTGAGGTAGCAGGTAATGAACAAGAATATCAAAAGATATTTATGGACAAATCCACCTAAAGCAGTCTCAAGCCCCAAATAAAGAAAAAGAAATCAGATCTTGTTTTATCATGTATAAAAGAAAAAAAATGCAATGGAAGTGGTAAATAAACCTGGGTTTGTGGAGGTGGGATTCACAGAACCTCAGTGAATTTTCTCCTTGACAAAAGCAACAAAATTATTGGCAAATGATCACAAGAAGCCATTTCAGAACTCTGCAAATTAGTCAAAGTCATAGAACAAACTAAAAGTATTTATTCAAGAAAACTACTAAGCCTTTAGAGAACTTCAGGTTTGTGTCATTTTAACTTGGAGCTACACCTCTCCCCTCTATCTTCAGCTCCATGAAGTGGTGGTCATGCAAAGCCGGCAGGCTTACAGCCAGTTACCTTTGGGGCTGACCTCTTTTGAAGCTCTTTTAATATGCTCATTTCCAGAGCACAGTCAATTGTTTTTCAGGGACTCCTGATACAGTCCCATTCCCAGGGTGCTTTCAAAACCAACAACAGTCTACTTGAATCAATAACATCACAGCTGCCTAAGGCTGTGATTTCAGTTGGAGCAAATAAAAGCCAGGTCAAAATTAGAAGAAAGTACCTAGTAAACTAGACCACAAACAGCAGACTTTGAATAGCTTCAACAGATTTTTGGGAGTGTGAAAGATGCATGCATACATAGGGTTGTGTGCACGCCCAGGAAAGACTTGTGAAAGATAAGGTCCAAAACACTCATGTTTGTCTAATCTTGAGGACTTCCAAAAGCAGAAAGTGAAAGTTAATGCTTATTTGTAAACTCTCTAAAATTTGAAAGTATGTGTTCACGGACCTCCATGCCAAAAGGTGGAATACCTGCTAGGTCAACAACACTTAAGGAAATCTTTTGACAGATCATTGCTGCCTACTAAACCACGAAACCAAAAACTCTTTAATTTGATAAACATCTACCAAGTTA
Source organism: Equus caballus (assembly GCF_041296265.1). NCBI lineage: Eukaryota > Metazoa > Chordata > Mammalia > Perissodactyla > Equidae > Equus > Equus caballus. The sequence goes on along the minus strand of NC_091701.1, from coordinate 69,816,444 downwards.
ACATATCAAGAAAAAAAATAAAGGACACGAGTTACCAAATTACTAGAAAATTTAAAAAACATATTAGGAAAATATTATAAACAATCATATGCCAATAAATTTGATTAGTTATACAAAATGGACAAATTTCCTGAAAGAGACAAACTACCAACAGCCAAACAAAAAGAAATAGATAATATGAATAATTCTCTATCTATTAAAAGCATTAAATTTGTAAGTAAAACCTTCATATAAAGAAAACTCCAGGACAAAATAGCTTCACTGGAAAACTTGACTAAACATTGAAGAAATAAATATTACCAGTTCTACACAACTTCTTGCAGAAAATTGATGAGGAGAAAATACATCCCAATTCATTTGATGAGGCCAGTATTACTCTTATAACAAAACTAGACAAATACTAACCAAAAAATAAAAGTACAAACCAATATCACTCAATAACTTAGGTGTAGAAATTCCAAATGTAATTTTAGCAAATCAAATACAATGATATATACATAAAGAATAATCATGATTAAGTGTGGTTGATTCCAGGAATAAAAAAATGGCTTAAAACTCAAAAATCAATCAATAGAATTCACTATCTTTACAAAATAAAAAATAAAAAAAGTGATCATCTCAGTAGGCATATAAAAAGCATTTGATAAGATATAAGATCCATTCTTAATAAAAAAAAAAAAACTTTGCAGCAAAGTAGGAGTAAGAGGGAATTTCATTAACTTGATAAAAATCATGTATGAAAATCCACGGCTAACATTACACTTAACAGGGAAAGAGGGAATATTTTCCCCCTGAGATCAGGAACAAGACAAGAACGCCCACTTCTATTCAACATTGTATTAGAGGTTATAGCCAGTGCAATAACGCAAGAAATGTGAAATAAGAGGCCTCTAGATTGGAAGGGAAGAAGTAAAACCATCTTCATTCATAGATAGTCTATGTAGAAAACATGGTGGAATCTACAACATAGAAGAACTAATAAATGAATTTAGCAAAGTTACAGGATACAAGTTCCGTATGTAAAAATAAAAAATATGCCTATGTACTAGAGCAAACAATTGAACGTCTGAAAGTTATTGTTTATAATTGAATGAAACTATATGAAATAGTTAGCAATAAATCCGAAAAATGACATAAAAGACCTCTACACTGAAATGTATAAAACATTACTGAAAGAAAAATGAAGAAAACCTAAATAAATGGAGAGACACAGCACATTGATGAAACAGAAGACTCAACATTATTAAGATGACACTTCTCCCCAAAGTGATACATAGATGCACTGCAATCTCAACTAAAATCCCACAGGTTTTTTAGTAGAAATTTGAAATCTGCTTCTAAAATTCTATGACCATTCAAGGGACTTATATTAGTCAAAACAACATTGTATAACAGCTATGTTTGAAGACGTACTATCAAGTTATATTAAACAAGAGAATTTGATATTAGTTTCAAAATAGAAATATGGAACATCATAGAGCATTCAGAAATTAACCTGGATATATATTGATAAGTGATTTTTGAGAAAGGTGAAAAACAATTTAGTGGGAAAAAGATAGTCTTTTCAACAAACGGTGCTATAATGATTGAATTCCATATGCAAAATTTATAAAAGATGTTTGATCCACAACTTGCATCATATAAAACATTAACTCAAAATAAATCATAGATCTAAATGGAAAACCTAAAACTGCAACATGTCTGAAATAAAACATAACAGAAAACCACTGTGAACTTTGGTTATGCAAAAATTTACCAGATACACACTAAAAATATGATCCATAAAAGGAAAGAATTGATAAATTATGCTTCATTGAAATTAAGAACTTCTACCCTTAGAATGACACTGTTAAGCAAACGAAAACACAAGTCACGGACTGAGTGAAAATATTTGTAAGTCATATAGCTGACAAAAAACGTCCAGAATATATAAAGCACTCTCAAAATGCAATAATACATGGCAAACCCAATAAAAATATGAGCAAAAGATTTCAACAAGCAGTCCACCAAAAAGATATATGGTGGCAAAAAAGGAAATGAAAGGATACTGTACATTTTTAGTCAATAGAGAAATTTAAATTACAATAAGATATGCACACCTGTTAATATGGCTAAAATTTAAAACAAACAAAAACAACAAAAAGAAAAAACAAAAAGCAGACTATGCCAAATGCTGGCGAGGATGTGGAGGATGTGGAGAAGTAGAACTCTCATACACTTCTTGTGGTGATTTAAAGTAAGACAACCACTTTGTAAAACAGTTTTGTAGTTCTTCAAAGAAAAACATATACCTACAGTATGATCCAGCCTTTCTACTCTTAGGTATTTCCCCAAGTAAAATAAAAGAATAAATTCATACAAAGACTTCAACACAAATGTTTATGGCAGCTACACTTGGAATAACCAAAAACAAAACAAACCAAATGTTTATCAACACATATATTGGTAAACAAACTGGTGTATTCATGCAATGAAACACTACTTAGCAACATAAAAGAATAAACAGTTGACACAAGCTATTAACATACATGACTTTCAAAATAACTATTCTAAGTGAAAGAGTCAAGACATATACATATATATATAAATTCTTGTGTGTTGCAATGGTTTCTGAATCACCAGAAAGCAGATGTCCGAATGAAGGGCATAGCATTCCAGCAGAGAAGAACTAGTCTCTGGGAATGGGAAATGGAAAGGTGGCCACATCTTTTAGACTACAGCTATTACGTGCTATTACATTCTCACAGCATTTCGTATTCTAAATGAGTTCCTAAAAGTGTCATTTATACATAAGCATTGACAGAAGGGGGAGATAAATGTGGACTCAAGAATTCAAAGAAACTTTTGAGAATGATGTAAATTAGAAATGTAATTTAAACAGTTCTATATCTCAATTTTAGGTAATATCCATACTTCATTTTTTCTGAAAATTGATTTATTTTTATATTCAATGATAATCATGTTCTTTTATTTATTTGAAAACAATAATAAAGACAAAGTTTACATTATGATCTATATAATGATTCTGATAAAATTAGATATGAATCCTACCCACTCTCCCCAAATACACACAAGAGATTTGATAGCCATTTATTTTATTTTCCAACCAAAATTTTAAATTTTTACTGGAATTTTTTTACTTCATGGTGAATAGATTGAAAATACAAACATGTTCAAGATTAGATTAAACCTGCTTTGACAATGCATTGTAAATTCCTTTTAGGTACGTTTTTGATATCTGTACAAAATGATGCAAAAAATTGTTTATATCATGCATTAATAAATCTCTATCTTTTTGGATATCAGGTACATTAGCATATATGATACCTTATTTCAAAAATTCAGTAAATATGCAAATATGAGAAAGGAATTGTGTTTACAGCAGTTTGAAATTCTGAAAAAGATTCTCATGCATGATTAAAGCCATGTATTTTAAGAATGTAATTTTAAAAATGAATGCATTTTCCCTCTGCCAATAGGCATTGTATATTATCAAAATTTATTTGGAAGATTCTGCATTCCAGAAAATGCTTGGGGAACAGATTTACCTCAGTAATTTAGCAACATAATTCTGTTAATTTATTTATTACTAGATTATATGAAGCAATTTTAGATATATGAGACTATTAAAATGAAAAAATATTTCAAAGAGTATTCTCTTCAGCCTGTTGATATGGGAAGTTGTTATTAAGGCAGTCTGTGTTGGGGGAAGGAGGAAGGAAGTGACATTTGAGATTCAACCAGCTTTAGGACTAACCTCTTTTTCAATGCCTCCTGACATCCCTTTTTAATCCAGAACAAGTTGCTTTTTATCTCTTATTAATTGGAATTCTGAATAATACTTCATTTATTTAAAAAAATATTGCTATTAAAAAATTTTAATACCTACTATCTTCTGACATAGACATATAAAAAGGTATAATTAACATAATTATATAGATGAATAACCTGAGCCCAAAGAAATTAGGTAATATGCACACAGTCAAACAATTAAGTGGAAAAAACTATTTGAAAACCTAAATCACTAACTTCAGTCTCATCGCCTGGTTAACTCTACCAGTTTATAGACCCATCTACAAATTGGAAATATGGTGGTAATGAAGCAGAACTTGAGTCAGAAACCTGGCTTTGAATTCAGACTTTGCCATTTCCTTGCTCTGGGAACCCTGTGATCTTGCTTTCTTACTGCAAAATAGGACATTTAAAGGATTAATATCTTAGGGCTACTGGGAATCTTAAATGAACCTATAAAACATATACATAATTTTATGTATATAAAGCCAATTCGAGGGGTGCTTAGGGCCCAGCCTGACTCTGTTGGTGGCCTCGGAGTGGTTCAAATGGATGATAGCAGAGGTACCAGAACTTTGGTAGAAGACACATAGTGAGTCTCAGAAATACTGATACAGGATCATAAATTCCTTTTATTTCTCTCTGAACACCCAGTACACTTCTACGTATGTAGCATGCTCACAATAAAAAGTCATTTACTAGAGGACTGATCAAATATGAAGCATAGCAAATATGAAGGGCAGGAGAAAAAGCCTTCCTTAACATATGCCCAAATTATTCCTTTAAACCTAAATTATACTAGGCTAACAGAGAATGATTTTTGTCTGTGCAGAATGATGGTCTGAAGACTCAGACAGTGAGAGAACTTGTAGAATCATTAAGTCACCATTTAACTTCATGTTCTCTATGGAACCCTCCTCTTAGGTGAAGTTCCATGAAAAGTGACTCCCCTGGTGAGATGGGTTTGGGAAATGGTAAACGCCTGTCACCCTCTTGGAGCCTTGCCCTGCACTGCACACTTAGATCTCTCAGAAAGCCTGCCTTTAACAAACAAACATTTAAATTGGTGGAGGGGCAGGAGGGAACCCCATAATTCTCTTTCACAGATTTCTTTTTAATGCCTAAAAAATGAGTGCTCCATGGAATACGCATTGGGATAACTCTTTTAAGCCACGGTCAGTATTACGCCTGTGTCAATGTTAAAATACTTGTGTATTTTCCACGGAAACTCATTCCTTTCACATAGGTTAGAAAGGATATTTAGGCATCGTTCAAAGTTAAGAGCCACTCTAAGAGTGAATACTCCATATTTCCATAGACTTAAACTGATGCTTTTCTATTACCTTTACTTTTGATATGTACTGCATTTGTCTATACTTGATAGTAGTTCAAGGTTTTCTTCAAACCTCAACACAGGTTATATAGTTCTAAAATGAACCCTGGAGGGTGTAGAAATGTGCCTCTCTACTTTGTGATTGAAATCACAGAAGGAAATCTATTCCTCGTTTTGCCTGGCTTGTTTCGTCTCAGACTTTTTCTTCAGTAAAAATTTGTTTATGTGATAAGGAGTCTGCTCTAAATATATAAAAATAAAAATACTCTCAAACTCATTAGACAATTGGCCTATAGCATAATGAATCTCAGAATTAACATTCATTTTTGAAACCTAAATGGTTTAACTTATTGCTACACCAGCTCTTTATTTCATGGACTATAAAATCCACGAAATATTGAGCTTCATGGGCTATGAAATAAAAGCCTATAAAAGTGTCTTGGAATGTGTAATTATCTGCTAGATTGGGCATTTTTACCAAGCCCATAATAAAATTCATTGAGAGTTTTCTGTTATAATCACTTGATATCTAAAAACAGGGAAAACTAATTGGAAAATAGATAAGGCCATCATAATATGCAAATAAAACGAATGACAATCAATAACAAGATCACATCCTTCTAAAATCACTCAATATAATTAGTTTTTCTTAAACCACTTTTAGACCTGTTAAAAAGTCCCAGAAAATGAGTAAACAGGTTTAATTACAGAAAATAAAACAAAATCACTACCACCAAAGGTCTAAATCCGATACTTGACAGTTTTAGTACTTATTTTACTTTCTCTTCAAAATGGACTGAGAAATTGCTTAGAGTGTTTAAATGTATCTTTCAGTATCTACCAGATGACTTCCTCTCTCTCTCTCTGTCTCTCTCTCTCTCCTCTCTCTCATCTCTACTTGATTATAGATTTATAATTACAATAACCTCAGAGAGGAAAAAAAAAGTCGCTTCATGAGATCCTGATCTTGTCATCAGACATCTAAGTTTAGTTTTTGTTACTATTCAGTTTCAATCAATAGGACTAAACTTGTGATGACGTTCTTATGCAATTCCTTAATGCCTTCAGATTCTTAACACATTTTCTTTCTTGTATCCCATTAATGTATATTCTGACAATGTCCTGACTGTCAAGTGGATATTTCTCTGTGGACATACTGGCTGAAAGTTTACCTTCTTTTACCTCTTACTGTAAATCTGTCTGTCAGCAGTTATCTTCACTCTATTTCAAAAATTCTCCTAAAATCTGGTTGAGATTAAAATATATTTTTCTAAACATTCAACTTAATACTTTATATCAATTGTCCATTTTGGTCAACAGAATGATTTAAATTATTCAGATATCGTGATATTTGCTTCTGTGTGAATATACATAATAAAAACATTCATAAAAGAGTTTTATTTCACTCTGCATTGTCTTCTTGCCAATTGTCCCTATTTCCTTTTTTCCCATAGCTAGCACAATAGGACAACAGCTAGTTATCCCACAAGGTTTGCTTCCCTTCTTCTGTAATAGAACTGCTGATAATTTTTCTGGACACACAGCAATGATAAAGACTACAATTCCCAGCCACCCTTGGACTTTTGTACGGTTCCTTGACTAATTCTTACCAAGTGTTCCATGGTAGGTTCTGGGAATCCTCCTTTGAGAACAGCTCTTAATGAAGGCTTTGCCTCTTTTCTTTTTTTTCCATCTGTTAAGTCAAACAGTCAATCAGTTCCTAACCAGCAGCATAGATCCTAGGCTGACTTGCCACACTTCCGTAAGTTTAGTTGGTAGACAAACAATGAGTCCCAATGGGTTTAGACTGTTGGACTGTACTCAGGGCACGGCAGCCAGCATAAGCTTCATGATCACACCAGTGCCCCTTGCCCTACCCTCAAGTCCTGATGGCAATGCAGAGCAGACCCAGGTACACAGAAGCTATGCACACAGGTCCGTTTCACAACTGAGGAACAGTCAGCTTGCAGAAACCCTTAATATTGTTAAGGGAGTTACTGAATAAACTACCCAATGTTCTCCCACAAAGAGACACTACCCAATTATCCTAAAGGTAAGCAAATCTCCCTTGCATGTAGGAGAAATACTTTGCTATCCCGGATGCTTGCGGAGAGGAGATATCTTCAAAGAGGAGAGATGTCTCTAAAGCTCTGTGGAGGGAGTGACTGTTTCGCCTTTCCAGGGATGCTTGCTTGTACAACCATCCTTAAATTGGCTTTCTTGCCTCAGAGCACATGCAGAAGTGCTGGACCGTGGAGAGTTATCACCCAATACCATCTTCGTCTCAAATATGGATGTGATGGATAACCACGAAGATGAAATTCACATTAGAAGCATGATGAAATGGTGTGACAGAATGAAGCTAGGCCCCTGAGATTCCCATGGAACTGAGTTATCTTATCAGTCCTGGTTAATTATCTCCTAACTTTCATGTGAAAACACAATTTCTGCTATGTTGAAGTCATTTTTATTTTAAGTTTCTTTTACTCAAAGCAGACCCTAATCCTTATTGATATCATTGTTTTTTGTTTCTTTAAAAATATGTCAAAACAACAATCTAGCATCAGTGAATTTTCAAAACATAGAGAAGTACAAAAGAGGAAGAAAACAGTTACCGTAATTCATACATCTAGAAATAGCATTACTAAAAATTCAATCTGGGGCCGGCCCCATGGGCTAGTGGTTAAGTTCGTGCACTCAGCTTAGGTGGCCCAGAGTTTCGCTGGTTCGGATCCTGGGCATGGACATGGCACTGCTCATCAGGTCATGCTGAGGCGGCATCCCACACAACACAGCCAGAAGCACTCACAAGTAGAATATACAGCTATGTACTAGGGAACTTTGTAGGGAAGAAGAAGGAGAAGAAAAAAAAGATTGGCAACAGTTGTTAGCTCAGGTGCCAATCTTTAAAAAAATAAATTCAACCTAATCAATGCTGCAAATGATATTGTAATGGCATATTTATTCATAAATATTTGTCTACATTTCTTGTTATTTTGTGAACAGAACTAAGATCAAATAACTACATTAAAAAATTTTTAAGACTCGAATCAAAATGTCAAAATTATTTTCTTGAAATAGATTTTATACGTGCCTACTAAGAGGGAATGAGAGTAACTATTTCACCATATTTTGTTTTAATTTGTTTTGTTAGATTACTAGTGAATTTGAACGTCTTTATATGCTTAGTAACTGTTTCTATTTTTACTGACCATTGTTATCTTAGTTTTTGTCAGTCTGTGTTTGGGGTTGTGTGGCTGGGTCCGTTTGCTTTTTATCTTTGCAGTTTGTTGAGTTGATGTCATGCACATCTGCCCAATGGAATGAAGGCAGAACTGATTTAAGTAACTCTCATACTTGGACTATAATTAGTGTTCCATGAACTGCCTCCTTGCAAATAGATTATGCTTTGGGATACTACATTTTTAAATTTATACATCACCAAAACTTGCATATCCTCATGCTTCATCAGATAATAGACACAAATCTTGTGTTTAGAGTTCATTCTTAAAAAAGGCATATCTGTAACTCCTACATGACACAGATTGTTTGCCATGCAGGAATATCACTATTGATTATATCAGGTCATCCCATCTGCGCTCATGAGTAACGTACTTCTCTTGTCTACTCATAGATGTCTACAGTCCACAACGTCACAGAAAGAAACCCCTTTTACCACCAATCATGTCAAATCTGAAATGCCTTAGGTGATAATGCAACACCCTGAGCAGATTCCTATTCCCTTGGCTTTCAAAAGCACAAAATCTTTGAGGTCCCAATGAACTCCATCTCAACCCCATTATTTAAGGATCTCTCTGTATCATTATGCTTCATTCTCTTATTCTCATATATCTTTTCTGCTTTGCTATTATATTGTTCTTTATCTTTCTGTCTACACATTTTTCTCTTCATGGATCAGAAATATTCAGTGGGATCAGTGTGGGGCACTAACCCTATGATTTTCTCTTCTATTATCTCCTCTAGTAATAATTACACTTATAATAAGAGAGAACCATAATAACCACTTGATAGCATCTATATAACCAACTAATAACTATTGCTTTAAAATTATGCTTAATAATTTATTATTATGATAATTAATGAATTTCAAATTTTATTATGTTTTAACATTTTTTCCTCTGCTTCTTTAAGCTATTCGTCTTATATCCAGTTATTTTTTTCCCTCCTCTAAGTCTAATTGACTTTGAAGTTATATTCTGTTTTTCACTCTGAAGATGCTGACAGTTTCTGTTGGGAGCTAAGAACAAGGTTGTCATTTCAGAATGAACCAAAAGAATTTATAAGGTCATTCTTTCAAATCTTCAGAAGATTCGAGGCATTGCTATTTTGCTTTAAAAAGTATAAAGAAGAACACAAGTACAAGGAAGTCTTATTAATCTATCTATCACTGCAAATGAGTCTAGATAGGATAGGCTGATCATATAAATTTGAATAATGGTAATATTCTGCCATCAGCTTCCAGGGGGTACTCATTAGGTATGACAAAAAGGACTCTTACTTGGATACTGATTTCCACAATATTAAGGTAATCTACTAAAATTGAAATACAGATATTATCTTTTCCAACTAGCACAGTTTTCAATGCATGAAAAATATGATGTAAGGATTAAAGAAATTGTGTTTGTAAAGCACTTTGAACTCAGCTGAAAGATAGAACTTTATAAATGCCAACTAGTACTATTTCCATATTATTATATTTTTTCTTTTGCAATTATAACAGAGCATTCCTTATGTACAAAAAAGTTACTTCTCAAAAAATAATTTATATGACTAATACTTATGAATATCCATTCAATTTCAGTTTCTGGTCACAAATTTTTAAAAAATCAACACCAGTATCACAATTACATTGCTTAATAGCAATTAAGAATTAAATGGTTTATATGATAATTATTGTATTTTGAGGCAGAAAACTAGTGTGTCCATTATTTCTCAAGCTTAATTCTCCCTGTGATTAAAATTCTACTAGTAGAAAATGAGGTACTTAGTGACTTTCTTAACTCTTGAAGTGATAATACCCTCATTTTACACCAGAGATTGTTAGTAATTTGGGGACAGAATATATCAGATACTATTGTAGATTTAGGATTAACATACCTCTCCCAATCACTATCGTATACGTTTAGAAGCTCTGAGTGCAGAGATCATTAATTTCACAGACTGCTTTGCCCAATAATTGCAGTTGTTAAGTTATGCCAACGCAGTCCTGGGTATTTTGTTTGTTACTTGGTTAGTATACAAGTTTCATTTTAAAGCCTAGCTAATAACCATCTGTCTTCTACAAAGACGTAAAATAAAAATAATGCGTTTCTAAAGTGGCATGTAAACTGACTCTAGAGCTTTTATAATTAACTTTTTATTCATCTTAGATTTTGCAATAAATCTGAGTCATTCTTAAAATCTACCTATGATTTACTAGTACTATATATAGGCACAGATTTGAAGTTTTGTGATATTTCATCAACACTGAAGTCAATTTCCATGTATTCAAGAGGAATCAAATAGGTGGGCTTACCATGTTCTTTGTGTTTGGTGTTTGACATTTGCATAATCTCTCTTTTTTTTTTTTTTGAGGTGTTGAGCTTTTTTTTGAGTGTCTTGTGGTACAACATCTGACACTATTCACATATACAGGCCACGCATATCTAATATCTCATACAAACTTTAACATGATAGCTATGAAAGAAAAGAATTATCAATCTGTTCCAGTTATTTTTCTGAGTCTGAACTTGCTGTTTACATCTTCCTATAAAATATGAAGGAGGAAATTAAAATCATTTTACCATTTAAGAACATGCCAGTATAATACGGTTCCTTATAAATAAAAAACATGCAAATAATTTGGAAAGAAACTTTTGGTCATTCAACTTAAAATCTGATACATTAAAAGTAAAAAAAATAATGTAAGAAACAAAGGAAAGGAGACAGAATAATTATGTTGGATGGCACCTCAGAAGCCTAAACTAACCACTTATGGTAGGACTCCACTTCCAAATACAACTCAACAGATTTGTTTCCAACCTGACAGTGTGAGGAGCTCCTTTGACCTGCTTCCCAGGGAAATTGATAATAACTATATATAGATATCTGAAAGCCTTTGGAAATGGTCCTAATGGGTAGTAACAAATGAAGAAACATCTATAAATCTATGAAAATTCAATAAGAAAGGTGAAAATCCACAGTATCTGAACCAAGACCTTTCCCACCCCTCGTCTCAGATCAGCCTGGCAGAGGCTCCACTTCAGATTGCTACACCCAACAACTCTGGGCTCCTTTCCCCTCCAGCACACAGATAGAAGGCCTTCTTTCTGGGAGGAACACAATGCCAGCATTTCTCAGCCTGTCCCCAGCTAACTGTTGCTGAAGCAAAGCCCCAGGAGGTGTGATGGGGAGGTAGGGAATCTTGTATTATCCCTAATCCTCACTTGTGAAATGGAGGCTCTACTTTGGGTATGGATGTAGAGAATACTGGTGTCCCGATTACTCTTGCTCCAGCTTCTGAGACAGTGGTTCCATGCCAGGAGAGGCAAGCCAAAAGGACTCCAAGCTGCTGCCCTCCCAAACAAGTGCTCAGCCCCTAGAGTAGGGATGCCATTCACAGAGAAACTTGGTATTACCCTCACCCTAAGTTCCAAAGCCCAGGCTCAGAGACTTCCCAGGGGTGGGAAAGGAGAAACAGACCATTAAACAGATAGCTCCTAATCTCTTCCCAAAGGAATTGGCTTCATTTGTAACACATCATGGAGAAGTTCAAGCCAAAAGTTGCTCTTAAGATCTGGGGAGGTTGTGATGAAAGGAGTTTAAAAGGAGATCCAAAATTCAGATTAAACTGTAGGCCAGCTAGTTTTCCTCTATTCCAATATGCCTGGAATAAGTCAGCTTGGAAGAGTCCTCCTGTGGTCAGAACAAAAATAAAACAGTAACCTCAAGTATTCCTGGAAAGGAGCCAGAATTTGATTAGATATGTTTGTAGAATATGTTTGGATTACTTCATGCCCCAAGGAATTATGGAAAACAATAGAGTAATCAGCTAGTGCAGTTTAACAACTGAGTATGGTCAGGTAAGAGTCCTACCTAAACCACTGTCATCCCTGGGTGACTGGAATGCTTTCCCAACAAACAACATTCAAGACTGAACACTGTGCATGTATATGAGTGTGCATGCATGTGGGGAGGGGGTAGACTTCCCTAAATAATCCACTAAATCACTCACTGAACATACAAATAAGCAAATATCAATAACAAGCCCAAAAGGAAGGGGGAGCCAGTACCCAGAATTGATATAATACTTTATCTAAAATGTCCAGTTTCCAACAAAAAATTATAAGGCATGCAAAGAAAGAGGAGAATATGACCCACACAGCAGAACAAAAGCACATGAAAAAAACCCAGCATACACACACAGAATTCTTGTGAGAGAACCAGATATCAGATTTATCAGACAATTTTAAAGTAGGCATTTTAAACATGTTTACAGGACTAATGGAAATCATGATTAAAGAATTAACTGATGATATGACAATGTCACATCAAATAGAGAATATCAATAAAGAGATAAAAAATACAAACAAGAACCAAATGAAAATTATAAGGTTGAAAAGTATATTAAATAAAATTTTAAAATTCACTGGAGGGACTCAATTAGTAGATCTGAAATGGCAGAAAAACTAATAAGCTAACTTGAAGATAGATTGATAGAGATCATGTAAGCCTAAAAACAGAGAAAAAGAATGAAGAAAAATGAAAAGAACCTCAGAGAAATGTGGGGAACTATTAATCACACCAAAATTACATGCAATTAGAGTACTAGAGAGAGAGGAAAGAGAAAGGGGCACAAAAAGAATTAGAAGAGATAATGCCTAAAAAACTACCTTAATTTGACAAAAAACATTAAGCTACAAATCTAGGAAGCTCAGTGAATTCCAAGGAGGATAAAAACAAAGAAATTCACAAACAGACACATCATACTGAAAGTGCTGAAAGTCAAAGACAAGAAGAAAATCTCAAAAGGAGCAAGAGATGGGCACGGGCATGGCACCACTCATTAGGCTATGTTGAGGTGGTGTCCCATGTGCCACAACTAGAAGGACCCACAACTAGAATATACAACTATGTACTGGGGGGATTTGGGGAGGAAAAAAAAAGCAGGAAAAAAATAGGAGCAAGAGATAAATTACATTACTTACAAAGGAACTTCAATAGAATCAACAGTTGACTTCTCAACAGAAACAGTGGAGACCAGAAAGCATGGGGATGACATACTCAAAGTGCTCAAAGAATAAAACTGCCAATCAAGAATTCTATATCCAGCAAAACTATCTTTCCTAAATGAAGGCTGAGAAAAGACTTTCTCAGATTTAACAACAACAAAACAAAACTGAGAGAATTTGTTGCAACTATATCCACCTTACAAAACATACTAAAGAAAGTTTTTGAGGTTGAAAGCAAGTGATCCCAGATGGTAATTCATATCCACACTAAAAAAAACAAAAGCAACAGTAAAGGTAATTACGTAATTTTACAACAGAAGAATTCATATTTTTCTTCTTTCTTCTCTTCACTGATTTAAAGCAATTGCATAAAATAATGTGTATGTAATATTTTATTGGGCCTATAAAGTTTATAAATGTAACATTTGTCAACAATAGCATAAAGGAGGTGAATGGGTGTATTGGGTTAAGGAAATGACTACAGATAAAAATATGATAACTATATATCATTGGGTTTAAAACATTAACAGCTGTAATATGCATAATTATAATATCACAAAAAAGGGAACAGGAAAGAGTTAAATAGGAGTAACATTCCTACATATCACTGGAATTGAGCTATTATAAATCAAAAGCTGATTCAGATAAGTTCAAATGAATATAGTAAACCCTAAAGCAGTACTAAAAATATATCTTATATAGTGAAAAGTATCCTTAAACAAATTAAACTACTACAATAGAAAATATTTACTTAATGCAAAGAAAGTAAATAAGAGGAACAAAAAAATCATGAAATCTACAGAAAATTCAAAAAAATGTGAAGTGGCAGACATAATCCAACTATATTAATAACAATATTATGTGTGAGTGGATTAAATATTCCAATTAAATGCAGATTGATAGACCAGATAAAAAATATGTGATCCAATTATATACTATCTACAGGATACACCTCTACTATGCATTTGAAAAAGAACTAATATCAAATCTATACAAAATCTTCAAAAAGCAAAGTGAGAAAAGATTTCTTAACGCATTCTATGAAGCCACCATACCCTGATACCAAAACGGAAGACACCATGAGAAAATTATAGACCAATATCTCTCATGAATATTTACACAAAAAAATTCTCCACAAAGTTCCAGCACACTGAATCTAACAAAATAAAAGTAATTCACAACATGACCATGTGGGATTTATCCAAGGAGTTCAAGGTTAATTCAACAACTGGAAATCAATTAATGTAGTACATCAAGTCAATAGAATAAAAAAAATCACATGATCAAGAGATGCAGAAAAATCATTTGATAAAAACCAAACACCCCTTTATGATAAAAACACTCAAAAACTAGGCATAGAAGGGAACTTCCTCAACCAGATAAAGATCATCTACAAAAAAACCTCAGCTAAAATCGTATTTAATATTAAAAGACTGGATTATTTCCCCGTAAGATAAGGAACAAGATATGGATGTTCACTTTCACCACTTCTGTTGACGTTATTCTGGGGATTTTAGCCAGAGCAATTACGTGAGTAAAAGAGACAAAAGGCATCCATATTGGAAAGGAAGAAATAAAAATAACTCCGCTCACAGATGACATGATCCTGTATATCCTAAGCGATCCACTAAAAAACTATTAGAACTGATAACTGAGTCAGCACACCTGTAGGACACGAGCTCATTATACAAAAATTAATTGTCTTTCTACTCAATTGCAATGAACATTCTGAACATGAAATTAAAAAAAGAATTCCATTTACAACAGCTTAAAAGAAGAAAAAAACACTCAGAAAAATATTTAGCAAAAGAAGCACAAAGCTTATACTCTGAAAACCAGAAAACATTGTTGAAATAAATTAGATATAAATAATTTAAAAAACACTCCAGTTTCATGGATTAGAAGATCTAACATTATTAAGATGGCAATACTCTCCAAAGTGATCTACAGATCCAATGCAATCCCGATCATTATCCCAGTTGACTTTTTTATAGAAACCGACAAGCTGACTCTAAAAGTTAAATGAAATTGCAAGGAATCCACAGTGAGATAGCACCACACCCTCACTAGGGTCACGAGAACCAAAAAGTCAGATAATAATAAGCGTTAGTGAGGACTTGAAGAAAGTGGAACCCTCGTAAACTGCTTGTGAAAATATAAAATGATGCAGCTGCCTTGTAATAGTCTGGCAGTTCATCAAACAATTAAACGTAGAGTTACCATATGACCTAGCACTTTCTCTACTAGGTATCTACCCAAGAGAAGTGAAAACATATGCTCCCCTCCAAAAATTCTACACAAATGTTCATAGCAGCATTATTCATACTAGCCAAAAAGTAGAAATGAGCCAGCATCTATCAACTGACAAACGGATAAACAAAATTTGGTATATCCATACTATGGGTCATAATATCTTTTTATTTGGGGAAGCTTCAGGGAGCAGCCACTGTCTGGTGCAGTTTTTTCTTTTGTAGGAAGGTAAACAGTGAAGAAAGAGAAGAAGAAACATACACAAAGGCCTCTTAAAGCCTTTGATTGGAATGAGAACACTGTTATTTCCATCCGCATTCCAATAGTTAAGTGGCCAAACCCAAAATCAATGGAGCAGGGACGTGTCTCCACCTAATCTACTGATAGGCGCTGCAAAATCCTGTACCAAAAGGTGTGGGTGCATAACTCCATTAGAGGGAAGGAAAGAAGAGTTGCGGACAAGAATGCAACCTGACATAGTACAAATTATGGGTGTAACTCCAGGGCACCTACAAGATCTTTTTCCTAGGATTTAATTTTTCTCCTCCTATAAGCTTCAATGTAAATATGGAAGTAACCCAGCTTCAAACATGCAGTCCAGGATGATGCACTCAGAGATGTTGGAGCTGTAGGATAGAAGGAACCTGGGTCCTAGCATTACCTCTTTGAGCAGAGCTGAACTGTGAGCCTAGATTTCTGGACTGTTACTGGGAGATAATTTACATATTATTAAAGTCTCTATATTTTGAAATCTCCTACAGTCTACTAAATTTAATTAGTAGAATTAATCTTAAAATGGCTGATCTTATTGGAAGTGACAGGAATAAGTTGAGTGCTATCAGGATGGTAGTAAAAAAGCAGAATATATCAGATATAACTAAATATATCAGTAAATACAGGTATATTTTTTATCCCTCAGTGGGTAGCAATGGAAATCAAACATGCTATGTAATAAATTATGAGTATAATGTGTATTGTCAAAGTCAAAGGTTAGGGTATAAGAAGGGAGACCAAATTAGTCAGTAGCGTCAAGAAAGGTCGCTGAAGAAGTGATCTTTAAAATAAATCCTAAAGACAGAATGGTATTTACCTAGGTAAAGGGGTGGAGGGTGAAAGGTGTTCCAAACAGAGAAAAACAAGTTGTTTAATGATCCAGAAACAAGAAAGAACACTTCATTTCAAGGAGATGAAATGCATCCTAACAGCTGGAGTTCAAGGGGTGAGGTGAGAGGACAGGGAGATGAGGTCAGATCTTAGATGCTCATGCTGAAGATACAGAATTGTAACAAAATTTGCAAACCCAGCCTCAAGCTGGATGTGATATAAAATTTTTAACTTTAAATATTATTCAGAATACAGAAAATTAGATTTTATTGGTTAAGAAGAATAATTCAGTTTGGGGCAAGTTGGAATCGTCATTCAAAATACTTAAACAGAACTTTCAAGGAGTTGACAGTCTGGATTCAGGGACTCGGGTGAAGTTTGAGCAGATCACATCTGTTTTGTAAGCATCAGCATACAGATGGTAACAAGAATAAAAGTACAGCTGATCAGTTTTCATGGATTCTGCTTTTGTAATTTCGCCTACTCACTACAATTTGTTTGTTAACTCCCAAGTCAATGCACACTGGTGTTTTCCTGGACGTGCAGAGAGCAGCAAAGAAGTCAGGTGGCTGAGTTTCCAGCTTTGGTGGGACAAGGCGATGCTCTCTGCCTTCTTGTTTCGGCCCCTCATACTGTAAACAAGTGTGCTTTTCGTGGTCCATTTAGTGGCATAGTTTTCACATTTTTTGATGGTGATTTCGTTGTTTGAAATGGCCCCCAAGCATAGGGCTGAAGTGTGTCTGGTGTCCCTGCTGGGTAAGAAATCTGTGAAGTGCCTCATGGAGAAAATGTGTGTTAGATAAGCTTTCTTCAGGCAGGAATTACAGTGCTGTTGGCCGTGAATTCAGGATTAATGAAACAACAATATACAGTAAACAAAGTGTCTTCAAACAGAAAGACATAGAAAACAACGCTATGTATTGATCAGTTAACAAAATTGCTGTGGCCAGAGGCTTAGGAACTTAACTCTGTATTTTCTTGACAGCAAAGAATCAGTAGTGACTAATTCAGAGTTGGCAGTGACTTTATAGTAACATAATTACCTCAAATAGTGATAAAATGTAGAATTTTTTTATTTGCATGCATATCCTTTAAGATGTAGGAATTTAAAGAATAGAATGTTTTATGAGCAAGGACTTTATAGATGTGTTTTATTGAGATCAGAACTATGGTATATATTTCCACTGACTTTGAATATATTTGATTGCGTGTTCTTACACAGCATTCTCCCACAACTAACGTTTAATCATTTGTATATGTTATTTTTAAATTAGTAAAAAGAAAAATGTATAATTAATTGAAATATACAATTCAATGGTATAAAGTATATTGAAAGCAACTGGTAAGAATAGACATTCAAGTTTCAATAAAGTGTACTTATCACATATAATTAGGACATTTATTTTACATATCACTATTTGATATGTAAAAATCTTCTTTATTTTAGAGTAAAATTGTATTCACTCAAATTTCAAGGAAACTGAAGACAAAACATTAGCTGACTTGATATGTCTCATGATTAATATACTAATTGATGCTTAAGTGCAGCTTTCTTGCCCATTATTTTAAACTAGCACAACTTCATATATTGAAATATAAAGCAAATTAGGCTAATATTTAGAACAAAGTATTTCTATGATTTTTTGTAGATTTAGTAATATGTGGATATAAGTTAATTTATAAGTTTATAAATTAATTAATTATGGAAAAAGTTAATTTTAATAATAGAAACATTAATTTGCATAAAATGTTGTCTAAACAATTTAATTTAGCGACCAAAGATAACTAAGACTCAAAGATGGCACCTTACCTAAAAGACACTAAAATCTCCTCTATTTTAGTTTTTAAAGTCTTCATAAACAAGTGTGGAAAACACAGGTAAATATTTTGATTTTAGTAACTAAGCTTTAGTTAAATGTTTTAATTTTAGTTGTACTTTAATTTTAACGTTTACCGAAAGGGTACATGCACATATTATAGTCAATGAGTTATATGAAACTCATTATGGAAAACTGCAGTCTACTATTCCTTTCTCCCATCTCTCTCTCCCAAGATGAAATTACTTTCATTTTTTTTAACTGAAAACTTTGATATTTACCTCAATATCTTTAATTAATATGCTTAAATTTTCAAATCTTGGTTTTTCAGATTTGGATATTAACTTTAATTTACCCTTACAGAAAAATAGAGATTTAAATGTATCTCCACTCCCCTTTCCCCCACGGCTTTGCACATGTATACTTGCTGACCCTACCAATTCCTTATATACTTGTATCTTGGATCAATATTCAGTACCTTATCATGACTATCTAAACGCGGTCACATCTGGGCCATACATTATACCAATGGTTCTCAGTCTCTGGGGCCTGGACCAGCAAGCATGACCTTAGAAGTTAATAGATGTACAAATTCTCAAGTACCACCTCTGACCTAATGTTAGAAATTCTGGGGGTAAGACTGAGCCATCTGTGCTTCATTAAGCCCTCCGGGTGATTCTGATGCCCTCTGAATTTTGAGAACCACAGCATCATATTATGATTTTTTCCATTTTCTGCACTACTTTTTACTTTTAGAATTAATAATACTATAATTTGTTCTATTAATTCATCCCCAAGCCCCTTGACGATTGGCTATCTCCTCTCTCAATACGTAGATACTTATCATATCCCTTCCATTTGATTTTCTTGGAAACAACCTTTGCTAGAGCTTTCTGTCAGGCTCCAATCTGTACTTATTATACCATGAACCAGAAACTTGGACTATATTTCTGCAAAGCTATTATCTTTCACCATTGTCCCGGGTATTCTCTTTGCCCCTTTCTTATGTTGGGTCTCTTGTGCTCTATGTTTTCTTTCTTCATTTACTCCCATATTTGTTGGAAGACAAACTATAATAGTTCCAAAGAAAAGGCTAATGGGAGTGAATTTTTTAACAATTTGTGAATCTAAAAATGTTAATTTTTACATGCTTCTCTTTCAGTTTTATCTAATAAGTTTATTACTTATACTTATTTCATGATGTGATTGCTCATTCCTAAGAAACTTAATCAAAAACATATTTAAATACCATGTATTCCATGAGAAAAGTAGAGTCAGGACCTAGAATTTCAGACTCAAAATTATTGGAGAGAAAAAATTGTGAAATAGAAAGATTGCAACAACAACAAATGAGAATCAATAGGCTAGCCACCCAATCAATACAGATATTTGTGTTCTGAATTATCTTCTGTATGAAAGCAAATCAAAAGGTATAGAGAAACAACACAAACAGATTATTAGTTTGTGCCCATAAATTAATCAATCATAGTAGTTCTAATTCCCATTTTCAACATTTTTATAATAGAAATATGTTTATTTAAAAGAAGATTTTCACTATTATAGGATTCCTCCTATATCCTCTCTCCTCCTGAGTTCCAAAATGCCCACTTTTTATTAATTATTCATTGATGTCTTCAAAGCTGACTTCCTTAGAGAATCTTTTTGCGTAGAGAAAATTTCATTGTTCACACTCACCTTTTTCTATTTGCCATGTGGAATCATATGATATAAAATTTTGACACACATAATTTGCCTTCCCCCTTCTTAATTGCTTCCACTGTCGTTAACAATGCTCACTCTACAAATGTATAGAATTATTCTCAAATTCATTATACCTTGTTACATGGAAAAGGAAGTAAGCCCACCTCACTCCATCTCTGTGAAACCTGTGAGGAACAGGCTGTTTTGCCAGTAGTTAGAGAAGAAGAAGGTTTTTTTTAAAAAATAATTTTATAGAGAGCAAAAGAATATTAGGGCGAAAAGCATAATAGTAGTAGCATTATTCTCTATGCAATGCATCTTCAAAGGTGGCATTTTGATTTAAACAGGTTGCTTTTTAAAAATGTAAGCTCAGATATAATTAGGGTAGGAACTGAGCTTTTGTCACGAAGAGAGAAATTTTCATGATCCTACCATAGCCAGTGTATAAATTAGGCGCTCAATAAATACTCTATGTGTCCGTGAATAAATTAAAGAATGCATTAGTGAAATTAATGTTAATTCAACAGGTAGTCCTTAAAAGTGGTATATTTGCTATTTAGTAAACAGTATTGCTATTCAGCAACTAGTTTTTATAAAATATGAAGTTTGTTTGATAAATTGTACTTCTATTAATTTTCCCATCTACCCATAAGATTCATCAGTTCATCTTTTCATTATCAATTTATCAATTCATCAATTCATTTCATCAATTATACAGTCTTATAATTCAGGTATTATTTAGTACTCTTCTCTTGATTCAGTTTATTTAATTTAGTTTGTGAATGTGTTTGCATTTAAGAAATATACAAACAAGACTTTTACCTTTTAAGTTTGAAGACAAGATGTTCATTAAAAGTTTTAAGGAAGAAAAGAAAATCTACACGTGTTGTATTTTCATCCTCATGATTGATTAGTCAGAGATGTTTGGAATTCCCTGTCTATATAAAACATTTTGGTTTAGCTTAAGACTTAAGCATACAGTTTGCCATTATTTTTCATTACTATTAAATATTTTTATTTGCATTGGAAAAGGCTAGACTTAAGGCCATTCATGGGTGTGTCTCAATTAGTAGTTGATCTTGAAATGACAGCTCTGTTAGTATAAATCCCTTGATACTAAAGACTAATATGCCAGACATCTTATGTTCTTCATAATCGATAAAGTCTGTATTTCAGATGTGAGGTCAGCAAATTTCTGAAGCACACCCACTTTGATGTCTGGCACGGGCTCCCAAATCCCCACATAGTGCAGTCATGCAGCTGGAAGTCCTCTCGGCTTCTAAAGAAAATCTCCCTAATTTATGTTGTAATACTCCCTTTAGCTGTGCTAATGCCAGTTGAAACAAAATTGAGCTTCATTTTTTATAATTATTCTTTCAACTCTCGTAACACTTTTTCTGTTAAAGTACATTTTCAAAATATTTTCTTAAAACGTTTCCTTTCATTTGGTATTCACAGGCTTAGCTTTAAAGTGAGAATTGTGCCTTAGGTAAGTGTAAATAAGCAAAGTAAAATGTGAAAAAAAATAAGAAAATGTCAGCTAGTAGACAACCGAATAATCATTGCATTCTGTAAATATATGCCAACCTACAGAGTATTCTGAGAGCAAAAAATTCAGATGAATATATGAGAAAAATTGTTTGAGTTATTCCAGTTTGTCTTCTTTACTGCAATAGCAATAATTATGTGCTTGTCACAGGCATTGTATTTATTTCCTTCTTTCTGCCATCCTGGCAACCTTGAGGCTGAATTTCATAAATAAGAATCAACCTGGCAAATATTGGGCTGTCTCTTCTTGAGGTAGTTAAAGAAGTAGGATGCAATCTCAACATCCTCTCTTAACTCAAATAGTTGGGTTCATGTTCAGGAACACATATAGCCATCGGAGGCTAGGATGTATGAATTACCGTCACAAGAAACTGCAAGAGAATATTAATTATTTCAAATGAACTAAGAGACAGATGGAGCCATTAAAACTTCAAGAAGTAGCCAAATATTATTAATTCATATGGTGTTCATTATATCACTAATGATCATACTAGGTTCCTTTTGGTATTATTCGATGTGATGTGCAAGACTGTGAAGTTTTCAACAAATTGCCTTATGAAGAAATCTGCCACTGCTGTAACGAAGTAACTTAAGCAGCTAAGAGGATACCTATAGCTGAGTTCAGAATTTATTATCTGTCATTGTATTTTAGGAAAAAATATATATTATTTTCCTATGTATCAAGTTCCACTGCTAGAAGTCAAAGAGACAATAGAAATATTAATACAGATAACAGAAAAAAGGGTTTATCTCTTTCTCTCCTTCCAGATTTATATAGATAATACTATTGATTGGTTTCAAAAAAAAAAGTTCTGCTATGTTGGTGTGCTGGTGTTATAAGGTAATACAGATTAGAATAATTAGAAGTAATCACTTCTCTTTGGTTTTTGTGTAAGTTGCCTAGGAAATGAATGAAAGTTCCAGATGTGTCATAGCATTATTAATAGTTAGAATGGTACTGTTACTGCTCTTAGTATGATTTATTAGATGCCTACTATGTACAAGGAATTATTTAAACGTTTTACATATATTTCACTAGTCTTCCCAACAAATCCAAAGATAGACATTGGTCTTATTCTTTTATATTAAATATTCATGACAAGAAAATCGGGCAAAAGTCTTCAGCCACTAAGATGCATGGGATATCTATATTGCTGATACTGAATTAATAGACATAGAAAGATTAGTTATAGCTGTTTTTCCTAAGCCAACCATTGTCATTTGGCAGGGCCAATTAATAGTGAACACATATTGTATGACACAGTAGTAGTCACTCCTTGCCATTTTCTGAGAGACTTTCCCTTTAATTATGCATTCCCTTTCAACCATTGGGGAAATATCTGGCAATAGAAAAGTATCTCCAATGTCAATTTCTAATGCATTTCCACTCGTATAAAGCAAACTAATATTGCTCACAGTAGAATGGATATTATGTTGTTATTTGTCTGTTACTGCAAGGCTTTTCTTTGAGTTTTGCTATTTGAGAAAAGTGAGATTGTTTTTACTTTTGATATCCTAAGTCAAATGTCTATAGGCAAAGTGTGAGAGTATGAACCAGAACAATGTTCTACAATCTGCTTTGATTTGACTTTAGTAATGCTAATGCTAATGATTTACCTAATTATGAAGTAACAGATGTCCTGAGCAAGTAGGTGAGCTGCGTGGGGATTTTCCATGTGATTCAGTTGTGGTCATTCCCATTATGGGATGAAGATTCTTCCTTTATTCTCTCAGAATGTATGTAGAAAATGCCAAAAACCTTGAAAAGCTAAAGACTGGCAAACACAGACACACACATATGAAGAGTGATCCAAATGTTTTGTGTGATATTTGGCAACAGTTTTTCATATAATATTTCTACATTTCCAAATAACCAAGAAGTTGAAATGTCTGGATATGTATTGTCAATAAAATTGCTCACATTTTTCATTTCGTATTTTGTTATTTTTTATGCTAAATAAATACCACTTATTGCATTCGGCTATAAATTTTCATTCTATGGTCAGAACTGAACTTTTGACCTTCTTTTCTTCCCTTTTCTTCTCCTTTCTTTTTCTTTTCATTCTTCCTTTCTTCTCTCTTTTTAGGCATTTTGTCCAATAAAATCAGTAACAGAGTCATTATAGAAATATAAAGCATGGCAAATGGCAAATAGAAGTAAAACTGTCATGTTTCTAATCTAAGAATTGCCTTTGTTAAGAATGAAGAAACAAGCCACAGAAAGGGCAGAGAAGCAGCCAGAACACAAGGGATTAGAAAAAGGATGATTAATACCTCAGGATACTTTCAAGCTTTTTCTTTAGTCTTTTGCTCCACTTTTGTCGGAATATTACTGCCCTCCATCTCATCTCCTGCCTCACATGTGGTCTCAACCACATGGTGATAAAATATGTATTACGAGAACTAACATATAATGAGTGCTAACTAGGTGCTAAACCCTGTTCTTAATGCTTCACATGTCATTGAATCCTAAGACTATGCCTTGAAGTAAATATCAGGGAGATCTGGATTTTAGGAAGCAGCATACTGTAGAAGGTAGAAACCAGATTGCTTTGGCTCAAATCCTACCCCTGCTGCTTACTAGCTGTGTGACCCCATGCAATTACATAGCATCTTGGTACCTGGCTTTCCTCTTCTGTAAAGGAGGTAATACATTTTCAAAGTGTTATGAATGCTATATAAGATTTTACCAAATAAAAACATTTTAAATGGAGGAAGCTAAGGCACAGGCAATGCCTGTTTGAGCCAAGATTGTAATCCAAGCAGTTTTACAAGAGACCATAACCTCTACCTCCCAACAGCAATGGACTCCAGTATACACACAAAAGATTCTTTGAGCTCTGGGGAAAATATTAGAAATTCTATTTATGTAGATTTCATATAAAAATAAGCAGACGTTGATCTGTTCTAATATTTAACATACAGCTTGCCACCAATGCCCTCATTGGCTTTAGATGATCAGCCATCATGTATGACAATTCACAGGAGTCCTTCAGTTCCACAGTGTGAAGCATCCTCACTTTTCCATTCACCTTTCGAGCGTCGCGATGTTTCATTTGTATGTATCTGGGGAAGTGTGTTTAAGGATTATTTTTACTATTTTTAACTCAACTAACTCACAAAATGGTCGTGTGGCTTGGAAAATTCTTCAATGAAACCACAGAATGAAGATTACAGTAAATATGCAAATACCAGGAAACAAAAATGGATCAATTTACTACTTATGCTTACCCTGGTCCATGCTTTTCATCAGCTACATTACAGTGGCAAAGAACACTAACAATTTAAACTGCAACACTTACAATTTTTCAAATGTTTTTGAAATAGTCGTTTGGAATATGGATTATCCACTAGTAGGAATGAAAGCCCTACGCTATTCACAGGCACGATTGCAATAAGGAAGCTAAAGCCAACTCCAAGATGTCACCAATATGACCAATTTCCTAAAATCAAGATCTTGAAATATAATACAATCCTTACAAAAGTTTCATGAAGAAATGGGAGTAACAATAAAAGTGATATCATGTAGAGGTACACTAAATATTTCAAGGCAAATGTTAGGTAAAAATACCTAAAAGAGCAGTTCAGCAGAAAGATATTACTCATTTTCATTTTATATAAAGAAAAGTGTTTCAAATTTTGTGGGTTTTTTTTTTATTTCATTGATGAAAGGTGTTTGTAAGTAGACTACTATCTAGAAAATGTAAAATAAAAAAATAAGCTGAAACTGCTCCTTAAAGGTAAAACGGAAGTTCCGACAATGAGAAAAACAACAGCTTTTTTGAAAGAAACCCATGCAATGAAGAGTGTGTTTTTAAAATGGATAATTTATATGGAATTCTTTTGTCTACTGCTCAGATATCTATAAATTTAGGATTGTCTTTGTTTGTCCTCGGAAGGCTTCCTTCCGTCCTTCTTTCTTGCTTGTCTCTCTCTCACTCTGAGTGTAGTTGGAAGCTCAGATAGATCTCTATAAAATCGCTTTTCTTTACCCTTTGTTATTTTTCCTTCTTCATTTAGGAAGAGGTTTGAAAGTTAGCCTTTTGTGTCACTGGTAAAATTTTCTGCATTGCCAATTTTTTTATAGGTAATAATATTGGTCATTCATTCCAGTTGCCCTACAAGTTGTCTTTTAAATTCTCTTTGGATTTTCAGTCAGTTTCTTTTAGTCATCTTCTCTCATTTTTAATTTTTAATTTTGTGATAATTTTTTATTGAAATTTTATAAATCATATACAACATATTCTTTCCAAAATTCCCTGTTTCCTATAGAAAAAGTGTCAAAGTAAGACTAATTTCTGACTCTTCAGTGCAATGCTTATCTCCTTTTATACGACAAAATATTTAAAATAAACCCATAGGGTTATGTTGTGATTGTCAATACTGGGAACTCAATAACTCATTCTTGAGTAACGACACATTCTCCAAAAAGGAATTGTATTCTCCCTTTCATTCCCTATTGGCTTTCATTCCCTATTGGCTTGGATGTTAATCTACAGGGCTATTTGATGGGCAGAAACACAGGGCAAATTTTCCCTGCAGAGTCATTAAGATTCATATAAGGCTCTGCTGAACTGGGTGGAATCTATTTTCCCCACTACAGGTTCTTTCTAATGTGAGGATAATTTGTTCCTGGATAATTTGAAGAAGTTTATTCTTCCATTAACAGAATTAGTGAATAAAATATTTAATCTATTCAGCAAATTTCCCACATTTAAAAAATGTCTCTCTCTGAAATTCTAAACAGGACTTGCAGCTCTCCATTCGTGATTCCTGCTCCCATCAGAAATCTTGTTTTCTACCTGTGTATATATTATGTTCATTTATACTGACCTAGGCTTGTGCACAAAGATTTAAGGGCCACATCCCCTAGTTGTAAAACAGGGCACAGCAGAAAGCATCAAGAGTCCATACAGTGACTCTGCCATGGAGTACAACACAGCGTGGGGAAATTCTAGGCTTGGTCCTACTAAATTAGCTATCTCTCACAAGCAAAAGATTTAAAAACAAAAAATGGTGCAGAGAGCAAAGGGCCCAAATGGTGAGATAATTTGAGTAGGTTTCTGTCCTCTGCGTGGGCTGAGCCAATGATATTTGGTGAGCAGAAGAAATGCCCTCCCTGATATCTTGGATCAAATACACCACAGGAGCTTTAAAGCACTGTATGCAAAGCATATCATGATAACAGCTTAATGCAGAAGTACAAAAAAATCAGAACAAGGTAATTAACTATGTAACCTAATTATGCAAAATTAAATATGTAAAACATCAAGCTGTACTTATGGTAAAATCATCAAACTGGTATCAAAATTATTTAGTCTTCTCTACTAAAAACATTGCTAATTTTTAAAAAACGTGAAGATTTGTTGTTCATGTCAAACTTGGTATTCTCTGTCCTTTCTTCATTTTCCTTCTCAAACGTATTCTGGCAAAAATCCCGAGGTATGATCCAAAGATAATCCCAGCTGGCACATCAGGAGAGGAAAACTTGGATGTATAAAACTTTGAGAAGGAAACACCCTTCTGTTCCACTCCATAAATTGTTTGGAAGCTGACATCTAACGTGTCAACAAAATTTCATGAGCAAGAAAAGGCAATCCCAAGAGAACCTCTAAAATACAGGTGACGACAATAAAGATACTCTAATCACCCTGCAGAGTAGATTGTCACCACTAATTCTATCTTCTAGAACTTTGAGGTGTTTTATATATTCTGCGGGGTTTTTTGCTACTTCAGTAATTTTACCACAGACATATATCCACTGTTAGATTTCATCCCTCAAAACACATTTCATATAAAGGTGAGCAGAGAAACAAAACAAATCAGCTTATGACACAGTGACAGCATATTTACATTAATGCAGAAATGTGTACAGTCCTAAGTTAGCAGAAACGATTTAAAATACACCTGAAAAATTTATTTTTATGCTTACCTATCATCACTGTTTCAATTCACTTGTAGATGAAACCAGTGTAGAAGAAACAAGGTATGAACAATGTAATCATGGTGTGTTTAATTTTACAATACCATCTAGTGGAAAATGTGGAGCTGCTAATTATTAATGACTAACAACTGTGCGTGCATGTGTACATGTACATATGTGTTTGTGTGTATATACATATAAAACGTTGACCCCTTTATATAAAATATTTCAAGGAATACAAATAAATTGTCAGATGAAGATAAAACTGGAATTTCATCATGAAATCATGCAACATTAAGAATACATTTATGATGACTTACATATAAAACCAGAACAATCAGTCAAATACAAAATTCGATAATTTTTTTCAATTTTACATTCAGTGCCAGGAATATATGCTGTTGGGTTTGATCTTCTCCATCGAGAGAAAAGATTTCTAAAATGTTAAATATTTCATCAAAGAATGAACATAAAGACTCCAAACATGGATTCCAAAATTATTAATCTGCTTCACATTAAGTAACTAATTAATTACACAGAAAACATTTTACCAAGTTCTTTGTTGATAGCAAAAAAAGAATAGGCCAATAATCTGAAGAAGTGTATATTTACAGTGAATCAAATTCAAAGCGGCAAATTCTGTCCCACTGCCCTTCACCACAAATATACAGTTTACAAAAAAAGGGCACTCTGAACATTAAAATTCTTGATTTGCGGCTTTACTATTTACTTACTGGAGAGGCTACTGACCTGTTTATTTTCTACATATCTGTCCTATCTCTTGATTCATATTTATGCAAAAATTTATTTTACCATCTTGATACTGTGACAGAGAGACTTTTGAATAATGTGCTTATTAGTCAAAATAATAAGGGGGGCTTTGTAGGGGTTTTCCTTGGGGGAAGGAAGAGATACTGAACATTTGATGACCAGAAACAGACTGTAGTAATTATTAGTGCTATTTACCAAGTATTGGTTATTTTCCCCTTTTGGGCAACTCATAGGATTTCATTTCCCGGACATTCTGTGACCGGGTGCAGAGTTATAATTAGTTCTGGTCAGAGTTGTGAGGGGCTGGAACACAGAACTGTTGGTAGGAGATGCTCTAGAGCTTTCTTTGCTCTCTACCAAAGCAACTGATGATGTTTCAGAAGGTAGTTGTTTTATTATCAGGGGGTCTTACCTCCATGAACCCTCTTGAACAATGATTTATCAAAAGGTTTTGATCTTTTGCAACCCGATGGGTAAAAAATGACATCTCATCGTAGTTTACTTTGAATCTTTTATTATGAGAAAGGTTGAGTATTTTTAGAAGTTTTTCACATTTGTATATCCTATCTTGAAATGGTTCATTCATGTCACTTATTTATTCTTTTTGTATTTTCCTGCTTGATCTGAAGATAATTTATACAAATTATATCTTCATCCAAAATATGACTGGTGAATATTTTTCCAACTTTGTTATTTGACCTTCTTTTGCTGACTTTTAAGTCATGGATTTATTTTAAGGATTATGCATAATGTTTTTTTTCCCCTTAGAATGTCATCTCACATTAAGACATTATAAATGAAGTCTCTCAAGCTTTTTCCTTGCATTTTTATGACTCTGTATTAAATTTAATTTTTGATGAACCAGGAATTAATTTTACAATAAATAATGAGATAGGTGTCATGCTTCATTTTCTATTTATTTCAGTCTCCTTTCAGTAGCATTTTAAACACTTCTTCATATATATCTTGAACATTTCTTATTGAATTTATGCCCATGTTATATATTACTTCCAATAATAAATGGTATGTTTTCCACCATTTTATTTTCTATTTGAGTCTTTTTTTAGGAAGGATATTGATTGGGTGTTCCGCCAGATGTGTATAACAGTACTAATACTAGTGGAAATGTCCCATGGGTTTGCCTATTAAGCACAATACTGGCCTTTTAGTAGAGCTAGATGGATAAAGAAATAGGTAGAGAGAGAAGTAAATAAGTTCACAGAAAGACGATTAGAGACACAGCACACACACACATAATAGAAGAGAGGAGATGATCATATGATCTTTTGACATTTGATATATTTGTGTGCTCAATGTAATATATTTTTACCCTAAACTATCTTTGAATTCCTAATAGGAGCAATGCATGAATATGGTGCATTACTCTTTTAATATACTGTTGGATTATACCTGTGGATTTAAGAATTTATATCCTTTATCATAACTGATACTTGTCTATAACTTCTATTTTTGTCATATTTGTGTGTGTGTTTGATTAAATGAGTGTTGCAATACTTGATTCATAGAAAGTATTGGAATTGGAATTGTTCTTTTTTTCTCTCTACTGGCAGTATTTATAAAGCACTGGACCTACTCTTCCTAAAAGATACAGTAGAACTCACTTTGAAATTATATTTTGCACTCCCACCGGCAATGAATATTCATGTTTCTACATATCCTCAGGAGCATTAGGTATGGTTAGTTTTTTGGATTTTAGCTATTCTAATAGGTGGGAGGCAGTATCCTGTTATTTTAAATTACAATTTCCTAATGATAAATGATGTTGAGTATCTTTTCACATGCTTTTCTGCCATCTGTATCTTTTTTGTGACATCCTATTCTTGCCCATTTTTTAAAATTAGGTTGTCTGTCTTCCTACCATTGAGTTTTAAGAGTTCTTTGTATATATTGGATATAAGCTCTTTATTGGGTATGTGTTTTGAAAATATTAACTTGAAGATGGTGGTTTGTCTCTTTATCCTCTTAACAGAGTTTTACACAGAAAATTTTAATTTTAATACTGTCAAAATTTCCAATTTTATCTTTCATTGGTCACGCTTTTAAGATTATAGCTAAAATCTCACACTCAAACCGAGGGTCATCTAGACATTTTTTATTGTTAAAAGACTTTATTATTTTTAGAGCAGTTTTAGGTTTATAGTAAAATCGAGAGGAACATACAGAGAATTCCCATAAACTCCCTGCCTCACACATATATAGCTTTCTCTGTCATCAACATCCCTCATCAGAATGGTGCAGAATATTGTACATTCAATGGGTTTGGACAAATATATAGTGACATATATATATATATATATCCCTCATTATAACAACACACAGAGTATTTTTACTACCCTAAAAATCTTCTATCTTCAACCAATTCATGTCTCTCCCTCTCCCATTTATATACAACTTATATACTAAACTTATAATTAAATTTTGTAAACTTATATATTGCAATCTTATTATAATCGCTTATTAGTTCTAAGAGGCTTTTAATTTCTTTTATTTTATACCTAGAAAATCACATCATTACAAGCAAAGACAGATTTATGTCTTTTTTCCCAATCTGTGTATGTTTTATTTTTGTTTCTTTATTGAACTAGCCATGCCTTCCAGTCTATATTCAATAGGAGGAGTGAGAGAGATTTGCCTTATTTCCCATCCTATGGGCAAAGTATACGGCTTCCCACCATTAAGTGTGATGTCAGTGGTAGGTTTTTTGTAGGTTTTATTTATTAAGTTGGGAAATTTCCTATCTATTCCTAGTTTGCTAAGAGTTTTTATTTGAATGCCTTTGCATTTTTTCAAATACTTTTTCTTTGTCTATTGATATAATCATATGATTTTTCATCCTTAGCTTGTTCATGTGATCAAATGATTTTCAAATTTTGAACCAGTCTTATATATCTGAAATAAATCACACTTGGTTGTAGTGTGTAATTACTTTATACATTTGTGGATTTAATTTATTAACATTTTGTTAAAGATGTTTAGATCTATGTTCATAAGAGATATTAATATGTAGTTTTCCTTTATTTTAATGACTTTATTTGGTTTTGTTATTAGGGTAATGCTAGCCTCACAGAATGAGTTAGGAAGTACCCTTTCTTTTATTTCCTAGAAGAGATTGCACAGATTTGGGGTCATTTCTTCCTTAAATAGCATGTAGAATTCAGTAGTGAAATCATCTTGGCTAATGCTTACTTCTATCCATGTTTCTTAACTTTTAGTCTAAAGTCCTTAATATCTATATGTGTATTCAGATTATCTGTTTCTCTGTGTATGAGTTTTGTAGATTATGTCTTTCAAGGAATTGCTGCATTTCCTCCAGGTTATCAAATTTGTAGGTATAGAGTTCATAATATTCCTTTATTATCCTTTTAATGTCATGAGATCAGTAGTGATTATCACTCTTTCATTTCTAGTGTTAATAATTTGTGTCTACTCTCTTTTTTCTTGTTTGGCTGAAAGTTTATCAATTTTATTGATCTTTCCATAGAACAAGCTTTTGGTTTCATTGATTTTCCCTATTGATTCCCCAGAATTGGGTATCTTCTGTTATAAGGCACAGAAACTACCTGTGAATATTATTATTGAAAGCAGACTTAGGTTAGTTGTAAATGTATATTGCAAACTATAGGGCAACAAGTAGATTAAAACATAAGTTTTATTGATATGCTAAGAGAAGAGAGAAAATGGAACCACACAAAATCCTCAGTTAAAACCAGAAAAAGAGGAGAAAAAAAGAAACAAGGAGTTACAAAGAATAGAAAAGAGTTACAAACATAGTAGATGTTAATTCAACTATATCAATGATCAGTTTAAATAGGAATGGCCTAAATAAACAAATTAAAATATAGAGACTGTCAGAATTGATTAAAAGAAAAACCCAACTGGGGCCAGCCCTGTGGCCTGCGGTTAAGTTCAGCGAGCTCCACTTTGGCAGCCCAGGTTCAGTTCCCAGGTGCAGACCTACACCACTCATTGGCACCCATGCTGAGGTGAGAACCCACACACTAAATAGAGGAAGATTGGCACAGATGTTAGCTCAGGATGAATCTTCCTCAGCCAAAAAGAAAAAAAAAACCAAAACCCAACCATATATTGTCTAAGAGAAGCCTACTTTAAATACAATGATACTAATACATTAAAAATAAGGGGATAGAGAAAAATATATGATTCTAACATTAATCAAAAGAAACCTTGGGGGCTGGCCCCATGGCTGAGTGGTTAAGTTCAAACTCTCTGCTTCAGCAGCTTGGGGTTCACCGTTTCAGATCCTGGGTGTGGACTTACACACTGATCACCAAGCCATCCTGTGGCGTTATCACACATAGAAGAACAGGAATGACTTACAACTAAGATATACAACCATGCTCTGGGGTTTTGGGGGGCAAAAGGGGGAAAGATTGGCAACAGATGTTAGCTCAGGGCCAGTCTTCCTCAACAAAAATGTATACAAAAAATAAGAAGAAACCTGGGGTAGCTATACTAATTTCAGAAAAGACATCAGAGCAAGAACACTTATCAAGGATAAAGAGGAGCATTACATGATGGAAAAAGGATAAAACTCCAAAAAGACGTAACAATCTTTGATGTGTGTGCATCTAACAACAGAACATCAAAATATGAAATATACAAGGCAAGAACAGATAGAACTGCAAAGAGAAATAGATGAAGCCACTATTATACTTGGAGACTTCAACACCTCTCTATCAATAATTCACATATCCAACAGCCAATAATATCAGTAAGGATATAGCTGAGCTGAGCAGCAAATTAACTGCAACTAATTGGCATGTATAAGGCACTTAATTCAACAATTGCAGAATATACTTTCTTAAGCTCACATGGAATATTGACAGACAGACCACAATCTGGGCCATCAAACACATCTTGGCAAATTTAAAATAGTATAAATCATACAAAATATGTTCTCAGGCCACAATGCAATTAAACTAGAAATCAATTACAAAAAGATAGCTGGAAAAATCCCGAAATATTTGGAGATTAAAGAATACAGTTCTAAACAGCACGTGGGTCAAACAGGAAGTCTCAAGAGAAATGAAAAACTACTCTGAACTAAGTGAAAATAAAAATACAAACTTTGTGAGATGAGTGAAAGCAGTGCTTCAGGGAAACTTACAGCATTGAATGCAAATATTAGGAATGAAGAAAGATCCAAAATCAGTAATCTAAACTCTCACCTTAGGAAACTAGAGAAAAAAGCAATATAAGCCTAAAGCAAACACTATAAAATAAATAATCAGAATTAGAGCAGCAATATTACTTTCATTAATGTTTTTCAAATTTTATATTTTCATAATGGATGAATAATTTATTTTCATTTTTTTGTTTACTAATATTTTTAAACTAATTAGTATTTCTGGGTCTTGCTTTAATTTTATTGCTCTGATATGAATTATTTACTTAATTGTTATTCTATATTTTTACTTTTAGTTTGATTTTGTCTATTCCCAAGAATTATTTAGAATTTTAAATCCAAGTTAGAATGGAATTTTTTTGAGATTTTAATGATGTACATAATGTACATAATGAAATTGCAGTTTTTTGAGATTGTAGTTACTTTCTTATTCTGCTGCAATTATATCAGTTAATGCAAATTATGTAATTCTGAGTAATTGTGTGTACACATTTCCTTTGTGGCCATAATAGTTTCAGACTTTAGGAAAGTTCCAGGAAAAATGTTGTATTTTTTTTCGGATATATCAGATTTCCTCCTTACTATATTATGGGGGAGGTGAGAGAGACATGGGTCCCCTGGTCCTGCCTCAGTCTTAGGCAAGATCTGTGTGCCTGGCCTCAGCCTTCTCAGTGACCCCTCCCTCATGGGAGCAGAAATGGCTTTATATATTTGGAGATTCGTGGGTAGAGGATCAGATTCTTCCCCACTTCCAGTGGTAGCAGTCCTCTGATCTGAATCAGTGTGGGACCCTGTACCCATGAATGCTTTGGGCTCCCCCTCCAAAGAAAGATACCTTTTCTTTCTACTCCTCCCTAAGAAGCAGTGCATCTTTGCCAGGGTCACTGTGGGCAAGGGGGTTCCTGCCTCTTCTTCAATGGCTCAAAGCTTTCTTCTTCTTAGAGAAAGTCCAGCAAGTAGGTGGCATTCTATCTACTTACTATTTACTATCCCTATATATATAATGTCTACATTTTAATGGTTCAGAACATTAACGTTCTGCTGGCAAATCAGAACTACCACAGTTAGTCAGTCTGAGACCCACAGCTCTCTAACAGTTACTGTAGGTCAGGAATTTATGACCAGCTTAGCCAAGTTATTGTGACTGGGGTTTTTTTAAGAAGTTGCACTCATGTCAGCCAGGACTGCAATCCTTTCAAGGCTTCACTGGAGCTGGAGGATCTCCATTCAAGGTAACTCACTCACATGTTTGGCTAAGTCAGTGCCAGACATTGGTTTATTCTCCTGTACCCTCCAGAGAGCTCCTTGAGTATGCTCACCGCCTGATGACTGGTTTCCCTGAAACTGAGTGCTCCGGTTTCTTCATCCATAACTTAGCACCAGTTTCTCCAATTACTTTGTGGTCAACTGAAGTTGCTCCAATTGTAGTTTCTTAAAAAAGGACTCATAGAACCCAAGTTCCATGAGTTCTCACATGTCAGAAATGTTTGGCAATGTGGAAAATTTCAGTCACACTTTTTTCACTCAGTACTTTAAAAATACCTCTCCACTACCTTCCAGTGTTTAACATAACCGTGAAGAAGGATGAAACCAGTCTTATGTTTCTCCCTTTTAGGTGATTTGTTCTTTTCTTTCCCTAATTTTTTTTTAAAGATTTTATTTTTTCCTTTTTCTCCCCAAAGCCCCCCGGTACATAGTTGTGTATTCTTCGTTGTGGGTTCTTCTAGTTGTGGCATGTGGGACGCTGCCTCAGCGTGGTCTGATGAGCAGTGCCATGTCCGCGCCCAGGATTCGAACTAACGAAACACTGGGCCGCCTGCAGCGGAGTGCGCGAACTTAACCACTCGGCCACGGGACCAGCCCCTTCTTTCCCTAATTTTAAGTCAAATGTCTGTGTTAGGATATTTCATCTTTTCTTTTAATTTAAAAAATTTTTATTGAGGTAACATTGGTTTATAACATGTAAATTTCAGGTATACATCATCATATTTCGATTTCTGTGAAGACTACTTCTTGTTGACTGCCCAAAGTCTAGTTGCCATCCATCGCCATACACATGTGCCCTTTTACCCCATTTGCCCCCATACTTCCCCTCTGGTAACTATGATCTATTCTCTGTGTCTATGTGGTTGTTTGGTGTTTTTTATCTTCCACCTATGAGTGAAATCATATGGTATTTGGCTTTCTTCATCTGATTTATTTCTCTTAGCATAGTGCCCTCTTAATATTAGCCACCTTGTATTCTTTTCCCCCCTAAGGTGCTGGGTACTGTTCAATTGAAGTTTTAAACCTTTTATTTTTGACTATTTTTTCTACTTCTAAGGCATTGATTATTGACGATGTGCCCACTTGCTCTCCTGGTTAACCATTTCCATCATATTTGCTCTGATAGTTTTAGTCTACTCATTTTTAATTTGCTTGCTCACATTTTTCTATCTCACGTGTTATTTCATGTCCATTACTATGTTTCAATAGTGTCTATTCCCATTTACACTTGCTATAAAAAGTCCTTCTTTTCTGAATTTTTTTTTCTTTCCTGATTTCTGCCAGCCCATATTTCATCTCCTCTTGTCTCACCTTATTTTATCTTGGCTCTTGCAAATTTGATGAACTTTTGTATCCTACGTGTAGTGGATTCATTATTGTTTCCCCTAAATTCATGCCCATCCAGAACTTCAAAATATGACCTTACTTGGAAATAAGGTCTTTGAAGATGTGGTTAAGATGAGGTGGTACTGGATTAGGGTGGGCCTTATAAGAGTGCTGGTTGTCATAAGAAGAGAATAAACATACTAAAACACACACAGTGAAGATGGAGGCAGAGATTGGAATGATATAGCTATAACCCACGATTGCTGGGATACCCAAAAGGTCTAGAGTCTTTCAAAGGAGTGTGGCCCTGCTGCTACCTTGATATCAGCCTCCTAGCCTCAGTCCTTTTGGGGGTGAATAAACTCCTATTGTTTTAAGCTACAAAGTCTGTGGTAATTTGTTACCATAGTCCTAGGAAACTAAAACACTAGATGTGGTGCCTTTTACTTTTTTAAAAAATTTATGGATAATATTAATCTGCCAACTCTTACACTTCTGCCATTTGTTTTTCTTGACTCTTTTAAAACCTATTAATTTAAAATATATTCTGATTGATTTTCAATTTATTAACCATCACTCAATGAGGTGAGAGCCTCCATATTCAAGAATGTCTCTCTGCTTACTTTTTAACTGAATTACAATATATTTGGGTATAAAATTCCCTTTTGTTTTTCTTAGCATATTCTGACTTTGCTCTATTTCTAGCATTCGTATTTTTCCATTTCAAATTTATCTTAGTCTATTTTATTTGTGTCCTTCCTGTTCTAACAACAGCAGGAAGTTTTCTTTACCATGAAGTTGAATGAATTCACCGTTAGACTCTAATGTTAATTGTTCTCTGTTCAATCTAGAATATCATGTACATTTTCCCCCTACAATTTCAGTTCTTTCTTCATTTCAAAAATATGCTTTTGTTTTTCTATTATATCTGTGAATATACATTATTTTCAGTTTGTCCTATTCTCTTCGCAGGGCTAGTAATTATGTGTAGCTGGATCTTCTTTACCATTCATAACTCCCAATTAAGTCCACTACAATGCAGATATTATGTAGTGACTAGGCATCTATTGCAGAACAGATGACTGTGGTTAATAATTTTAATTATGATTGCTGCTCCTTTTCTTTGCATTCTTGTTTCTAGTTGGTCTTTCAAGTAAGAAGCCTCATTTATACAAATAAAATAATTTATTTGTATATTTCCTCTAAATCTGTCCTTTATCCTTTTTTCCTAGTGTGAAACTACGTATATGGCTATGCAGATATTAGAGATACACTGCTGTACAAGATTGACAGTCCCTGTCCTTACAAAGCTTATTATGGTCAAGGAAGGGATGGAGTACCTGATCAAAGAACTCTCCTCAAGAAGATAATCAACACAGTCAAAAATGACAAAAATAAATACCATTTCTGAGGAGGCAACAAGATGACTGTGTCACTACAACTGAAATGTATCTTCATATTTCTGGTTGTTCACCAAGCCCGTTTAGATTATGTAACACTATCTCTTAATTTCCTCTTCTAACTTACTATGATCTGCCATGCCATAATATACCTAAGAGTGCCTCTGAACTTTTCAAACTGAAAGAACACAATTTAGTTATCACATGAAAAGAAACAGGAAGCTTGATTTGATAGGGAGGATGGTTTGCAGTAGATAGATCATGGATGTGAAAAAGTAGAGATAAGATGCTGTTACATTTATTCAGGTGTGATAAGTGACACTTTAAATTGGAGTGGCAGCCTCCAGGATAGAGAGTGATGATAGAACCACCATGTTTGATTAATCCATTCATAAGTCAAGAGATCTATTATTAGACACAATTTTTAGACATTATTAGTCATTATTATTAGACACAATATGCCTGATGTTGAGAACTAACACAGAACAGTCTGTCTTTTAAAACACTGGAACTTTTTGTAAGAATGTCAATGCCTGTTTTGGAATTTCACCAGGTATTCCTGAAACCAGTGCAATGTTGCAGAAATTTGCCAAATCAACTGTGACAAATAGACTTCAGCTTTGTTTGTACATCAGTTTACAACTGGCTCTGTACTGAGCATTTCTTATTCCGGTAATAGGCATTCCATTTTCCTTTTGTGAACCCCCTGTCTGTATATTTCTGATAGGCTATCAATCACAGTACCCTACTGCTTGATATAGTAGTGGGCATGTGACCAAACAGTACTTGTTGTTAAACATCTTCCTGCCAACAAAATTTGGTCAAAATGTTAGCACATAATGTAGAGATTTTGAGAATATTTTCCTGGAAATTTTAAGCCAAATTCAGAGACAGCTTTCTCTTTGAGTAATCCTTTAGATTTCATATATTTCTGGTCCAGTGTTCCTCATTCCCTAAATGCTTGGAGGAGATCCCCGAAGAAGGGAAACAAAGTCAGAAACAGAGTGAAAAAGGCAGCAAAGTGATGACTGAAGCAAGATGCTATGCTGACAGCTTTGAAGATAGAAGGTGACACATGATCCAAGGAATGCAAGGAATGCATCAGGAGAAGATGGAAATGGTAAGGAAATGGATTCTCCTCTGGAGTCTCCTGACACCTTGACTTTAGCCCAGTGAGAATGATTTCAGAGTGTTGGCCTCCAGAACTGTAAAAGTACCAGTTTGTGCAGTTTTAGGCTACCATATTTGCAGTAATTTTGTTACAATGGCCATAGGAGCTAATACAATATATATATTTTCAATGTATTTACTTAGTTTTAATAGCAAGCTTATGCTAAATTTCAATGGCAATTTAAAATGCTTCCCATCACTTTCTATACTTTCTATACTTTTGTTTTTTAATGACTTAGGGATTTTCTATTCCTCGAAATTTTGCTCTATCTCTTTAGAATTTTATTGAATGAAGATAGTGATTTTTAATTTACTGCCGATATGAACTCTTTAGAATATACTTTGATGACTGTTACAATTATGCCCCTTTATAGAGTCTGATTCTGATCTTATTGTATAGAATATCAATCTCTTGTGAAGTTCCAACCATAAGAGCCAGCTGGTCAGCATTCATGACTGGAATTCTAAAGGATACTCATTTTTTGAGTGAAAGTAATAAAATGATTCCTTATGAGTTTGTATGTATAAATTCTGAAGTACAATTTCATACAGCAGAAACAGATGAAGAGGTCAGGTAGTTATAAGCTAATGAGAAATAAATTGCTATAATCAGTGACCTAACATTGCCTGAAGGATTTCTTTCTACAGTAATGGATTCAGCTGGCAAAGGGTCTTGATGTTGCTGTTTGAAAGTCTTGTTTGGCGTTTGTAATATTATACTAAAGCTTGATTACATCATGGACAAGTTAATCCATTACAAAGCACTTGTCTGAAGTGATTTGATTTTAATGTTTCATGAGTAGCCAGTTGTATGGGACTAGAAGTATAATTGGCTTATTTTCTACCAGTAGGATGACCCTTTTTTCATTTTTTTAAAAACCAGTTTTTGCTCTGGTCTTTTGGATAATATCATATCAAACGGTTATTTTCTGATTTTTATTTTTCTGGTTTTCATTTTTTGCTTTGAGAAAAAAGTGTTTATAGCTTAGAGGTCTGCTAATTTAAATCCACTCTTGACAATTATGAAGAGTTATTTCAAAACTTAAACATTGTTACCTAGGATCTCTCCATGTATACACCTATTTTTAAACCATGTAAGCTGTAGGATGAATCTTTTTCCTGGTACCTAATTTGAGATTAGTCTACTGATGTTTTGCTCTTTGTCTTCTAAATGCAAACTTGAACTAATAACACATAAGTTGTTATTTCACATGAAATAACTCTAACTTTTCCCAGGTTAGATCAAATCTTTTCTTGTAGCTCATTACTTGTATGGAAGTATAATATGATACACTGTATAAAAAAGAAAGCCATCAGGGAACTCACAAATCCAAAATCAGCGAAAAGTACAAGGTCATGTGTGAGATGTCTAAAAGGATCCTTTTCTTTCAAAACCAGGGATCTGAACTGATAAAATTTAGTAAATTCTTATATTGATATTGTAAGGACTTCTGGGAATAGCTCTTAAAATTTCCACAAAGACAATTTTCAAGCTCGTTTTGGAGGATGAAGAAAAGGACTGTGCAGGTAGCATAGAAGAGGAACTTGTATGTGTGTGCAGAGGTATTTTGTTGAATTCATTATCTTTGGAAAAATAAGCCTAACATCTATTTCAAAAAATGATGAAAAGACACATCTGCATGATTAAAGAATTTGAAATAAAGCTTAAAAGCTAAGGGTTTCTTGTAAAGTCAATGATATGTAACACACATTCATGACCTACTTATGTAGATGTATAACATGTAAGATAAACACAGATTTGAGAGCAGCCTATTTCATTACATTTTTTAAAGTTTTAATGAGACGCCCTTATATTATTTGAGGGAGATTAAAGTTAAATGAAGAAATTCTGACAATTATGTTCATTTGTGACACATGAAAGATAAAAATTATGCTTCACTCTTCACTTACTCTCTATGCTAAAAGGGCAAACAAAATCTGTGACTCTTTTATTGAAAGCCATTTCTGTTTAATTTAAAAGTTTATTCTTCACAATCCTTCCAGCAGAACAAAAGTTCCAATATCATAACCTGGAAGAAATCCTTGGTCATGAATATTTACATCATCTTTAACACCTATAATAGGTAGAAACACACACACACGCAACATACACAGACTTTCTCATTAGTTTTTCCCCATTTATTTATATTCCTTATCTAACATCATTTTAAATATTTTATGTGGAAATGCTGTTCAAATGAAAATATGTTCAGATATTAAAATTTACTTCTTCTATTGATCTTCCATCTAATAATTTTACAGGTTTAACAATGCTGAAAATATATAAGTGCAGCCCAAACTAGTAAGAGAGATTTCTATGAAGTGTTAAAAACTGTCGTCTATGTCTCAAATTATGCATTTCTTTTCATCTCCAGGAAAAAATGTGGTGGTCATCACCCAATGCCTTTGAAAATCATACGAAAACAGATTCACATCTAGTCAAAATAAATTAAACACTACTTAAAATTGAAATGATAGTTTGCTGAGTCTTAGAAATAGGTGAAAGTTAACAAGTAGATTCTTGATTTCATATTTCTCCTTTTCCAAGTTTAATGGCACCATCTATGTTACTTTAAGTAATTTTTTAAAATAAAATCCTCTCACACATGACAGAGAAAAGTTTACACCTTTTTTATTCCCAGCTCTATTTACATTTTTGATGAATAGTAAGGCATCTTTGATCATTCTACATTGGAAGAATATAAAGTGAATTCCAACAGCATAAAAGAGGATTCCTCTTTACGTGTATGTGCACAGACTCAAGTGGTTTCTAGCCAAAATTTATATGACTAGTCGGGTAACCTATTCGGGTGGCAGCACGCGCACATGTTCAATAGATCCTGCAGCCTCATCTCTAATCTCAGATTCCTATCAAATTGTAACTGTCATAATTTTGTAAAATCAGATCAACTTTATACAACTATAAAAATTATAATGGCATAATTCTTCATGAACACTCATTTTCCAGAGGCTTCAGGAAATTTAAGCAAGAAATATTGTCAATGGCATGAGATTGAACAAAGGATTATTTTTCAACTCCTTTTATTTTAAAGAAAGTAGTACTAGCACTTTCTCAGGAGAGACTGACCAGGATTCTAGTTAATACATAGGGATAATATTTGGATTTTGGAGCAGGCAATGAACAGAATTTGATGGGTAGACTTCAATCCAAGAAGTGCCTCTAAGAAGAACTTATAAACTAGATGCCACATTGTGAAGTAAACTGGTATAGGGAGAGTTTGTGTGTGTGGGTGTGTACGAAATAAGAGGATTATGCTCAGTTCACATTGATATCTATAGTTATGTCAGACAAAGAACAAGGTCTGCACTACATCTGGATCTTGGTTCACATGTGGATTTCATATATGGATTTACTAGATGAAGAGGAAGAAAAAACTTTGGCCCTCAGGTCATAGCTCTTACTGTGACCAGCTACTTCCTTACTTTCAAAAGGCTGCTGAATTCAAGGCCAGGATTGGTGGATAAATC
Source organism: Equus caballus (assembly GCF_041296265.1). NCBI lineage: Eukaryota > Metazoa > Chordata > Mammalia > Perissodactyla > Equidae > Equus > Equus caballus. The sequence goes on along the minus strand of NC_091701.1, from coordinate 69,774,156 downwards.
ACTTTCTTCGTGGACAGGACTGTAGTTTGTCATGGTCTGGCAACGTATGGCTAAAGGATCATGCTTCTTTTTTTATATCTACTAAATAATGGCAGGATGGCAGAGGGATAACTTAATGGCAGTGGGTAAAGTCTCATTTGTAAAGAATAAAACAAAAATGGAAAAGCAGCACAGTCTTTGACTCATGACTGGTATTCCCAATACAACCACAAAGGAAACTCCCTGCCAAAGTGGAGTAAGAGCTGTTGTCTGCTAACCTGGCTCCCCCAGGTTTTGTTTACTGTAGATTTTAGGTCAAATTCTGTAGAGAATGTAGCTTCAGAAGGAAACCTAGCTGCTAGTACTTTATTGTAAAATGAAACCTCAAGGAAGCAAGAGAAAGAGGGAAAAGGAATGAGGGAGGAGGAAAAGAGAATAGAAGGAAATATGTTACTGAGTTGTTTTCTCAGATGCATGAGTTGTTTTCAAAGATAGCACTCAAACTACTGAATCTCTGAATGGTTTACCATGGTGGGAGTAGGAGAGGGAATTTAGCACTAGCTTCTATATTCCATTGGTCAGTATTTGCACACAGAATATCAGCTGCCATATACTCCTAGGATACGCCACCCAATCCCACCAGAGGTCATCAGGGAAGTAGATACTAAAAGATCAACATGATCCTCTGTACAAGCCAGCAAGCAAGCAGGAACCATCGGCCTACTCTGCCTGCGTGAATGCATGCAGCCTGCAGGGTGCAGCCTCACAGATTCTGTTGGGCACGCACAAACACACATTCCAGTTGCTGGTTACTCCTTCTCTAAATTTATTTCCAGCTGTATTTTTCACCCACTCTGCCTTAGCTTATATTAAATTTAGCTTTGGCCCAAAGTTGGGTTTTCCAATTCTGTAAGGCATACAAATTTTGAAATTTCCTCACTTGTTTTTTCTGATCTCAAGCTGAAAGGGCAACGATTAACTGGGATGTATTTCCTTTTCTCTGTAATTTCACAGGAGCCAATGTGATTATATTTTGTTTGTGTATAAATTCACTAAAAGCTGAGAAAATTAGCCAATCAGCTCCATTACTCTAATATTTTCATATTAAGTCCCCTAAAGATCCAGCCTCAGTTGCCACATATTCTATGTCTCATGAAACTCAAAATAATAGTTCAGCCAACAGGTTTTTCACCACATCACAATGATCAATGACCTCCCAGAGAATAAATTGCGTAGACTCACTGTGTTGATGACACACTGCCATAGAGGATTCTATATTTTAGGGGATGCCACTTGCAACAGAAATCTTCCATATTTCTCTTCAGGGGAATAGGAATACAATTTTAGTTAAAATAGCTACTGTCCTTTCAGCTGAAGTTTCCAGATGGGAGGAAAAATTCTCTCACTCAAAGAAGAGTGACTAGTCTTAGAGAAGGATTCTTGTTGTCCTAGCTTGGGTCATGTGCCAACTATATGACAAATAACTGAGAGGATTTCTTATTAAACAGTCTCAGTGGTGTTTCCAACTCTACAAAACAGAAGGAAGTGCCACATGTTTGGGGGTCTCCCCAGGTATCACTACTCTTCCTCTACTTTTGGGAAAGAAAATTGTGTTTTTGGTAGCATACTGAGGAGCAAAATGTTGCAAAGCATGACAAGTGATGTCTACTAGACTGTCCTGTCTCTCCACTATATCGGCTTTTAGTTTGTTTGTATTTATTTGTTTTCAATAGAAAGTTAAAAAATATATTTTAGTAAATTGTGAAAAGGGTAAGAAAGTTTCGACGAACATAATCCATAATCAATCTATAAATGAAAATTGGGGTGAGTTTATTCTGAGCCAAATGTGAGGACCATGGCCCGGGGCTTTCTTCCCAAAGGAAGAAAGGGGACCAAAGAAGAGGGGTGTACAGAGTGGTTATATACCCCAAAAGAGGATGTTTCACATATGATTGAAATGTCCTTTTTACAATAGTCGAGAGACTGCTCTGTCGGCACAGCGATTGATGGACACAGCAGGTAGGTCTGCTGTCTCCCTGGACACACCAGGGTGGCAGGTCTGTTGTCGCGAGCTGGGTGGTCACAGGTGAGCTGGGTGGTCAAAGGTGAGTGCAGCAATCAGTTCCTAGCCTAAGGAAAGATGCTTATCCTCAAGGAAATGCCAATGTGCGTAGAAGTTGCACCTTTATCTTAAGGGCATTTGTTCTTGCCATGGTAAATGTTTAAAGCAGATATGCAATGCATGCTCAATGGCCATGTCAGGCCCTTTTGGAAAAACAGTCAGGCAGAATTAGGCTTGCACTAAATGGCTTCCTCAGATACTCCAATATATCCTATTGCTGGCCATTTCTATTTGTCAAAAGATAACATTTAGAAAATGAAAATCATTTATTTTCTATTATTTTAAAGCTGTTAATACTTACAAACAGCTTTAGCTTATTAATGCTTATAAATGCTTAAAACAATTTTCTGCGAATTTATTAGGAATACTTAACACAGGTTATATTTAAAGTCTATGTTAGCAGATAATGCATTATTGATTTTTTACACATGCATTTTCAATATTTTGCATTTTCCTTTTTGTCTAAAGTGTCCCATACTCTATTAAAAGTTCATCTTTGCAATGGAATTTTTTTCTGACAATTTTGGTTTGGTTACTTAACCCCGGCTTAATTCCCACTTTTTCTCGTCTGTTACTTTAAATCAACTTGTTGCTTTTTCAATGTGTTTGAGTACACTTTTATTATTTTTCTCGTTGTCTAATTGCCTATTTGTGTTAGTCATTTTCTTCACTAAATTCAAGGAGAAAAAACTGGCAAAATTTCACACATACCACTTAAACCAATTGACTGAATTTGTGGTGTTCAGTCTGTAATCTTCTCAAGATGTAGATTAAGACCAGGGCTTTATAAAGAACAAGTAGATGGTGAAGAATTAAGAAAATCATCTGGTTTATATTGCCTAAAATAAATTAATATTAAACTATATTTTCAGTCAGAAATTAAGGAGAGTATTTCAATAAAATTTATGTTTAAGAAATATTACCTGCTCCCCTGTTAAAAACATGGAATTCATATTTTTAACATTCAGGTAGATATAACTAATTTAATATTGAGCACTCTGGGAAAGCTTTAGATTAAACCCAACACTACTTTCACATCAGCTCTCATTAGATGTTAGTTATTTTTACAAATTAAAATATTTTAACTATATTTACACAGCCAGTGGGTTTTAATTAATGGATACTAGGTATCTGAGGCCATAGCTAGCAGAAATGGGGAATATGTTACCAACAGTTTAGATTATTGTAAAGGAAGGACTAGTATATTTATATCAACTCTTCTGTAGCTTGTTAAGTCAAACAAATCAGAAAAAAAAGCGTGTTAGGAGTAACCTCCAAAAAATAATTATTTTAAAAAAAGTTATCAGATAAAATAATATAAGTATATCAAGAAAGCTGATTTTAAAATAAATTCTAGTAACACAAATGCTTCTTAGAAGAAAAGCAAAGACTGGGGCAACAAATGTATTTAGGTTTGCAAAGTCATAGTAATTACAAAACCAAAGTTAAAGCTATCCTTCAAAATACAATATTAATAATGAATTACATCCCATAGCAGTTTTTGAAAATAAGGCATCTAAAGTTTGTGTATATATTTGTGTATATGTGTGTGTACACAAGTAGATATTTATACACATGTATGCTCACACACAGATATATACAGACACATACCAGACAAGCAGTTATAGGGAGAGGAGAAAATGGAGTTCCCAACACTTCAATAGATCACAAAATTTATATGCTTATGTCCAATTCTGTCATCTGACAATTCTTCATAACCCAAAGGACATGTATTTAACCAGAGAGTCTGAAATTTAAATGAAGTTCTGACAGCTTTAGATCAAAGAGGGAAGGAAGGATGGAAAACTTGTTCAGTAAGTCTCCAAGGAAGGAGGCAGTGTTATATAAACAGCTGCAGTAAAATATTTCCACATCACAAATTGTGTTAAATTTATCCTTGGCAGGAGAACCCACAGGTAGCCTTACGCCAAGGCAGTAAATTGGTTAAGAGACTTGCATTTGGTTAACATTTGACATTAGGATGTCCTACTTAGTAACCAAGGCAAAGCTCCTTAGCAAGGTGTGGGCTAAAAGAGACTACCATCAAAAGGATTTTAACTCCTTGAGCCCAGGAGACATGATCCTTACATGCTTATTTGAATTACTTACTGATTGCTAATTCAGAAGAACCAAGTTAATATTTAGTGAAAAGACCGAATTAGAGATGGTTGACTAAAATTCATTAAAAAGGCAATCAACTTAGAAGTCTACTTTTGGAATTCTCGTTATTAAGAGAAGGAAAAATCATGATTTATTTCTCTTTCTTTTTTCAAAATTTAGAGTGTAAGATACTATGTCTGCTAAGAACCAGAATAAAAGATATAGTCCTCTTAAGTACATTAATATGTAAAGTACCCTTGATTTACCTGGTTGCAGAAGAATGTTTGAGTATCTGTATATATCCTTGAAAAATATAAAATAAAACTAGAATAAAACAATACATATATCAAATTTAAAAAGTCATATTAATATAGAGACTCTGTCTTATACATCCACATACATCGATGCTGATCACTATTTATAGGTAGGCTCATTTATGCGAGAGAACGTATTTTAAGATATGGAGCTTTTCCCACATATCATGATGAAGTTTGTTGCTAAGTCTCAGTTTTTCCATAGTCAAAATGATGGAAGTGTATGATTGTTACAGGGAATGGTGCCATTAGTTAAAATATTTTGGATTAAACATATACTTCATAGAAATATTGTGAAATTAAATAACAGAATGATTCCCAATATCCATTTTGGTCTCAGAAAGGAATATGGTTTAGTAACAAAGAGCTCAGCACTTCCTTTTATATTTAAGTAATAACTAATAGCATTTTGCAGAGATAAAAGAGCAGGTCCCTTTTCAAGTCCATGCTAAGTTCCATGTTTCAAGACAGCTCAATGAGCACAAGCAGCAGTCACGCTACCCTGAGCCAAACACAGAAGTGAACAAAACTAAGTTTAGTCTAAGTGACTATTCACCCAAAACCAGGAGAATTCTCAAGCGGCCAGATAGCGTGGAATTCCAGTGGAGCTGAAAGCAGACAGGGCAGAGTGAAGCAGCCCTGAGGATGAGAGTCAGAGCCCATGGGACAAGCCATGACCCGAGATGGGAACAGCACGGCGAGAGCTCTGCTCCTGAGGTGGTGGGGGCTGAGAGCAGCAGAGGCTAAGAGGCAGCAAGCAGAGGTTCTCTAGGAAAAGCAGGATAGGGTTTGTACCTGCTGACTCTCTCCTGAGGCAAGACAACTCCCAAAGGACAGCCTGTCTACTGGCACAGGCGGTGCTCATCTGATGGGTAACACCAAGAAGAACAGCAGCAACTGAGCAATATTAATACCAGACGAAGCAGCACAAGGAGAAGAATCTATGCATTTAACGCTGACGAAAACACAAGCCAACAAGAAAAACTATAATGATTTTAATACAATCCAACACAACATATTAAAACAACAACAAAATCAAATGTGACAAAATTGTGGAGAAAAATATCACAAATCCACAACCATCGTAAGAGATTTTAATACAGCTCTCTCTCAAACAAAGAAATCAAGACAAGAAGTAAACAGTGTTTGGGGCAACTTAATAACAACGATAAACAAGTTCAACCTAATAGATTAATTTAGTCATTCAGAAAATATGTATTGAGCAGCTGCAGTATTCTAGGCAGCATTGCAGCACTGTGGAGCCAACAGAGAACCAGATGAAGACCCCGCTGACTGGAGCAGGCATTATAAAGCTGTATGTGCAACAGCATAATGCTCAAGGACACAGACCCTGAAATCAGTCATCCTGGGATCACACGTTACTATGCAACAGTGGGTGAATTACTTATTCTCCTTGAGGGCCCGTGTCCCATCTACAAAACAGGATTTATTATGGCATCTACCTCACAGAGTAACTGTGAAGATCAAATAGATCAAATAAGGTAATACACTTAGAGTGCTTAGAACAAACACTTTGAACATGATGAATACTTAATAAGCTTATTGTGTGTCGAGTTGTCTTTTCAGCACTTTCAGGTATATGTCTACATATGCTTTTGTGTGCATAAATGTATGCACATTACTCAATTTTCTACATACAAGGTGTAAATAAAGGCACAATATACAGTTTTGTCAACCAAAAAATATATATACAAAGCAATGGGAAAAATAGCCACATTCTGGTCCCAGTGAAATATGATAAATCAACATACAAAAGATACTGAAAACATACATAATGTTTGAAAATACTACACACAAAACAACTGGCCTTTAAATACCCTGAGTACTGTGGTATAGATACAGAACAAGTTCAGCATGTGGCAAGCAGTGTGGAATGCCTGGAAGATGGCTGGCCCATGTGGAGGGAAGGGGTGTCAGAGGTAAATGATGGTAAGACCATGAGAGAGGCTTTCATGATGAGAGAGAGGATTGTGATAAGAATAAAGCCCAAAAATAAACAGCAAACATTCATACTACGTGCTTGGGGGCAACAATGCTTTAGGTAAACTGATCCGTTTAATTCTCCAAGATTTTAATGAGTTGGGTACTATTATTACCGCCATGTTGCTGTTAAGGAAATTGAGGCATATCTGGATTATCTAACAGGCTCAGGAGCAACATACTGTGGAAAATGGCAGGTTAGGACAGGATATCCACTCAGGAGGTGGGCTCTAAGCGAGATCTCACTCTCCCTCTTCATCACTGTAATATCCAGCTACTTAGTCCACAGACATAAAGCCTTCTATTACATATACTCATCATGCTTGCTTTAGAAGCAGAAACTGACACTCTACTCTGCTTTCATTACACTAGGCACTTTCACAGAAAGAAAAAAGAACATTTTTACGCTAAGATAAACCAATAATAATGATGGCATCCATTCTGGTTCTGGTACCCAAAATAATGAACTCACTGACCTAGTCCCAAAATTTGGACCTCTTAGGAGGAACAGATTTAGCCCTGATTTTGCCATATCTCTGTATTTGTATATTTACCCACATAATAAATATGTGTGAAAGTTGCTCTTTTCCTACCATGAACATAGTGATGAAAATCTGGTGAGGGTGGTATTCTTTCCTTTTTTTCTTTTAATATTGCTATTTAAAAAATATTTTTAATTTAGAAAGCCAGTCCTTTTTAACTTTAACTCATTTGTGCTCTTTCCTGATGATGTTTTCTTCCCTAAATGCTTCTGATCGAGTCTTCCTTTGTCTTTGCCTTCCTCTGGCTTTGTCTGGCGCTGTGTTTGTGTGTGTGTGTGTGTGTGTGTGTGTGTATGGAGAGAGAGAAAGGGAGGTTGAGAGAGAGAGATAGGTAACGAGATCATAAAATTTGAGGCCCCCTTTTTTGGCAAGGAATATTAAGAATAAAATATGTCTCTTGTCATTCAACCTTTATGAAAAGTCAAAATTTTTATATAGCTCAAGAGCGTTGCACATATGTTTGAGGACTAAAAATACCTCGTCTATTCCAAATGCTGTGTGGTAAGTTGCCTCTCTTTGTGAGATAAGAAAGATGAAGGACACAGAATATTGATAATCCTGTGAACTAAGAGAAATTGCCTTGTTAAATGACTAATCACACTTAGGTGCCGGTCTCACAAAAATTAAATTTATTATGCTCCATCATTTACCATAAATTACAGATCTGTTACGTCTTCCTGTTAATCAATGTATAGATATAAGGATGTTTTTTATCAACTTTTACTCCAGAGTCTGTCTTTAAACATTTGTGTATAACCCTTTAACCTTAGAGTTGTGTTAACTTTAAACATTTGTAAATAGATTTATTAGATACTAATGCTGCTCAGCAAGAGTTGCAGTTCCCCCTTTCTGGACACATAGGGCATCTGTGCGATTCTACCTCTGTTAAAGGGAGGTGATGTGACACATGTCACCCTGGGTGCAAGCATTTAACCCTGGTATGAGCTTGTCCAGACTCCCTTTCCTGCTGCAAGCCACCGTGAAAGCCCGTGATGATAAGAAAGTGAAACGGTGTCCTCCCGTGGCAGATGGTTGCCCTGGAATGTCTCATGGAATTGCACCTATCTTTATATAAGCAATAAGTACATTTTTGTTGTTTAAACCACTGAGTTCTGGGGTTGTTTGTCATGGCAACTTAACTGTACGTCCTGACTTATAGATTATTTTATAGAATTTTATCAAGCTATGAAAATATTTATCGCCGCAAAGGATGTTAATTTAAGAAACATGCATCCTATTGTGCATTTAAATTTTAGATGACCTCTCTAGTGGTTTAAAAGTAATTCTCCTTTGTTTCCTGTGTTCTTTCAACATAAGCATTGCTTGAAAACCTCGGGGCGGGAATTAGGGAATTAGCAGTTCAGAGCAGAGGTCACTGTGCTACTGCTGGCATCAAAAATAAAGAGGTACCACTGGGTATACCTGATCCATACAGAATTGTGGAATTTGGTCACTTTTACAAGAGATAAACTGATAGATATACACACACAACACACATTACATAAGTACTCATAGACTCTACATTTTTAATTTAACAATGTACCTAAATATATTTTCTTCCCATGTTTTTTAACAATATTGTTAAATCTAAATGAGTAGGCATTTAAAACAGAATCGTTAAGTAAAGATTTTTGGAAAAAGAGACTTGCTATAAAGCAGGTTTCTTAACAATGTTTATGTCATGGACTCCTTTGAGAACTTTTGAAGGCTAAGAACTTTCTTTCAGAATAATGTTTTTAAATGCCTACAATTAAATTTATAGGTTTACAAAGAAAACCAATTATATTGAAATAGCGTTACCAAATTTTAAAAAGAAATGTGTAATATTATGTTTCTTTATTAACACACTAATAAGATTTATTGCATTCCTAGTAACACTACAATTTCAAAGTAGTGATATCTATAAAAAGCATTTAAAAACATCTATTCCAACTGTATATGATATAAAATTGCCTGTGTTTTCTGTTGGTGACAAATCGAAAGGATTGCTACTACTACTATGGGTTTTTGTTTATACATATACGGGAAAGAAATAAAATTATAGATGGAGATTGGTAACTATAAAGCATATTTTCATGTGTTCCAATTGTTTACCTCTGTGCATCAAAACACTTCAAAACTAAGCGGCTTCAAAAAATTTAAAAATTTAACTCTCACAGTTATTTGGTTGACTGGACTCAGTTGAGTAGATTCTCTCCTGGATCCCTCATTTAATTAGATGTCAGATAGAGGTACAGTCTTCTCAAGGATATGGGGAGCTTCATGGGGACAGTAAACTGATTTGTGTACTATTCAGCTTTGTTTTCTCTTGCGATGGTGACTACATTCCGAGAGGGAGGCTTCCAGGAGCAGGGTTCAATATCTAAGGAAGCCATCTTATAACTTGGCCTCAGAAAACTCAAAGTATCACTTACGCTCCAATATATTCAGAAGAAAAACACTAAATCCTCACTAAAATGAAGAAAAGGAGAATTGAGCCCCAGGTCTCAACGGAAGGAATTTTAAAGCTTTGGGGGTCATCCTATTCCACCGCACTATACAAGATCACAGATGCCTTGAATTCTATCCATGGACCATGAGCTTAAAAGCCCCTGATGTAAAGGAGGATGTAATAATAACTTAGAATCAAGACTGGCAAGCTACTTTGCAAAACTTTCAAGTTTTCAAATTGGCAATGGGAAGGGGAAATTAAAGAATAATAAATGAGGTCTTCTAAGGAATATGTTAGTGGGAGGTGATTGCAGAAAGTAAAAGCATTCTGCACTTTTAGTTGTACTGTTACGAGGGAATAGTGGACAAATAAAGCAAATTAGAATTAGAGGAGGGAAATATGTGCCTGATAATCAGTATTCACAAGGGAAAAATAACTATTATGAAAAAATAGAAGTTTCACTAAACCAGACAAGTGAGGATACAAAACAGAATGAAACAACAATGTATAAGCAAAATTAAATTAAATGTAATGTAAACTGAAGGCATAAATCACTGTTTGAGTATGTTACTCCATAATAAATAGGCTGAAATTCCATAATAGAAGACAAAATTGATCATTTTTTGGGAAAAAGTGTGTAATGTTATGCAGTTTACAAGGACGAACATTTGAAATGATTAAAAAACAAAGGTGAAAATAAATTCCTGGGCAATATGGAAGACTAGATAGCTTTAAAGACTTGAGGCTATGAAGCAACATGAATCTGTTGGTGGGATGCAAAATGGTGCAGCCAATTTGAAAAACACTGGCAATTCCTTATAAAGTTAAACATACACATACTGCATGACCCAAGAATACCACTCCTCAGTGCTTGCAAAAGCCATGTGAAAAAGGTATGTTAACGCAGACTTCTACTCAAACGCTCATATCAGCTTTATTCTAATCAGTCAAAAACTTAGACACAATCCGAGGTTCATCAAATCATGAATGGAAAAATGAATGTTGTCATATCCATACAGTGGAATAATAGCCAGCAACTAAAAAAGACAAATTACTGACACATACAACAGCTTTGATGCATCTCAAAAGCATTATGCACAGTGCAAGAAGGTAGACACAAAAGGCCAGACTCTGTATGATTCCACTCATATGAAATTTGAGCAAAGGCAAAACTATAGTGACAGAAAGTAGATCAGATGTTATCTAGGACCAGAGGGAGAAGGAGAGGATTGACGACAAGTGAGGATGAAAATGTTTTATGTCGTGATTGTGCTACTTAAATTCAATAACAGAGTAAAATCAAATCTATTCAACTGTACCCTTTAATATATTAATATTTATATATATATGAATTTATGTATATGAAGAATTATATATTTTTATACGTATATATTTATGTATACACATATACTTCTGACCTCTCTCCTCACTCACTTGCCTGAGTGGAGATTAGAAAGGGAGAAACTGAACATGTGTATGCAGGGCTCTTCCTTTCTTCTTCCCCTACTGGGAATGTGCTACCCACAGGGGGCCTATTCTACCTGCCTATTTGTCTATAAACTTGGCATTTAAGATTGTCTAAATTAGAATTTAGGAAGCAAATATGAAGAAGTTCTTGGTGGCCCAGTGCATGCATGTGTGTGAATATAACTATGACTATAAACATATTTAAATTGGATTAAAATTGGAATAAGAAGGAATAGAAGGTTAAGACATCTGAAGTGCTATTGTCAGTTTCCTGAACAAATAGCTGAAATAATGTACTGTTGACTTTTCTTAGCATTTATATGCTACCATTAAGAACTATGCTTACTTGCCTCTCTTAAATATTCCATGTCCAAAAGAGAAAATTGCAATAGGAGATGAAAGGATTATGGAATAAAATAGTAAAAACTGAAGAGGAAATAGAAAAAAAGTGACCTATAAAATTTGAGTGTTGACATATGGAAGTAACAACTCATTGAATTTAGAAGGCAGTGTAAATGGATATTGACTATGGAATGGATTGATCCTACAGCTTTTTCAGAGGTCAACCCAAAGGCTCTTTCCTTCATGGAGTCTTCTGAGATCTGGCTCAAAATAATTTTAATGCTGTTTCCATGACTCTTTGTACAAATTTTATAGCAATTATTGCAAGATATCTTACATAATAGTGATTTATGTCCACATCACATAATGTCTATCAAACTGTAACTTTAGAGAGGTTATAGTGCATATTTCAATAAAATAAATTATCGCCTAATAAACACATTGATAAATTCAAATAATATATTGGTCAACTTTTTTCCTAATTGCAGGTATTTATGATTGATTCTTTCTAGCTCCTTGAACGTACATGAAGGAGTACAATAGAGTTAAGGTAAATTGGTGACTATAAAAAAATCAAAAAACTTACAAAACTTAAGCGATGAATGAGTCAATGAGAAGTTGAAGAATGCAAAATGTCTTAAATTGGAACAAGCCCATCAAAGTAGGTTGGAAGTCTTAGTTGAAAACATTTATTTAATATGGTAATTAATGAAGTTTGACATAAATGTACTATATTTGACAAACTATAGGGGTTTGTCATTATGTTAAAAAGTGTGTGAAAAATGCAAATTATCTTTATTTCTTGATTGGTCCATATGAATATCTAAGTTTTAAATAATTCTTAAGTAAAAAGTACATTTTGAAATATTTTTTAAATCCTTAGAATTAAAATATAACAAAAAACTCTCAATGATTCATACATTTTATCTGAATATATACCTCAGCTGTGAAACCAAAACTATTTGGAACCAAGGCTAATGTTAAGTGAAGAAAAGCCATTATAAACTTGAGAAGATAGCATACGATCCATGCTACTGTAGCCTCGGAGGGAGGTAAAAAAAGCAAAACAAAGAGATGAATTAAGACATCTACTATCTGATTTTGTGTTTAGAGTTATTCTTGACAATAATTTTTTATTCTTGATATTAATTTTAATTTTTAAAAATGGTCTCCAAGACTTCAACCGCATGACGTCGGAACATCAGATAGTTGTTTCTAAATTTCCCAAAGAGTGTAACAAAGCACAAAACTGGTCTTAGTTTGGACTCATTACCAGTGCTGTTTAGTACTCCGTCTTCATATTCCATAATAACAGGATATTATTCTTGAGTATATGAATAAAAAACTAAAAAGCTTATTTCTGTAAGACATTAGCAGACATATCCAAAGGCAGGAAAGATTTTTCTCTTAAAAGGACTCCATAAATTTACCTAATTTGAATATTCGTGCAATGATAAGTCAAGAAGGAGCTCAAAGTAAATCGTTATTGTCATTTACTACAATGTATGCACTAAGAAAATCAACATCTCATTTTCACTTATTCATATGTGGCCAGGAATGGAAACAAAAATTCTATTAAATAAGGCTGGATGAAAGATTGTGCTCCTAAACTGGTTGCTATTTCAAAATATCTTAAGATAGTTGTTCAAAGTTGGAGGCTTTTGATTTCATCAATTAATATTACTAATACCATATTGTTTATGAGAGATTATGTTTACATTTGTTTTGTAGCAAACATTATATTTTTATTATGTTTTTCTGTTCAAAAAAGAAAAAAAGCACAGGTAATATATTAAGACTTCTGTGACTACTGATGAAATGAAGCATCTTACTAGACATTGTCTGTTCCACTTTTCCTGGGAAGTTAGAGCACTGACACGTTGTTCAGTCCCTTTCTCTTCACCTTTAATTCCCTTGCCTCCTTGTCTTTTGACTGTCCTATTTGACTGTCCTATAAATTCCCAACTCTCTATTAAATCAAACATATGACTCCTTTCTCTTAAACTTATGCAGCTGAATTGTATGAGGAAGATAAAAAGTTACAGCAAGGCTGGTAGTACCAATGAGAATCCATAGTTTGTAATGATAGTAATTCTATTTCCGTTTGCCAAGTTGTTCCTAACCTTTACCACCATTTAATCCCTTCTCATTAGCTTCTCACTTAATTTTTTTAAAGCAGGTTTTCTGGATGAAAAGCCCCTAATCTCTGCTCTGCCATCTAGAAACCTACCTATATCCATTTTTGTTTCCTTTTAACTAAAATCTAGAAAGAAGTTTAGCATCTCAATCCCCCACCCATGCCCAGGGCTTATTACTCTTTTAAATAGACTTCATTTTTTCAAGCAGTTTTAGATTCATAGCAAAATTGACAGGAAGGTACAGAGATTTCCCATATACCCCCTGACCACACACACATATGCATAGACTTCCCCTCTACCAACATTCCCCACCAGAGTGGCACATTTGCTACAACTGATGAACCTACATTGACCCATCATTGTCACCCAAACTCCATAGTTAATATTAAGGTTCACTGTTGGTGTTGTACATGCTATGGGCTTGGACAAATGTATCCGCTATCACAATCCCATACAGAGCAGTTTCACAGCCCTAAAAATCCTCTTTGCTTGGCTTATTCATTCCTCCCCCTTAACCTCTGGCAACTACTGATCTTTTTACTGTCTCCTTAGTTATGTCTTTTTCGGAATGTCCTATAGTAGGAATCACACAGTATGTAGACTTTCTAGATTGGCTTCTTTCACTTATTAATGTGCATTTGGGTTCTTCCATGTCTTTTCATGGTTTGACAGCTCATTTATTTTTAGTGCTGAGTAATATTCCGTGGACTAGCTGTAGCACAGTTTATTTATCCATTCACTGAAATGAAGACATCTTGGTTGCCTCCGAGTTATGGTAATTGTTAGTAAAGCTTCTATAAATGTTCATGTGGAGGTTTTGTGTGGATAAAATTTTCAACTCCGTTGGGTAAACACCAAGGAATGTGAGTGCTGGATTGTATGATAAGAGTATGTTTAGTTTTGTAAGAAACTGCCAAATCATGCCCAAAGTAACTATACCATTTTGCATTCCTTCCAGCAATGAATGAGAGTTCCTGTTGCTCCAAATTGTGCTAGCATTTGGTGGTATCACTGCTCTGGATTTTTGATGTTAGTGTTCTCAATCTTGGTCATTCTAATAGATGTGTAGTGATGTCTCATTGTTTAATTTGCATTTCTCTGAAGACTTGATGTGGAGCATCTTTTCATGTGCTTATTTGCCATCTGTGTATCTTCTTTGGGGAGGTGTCTACTAAGGTCTTTGGTCCATTTTTTTAATTGGGTTGTTTGTCTTCTTATTGTGCAGTTTTAAGAGATCTTTGTATATTTCAGATAGTCTTTTATCATATATGTATTTTGCAAATATTTTCTCCCAGTCTGTGGCTTGTCCTCTTATTCTCTTTACATTGCCTTTCATAGAGCAGAAGTTTTAATTTTAATGAAGTCCAGGTTATTAATTCTTTCCTTAGCATGAGTATACATGGCCCTTAGCATGTGTATTCTGGGTCCTTCCTCTCCCTTTTGCCTGTTCAGAGTGAGCTGCCCACAGGAGCTTGTCTTTGGTGTCGTGTGTAAAAAATCATCACCGAACCCAACATCATTTAGATTTTCCCCTGTGTTATCTTCTAGGAATTTTATATTTTTGTGTTTACATTTAGGTCTATGATCCATTTTGGTTAAATTTTGTGAAAAGTATAAGGTCTGAGCCTTGATTCTTTTTTTTTTTTTTTTGCACGTGGATTTCTACTCATCCCACTACCATTTGTTGAAGACTATCTTTGCTTCATTATATTGCCTTTTGTTTCTTTGCCAAAAATTGGTTGACTATATCTATGTGGGTTTAGTTCTGGGCTTTCTATTCTGATCCGCTGATCTATTTGTCTATTCTTTCACCTACTTAGGGCTTTTTATTTTACCAACTCAAAACTGATATCGTCTTATCTGTCCAATGCACATGGTCTGTCTCTCTGTTCTTCCATATCTTCACTTTCTCCCTATCTATTTACTCTTTCTTTGCTTCTTGTAAGATTGCTCTTATTTTTCCTGTCTTAAAAAAAATAGCCCCCAGCCCTGTACACTAGGCCATACAATTTCTTTTCATAGCCCATTTTCTTTCATTCACCACTCATCTTTACAGTCTAGTTCCATGAAACTTGTAATAGCCTTCTCACTGCTGGTTTTCACATAGGCTCTTCTATGCCTCTATCTATCCCCATTTTAGCAGTTGACTTAGCTAAGTGTCTCTTCCTAACTTTTTCCCTTACCTATATTTATTTTCTTCAGGGTCTTTCTGAGTGTTTGGCACTCCTCAATTCCCTTTTCAAAATCATTTATCTCCACTATCATCTTAAATGTCAATGTTCCTCCGAGTCCTATCATCAGTCATTCTTTTTTCTCCCTTCCACTCATTCTTATCCTTACCATGCTTTCCATTTCAACTGAATTGATTTGATGATTCCAAACACATAGCTACTGGGGAGGAGGCATGTTTATATCCTGATATTTCCTTCAATGTGGAAAGATATTTCATTATATTAACACTACTGGCCTTTCTCCTCATTTACTTGCCTAACTGGAGAATTAGAAAGGGAGAAAATTAGCATGTATATTCAGAGCCATTCCTCTCCCCTTCCCCTACTGGGAGAGAGATGCCCACAAGGGGACTCATTCGACCTTCTAGGACAGGACAGCATTTGCTCCTGTGGAGGAAGGCCTGTCAGGCCCTGAACTGCCTAATCCTGGAGCTAGTATTATGGAGTCCACTTGCCATAGTTATAAACTACATTCATTCCCAAATGTTGGACTTATCGCTAATAAAGGTGATGTTTAAATATCTATCTGCTTTACTTGTTCTAATTCTTAAATGGATGAAAATCAGGGCAGTTCAAGGTCTTGGGTATTCTCAACCTCCTTCCCCCGTAACATTTGATGTAAAAACTTGACATTTAGGATATTTGAAAAATTAGAATTTAGGAAGCAAAATAAGAAGAGGCACTTGGTGGCCCAGTGCATGTGCTTTTGGACTTGAACTCTGAGTAGGTTTAAAGCAGTGTAGCAACTGTACGGAAATAGGCTTTAAGGTGGCTAATTCAGCCACTTTGCAATCTGCTCAAAGATCCAGGCTCTCCATTCTGTCTTTTGTGTCAACTTCTTCCTGTATTTGGTGCCCTTCATAATTATGACACGGCTGTGCACATCAGCAAGGGTTATAGAATTCCTTAATGCACAAAAGAGAGCATAAATCTTTCCTCCAACTGACCTCATTAGTCTAACTTTGCCAAACATGGGCTGTGTGTCTACTTCTGGAAGAATAACAGTCAGTACGGTAACGCTTGTGCTAACTGACTTCTGTCAGGGGCTCATGACTCAGAGACACACAATTAATGTAAACTCTTTAGAGGTGCTGCGATGAAGTGTTGTGACTGCATTACAGGTGTGCTAGCCATTGGTTCTTCCATCCTCAGAGGGGCTGAACAGAGCCTGGTCAATGGAGCTTTACCTGGTTCCTCCTGCTAAGAGTAGTTGCAGCCATTTACCCTAGTGCATCCTGAAATTCTATGTTATTGCATGTGTGTGATGATTAAAAAATAAAATTTGAGAAGCCCTGGGTGTTTAGAACAGTCAAGAGTCACCGCTGAAGTTATAATGGGATTTACTTCCCTGAATCAAAATGACAATGTTTTAAAAAGTAGGTAACTGAACAAAATAAGAGGTCTTATGAGGATGGAGGTTGGGGAATGGTGGAAATGTTTGCTGACTAGGCAAAGAGAAGTAACTATAACACTTTCAGAATGTTTTTTCCTAATTTAAGTTGGCTATATCATTCCATATCACCTAAGGAGTAAAATCTCTAAATCATTTTGACCTGATACTGGCTGACTTCCCAACATACAGAATTGGTGAAATTCCTAAAAAGGTTCCTGCTGTTTCTTGCCTCCATGCTATTTGCACATTGGTTTGGGTTGCTATGAGGGACTTCATTCTCTCTAGTTTGGTAGGAAATTTCCTCCTTTGTCATTCATAACTCATATTTGTTGGAATCATGTTTTAAAAGGCCAAGGTCGGTCCTTCACTCTGGTCCCATAGTACCCTGTTTATCAGATCAAAATCACATTTACGTAATTACAATTACATAGTCACAATTAATGTTTGGCTTATTTGCCTGTCTCTCCCAGTTTCGTGGATTCCTTGAGGACAAGAACAATACCATTTACTCGTAACTCTTGCCTACCAAGCTCAGTTTTGACACACATAGTAGGCTGTCATTTTTAGGGCAACAGATATTTCCTAAGTCTTGTTTTGAAAGTAAAACTTAACTAGGGACTGAGAGCATGAAGACATATAAGAAACAGTCTCTGCTGTCTTTGGTGAAAGAAATGATGAATGAATTCATTGGAATGAGTTGATGGTTATTGCTATTTGAAGTATTGGCCTTCAGGTATTGTTGTGGTGGTTTTTGTTGTCTTTGAGACAACTTTCACTTCCTTTCTCAGTGAGTAGATATACTCTCCTGTAGTCGACCTTGAAGAAATGTGTATACATATTAGCTTAGTTAGAAGCAGAGTGAGATTTGAGTGTTAGCATTCTAGAGTTTCTAACATCTTTTATAAATCTTTTCTTTGAAAGTTTTAAAATAATAATAAATGACCTGCCAACATTTCAATCATTTCAGCATTATGTGAGAACAGCACAAGGTGATTTTGTAAGTATAAAAAGAGAACTTGGTTGAAGGCTGGCAATGGGAGTACATGTTACATGATGTGCAAAATCTTTGCAAAAAGATAATAAATGAGAGAGATCCTCAGGGATTCTTTTAGAAAAGGAAAGAAATCATCCATGGGAAATACTAAGGCTGTCTTAAGAGATTAGTGGTTGAATCCACAATTAAAAACAAGAACAACAACAAACTACTTTCTATAAGATAAAATTTCAGTGGGGCACTAGGACATTTTATCTATCAGTACTAGAAAATATAAACCATGTTACATTACACTAATTATGTTTTAATGGTTTAATTGCATGTGCCCTAATCCTTAAGGCAAAAATTAGGTTCCTACTCACCACTGTGTTCATAATAACCAGTAAGTTGTCTGGCAGATGGGAGGTTTCATTTTATGTTTGTTGAATGAATAGAAATATGAATGAATGCAGCTATTGACAAATATAAATTTTGAATTCTGCTTAATTATAAAGTAGTATTGAAAAACTGCACTAGAATTTCAATTTCTGTGTATCAAAATTGCAAATCAAAATTAGAAGATAGTAAGAACTGGGTTTGGGGAATAAAAAAGCCATGCAAAGAAGATGATATAGGAGAAAAAAAATCCAGCAAATCCAATCCTTAGTCTACAATTTGGTAAAATATACAATAAAGGAGGAAACTATATTTGTAGCTATTGCTCTAAACAAAATGTGGTTTAAAGAAAGAAGAAAAGAACTATGCAAAATAAAATGATTAAAACAAGCTGGCCCTACATGAACATTAAAAATAAAAAGATCTGGTTAAAAAGTTTATCTCCATTCAATTATTTACTCTTAACTGAATGATTCTTATAAATAATTGACATTAACCATCAAGTGGAATGAATTCAGCTGAAGAGAGAGTTGGAGGTTACATGCCACAGTAGATTAGCTTCTATCAGACCAACTACCCTGCAGATAACAACTGAAAATTCTAGACAAAGTAAAAACCAACTACCTGAAGGCAATGTTTGGTGACCAAAGGAAATTAGATTTGAAAGATTAGACAACGTTTGGAAAAAAGAAAAAGAGTAGGTGTTTATATATTTAAAGTTTCTTGTGTGAAAACGGAAAACAATCAGTATTATGTGGCGAAGCAAAATCTTGGATAGACACTATCAGATAGACACTAAACTCACTCACTTGAACAGCCAGAGCAGAGTGTTGAGTGAATATAGCAGCTGGAAATTAAAGTGGAAATATCAGACAGAATAGATAAACAAGAAATTTTGTGTAAAAACTGTTTTTAAATCTCCTACTTATTCCAAAAATTCTGAATTTAAATTCTGTGTAAATATCTGGATGATTCCTGAACTATATATGTGGGGAATAAACTCGAAAAGCCTAGGTAAAGCTAAAGAAATAGATCACAAGCTTCTTTGCACTGCAGGGAGACAATGTTTGAATTGAGGTTAGCCAGGGTAAATGACTACAAAAAATAAAAATAAAGAAAAGTACTCTTGGACAAAGAGTATCACTCAAAATGTCCAATACACAGCCCAAATATTACTAAAGATAAGAAAAAAATGGGGAAAATGTTAAACATAACTCATGGAAAAGCCGTTTAAGAAGAACAATTTTGAGATGACCCACATATTCTAATTAAAAGACAAATATTTTAAAGCATATTGTATAACTCTTTTCAAGGATACAAAAGAAGATATTCTTTCAATAACTGAAGAAGCAGGAATTCTCAAAGAAAAAGAAAAATTATAAAAGAGAACCAAATTGAAATTCTAAATCTGAAGAGGGAATTAATGTAGTGCAAAATAGATGAGAAGACAATTCATGAACTGACATGAAGATAATGAAACAATAAAAAGTAAAAAACTGGAAGAGAACATAAGAGACATATGGGATATAATGAAAATATCTAACATGAGTAACTGGATTCACATAAAGAAAGAATAGGATGCAAGCAGCATGTTGAGACAAAGGCTGAACTTTTTTCAAAACTGGAAAAAAAGTCAAATCACAGATTTAAATGGCATTGGACACAAAGAAACAATACCAAGGAATATCAAGTAATACTATAATAGAACGGCAAATAAATTCTTAAAAACAACCACAGAACAAAGGTTTATTATTGGCTTCAAAGGAACAATGATATGATTGACAAATGTCTTCTCAGCATAAACCATGGAAGTCAGAAATAAAAACGGAATGAAAATTTTAACTACTCAAAGAATATAACTACCAAACTCTAATGTGTCAAAAACTTAATTAAATGTAAATAGACTGATGGGGAAGGCTATATACATATGGGGGCAAGGGCCACATGGGAATTTTCTGTACCTCCTCTTTAATTTTGCTGTGAACCTTAAACTGCTCTAAAAATCATAAAGTCTAAATTAAAAAAGTAATCTTCTAAATACTCTAATTAAGAGACAGATATTGTCAGACTGGATTAAAAAATATATATGTGTGTGTGTATCTACATATATACATATGCTATCATAATATTAAAAAAACACTCTCATTTATTTGAAAACAAAATGAAAGGCATATACTAGACTACTGGACAGAAGAATAGAATAACAGTCAGAAATCTTGGTTGACTCTCAATGCTGGTAACATTTAAGACTTGCTCAGTCCTTCAGTGATAATTCCTTTTCATTACTAGACCATGACTTTTGCTTCTTCTCAATGTGTAATGTGACAATAAATTATAATCAGTTGTTTATCTCTCCAGCTCTTCGACATTGAGGGCTATACCTTCTTAACTTGTCTGAATCACAGTGGGCTTTTATCTAGGCTATGTGGAATTAATTTTCTAGCACTTATTCCCTCAACTCATATTTATTGAACATTTACTACATGGCAGATGCTCTTCTAGGTGCTATTGATACAGCTACTAAAAAAAAGTCTCTGTTCTCATGGAATTTACATTTCTAGTGGTAGAAGACAGACAATAAATTAATGGGCAAGTAAACAAAAGAGATATCAGTTGATAATAGCACTCTAAAACAAAATAATTAGGGAATGAGAGCCCTAGAGACTAAGTGTTGCCATAACCAAAATAGTTATGAAAGGAGTTTGTTGAGATGACCTTTGAGAAGTGATTTGAATGAAATGAGACAAGGTGTTATGTTTATATATATAAGAGAAGCATACTACAGGCAGAGGAAGCATTGAGGACAAGTGCACCAAGACTGGAACTGAATGACTGAGAGAAACAGTGGGGAGAAATAAGATTGTAGATGGGGAAGAACATTAGACATGACTCTGAACGAATCGAGAAATTACTGGAGGATTCTATGTAGAAAAGACATTTTTTCTGTGTTTTCAGCTCTGTGAACACCCAACAGTATGACTTGGGATCTTGGGTAGGTTTAAAAACATGTGACCCATGTAGGATGCTACTGGTATATTCTAGGTCAAAGAAGATGGTTGCTTGCACCAAGAATATAGTACTGAGGGTTTTGAGAATTAGTCAAATTTTGGTTGTATTTTGAATGTATAGCCAAATAGTTTTACTGATGATTTGAATGTGGTATATGAGGGAAAGATGCAGGTTAATGAGACACCAGGCTTTCATCTAATCAGCTGAGAGAACAGAATTGTCATTTTAGTGAGATGATATAATATTTAACCTTGAACCTCGGCATACCATATCACTTTTGTAAACCTGAGCTTTCTTATCTGTAAAATCAACAAAAAATTACAACATTGCATACTCTAAAAGGAAAAATCAAATGTAATGGTTAGCCAAATCTGATTTATAATTTCAGTGTTTTAGATCATCAAACTGCGCATATGGAAACTTCATTTTGTTACCATTTATATCTATGATAATTTATATTTGTGATTTCAGAAATCTCAAAATATTAGAATCATCCTGATATTAAAATATTAGAATCATTCTGATATGTTTATTTTTGTGGGCGGGTAGTTCATAATGAGTGTTTTCATTTTAAAGAATAATTAACCTACAGAAAACGGGAAATATATTTGTTTTGTAGTTAAAGTGTCTGAATATTCAGTATACATACACACACACATATTCTCACACATAAATTAATCTCAACAGAATAATTTTTATTTTAAGAGATGCATTGTGAATTTTTACCAGATATTTTTTATGTGAAAAATGTCAGAATGTAGCTAAAATATTGACAAAATATTCCAGTCTTTTATACAATATTTTTCCAGTTTTCATATGGATATTAGGAAAATAGACCCCACTTTTGTCTCCCGTTCTTTTCAGCATTGTACAAGTCACTTAGATTCTCTGTATTTCAGTTCTCCCTTCTGGAAAACAAGTATTGAAATTCCAACTAGTTAAAATTGTTGAGAGGAGAAGATATGTTACTGTCTTTATTGTTAATTAGTTGAATAATATTCTTCCAAAGTTCTAAAAGGAAATGTATGATTATTAGACCAGGCATTCCATCATAAAAACAGAAGCCTAATTATCAACCTGTATATTAAAAGCAGGTAAGTATTTGTTACAATTAAATAAACAGACACTTATGTTTCTGGGTAGGATGGAACTATTCGCAGCAGGCCAAAATTTGTCATTCACAGCAGTACGAAACTTCCACATACAAAGCTGAAAAACACAAATAAATTCTTTAAAAACATTTCTTAAAGGTAGAAAGAGTTGTGGAAACAAAAAAGGTTAAACACACTAACATTTCAGAAAACATTTATATTTTCATCTGGTATTCCTCTGGGGGCATTTACTACTTCTTTGAATCATTTAGAGGCTAAAAACCTAGGAATATAAAAGTATAACATTTGAAAATCAATCAATGTAAATTCACTACATAAACACAAAAAGAAAATCAAAAAAATCATAAGATGATTTGAGGAGGTGTAAAAAAACGATAAAATTCAACATACATGAATAAAAAAAGCTCATAGAGAACTATATACAGAAAGGAACTTCATTTACTGATACTAAGTATCAAAACAACAACCTACAGAAACATCACACACAATGATGAAATATTAGTAATTCCTACGCCTGCTATTGGGAACAAGAGAAGGATGGCTGCTATCACTGCTTCTATTCAACATTGTACCCTGGGGACATAACCAGTACCAAAAAGAAAAAATAAAATGAAATAAAATTCATTAACCAAAAGGCAAAGAGTGGTTGGATGGATAAAAAAAAGACCCAACTACATGCTGCCTGTAGAAGACTGATTTCAGCTCTAAAGACGCACATAGGCTTAAAGTGAAGAGACAGAAGAAGATATTCCAGGCAAGTGGACACCAAAAGAAAACAGGGATAGCCATAGTTTTATCAGACAAAATAGACTTTAAGCCAAAAATGATAACAAGAGATTAAGTAGGTCATTATATAATGATAAAGGAGTCATTACATCAAGAAGATATAACAATTGTAAAAATATATGCACCCAACATTGGAGCATCCAAAAATATTAAGCAAATACTAACATATCTGAAAGGAGAAATAGACAATACAATAATAGAAGGGGAACTTGTATTCCATTTTTGTCAATGGATAGGTTGTCCAGACAGAAAATCCACAAGGAAACATTGGAATTTAACGATGCTTTAGACCAGATGGACTTAACAGATATATACAGAACATTCCATCCAACAGTAGCAGAATACGCTTTCTTCTCAAATACACAGGAAACATTCTCCAGGATAGGTCATATAATAGGACACAAGACATCTTAAAATTTTTAAGAAAATTGAAATTATACTAATTATATTTTCTGACCACAAAAGTATGAAACTAGAAATCAAAAACAAGAGAAAAGCTGGAAAATCTACAAATATATGGAAACTAAACAACGCACTTCTGAACAAGCAATGAGTCAAAGAAGAAATCAAAAGGGGAATAAAAAATTATCTCAAAACAAATGAAAATAAAAACACAACATATAAAATCCTATGGAATGCTCAAAAAGCAGTTCTGAGAGGACAGTTTATAGTGATGAATGCTTATATGAAGATATTAGAAAGATCTCAAACAACCTAGCTTTACATCTCAAGGAATTAAGCCCAATGTTAACACAAATAAGGAAATAAAGATCAGAGTGAAAATAAGTGAAATAGAGACCAGAAAAAACAAAAAAACTAGAAAGGATCAACACAACTAAGAACTAGGTTTTGAAAGGTTGAATAAAATTGACAAATCTTTAGCTGGACTAAATGAAAAAGAGAGAAGACTCAAATAAATAAAAGTGAAATAGGAGACATCACAATTGACACTACAAAAATATATACGATCTTAAGAGACTACAGTCATCTGTCGCTTAATAATGAGGACACATTCTGAAAAATGCAATATTAGGTGGTTTTGTCATTGTGAAAACATCATAGAGTGTACTTAGACAAACTTAGATGGTACTACATACCTAGGCTACATGGTACTAATCTTATGGGACCACCATTGTATGTGCAGTTCATTGTTGAACAAAACAATGCAATGCTATGCAATGCATGACTGTACTATGACCAATTATATGCCAACAAATTAAATAACCTAGAAGAAATGGATAAATTCCTAGAAACACACAACCTTCCAAGACTGATTCAGGATGAAATAGAAAATCTGAACAGGTCAATAATGAGTAAAGAGATCGAATAATTAACCAAAATCCTCACAACACAGAAAACCCCAGTACCAGACAGCTTTGCTGGTGAATTCCACCAAACACTTAAAGAAAAATTAACACCAGTCCCTCAGAAACTCTTCCAAAAAGCTGAATAGGAGGGAAAACTTCCAAACTCATTCTGCAAGTCCAGCATTACCCTGATATCAAAGCCAGTAAGGACAACACAAGAAAAGAAAACTATAGATCAATATCCCTGATGGATATAGATGCAAAAATTCTCAACAAAATATTAGAAAACCAAATCTGAGAATACATAAAGGAATTATATACCATGACCAAGTGGGATTTATCCTTGGGATACGAGGATGGTTCAACATATGCAATTCAATGAATGTAATACAATACATTAATAGAATGAAAGATAAAAATCCCATGATCATCTCAGTAAATACAGAAAAAGAGTTTGACAAAACACAACATCCTTTCATAATACAAAACCTTCAACAGATTGGGTATAAAAGGAACATACCTCACCATAAGAAGAAAATATACAGCAAACTCATAGATAACACTATACTCAATGATGAAAACTTGAAAATTTATCCTTCTAAGATTTTGAACAAGATAAGGATGCCCATTCTCATCAATTTTATTCAATATAGTATTGGAAGTCCTAGCTAGAGCAATGAGGCAAGACAAAGTAATAAAAGGCATCCAAATCAGAAAGGAAAAAGTAAAATTGTTGTTATTTGCAGATGATATGATTTTGTATATAGAAAATCAAAAAGACTCAACAAAAATACTGTTGGAACTAATCAATGAATTCAGTAAAATTGTAGGATATAAAATCAACATACAGAAATCAGTTGTATTTCTATACACTAATAAAGAAATACCTGAAAATGAAATAAAGAAAACCAGCCAATTTATGATAACATAAAAAAAAATAAAATGCCTAAGAATGAATTCAACCAAGAAAGTAAAAGATCTGTACAACGAAAACTATAAGATTTTTTTGAAAAAAATTGAAGAAGACACAAACAAATGGGAAGATGTCCCATGTTCATGGATCAGAAGCATTCACATCATTAAAATATCCATATTACTGAAAGCCATCTATAGATTCAACACAAGCCCTACCAAAATTCCAGAGACATTCTTCACAGAAATAGAAAAAACAATCCAAAAACTCATATTAAATCATAAAATACCCTTAATAGCCACAGCAATCCAGAGAAAGAACAAAATTGGAGGTATCACACTTCTTAATTTCAAATTAGATTTCAAAGCTATAGTAATAAAAACAGTATGATGCTGGCATAAAAACAGACACATAGACCAATGGAACAGAATAGAGATCCCAGAATTAAATCCCCACAAATACTGTCAACTAATATCTGACAAGGGAACCAAGAACACCCAATGAAGAAAAACTAGTCTCTTCAACAAGTGGTGCTGGGAAAACCAGATAAATACATGCAGAACAAAAAAAATCAGACCCCTGTCTTACACCGCTCACAAAAACTTAATCTGAAATGACTCAAAGACTTAAACATAAGATTTGATACCATAAAACATCTAGAAGAAAGCAAAGGAAGGAAGCTCTTTGACATTGCCTTTAGCAATGATTTTTTTTTCCTGTGGAAGATAAGCCCTGAGTTAACATCTGTGCCAGTCTTCCTCTATTTTATATGTGGGTTGCTGCCACAGCATGGCTGATGAGCAGTGTACATCTGCACACAGGTATGAGAACCTGTGAACCCATGCCACCAAAGCAGAGCTCACTGAACTTAACCACTAGGCCATGGGGCAGGCCTTTACAATGATTTTTTGAATGTGACACCAAAAGCACAAACAACAAAAGCAAATATTAACAAATGGGACAACATCAAACTTAAAAGCTTCTGCATAGAAAAAGAAACAAAATGAACAGACAACCCATGGAATGGGAGAAAAATTTTGCAAACCATATATCAGGATAAGGAATTAATGTCGAAAATATATAAAGAACTGAATAACAAGAAAACAATCTGAATAAAATATGGGAAGAGAAACTGAATAGACATTTCTCCAAAGAAGACATTCCAAGGGTCAACATGAAAAGATGCTCAATATCACTAACCATCAGGGAAATGCAAATCAAAACCACAGTGAGGTATCACCACACACCTGTTAGAATGGTTGTCATCAAGAAGACAAGTGATAACAAGTGTTGGCAAGGATATGGAGAAAAGGGAACCCTTGTACACTGTTGGTGGGAATGTAAATTGGTTCAGACACTATGGAAAATAATATGGAGGTTCCTCAGAAAATTAAAAATAAATCTACCATATGATCCAGTGATTCCTCTTCTGGGTATATATCCAAAAGAAATGAAAACAGGATATCAAAAAGATACATGCACTCTTATGTTTATGGCAGCATTATTCACAACAGCCAAGACATGGAAACAATCTAAGTGCCCGTCAACATATGAACAGATAAAGAAGATGTAGTGTGTATATATATATATATATATATATATATACACTATATATATATGTGTGTGTGTAACATACATATATATATATAAAGGAATATTATTCAGCCATGAGAAAAAAGCACATCCTGCCATTTGTGACAACATGGAAAGTCCTTGAGCACATTATGCTAACTGACATAATTCAGCAAAGATAAGCACTGCATGATATCATTTATATGTGGAATCTAAAAAAGCCAAACATAAAAACAGAGCAAAATGGTGGTTACCAGGGAATGGAGGGTGGAGGATAGGACAGATATTGTTTAAGGTACAAACTTGCAATGCATAGTAAATAAGTCCTAGAGTTCTATCTCACGTTACAGTGACTATAGATAACAATGTTGTATTATAATCCTCAAACTTAGGAGACTAGAATTCACCTATTCCAACAACTAAAAAGAAAAGGGAAGATAGAGGTGTTATTATCATTACAATGGCAGTCATATTAAAATATGAATCAAAGTAATATGTTGTACACCTTATATCTACTATATCAATGCTACATGGCAAATACATTTCTATAAAAAATAATAAAATAAAATAAAGATAAAAGGTTATAGGAAAGGCAGGAGTAAAACATTAGTTAGAGATGGCATTATTTTGCGTGAACAATATCTAAAATAATCTACCTAAAAACTATTAGAATTAATAAGCATATTTATCAGTCACTTGATATAAAGTCATTATAAAAAACATATTTTACATACCCTTAATAATCAATTAAAATTAAATAAAATATTGAAATATAAATATACCATTTAATATAGCATTGGAAAACAACAAATACAATGGAATAACTAACAAAAGATTTGTATTTGCTCTATTAAGACATACAAAACATAAAGAAAAATTAAAGCATAACAATGATTGACAAGACATGTCATATTAGAAGTTTAGAAGAATTGACATTATAAAAATGTTAATTATTCTAAAATTCATATATAGATTCAAGGAAATTCCATTGTGATATATAACTGTTTTTGTTTTTATGGAAATTGACAGACCAATTGGAAAATTTATTTGGAAATGCAAAGAACGTGAATAGTCAAGGAAGTCTTGAAGAAGAACAAAGCTGACATTAAGACCCACTATTAAGCTATAGAAATTGTCAGATGGCATTGGTACAAGAATAGACAAATAGAACAATGGGACAGTGTAGAGTCCAGAAACATACCTATACTTTTTGGGGCATCTTATTTGTGATAAGGTGGCAATATAAGTAATGCAAAAAGGGAGGTCTTTTCAGTAAACAGTTCTGGGTCAATTGGATATCCATATAGACAGAAAAATAAATCTTAAGTCTAACTCATACAAAAATCAATTCCAGATGGATTACAACTCTAAAAGTAAAAGGTAAACAATATATCTTTTAGGAGAAAGCATAGGAGAACTTCATCATTGCAAAGTAGAAAAAAATTACGTAGACAGGGAACAAAAGTAGCAAACATACAGAAAAATAATAAATTGGGTTGTTTTACAATTAAGAACTTCTTTTCATTAAAGCATACTATTTAGAAAATCAAAAGACAACCCACAGACTGGGTGTGTATGCATGTATATGCACACATATGCATACTATCTACACATATGTACATCCATATCTATATGCATGTTTTTGTATATATGTTGTGCACACACATATTCAAATCTAAAACATATAGACCACTCCTATACAGCTACATGAAATCAGAAACCCCCCCAATTTAAAATTATGGTAAAACCCATGAAAAGATACTTCACGAAAGAGAACGTTTAGATAGTGACTATATATGAAAAGGGTTGATTGCCTTTGTCTCCATGACTAAAATTTAACTTTATATTTAAAGTAATTTTTAATTAAATTTTTAAAATTAATTTCAATTTAAGACCAAATTAGGATACCAATTTAAAACCAAAGTAATAGACTGCTGTACGCTTAATAGATTGGCTAAAATGAAAAAAGAAAGAAACTTCACGAGAAAATAGATCAATTCTGGAATGAGGATAAAATTTATAAACTGGAAACTGTTGTCGGTGTCCACTAATGCAGAATATCCTACAACCCAGCAATTTCACTTCTAGGAGTATATCCAATGCATGTATTGATACATTCACAAGTTATGTATAATTATGCTTAGAATGGTAGTATTTGCAATGGAGCCAACTGGACAATAGTTCTCATCAATAGTAAAGTACATAACCAATTGTGGTGAATTCAAACAATGGAATATTACACAGCAGTGAGAATGAACAGACTAAATTACACATAACAATATAGATGACTCTGAAAAATATAATATTGAGTAAAAAATGCAGATACAAGCAAAATTATATAACGTTCAAAAGTAGTAAAATTAATCTAAAGTGTTAGAAGTCAGCATAATGGGTAGTCTTATTTATAGTTGCTGGAAAGAGCAGTTCAAGAAGATTGCTAGGGTGCTGAACATGCCTATTCCTTGATTTGTTTGCTGATTACAAATGTATTCAATTGGTGAAAAATTCATGGAGTTGTATGCTTATCATTCATACCTTTTTCTATATGTATGTTATAATTCAAATATTCAATAAAGCAGATTATCTTATTTTGGAAGTGTTCAGTATATACAGACAAGATTATGAGATGTAGAATTTTCTGTTCTAAAAAATCTAATACATCGTTGTTTCTTGATGAACAGTATTACAGAAAAACCATTGACATGCATAATTTCCCCAATTAAATATAGACTTTTCCCTAGTAGAATTTTATGGAAACAAATAGTCTTGCTTTCAAAGATTTGCAAATGCTAACGGTAGTTACAGGAATATAATGAGAAGGATAAACACATTCTAGTATATAACTCTCTCTTGGCTTATGCGGGAGCAAAAGAAAACATTGAATTAATAACTGAAGTTGCATTCCAGCTACGTAGCTCCTATTCTGTCAGCATGGTAGTTTCGGTGGCTACACCCAACACAAAGTTGAATGAATCACAGTGGAGTAACTTTTTCAAACTACACACATTCTTCACTTCTTTACCTTGGGGTCAATACTTAAGAACGTTCTAAGAGACATACGTAGGAAAACGTGCCCTCTGATTGAGAATAGCTTTCTCAGTAAATAGCTATTTTATTTGGATGTGCCTTATTTCTCAGGTGGGGGTACTCTGGGAAGTTGAAAACCACTGGTTGAGAGTCTTAGGTAAGTCATCTTATTTTATCAAAACGTTTACCAAACCATTCTGTTATTCCCTTCATCTTCCTCTCTTTAGGTAATGGAGCACTGTATTCACCCTGGCATCACAAGGACACTAAAGCTCCCATTCCAGTATTTCCTGATTATCAGAAAATTTAACACCTAACTGAGGGTTAAGCAGTGGGGATAATTTAATTACTGTGCTATCCGGATAGTTTTCAAGGATTTTTGGGATGATATCAGACAAGGATCATAAACATCTTGCCCTTTAGGAAATAAGAAATCTCATTGTGAGAAATGAATAAAATATTTTAAAAGGGTTAAAAAAGTCTTGCCAATGAGCATCATTATTACCTCCACAAGTCTCTTTTACACAAAATAAATTCTTTGAAAAGAAATTTAGATAAGTTTTACGTAAAATATAATTTTGGGTTAAAATAGGTGTACAGGTTTCTTTAATACACTACTGCTCAGACTTTTTAATGTGTATAGTTAATCTGATGTCTGGGATATGTCATGCAGTATCTCCTGGAATTACCTATCTCATGCCTTTTTTAAAAAATTCCCATGGATATTTTAGGAATTAGAATTCAGAATTTAACATTGGGCAATTTTAATATGATGCTTTCTACCAGCGTGTCATTGAGAATGAAAAATAAAGCTATAATTTTATTATATTTATCTTAAATGTAAAGGAAAATAGCCCTTGTGTATTGAAGTGATGCTAACCATCTTGCTAAATTAAAGAGGCATAATCTGCATACCTACTAAGAGAGTCTAAATAACCAACATGCCATTAGCTCACCGGTTTTGTGTGGTTTTAAATAATAGAATGGCAAAAGGGGAAGCACATTACACCTGTTCGACAAAGCCAAATTATACATAAAATTTGTTTTATATTATTATATATAACAGTAAAGCTAAACAATTAGACACAGATAGACTACCCCAAATATTCAGAAAAACAACAATTCAGATGTTTTCACATACATACATGACTTTTCGAACAAACCTGTCAAAAGCTTTCTATTGGAAAATGTGAGATTTTTCTAAAAATTGATTGGATCCTTGCAATAAAATGCAAGTAGGTATTGGTTGAGATAGAAAACTGACAAAATGCTATTTATGTCACTGCTCCTTTCTGAGCCAGGTCAAAAGCCTGAAAATGTAATATACCACGTAACTGCTAAGACGTGATCACGTCTGCTTATCTCACCCATCAAAAGCCAACCTGAAGAATGAAGAAAAAGATGATATGAATTAAGCAGATTTTCCCAAGTAAAACAGAGGCCAAGCACAGAAATATAGCCCTATAGGATACTTCTTTTATTATTTTTTTCTAGTGTTGAACAAGGAAACAGATGCACACTCAAAATAAGATAATTCAAGGGATGTTTAATAAAGGGACTGTTTACAAAAGCGTAGGGGTATGTAGGGGAACCACAAGGAATAATGCAGTCACTCAGGCTACTAAATGCAATGGCGTTCTCACCCCTAGGTCCAGAGGGACAGGGAAAGTACGGCTATTGAAATAAAGGAGGAAATAAGGCTACTTTGAAAGGCGTCCGATATGGTCAGGAGATGCAGCCCAAGGTGACACCACATGGATGTTACTAGGAGAATAAAGACTCTAACATTATTCATGTTCCTCTGGTTTCATGTAGGACCTTCCCTTGAAAGAACCCAATGGGAAGCTACAGGGACAAGACAGGTTGTTGATATGGCCCATTCACATATGCCACCTAGAGTAAATGCCCAGGTGAATAAGTGTAGAACTAAAAGGAACAGTGGAAGATAACCTACAATGAGTGATCTATCTTCTTTCAAAATTCATCACATGTTCAATTAAATGAACCAAAGGAAATTACTTTGAATTCCATCTTCTGTAATCCATTTAAGTATAGAAATGCTATTTTCTTTTCTCCTTTTTTCTTTATTTTTCTTTTATATTTTCCCTCTATTCCTTCATGATTCCTTGTGCTGTGTGGTGACCTCAAATGTTTATATGGCTAATTATCTGTTTTCTGATTATTTTTTATTATCTGGCTTGGATTGAAATAATCACCTATGAAGTTAGAAAAGTAGTTTTCAGAGTATCTTAAACTAGGCCTCATCATCAAATTTAACTGGGTTAACTTAGGGCTATGAGTTAATGAAGGTGAAAAGTCTGAAAATCTCTGAATTTTAATAGTTTTCTTATCCCTTCACCTTCAAATCCTTTCATGAACATTTAGGCAAGTTACATTTTTTTATGATATTTATGCATTTTGTGCTGCTTTATCTATGTAATAAAATAGGTGCTTATTTATTTTAGAAATGCTTTGATTACATGTATAAACACACACATGCTATGCATGCATATTTAGAATGTGAAATTTAATTACATATAAGGATAAGTAACAAGTTACCTTTGAAATTACTGAATTAATTTATCTTGACATCTGAGGCCCCCTTTCTACTTCATTGACCACTCATATTTCTCATGGCATTAAAATCTTCCTAACTACTAAGTGTTCTATTTCATTAAACTACTATCACATATCTTCCCAAATGACACTTGGGCCAACTTTTTGCTGAAAAAGAAATGCCATAGAAATTTATTCTCTCCCATTTTTCTATCACTCTGCACAGGAATGCTGAGCCCACTCTCTATTTATACAATACTGTGTGTAAGTAGGAGCCAGGCACATACTGTTTACTATTGAAGAGTTTATTCATCGGCTTGGGCATTAGATTCCATATTGATAGTAATTTAAAGAGGATTCAATGTTCCATTATTTATGTGGACAATGTGTAGTGGGATCTTAATTCCAGGATCCCCCAAAACTTTTCTGGTTTACCCAGGACTATTTACACTATTCTCCCAGTTTAATTATTAATAATGATACAGTCCCTTCTCAATTTCAGAAAAAGCATCCAGGTTTGGATAATAAAGTTTATGATAACCATATGTACAAGATATTACTTCTTGTATATGTTAATAGATATTACATTACA
Source organism: Equus caballus (assembly GCF_041296265.1). Classification (NCBI taxonomy): domain Eukaryota; kingdom Metazoa; phylum Chordata; class Mammalia; order Perissodactyla; family Equidae; genus Equus; species Equus caballus. Next base: position 69,740,853 of record NC_091701.1, on the reverse strand, counting down.
AAATAGTTAATGGTCATGAACATTCAAGAAATGCTGGGTTAAAGAAATTTGAATAATTTAATTCATTTACTTTTTATTTTCCAAAGGTATCCTCTGAGAATTTACTATGATAATATACATTGTGATTCTTTTTTCCAAAGGTTAATTTGGTATGAATTATTGGCCAATCACATTTCACAAAGAAATTTTTTTCCACGTAATGTCTGTGGACTGATATATAACACTTTGGGAAATAATGATCTAGTGGAAGTTGTGAAAGCACACTACTTGCTCTGTTCCCGGACATGTCCCTGTCCCTGACCTTTCTGCTTTCCGGTCCCTCTGCTATGTTTTGGCTGGTACTCCATTTCTTTTCTGTCAGTCTGTATGGCATGTAGCTAGCGTGACCACATATTATCACCCAAACAGGAAAACTTTTGAGAGTGAAAGGGAACACAGTGAATAATTACACAGAGACAACAGGTTCAACCGAGTGTTGCCCCAGGTAAACCTTGACACACGGTCAGCCTATCTATGGAGCTTATTTGGGAGTCTGGTATCTTCATAGAGGAGGAGAATGAAAGTGCCTTACATGAATTAACACATGTCTTACAATTGGCTTCCTTCAAATAGATTTATCTCCATTTAAATTGTCTGTCTGTGACAGATTCTCTTTGGGTACCGTTGAGCTACAGCTAAATAGTGTGGAATGTGTATTCCAATGTACAAGATATGCTCATGCACATGTTGCTTTATTTATTTATAAATATTTATTTATAAATCTCTTATTTAGAATGGCTCTGTTAGGTTACTCAGGTAAGGATAAAAATTATTTTTAACATCAAGGCTGATTAATATCCCAGAAGGTGAACAAAAAGCAAATCAACTTTGTGGACAAGAATATATCTTTACTTGAATATATTTTTCCATCTTGTGTACATCACCACTAACATCCATCAACAAATGTAAAATGAGAAGAAGGAATATGTCAGCCATTTTCAGAGTGTATTAAACAAACTAAACCCAGCCTAAACTTCATAGCGGATTAAATAAGGACAAGTGGGATTTAAAAGAATGAAAGCCATACCCACCTTAGTGGCAAAAGCCTGGCCAAAATCAGTACCAAATGCTGGCCTGGAATGACGTTTACTTAACATGCTGATACTATCTTTAGTAGTATTCTAGCCTGGCAAAAAACTGGTCCACTTGTTAGGAATTTATCACATTACTTAACTTTGCTTAAAATAAAATCAATACTTTTAATGCATGAGATAAACAAATAAAGAGATAAAATAAATGTATACATTAACTGTGATATTTTAACTGCCCAGTTTTTAAAACCTTGTTCTGAGTTCTTGAACACAGTTCTCCCTAATTAGGCTACTCATGGGAAATCTAATAAATCACTGTCAAATACAGATTTAATTCAAAGTCCATTGGCTAAGAACAGAAAAGGATATATTCATCAGATGAATATAACTGACACATTAAAAATAAGTTAGTCAAACAAAGAGAGTACAAATGGAATATGGAAAAGCTCTAAAATGCTTCAGGTGCACAAACCTCTTTAAAGGTTATTAAGGGTGAAAATAGATTGCTTTTGAATGATGGCACTTTTTTTCCCAACAAGTTCCCTTTGACTAAAACGCAATTAATAGTGAATCAAACTTTCAGGCCTTTAAGTCAAACCGTGAATTTGTTCAAACACTATGTGCTTACTAAGACAATACAAAAGTCTAGTGCTCCACTGATTACTGCTTTAAAGATGTCAAATTCTGAGTATTGGCAGTCTATAGAAAAGGAGTACTGGGCCAGAGCTGATGAAAGACTAACTCCACAATCTCTTCTAAGAATAGAGTTTAATGCACGTCAAAAATAAAAATACATGAATCACTAGCATGGAATTTTACAACTCTCAATACAGTCAAAAATCTGCCATAATAATTTTTCTCCATTTTCATTGTTAAGGAACAATGCTTTGAATATGTTCTTTATTTTTTTAACACTGTGATTAATATTTATTTGCAGATAGTGCTGCCGAAATAAATTTCAAGATGTGGACATGGACCAACAAAACAATATAAAGATATAACGTAAATATCTTTAAATAAGAGATTTAAGTTAAAAATATACACATATATGTGATATATATATATATGAATGAAACATTCTATGTATGAATAGCTATCTATCTACCTATCTACTTTAGGATGTAAGTGAAGGATTCCACAAATCCTAATTCTATCGGGGAAAGAAAGAGAAAGAGAGAGAGAGAAAGAGAGAAGGAACTACGTAAGAGCTCAATTTATTTTCTAGATGTTAACACCGCTAAATAGCTCTTCAGAATTCTGAATCTCCAACTTCCTGTATATGTTGCAGTCAACTAAGATATATTTGGATTCTGCAAATCTAGTATCCTTCACTCCACATATAATTTTAGAGAAGAAACAGGGTCATTTTTGTATTGGCTTAATAATATTGATTTTATTTTCCTCCCTAACCGGCAAATAAAAAATAGCTGTCTTTCTTCTCTTCACACATGGTTAACAGTGTCACCCACCAGAGAGAATGATGTCAAGTTAAACACAATTTTGAAAAGAGAATAATTTTAAAGGCTGTAATGATTAAGTAAGCTAATGATTCTATGTATTCTCTAATCAGTTGGATTTTATGGTTGCTTGGTTATGTGGAAGGATAGACAGCTCCTGTGGATGTTTTCTTATCAGTGCTTTGCAGTATAGCAAACAGGATGCTTCTTTTGACGACTCAGAAGAAGAAACTCTTCAATGTACACAAGGCTTTGGACACTATGAAATGAGAAAACTGTAAATATTTGAAAGCCATTGAAAACACTCTCTGAAACATTTGCTTTCTTAAGTGAAAAAAATAAAGACTCGTAGGGGAAAAGGAAAGAAAAATTCACAGCATAACATATTCTTTGGAATATATTTATTTTCTATGAGAATAATACCTGTCCATTATTGAAAATTGTATGTAAGCACCAAAAACCAAATGGTATCTAGCTTTCATCCATAGAAATCATTCACTGGCAATCTTGTGCATTGATCATAAATTTATCATTTGTTTCTATAACGAAATTTTACTCCCTGTTTACTACCCTGTACAAATAACATGTAATCAATTTGTTTAGCTTGTGTCTATCATGAAACAATCATTTTTTACCTATTTTAAAGAAACGAGAAGCTTCATTTAAAAAATCTTTATGCACATTTATGATTATTTCTTGAAACTGTATTTGTAGACATGAATGCTAATTACATTTTAAGATTTTTTGACATATATTGCTATATTGGCCTTTAAAAAGATTATGCCAATTTACGCTGATAGTGTATAAGAGTGTCCATCTTTTACACCATTACAAATATTAGCTATTTACTTAATATGAAATTTCTCATTAGGTAGGCATAAATGGAATCCTACATAAATTTGCATCACTGATTTTTCTTGATGATGAATATTTGTATCCTGTCCAATTATAGTTCTCCTCTTGAAATTTTCTGCCTCTATCCTTCCCTCTTGTTTCATTGAGGAGGCTTTTTTCTTATGTATTCATAAAATTTGTACATACAGTAATATAAGTAATCCCTCTTTTGCATATACACTGTAATTATTTTTCCCAATTTGTCTTCTATATTTTGTCTTGCATTTTATTGTTTGTGTAACCATATATATTATTTATGTTTATAGCTATTTTAGTTTTTATTCAGTTGTCTGTGAAATACATCATATATATGTATATATACACATATATATCATACATTTTATAATGATAATAATAGCGAAACCAAATCTTTGTTCTCAGCTAGAGAAATAGAACATTATCAATAGTTTCGAAACTCAGTGTGTACCCTTCCCTAATTGCATCCTTGTCCATCTCTCACAGGTATAAACACCCTCCCGAATCCTTAGCAATTATAACACAATCATAAGATATAAGACATGAGTCATGACAATCACGTCTTAATCATTACTTCATTTTCTGTATAGATTTTATATATATGAATGTTTTTCTAAATAATACCTATCTTTAAAATATAAACTAAGTGGAACTAGGATGGGCTACATAATTTATAGGACCTAGTAAAAGTGAAAACAGTGGGTCTTTATTAAAAATTTACTAAGAATTCTAAGACGGCAGCAGCAGAACCTGATATGAAGATGGGCCTTGTGGGTCTGCACACACACCTGTGCAGACATCCTTGAGTGAAGGCTACTATATGTTTCCTACTTGGGCCTTGATAGTCTTGTTTCTATTATGTTTTTGAGCTCAACTAGTGAGCATTCAATAAACTCCTTAATGAACTCAAGAAGTCATTTTCACTGCTACATAGTATGTAATTGTAAGAATACACCAAAGATTTTTTTTAATCCATTAAACTCTCAATGGAAATTTGGATTATTTCCTGGGTTTTTTTACTTCCCTCTACAGGTCTCCATTTATATGTGCAAAGGTTTTCTCCAGTGTACATAACTAGGAACAAGCCAGTCTTTAACATTTGAGGGGTCTGGAGCAAGAGCAAAAATGAACGCCAAATTACCATCTGTCTTAAATATTTCCAAACTACAAATAAAGCTAGCAAGCTGTTAAAGAAAATATCTTCCATTCTCCTACCTTGGAAATATTTGTTTAATATCACAGAATGTTCCTCAGTTGCCATATATAACTCTTGCAAATACCACACTAAAGTATAAGTACTTCTGGAACCACAAATTGGAACATGATGAGAAGAGGACAGTTGGCCAAAACTATTGGTAACTTACTGCATCACTGCCGTCCAAGCAAAAGGATTTGATAAGTTAGTTAATTGTCTTTTCTTTAACATAATCAAATCTGCTGCTCAAATCCTTCCCATAATCAAAAGCAATGTCTGTTTCTCATGGTAGCTAACAGGACAGTCCATGAACCATACAGTTAATTTTTATTTTGAAGCATAGGACAAAAGACAAGGAGACACCTTTATCTTAAAGCTTCAAAGTGTTAGTCATGGCATCTCATGTGTGCCTGGGGATTTGGTTACTGGACAATCTGACAGTGTGATTTATTGTGAGGGTTTTGGATTATGTGGTATCATTTCTGATCTCTGGAGAAACAGGGAAACTAAAGGAATTAGCCTGACCTCCGGGAGGGGCTGAAAACTAAAGTTCAGCCACATGGGAGTATGTGATTGAGTCTCTGGACACCAAAGGCTCAAGTGAGTTTCCTTGGCTTGCAACACTGTGTATATTGTCACACATCATGGTCAAGAGGAGTTAACACTGTTAATAATTACATGGGGAGAAGACAACGGGAATCTTGGACCTCTCCTGGACTCTAGCCTATATGTCTCTTCCTTTGGCTGATTCTAATACGTATCTTCTTCCTGTAATAAACTGCAGCTACGAGTATAACAGCTATCAGTGAATTCTATGAGTCCTTCTAACAAATTATTAAAACTGAGCGTGGCTTGGGGAACCCCCAAAACTTGCAGATGATGTCAGAAGTGAGAGAAGTCTTGTGTGGAGACTGTGCACTCAAATTTTTTTGTTTGGCTAAACTCTTTGTAATAGCATCTGACACTCTCCAAAAAGTTATGACTCATAGATGTCCGTTTTATTTGTTATTGATAATCCTTAGCCAAGTATAGTCATGTGAGTTTACTCAATAAAACAGGTGTCTTCCTCCTAAATAATATCATTGTTAATTTACCCATAGGTTCAGTTGACAAGGAGATTAGACTGGGTCATCTGTTTTCTTTTCTTTCCCCCAAGTCAAAAGAGTAAATGCATCAGTAAAAGGAATACATAAGTTGTAAGCCAGCTGCTTTAACATCTTCCAATTGAGTAGTAAAGATTTAAAGATATCTGCTACAGCCCTAAATCCTTGGCATCTGTAGACAAGATGATAACTACTGTTGATTCACAACTAAAATAAACAAATTTATTTGAGTCTTCTTTAAGAGACAGTCTGTGGGACTGGATGAACTATTGGTCCTTGCAATGTTTTTGCTTTACGTCCATTATGTTAACCTCTTCAAAGTACAAGCAATCAATATGCTTTTCATTCACAAATGACTACTATGCTCAATAGCATTACTTCTCACTCTCAGCAATTTCCATATTATAAATTACTATAAATTATAATATTTATAAATAAATTATGCAGTAATAGAAAATCAGTACTCATAAAGTAAACAAAAATGTTGATAAAACAAGGTTACTAATTACTACTTATAGTTTTGCTAAGATGAAGGATTATAACATTCTAGTTCTCATAGAATGTTTCTCATAAACAGATGTCCAAAGCTTCACACTAACCTGTATTCTAAGAAGTATCTAACATTTGAATCATTTGTCTTCTTCTGTTTGTAAGTCAATAGTAATTAAGTACAAATTAGTCATCTGGTGCCTGAAAAATTTGAGTGTTCTTATCTAAGGGAAATGAGAACCATAAGGAGAAAAGTATTTTTATAGCAACAATATGAGCCATTAAATTTCAAAATATGAAATCTTCTGAGAGTTTGTTGAGGACTTGTCTCCCCCCTTATGGTGCATGATCATTGGATGGGATGACAAAGATGACTTGAATTGTGGCCTGTGTCAGAGGCTATGAGAGGAGCACCTCTGCCCTGAAAGGTCTTAGAACTGAGAGCAGGAAGGAGTTTTCAGCAATTCTTGGCACTGCAAACATTATCCCCAGGCCACTTGAAAAACCTGTACATCTTATTTCCACAGCCTGCAAGTTTGCAAGTGCCTGGAGATGTTTCAAAAGCTGTAAAGGTGAGAGGATTTAATTGAAGAAGTAAATAAAAAATCTAATCAAACAAGCAAATAAACAGGTATATAAATAAATAATAACTATTTAAAGAAACTAAAGAAGATGAATCAAACTTAAATCTACAACACGGCACAGATAAAACATAGGTTGAAGAAAAAGGAATTAAGACAAGCATTATACTTCTCATCTGCTCCACTGTACTCTTGGAAGAATATTTACAATATAGGAAAAGAAATGTATGGTAATTAAAAAATTCTATACTCGCTCAAGATATTATTCATCTGGCAGAGTAAGAAAAGGAAAGGAGATATTCAGGAAAAACTTTAAAACCAATGCTTTCTATTTAAGGAAAGGAAATGCAATTAATAATAATATAATAATAATTAATAACAATAGAGGATTCTGATTTTTACTATCTGTTAGCCACCTTTATTTTATCCATATATTATTCAATCCAAACAATACCTTCAGTTAGATACTAATAATTTCCTCACTTTTAAGGTTTCTGGTAGGCTTGCTCCTAGCTATTGGGCCCATACTCTTACATAATACTCTTAGTGCTTAATATTCTACTTAAAAATACACAGGACCAGCCCTGTAGCCAAGTGGTTAAATTCATGCACTCCACTTTGGCAGCCCAGGGTTTCAGAGGTTCATATCCCCGGCTTGGACCTAGCACCACTCATCAACCAGCATCCCACATAGTAGAACTAGAAGGACCTACAACTAGAATATACAATGATATACTGGGGGGGCTTTGGGGGAGAAGAAGAAGAAAAAAGATTGGCAACAGACATTAGCTCAGCACCAATCTTAAAAAAAAATACAGTAGCTAATTTTTAACAATTCCAATATAAGTAATATGAAGGAGTACAGGAGATTTTCATGGACTAGTGCACAGCTATAGCACATTCATGCAAACTATTGAACACACATTAAATATGACTGATTTTATTGGATGATAATATGTGAATATATGATTAGAATTATTAAATATATATTTGTAAGTAGATATGGGAAAATCAAATATCAGTTTGAGATTAAAATATTTAAACTATTTAAGAAGAACCCAGGAATTGGAAAGGAAGCAGTTGTGGAAAATGTCCTGGTATCCTGTATTGGTACCAAACAATAAAAATGGGCAAATATAATGACTTTGTAGAAGGAAATATTTGTTGTTTAATATTTACATATTAAAAATGTTTTCTGTTTTATTTTGATTACTAGAGATCAGAATGAAATCATAAGTAAATTCAAAAACAGAGTAAAAATTTCAATTTCACAGTGGATTACAGAGGTAAGGATATTGTGACAATCCTGAACAGCATTCTATTTCTTTTGTTGAAACTTACAAACCTTCTACCAAACTCTATAGCAAGAACTTCAAAAAAGAGGAAAAAATCGAACGTCCATGAACAAAATATATATGTTCATGGTATATCAATTAAGGAAATGCAAATTAAAATTTTGATAAGTTACCATTTTATATCCAATGGCTATGAAAACACTTAAGAAGTCTGAAAATAATGTGTTGATAAGGAACAACAAATTACTGGTAGGAGTATAAATATTGATTGCCGTTTTGATAAATAGCTTTAGTGTCCCTGTATGTTTAAACATCTTAACGTTGTCACAGGTTGAATGTGTCCTCAAAATTCATATTTTGAAATCCTATCCCCAATTACCTCACAATGTGATCTTATATGGAGATAGGGTCTTTAGAGAAGTAATCAAGTTAAATTGAGGTCATTAGAGAGTCTTCCAATCCAATATGACTGACGTCCTTATAAGAAGGGAAAATTTAGACACAGACACGGATAGAGAAGACACAGTAAAGAGACATAGGGAGAAGACGGTCATCTACAAGCCAAGGAGAGAGACCCAGAACACATGCTTCCCTCACCATCTTCAGGAGAAACCAAAGCAACTTACACCTTATACTGTACTTCTAATCTCTGTCCAGAATTGTGAGACAAAAAATTCACATTGTTTAATCCACCCAGTTTGTAGTACTTTGTTACAGCATCTCTAGAAAACTAGCCACACATACCCAGAAATTTTTCCACAGATATACTACCCCAAATCAGGAGTTGGTACATTAATTCTCATGGGCCAAATAGGCATTCATCTATCTTCTATTGTCTATGGCTCTTTCTTGCCACAATGATAGGGCTGAGTGGTAGTGACGGAGACTACATGGCTAGGAAAGCTGAAAATATTTACTATGTTCACCTTTACAGAGAAGTTTGACAACAGGAGCACCAGAAATATTTCAGTATTCTGGAAAAGAGCAAAAGAATTGTAATAAGCCAAATGCTCATTGACAATGGATTAAACAGGTAAATGATGGTATGTATTCCATGCTGGATTCATAAATGATTAAAAACTACCTCTCCTCACAAAAAATAAACATACACATATGTACGTGTAGAAAATTTCATTATACATTTTACTGACATGAAGAGTATGTGCACAGGGAGTAATGTCAACATCATGGCAGAGAAAGCTGTTCCCTTTGTCTCTCCCCTCTCAGTTACAACCAGTAGGACATCCATGGACCAACAAAGGACCCTCTGCACAGCATGCCAGAATGCCTGAGGGATCCATACCTCTATACATCTGAAGGTGGGTGGACTGGACTTCCTTGAGGCAGTGGAACTAAGGAAGCAGCAGCAGCAGCAGCTCCTGAGGGTGGAGGTTCAAGGACCTGTGGCCATGCCTAAGGACTGAGGTCCCAGGAACTAAGGTAATGCATATAAATGTAGCCCCAGGAATCTAGGCGGTCCACCGTCCCAGAGACCCCAGGAATTACTGCAGGCCCACAATCAGAGACTCTGGGAACTATGAGACACCTGTGACTCAGCCCCCTGTCCCTCCACTGGTGACAGATCCTCCAATCCTGGCCATTCTAGCAGTGAGGGCTGCATACAAAACACTGGGCCCCCAGCATTGGCAGCAAAATCCATGAACACAGCACCACTGAGAGCAGCTAACCTAGGAGCAGTAGCACACGTGGTGTACATGGCAGCAGCACCTGAGCCTATGGAGAGCCCTTGGTGAACCAGTGGGAAACATGAGATCCAAGTGACCCTGGAAGAAACAAAGGTGCTTGCATCCTGGTGACTCCAGGGGTGACACCCACAACTGCAGCAACATCATAAACAGCAAGGCATTAGCAACCTCAGAGCACAAGCAGCACAAGGAGGACAGTGACAATGCTTCTGAAAGAGCCAATGGAGGGTGGGAAGTTCAGGTCTCAAATAAAACCAGGAGCAGCTCAGAATCAAAGTAACCAAAGCCTTACTCAAATAAGAAAGGTGTTTATTATCACAAATGTGCCCACAGAGGAACAACGCATCAAGCACCATGAAGAACTACAGTAACAAAGTAGCAAAGAAAGAAAATGAGAAACCAAAGTTGAAGTCATAGAACATTGTAATATAACTGACAGAGAATTTAAAATAGTTCTCATGAAGAAACTAAATGAGTTATAAGAACACTGAGAAATAAAGTTCAATGAGTTCAGGAATAAAATTAATGAATGGAAGGAGTACTTCACGAAAGAAAGTGAAACTATAAAAAAAAATCAAACAAATTCTGGAGATGAAGAAGGACTTAATGAGATAAAAACTAAAGTAGAAAGCATTAGAAATTGAGCAGACTATAAGGAATACAGAATTAGCGAGCTCAAAGATAGAAATCTAGAAGTGATTCAGTTGGAAGAATGGGTTAGTAAACGTGATTATAACATAAAGGATGAAGGGAAAGAAAGCATCAAAAATAACTATGACCACTTCAATTTGGTAGCAAGCTGTTAATACAAAAAGGGAAAATTTATGACAACAAGAACATAGAAGGGGAAGAGGAGAAGGATGGAACCTGCATAAGCTAATGGAAATAGGATGCTATCAGCATAAAAACACAAACCTCATGGTAACCACAAAACAAAAAATCAGAGCAGAGTCACAAAACACACAAAAGGGAAACTAAGAAACACATCAAAGAAAACCACCAAACTGAAAGGGCAGAGAGAAATACAAGGAAAAAGAAACAATGGAAATATAGAATAGCCAGGGAAAAGAGATAAAATGGCAGTATTAAGCCCTCATATATAAATAATCACTCTAAATGTAGATGGATTGAATTCACTATTAGAAAGACACAGAATGGCTGGATACCTTAAAAAAGAAGATCCAACCGGACCTCATAAAGACCCATCTCAGCTCTAAAGACAAGCATAAGCTTAAAGTAAAAGGATGGAAGTTGATACTCCAAGTAAATGGCAACCAAAAAAAAGCAGGTGTAGACATACTTATATCAGACAAAATAGACTTCAAGTTAAAAAAATAACAAGAGACAAAGATGGACATTATATAATGATAAAAGGAACATTCCACCAAGAAAGACATAACATGTGTTAATATATACGCACATATCATGCGGGCACGAAAGTAAATAAAGCAACTATTAGCAGACCTAAAGGGAGAAATTGATAAAAACACAATAATATTAGGGGAGTTTAACACCTTACTTACATCAATGAAGAGATCATCCAGACAGAAGCCAACAAGGAAATAGTGGCCTTAGATGAAACACTAGACCAGATTAACTTATTACATGTATATATATATAGAGAGAGAGAGAGAGAACACACCATCCAAAATCAGCAAAAAGCATTCTTCTCAAGTGCACATGGAAAATTCTTAAGGCTAGGCCATATGTTGGGAAGCAACACAGGTCTCAATAAATTTAAGAAGACTGAAATCATATCAAGCATCTTTTCCAATCACAATGGTATAAAACTAGAAATCAGTTACAAGAAGTAAGCTAGAAAAGTCACTAATATTTGGAGACTAAACAAGATGCTACTGAACAACTATTGGATCAATGAGGAAATCGAAGGTCAAATAAAAAAATACCTGGAGACAAGTGAAAATGAAAACACAATATACCAAAACTCATGGGATGCAGCAAAAGTCATACTAAGTGGGACATATACAGCAATAAAGGCCTACCTCAAGAAACAAAAAGAATACATCTAAAACAGACAATCTAACACTACACCTAAAAGTACTAGAAAAAGAAGAATAAATGAAGCCCAGTCAGTACAAAGAAGGAAATAATAAAAATCAGAGTGAAATATAAATGAAATAGAGACTAAGAAAACAATAGAAAGGATCTTTGAAACTAACAGCAGCTCTTTTCAAAAGATAAACTAAGAGCTGGGTCTTTGAAAATTGACAAACCCTTAGCTAGATTCACTAAGAAAATAAGAGAAGGCTCAAATAAATAAAATCAGAAAGGAAAGAAGAGAAGTTACAATGGAGGCTGCAGAGATTATAAAATTATAATCTTATAAAAAGATTATACACAAAGATTATAAGAGAATACTATGCAAAACTATACACCAGCAAATTGAAAATCCCAGAAGTGGATAAATTCTTAGAATCATACAACCTCTCAAAACTGAATTGAGAAGATATAAAGAATTTGAATAGACTAATTACAAGGAAAGAGATTCAAACTGTAATCAAAAACTTCCAAAAAAATGAAAGTCCAGGACCAGATGGCTTCTCTGGTGAATTCTGCCAAACATTCAAAGAAGATTTTTAAGACCTATTCTCAAACTCTTCCAAAAAATTGAAGATGACAGGATGCTTCCTAATTCATTTTTACAAGGTCAACATTATCCTGATATCAAAACAAGACAAGAACACAAAAAAGGAAAACTACATCACTTATGAACATAGATGCAATTATCCTCAACAAAATATTTGCAAATCAATTACGACAATACATTAAAAGGATTGTATACCATGATCAAGTAGGATTTATTCCAGGGATGCAGGGGTTTTTCAACATCTGCAAACTAATCAATGTGATACATCACATTAACAAAATGAAGAATAAAAATCACATGATCATATCAAGAGATGCAGAGAAAGCACCTGACAAGATTCAACATTTATTTATGATAAAAACTCTCAATAAAATGGGTATAGAAAGAAGATATCTCAACATAATAAAGGCCATATACAACAAACCAACAGCCAACATCATACTCAATGGCAAAAAATCAAAAATTATCCCTTTAAGAACAGGAAGGATGCCCACTCTTGCCACTCTCATTCAACAAAGTGCTGCAAGTCCTAGCCAGGCTAATTAGGCAAGAAAAAGAAATAAAAGGGGTCCAAATTGAAAAGGAAGAGTAAAACTGTCACTATTTTCAGATGACATGATTCTCTATATAGAAAACCCTAAGGAATCCACCAAAAAAACTATTAGAAATAATTAACAAATACAGTAAAGTTGCAGAGTACAAAACCAACATATGAAAATCACTTGCATTTCTACACATTAACAACTAACTAGCAGAGAAATCAAGAATACAATACTTTACAATCTAAAAAATAATAATAAAATATCTAGAAATAAATTTAACCAAGGAGATGAAAGACTTATACACTGAAAGCTATAAGACATTATTGAAAAAAATAGAAGACAAAAAAATGGAAAGATACTTCACACTCGTGGATTGGAAGAATGAAAATAGTTTAAATGTCCCTATTTCCTAAAGCAATCTACAGAGTCAATGCAATCCCAATTATATTTTCAATGGCATTTATCATGGAAATAGAAAAAAGCATCCTAAAATTTATACAGAACAACAAAAGACTCCGAATAGTTAAAACAATCCTGAGAAAAAAGAATAAAGCTGGAGATGTCACACTCCCTAATTTCAAAAGATACTACAAGCTATAGTAATCAAAATAGCATGGTACCAGCAGAAAAACAGACATACAGATCACTGAAACAGAACTGAGAGCCAGAAATAAACACACATATCTATGGATAGCTGGTCTTTGACAAAGAGGCCAAGAATATACAGTGGAGAAAGGAAAGTCTCTCCAATAAATGGGTTGGGAAAATTGGACAGCCACATGCAAAAGAATGAAAGTAGGCCATTGTCTTATACCATAGACAAAATTAACTCAAAATAAAGACTTGAATGTAAAACTTGAAACCATGAAACTCCTAGAAGAAAACATAGGCAGTACACTCTTTGATATCAATTGTAGCAGTACCTCTTTTTTTAACTGAAGTTGTATTGGCTTATAACATTGTACAAACTTCAGGTTTACATTATTATATTTCAGTTTCTGTATAGACTGCATCATGTCCACTACCAATAATCTAGTTTTTATCCATCACTACACAAGTATGTCCCTTTATCCTTTGTGCTCTCCCTGTACCCCCTCCTCCTCTATAAGGTTCTCCTTATCTGTGTATTTATCTTAAATATGTGAGTCAGTCTTTATCTGACTTATTTCACTTAACATAATTTGAATACCTTGTCTCCTCTGGCAAAGGAAACAAAAGAAAAATAAACAAACGGGAGTACATCAAACTAAAAAGCTTCTTCATGGCAAAGGAAATCATCAACAAAATGAAAAGACAACCCATCAACTGGGAGAAAATATTTGCAAATCAAATATCCAATAACAGGTTAAGATCCAAAATATGTAAAGAACTCATACAAATCAACAACAAAAAAGTGAACCAGATCAAGAAATGGGCAAAGGATCTGAACAGACATTTTTCCAGAGAAGATATAAATATGGCCAACAGGCATATGAAAAGATGTTTAACATAGCTAATTATTAAGGAAGTGCAAATCAAAACTACAGTGAGATATCACCTCACACCTGTCAGAATGTCTGTTATAAAAAAGAAAAGAAATAACATGTGTTTTCAAGAGGATGTGGAGAAAAAGGAACCCTCATACACTGCTGGTGGGAATGCAAACTGGTGCAGCCACTGTGGAAAGCAATATGGAGATTTCTCAAAAAATTAAAAATAGTTCTACCATACAATCCACTTATTCCACTTTGGGTATTTACCCAAAGAACAAGAAAACACTAATTTGAAAATATTTATGCACCCTTATGTTCATTTCAGCATTATTCACAATAGCTAAGACTTGGAAGCAACCTAAGTGTGCATAAATGGATAATGAAGATGTAGTGTGTATATACATATACATTCATATATGTAATGGAATACTACTCAGCCATAAAAAAGGTGAAATTGTGCCATTTGAAACAACATGGATGGATTTTGAGGGCATTATGCAAAATGAAATGTCAGCTGGAGAAAGACAATTAGTGCATGACTTCACTCTTATGTGGAAGATTAAAAAAAACCAAACAAACATACTCACAGAGAATAGTTGGTTACCAGAAGAGAAAGGTGTTGGAAGAGGGCGAAAGAGGTAAAGGGGCACGTGTCGGGGATGATGGAATGCAAATAGACTTTTGCTGGCGAACATGATGCAGTCTACACAGTAGTTGAAGTATAACGATATACACCTGAAATTTATATAACGTTTTAAACAAATCGACCTCAATAAAAAAACTAAATGTTACCGTAAATTAAAAAAAAATAAAGCATAGATGTATACTACAATTTATAATCGATAAAATACGTCACATACTTTATTGTAATTTTTGTAAAGCCAATTGAGTCTCACAGAATGCGTTCTTCCATTTTTACCATACTTTTTTTTTTTAATCAGGATGTACTTGGGTCTCAATCCATGAATAAGTAATTCTTACATGAATGTTGGTTGATGTTTTTGTTTACACTAAGTCAAAGGTGAAACAACAATGCTATGTTAACACTTCACTCATTCATCAATGACATGAGTGATTTTCTCACTGAATTTGATAGCGTTTTTTAAATACTGAAAGTATATTTCCTCAATTTTTTAGTGATATTCACAAAGTAATGGCTACTGGCACAATATAATTTTAAATTCATCTATTATTAAGATTTTATCCATCATTTTTTTAAGATGAAACAACCAACAGAATAAATGAAGCTCTGATTTGTAACATTTGCCGATTTCCTTGGTTTATTTAGTCCCACCATGGCTTGTTTGAACTCTTCATGTGGGTGTGAAGTGTCCTTTCTATCTGTGATCCCAGGGATTCCACATTCTCTTACAAGCTTTTTCCATTTGTTAACAACATTAGCCGACTCTTCTTACCAACATCTGGCTGCATCTATCCCAGGTAAACAAGTGTCCATGTCTATTTGTTCTTGAAGGTCTTTGCTTTTCCTTAAGGTTGGTTGATTCTTCTTTTACCTCCGTCTCTGATGGATTCAGGAAAGCCTGTGGATGTGCAGATTGTCCCGTTTGCTGTTGTCGTTGAGAGGGTGGCCGTGATGTTCTTTCCAGCTTATTACATCCCTAACAGAAACTGGAAACCTGATCAGGTTCTTTTAATAGTTTTCCGTGTTAAACGAATTTTTCTAAGACCCTGAGCCATCTCCATCCTGCTTCCAGAGATAATTCTTTCCTTTTTCTCGTAACATATGATAAATTTAATTGAGGCTAGATATTTTAATAGGGGAGGGGAGTAAATGGTCAGAGCATTGGATTATTACTAAAAATGTGACACTTTTTCTACAAAAAGTTATTTCAAAGTAGAACATGATGCATTTATTATTAAGACTTTCAATTTTTCCTGTATATCCTGTAAAATCCTTTTGCATAATGTTATATTTTATATTTGAATCTGTGAACATGTATTTATTATCAATAATACAATTAGAACACTGCCTGGTGCTGAGGGGGGTACACAGATGAAAATCACATAGCCTCTGTTCTCCAGAAAATTGTATTAAATTTGATACTGTAATATCAATAGATTTTCCTCCTAGTGAAGCTCCTGAATACAAAGAATGTTGCATATGTGCAATAATTTGGTTTAAATAGCCATGCTTTTATTTATTACACAGTGTTACATAATTACGTTTTTGTGTTTAATATACTTAGTTTCATCCAATCACTACATTAAATTATCATCAGATTATGCGTGCCTCTGTTGTAGAGTCTCAAATGAGAACATCTGCAGTATTGTTTTAATGCTATTTCATGCTATGATAAACATGTCAAAACAATATTGTCTTTTTTCCACGTTCACTTCGGACTGGTATTTATTTCCACTTGCTGCCTCTATCTTTTTTATTCATTACTGACACTATGATTAAAGTCACTTATTTTCAACGAAAGCAGAGGAATAGAACGATTGTCGTGGATGTATTTTTGGTTGAATTTTATATTTCTTGATTATTTTATTTTGAA
This sequence comes from Equus caballus, assembly GCF_041296265.1. NCBI lineage: Eukaryota > Metazoa > Chordata > Mammalia > Perissodactyla > Equidae > Equus > Equus caballus. The sequence continues at coordinate 69,723,949 of NC_091701.1, read as the reverse complement.
AATTCGGTTAAGTTAACAGCATCTCAAGGAGACAAGTTAGTCCTCCATGTTGCACTGTGTTTGTAACTTGACAGCGACAAATGTCACCTTTGAAGTTTCTCCAGTCCTTCCACATGAGTACTTTCAAAGGTTTTCAGGAATGACAACATATCAAACCATCATGGCTGAAAGACTACTATAATTGATAAGTTCTAAAATTTTATACACGATTTTGGACGTTTCACTAAATTTAAATAAATTGAGCTTAAAATTAGACATATCATGCAAACAACCAATTCTTCTTCTAATTAGTAAAATAATACAGGAAATAGTAATATGATACAGGAAACATCCAGCTCTGGATGTCATTAGAATAGAACCAGTGAAGAATTCATTAATGTCACATTGTAGCATCTGCATTTAACTATATTTTGGTTGGTTAGAAAATAGCTTATATATTGCTTTCAGTTTAGAAGTCTTGCATATCTTTCATTAATTTATTCCTCTTATTTTCGCGTTACTATAAATGGATTTTGTCTACTTAATATTCCAATTGTTTGCTTCTGATATATAAAGTTGATTCTATTTTATTATTGTTATATCCTGAAAACTTGCTAAATTCACTTATTAGGTACAATATTCATTTTGTAGATTTCTTAATATTATATAGATAAACGATTATGATATCTGCAAAAAGACAGTTTATTTCCTCCTTTCCTATTAGTATGCTTTTTGTTTCACCTCTTGCCTTATTTTAATGGCTTAAACACACAATACTATTGCTTAATAGAAAAGGTGAAAGTGCCTTTTCCTTAGCCTTAATGAGAAAGTGGTTCATATTTTATCATTAACTGTAAAGATAGATGTAGGTCTTTGAAATCTCTTTATGAAATTAAGAAAGCTCTCCTCTATTCAAAGTCTGATGAGTTTTTCTCATGGATGGTTGCTGAACTTTTTCAAATGCATTCCCTGTAACCCTTGAAAAATCATTTTGTTTCTTGACTTCATTCTGTTAATAAGATGAATTACATTGATTGCTTTTCTCGTGTTAAAGCAAGCTTGCATTTTTGCAATGAATTCCACTTGGTCGTGATGTATTATCTTTTTACATTTTGCTGGATTACATCTGGTAGTTCTTAAGAATGCTTGCATGTATGTCCATGATGGAAATTAATATATAATACACTTTCTTCTCTTCTTTCCTTTCCTCCTTTTTAGTAATGCATTTCTCAAGTTTTGGTATTGAGATTACATTGATCTTCTAACACTTGCTAGGAAGTATTCACTCCTTCAGTATTTTCCAAAAGATCTTGTATAAAATTGCTGTTCTTTATTCCTTAAATATCAGATAGAAATTATCAGTGAAATCATCTGTGCCTGGAGTTTTTTTTGTCAGGAATTTACTTTTTTAATAAAATCAAATTATTAAATAGAAATGGCACTCGATTTTCTCTTTCGTATTGTGATCTTGTGTGTTCATTGTAAATGAAATAAATTTCCCACTTAATTGTCAAATTGGTTGACATAAAACTATTCGTAATATTGCCTCATCATTCTTTATTTGTGTAAGAGCTGTGGTGATAACCTCTGTTTCATCTGTGATGTGGTAATTTATGTTCTCTCCTTTTTTTCTTCATCAGCTTAGCTACATTTTATTAATTCTTTTGTTTGTTTTCAAAGAGCCAGCTTTTGATTTTGACAGTTACTTGTCTTTTATTTCAGTTTATTCATTGATGCACTTTTATTATTTTATCCACTTACTGTTGGGAGATTTAGCTTACTCTTGTTTCTTTTGCTTATTCAGTTGGCCTCTTAAGTCATTGATTTTAGACTGACCCCACTTCTTTCCTAACATAAGCACTTAAACTATAAATTTTCTTCTAAGTACTTCTTTCACTGGATCCTATTGGTTCTGACATCTCTCAATTACCTATTAGAAATATTTCTTAATTTCTCTTGTGAATTCTACTTTGACTCAAGGATTACTTAGAAGTTTGTTGTATCATGAGGTTGTTTGGTATATTGTTCTAGAAATATCAGTTAGGTCAAGGTAGTTAGTAATATTTTTCTGATCATTTATATCTTTGATATTTTTGTGTTCTATAAATTGCTATATATGTGGATCTTTTTAAAGTAAAAAAATGTGACAAAAAAACATTTTTCCCTGAATTATTTGAGTAGGTTACTGACACTAAAAAACTTTAGTGTATAATTTTTAAAATCAAGAACCTTGTCCTACTTAGCCACATTACAACTATCACACAGCAGATATTAATATTGGTACTTTACTGCCATCTAATTCACAGCCTCCATTTCTGTATTTCCACAAGTTGAAGCAAGAGAGAAATACATTTATGTCTTATTTAACTGGTATAATCTTGCATTTTATTTTAATAGGAAAATAATTCAATTTAGCATTGTACATTGCATTTAGTGATCATATCTCTTCAGACTCCTTCAATATGGGACGGCTTTTTAGTCTTCCCTTGACATTCATACCCCTCACATTTTTGAAGTGCTCTTATGCAGAACATTGCTCAATTTTTTTTCTGAAGTTTCCTCATAATTTATATGCACAATTGATGTTTTGAAAGACTGTCACAGAAATGATGCTTTGTTATTCTCAATGCATTCAATGCATCCGTGGTCTAAAACAAACTCAGTCAGTGCCTCTACTCTCAAAATATTCAGAAACATGAGAAACCCATGGGAAATTGTCTCCCAATCCAGCATCGCTTACCACCTTCAAGGGATCGTCTACCCAGCAATAACAAAGGTCTGAATCTTGAAAAGAAGAGAAATGTTTACGTGTGTATACTTATCTTTGCCTTCTCCACTAGCACATTTTCAGATAAGATCCAGTAAGCCTCCTCCTCTCGATACTCTGCAAAAAGCCTGTGTTCTCCGGGCCTGTATTCTCTCATGTCCTCACTCAATTTTGAAAACTTTGCTGACCATCTTCTAAGATTGTGTTTTCCAATTGGCTGTTTCCAGGGTTTAAGAAACAAATGAATAAGTCCTTGTAATTTTCATTCATCTTATTTTTTGATTGATTTCCTTAAAGAAAGGGGAGAAATTCTATTTTTACACCACCATCTTTGACTGAACTTGCCGCCCATCCTTTACTCCTTTAATAACATATCAGTAACAGAGTTTCTTTTGCTGTTCACACCGCACTACCCTCAGGTATCCAAGTGGCAAAAACTGTTGGTTGTCAACCTGAAAAAACAATTCTGCCTTCTCCCAAAGGAAAGCAGCGGCAGTTGTACACATGGTTATGTGAGCAGAGGCTTCATGTGCACAACTTTTGGTCATCCCCAATTTAAACTCACAACATTCCCTTAGTTAGCCCACTCTTCTCTCTCGCTGGGGGATTGAATGCAAATGGAAAGACGACTCCATTCCAACAGAACTTAAAGATCAGCAAAATGTTCCAGGGGATGATGAGAGAACCTAGGTCTCAGAGTGAATTTATAAAGCAGAATTGCTAAGAGAGAAATGCTCATATGTCCTACGTAACTAGTATTTCTTGGAAGTTTTTTTTTGTCATCAGTTTAGCCCTAACTTTAATACAACTGTAATACTACAAGGGACCACTTTTCCCCATTCTATCACCTGAGCCACCAGAGCAAACTGAGATCGCGGTAAAAACTGAGAAGACGGACATATGTATATTGACGGATTTATAAAAAGTACCACTTCTTTGCTTAGCCATTTGAGTATTTACTTCTCTACGTATGAGCATTATATCCAGTCCCAGATCGGGAACCTGAGAGAGTTGAAAATTTTGCACAAATATTTTCTGAAATTGCAAATGAATTTTCTTTTAGAATTATGTTTTTAAATATATCAAATATATCCCTTTATCTCTTATGGTATCTAATGTTATTTAGACATTTAGCTGAATTCCAAAAAAAAAAAAAGAACTTCTTTTATCTACTTCCTTTATAAGGCAAATGGAGGTGTTCATTTTGTGAACGTCACATAAAGCAACCTCATAGAGAGTTATGTTCCGCTTGTCTATTTTTAGATGGATATATGTATATATAGGTGCATAAAGGACACTGTGACTTGTATTCTTAGACCATGATAAAAGGAAGAGAAAAAAGGCTTTCTGTGTTAATAATAATTTATTTCATAAACTTACCAGAATTTTATAAAAAAGATATGCCAAAGATATGCTAAAGGAAAAAAAATCAATTTTTGTTTTATGATTATTCTTATGCTGCATGCAAAAAAACTACAATATTACCTTTTAAAGATCCAGTAAATATTAAAATTTCTCATACTTTAATCTCTATACACAAACCAAAAGTAATATATGCAATTACTTATCGGTTTAAGTTAATAGCAAAAAATTAGATGTAAAAAAACAGTGATACCAAATAAAACAAAGGAAAAAGAAAGCTAATGACTACTCAAAATAATATATTTGCATATTGCATTCTTTGTTTGATATACTATTTGGGAAAATATAATATTCAAATCTTATTTTGATACAAGTAATAAGAATATTTACAATAAATTTCTGGGTTATTTTTAGGAATTGGAAAATATTTGAAAATTTGCGAAAGAAAAAATTGTTGCAAACAAGAACACATGTACTCATTATGTTTCCTACTAATCTTCCTGAAAGAATACTTGTCAAATGTCAAATACTCAAGAACAATAGCAATTATAAATAAATGATTACAAAATGTACTGTTTCTGACAATGCTTTAAAATATCTCTTAACACCAGGGAATCATTTATCCAGCAACTCTTAAAAATCTTGGCTTGATGTAATGATCAGCCTCATAATCGCAAGTAGCTAAGATTTTCCCTCTTCACATGGAAATAATATCTCCTGAGAAAGAAGGAAAGATCAAGCGTTACAATAAACCACATTGTTTCAGGAGTGTGTAAAGTTTCAAACTTGACCAATGCTAAATCAAGTTTCAGTTGGCTTAAGGTATCGTCAGAAAGTACAAAAAATTTACTGATTGTAGTAGACATGTAAATATCTACTGTTGCTGATTCTTTCTCATTTCCACTGAATTTAACATTTAACCCTTCAGTAGAGAAATTGTTTTGTGAAATATTCAGAAGAACTGATATGTGAAACATTCCTAAAAATATAATTTCACAATCATCATTATTTTCTTAGAGCATCTTAAGGACATAAAATGGATGTCAAGAACGCAATGTTATAAAGAATACACGTGGACAGCATCATAGAAAAGCAAAGCAATGCAAAGAATCACAAACCAAAAAGTTCTTTTTGATCTGTACAAGTAAGATGATGGCTGCCTTGAAAAAGACGCAACTCCCAATATCCTGGAATTAACAGTGTACTGATATCTCAAGAACTGTTTCCGTATACTGAAAACTCAGGGAACCTCAGTACAATTTACCTCTAAGACATTATCTCACACACAGTACCCAACATATGAGATACATTATAGGTCCACAATTTACAACATTGACTATAAGAACTAAGATACATATTTAAAGTGTCTACAACAGTAGCTAGTATGTGGTTGTTATAAAAATAATATATTCTAATACCTATTTAGTGCTTACCACATGCTAGGAACCTTCAGAGCTAAAGGCACATTCATGTAATCCATCCAGCAAAAATATATTGTAGTATAGTTATCATTACTATATTATAGATGAGATAATTGAGAGTTACAGCATAAAACAACTAGCCCAAAATTACATATCACATAGATTTTCAAGAGTAGAGCTGGGACTCAAAGCTATATAACCAAATGTCAGAGCCCGTAAAATAGTCACTAATATAGAAAGAAAATAATATGATGCCAAACTCACCCCACTGCTGTCGTTGCGGGAAACGTGGGGTACACTGTGGCTTTTGCATACCACTACTGCAATCACTTGTGTGTTTGTATGGGGCTGAGGAACAGGATTTGATTGCTTTTTCCTTTCAAACTTCTAAGAAATATACAAGCAGCCACATGCTAATATAATTCAGCCTCTTGCCCATTACAATAGCAGTAAAATAGAATATTCACCTTAAATCTGTTTATTTCTAGGGGATTTAATTTTTATTTTATTTATTTTTTTTCAGGAAGATTAGAGCTGAGCCAACATCCACCGCCAATCCTCCTCTTTTTTCTGAGGAAGACTGGCCCAGAGCTAACATCTGTGCCCATCCTCCTCTACAGCATGGTTTGACAAGTGGTGAACCCCAGGCCACTGAAGCAAACGTGCAAACTTAACTGCTCCACCACTGGGCCAGCCCCTAATTTTTATTTTTATAAACAATCAAGAATAAATGCCTAAGTATTTAGAATTCAGCATTTCATGAAGTTATTTTCCCTTCCGTTTTGCTCATAGAGTTAAGTATTCTCCTCCCTCAGCTTCCTATTTATACAGTTTGATCTTTATAACTGCATAAGACCGACCGTAGTCACGTTAATCATTTGCAAGGTGACTTACTTTAAAATTGCTATTTCTTGAAATGATTGTAGATTCTGTTTATCAATGTGCTTAAAGATTATTAGAATATATACATATATGTGTATAATTCTATTAATGTCTAAAATATAAAAGTGTAAACATGCATGTTTCGATGTTTAATTCACACATCAAGTCAAATTGCCGAAAGAAAATGATTGTATCCGTCTTAAAACAAATTGTGACTGGGGAATTTTTTCTTTTTCTTTCAATTTTTGTACAAATAATACAACAGCTAAATTGTTCACAATAGCTGTAATAACTGGTTGAAAATGTTGTTCAAGAGAATCATTCATTAACCATCATTTAGTAAAGAAATTTCCTTTACTTCTTACCATGGAGCACACTACATAGAATTGCCCAGATGTTCAACAGATCTCAGTTGATAAACCTGACATTTTAATAGGATGTGGAAGTTCTTCCTGGTAGGACTTTATTTCTACATGTATCAGAAATTAAAAGAATAACTTCTAATAAAAAAATATTTCTACTACATAGGCAAAGAACTCTTTCAAAATGGTTCATGATTCCTAGAAGTATTGCTCTTTACCTACAAAATTTGTGTATACCACTTCACAGATAAGCATCTTGCCTTAATAAATGTTAAAATGACATTTTCTAGTAATCTGTTTCATGGAAAATTATTTTTCCAATGAAATATTCCAAGAGAAAACCATTTTATATTCAATATTTTTGAATATTACACGATATTTCCTACTTTGGAATTGACAACACATAAAACTTAATAAACCATCTTCAAAATACCACTTACCCCTCTAAAATGTATTTATTTTTAAACTAAAAATTCTCAAATTTGACGTTTTTCAGTTTCTTTAATGATAATTAACATAATAGGGAAGAAGATTTGCAAGATGAGAATTGACTGAATACTTTGCTCTCCAATTTAAAGATGTGAAAGTATTAGAATAAATTCCAGGAACTGTTCTAGCTGTTAATAGAATGCAGGAACAAGTGATCTTAATGATTCTAAAGGAAATGAAGGCTATTTGTCGGATCTTATTCAGAGAGTCCCTAAAATTATACCTATGAAAACTACATTATTGAAGACAGTTATCATCAATTAGCTCAAAGTACATCCTTTAATTCATTATACATCTGCTAAGAACCTACTTTGGCAACATATTGCTAAGTATAAATGTTAATTAAATGACTAAATGAGTGAATAAATGAACTATCAACCTCTCAAAAGGAGTAATATCTGTGCGGAAAACAAATATTTAAAACCAACTACTTTTACCAGGAAGAACAACACATTTGAGTCCTGGAATAATAAGTTTTATATAGTAAACCCACATATTTTTGTAAGTGTAATCCATAACTAGCTTGCCATCCATTTGAAGAATATGCCTGGCCTGCTGGGCTTAACATACAAGTGTTCATCACACAAGAGGATAGATTTTTCCTTCTTTTTTTTTTTTTTTTTTGAGGAAGATTATCCCTGAGCTAACTACTGCCAATCCTCCTCTTTTTGCTGAGGAAGACTGGCCCTGAGCTAACATCTATGCCCATCTTCCTCTACTTATACGTGGGATGCTTACCACAGCATGGCTTTTGCGAAGCAGTGCTACGTCCACACCCGGGATCAGAAATAGCTAACCCCAGGCTGCTGAGAAGCGGAACAACATTTGAACTTAACCACTGTGCCACTGGGCCGGTCCCAAGAAGATAGATTTTTTAATCCAGAATTTTAAGCAGCATTTTACTATAAAATTTGACCATCCTGGACCAATGGGGAATGAGATGCAGAGGAGGCAGAGAGGAGTGGCAAAACAAAACAAGAAATAATGTCCCTGTTTCATCCCTTCCTTTGTGACATATCACATATATTACCCTTTCCAAACACCCAGATGTCATGTAATGGGCTCCGCAGGATGATCAGAGGTAGGGAAGCAGAAGAAGGGCTGAAGATTTACCTGAAAGACTGTACCATTCAAAGACAAGATGTTTAAACTGAACAAGATTAAGATACCATTAATTAGAAATGAACCTTCCTCATAACACACATCATGGGATAGAGATTCATGCAAAAGATAAAAACAGTTATGGAAAATTAAGAAGCACACACATTTTTTGAGAAGCGTGAATACATTTATTACTGAGCTACATATTTTTTAAATTAATAGACTGTATTTTAGAGCAGTTTTATGTTAACAGAAAAATTGAACAGAAAGTACGGAAAGTTCCCATGTTTCCCCTCACTACCACCCCCAAACAAAATACTTTTCCCTATTAACATCTGGCATTAGCGTGGCACATTAGTTACAGGTGGTGAACCAATATTGATAAATTGTTAGTAACTAATTTCCATGCTTTACATGAGGGTTCACTCTTCTTGCTGTATATTCTATGAGTTTTGATAAATGTTTAATGACATGTATCCACCATTGCGGAATCACACAAAATAGTTTCACTGCCTTAAACGTTCTCTGTCTTCCACTCATTCATCTTTCCCTCTCTCTCCCCAGCCCTGGGCGATCACTGATCTTTTTACTGTCTCCACAGTTTTGCCTTTTTCAGAATGTCATGCAGTTAGAAGCCTACAAAAAGAAGCCTTTTCAGATTGGCTTCTTTCAGTTATAATAGGCATTTAAGGTTTCTCCATGTCTTCTCATGGCTTGATAGCTGATTTCCCTTATCACTGAATAATATTTAATTGCAAGAAGTATCACAATTTGTTTATTCATTAACCTATTGAAGGATATCTTTATTGTTTCCAAGTTTGGGCAATTAGGAATAAAGTGCTATAAACACCTGTATGCAGGTTTGAGTGTGGAAATAAATTTTCAGTTCATTTAGGAGTACAACTGCTGGATCATATGGTAAAATTACATTTATTATTATAGGAAACTGCCAAACTATCCTCCCAAATTAGCCATACTGTTTTCCATTCCCAGCAACAATGAAGGAGAGTTCTTGTTGCTCCATATCCTTCCCAGCATTTGGTGTTGTCAGTGCTTTGGATATTAACCATTCCAATATGTGTGTAGTGGTATCTTATGGCTGTTTTAATTTGCAATCCCTTGATTATATATGATATTGAACATCTTTTCATTTGCTTATTTGCCACCAGAATGTCTCCTTTGGTGAGATGCAGATCTTTTGTTCCTTTTTTAAATGGATTTGTTATGAACTGAAAATCTGTGTCCTCTCAAAATTCATATGTTGAAACTCTACCCGCCAATGTGGTGGTATTAGGAAGAGGGGCCTTTGGGGAGTTATTAGGATTAGATGGGGTCGTAAGGGTGGACTGCTGATGAGTGGGATTAGTACTCTTCCAGGAGTCGTGAGAGAGCTTGTTTCCCCTGCTCTGCTCTCCTCCACCTGAGGACACAAAGAAAAGTCTGCCATCTGCACCCGGGAAGAGGGCTCTCACCAGAACCCGACCATGCGGGCACTGACCTTACACACCCGGCTTCCAGAGCTGTGAGCAACAACCTTGTGTAGCTGACAAACTACCCAGTTTATGCCATAGTGTTATAGCAGTCTGAGCTAATGCAGGGTTCTTTTTTCTTCTTTAGTTTTAAGAGTTCTTTGTATATTTTGGATAGAAGTCCATTACCAAACAGGTGTTCTGCAAAGATTTTCTCCCGGTCAGTGTCTTGTCTTTTCATTCTCTTAACAGGTCTTTTGCAGAGCAGAGGCTTTTAATTTTAATAAAGTCCAACTTAAAAATTTTTTTCTTTCAAGGACCATGCTGAACTTTTGAGAGATAAAACCAAAATTTCATGGAAGACCAGAGGTGGAAACAATTAATTTGAACTGAGTTGGCCAGGAAATTTTTCAAAAAACCATGTGGCATTAAGATAATGACCTGATTATTCAGATGGCATGTTAAAAAGGAAACAAAGACAAAAAATAGAATCTTAAAAATTTGCTTTGTCTTGTTTATTTTGATATAATCAAAAGATTAAAACCCAGACAGATAGCAAGAAAAGGGAGGAGTCATAAGACTTTTAACGCTAAAAAATTTCTGATAGGGTATTGTTTGTGTGTCAGGCACAAACTAAGAACATTATACATTATTTCAATTAAGTTTAATAAATTTATTTGATAGGAATTCCTTATTCATGAGTAATGAGACTTAGTCATGTTGTAGAAACCATTGCAAACCAAAGTAAACTAAACTTGTTTGTCTGAATACACGGTCCAGTCTGTTGCCATCCAGATAAAATTATATGGATAGTATTCTATAGGTGGCGTGGAGGTACTAAAAATTTTTAAATGAGCAGAAATAGGAGTGATTTTTTTTCTCTACTTAGAAAAAAATAGTCCTATGACAATAAGGAGAAGGGGTTTGAGAAATAATTTAGAGTAATGGAGACCAAGTGAATACTCTTGACATGACAGGGGAGAGATGACAAGGTACTCAACTAGGACCACTGTTGAAAGAATCAAAAGGTAGTGAAGAAATCTTGGTGGTGTGGTGGGTTTTTGAGGATGTGAGCATCAAATCTTAGTTATCCAGTGTATTCCTTTCTCCATCACGGATCTACTAATCTCAAAGGGTCAGTGGAGGAGGACTGCAGGCTATGCAGCTCCTAGATACGTGTCCATTGGGAAGTTTTACTGGACATTTTAGCAGTCTGAGTTTGAAGTTTCTTCTTTGATTTAGCATGTGTGGGCTAAACATCCAAATGTGAGTTGCTATTTTGTTTGATTTCGTTTTTAACTTGCTTGGAATTTATTCCTAAAATGTTTAGGGCTTCAAAGTAAGGCATTGTTAAAGTAAAAGCAAGCACAAATCTAGCAGTGGAAAAGGAAATTATTGACGTTGTCTCCAATGGATCCATATTTAGTAACTGGGATGGTTGTGATACAATGTAGGGATTTTGAAAAAGAGTGGTCATATTTGCTGGGGAATGTAATAAGTTTGAATTTGTACAGCTTGTCATTGAGAAGTTGGTAATACATTCTGGAGAAAATTACAGCAATTAGATATAAATTTAGGCTTTTAGCTGGAAAGACATTAGATTTAGGAATATAGAATATAGATTTAAATTATCACACTTAAAATGAGAGTGCATAATGTAATCTAGGGTAGGAGTTTGAAATAAAAAGGTTTCTGAAGCTGGAAACATGTTAAATGCTTACATTTACAGAAAATGTGAAAATTAGAACTTCTTGGGAATCAAGGAGAAAGAACTGTTTGCTGATCAGACCGAATGTTGCACATAAATTATGTTGTCCAAAAAGGATAGGAGATATTTGATTAGAATGATTATAAGATACAGTGGTGATGCTTTAAGCAAATAATTTTAGTAAAAATGTTGTGTTGTGGGCTTGACTGCAGGAAAATATTGTGAGTCATGAAAGCTATTAGAAAATGAATATTGGCTATCATTTTATCTTCACAGGAACACATCCACTGATTCTAGGCTGAAAATAAAATACTAGGATCACCAGAATGTCAGCTGACATGACTGGTGCCAAGAAATGACAACCTTATTAGAAGCAAATACCTACAAGGAACAGATTGCTTAAAAAAGCCAAATGGTATCATATACAAAATGTTCTAACTAATCCCTTTTTTACATATGTATGTGAGAATGATTTCACATTTTATTTAAGAGTTATTCCAGTTTGGCAAAGATTCCTGCTATTTTTCATGCCTTAAATGTGATACAATATCTGTACAAATATTACTATGGGATTTTTTTTTCTGATGGCTTAAAGGTCACTGAAGAATATAACTATATGGCCAAAAAGGAATGCATACTGATAAGTTTAAAGAAAAACTTACAGGGAATTGACTTACTCATAAAGGTTAGTGAAGTTAGTGTTCTTGCCTAAGGCATGCAAGAGAGGCGGAGGGTACCCAAGGACTCTTGACATTTTTCTGGTCTTACAGTTAGAGCCATTACTTTTATTCCATTTGCTTATTCTAGTAACACAACTTATTAGTAGCTTTGTTAACAGAGGACTACTTTTCAAAAAATTCTTGTATTTCTGATTAAACCTCCAATTAGAGAACTTGAAAAATATTTTCCACAGGCTACTTTTTCCTGTACCTTAACATTTACTAGCATCTATCAGTAACTTATTTTAAAATAAACTATAGAGTAGAAGGTCTTGATAAATACTTCAAGTTATGAATTTTTTAAATAGAAAAACAAACATGTGAAGAATGCCTGATTGGTTATGTTTCTATCTTATCCTCTGAAAATTGTTGGCATAATTTCTTTTACATAGCTGGCCATTTATATACCATTCTATAAATATAGTTTTTCCTATTTCTGTCTCTTTTTTTCTCTTTGTGAGGAAGATTGTCACTGAGCTAACATCTGTGCCAATCTTCCTCTATTTGATGTGAGATGCTACACAGTGTGGATTGACAAGTGGTGCTATGTCTGTGCCAGGAATCTGAACCCATGAACCCTGAGCATGGGCACCTAACCACTATGCCACCGGGCCTGCCCTCCCGTATTTCTCTTAAAGACACTTTATTATAAATGATAAAATGGTTGCTAGATAACTAGCAATATATACGTGTGAGATAAAAATAATTAAAGCATAGTTTCAGTGTTTTTATATTGACTATATAATAGCTTCTAAAAATAGTAATTATCTTTAATTTGGGGAGTATAAATTGCTTTTAAATGCATTAGTTCATCAGTTCTTCTAACAATTCCTTTCTGGAAAAGGTGAGGGAGGGTCACCTTTTCAGGAGTGATAAAAGATCAACAAAGTAATTAATGATTAATTACTTATTAAAGCATTTAGGGACCTCCCTCTTTGTTTCATGTTGCTATTTATTTTATCCTTGTGAGCATCGGATGATACTGATAGTGATTTTATGGGATATTTCTTAAAATTCCTTTTGTGATTGTCCTATTATGAAGGATGGAATAAGGAAAGTAAGCCGGACAGGAGCATCTGTACTAGAGGAAAATAAACATATGTCACACAAATATTCAGGCCTCAGATACATTTTTACTTCAAGTGGATAATGAATCAAAGATTAACTTAGTCCAGGACAATAGACTAGGGTAAAGAAATATTTTGAATATTAATTACCTGTCTTCCTAATTCTGTTAAAGTAGCAGAGTCAGTGGAATGTACATGAAAAACTCTCTGAAAGGCTTTACATAAATACATAAAGTAATGAGAGATCAGAGCTTCCTCATCCCTCATGTCTCCACCCGATACAGCATCTTATGGGAAAGGTGACAGCGAGATGTTTGCCTTGTTCTTTTTATGAACAGTAAGTCAGAGAATACTAATTTAACATGGCTTTTATGTAAACAATAGGGAACTTCAATTTCAATAGGTATTAAAAGAATAAAAATCCATAGTTGTGGTCAAAAATAAAAATGTGAGTTCCTTATGGTCCAGAAACAGCAGTAGGCGGCAGCTGGAGTTCTCAAGTTCCAAAGGATAAAAACAGAAATATTGAGAGTTTAGATAAACAAAACTTATCAAGTATTTAGTGATAAACAAAAGTGTGTGAGTTTGCTCTTTTTTTAAATAAGGAGTTTATAAAGAAAACACATTTTTAAGAGGGATTAATAAAAGGAGAGAGTAAACAAGATTCACAGATGGGAAACTTCATCATAATTCACAAATTAATCAATACACGCAATGTAAATCCAATAAAAATCCCAGTAAGAGTTTTTTGTTGCTGAATTGGATGAGTCTAAAATTCATATGGAAGAGTAAATAAATGTCAGAGAGTATTAGGTCAAGGTCTGTGGAAGATTTCCTTATCAGCAATGGATCTGGAATATAAACCAGGGGTGAACAAACTAGTGTGATAAGAATAGAGAAATAGAACATATCAGAATACAGATCTCAGATACAAATCCATCTATATGTGGAAACTTGGTTTATGATAAAAGTGATCATAGAAAAAGAGAAAGTGAGATTTCCCTACCACCTGGGTTGCAGAAAGCCAAAGAACAGCACTCCTGCTGTAACAAACTACAAAAGCTGAACAATCTATGAAAGTATAACTTTTTCTCGAGCCCAGCAGAGGGTTGAAATTGCATAACACCTAGAATATTATACATAAAGAAGAAAGAGTCATTGAACTTGCAGATGGGTTAATATAAATTATCTTAAATGAAAGATAAAGAGAAAAAATTTAAAAAAAAATAAAAAGCCAGCACAACAAAGTATCCAAAAGCTAGGGGACAAACATACATATAATAATTGATCTAACATAGATAGAACTGAAGTCCCAAGGGAGAAGAGAAGGAAAATTAGGAAAAAGTACTGGAGTGCTGTCCTGGTGGTGCAGCAGTTAAGTTCGCATGTTCCATTTCGGCGGCCCGGGGTTCACAGGTTCGGATCCTGGGGACAGACCTATGCACTGCTTGTCAAGCCATGCTGTGCTGTGGTGGGCATCCCACATATAAAGTAGAGGAAGATGGGCATGGATGTTAGCTCAGGGTCAGTCTTCCTCAGCAAAAAGAAGAGGATTAGTGGCAGATGTTAGCTCAGGGCTAATTTTCTTCTTCAAAAAAAGTATTGGAGGAGATAATGGCAAAGATGTGTCCAAAATTAAGGAAAGACGACAAATCAGAAGCCCAAGAACTGCTATTCACAAGGAAAATAAAAACAAACAGACACACAAACAAAAACGCTAAAACTAAAGTCAGAGAAAAAAAATTGGGTACAAAAACAATACAAATGTTAACAGACTTCTTATTGGAAATATGCAAGGCAGAAAATAATGGAGTGACATCATTAAAGTACTGAGCGAAAAAAAAAAAAATTGACCCAGAAACCTGTATCTGGTAAAGATATATTTAAAAAATAAAGATATTTTCAAACATATCAAGTTGAGAGAATCCATTGACAGATCTGCCATAGTCAATAAGAGAGTTCAACAGCCAAATGATGATGCCAAGTAGAAATTTAAATCAAATTAAGAAAATGAAGAAGAGCAGACAAGGTGAAATTTATAATAAATAAAATACATTTTTCTTACTTTTTGTTTTCTTTAAAAGATAATTGTCCTAAGGAAAAAAATGCAACAATACATCATAGGGTTTATTACATATGTATAAGTAAACTAGTACACTATATGAAGCAAAAGTGTAAATGAAAGGAGGGGCGAAATTGAAGTATCATGTTGTAAGTTTCTTAAATGAGACCTGAAGTGGCATATTATTATTATTATTATTATTATTATTGTTATTAGATTGGCCCTGAGCTAATATCTGTTCCCAATCTTTCTTTTTTTTTTTTCTCCCCAAAGCCCCAGTACATGGTTGTATATCCTAGTTGTAAGTCATTCTAGTTCTTCTATGTGGGATGCTGCCGCAGCATGGCTTGATGAGCGGTGTGTAGGTCTGTGCCCAGAAATGAGCAGCATGGCTTGATGAGCAGTACGTAGGTCTGTGCCCAGGATCTGAACCAGCGAACCCTGGGCCACCAAAGCGAAGTGTGCAAACTTAACCACTTGGACACACGGCTGGCCCCTGGCATGTTAGTATTTGAAAGTACACTGTGATGATCAAAAGATGTATATCATATACCCTAGAAAAACACTAAAAGTAAAAAGTTGCATAATTAAGAGAAGAGCAGAGATAAAAAATGGGAAAAACTCTCAATTAATCCCCAAATCACAAAGTAACAAGGAAAAAGAGAAACAAAGAAAAAAATGGGAAAAATAGAAAATAGAAAGATGGTAGGTTGAAATTCAACCGTACCAATAATTACATTAAATCTAAATAGTAGAAAACACACAGTTGAAGGCAGAGATTGTCAAAAAGGGATGAAAAAGCAACAATCATTATCTGCCCTTTAAAAGAAACTCATTTGAAATGTAAATCCATAAAGAGGTTAAAAGTAAAAGAACAGAAACAGATGGAGCACATAAACACTAAGCATCCAAGAGCTTGAGAAGACATTTTACTATCACATAAAATAATTTTAGTCCAAAAAATTTTTACAGAGATATAAATAGAAATCTCATAAAGTTTGTACACGATAAATACATTAAAAAGATATGACAACTCTAAATTTTATGCAATGAATAACAGAGAGTTATAATACATAAAGCCAAAACTGTCGTAACTTAAAGGAGAAATAGAGAAGGCCACAAATATGTTTGGATACTTCATAATTCTTCTGTCAGTAATTTACAGCAAATTGCAAAACATATGAAAAGATATAGAACACTGTCAACCAAATGAACATAATTGACAGTTATAGAAAACTGTCAAACTCCAAGTTTATTTAGCTATCACTTTGGGTTGATTTTCTCTTATACACAATGTAAAATGCACATTCTTATACATCTTTTTAAGTAAATCTGTACGTACATAAATAATGTTAGATGAAAGATGGCCAAGATCAGCTGCTATGCATAATTAAAAGGTAAAATATTTTGCCAGATTGCAGTGCAGAAACATTAAATTCTAATTTTCATTTTATTCAATTGACCCAATTCAGCTCTCTTAGGAATAGTTAAAACGTTTCCTGGTTTATTGCCCTTCTCTATCTTGAGCTTATGTCCGAAGCAAGCCTGTAATGGAGCATCCACTTCTCTCTTTGACACAATATAAAAATGATTGTATTTCTCCCTTTTTGTGCAGTTACACAGAGCTGAAATATGTAACACAGAGTCCTTAGCTCAATCATTTTTTCCAAGCCTTCATGAGAATGTTGGACTTCTGATGTTTTTTACATTAGAATGGCTTTTATTCATATTTCTGTGTCTTGAGCTGTGTATCTTTATGGTGTCCGCTGGTTCCTACACGTTTTACACCGTCACCTCCCTGGCCTTCTCAAATGGCAGCCCACTGGGTCAGAAGTACAATTTCATGTTATCGCAGAATTTAGTAACTGTAACACGTTTAAATTAGTTCCACAGCTTCAGCATGCTGAGATTTTGATATTTAGCCATTTTATGCTCACATTTTTTGTTTATGCAATAAATATTAATTTACCTATTTCTTCAACATTCTTGATCATCTATTATGAGACAACTATTGTTTCAGAAAGCACTAGCCCTCAGGAAGGTTATATTTAACTGGGGGCTTATATTCTGACATAATGTTTTACTAGTATGTACTAAACATTTATTGAATAAAAATGAAATTATCTTCCTACATTCTAAGAGCAGACATCTAATTTGGGGGGTAAATACATCTGCTTTCTTGAATGTTTAGATACACATAAATACAGTTTAATGTGACAGAATATGAAAACTTTCTAAACGTGATTACAAGATGGCGGTGAATGGGAGTCCTCGAACAAAACGAACAAGAAGGTTTCTTGTTTTAATTAGACCCCAATTGTTTTCTCACTCTACCTGGAGTCTATTAAAGTTTTTTTCTTTCCTATCTGTTCCAATACTTGCAGATAATAAAGCTGTTTTAGTGAGTTTAGAAATTGCTAAAAATTAATGCTTCAGATCTCTCATTAAGATTAATACTTAGCCTTTACAACTTCACTACCTGAAAGTTAAATCTTCATCAAGATGAATCATGCATTTGACATTTATGTTTTCGGAAATGTTAGCAAAAATTGATATAATACTGATAATAATTGTGACATTAAATCATATTTATGTGCTTTGTTCATTCCAAATCTCTAAACATTTTATAAAACTGGAAACTTTTTTCAACTGGAACAAGGTAGTAAATTTTCAAATTATATACTGCAAAGTATTAGCAAAAGAATACCTGTAAATTTCTGCAGGTAAAGTCATTAGAAGCAATAGTATTTCATATGCCAGATTTAACCTTCACAAAGTTGAGCAAAATGAGACTCTGCCCTCATGGTGTTCACTCAGCAATTCTAGGAGGCGCATATTCATACCCTTTCTTTGGAGAAGATTGTATCCTCCTCAAAATTATACAGTTATTAAAAGGCGCAGCTTGGATTCAAACTCAGTTCTCAGCTGTTTTCATTAAGACAACTCCTTCATAATCTTCAAAATACCATACCAGCACAAACTGTCCCCGTCACGGAAGAGTTTAACTATCTGCTGGGTGATTTTACGTGGACAAAATTATCCTCCCATTGTCCCCTTTCTCTATGAAACTTTTCTCTGATGAATCTGCAAATTTTCTCTAATAAGTAGAGACAAAGTCAGAGAGTATTGACACCATATATTGTTCTCTTTATCACATTCCTGTGCATACGTGGATGTCACATACATTCTCAAAAAATTGTATTAGAGATATAATTATACAATTTTACAACTGTGTAATATTAAAGAACTCTTTCTGCAGTGATATTTTTCACATTAATTTTTCTACCAGATTGAAGCAATAAGCAATATTGAATGAATTAAATATACAGTTAAGAACTTTAAATTTTCATTTGGTCTCTGAATGCTGACATTTCCATGTAGCTAGGAGTCTTTAGAGACTGTGTTTTAGTGGAACAGCTATTCACCAACTAAGGTAATTATGATGCATGTATTACAGGACTTTCTTAATTGTAGAAGCCAAATTAAGAAACAATTAACAATGAAAACATATATATGTGTTATTTTAAAATTCTGTATCTTGACATATACAGGATATACTCTGTATCCTATATCCAGATGTACATATATATCTGTAATATACACATATTTTTACCAACAAAACCTAAATCTACTTTTAGTCCAATCTATTTATTGGGAGGGGAGGGTATATATCTGCATGTGTTTGTGCAACTCTTTGTACATAAATGTGTTTTCTCAAGGAAAAATATTACTCAGCTGGATGTAA
This sequence comes from Equus caballus, assembly GCF_041296265.1. Taxonomy (NCBI): domain Eukaryota; kingdom Metazoa; phylum Chordata; class Mammalia; order Perissodactyla; family Equidae; genus Equus; species Equus caballus. The sequence continues at coordinate 69,704,816 of NC_091701.1, read as the reverse complement.
GGAGTCCTATATACAGTTCTTGTTTATTCTACTAATTATCTATTCAACTGTAGAAAATATTAATTCTCCTTCAGATTAGGTTTTTCTATCTGGACAATGAAAAGACTGAACCGTATGATCACAATGCTACTTTACCGTTTAATTAATCTGTTTTGCTTATGCTATTTTGTATTCCTTTTAATTATTTCTTACTTGAATTGTATATATAATTGCCATAAAATACACATAAAACAAATAAAGTGGAAAAAATAAAAGGCCAAACCTATTTGAAAAATTTTCCCATGTTTTTAAATCTCAATATGTATCCATCATTATATCTGTATCACTTAAACAGATATAGCTTGGAAATCTTTTCCTATAAATATTTTACAATTGCTTTTATTCTACATTTTGTTTTATTCATTTAGCAATATATCTTGGAATACTTTATTTGTAAAATATGTAAATATAGACTATTATTTTGCTAGATGTAAGACTTTGTGTGTGTGTAAGGAAGATTGGCCCTGAGCTAACATCTGTTGCCAATCTTCCTCGTTTTGCTTGAGGAAGATTGTCACTGAGCTAACATCTTTGCCAATCTTCCTCTATTTTATGTGGGATGCCACCACAGTGTGGCTTGACGAGCACTGCTAAGTCCACACCCGGGAACTGCTGCTGATGTGGAGCAGACAAACTTAACCACTACACCCTCGGGCTGGCCCCTCAAGACATTTTTATTGTATAATTACAGCCATGTTTTACTTCTACTGACTTTTATACTTATTTTATTTCTATTCTATTAATTATGACAAAATTTTAATGACACAATTTAAATTTAATATCCTACCCAAACAATTAAAAGTAACTGTTTCACTTCAATCAGGCTTCTCGTCTTCCATGTTATTTTTGTCCAATGTTTTAGTTTAACTCCAAAATTAGTCATTATTATAATATTTCTAGTACAGAAAATCCTTGTTTAGATTTACCCATATATTTACTTTTGTTCTCATCTATTGTATCTCACTCCTTCCTCTGGCTATTTTGGTAAAAGTTTATCAGTGGTAAACTTCCTCAGTTGTTTGTCTCAAAATAATTTTAATGTATCCTCATTCTTGACTGAGTTTAACAGCACAGAATTCCAGGTTAACAGTGGTTTTTCTGAGCATTCTAATTATGTATTGTGTTGTATTCTTGCTCTGGAGTAACCTGTATTTAATTTAATCATCCTTATTCAACTCTTCTCTCTGACTGCTTTTAGGGACTCTTTTCCTCTAGTGTTGGGCATGTTCATGATAATGTATGTAGATAAGAATTTACTATTTTTCTTGTTTTCATTGTGCTTTCTCAACTTAAGAATTCACTCGTTTCTTTACAAATTTTGAAACATAGTTTGTCCTTATATCTTTGAATATTGCTTCTTTCCTTTCATATTTATTCTTTATTCTGGAACTATTCTCAGACATATGTTGAATTTTACAATTTTCTTCTAATTTTTTCTTATTTGTGTATTTCTTCCCTTCCACATGCTCTCCCTCCTCCCAAAAGCTTGATTAGAATGAATAAATTTTTATTACACCTTTAAAAAATATTATTGAGAGATTTGGAAATTACATATCTCATATATCTACATTACTGACTGTCCTTGATTTTTAAATAAGTGCATTAAAAGACAAATTTCAATTTCCAGAGTTAGTACCTTTATTCCCTTTTATATAATCCAAAATTGTTTGATTCTCAAGTATGTTTAATTATATTTCATTTTGTTCCAATGTCTCTTAATTATTGCCATAAATTGCAAAGTTGTATTAACAAAATGATGAGGGCTTCATTGCAACTTTGACTCTTTTTCTTAAATTCCTGTTTTGTTGGGCCAAACTGTACCCTCAAGTGATATCCATAGAGTGGGACAAAATATTTGCAACCAATATAACCTTAAAAGGAATTGCATCCAAAATATGTAACAAAGTCCTGCAAATCAAGACAGACAATCCAAGAGGAAAGTGGGAAACAGTCTTGAATAAATACAGAAGAAAAGGGGAATAAACAACTGAAAATTTGCTTAATTGCAAGAAAATACAAATTGAACACCATGTAGATTGGTAATAAGAATTCTGTGGATATCAAGTGCTGCAAAGAAAGTGGAGCAAGATCATTCTTAGACATTGCTGGTAGAAGGACTGGCATAATCAATCTAGAAAACAAGTTGGCATTATCTTGTCATACCCCAGACAAATTTTTGCCAGATGTGCGGCAGAACACATGTACAAATATACTGCTGTCAGCATTACTGCTAAGAGCAAACACTGTTCATTGACAAGAGTATAAAGACATTGATATGTTTTTAAATGTTTTAGAGTTTTGAAATATATGCCTTACAATAAACAAAACAACATAATTATTGTTTGGTTCAAATCCCATAATTTAGTACTTGAAAAAAATCCCAAAATAGCACTTATATGATATCATTTAAGTCACCAAAATTATCATGAACAAATTCTGAGTAAAAGTCCATAAACATATGCATCTAAAATGTGTAAAACGTTTTGTCTTGCTAAAATTGTAGATATTGATTACTTTTGTGACTTTTCAGAGACTAGACTCTATGAGGGGCATAAAAACGCATCAATGGCATTCATGACATTTAATTTCTGTATTGTGCAGTAGAATCATAAGTAATCATTTTAGTATCATATTTGATTAGGTCTGTTGCTTATATTTTTGGCCGCATTAAACAACACTAAACATGAGATTAAGTTGGAGTGAAAGAAAGAATAAAAAGAATCCATCGTGCATGCTTCTAATTTCAGCTTGATCTTCAAAGTTCTGAGGAACAAAATTCGAATATTTAGTGAAAAAAACTCAGCGATACCCTTCTTCCCCCCCATTCCCAAATTGAAGAAATACATACACAAAAAGAGAAAGTAATATGAGGAAAAATCAAGGTCAATCTTTGAAAGGCCATATTAAGAGCATGCATGTTGGGTTCATAACAGTGGTTCCACCACTTGTTGACTTAGTGATCCTGGCGAAATCATTCAATATCTGTGCCTCAGTATCCCTATTTGGAAATGGGAATTGATAATAGTATCTATCTCATGATATTTTGGTGAGAATTAAATGACATATACAAAGAACTTAGAATCTGTTATATAGTATTACTATATGGTTCTTTGCAATAATTAATATTACCATGGAACCTCAGCATATACAAAAATTCTATTGGCACCAGTCATTTTCAAGGTATCTGTGATCATTTTGAGAGAACAGAACAAACTCCACAATAATAAAATCTGTTGGTGGCTATGTGTGGTAGGCTGTATTTCAGATTATTTGATGTAGTTAGCAGGACCTCAGAACCACAACAAACGATACAGGCAGATACAACCTAAGTTTTTCTGAGCCTCATGCTACAGAAATTGGACAGAGACCAATTCTATAAACTATAATCTGAATATTAGGAAACTATTCCAGGATAAGAAAAAAGTATCAAAACTAATTCACTCAAAAGTCATCGTAGAAATATAAGATTTGAACTTATGCATTTAGAAGCAGATATTAAACATAAATAGGACTAAAAGTAATTGTAAAATATTTATAGAAACACTAAAAATAATTAACAATCATTGAAAACTTTCATGTTATTGATACTATTTAAATAGTATTATTAATATTGATTCTTATTTGCTCACTGCTACTATCTAAAAATCAACGTTTCTTTATATTAACTTGTTTTCTGAAAAACTGTTAAAATGATGTATTTTTTCTAGAAGCCTGACCAGAGACAATCACAAAGGCTTTACCTGGCAGGCCTCACGGTGAGGAAACCTGCCCTTCCCACACCACATTTGGTGCACAGCCAGTACATTGCAGTCTCTGGGGGGAGCTGCAGGCAAGGATTCAGATCCCCCTGGCCAGTCATGCTCTTTCACATATTAATATTCTCAGGCCTGCTGCCTTCATTCCTAAACCTCTTTAACTGAGGCCTTGGGCCAAGGTCTTCCTTAGGTGCCTCTGCAAGGCATTCTTACTTGGGGGAGGAAGAGGAAATCTTGAAGACAGTTTTCCCCACACCGACTAAGTCTAACGCAAGCTTCCCCACTACTCCACCCCAGGATCCATGAAATGGTCAGCCTTTTGTTCAGGGCCCCACAACAGTGAGAGGAACCCCATGTCTGTGCTGATCTGTGCTGATCCACCTGACCTTCCACTGGGGCCCATTTTCACGGCAGAAATGCTATGGGAGAGTTGGCACTTTCTCTGGCTTCAGCCTCTTGCTCATAGTAAGTGGTTAAAGGCCTCTGTTACTCTCATTCTGGCTCCTCGTTGTTTCAATTGGCTACTCCGATGCCTGGCAGCTCAGCTGAGTTCCTGATACTCATCCTTAATTACAATGGTGTGCGTAGTTTTCTCATACGTGCCCCTTACCAGACTGAAAATGATCCTTTATGTTCCAGCTGCCAAGAACTTTTCTCATGGATGGGTTTGATTTCCTGTTGAAGAAAATCTTAGTTGCTTCTAATTATAGCAATTATGAATAAATCTCCTATAAACATTTATATGCAGGTATTCGTGGGAATAGAAGTTTTTAATTCACTTAAATACTTAGGAGTATTAATTGATGAGTCATACGTTTAACTTTTTTAGAAGCTGCCTGACTGTCTTCCGAGAGGCCGTACCATTTTGCATTCCTACCAGCAACGAATGAAAGCTCCTCTTGCTGTACATCCTGGCCAGCATTTGACATTGTCTGTCTTTTGGAATTTTGTCTTTTTAATGTCTTCTGTTACTGGTATCTCGTGTTGGCTTTAACTTGCATTTCCCTAATGAAAAATGATGGTTAGCAATTTTTCATGTGTCTATTTGTCATTAATATATCTTCTTTGGTGATATGTCTGTTAAGATGTTTGCCCATTTTTTTTTTGCTTAAGTTCTTTGTTTTCTCACTGTTGAGATCCAAGAGTTCTGTATATATTTTAGATACAAGTCTTTTATCTCTATGTGATTTGCAAATACGTTCTCCTAGTCTAGGGCTTGGCTTTTCATTCCTGTAACAATGTATTTCACAGAGCAAACATTTTTAATTTTAACAGAATTAACTTATTTTTCTCTCATGCACCATGCTTGTTGTGTTGTATTTTTTAAAAAATTATCAAACCTAAGGTCATGTAAATCTTCTATGTTTTCTTCAAGATGTTTGCAATATTTATATTTTAGATTCAGAATTACATGTACATTCTACATTTACAGTATGGTTCATTTTGAGTTCATTTTTCTGTAAGATATGAGATGTGTGTCTCAGTTCAATTTTTTTGCATATAGACTTCAAATTTTTCCTACAACATTTTTGTGTGTGTGTGTGTGAGGAAGATTGGCCATGAGCTAACATCTGTTTCCAATCTTCTCCTTTTTCTTGAAGAAGATTGTCACTGAGCTAACATCTGTGCCAATCTTCCTCTATTTTATGTAGGATGCTGCCACAGCATGGCTTGATGAGTAGTGCTAGGACCACACCCGGGATCCAAACCTAGGAACCTTGGGCCACCAAAGCAGAGCATAGGAACTTAATCACTACGCCACTGGGCCGGCCCCCCTATAACATTTTTTGAAAAGACTATTCCTTCCTCTTTGAGCTGCCTTTGCCACTTTATTAAAAATTGGTTGACTGTATTTGTGTGACCTCTATTCCTAGGGTCTCTATTTTGTTTAAATACCATTAAGCTTTGATTACTGTTTCTATAAAATGCCTTGAAATAAGATCACGTAAATCCCAACTTTTTTTTCCAAATTGTTTAAGCTATTCTACATTCTTTGCCTTTCCATATACCTTTTAGAATTTGGTCGCCAATGTCTACAAGAAAACTTGCTGAGATTTTGATTAGGATTATAGTGAATCAATACATCAAATCAGGGAGAAATGATACCTTGACCACATTGATTCTTCCAATCCAGGAACATGGTCACGCTACCATTTATTTTATCTTCTGTGGCTTCTTTTACCAATGTTTTGTAGTTTCAGCTATAGATCTTGTATACATTGATAGTTTTATACATAAATACTTCATATGTTGATTTTATTGATTTCTAAATTAAATCTATCATCAGCAAATATACTTTAGATGATTTATTTTAGTTTATTTTTTTAATGCCTCAGAATATGGTTCATCATGGTGACTGTTCCATGTGCACTTGAAATGGTGTATATTCTGTTATTGCTGAGTGGAGTTTCTATAAAAGTCCATTAGGATCATCTATATTGTTACCGACTTTGTGCTTAGTTGTTCTATCAGTTACTCTTATATTTTATAAGTTGCATATAAGCTTGTCATGTCTTCTTGAAGAATTGACCACTTTATCATTAATTAATGCACTCTTTACCCTAATAATCTTTCTTGTCCTGAAGTCTGCTTTGTTTTAAATTAATATAGCTACTCCTCTGCTCTTTTGTCTAATGTCTGCATTGTATAACTTTCCCTATCCTTTTACTTTTAGCATATCTGTATCTTCATATTTAAAGTGGGCTTTTTGTAGAGAATATATAGTCATGTCTTGCTTTTTATTCAATACAGCAGTCTCTGTCTTTGGACTGGCACGTTTATACAATTCACATTTAAAGTGATTATTGATATACTTGGATTTCAGCATATTGCTAGCTATTTCCACTTGTTCTTTCTATTTTCCTCTTTTTCTGCTTTTACCAGTTTTAATTTATAATCTTTATTTTCATTTTATCTTCTCTATTAACTTATACTTTTGAGTCACTTTTAGTGGTTGGCATAGGATTTACAACATAAATTTTTAATAATCTGAGGTTACATTCAAAATAGTTGATACCATGTATACAGACCTTATGACAGTATACTCTGAATTCCTCCCTTGTACCATTGTTGTTATACATTTCACTTTTACATATCATATGAGCACATAACACATTGTTACTATCATTGCTTTAAATAATTAGTTATCTTTTAGAGAATTTAGGTACTGAATATTTGTGTGCACTCAAATTCATATGTTGAATGAACGAGGCTAGTATGGCTGTATTTGGTGATGAGGCCTCTAAGGAAGTGATTAAGGTTAAACGAGGTCCTAAGTATGGGGCCCTGATCCAATATGATTAATGTCCTTATAAGAAGAGACACCAGAGAGCTATCTCACTCTCTTCTCTCTCTCTCTCCCTGTGAGGATGTAGGGAAAAGCCAGCCACCTACAAACCAGGAAGGGTAACCTCATCAGAAACCAGCCAGCTGACACCTCGATCTCAGACTTCTAACCTTCAGAACTGTGACAAAATAGGTGTCTGTTGTTTAAGTCACCCAGTCTGTAGTATTTTGTTATGTCGGCTCTAGCAAACGAAAACACACAAGGTTATATTTTACTTCTACCCATTCCATTCCTGACAGTCTTAACATCTTTGAATAGACTTCTAATGTATCATATTCATTCTGCTTGAAAAACTTGCCTTAAAATTTCTTATAGCCTTGATCTGCTGGCAATAAATTTCCCTAGCATTGATTGTCTGAGAAGTTCTTTATCTTTTCTCAATTTTGAAAAATATTTTCACTGGGTAAAGAACTATGGGTTATTGTTTTTCTTTCAGCACTTGAAATATCACTAACTTTCTTCTTTATTGCGTACTTTCTGATGAGACATCTGATGTAATCTTATACTCGTTCTTCTGTTATGTAATGCATACGTCCTCCCCACAGCTGTCCTCAAGATTTTTCTCTTCATCTTTGCTTTTCAGCTGTAGGAAAAATATGCCTATGGCTGGGTTTTGGTTTGTTTATTTGGTTTTTGTATTTATCTTGCTTGGTGTTCTAAGAGTTTCTAAAATATGTGGTATGGTGTCTGTCACTAATTTTGGTAGATTCTTAGTCATTGTTTCCTCAAATATTTCATCTTATTGGTTCTCTCTTCTCCTTCTGGGATTCCAATTATGCATGTGTTGTATCATTTGTTATTGTCCCACAAAATCTGGATGACCAATTTTATCTTTTGTTTTTGTTTGTTGTTTTGTCACTTTTTATTTTTCTCTTTGTCCTTCTATTTTGGTAGTTTTTATCAATCTTTCTTTGTGTTAGTCAGGGTTCTCCAGAGAAAGAGAACCAATTGGACATATAGAGATGTATACAAGGAGATTTATTATTGGCTCAGGGAATTATGGAGGCCAAGGAGTCCCAATATTCTGTCATCTACAAGCTGGAGAACCAGAAAGCCTGGTGGTATTATTTAGTCTTAGATCCAGGAACACCTATGTCCAAGGGCAGGAGAAGATGGACTTCTAGCTCAAGAAGGGGCATAGGGAGGAGAGGGAGAGAGAATGAATGAGAATTTGTTCTTCCTCTACCTTTTTGTTTTATTTGGACCCTCAATGGATTGGATGATGCCTGCCCACATTGATGAGGGCAAATCTTCTTTACTCAATCTTCTGACTCAGATGCTAATCTCTTCTGGAAGCATCCTCATAGACACACCCGGAAATAATGTTTTACCAGCTATCTGGGCATCCCTTAGACCAATCATGTTGACATGTAAAATTAACCATCACAATCCTCAAGTTTACTGAGTCTTTTCTTGGATGTCTCAAGTTAACTGATTAATTTGATGCTATTCTTTAATTTTCTTACTGGGTTTTTGATTTGCAGCACTTCCAATTTATTTCTACTTTCAGTGTCCATCTCTCTGTTGAAATAACCTACGTGATCTTGCATGCTTTCCATCTCTTACGTTAGAGACATGAACACATCATGATTCTCTTGAATTCTGTCTGATAATTCCAACATCTGTGTCATCTGAGTTTGGTGCTGATGGCCACTTTGTCTCTTCAAACTCTTTATCTTTCTTCTTTTTATGTCGACTTTTTGATGAAAGTTGTTATGTTAGAGCAGTAAATACTGAGGTAAATGTTTATGCTTGGAGATAAGCACATGTTTCCTTCTTCAAAGTCTTTATTGTGGGAGTTTTGCTAATTTTGTCAGGAATTGGGCTTGGATCAAAGTTTACCATTGTTATGGTTACCCTCAGTGCAACTAGAGATTTCAAATTATTCAGCTGAAACTTTGTTCCCCCGTTTGGATTTTGGTCTTCCCTTTATCTTCCTCCTAGACAGAGTCTCTCTTGCATGTCTTCCAGCTGTATTCCACTGCTAAACTTGAGATCTGTCAGTGTAGTTAGCAAGTATTCTCTGGGGCCATGTTTAAGCTCCAGTCTTAGGCTACACTCTTCATCTGGATCTCAGCAATGTGGCCTTCACAGGTTCTTATGCTCCTCTTTGAGAGGTGATGCTGGGTTTAGCACATATTTCTGCCCCTCTTGGGAAGATTACTGCCCTAGTACTCTCAACATACACTTTTGATGCTCTTGCTTCTGCAAATTAAACCTTGTATTCCATAGAGGAGAGAAATGATTGGCCATGGTAGCACCATGGGGGAGTTTTCTCAGGATTCTCCCCAGATGCCTGGCGGGGTTCCTCCAGGAAACCCTGCAAGAGGGTAGTAATAGTCCTATGCCTGTAGTCCCTAAAAGCTTTACATGTTCTTGCTAATGCACATGTGACCTTCAGTAAAACATTAAGAATGTCTAATCTCATTACTGCTTTATATGGCATTTGGTGATGTCTGTCTTAAGTCAGCAAATGCTTGAATCTTGCTTGTCTTTGCATACTCTTGTTTCTCTCTAGATTTCAGGTTAGTTTCTTGCTCTAAATCTTCAGAGAAATAGGTTCAATAAAAGTCATTGATATGAAATCTGTCCACTTTTTTTTCTTTTAATAGGCAATCATGATGTTAGTCCCATCTTTCTACATGTCTGAGCTCAGACGTGAGTGTTACAACATCTGGTTTAACATTTTTTGTCATCTAGTTAGATCATCTCTGTCATTTCTTGCTCTGTGTCTATTGATGGCTCTTTCTGTTGGTTATGGGACTATTTTTGTGTTTCTTGATATGCCTAATAATTTTTTGTTAGATACTAGACATTATGATGTTACTTTGTAGCATGTCAAATTTGTTATTTTCCTTTCAATAGGCTTAGATTTGTTCTGGCCTGCCATTAAATGCAGATGGGTTTGACCATTTTGAGGCCTGACTTTAAGCTTTGCTACCCTGGGTCTAGAGTAGCCTTCACTCTAATTCAACAAAGTGCCCCCTCCCCCAATTTCTACTGAATATCCAGGGAGAATAATCACTGAGGCCTCTACTCTTTGGCTCATCAGAGCCCAAATGACTCTACTACTTGCATGTGCTCTCAGCATTTCTTAACAGACATCTGCCATTTCATTTTTCCATTGGCCTTCTGGAGTTTTATTCCATGCATATGCAGCCCAGTACTCAGGAAATAGTTACAGAATTCCTGATGCAGACTCTGCAATTGTTTTTCTGCATAATTTCCTTCTTTCCTTGACACTATCCCTCAATTTACAATCATTTCAGCCTTGCCAAGGTCTAATCTCCATCTCCTAAATAAACCAGCGTTCCAGGTCTATGAGTGCTCTCCTTCTCTGCAAAGTGATCCCCAAATTTCTTCAAGAAAGAGCTGAAGTGATTCTAAGAATCACTCCATTTCCCTTCTCCAAGAGATCAGAATCCTGAACTGGCTGATTTCTAATGTATAAAAGCATTTTTATATTTTATCCAGTTTTAGAGTTGTGTATGGTGTGATGTTAGGTTTGATCTTTGTTGCCCATTCCTGGCTAGAAGTAGAAGTCTGGAAGCCTTTTGAAAAACAAAGTTTTACATTTTATTCCTCTCTGTCTCAACCTATATCTTTGGAACCTGTGATCTAGGCTTTAGTAAAAAATTAAATTAAGTTAAATGCTAATTGTATATTTGGTTACTTTTATTTCTTAACATTTTACATTATCTTGCAAAGAACACAGTTCTAGCTGCTCTGTGACCTGAATAAGTATAGAAGTCTTTGCCCCATAACCTTGTAAAATGATATTAAGGTTTATCATTTTAGGAACAGCCTTGAAGATAAAAAGTAAGTAAATTCTAAATATCAGCATAATGTGTTTACATAATTTTATGAAAAATTAGACTGAGCATTTATAGCCCTTACTAAAAAAGATATAACTTTAATTTTTGACTAGTTCATTGGCACTGTGTTAAATGCTTTAATAACTTTAAATACTGACAAACTGTCATTTTCCACAGTAACTATGTGTATTAAAGTATCAATAATTTTTAAAGGGTCTAAATGTTGAAATTTGTGAATCTTATCTCTTAAATGGCACTCAATTGACCACATCCATTTATAGATAATTTTTGTCAATTTTTCTGTCTTTGATAAAAAAAATAAAAATTGTAAAAAACTCTAAAACAATTCTTATAGTACTTATGCGTTATTGTAATTCTAGATGTATTTAAAATGAAAAAATAACGTTTATTTTAAATCCACCTAAGTCTTCTAAAAATACACTATACTGAATAATAAGCCCAGGAAGATATACAGGCTATGCAATTGTGAAAAAAAGAATTGTTTTGTGTTCAATTTTTGTGGCTAAGAGAATTACTAATAAACCACAGGTGTGCTTTGCATGTGTTGATGAAAAGTGTATGGGCTCTGATTATAACTTGACATTTAAAAGTTTGGTGCATTCACTCAAGCTTGCCAATATCTAATTGCTCTATGTTTAGGCACGTTATAATTATGCCTGATTCTACAGTCCTCTGATCAGTACTGGCACATGATGTAGAGACATTTTACAGTTCTCAGGTTTATAGTCTTTGAAGAATGTTGGGAGAGAGGGCTAGGAAAGAACACCCCTGATGGAAATGGCTAATTAGCTACAGGAGAGTCTTCTCTTAACGGTCTTTTAGTGATGACCTTATATTGTGTGGGAGAGATTTAGAACTGGGAAGACTTATTAGTTTTTTAATAATGTTAGCAATAATATTACTGATGTAGCAACTTTCAGTCCGGAGATATCCCACAAAAATAAAATCATTAGCTTCTTTAACAAAATACTGAGACACTAAATTAACAGCCTTAAGAGCCAAGTGCTGAATAAATTGCTACATTAGATATAAATATCTAGTATTGAGAAGTCTGCATACTTTGGCCAACTCAGTCACAAACAGATGAAGAAAGAATAGCAGGACTGTGGCAAACTAGAAAACATTAGGCCTCAAAAATACATGTAACCAACGTACAGTTTGTCTTGAGAGTAAACAAATATCTGGTGTTCTTATATTTCTGGGATACCCTCTGCTCCAATATCATTAGCTGTATGGCAATACTGTTAACATATTTGAAAACAAGATGTACCTAGTAACAAGATTTCCCATAATCTCTCATGGCAATCAAAACCAAATTTAATTTTTAAAGAAGTCATGAATAGTAGAAATGAAACAGATTTTGTATCTGAAACTTAGACACAAATCCTGATTCTTCTAGTCACTGTGATTATATATGAGTTTTCCTTTCTATGCTATAGAATGTAGAAAGTGAATATTTCAGTGAATGATTTTATGAATAAAATTCAACGTAAACATGTTCTTTAAAATATTTAGCATAGAATCTGGCAAGCAGAAGATACCTAACAAAGGCTTACTAATAATTATTACTAATAAACCTGAAATATTACTGAATGGTAATTTGCCTGAAAATGTTAATAAGAAATAAATGATGACCCTTGACTTCAATGAGCTCATAAACTTACATTTGTTTGCAAAGGCCACTATCTGTAATGCAGTGTTTACTGTGTTATACTTATTTTGTGTATGAAATGATACGGAAGCACATCACTCATTCTGTCTAGGATTGGTAGCCCTATTAGAAATAATCCACATGTCTTAATATATTTGTGGAGAGTAATCATCTTACCTTCAAACAAAAGTTGTTACCAAACTAGGTGTTACATTATATTAAGAAAAATAAAGCTTGTATATAACATGTTTTCATTGCAATGATTTCATAATAATCTAATTTCTCCGTGGTATCATGTTTATATATCTATTGTCTAAAATCTATATTTGTACTAATTCTTTGTCTCTGTTGTTCTCTGGACCACTAAATTCTTCTGACTATGCAAATGCAATTCCGTATCTCCTTTATGATAAAGATTGATTATGTATCTAGAATAATTGATTTTGTCTCTAAATCAAATATTCTTGGAACTACTCTAAATTCTGAAAACTGTGGAATATTTTTAAAGTAGGCAAAACATTTCTGGTGTTTTCCACTACAGTATAAAAATGCAGGTAGACAAATGAACTAAAGATCAAATTGACAATAAATGTGCCTTGTACTTTATAAAATAAGCATAACCCGTCAGACTATCAAACTCATTAGAAGACCCAAAACTCTTGAAATAAGATATGTACATATATTTATGTTTATATAGATATAAAATAAATATGTGTATCTCTCACACACTTTCCTAGTAAAGTAAATAAGTAGCCTTGATACTGTTTCATAGAGACTTATCTATTAAGGACATACTCTATTATATAGTAAAGACTGCCTTGTCAAACACAAGAGATACGCACACAGTCTAATGAGAAAAGTACAACATATTCACCCTCCCACAAAAATCCATTTAATTTACTTTATAACAGAAGTTCAAACAAAGTCACAAGAATATTCATTCATTTTAGAACAATTTCTTCTCTCCTAGTAGCCCGGTTCCATCTAATCTAGAGAACAGACATTTGTATCAAATTTGGACTGAGTCCATTTTAATGTTTGTAAGACAAATGTAGTAAATGGTAACACTTACGTAAAATGTGTTTATAATCTACCATGATGTTGTGGTCTATAAATCAGATCCCCTGCAGAATGTTTAGTATATGAGGTTTTTAACACAATAAACTTGGGTTCAAGTCCTGGTCCCAGTTTTTATTAACTTTAGACAGCTTACAAAACCTTTTTGAATATACTTTATCATCTGGAATAAAGAATAATATTTAAGTCAAATATAGTCTTGATAATTAAGTGGTAAGTTAAGTAGTGTTTGAACAACCATCCCTTAGAGAGCAACTAAAAATGTTCAAGTATACGCAGACACACACACTTGAATACGTTCCAGAGTATTTGAGATATTAAGCAATGAAGAACTGTGACACCAAGAGAATTCCAGAGAGATGAACAAAGCTTTAGGGTTCCTTCTACCTGAAAAACTTGCTTCTTCCATACCATAGATAAAAGTCTGGAAAACCAAGCAGAGGCTTTGATAAACTCATAGGATTGGAGGGATAAACATTGGAGCACAGGGCTAGGAGATAATCTGGGGCCTTAATAGTTCACCAGGCTTTGAGTTGGGAACCAAAATGATTACACTGTAGTACTAACAATAAATTGGAAATAATATCGGCCCATAAGGGGCTAAAGCCCAATTTATAATCATCTCAGTCTCTGTTTGGATTATGGTGAATTTGAATTGCCAATACTCCTAATCTGGACATTTTCCAGGAGTAAGAGTAAGTTCTTTCTCATCAAGAAACTATCAGCTGAGTTTTGATTCAAGTTGGTGACATAAGAAGTTCCTGAACTCAGCTCCTCACATGGACACACAAAAACCACAGCTACATACAGAACAATTCCCTCTGAAAGAAATCCAGAAACTAGCTGAGAGACTCCTACACACTGAGCAAATGAGAAAAACCCCACATCAAAACAGGTAGGAGAGGCTGAGACACAATCTCATTATAAACCCCACCCCCACCACAGAGACATACAATCAGGAGAGAACTCACAACTCCAAGCTTCTCTCTGAAAAGTGAAGGGCCCCTATATTTAGTGCCCCAAGTTTGTTTTGTGTTTGGCATGCTCTGCTTTGGCAGCTAGAGTTTGGTTCCCAGGTGTGGACCTACACCACTTGTCAGTAGCCATGCTGTGGCTCACATACAAAAAAAGGAAGGCTGGCAACAGATGTTAGCTCAGGTTGAATCTTCCTCAGCAAAAAAAATAACAATAAAATAAATTAAAAAGCTGTGGCCAGAGGGTCAGGCTCCTTATTTAATATGAATCTAGCAGACAACTCCAATACTCTTCAGAGATTGGGAAGGCTGGAGGTGCCATCTTTGCACTCTCCCTCTGCCCCACTCCAGGTCACTGTTTCCCTGAAAGGAGCTTCAATACATGTCTGGTGCCCCAGCTTTTGTAGCTGCTGTCCAGGGGACGCAGCCCTTCACTGCCTGGCTTTGGTGGCCAGAGGGACTTGCCTTCACAGGTTCCACAGGACTGTAGCAAATGGAGAATAAGTTCTTAACTGGCTATCCCCAAAAGGTTTGGTGCTGAGGCAGCAGCCTGAAATGCCCCAGTCTTTCTCTGAAAAGGTCTATTGGCATATCTTAAAAGCTGCAGCTTGAGGGTCAGGCTTCTAAGTTAACATACAAGTAGGAGTCAATTGTAATCCTCTCTAGAAACCAGAAAGGGTGTGTGGGCACCATCTTTGCATTCTCACTCCCCAGCTCCAGGTCTCTAGTGTCTCCATGAAAGGAGCTTGTGCACATCTCTGGTACCTCAGCTTTTGTGGCTACCACCCAGAGGACACATTCCTTGATAGACTGGCTCTGGTGGCCAGTGGGTCTTGTGTTCATTAGTTCAATGGGACTATAGCAACAAAGAAACAGTTCTTAACTGGTTATCACACCAGGGCTCAGAGCAGAGAGAGCAGACAGAAACAGCCATCTCCCAGTCTTTGAAAGAGGTCTATTATCATACTTTAAAAGCTGCTGCCTGAGGGTCCAGCTGCCAATCAACCTGCATCTAGGTGGTGACTGAGATTCTTCCCTTTGGGACACTGATAGGTCTTAGCATACCATCAACTACAGAGAGTCACTATGAAAAAAGAAGGCTGCTTGGACAATCAGAAAGTTTTGAGGAACAACCAAGAGCTCAGGCCAGCTGAATGAAAAGGTTTCTCTCTTACACAAGACTACTTCTTAACTTCTACACAATAACACTTTCACATTGGGAGCAGGGGCTGTTTTATCTGATGCACAGAAACCAACACAGAGAGCCAAGGAAAAAGAAGAAACAAAGGAATTTGCTTTAAGCAAAAGAACAAGATAAAACTCCAGAATAGATCTTAATGAAATGAAGATGAGTGATTTACCTGATAAAAAATGATAGACATAAAGATGCTCACTGAGGTCAGGTGAATAATGCATGAGCAAATGAGAATTTACACAGAGAGAGAAAATATAAGAAAGTACCAAACAGACGTCACAGAGCTAAAGAATACAATAATTGAAATGAAAAATTCAATAGAAGGGTTCAACAGCAGATTAGATGAAACAGAAGAAAGGATCAATGAACTCAAAGACAGGGCACTGGAATTCACTAAATTAGAGGAGCAAAAGAAAGAAGAATGAAAAAGAATGAAGATAGCTTGAGGGACTTATGGGAAAATATCAGGTGAACCAATATTCACATTATAGAAGTCCTAGAAAGAGGAGAAAGAAGTAGAAAGCTTTTTTGAAGAAATAATGGCTGAAAACTTCCCTAACCTGGGAAAAAACAGACATCCAGATCCAGAAAGTCTATAGTATCCAAATAAGATGAATCCAAAGAGACCCACACTCAGACAATTATAATTAAATTGTCAAAAGACAAGGAGAGAATCTTAAAAGCAGCAAGAGAAAAATTTATTACATACAAAGGAACCCCCATAATTCATATGGAACCACAAAAACATCCTGCATAGCCAAAGCAATCTTGAGAAAGAACAAAGCTGGAGGCATCACACTTCCTGATTTCAAACTCTCCCGGAAAGCTATAATGATTAAAACAACATGGTATGGGCATAAAAACAGACACATGTAACAATATTATAGACTAGAGAGCCCAGAAAAACACCCATACATATGTGGTTAATTAATTTGTGACAAAGGAGCCAAGAATATATAAGAGAGAAAAACTGGACAGCTACATGCAAAAGAATAAAACTAGACCCCTATCTTAAACTAGACACAAAAAATCAACTAAAAAAATGGATTAAAGACTTAATTTAAGACCTGAAACCATAGAACTTCTAACAGAAAACGTAGGGGATAAACTCCTTAACACAGTCTTGGCAATAATTTTTTTAATTTGACACCAAAAGCAAAGGCAACAAAAACAAAAATAACCAAATGGAATGATAACAAACTAAAAATCATCTCACAGCAATGGAAACCATCAATAAAATGAAAAGGCAACCTATGGAATGGGATAAAAAATTTGTAAATCATGTATCTAATATGGAGTTAAAATCCAAATACATAAAGAACTCACACAACTCAATAGCAAAAAAACAAACAATCTGATTAAGAAATGGGTGGAGGAACTGAATAGACATTTTTCTAAAGACAAACAGGGACATAAAAAGGTACTCAACATCGCTAATCATCAATGAGATGCAAAACAAAACCACAGTGAGCCATCAACTCACATCTGTTAGAATGGCTATTATCAAAAAGAGAAGAGATAAGTGTTGGCAACGATGTGGAGAAAAAGGAACCCCTGTGCATTGTTGGTGAGAATGTAAACTGGTGCAGCCACTCTGGAAAACAGTATGGAGGTTCCTCAAAAAATTAAAAATAGGACTACCACATGATCCAGCTATTCTGCTTCTGGGTATATATCCAAAGGACACAAAATCATTATCTCAGAAAGATTTCTGCACCCTCATGCTCAATGGAGAATTATTAACCATAGTCAAGACATGGAAACAACATATCTGTGCACCACCAGATGAAAAGATAAAGAAAATTTGGTACATATAATGGAAATTATTCAGCCGTAAGATAGGAAATCCTACCTTTTGCAACAATATGAGTGGAAATTGAGGGCAATATGCTAAGTGAAATTAGGCAGAGAGAGAAATAAAAATACTGTATGATCTTATACATGGAATCTAAAAAACAAAAAAGGCCCAAACTCATAGATACAGAGAACAGATTGGTGACTGTCAGAGGTGTGGGCAAGGGGGGAAATGGGTGAAGGTGAGCAAAAGGTACAAGTTTCATGGGGGCCAGCCCAGTGGCCTAGTGGTTAAGGTTGGCTCACTCCACTTCAGTGGCCCAAGTTTGGTTCCTGGCTGCAGACCTACACCACTTGTCAGTGGCCACACTGTGGTGGTGACCCACATGCAAAATAGAGGAAGATTGGCACGAGCTAGCTCAGGAAAAATCTTTCTCAAGCAAAAAGAGGAAGATTGGCAACAGATGTTAGCTCAGGGTGAAACTTCCTCAGAAAAAATAAATAAATAAAAAGATATAAGTTTCTAATTATAAGGTAAGCTTTGGGGATGTAATGTACAGCATGGTTACTATAGTTAACAACACTGTATTGTATATTTAAAAGTTACCAAAAGATTAGATCTTAAAAGTTCTCATCACAAGAGAAAAAATTTTATAATTTTGTGAAGTGATGAATGTTGATTAAACTTATGTGATAATCATTTTGTTATATTTCTCTCTCTCAAATCATTATGTTGTATATGTAACACGAATAGAATGTTAATTTCAATTACATCTCAGTAAAACTGGAAAAAGAAACTATCAGACATCACCTCAAGCTATCGCAAAAATTTTTCATATGAGATATATAGGAAAACGTTTTTTAAAATAATCAGTCATGCAAAGAAATAAGAGAACAGAATGAAACAACCAAGAGAAATAACAGGTTAAGGGAACCAGAAACAGAGGATACAAGTAAAAGGGTTATCACATTCTACTTTAAAATAGCTATGATTTTTTATATCAAATATTTTTCTGTTTATATTTTGAAAATGATTGACAATATTTTCAGAAAACTAAAATATGTTATAAACGGTTATTTTACAGCTGAAATCTATAATAACTCATGTTTAAAAGCAGCTTAAAAGAGATTTAGTGAGTTGAAAAGAAGAAACAGCTCTCAATAACTGCAGGTGGCAATTGTGTATGTCAAAAATAATATCCATATAGGTAATCAGAGTTAAAAAGAAACTTAACCTGGCCAGATAAATTCAGTATACAAACATCAAGTGGATTCATATATCCTACAACAAATATATATTGAAATAACATATACCATTTAAGTAGCAACTAAAAGTACCAAATGCCAAGGAATGCATCTACCCAGACATCCACAGCAAAAAATATATGATATTATTAAGAAGTTTTAAAAAAAGCTAATTAAATAAATACAGACTAAATTCTTAAATGGAAAGTCTGGAAAAAGTAACAATGCCATTTTCTCCAAATTATTTAGTGTGAACGTGTTCTGAATTAAAATTCTGAGAAATTATTTTTATGGCAATCAAGCCAATTCTAAAGTTTTTATAAGAAGGCAAAGGACCAAAAATAGCAAAGAAAGTATTAAAGAAGAAACAGAAGGAGGATGAGAAAGAACTGAAAACAAGGGAGGCTTTGCTACACTGAGTAACAAGGTGTGCTGTAACATTACAGCAGTGGGGACAGTGTAGTCTTGCTACCAGACTAGAGAAATTCACCAGTGAAACTCTGTAGAGAACCCAAAGACAGACTCATGCAATCTCAACACTTGATTTATGATGAAGATGGATCTCCCTAGCAGTGTATAAATAGAGGTCTTTTCATTAAGATATTCTGAGTAAATTGCAATATTACTATGAAAAAGATTTTTTTAAAGGAGCTGGACCGTTATTACCTCACATCATTCACGATATTACTTCCAGGTGAATTTTGCATTTTGTTGTTGAAGTGGGGAAAAAAAAAATTCTAGAAATTGTTGGAGCTATCTCATGGCTATGCGCCCTGTGGTAAATAAACTTTGTTTTGTTTCTCTAACAAGCAAGCAAATAATAAATAAACAAAATCACTACCCCAAAATGAAAATGTGTATTCATTTTTACATTGAAATTTAGCACTACTGAAAAGAAAAAAGGATAGAATCAGTTAGTCAAAAGCAAGCCAAAATTAGAGAATTGTTAATACATTTATATCCAGAAAATAGAATTCTTACACATCACTAGGCAATCTAGAGGCAGGTAATCTAATTCAAAGATAAGTAAGACACTTGAACAGACATTTCTAAAGGAGTTATTCAAAGACTATAAAAACACAGAAAAGTTTATCCACCTTATTAGCCATGAGAGAAATGCAAAGTAAAACTACAATCAGATAAATTACCGTTACAGATTGTTTATAAAGTTGATTGTAATCATTCCCATTCCTGCAGTCATGCCATTTACAATGTAATTTTCAACCTGTGTGTCAAAAACTGGAGTCCGTTTCCTCAGCCTTTAATCTGGGTTGGTCTTGTGATTTGCTTTAGCCGAGAAACAGAGCAGAAGTGATACTGTGCCAGGTCAGAGCTTAGGCCTCCAGGGACTTTGCTTGCGTTTCACTCTCAAGATTTTATACAGTTGCCACATGGAAAACCCAGTCTAGCCTATTAGACAATGCCAGACCACAGGGAACGTGCTGTGCCAGCCGAAGGCATCCCAGATCAAGCAGCTCAAAGTGGCAGCTGTCTGCAGAAGCACTGAGCCCACCTGATACCAGAAGAATCACTCAGCCCAAAGTAACGACACTGTGAGTTTCAAGACAAATAACTGGTGTCGTTTAAGACCAACATGTGTTGGGGTGGTTTTCTATGCAGTAAAAGATAAATCGATAATATTAAACACTCACCTGAAACTGGAGTAGAAGCACTTTGGAAAAGTTTTGGACATTTCTTACTGGAAGTATATATTCATATACAGCATGGCACTACCAAATTTGAATATAGATGTGCATACCTGTATGGCCCAACCATATCACTCTTAGATTTATACCTCCCGAAATGTACACATATGCACCAAATACTACGCACCAAAATGTTTATAACAGCAACCCAAATATGCATGATAAATAAATTATGGATTCCTGTCCTATCATACTGGACAAGGAAATGAATGAACTACTGCTATCAAAACACAAAATGGTAGATTTCTCCCATACACGTGATTTTGACTGAGACAAGCAGGCACAGTAGAACTTATTCTGTACTTACATAAGGTTCGAAAATAATCAAAATGAACCTGGTCGTTTAGAAGTTAGGATAGTGCTAATACCAAGAATTAGTGTGACGCAGAGGGATCATGAGTGTTGTTTCTGGTTCTGATAATGTTTTTCTCCATGTGGACGGCTGTTTGCATGAGCGTATTCCCTTTAGGAAGATTATTGAACTGTGCTCTTATAATTTAAGTGCTATATTTCCTATACAATTTTTTAAATTGAACAGAATCTAGTGAGACATAGTTTATTAGAAAGATAAAATTTTATCTTACTATAATATCTTAACTCTCCTATAATATCTGTGATTGCATTAAGAAAGCATCATTTGGAAACCATCTTCTAGAAACTCAGACCACAGAAACACTCCCCTTTTTTCTTCCTCAATAAGCTCTGCTGTTATTTGACCTTACCTTCACGCTTGGAAGTTTTCAGACTGTTTTGTTTTTGTTTAGTTGGGCTCTTTTTAGTTTTGTTTTTTTTTTTTAAACAAAGGGCCATCTCTCTCTAAATACGTTGTTTTCTTGATTTAGATGCCGCCATCATCATTTCTCCAGGAAATCATCTTTTTAACATAATCACATCTCCCTCCAAATGTGCTCTACCCTTCATTAAGTCAGTCATAAATGTTTACTGAGTGCCTATGACATGCCAGACATTCTTCTAGGAAGGAAACAGATAAAAAGACTGGCTTTCATTGTGCTCACATTCTAATAGAGGGAAATAAACATCCAACGAGTATGGGAAAACAATCAAGATGTGACTTTTTGTTTAGTCTCAACATTCTTCCTCTCTCCTCCTTATGTAATGATTATTAGAAACAGATTAACTTCTTGCTTCTGAGATGCTGTAACATCTATCCCTTGGCATATTAAACTATTGTTCCCAACTCTAATCTCCCTCCACAATAGGATAAGACAGCCATGACTACGGTGCTGTCAATTGCCTATGCATTCTGTAGAAAAGTTCATTCTTCCCACCTTAAATTTTGGGCTCAGTCAAGCAACATGCTTTGGCTAATAGAATGTAAGTAAATGAAGTTTGATGCATCCCAGTAGAAGCATTAAATAAAATTGCACGGTTAGGCTCTGCTTTTCTTGCTCCTGTCTTTCAACATGAAAATATGTTTCCTAGATAATGGCTATTAGTTCCATCAGTGTTTTAAAAAAAGAGAGGCAGTGGAGCAGAGTCCAGACCAAGAGAACCCAATTAAGCACAAGTGAGTTCAGTCGACCTGCTCTGCAGGTGACCCACAGCCCTCACACAAGGTGAGAAACAAATAAATGTGTTTATTGTATGCCAGACAGATTAAAGGATTGTTTACTTCTGTATCAAAAGCTGACGACCTCACATTACATAACAAATCCAAAAACTAATTTGGAGAAACGGCTACTGAGGTACCAACCCTACCCTCTCCTTGTGCTCAAAAATCTAAAAAAAAAAATTTATTTCTTGTAACTGGGCATTTATTTCACTTGAGCTATCCAAAAGAAACATTTTAACATTATGTAATCTTTTTTCTTTTTAAGGAGGAAGATTGGCCCTGAGCTATCATCTGTTGCCAATCTTCCTTCTTCTTTTCTTCTCCCCAAAGCCCCCCAGTACATAGTTGTATATCCCAGTTGTAGGTTCTTCTAGTTCTTCATGGATGACACCTCAGCATGGCTTGATGAGCAGTGCTGGGACCACGCCCAGGATCTGAACCTGCAAATCCTGGGCTGCTGAAGTGGAGCGCATGAATTTAACCACTCTGGCACGGGGCCAGGCCCCTATGTAATCTCTTGATTGCTTTAAATTTCTGATGTTCTCTTGAACCTTTATATGGAATATTTATGTTTGACTAAGATTTAAAACAAAGTTTTCACAACTTTGGAGAAAAAAAAAATCCATAGATGTAATTAGCTCTGTGAACTCATTCACTGTATGGGATATGGTTGAAAAGCCATTTTTCTGGCTTAGTGGTCATTCACCACTGCAAATTTGCATGGATCTGTGTAGTTTGCATGATAGAAGAAGAAAAGAAGCTATCATTACTGACTATTGGAAACACAAAGAACATGTTTACACAATTGTAGGTAGAACTGTGTTTCAAGAAAAAGAACCCAGTAGATTAGGAAATCTAAAATGAGAAATTTTTGTTGTTGTTTTGGTGCTTAAGGAATCTTCACGTCGTCCATCACTCTATTGGTGAGCTAATATGAGAAAAGGGAATGATAATTAAATTCTTCTATAACTCAGTGCTTAGTCGTTCAATCAAAACATTTGCCTGGATAGAACAGACTTATCTAATTTTGTTTTATTATAGCTCTTTCTCCTTTGAAACTTCTGTCCCTAAATGCAGCCTGTTTTGCAGCTGTCTTCCACCTTTTAGAAATAGTCAACCAGGCCTCACTCTGATTCTGCTCGCTTGTATTAAGCTTTTCCATGTGATCATGTATCCTGTATATAGCATAATTCTCTTCAACAGGCACAGCTAATTAAGTTCTGTAATCAAAGACACTGCAGCCAAGAGCTAATTTAAAAATTAAATGTTGAAAACAGAACAACATAATTTACTCTACAATTAAACGATTAGAGATGAAGGAACTGTGGCATATTTTGCCTGTTTTTATGACATTAGAAAAATCTTCACAATGAATTTTAATGTTTTCCTTTATGACATTGGACCTTTTAGTTTAACTCCAGAGGCTTTTTGTCTAATCTAACTAGCTTTAGGAATTTTCCAGCAGGTAGCTTTAAACTCTCCATGTATGAAGGTAAAACTGAAGGGACTCCTGGCAATCTTGTTTTGCAGACATTGGTAGTTGTTTACAAATGGCA
Organism: Equus caballus; assembly: GCF_041296265.1. NCBI lineage: Eukaryota > Metazoa > Chordata > Mammalia > Perissodactyla > Equidae > Equus > Equus caballus. Next base: position 69,681,069 of record NC_091701.1, on the reverse strand, counting down.
CAGTTCCATGCTGATGTGAATTTGGTTGTTCTGTAACAGTAACAACAGAGCATGACACTTGGTCTGTGTCGTCCTTGCAAACTCACTGTTTTTCCTTCTGTCACATTTTGTTTTGCTTTCTCGCTCCTCAGGCAACAAAGAATTCCTAAACACACTGTTCCAATATATTCTGCTGCCTGTTGTGGAAATCGGAAAAGGGCAGAGACTCTGGTTCCCTGTGTTTGGTAAGTTTTTTAAGCTTGTTCTCTGAAGTGACTGTATATACACTGGGACTTAGAAGGGAGGAAAAAGCTGTTGGTCTTATTTATTTGAGAGAGCTGTCAATGATACAGTGCTAGCCAAAGTTTTAATGTTGGCTTAGTATCATCTATATCAAAGGGTAAGTTAAAGTCTTTTCATCGATTGATCACGTTGTCTGAAACTATTCTCTTTTATGTGGAAATGAGAGCACAGTAGGAAATGTGAACATTTTATATACTAGTCTACAACAAAGAATGAGGTATGAAATATTGACATTTACATACCAAAATTATTGCAAATAAAACTTGTCTCCAGACACAACTGATAGTGCCTGTTAAAATTATTTTGAACATAAAGATAATGTTCTATATTGTTTACAACAACACAATTAAAGTTGGATTATTTAATACTGCCTGATGACCAGTTTGTCCTTTATAGCACAAATATGTAATGCCAATAAAGTTTGGTATTACACATTGGTTCTAGGAAATGTAAGGATCATTAAAATAACCTTATTATTAAACTTTAGTAGTCTAGGTAAAGTTAACCTTTAGGAAAAAAACAAAATAAGCCACACAATCCTTATAAACTACCTAACCTAAAAAGTGTAATTATTAGTGCTTCAGGAGTATGTATCATACTTTTATAATCAATTGCTTATTTCTTATTTAGTTTAGCTTTCCTGAGATCTTTCTCTTCCTCTCTCACATGACTTCTACTGAAAGTTTCTGAAAGTACTTCTATTTATGTTTACTTAAGCTTGGGAGCCCAAAAAGGCTTAACTTGAAAACTATTTCATATCTAGATGTCATTCTTTAACTCATTAAACATATTTTACTGGGATGTTTCCATTTTAGATTTATTCCTTTTCCAATATTATTTTCCCAGCTTAAGTTATCCAAGCCATGGCAATAGTGAAGGTTTTATTAAGTAAGGTCATAAATAATCTTAGTGACTTAACAAAATAGATGTGCATTTCTCACTCACACAAAGTCCAAGTGAATGCTCAGAAGGATGCCTTCAGGAACCAGCTCATGGGTCACACATCAACCCCTGACTTCCAAGGTCATACAAGAAAAGAGGTAATGGAGAAAGCACGCCTACTTTTAAAATTATTTTAGTTTCAAAGTGACATAACTCAGTATATTCATTTCTTCTTGCTGCTGTACCAAGTTACTACAAACTTTTGACTTAAAACAGCACAAATTTATTTCACAGTTATGCAAGTGAGAAGTTTGTAATCGAGCTGTATTCCTTTCTGGAGGCTATAGAGTGAAATTGATGTTCTTACCTTATCCAGCTTCTAGAGACTACCTGCATTCCTTGTCTCAAGGCTCCAGGCCATTTTCAAAGCAAGCAATGGTCAGCCAAGTCTTTCTCAAGATGCCTTCTCTCTGATTCTGACTCTTTAGCCTCCTCCTTCCCTATTTAAGAACGTTTGCGATTACATTGGCCCCACCAAGTTACACCAGGATAATCTCCTTAATTCAGGTGATTAGTGACATTAATTCTACCTGCGACGTTAATTTCCCCTTTTGCCATGTAACCTAACATATCACAGGTTCTGAAGATTAGGATGTAGATATCTTCGTGGGGCCATCGTTCTGCCTACCAACTCGGTTTCACTCATGTTGGGCTATTGAAATCCCATCATTGGCACCCACCTAGAGGGGTCATGAAACGTAGTTCCTGCTGGGGCAACCACTTCCCAACAACAAATCGAAACTATATAAAATGGGCATAAGGGGTGGACAGCCAGCTTTCTCTGCTTCAGAGATCAATTGTTCTATACCCTGTGGGAGAGCCATTACACTCAAACCATCCCAGTCTGTGCCCTAAGTCTGATATTTCTATTTGACTGTCTACATACTGCAATCTCTTATTTTTCTATAATATTACTTAATTCAGGCCACACATATTCTGTCCCTATTCACATATGATTTCAGAGGAGCCCCACTTCTCATACTTGTATCTGATATACATGCATTGTTATCTGGAATAAACTCAACAGCTCTTCTGATTAAGTTCCATTCTTTGGAGTGCACATTGGACCTGTGCCTTGGGGGATAGGCCTCCACAAGTCTTTCTGTGTCTCCTCCAGGGAGAGAGCTTTCTCTCCTTGACTCCTAATACCTTCTCCAGCTCCAGCAGGTATCCTCCAATTTTCCCTTCTGTTCCCAGGATAAAAGCAGATTAAAGCTCCTCCCTCCCGCTTTGTGGAGATAGGGAGGCTGGAGCTGGGTGGAGTTCCCTTCCCCCAGCTGCAATATTTCATCAATGCTTTTTGCTGATGTCCTTTCCTTGCAAAGTAAGGCCTTTATTCAGCAAAAGGAGGGGTCTGGGAGGGTTTATGGGTGGTTGCTCTTCTGCTCCCCAGTCAGCACCATAGAGGAGGTTTCTCTGGATCCTTTCCATTCTCCCTGTAAGAACCTTCCAGCAACTTGTTAAAATTGCTATTTTAATGTCGGAACAGCTTATAGAGCACTGAGTGGCTTCTGCCCCTCGGAGCAAATGCTCAAGTCCTGTTTCTCCCTGTAGGTCCCTATCTTTCCAAATTTTTGATTGGTGGTTTGCCCTGTGATCTTAGTTCTCTGATGGGCCCAAGAAAAGTCATTGATTTTTAGTTTGTCCTGTTATTTCTTGTAAGGGAAGGCTTGACCTCTTTTCAGCTCTTTACATGTACAAGCTGATACAGGTACTGTATAGGTTTTTTCCATGTTAATTATGGTTTGATTTTTTTCCACGTTAAGATTTTGAAATCATTTGGAATGTCTTTTTAGTAAGAATATAAATTACCTTTTCTATAATATTTAGGAAATGATTTGTCCCAAACCATTTGCCATTAACCTATGAAACATATTTATATATATTCTGAGTTCATAAGTGCACTAAGTTCTCTTTCTAAACCATCAATTATCTTTCTTTTTGTTTCTTTCTTTTAAGATTATTTTCACTATTAGCTATGATGCATTATTGTCCCTTTTTGAGCCATGCCCTGTGTATTAGTCAGAGTTCTCCAGAGAAACAGAATTAATAGGATGTATATGTATAGAGAAAGAGATTTATTATAAGGAGTTGGCTCTTGCGATTATGGAGACTGACAAGTCCCAAGACCTGCATTTGGCAAGCTGGACACTCCGGAGAGCGATGGGGAAGTTCCTCAACTATCTTTCATTAATCTTTTTCCTATTTTTCCTTAGTAGCATGGGTGTTTAATTATCATAAATTTTATAAAGAATTTTAATAAGTAATGAATAAAGTTTTCATTCCATTATATTTTTTTGAAAAACTTTATCAGTTTTTAACATATAAAATTTGAAACCATCTTGAAAATCAACCTCTAAGAAAACTGTGGAGGTAGTTAAATACGAGATCATGTTATGCCACTTTATTTAATTCAAGAAATATTATATATATCTGAATAATTTTTAAAATAATCATTACAATTTCTACACAGTTACTTGTGAATTATTCTTCATAATTCTTTATGCTACTTTCAATATAGTATTTTTCTATTATGTGTTCTATATGGTTATTTATATTATATATGAGAGAAAATTTTTATATATTTAATTTATTAATAGATTCTTTACTACTCTGACATCCATTTTCAATTCACCATTTTATATTGAAGGAATGCCCATTGCCAAAACTGAGACTAAATTTATGCACCAAGACAAAGAACAGTATATGAAAATTAGACAGTGAATACAACCTGAGCACACTCTTTCTAAGGACACAGAACAAAAACAGAAATGTTCTATGAATTTTACAAAGCATTATTTCACCTTCATAAGGGAAAGGAATATTTTTCACCAGAAAAAAATTGCTATTATACATATATTTGAGTTTAATATGAATGTCAACAAATTTAATAGAAATGTACAAATCTATAATGCTGCAAACTGCTGTTATATATAAATTTTAAAAGTTAACAATGTTTTCAAAACTTTTGTTCTATTTTCTTGATATTGAAATGCAAATTATCTTATATGGAGAATTAAACAAGATAGGAGAATGTAATTGTTCTGTAAGAATTTTTATTTTATAATATTGAAGTACTTTAAAACTATTGTGCCTTATAAATAAGATGTTCCATGGAAGCTCATTCTCCTTGTTTCGCATACTCATTGTTTTCTATGATCCCTCCACATTTAGTTGTCCTTTCAGACCAACACTATCATTTTCCCTTTCTGCTTCTTGCAAAGTAATTGAGAATTTAATAGAAATTCATGATGTCATAAAATTAAATGGCTTATCCCCTAGCTCTCCTATAGAGTTCCTACACCACAGGCTCCACCAGGCACTACGATATATAATGATGCTACAGCACTGCTCTGATTTACTTGCCTTACAGAACTCTCACTATTCATTTAAAATAATACAGCCTTTAACACAATTTTTTCAAAACTAACATTTTATCACTGTCTACACTAGTTCATATTATGAATTGTTTTGTGAAGATCTTTGGGGAAATCATAGCTGATGGTCAATTAGTTGGCTATAGATTTGACTGCTTTTGACAGACTAACTGAAATTTTACATAATTTGGTTCATGACATTTTGCAAATACACATTATTTCCTAAAAATATATATTGATTATTTTATCTTTATAACTTGCTATGGACTGAATGTCTGTGTTTCTCCCAAATTCCTATGTTGAAGCTTAAATCCCCAGTGTGATGATATTTGCAGATGGAATCTTTAGGAGGTGACTAGGTTATGAATGGGATTAGTGCCTTAATAAGAAGAGACCGGAGAAGGGTGATTTTTCTCTGCCGTGTGAGGATACAACAAGAAGACTACAGTCTGTGAACCAGGAAGGGGGCACTTACCAGATGGCAGACCTACTGGCAGCTTGATCTTGGACTTCTCAGCCTCCAGAAATGTGAAAAATAAATGTTTGTTGTTTAAGCCACCAGGTCTGTGGTATTCTGTACAGCAGCCTGAACTGACTAAGACAAAACTATTAGACAAGTATGGTCATTAGACCATCTTAAGATATTTTTCATTCCAACCAACATCAAAAAGTTTAAAGAACAAAAAAACCCAAAAGGTATGAAACAATCATATGTTTTAAAATTTTCCACGTCTACTTAGCTTATCTCACATTTCTGTCTTAAAATATAATACATAATCAATACAAATATATTCACATTGAAAGTGGAAATCATTGTCTGGGGTAGTGACTTGCAGCAAAATTTATAAATAAAATCCAAACAACACACGAAATTCTCAACTTGTCCTATATTAGACAGCTAGGAAAATTTGAACTAGAAGGCTGAAGTCTTGAATTCTATTAAAATGGATGCGAGTTCATATTGTTCAAGTTACTCTAAGCTGAAATAAAATAATTTCAGTTCATCTTATGTATTCAAAATCTCCTTGATTTTATTCTCTGTTGCTACCTCTCAGTACTAAAATGCTAGGAGCTTTCTAAGGTAGACATCTATTGGGTTTATTACTTTTCCTTATTGTGTGACTTCTTTTGTAGGGCCATTTCCTTCTTTTCTTGTATAATATGGCACAGACAGACATCGTCAGCATTTGACTAAATTTAATGATAATTAGTTAATTTGGAGGCTGTTAATATAACTATTACACACAGTTTCACACTTTTGGACCATTTAGCCAAGATAAAATGTAAGGGTGTAGTATCAGCTATTCCATTCTAGGTATAACTTTTCTATTCTTTTATTTATTATTTTTTTGAGGAAGATTGGCCCTGAGCTAACATCTGTGCCCATCTTCCTCTATTTTCACGTGGGACGACTGCCACAGCATGGCCTGGAAGTGGTGTGGGTCCACGCCCAGGATCTGAACCAGCGAACTTGGGCTGCTGAAGCACAGTATGTGAACTTAACCACTACGCCACTGGGCAGGGCCCATAATTTTTCTGTTTTAATCTCAGTTTGGGTGATCATATAATACATTTCACAAAGACTTGTCAGAAATTGAAAAGATCTGTTTTTTGTTTCTTCTGGATGCTGGGAAACTGAGTATAAACTAGAACTGTCCTGGGAAAACTAGAGTGAAAAAGTAATCCGACTTTTAGTCTGCTAACTACCTTTCTCGAGACCAGGCGTCAGTAAACTTTTTCTGTAAAGGAACCGAATAATAAATGGTTTATGCTTGGTGGCTTGTAAGATCTTTGTTGAAACTATTCCAGTCAGGAACTGCAGTGTGAAATCAGCTACAGGCAGTATGAAAACAAATTGGCCTGTCTGTGATCCAAAAAAACTTTATTTATAAAAATAGATGGTAGCTTTTGCCCATGGGCTGTGGTTTGTCAGTGCCTGCCCTAGACCCTTAGACACTCCGGTCTATTGTATTATTACCATTTCTTTTACTTTCTCACGGCTTTATTTACTTAACTATACGTTGAAATCTCTCAAAGTTATGCTTTTTGCCCAGATATCTCCCCAGTATCCAAACTTGTATTTTTAACTGTATGCTCAGCCTCTCCACTTTGGTGTCTGATAGGCATTCTCAAACTAAATATGTCTAAAACCAAAAACTTGATACATCTTTATTCAAAACTTCTCCTTCCAAAATGGACATAAATGGAAACAATATCTTTCCATTTGCTCAGGCTAAAAACCCTAGAGTTATCCTTTTGTCTTCCCATTTGTCCCACTCCACATCCAATTGACCAGCAAATTCTATAGGCTCTACCCTTACAGTATATCCAGAATCTGACCTTTTCTCTTCACCTCCTTGTTACCGCTCTAGTTTTAACTACTATCTCCTCTCTTAGATATCACAATGTCTTCCTAATTTTGACAGATCTACTAATAAGTTTAGAATTTTAATTTGAAGACTCTGACAAAATTCAAATGAGTGATATCCAGAAAGAAGTTGGATTTCTGTATGTGATAAAATCTGCTACATATCCTAGATTAGTTATCAGCAGACAGTAGAATAACTGACCATTAAATTGGTATTTTTTTCTTTATCATTTCCTATATAACTTTCAAAATTATCCACATAGAACAATTCTTGTTGTTGTAATGATAAAAAACATAAATGTGTGTGGTTTTTAATAGAAGAATGAAAATAATAAAAGTGAAAACAATAAATGAGAACGAATCTGTGGAAAAGTGTAGTTATCAAGAAAAGAAGGAATAAAGCTGTAGATGCAAGTCTGAAGTAGAGTTATTCTTGAGTGTTGTCTCGTTTGCTTAAATATTGCAATATCTTTAAGATTCTGCTTAGTGTATTTACAATACATGGAATTTCGAGATATATTCATTTGAATTATGCTATTAGTAAAACCACAACATTTATCATTTATTGATTTGAGGTTAAATCACACACACACACCAATTACAACTATGTGTTTTTTACATTTGCTAAAATAAAAATTAATTAAATTATAAATGTGGCATTTATAGTTGTAAATTTCATGATATCTTTCTTTCCGTAACAGATGCCTGCTTTCGTGCTGATTTAGAGTAGTTTCCTCTTATAAGGTATAATTTCTGTATTCCTAGATCACGTCATCAAGTTCGTCACCCACACAAATCCTCTAGGTTAGCTCCCTACGGAATGTTTCAATATAGGATACTTAACTCATCTGGAAAGGTCTAAGACTTAGTATAGGTTGTATGTAATAACAGTATGCTAAAAGACAGATGAATCGAGTTCAGATAGGTATACTGAAATCAAGACCTAACTAGAAGAAAGAGGGAAAATTACCATTTAAAACCTTTTAAACAGTACAACTATAGTTATTATTAGGAAGCATTTTGCTATGGAAAAAAATCAATGACTTTATGTTTCACTTTTATCATTTCTATAAACCAATAAGTTGTTATCTTGTCAAAATGAACAAGGCACAGTAATATTGTTCAGTAATGAAATCTAATAATGCCATCACCTTTTAGGAAAAAAAAGAAGCACTATTTATTTAAAAAAAATGAAAGAGAAGGAATGAATCTTTTTAAGAATCACTATATTAGAGTAGAGATGAATGAATGAATTTTAATACATTTTTGCTCAGAGATGAAGGTTAAGAAGTCTGAGTGAAAGAACAGAAGCCATATAATATAAGCAGTATATTGCTCATACCAATACCGAAATCTAATTTGACAGTGTTATTTAAAAAAAATAGATAAAGTCAAAAATCTGTGTGGTTGAGGATGACATTTAAAATAAGTAAAATTTCCATTAAAATGAATCAATTAGTTGTCTAGACATTCACTCAAGCCTTGTGCTTAAACCACATCTCCAGTGATTATGCATGTGACAGATAAGTCACCCAGTGGTATTTTAAATTGAGTGGCTTTTTATTATTATTATTCTTTTATAGCCATATTCTTCAAATAGTGTGAATTCTCACCATTTCCATGACAGTTCTGTTCTGTTTCATTCCCTGCTTATTTATTTATTTATCTATTTATTTTTACCATCTTCCCTCCAGTTACCATTAGATAATATATTATCAAAGACAGCCTTTTAAGTTTGATTTGACAGGTTATGGTACCTCTTTTGATTGTATATGAAGCCCCAAGATAGAGTGTTTACAAAGAAAGGCATCTTTATCCCGACAAGCTCTTTGGCAGGACAATTCTATGTACCACCCCATATGACTTTCAAAGTAGACAAGCAGGGGGAGGAAGACAAATAAATAACAGGGATGCCTGGGAGATGCACCAATTATTCTACACTTCAGTTGAGATAATATAAGCTTTTAGTTGAAGCTTTCAGCTTTTATAGCAATTTACTTTAAAATCTGAACTATACATATTCTGATCTGGCCTCAAGCCATGGAAGAGAGACACGTGACATGAAAGGCGTGGTGCATTGTTAGAAATGTTTACTTCTTCTTACAGCTACTGAGATTTCTGGGAAAGCCTCTCCACCAAACAGTGCAATAATCTGATATTAAAAGCCCCACCTGGAACCACGTGGTCACTGTGATTCTAAAAGAAGTTTAGCATGGAATCAACAAACCCTGTATACATGGCAGAGAGCGCCTTGCATACGTCACTGGAACATGACGTCGCAGTAATGTCATTAACTGTCCCAGGGCCTTGAAGTCAGATACATGAGTATGAACCTGACTGTTGTCAATGGCAAACTATGTGATTTGGGCACTTTAAATCTTGTTTGAATCTCAGTTTCCTCCCACAGTAGATGTAGATAACACTACTTATTTCATAGTTGAAGATAAGTACCTATAAAATGCTAGATTTATTGTAGGAGTAAATAAATATTTGTTTCCTCCATTCTTTCTGTCATACAATTCTAGTGTCCCACAAGTTGGTCTTCATTTCAGAGATCTAAATGTTATAGCCATTGATAGCAGAGGTCTCTATGGGAATAAGGCAATATAATATGAGGGCCAAATTTTGGCTCTACGGTGTATAAACTGTATTATGTTAACATATGAGGAAAGGAACTGCTTTTGTTCCCTTATTTATCCAACAGAAATAACAGTACCTGTTTACCAATTTGTAGATTAAAAGCAAGTAACATGCTTTGCATAGCTGCTGGGTTATTATTAAGTGCTAATGTGTCTACTTTTATTACTGTTATTCTCAGACATTTCGTGCTACATCTCACTCTCTTTTCAAACATGGGTTGCTTTACTGAAGTGAGTTATTCCCACTCTCAGAAACTCTTCTGGGATCTACATTTCTGCAGAATTAATCTGTTGATTTGAAGAAAGGGGATCTAAGGCATAAGGGCCTATTTCAAATAAGTAGAGTTTTCATGTTTGGTGTCTCTTAACCGTTCCAGGAATGAAGGTTCGGAAAGGATCCCGCTCACCTTCCCTGAAATGGTTCATTTTTATACCAACCAGTCCAGAGAAGAGCACATGACAAACAAGCAATCCTTTTTCATTATATGAGCCACATGACTTTGATCTTGAAGAAAATGAAGCAGAGCTAAAATTCCCTGTTTTACCAGTGATCCCGCTGAATAGACTTTAGAGCATAGTTTTTAGCCGTGCTTAATCTGACATGCCAAGAAGGGCATATGGAGGAAGAATCTAGGAAGGATGGGCTGTCTGGCAGCTGAGACCATTTAAATTTAAAGCCATGTATTAAGAACTGTGATTTTAAATTTAAAACCTTATGCCCAGTACTACCAAAGATTCACCAACACTGACTGAATTCCTAAGTAGGAGATTCTTACGTATGTCTGTCCAATAGCATCTTCCATCTATGAAGAGCAGGGCTGAGGAGGCTTTCCCAAGAGAATTAGTCTTTGGGTGGAGAATTGGCTGGACCCCCTTTGCCAGGTTATTCTCACCAGGCTTTGAACAACATTAAAGCAAATTTAAGGGAGTATCTATACACATACACATATATGTGTCCATGTGTACACATATGTATATTTTATATATGTATGTATATTTTCTTTAAGGTGATATAAATTTTGCTGAATGCCTTATTATCCCCATAATTCCTGGCCACTCACTCATCCTAAGTGATACTGAACCTTTGGCATAGTCTAGAAGCCCTCCTTTCAATTTCCCTGTGTATAAATATTTAAAGGAGAAATTTAATTTGTTTCTCATCATTCTTGTTCTATGGAGGCAGGTATACACTGGCATACTTTGCTAAAACAATATTGAACATATTCTAATCAGCATTGGACTTGGCATTCCACCAAGGATAATCTCTGTCACCCGAAAATTGTCAAACTAAAGCTTTAAACAGCATAAAGCTGTGACGAGCTGTGGACCCATAAATAGATATGAGACAGTGAGGCATATAGTTTAAGGGATATAAGCTAAAGCTTATACTACTTTATTATTAATTTTAAGAAATTAGTCACTAGAATTACCCCAAATTATTTATGTATCCTCAACTGTAAAAGAAGAAGTTCAATCACCACAGGAAATTAAATAAATCTTCTAACCCTACTGTTCTGTGCTGGTTTTGCTAGGCCTACTAGTGGGTGGATGAATCAGTTGCCTGTGTCCAAATTAATCCATCAGTTTCCTAGCAGAGAAGGAGATATGTATGCTCCGCTAACATTCTTGGGCTGGGAGAACATTAGGGCTAGTGTTTAAGTTGTCGGAAAACAAACATTAGATGACAGAAAGAAAAGTGAAGTAAGTTGCTGAAGACTGCATGTATTTCTCACTCTTTTCTACCTATATCCCAATGGTGTGGATGCAGTTTAACAAAGCTATGAAGGGCAATGACCCTAACCTCATAAACCATTACATTAGTACTTGAAAAACCGTATATAGGAGGAAAAACAAGGTTTAAGTGGGTTTTTAAATCTTAAAGAATCTGCCATGATTTTATATGAACCCTGCTCTTGAATCTTGTTATGGAACAAAGACTGTGCTCTAGCTTTCGCTTCTGGTTTAAGCCATGGGATGTAAACCTCTTCCTTGCGAGTCTCCTTTACCAACTCCGCTGTTTGTGTCGCGTTGCAGGATCTAGCAAGCCCACATGCGCACAGTTATCGGTAAAGGTTTAATTCTACTGCCTTTGCCCTGTTCTCCATTGATATACTCCTCCCTTTTGATTTCTAGACACTAAATCTAACATGTAATATACAAAGTAAAAACTGAGATATAATTTTGACAACCTGTGTAAACCATTTCCAAATACATTCCTTTGTGGTCTATAGAGCCAGGCAAACAAGTCTGTCACTCACCTATAATTCTCCTAACAACATAAAAAGGAAGAGAGCTATTCTTGTGAGAGTTTATGCATCTCGACAAAAGGGTATAAATATGATAGTTATTGATTCTTTTTGTTTATATTCTACCCAGTAATCATAACAATAACCTGTTATACATAAACAGTCCTTTACAGTTTAAAAAAAACTGCCCTATCTACTCTTTTGATTCTTTAGCCTTTCTAAAAAAGAAAAGCTAACATTATACCCTCATTTTTGAAATGAAAAGACACAGGAGACTTAACTAGGGTAAGTGACTCACACAGAGCCGCACGGTTCCTAAGGGTAGACTAGGGACTAGGGACCTTGCCCGCTACTAACCCAGTGTTCTTTCAATCAAAAAATTCTATCTTACCCATTATCCTGCAATATGAAACGGACATTTCATCTCTACATATGTAAGCAGCTCTTATATCTGCCACTTGAAAATCTTTAATCTTTGTTATAGTTATCGTAGTTAACTGCATATCATAGAAATTGAGTAGAAAAATATAAATACTTTCTAGATATAACATAATAATTATAATCATGGACTAAGTACAGAACAAATGCAAGGGGCCAACATTAATTCTTCAAGTTAACTCTCCTTAATACATAAAAATGATTTCATTATACAATCAATGCTGGATTGTTAACTCCATTTTATTCAGGAGTAACTATAACAACTTAGTGTTTTGAAAAAAATCACAAAGATGATTCTGTTAAGATGAAGGCATTATATTGAGAAATAATCTATAATTACATGTGTGGATAAATTTCTTGAATATATGAACTTCACTGTATAAAATTTAGGGAACTAGCGTTTTTGAGGACTTCTATTAAATTAATCAGTGAATACTAATTAATTAAATTCACATACTTAAAGTTAAGTTTGAAATGTTAGAAAAGATATATACAAAGTATATATAAACCAATTAGACAATGTTGACCTGAATTTTAGAGTTCTCCAAAGCATAGCAAAGAATTTTTAGCTCGGCTCTCATTCTTAATAAGGTTTGCAAATAGTCTGCAATTGCTTATGCCGAAAAGCACGCAGGACTCCTTTAGTGCAATCATACAGAGAATATGAAAACTTAGCCAGAGCTTTTGATTTTGCTCTCGCAGTTGGCCTATCCCTAAGTTAAAGGTTGCATTTTCCAGAGTTTATCCATTAAGTGTAAATTAAATCAATATACCCAATATTTACAACAAGGGCACTTCAGAATGCTAAGAACACCTTACTTGATTAGTTGATCTTGAAGAATGCTTCACCCTTCGTCCTCCAAATGCCTACCCTTAGGAAAGCACACTTGCTGTGGAGGTTGTATCTTTAAATTATATTTGCACACAACATAAATAAATGACCTGATCCCATTTACAGAGAATTCCCCTCAGAAATCTCAGGGCTTGTCAAATTGAAACAGAATATTGGCAAAGGCACCTTTGTTTTTTCCAGATTTTTTTCCCCAAGCAGATTGTTGTGCTTACCCACAGGAAAAGAAAGCATGCAGCTTCAAGAGAGATCTGAAAAGACAGAGATCTAGAAAGCCTGAAGATCTCTTTTGCCTCTGCCTGCCCCCACCACTTTGTGCTGCTCCAGGGGTAAGCCTGTACCTCCTGAATATGGAATACATCTGAGGAGAACAAGTCCATCACAAAGACTGGTCAGGAGACCCGAGATCCTAATTCACACTTGCAGGCCTTTTGGGAGGGTGAGCTGCCGCTGGAGACTCCCAACAGTCTGACGTCAGAGGCCCCTCCAGGAGCTGTTTTCTCTTCCACTTTGGTTGATTTCATAAAATGTCAAATGCAACAAGGCTGCTGGGGTGAGAAATAATTTAGTCTCAACAAATTTGTGCTTCATTGGCATTTCCTCCTTGTCATTGTTTTACTATTAGGTTTTTATTAATGAGCCTTGGAGTGGCTCCAGGCTCATTATGCCACATTGGAAATGTAAAACTTGTTTTCCAGGGATGTTGGTGTCCTGACATTCAGACACCTAGCCCTCAAGAGAGCAGTAGTAAAATGACTTTAGTGTTCTAAAAATGAAGCCAAATAACCACATTTATTCCATCTTCTTATTAAAAACTATTCCAACCAATATTTTTCTGACAGGCCTTGCTTGGCCTGATCCAAAACATTGGAATCCACTGCGAAGATGAACAGGCCATAGGAGGCAAAGTCTGTTCCACATTCTGGAATCCAGCAGCTTTGACCACTGTTTGCTTTGGACCGAAGAGGGAAACACATGGTCTACTGGGTTTTCTTACGAAGTGCCACTCTGCAAGCGCTGAATTGTCTTCCCTAAGGATCTTTTAGCAGAACTGCCTTCAGGTTTATTAGAACATATGTGGTGGAAAAATAGCCTGCCCAGGACAAAGGTTTTGCTCATGATATATGGAAACAGTTGACAAGAGGCGCCATTCACGTTTAGGAGTATTTACTTCACATGTGAATCATCAATGAAGAGCTATGAAAAGTTGTCTCCACTTTGCTCTTTAGACAAAACACGTAGGGGAGACACTCCATTTTATTTATTTGTCAATCTAATAGTTCATTCTAAGATGGGGATTGTCTGTAGGGTAGAATTGAGTAAATATCCATCAGCTACATTTCAAGTGGTAATATGAAACTAAAATTGGGAGCAATGCCTAACTTTTTATGATTTTCTTGTATTTTTGTAAAGACAGAGAACTCAAAACAACTGACTTCCTTCAATGCTCTGGTATTCTTTATCTGTAAAGACAGATCCTTAGTATACTGTATTTTAAGAGTAAGTCACCATACACACAGAGAGATAAATCAGTGTGAACAGTGTTTGCACTCTCACCCTTCATTGGTACTGAGACAGGCAGCATGGAGTATTAGGAGCTATTGTGGGAGCCAAGGGACTTGGCTTGCCTTGCTTCTCCACCGTAAGTCTTGAGTAACTCAGCCAAGACATTTAACTTCTCTGTCTTCAGTTTCCTCAACTATAGCATGTTTAAAAGGCCCTAAATGAACAGAGACTTTCCTCCTGACATTAATATTTTGTCATTCTAATTAGTTTGTAATAAAGTTTAAAGGAAATGTTTTGACCCTGGTAGGAGCAGATTGATTGCTTGCCTAACCTAGGCTGTGACCTAAAAAGTTCACACACTAAGAGAAATTCACTTTATAGAATACGGTTAACTTTAGGACAACTCTATCCTAAAGAAATCTATGTCCTATGACTCCCTACCGGTATCCTCATTGATCAAATACCTGTGAATAATATAAAATGGATATGGAGGATAAGACATATGTGCTCCGCCTACTTCTCCATAAATTCATTCTTCATCACCAGATTTAAAATCAAATTTTTGAGGTGAGTTAAATCATGAATTGACACTTACTTAACTATAAGAATAAATAAAGAAACAAATGGATGACTAAATTACCTTGGCTTATGTTTATTAATCTTTATAATGAATGGATCTACTTCTGGGTGTGCTTCTGGCCAGAAAAATTTCACAATATATCTAGAATTTTATGAAAAAGTGCCTTTTTCATGCCCTTTTTGTCCATGGTTATTTGGATGTATTCAAATAATGTTATCATTTAATATCTCTGTGCATCATACAAGATAGTCCCTAGATATTAGTGTGCTGTATAACACCATTGAAATTCATAACCACTAGTTTTGAGATTCTAGTATATAATTTTTTTATTTATTATCTACTAAATACACTACTAAATATGACTACAGAAGATAGATCAAAACAGTCAGTGGAGAATTTGCAATAATCGTAAACATGCACATACAAGAGTAAAAATAGGATTTAAACGGTTGCAGACGTATCCCAATATAAAACAAAACAAAACTTGAGTTCTTGAATTTGAATGTTGAGTTGTTCAAGCCTAATGGCAGTCTAATACTTTAATAGCATTTTTCTAATCTTTGAGGGAATAGCAAGATTCATAAATTCTGCCTCCACAAAGAAGAAACAGAAAATCCTGTGGCTAAGAGAAACCATTTAAGCATATAATTTGGAAGAGAATGAATGAAAAAGATGGTTCTTTGTTAGGAATCTATTTGGCAGCAAGGAGAGCAGCAGAAACATCTGGCTTTTGATTTTATCAATGGTCACAGTCTTCACTCTCTAATGCAGAGGGCACTGGTGCTGGCGGTAGGAGCAGTGTAAGTCAAGTTCTGGGCAAACATGAGCATCTTGCTGTTGGTGGCAGCAGGTGAATTTGTGTGGCTGTCCTTGCGGCCACTTCAGCAGTGCTTTTGGATGTTCGTCATAACTTACCCCGGAGGCTTCTTTCCCCCAGGTTCCTAACTATTGTAATGCCTCTACAATAGCCTTTTAATAACCTTTTCTGTTTCATCAGCCAGAATCATCTATTAATATGCCTTATTGATACAAGTGAGTATAAGTGCTATGATTATTTTTCCCCAACATATGAAGCTTCACAGAAACAAAAGTTCCTCCAGAATCAGAGTGTCTAGGTTCAAATCCTGGAGCTGATACTCAATTGATGTGTGATTTAAGATCATGTCTTAATCTTTCTATGGTTTAATTTCTTCATACAAAGAGTGAAATAATAATAAATATCCCATGGATTTATTAGGATGATTATATGAGGTAATACTGGGTAAGTATTGGGACATACAAAACACTCAATTAAGGTTAGTTAGCTGATAAAATGAGCATAGTAATAACAACAATATATTATGCCAGTCAAAATGGAAATCCATAAGTATGTATTTCAATATTCTGGTTTTCACAAAAGTAGCTATCATTAAGATTAGAATGATAGCTATATTATCTTAAATCTTTTTTTCTCCACAGCTAGTTTTTGAGGTTATTTATAAAACTCCCATTTCTTCCAACCACCCCACCACATATAAATCTCTTTTTCTTAGGACTTATCTAGGTTCTGTATTAAAATGCATGATAAAAACCTTGTGACAAAATTTGGTAATATTTTTGATCCAACAAGAATTTTAAAAACCGAGAAAACTCAAATAAAACACACTTACAGATTCGCAGTTAAACTATTTACACATAAGAATGAAATAGATGACAGAGCATTTGATAACATCCATGAATCTGAAAGCTTAGAGATTTGTCTATTGATTTTAAAGGAAAAACAAACAAAATAGAAAACAACAAAAATGCACATAAATATAAATTCATACACACACAGTAATTAATGTCATTTGTTTCATTATTTATTTATTTTTTTATTTAAGCAGCTTTTCTATTACATTTAAATTTAATTGGACAAAATCAAGAGTCTGGTATGAAGCATAAGCCAGTACAAAGAGAAATATTGTGAAATCTCAGTATTTAATTTTCTAAGTAAATATAAATTATCAGTATACATTTCAGGTAGACTCTGAAAATATATGGCTTTACTTAAAAATGATTTTTTTCTCCTTAACATCTACTCTACATATCTAAGATAGTAAGATTGAGCAATTAACCTCAGTCCTAGATAAACTTACATTACTTGTTAGAACCAATATGTTTTGATGCTTGATATGGGCAGCTACTGCTATTAAAATCCCTTATTTAAAATAACTCAGTTAACAAACGTCAAAAAAACCTTTTTTCTTTTAAGAATTTTGTGTAGTGCATGATACATTTAAATATGTAAATGTAAGTGAGTGATTAATGTATTCCCTAAAGTACTGTAAGTAGAACATGCTATGCTAACATTAAAAGAATTACTTATCTACCATAACTCAAATAATGAAATTGTAAAGCAATGGGAATTATACAATAGAAATCAGTCTCATTTTGATAGAAAAAAACAAAAAATAGAGTCTTCAGATCATTGCTCACGGCAAAAACATAAGAATGAGTATTCAAGGGCACCTGCAAATTGATGGAATATTTCTCTTAAGTATTAGTGCCTTCCAGGTCACCTGTTTTTTACTTTCTCTGCACTTTATCTTTTAGGTCATTGAAGTCATGATTGAGTAATACTTTATAATTCTTAAGAATTTTTCTTCATGTTAAGCTTCCTTTGTGCTAATATATTTCAATTCTAATGAAGGTGAATTATTTTGAAATTAAAATAGGAAAATATTGAGAAATTCATAGACTGCTCCTTTCCTCAACAGACAAAATTATTGACTTCCTGGATCTCTACAGTCTAATCAAACCCATTTTACTATTCAAAATTTACCAGAATTTTCTTGCTCGAATTTTCTTAATTTTCTGACTTCACATTCATTGTTTACTTTGTCTTGTAGCTGTTTATGATGTAGCTAAATCTTTGTGCCTCCAACTCCAGCTTCAAAGTTTTATGTTGGAGAAACTGATTGGCTGAACCCAAGTCACACACCCAAACCTTTGGTCATGAGGGGCAGAAAAATGAAAGTAACTGGTACATTCACTACCATGGTGAGAAGCAGAACACTGTATCTCACAAAAGAATTTCTGTCATTTACCCAAACTGTGAGCCCTTCACAGGGAAAATCTGTATACTATTCATCTTTCTGTACTTAATGCAGTGGCTGCTACATGGAAGGGACAAAATAAAATTTGAAAAATAATGGACGAAAAAATGAATGATTGGATGATCATATACTTATAGAAAATGACCTGAGAGTTCATTTATGGGCAAAAATCTCAATGTGAACCATTAAACTTAAAAATTCTTATTTTGACACGTTCATGAAAATGAAATAATTCATATTCTAATTTCAGGTTCTTCACGTTTTATCTAACAAAGGTTTTTGTCTCCATTTTTTAAAAGTGTGACAATTATGTGTTTTGGTTTTTGTAATACTGAAATGGGACCTGTGTACTATTGAAAAAAAGAAAGATTCAATGATAGATACAATAAATTGCTTTCTATTTTAAAATGTGTCCTGGATAGCAACTCGTCTAGAAGCTCCATTTTTTTCCATCAAGCTATCATTTTATGGTAATGTTGAGCAACTTCTTTTCTGAATGAAAACAAAAATCACTTTAATCCATATGAATAGGCCAGAAAGATGTTTCAGAATTGAAAAAATATTAATATACTAAGCATTTGTGTATTTACACACACATGCACACACAAACACATATAGACTTTTTTATTAAACTGAATAAAACATGCACATTTGTCAGTGAATACATTCATAATGAAAGCAAATTTATAAAGAGATTCGTCCTTTCCCAGACGATAAAATCAGTATTGTCAGTCACATTTTTGCATCAAATCAGCTTAAAAAATTCCGGGACTATCAGTGTTTGCTCCTTTATCTCTAGGACTATATTGTTTGAAGGGCGTATGGCAATACAAAAGTTTTAGGTTTAAAAGTGAAGAATTCTGACTGTGAAAATTAAAAGACTCAGACTGATAGTAACCATCAAATGCTCTTATTTCTTTTCCCATTTCTTTTCTCATTTTGTGTCTTCTGTGTCAAACATGATTGTAAGAAGGAAAGTCAACTCTAAATAGACTAGGCAATAAAGCTTTTTATTGGAGTAATATTAGGAACTCAAGAAGTGATGACAAACCACAAGACCAGGCTCTGGAAACAGGTAAAAAGCCAAAAGCTGGTCAGGAAACACTATTAACCACGCTCAGCAGAAACAGCCTGATTAGGACTCTGCCCCTACCACTGTGGAAAGCTCCCACCAGGCCTTGGTGCTTCATTCACTGAACACCCCTCATTTGCTATAATGAACCCCAACCACTACTCTTTGTGCCTCCAACTCCAGATTCAAAGTTTTATGTAGGAGAAACTGATTGGCTGAACCCAAGTCACATACCCAAACCTTTGGTCATGAGGGGCAGAAAAATGAAAGTTAGTGGTACATTCACTACCATGGTGAGAACCAGAACACTATATCTCACAAGAATACACCGTTGGAGAGACTCCCAAAACAAAAAAGAAAGATGAGCTAAGAACAGTCAAAAGAAATAAAATGAAAGGTCCATGACATTCTTCCATATTTTCTCATCCTTGCCTAAGATTTCAGTTACAACTGAATTACTACTGAATCCGTATGTCCATTTAAAAACCCATTCCTGGGCTTCAGACTTATATTCAAATGCTGATGGATATTTATAATTTTATATTTCATATACATCTCAAAAATTACATATAGTGCATATATATCATTCTTAATTGACACCCCCTGCCGTCACTCCCCTCACAAAAAAACTTGCTCCTCAATTTCTTTCTCAGCAAAAAGAGCATTCTCCTAATTGCCTAAATCAGAGAGTTGTCTCAAAAACCATCCCCTCTCTTACCTTCCCACTACATACAGTGAATCATTTACCAAAATTGGCCATTTCCACATGCTATTATCTCTGAATCAATTGCCACTACTTCCTTCATTCAGGCCTTCAACATTTGCTGATTTGATTATGGCAAACTCCTGTTTTCTTTGCCTGTAGTATCACTCCTCTCCCACGTAGCCAATGTGATCTTTCTAAAACTAAAATCAGACTATGTCAAAGACCTTCTGAAAGGGATTCAAAACTTCTTGTCACATTCAGTATGGTTTACAAACATTATCACGCTTACAGCCTGTAGTGAGGTTGACACATGCTTTGTTCTTCAGGTTCACCTCTATTTTCTTACCATCCTATAAACCACATTTATCAAACTACATTGTATCTATATTTTTAAAATTTTTGCTATAATCTTTTAATAATAGGATATTAGAAAAAAATAAATGAATGACTGAATTAAATGTGCTCATTAATTGTAAGACGCATGCCATTTTTCAGAAAAATCAAAATGTAAGAAAAATATGCGCCTTGTAGCTGAACAGTGCTGATACGTAGAATTCCATGAACATATATTTCCTGTAGCTCCATGTCTTGGCACAAACTACTCTGTTATCCTATAGAGTCCACCTCACGAATGCTCCACTCTTTACCAGTTAACTTTTAATCACCTTTCAAAACTTTACTTAAAAGTTATATTTTCATGAAGTCTTTATTGACCCAGCATCTAGCACCCTCCTCAGTACCTCAGGATACTCTTGGTAAAATTATGATATTCTCACTAAGTAGCTATTGCTGCCTCTATGTACCTAGCTACATACTGTGGTATGCTGTATAATGGCCCCAAAGATGTCAATGTCTTAATCGCCAGAACCTGCAAACGTTACCTTATATAGTAAAAGGGACATTGCAGATATGATTAAGTTAAGGATCTTGAGATGAGGTGATTATCTTGGATTATCCAGATGGGCCCAATATAATCATGAAGGTCCCCTTGAGCAGGAGACAAGAGGATCAGAGTAAGCAGTAGTAAATGTGACAGAGGAAGGACATTGGAGGAATGTGAGGAAGGGGCCACGAGCTAAGGCATACAGACAATCACCAGATACTGAAAAAGTTGAGGAAACAGATTCTCCCCTTGGAGTGTTCAGAAAGGAATCAGCCCTGCAAAATCCTGAACTTTAGCTCGGTGATACCGATTTGGGATTCGGACCTCCAGAACTGTAAGACTGTTGTTTTAAGCCACTAAGTCTGTGATAATTGATACAGCAGCCATACAAACTAATATACATACTGTTTTAAAATTTCTATCACCATTAAATGCCTTGATGAAAAAGATCACGTATTTATCTCTGTATCCCTATACCTCACAAGACAGCTGGCATATTATAGGGAATAACATGTAAATGTTTGGATGACTGAATGAATGAGTGAGTTAATGAATAAATGAATTAATAAATGAAGACACATATAAATTTTATGGTTTAATGGAGACTTTGGACTTTCAAATTAATTCTGATAAAGACTGATGGTTCTACATGGATTGTACATATTTGATTTGTAGTGAAAATATTCTGACTCACTTGAGTTTCCTGAGATTATTAATACTTAAAATAAGATATGAATTAATGCTATAGTCTAGTCTCTAGAATTTCCCCACTTGATACCTGCCACAGATTGTGTTCTTCAGAAGCAGAAGCAGAGTCTGGGGTGGATGATGCTTGTTAGGGATCCCCTAATGTGAACATGTGAAGAGAGAGATCCGAAAGCAGTATCAGGCCAAGAAAGAAATCAGGCTGAGATGCAGCCCTGACAAGGCCTCAGAAAAACTAGCGGGGAGTCATGGAGTGCGACCTGCCTGTGGGAGTGCCTCATGGAAGGCCAAAATTGCGAGGCCTTCGTATCCTGTCTCATTCATTTATGAAATGGAGACTCTCAGGGAAGTGTGATGCCTGGAGTGAGTTGGCAGTCTGTGATTGAGGGTGGCCCTGAAGAAGCTTCAAAGGCATCAGCTTTGTAGTGAGTCCTTCCTTTAAGGGAGATCTTGGCGTCATATCTTTATCTCTACAACTATATGCTTATAATGCAAGTTTTCTTAGTCCCAGGTAGTGAGGAGTAACTAGAATTCCAAATATATCATCATTTTCCTTCTTCACAGTGCATACATAAATGCTTAATTTAGGTTGAAATATACTCAACATTTTATTAAAAACTCAAAACTTAGATAGGTAATATATTGAAAACCAATGGATAGATCAGAGTACTTACCAGAATTACTAGCAATTTTGATATTGGACTAGACCTATAAAACTTTGTTTTTGGTAGAGTTGAGGGAATATATGGCTCCTGGCTCCTGGCGAGATAGAATATGATAAGGGAAGTAAAGACTTGTCTTTTCCCATACTTCTTACTTCAAAAATAAAATAAACACATCCTACAAACTTCATGTGATTTTTAGTAATAAATAAACATAGATACATGTAGTGATGCAGTCTTCAAACTATACCCAGTAAATGCCTAGAACTTTAATGTAGTCTAGCAAAGAAAAAGTAATAAATAAAGTAAAAATTATTAATTGAAAAGGATAGCAACAAGGCCATTTTGATATTTTATTTATTATGGCAAAAAATAACCAAATTTATGTTAAGAGGCTTGTAAATTAATGAAATAGATGATATTTGTCTAAATAATCGTGAAAAATGTAAACCTTTATCAAATTACAAGAGCATAAAGATCTGGTTGCAAGTCTACTAAGATGACAGCCGTGTGGGATGAAGAACTGAATGAATATAGTAGTCAAAAAAAGTAAAAATGAAAAAAAGGGCAAAAAGAATGTAGTCTTGGAAGCATTACTCTGTCAACTGAGCTATCATTTTTACTATGGATAGAATTATGTATATTTAAAGCCTCTCATTAGTTTTATAGAGTATACAAGATTTAACAATAAAAATATTTTCAAAAGATCTATGCAAAACAAGAAAGATAGCAATGTGATGCAGTCATCATTTTTAGCCTAGTGTCTCACATGTTTACTGTTACATAGTAGCTATTCAATAACTATTTGATGAATTTCACACACACACACACACACACACACACAATTCAGCCTAAATAATAATGTATTAGATAAAAAGAACCTTAGAAGTAATGGCACCTGTGTTTAACAGACTGATTTATTGGCTCAAAATCTTCACTCCTACCCCTATGTAATATAGTTTTTTAAAAATGCTGTCTTGACCCAGTTTTGTGGTTTTAACTAGAAACTAATCAGTTCCCCTTTTTGAACAGCTTATTAACTACTTCCTTTTTATGTTCTCACACTCAGGGCTACTATACATCTACCCAAGTCAGCCCAGGACCAGTTATCAGACAATTAGGCATAGCCCTTATGGCCCAGAGCCCAGGAAATTATTCAAGTTAGCCAGTCCACAGGGAGTCCTGGAAACCTAGCTAAGGCCACTCTACTTTTTGTACATAAACTGCCTCCTAGAGCTCCCCCTCACTGTTACCTTGTTTGAGGGCGCAACCTCTGTGTGGCCCTGCCTGGCGGCCTTTTTTGTTTAGAGCTGTAAGTAACAGAGTTCTGCCTTTTATCTGTCCAGTGTCTTTGTCCTTCCATCAAAAGAATTTTTCAATCTTGTAAAACAATTGGTGCTGTGAGCTGGATGGCATGGCCATTACCACTGATTCTTTGATAGCTTCCAGGGAACATTGCTCTTGGCTTGGTTCCAGACCACCCCAACAATCACTTGGGACAGAACTTCCCCTGTTGGTAAGCCTGCACTTCAACCCTGTCTGCTGCTGTGTCTGCCTGTGGTTGCAGTATTTCTCCTTACCCAGTGCCGTTGGCATCAGAATTTGCAAAACGAGCAGTGCTAACTTGCTAAACTCTGGAGGCTAAATACTAACCCAAGTGAGGGCCCACCTGAGGGCAATAGGAGTGATAGATCACCTGCGCCTCTCTTTCTGGGGACAGGCATTCTAGTGTGTTTCTGATCGCAACCTGTGTTTGGCAGAGGCTTATTTCAGGGGTCCATCACTTCTTCAAAGTCTATTATTATTTGGATCAGAACCATAGTTTCTCTGTGAGTTTCAGGAGACCCCCACAGAGGAAGGTGCAGTTGGGTTCCCCAAAGGTAGAAAGATAGCACCCTATCTCATTGTCGTGGATGTGGCTCAGGTTGGGGTAGTGGCCCACCTAAGCTCTTTGCTGCTGCATACTTTAACGTTTGATGCTATTGCCACCAAACTTCACACTGAGACTCTCTCGGCTAAAAAGGGCTGCACCCCTGGAGACCAGAAATCCAACATTAAATGTAAAGGGGGCCTCTGGAGCAAGATAACAAATATCTCATCCTTGTACCTCTCCTCTCCCCACAACACCTGCCAAAGTTACTTACTTACTTACTTATACCTGTCAATTGCTTAAAAAATACAAAACTCCTGGCAAGCATACATGGGCCTTAGTAAGTGCCCCTGCAAATCAACATGCAATGGAACTGATCCTTTGGACAGGGAGCTAACTATGCTGTCCTGAGGAGAGGCTGGAATAGCTCTCTAACTGCAGACATTAATTCTTCCACTGCGGACAGGGATGCATTGGAACTAGAGGGGACTGCCTATGAGGCGAACCACACCCCTTCCTTTACTCTAACCTCCTAGAGGCCCAATGGTTATCAGATAGAGACGAAACTAAAAACCAGGACTTCAGACGGCTAGAAACCCAAAACAAAACAAAAAAGAAAGAAAAACCTAGATATTAAGAATGAAACCTGGTTACAGGGAAGGAACTAATATGTACAAATATTAACTTGAAAGGTCCATAGTCTGACCCAATTAGAAATACAAAATTTACTAAAAGAATTTATATAATAAAAAAATAAAAAGGGAGCTGATTGGCTTTCGTGGCTCTACAACATAGGTTCAGAATTCACTTTAGTGTTTGCTAAAATATACCAACTGGCAGTTTCATAGGCTCAAATTACAGTTAGACCTGCAGACCCCACTAATTTAAGCATAATACCTTCCATAACCTTAGGAGAGTAACTAAATATAAAAGGTGGTAAAAATAGGTATGCCTCAATATAACAATAGCCTCCCCTAAATTTTGCATGGGGCCCTTGCCCTAAAATATCCCATAAACACTCTGACACAATGAGTAACAAGTTTAAATTAAATCTTTGGCATTTACAAAATGGCTTGATAAAATAGGACCACCATGGACTCCCAATTAAAATAGTATGGCCAAATATAAGTTAAAAGAGAGCCTTTGTGTGTTAAACGTTATATAAGATCTAATTAATGAAAAGATAGTTGTCCCCATTGCTTCTTCCTTTGACAGCCTGATTTTGTCTGCTCCTAAAAGTGAAAAAAAAAAAAAAAAAAATGGCACCTCATGGTGGAATCCTACAACCTTAAGGCCTCTCCAGTGCCTATTTCAACACCCTCTGCAGCTTGCCCTTACGTCTGAAGGGACAAAATGTGCCTTTACTAGAAGACCCGTGGAGTAGCGCAGTAGCTTTTCCATCACACACAACCTTTGCATATAAGATCTTAACTATAGCTCCCTTTCTCCAGGAGACCAGGTACGACATTACAATGATGATATTCTCCTCCAAGGAGTTTCGTTTGACACATCATTGAGGACATACGAATCTAAAATCTTTTAGTCATTTTTGGATTGTGGAGGCAACATATTTCTCCCTTACAAATTTTACTTAATCTCACTGACATTACTACTTACAAATCAGCCTCCAAAAGAAGGCTCTAGAATCTGTACAAATTAAAATCAATAGGCACTCACATTAGTGCCCTCAGAGACTCCTTCACTGGAGAGGCTATAGCAACTTTCTCTCGTGCCTCCTTGACTCTCTGGACTACCTATGATGGCTGTAAATTCCTCATAGGCTTCCAATGCGAGAAACTGCCCTATTTGTCCTCGTGCTATATACCATTAGAGACGAAACTGTTGGCCAGCTACCGGGCTCTCCTGGAAATAGAGGTTGTCATGGACCCTGAGCCTGTGACCTTCCATTCTCAGTTGCCCATTTTGCTTTGGGTCATAGAAGCAACATCCTACAAGTTAGGCCTAGCTACCATGGACCCCTTAATACAGGATGTAGCCAAATCTGGTCCCTCTGACATAGTCCACCTGCAGGAGGAGATGGCCTTCACTGTTCTCAGTCCCTTGCCAGATGCCATGGTGCTGGAGGAGGTCCCCCTACCCCAAACCCCTTGGTTACCTGGGGAGCCCCTTTTGATTAACTGAGTGAATAGCAACAAAGTATGTAGAGTGTACAGGTGGCACTGCCGGCATCATAAATGATAGAGCACAGTGGAATCTTGCTTCTTTCCATCCCTAAACCAGGATGTTCCTGATAAAAAACGGAACACAAGGGCCAGTGTACTTGGCCAAACTTCAGACAGTCAGCTTAACACTGGGTGTCAGCAAATGGCTCCATCTGCATATTTTTACAAACTTTTGGGCCATTGCCTAAGAGTTGTCTCTTTTAGGGTAAAGAACTCTGGGACTTTCTTGCTTCACAGATACCCAAAATATAAATCAAAGGTATACATGTGTGTATGTTTAATAAGGACACGCTGCAAGGCCTTCCTAGGACCGCTTTGAGGTGTCAGACATTACTGATAGTGACCAAGGCACACATTTCACTTCTAAGAATACACAATGGGCTCTTAAAGAAGGCATTTAATGGAAGCTTTATCTCCCAGATAGGTATCAGGCAGTTGGTTTAATTGAGAGACTGAATGGGCTCCTCAAAGAACTCCTATTTAATTTCAAAAATGACAAATGGACTCCTAAATAGGTCAGTATCTTATCCCAGGACTTAATCTTTCTTAATTCAAGACCCTTGGCCAACTCACAAGCAAGATCACTTTAAAAATCCTTCTGGGGCCAGCCTAGTGGTGCAGCAGTTAAGTTCGCACATTCCACTTTGGCAGCCTGGGGTTTGCCAGTCCGATCCTCAGGTGCAGACCTAAGCACCACTTGTCGAGCCATACCGCGGCAGGCATCCCATATATAAAGTAGAGGAAGATGGTCATAGATGTTAGCTCAGGGCCAGTCTTCCTCAGCAAAAAGAGGAGGATTGATGGCAGAGTTAGCTCAGGGGTAATGTTCCTCAGAAAAATACCTTAAAAAAATAATCTTTCCCCTAACCCTTTCCTATTTTTAAAGTTGGATAAGTCTCCCCACCATGTATACACCTGGCTTTCTGCCAAAACATACACTTTTCTGCTTCCATGCCTTGAGGAAAATCTAGCAGAGGTTACTACCAGCTGTGCCATTCTAAAAACGAATGATTATTGCTTTGCTCAGGAGGCAACTGCCTCATATTGATCTATGCAGCCACCCCCCAATGCCTTCTCCTACTCTCCCCGCTCCAACTTTCCACTAGGACCTTCTACCCTGAGTCTCTGACCACAACCACAACCGCCTCTTTCCCATGGCTAGCAACAAATACCACTAACCTTCAGATACACCTTACTGAAGTATCAGTTCATATGAGTTCACTCTCCAACAATGTTAACTGCTGAACTCCCCACCTTGACCCAAGGAATATACCAAGATATTTTTGTCATAAAAATACATAACTCATACTTTAAAAACATTGTACAACTCTACCAAGATACTGTTAGAAACTTCAGACATTTCTGATCCATTTTCTTGGCTAATGCCTTATAATAGGATCTTGGCCATGGCCTGGCCTAGGAGAACTCCTCATACTTTTACTTGTTTTCCTCCTTCTTACATTCACAATAAAACGTTTTCTACAATCTTGAGGACAACTTACGCTCTACCTTGTGAAAGTCTTCTCTGCTGTATGGTCACTCAAACTACCCAAAAGAATCAAGTTCAAAACTTAAGTCAAGACTTCAAGGGGTCAATATAGGTTTTTTAAGTTTATTTAAAAGCTGTCTTGACAGAGGTTTGCGGCCCAGGCTAGAGGCCAGTCAGTTCTCCTTTGTTGAGTGATTCACACCCCAAACCTTTCCCTCATTGGATTCTCACTGTCTGGGCCACTATGCACCTGCCTAATTGTCCCAAGGTCTGGTATCAGAAAACTAGGGACAGTTCCTATACTGTGGAGCCTCAGAAATTAGTCAAATTAGCCAATCCATAGGCCTGAAAACCTAGCTAAACCCACCCAGTTTGCTGTACATAAACTGTCCTCTTCATCTCCAGCTCACTGTTACCCTGTCTCCAAATGCAATCTCCTATGTGACCCTGCCTGGAAAACTTCTCTCATTTGGAGCTGTAAATAACAGAGTTCTGATTTTCATCTAGCCAAGTGTACTTGTGTTGTGTCTCTCCATTAAAAGAATCTTTAAATTTCATGAAAACATATATGCAACTTTACCATTCCTCCCACCAAAGTTGGAGTATACATCTCTGTCCCTATACTTTGTTGCTATTCAATCTGACTTTTATGAACAAAGGAATGTTGGTGGAAATGGCAATGTCCCAGTTTTGATTCTAAACTTTAAGAAACATTTGATGCTTCACTTTTGCTCTTTCATCATCATAAGAAGAGCTACCCTGATGTAGCTGCTATCCCTTCAGGCATAATGAACTTAGATGGAGCCAAGCCTTTCTAGCCAAACTCAGCTGGACCCACACCTTGAAGTAGAGCCATCCAGCCAAGTTGAGGCTGGATGAGCTGTTTCAGTTGACCACAGATGAATGAGAAATAAATGCTTATTTTGAATGCCAATGAAATTTTGTGGTTATTCCTGGCTATAGCCCACAGATACAGTATAATTATACTTGTGACTAGGTCTTTTAATTGGTTTTTAAAAGAGAAAGGCCTGCAATTTTAGAAATCTGATCTTGGGTAGCAGTGGGCAACCATAGCTGACTAAAATACTGAATAGATCTATCTTCTCTTTCTTCTTTTCTATATTCTGAAAATATTTTGCAGAAGCCCCAGAGGTATAGAATGTCTAGGATGACATCAAATGACACTAGATCATCTTCTTTCAGTAGTGACTCTACAGGCACAAACATGTGAAATAATGCTACAAATGTGTTAAAGACTCTTTAGTATTGGTGATCCTAAGGTAGCCTTGTATGGTTATTTTATCAAAGAAAGCATGAAATATTTCCCTTTCACGTGAGTTAGAACATCAATTCTCACACTTGTGGGTGAAGTGTAATTGACTATCCATTGAGAATCTATCGTCTCAAGGCAGAACATCTGAAGGAACTAGTACGGACCAAGATTGGACCCTGGACACATCTGTCATCACTGAGTTCCAGCAGAAAACACTCCAGTTGCAGGTAAAGCCCCTCTATAATTACGTAGATTATATAGAAAGTACAGTCACTTCCAGGTTAGTCAATAGCATCTGTTCAGGAGAGATCTGTTATTAAATGTTGCTATGTCATCTTGCTTCAAAGTAGCATATTTAATTTCTAAGTGGAAAATAAGGCCAGAGATTCAAAGCTGGAGAATTACAATGGAATCTATTTAATTAATGAGTAAAAGAATGTATTAAATGTCCCCTATTTCCCAGCGTGGTTATACAGGTAAGTTCATGGAAATAGACCACTGATAATACCATAAAACTATTTTTAAGACTAATAAAGTGTATCCTTTACATAAAAAGTTCAAGGTGGCATAAGATTTAGGATTGAAACAATGTCATTAACATTCTAAAAGAAATATTTAAAGAAAACAAAAATCAGAATATTGAAATTAGTTTGAGACATGAAATATATCAAAACATCACCAAAAGCAAAAAGCAAATGAAACTATAAAATAGTTGTTAATTTTACATTTTTTGACCTCATATTTATTGAAAAAACACATAGAAATTCTGTGAATAGCTAAGTGCTATTATGGTAAAAACACAGAAATGTAAAAACTGTAATTATCATGAGGAATTTGTATTCTAAAAACCACATAAGTCAATATAAGAATAATTCTAAAGCAGAAGAATTACACGATATTTTTTAAAATCGAAATGTCTTAATTATATGGGATGAGGATCTTGTCACAGAGCAAGTTTCAATACTTTACTGAAGTCCACACAACTAAATGAAAGTGGAGTCATAACCAGAGTCCAGGTTCCTGGACATCAAGTTCAGGGATAATTTCTTTATTTATGAGTCCTCACATGAAAGTAAATAGGAAGGTAGTGATGCTTCAGTAAGCATGGTAGAGATTCAGAAATGATAAAAAAAATCTAATTAACTGTCAGTCATCAAAGGTATTCTGGAAATTAGGCAACTTGAGATAGACCTTAAAGGGTGATTGAATATGAAGTCAAAGAACACGGGGAGGAAAACTAGGCTAAGAAGAGCTAGAATTTAAATTCTCGGTTTGAAGATCAGTGATTAGAAAATCCAGCATGACTCAAGTGTTAATATAAATAAAAGAAGAGTGCAAATTAAATTTTTTAAGTATTTAACTTTGCATTATGTGCATTAATGCACATAATGCATACATTAATGTATATAATGCATATAATATGCATTATATAGAATATGAACTTCACATAATCCATAAGGAAGAAAATTTTGGAAAAGAGTGTGCTAATGTCCTATCACAAAACCACAGTTTTAAAAAGCACGGTTTGACAACATTACATAAAAATAATAAAAAGCAAATTAAAGATGAAAAAGTTGTTGAAATTTTGGTACAAGAATTGACAGCTTCATTGTGGTTGGGGGTAATGAAAGGGACATATATTAAAGACATGATAGAATCACTGAATTTCATAATTGGAAAGTATCTAAAGACATTTATTTCAACCAATTAAACATTGCTTAAATCTCTTCTACAATAGATCTGGTATTTGGTTGTGACCCATGCCTGAAAACCACAGGGACCACTCCTTTCATCTTTTCTTCCAATAGCTAACTCATTCTTTGAACACTCCTTGCTCTTATACTGATCTGAAATCCTAGTTCAGTGCTTAGCCCTCCACAATGTTATCCTTTCCAATCTGTATCCCAATATCTACTTCGACCATTTGTTTTGTGATACAGTATTATGTCCCTATACAAATAATCCTTTTTTACTGGTTTTTGAAAGCAAAGTGTTCACATTCAAATTTAAGGATTATGGTATAACATGTCCAGTCTATAGTAGAGGGGAGTTCTTGTCCTCATTATTCTAAGCATTTCACCTCAATTTGCGCAACATATATCTTTTCTTGGCCACAATATAAGGTCTCAGAGTAAATGTAACATCAGGTCATAAGGTTTAATACTTTTTCACAATGCTATCATCAAGAAAAATTTTCTTTTACTTAGTTATAAAGTTAGTATTTTGTAAACAAGTACAAAACTTACTCCTACATCTGTTAAATATGTACTTGTTACCTAAGTCTCTGAAAACTACCTGTCATTGCTATATTTAAATTTGTTGTTGAACGTAAAAATCACCCTACTTTGTGGCACATACAAAGTTAATAGGTATAGTTTCTAAATTTTTGTCAAAATATTGAATAGAAAAAATTTAAAAGACAGTTAATTGAAAGTAATCCATGACTAATTGGATTAAAGTCTAGATCTTGCTAACAAACAAGATAATGATAGGGATACAACTTGAAAAATGGAATGGAAGGATATCAAAACGTTCTTGGACAATAAAGAGAAAAGAGTAAAATAAATTCCCTTCGTTAATCACTATAGTTAAAATCAATGCTATAGTCCTTGGTCTCTCCTATATAGAATCACAAGTAAGTATGTTCCATGCACTACATGGTACTGCTACATGGTTTTTTCTCTCCTGTTGGTTTTCTCTTCCCACCTAGAGAGAAAATTACTCAAGCGTTAAGGAGATGACCCATATATTATTTCTGACTCCACAGTACCCAGGACAAGATTGGGCATATAGCATCTGCAAATAATCACATGTTGATTGATTTAATAAAATATCTCATCGAACTTTACGGGTAAAATTACATTCATGTCCATCAATAGTTAAGGCCTTTTTAGATTTTGGCAATATACTTCTGCATTAATTTTTAAAAAGTGAAAGTATAAAAAATAAAATAGCAGTAAAATATTCAAAAAAATATTTAGGCTGGTTTCAAATATAAAATTCCATCTAGAACATGAAACACACAGATCTATTAAATGAGCCAGAATACCAAGTCACAGCTTCCTAAGCTATTAGAAGCTGTGGATCCTCTCTCAGCTGGAAGTGACTAACTCTAGGTGTCATAGCATCCTGCTGACAGCTTAGCTCTTATATGACAGTAGTGATTAAACATTATCCATAAATTTTTTCATTTCATCAAATTGAATCATAATTTTCAAGGCAAATAAAAGATTCATTTGTCACGAATATTCATAGAGCTGTCCTTAAATGATACCGTGAGATTAGACTTCTTCCAACCGAACTCACAGAGAATGGATTCAATATAACGTGTCAAAAGTGGAAATTAACTCCTTATTCATCTTCCAAGTAACGATAGAGAAAATTAACTATGGTCATCCTCTTGCCAGATTTTCTCTTCCAGATATGCAAATAATACAGTACAACAGTGCTTTTAGAAATGTCTCCTTTAAGAACTGAATTCTTTCCAAATGTGAGGTAAAATACAGCTAACAAAGGAGCATCTTCTCTTCCCATGTCATTTCATAAGATTTTGGTTTTATATTTTTTGCTCAAAGAAATAAGGTAACAGAATCATAAAAAACCCAAACCATAAATTGATAGGATTAGAAATAAAAGCTGTGTATAAATAAAATAAATGAGCCCTTCCAGTCTTTCAGACTGATAAATGATTGGAATTTTCTTTTGCAACTTCCTGAGAAACAAAGTTAAGGAGCCAAAGCCATCATTTTAGGTTCAGCTCATTTCTACCTGCTTGAAGACTAAAATAGTGATGAGAGAGGCTACGTCTGGTCCAAATGCTACTTAGAATTGATGCATTCATTTTATATCACAATTTTTTCATTGAACACATTATATAGCTTGTCTTGTGCTAGACATTACTTTGTGACACAGTCAGGGAATAAGAAAAGCATGGTCCATTGGCTAATTAATTCAACAAAGACTAGTTTAAGCAGGCACTTTTATAGGTGCTGGGGATAATGTTTTGAACAAAGTAAACAAATCTTTGTGTATTTTATATTTTAGTAGTAGAGAGGAAGACAGAAGAAAAAAAACCATTATATTATAATATATAATGTTATGGAGTGATAAGTACTATAAAGAAAATTGAAGCAAAGACATGAATCAGAGTTGATTTATTCCTTCATTCTTTTAACAAACATTTATTGAACACATATTATAAGCCTGGTACTTTAGGCTAGTGAGGCCCATCAGTTAACAATAACTAAATGAAAAACGAAAACCCTTATTACACTATATTGTAAGGAGAAAAACAATAAATATAAATAAGCAAATAATATACAATGTTAGAAAGTGAAATGTGCTATGACAAGTTCCTCACATGCAACATCAAAGGAGGAAAGAAGCTGACCTGGTTAACAGCTGAGACAGACCAAAATGTTGGTGCAAGCTCAAAATGCACCTCTGTCACAGTTCAGCTCCACGCAGGGTTGGCCCTAGAGTCAGCAGCAGAGAGAGTTCCTCCCAAAGGGCAGAGCTATGAACAGTGAACTCAGTCATTCACTTTTCATGCAAGGAGAGGTGTCAAGAGGTACAGAGGTACAGATAGATATTGATTCCTGGGTTGTGCCAGTAACTCTGCTTATTGATCAGGGTTCTCAAATGAAAAAAGACTGATGAATCAGGACTAAAAAGTTCTAGGGAAGAAGTATGTGAATGATCATATAGGACTGGGCATACAGCAGGCAGGGAGGTGTAACTAGTGCTAGTTTTCATCAGAGAGAATCCATCTCTAGGGAGGATCTCTTCAATAAGGTAGCCAGGATGATTATTCCACACTGGGCTTGCAGAACGGGCTCATGACCAGAGTGGTCATAGCGGAAGTGATTAAAGCTACACATGGGTCTAATAAGATGCGTTTCTCTTCACCAAGGCTGATCTAGTTACTACTACTGCTGAATGCCCAACCTGACAACAGTGGAGATCTCTGCATAATCTTCCAAGTGGCCCTATTTCTTGTGAAGTCCAGCCAGCCCTTGGTGACAGGTCAATTAACTATGACCCCTTCTGCCATGGAGAGAGCAGTGATTATCCCTTTCCAGAAAAAATGCACGCTTTGGATATGTGCTTGCCTTTCCTGTCCACAGTGCATCCAACACCACCATCATCTAAGGACTTACAAGATGCCTGACACCTCAACAGAATATTTCATGTGACTCTGCCTCAGACCAAGTTACCCACCTTAATCACAAAACAGGTATGACAATGAATCAATCACCAAAACACTCACGAGTCTTACTAACTATATTCTGTTACACTGATAGAATGAAGGCTCAATTAAAGGGCCAGCTCAAATACAAAACCCCAGGGTATAGCCCTCTACCATATCTTAACTGAACCAACAACTAATATTTGGGCCTAGGAAGCTAGGAGGAGAAGTAGGATCACCTCCTCACCATTACTCCCAGTTACTCACTTTTAAAATTTGTGCTTCCCATCCCACCTTACACTTCACCAATTTAGAGGTGCTATTTTCCAAGTAGAGAAAAGAGGTATGACTACTTTGAGCTCTTAATTCTTATGAAGCTGGAGGGTAGTGGTGGGAGTAGTGTATCCTGACAACCATGGGAAGATATAGCTGCTACTACACCATAAGTTCGAAAAGAAATATGTCTCAAACTCAGTGGATTCACTGGGATAGCTTTTGGTGCTTTTGTAACCAGTGATAACTGAAAATGTCAATTGTATAAAACACAATCCTATAAGCTCAAAGTAATTTAGGAATCATAACCCTTCAGGATCAAAGTCTGGGTCATCCTATCCAGCAAGACCTCAGATTATAGCTGAAGGTGACCAGTTGGAGCTTCCTTTGGTAAGAACTTTTAAAGTTTGTCTGTGTGTTTGTTTAAGGATATAACAACTAGCAATAAAATTTAGAGACTGGACTTTCACCCTTATTCTCAGGGAGGAATTGAAGGGAAGTTGTGCATACCTTACCAGAGTATGAGCAGGTCTGAGTTGCACTAGAGACAGACTGTACCGCATTCAGTTTATGCATTACCCCATGGCTGCTCTCCGCCCTTGCTTTCTGAGTGGAGTGGTACCTAACGGCTGGTAATGTTACCATCTTGTGCTCACTTCCACTTCAAAAAACTGAGAGGCTCATGGACTATGCCCTATCCGTGCCTCACTTCTAACCTACATTGAGAGCCCTTTCCTATTCTCCCACCAGTTTTCTGATTGTCACACAAGTATAAGATACAAGTCCCTCAGCAGCCACTTGTAAGTTCAAGGGGGTTAAAGTCACTGGGGTGAACACTGAAGGTGGGAGACATGTTATACAGACAATTTTTTCTCCCTGCTTTTCTCAGGATAAACAGTCTACAGAAGCAAGCTCTCTGAAGATTCTCACAAAACAGAGAAATTGCTTGTCCTGAGGTTATAACCTGCTCAGCAATACAACTCCTAATATTTGACTCCCTTGCCTCACTCTCATCTCCTCTCCCCCATGCATCCACAGGACTGCATACCTAATAAAATTTTTACTGCATGAATTTTGCTTCAGGTGGGCTTTTTAGGGAACACAGAATAAGACAACATATAACAAAATATTTGTCCATATTTACCATTGCCTATAGGGGCCATAATGATATCACTGACTATGGGAACATTAGCAGACACAAAGCTGCTGAAGAAAAATCAGCATCTATTTCAAAGATTTCAAGAAGACTGTGCCTGAAGGCAAGGATTTAACACATGTAGCTGCAGAAAGTTAATTTGTAGATCACTCTACGCAGCATGAATTTCCACATAAAAAAGTGATTGTTCTTCTAAATTAAATTTACTAATTTTTGCTTCCAAGTTTTCTAGTTTGTGTATGAAAATTGAAGATACTGTTGCTAATGTGATGACTCTCTTAGCAAAAAATCATTTCTCAGCTAGTTAAATAATTCCAGTTCATTATTTACACTATGCATACCAGTAAACATTGACAAATAAAGCTCTTGAAAATCTAGTCTATAAAAGGTAAAATATTTGATATCATTGTGAATGGTATTGTAAATTCAGTTAAAAACTTTAGCATAAAATTATTTCTTTTTGTGTTGATAATACAAACACAAATTTTGGTTATAGCACTCATTGTGCTAATAAAACTATTCTTACCAAATTCCTAAATTAAGAGATTTTAATTGGTTGTGATGTACATATAACTCAAAATTTCATCCCCCAAACAGCTGTAGTTGTGAAATTGTACAAGTATTTTATTCTGTATATTTTACTCACAGTAAAATAATAAAACCAAACAATTTTCATAAGACCAATTTTTTTTTCTCCTCTCAAAAGAAAAAAAAAAGGTTTGAGATAACAATAGATGCTTTTCTCTTTGATGTCCATCACCAACTGGATTTTTTAAACATATGAAACTTTGAAAAATCAACTTCAAATAAACCTAAGTATAATGCACTGATACTGAATTTGTAATAAAATCTTCTGATTTTTCTTACTTTTCTCAATATTAATTGAATGTCTTTAATCAACACATATGAATGGAGCTTCACAAAATTTAGCTTTGGAAGCTTATAAATTTAGCAAACTGAAAATATTAAAAACATAGCTTACAGACAGGAAGACATTAAAATTCTCACAAAAGCAAAGGAAAAAATCAAACAGACAAAATGAGAATACAAATGGAGAACAAAATTTAAGTCTGAAATTTTGTAAAGTTTGCTTTGGAATATACCACAATCTGTGGGAAGAATTCTATAGTATCATTGATGTTATATTAGAGAGATAATACTATGCAATTGATTAAAGTATTAAAATACATACCAAATTAACTTACTTCTCATGCTATTTTTAATCCTAAAGTAATAAATATAAAGCAGCTTGTTGGTATTAACATTCACACATATGTGGTATTTTTATTTTTAGAATGAATTCTATTTTAGAAAATAATTTTTGAATAAGACTATTTC
Source organism: Equus caballus (assembly GCF_041296265.1). NCBI lineage: Eukaryota > Metazoa > Chordata > Mammalia > Perissodactyla > Equidae > Equus > Equus caballus. The sequence goes on along the minus strand of NC_091701.1, from coordinate 69,643,966 downwards.
ATAGATTTAACAATATAATAAAACCAATTTTTTGTCAACTAAAAGTATTTCAAAAAATATATCCTTCTAGGTATTTTAGTATCCCCTCGCAATCTTAAAGTATTTTTTTTTTTGGACATTGAATAGTGTAGTCACAATAGTTCTCATGCAGAAAAAAGGAAACATGCAAAAATATACAAATAAATGTATAACTGTCAAATAATGATAAGCTCTTTGAAAAGAAGGGAAGAGAAAGTTATGACCGAGGTTATTTTAGATCATTTGGTCACCAAAGATGCCTTAGACAAGGAGATATTTTAGCAAATACACAGATGAATTGATGTTGGAGCCAAGGGAATATATGATAAAAAAGCAGTAGAAAGGCCATCGAGACTGCAGGAGAGCTAGCAAAGGGCTGGTGGTTGGAAAGTATACGAAATTGTGAGGAAAAACTGGGCCAGATCAGGCAAGGTCCTGTAGGCTCTTGAATGATTATTTTTTTTTTTAGTTTTTTTCTAACTGTGATGGAGAGTACTGGAAGGTTTGGAGGAGTGGAGCAACATGATCTGGTTTATGTTTAGAAACTTTCTTCTGGCTGTTATATAGAAAATAGAGTGTAAAGACTAAGGCAAAAGTGGGGAGAACAATTACACAAAAAGCGGTGGACATAAAACTATTAAAAATTAAGACAGGAAAGGAACTTAGCAGATTTGAATGTCCTCTACACACTAAACATTGTGCTGGGCATTTACATAAATTATCTAATATAGTTGTTAGATATGAGTAAAAATTAGTTTATTTGCTGCAAGAGCATATTGCAATTGAAAATTTCAATTGCATATAAATTATTCAAGCATACATGAAGAAACACAAGTGAATAGTCGAAAATAAGTGCAATCTAAAACTTTCAAAATTACTCTTATGAGGATTAAGTTTCAATACAAAAATTAATGAAATGATATTATCTCAATATGCATATGTAAATTTGAATAAGTGATTATGCTTAACAATAACATAATCAAAAGATTATTATAATAAGCTCCATTATCTGAATTAATGAATGGCACACCTCACTTGATAAAGTCACATTGAGTCACAATGCTTCTCTTAATACAATTTTATGATTCAGCTCCATGAATTCTCTTAATTAATTGTGTATTTTAACAAGAAATAAAAATCACAAAGAAATCAAGGTAAGTTGCCTGAGTCAGACAGAAATCAAGAAGAAAAAAAACTCTCCCTGATTTAGTATATTCCCAAACTTTATGCTTTTTATATTTTCCAGTGATTCACCACGTAGATATTTAATGGTGGATAAGATATTTAAATATTTCTTTGATATAAATCACCATATTTTATTTCCCAGTTAAAGTTCCTTGAGTTTCTTATTTCATAGGGATAGTGATTAATAGAATTACATACGAAATGACCACATGTATAAGATCTATGAGGCCCTCACTTGCTGAATATCCACATTTAATTATTGTATATTTCTCTACCTCTGCGAATGAATATAGATAGTTCCCTAAAAGGAAAACAGTTTGCCTTGAAAATAAATTTACATGCAATTTCATCAAATCATCCTTGGAGATAGAACCTGGAAGCAAAACATATTACAATGCCAAATGTGTTCCTCAAGAGGCCAAATAAATTAAATCTTCGGCAGGGAAGCCACGTAAAGACTGGATTGCAACAACCATGTTCTGCAGCCAGATTTAAAATACTACTTATAGTTGCACAAAACTGTGTGGCCCTATCAAATCATTTTCTTATTCACTGCTAATTACACTAAAACCACTACCCTTTCTAAAGTATTTTTATTTTTCTTCTAAACATAAGTAGCTAAAAAATAACCATGATTGAAGTCATCATTGCTATGTTCTTAGTTATTATATACATTAACAAACCTCTTATTCACCCCAAATGGAGGAAATCACAGATGCAAGGTAATGGCATAGGTCAAAGAGGTTGTTGCCTAATGGGAAAAAAGATGCTCTCTTGGGACCAATAAATAGTTCTAAAAGAACTCCATTCTTGCTATTATTCCTGTTAGATTTATAACTTTTAAAACTGTAGTTCCCAAACTGTGTGCCAATGTGCCCTGGAGCTCCAAGATGAACTAACAGGGGCACTTGCGATATTTTAAAATTTCAAGGAAAACAGAGTAACATCTATTGGACATCATGAAAATTACAACTATTAACCTGTCTGGATCTAACTACTTAATAAATGGGACTGTTAGTTTTTTTTGTTTTGATTTGGTTTTTATCTAGAAGTGTTGTGGAAAAAAACTACTGAGACACTAAAGGTGTCATAACCTTGGAGATTTGGGGGAGGCACTGTTTTATACTGATTTCAGGACAATGTGCAGTGAAACCTCCAAATTGACCAGAAGCATGCCAGGGATCAATTAAAAAGAGAGCTACAGTATTTTTTTAAAAATATGCCTTGTATCGGAAATACCCCAAATCTATTACTAAACTATCAATATAGGGAATACCAAGATTAAATAACAGATTAAGATTCTTGGCAAGAACCAAGAAAAGAATAAGCAGACACAATTTACTAGCAGGATTTGGAGCATTAAGCTTGTTTTTGTTCCTTAGCTTCTTAAATTCACTGTGTAGCGCCTAATATTGTCTAATTTATCTGTTCAGATTATTGGAACACTTGTGCCTCCCAAGAAAGAAAAAGACTACAGAATAAAAGGGAAATTAATAAATATTAATTTGACTATATACACCTGTCTAAGGAGCCTCAGGACAACTCCTGCATTGCCAAAGTTTAAGGTAGGATCTTCACGTGACATAATTTAAATTATACTTATTTAAACTATGAGAGTATAGATACACAAAATCTCTTGCAGAATTTAAAGTAAAAAGTAGATGCTTTCTTTAAAAAGTGGCACAATACAAAGTTTACTCACAACTAAACACTGACATTATTTCAGAACCAAATGACCGCTTTATTACTATTAAGAAATAATAATACAATGACTCATTACACAGGATTTTAAATGTTAACTATTATAGTCATTCTAAGATTCAATTTGTTGTATTTGTGTACATTATCTAGCTCATCTTTGTTGCTGATTAAAATTATTTCATTTTATAATATTTTATTTTTCACTGATAAGTAACAATGCATTAAAAACTAGCACATAATTATTTCTGAATTCACATTATAATTTATCATTAGAAGTAATAATAAATTTACTGATCATGGAAGCACTATGCCAACACTAATGACCAAATTAAATGCCCCTCAATGAAGAATTTGTGAGGCTTAATTTCTGCATTCTGCATGTTATACTCTCATATTTAAGAACTTCAGATTGATTCTTAAACAATATCTATTGACAAATGAAACTGACATTATTATTTTATGTTAATTAAAATGACATATATAAATGATAGTTTGTAACCTCATAAAACTTTTTTAATGACCACTCCAGAACCCTGCTGTTTTCAGCATTGAGGGTAAGTACTTTGAATGCCACAAAATTAGACAATTTCTAAAATCGGATGAAAATATTAAGATATTTTTGGTCATTAGAAAAGACACCTTTTGGGGCCAGCCCTGTGGTGCAGTGGTTAACTGCACACATTCTGCTTCGGCAGCCAGGGGTTCACTGGTGTGGATCCCGGATGTGGACACGGCACTGCTTGGCAAGCCATGCTGTGGTGGGCGTCCAACATATAAAGTGGAGGAAGATGGGCATGGATGTTAGCTCAGGGCCAGTCTTCCTCAGCAAAAAGAGGAGGATTGGCAGCAGTTAGCTCATGGCTAATCTTCCTCAAAAAAAAAAAAGAAAAAGCACCTTGCATTTTTCACGTTATATATTGATTAAAAGTATCACACAAAAATATGCATATATGATATGCAGAAGTCAAAATATCATGAGGTTATTATGAACACTTAATGGCACCAAATTTGAAAATTTAGGTACAACTGCAAAATACTAGAAATAAAAACATATTGAAACTGATATACAAAATATAATTTTAAAGTATTTCTATAACTATTAAAGAATTTGAATTACTATTTAAATCCACCTGCTCTCTCCTTGAAAACTTTCTTCCATGCTCAGATTTCTTCACCAATGAATTCAACAATACAATTAAGGAAGAATTACTATCAAGTATACACAAATTCTCCAAGATAAGAATAAAACATGAAAACTTGACAACTTATTTTATTAGGTTACCGTAACTTTGGCTTCATAAATGTAATATACAAATGAGAGGTCATTGCAGAAAGAAAAATCCAACAAATCTCTCATGCATCTTGATGTAAAACTCCTAAACAAAATATTTTCAAGTTGAATCCAGTGATGCATCAAAGAAGATAATACATCATGAAAATGCTGAGTTTATTCCAGGTATGAAGGATTGTTTTCTTATTCAAAAATTTATCAAGGTAAATCATTGCATTAATAGACCAAGGACAAAATATGTCATCACTTCAACATGTACAGAAAAAATGCTTGGTACATTCACCTATATTCATGCTTAAAAAATAACGTTCTTCAAAAACAATGAACAACCCAAAAAGGAATTTAGGGAAACAATTCTATTTACAATAGCAACCAAAAAAAGAAATATTTAGGAGTAAGTTTAACCCAGCAGGCACAAAACTTGCACCTTGAAAATTACAAAACAGTATGGAAAGAAATTAAAGAAAACAAAATTAAATGGAAAGACAGCCATATTCATGAATTGGAAAACTTCATATTGTTAAGATATCAATAATACCCAGAATGATCTACAGATTCAATGCAATCCCTATCAAATCCTAATGATGTTATTTGCAGAAATAGAAAACTCATCTGAAAATTCATATGAAATGTCATTACCCCAAGTAGCCAAAACAATACTGAAAAAGACTTAACAAATTCTTGGAAAATAGTTTCTCAGTGAGTTAAAACATTAAAAATACACCTTAAATATGTCCCAGAAATTCCATGCCTAGGTATTTACCTAAAAGAAATAAAACCATATGTCCATACAAGGATTTGTATATAAATGTTTATAGCAGCTTTATTTGTATTAGCCAAAACCTAGAAATAGCCCAAATGCTGCTTAACTGATAAATAAATATACAAATTGTGGTAAATATACATGATGGAATACTACTTAGCAAGAAAACACAGCAAACTATACACTCAATAACATGGCTGCATCTCACAATAATTATGTTAACTAAAAGAAGTCAGACAAATAAAAGTACATACGGTCATACTGTATTATTTCATTTATGTAAAATTCTAAAAACAAATGTTAACTAATCTACTTTGACAGACAGCAGATCGGTAGCTGTCTAAAGCCAGGGTGGATAATGAATTACAAAGGAACAGGAAGAAACTTTTCCAGGGTGACTTTTTTTTTAATCATTACTGTAGTGGTGATTTCAAGGGTATGTATGCATGTCAAAACAATCAAACTGTACCCTTTTGAAATGTGCAGATTATTGTATATCAGTTATCCTTTCGTAAAGATAAAACGTTTTTTTGTGTGTAGAAAACACCAAGGCCAAGCTTAACTATAAAATTTAAATATTGACTAATTCAAGTGTTATTCAAACTTTTCCGGAAAAATATAAAAAGAGAAGTATTTTCTAAGTAATCCTATGAGTCTGGATTAACAATGGTGCTTGAGCCAAGCAAGAACAGTGCAAGAACTGAGAATACTGTGCAATCTAACTCATGAACTGAACATTCTAAACAACATATTGATAAAATGAATTAAGATGTGCATTCAGAAAATTAGAAGAAAATTAGAGAAATGCCTTTATGATATTTGTGTAAAGAATTTCATAAAAAGGGCACAAGAGATGCAGACCAAAAAATTAAGAATGATAAATTCAACACAGGAAAAGTATGAATTTCTATTCACCATAAGACATAAAGTGGAAAGACAAAGTATACAGGTACAGGATAAAAAAAGACATAAAATGAAAAGCTATAAACTGGAGAAGACATTTTTAATAATATAATAACTAGTATCCAGAAGATACAAAAATTCTTACAAATTAATAAAAAAGTGAAAAACAATTTTAATAGGAAAAATAGGCAAAGGAATAAGCAAGCATTTCAACAAAAGTGGAAATATGAATGGTTAAATCTAAGAAACAATTCTCAAAAATAAGAAATGCAAATTAAAAAAACACTGAAATTCCATGTTACACCCATTAGATTGGCAAAACTGATCATACCAAACGTTGACAGCGTGAGGAGCTATGTGTGCAACAATACACTGATAGTGGTGGTCCAAATAGGTGCAATTACTTTAGAAAATGATTTGGCATTATCTTGTAAATTTGAACATGTGTTGATCCTACGACCTAGCAATTTTTCTTCAGTTTATGCCTTAGAAAAACTCTTGCACACGTATTTCCCAAAACATGTAAAATAAAATTTATAGCAGCTTTATTTTTGTAATAGCAAAAACTAGAAATAACAAAATGTCTAAGGAGAATCAATAAATAAGTTGAAAAGTTATATAACGGAATGCCATACAGATTGAAAATAAGCAAATTATAGAAGCCCAATACATGAGTGAATATTAGTTCCATAATGTTAAGTGAAAAAAAGCAAAGCTCAAAATACTACAACTAAAATCTATTGTTTTAAAAGCTTAAAACAAATAAAGCTATATATTCTTACAAAGATAAAACAAAATTTAAAAAAAAAGAAATATAAAATTCAGAAAGATGCTACCATAATGAAATTCAAATGTTAATATGCTAGTTATTAATATAGATAACAGATTCATGGGTGGTATGTTGATATTATAATTACGTATGTTTAACATATGCATAAGAATAAATCTTTTGTTTTTTAAAATACTTTATAATACAGAGAAATGTACATGTGGGTTTTTCTCATCCTATCCTCACAAAAGCACTCAGAAGTGGTTAATTCCCATATTACAGAAGAAGAAATAAATGCACAGAATCACCCATGTCACATATCTAATTAGAATCCAATTGAGCTTAGTACCTCTGCCGGTGCTCCTATCACTTTGCAGTGAGCATCTTTTCTAAGAAATGGTAGAACATAAGAGGGGAATCTGATAACATGGACATTTCCCTAGACTACTTTGTGGAATTGGCTCAATGCCATGGTGAACTCATGAAAATATCATTTTAATTAATTTTGGACATGAATCTGGGAGAGGAGGAGAATTTGCCACCCCAAAACATGTCCCTCTGGCATAAGAATTATCTTGAGCTGATTATTTTTAAGAAACAGCAGACAGAGGAGAAGCTCTGAAAACAGAGTAGAAGTTTACCTTTTGTAAGAAACACATTTCTAACAGAAATCTGCATTTGTTAAGGGTGTCTCCCTCTCTGTACCAGGAAGAGGAGGATGACTAAATCTCTAGAAACTCTTATCAGTGGAGAAGGCAACAGACTTAAATCTGCATGACAACCACACCCTTTAGTGTGCTGTGCCTGGTTACCTCCCCTAACTGGCTTCCCTCCCCTACAACATCTTCTTTTGTCTTTAGCTGGAGATGGTATTTAAGGTGGTGGCTTGGGCCATAACAGAGAGTCGCTCAGTTTTCCTGAGCATCTCACATGTATGCAGGAGATATACATGTTATTAAATTTGTGTTCGTTTTTCTCCTGTTAATCTGTCTTTTATTACAGGTATGTCTCAGCCAAGAACCTAGAATGGTAGAGGGAAAATTATTTTTTCTCCCCTACACTCTGAAATAGAAGTCTTTTATTATGATTCTGGCACAGTAGGGGGAGGTGAGAGTGATGTTGAGTTGGTTTGATCAGCTCTCTATGTGAACAGGTTCATGAGCCATTCCTTTGATGCCATCATCATTCCACTAGGCACATAGACCCGCTCTTTATTTTAGGTACATATCAATTTCGCAAGACTAAAAATGTTAGTGGAAGTTTGGCCAAAATGAAGGTTGTCCACATAGGGTAATCTGAATGTGGATGGAGCAAAGTCTCAAGACACGGATGATGGTCATCCCTACTGAATGGTAAATGGACAACATGCTCAGTGTTCATGAAGGAATGGATGCTGAAAGAAAAGCCAATAACTCAGAGAACACTTTGGCAAAGGCATAGTGTGATGTTTATCAAAAGGAAACTAGACAGTTTGCATTCACTGACTTGATACCTAAGCAATCTGCAGCCTGAGGACATCAATGGCCCTTGCACTCAGATTTCTGATGTGTCACTTTCTTTCCTAGGTAATAAGGACAAAATCTTCTTAGTTGAGTCATTGCAGGAAAGCCAACTAATAAAAGAAAATACTAAACATAATTGTTTTAATTATCCCTTCACAATATGATATAAGATTTCTTCAAGTATTTTATTTATAGTTGTAACCATCTCAGTAACTGTTCATAGCAGAACAAATGGTAAGGAGCTTCTGCGGAATAAATGGAAATGTAATAAGATTTTTCCAGATAGTTTGTGTTACTGTTAATATAAATGTGAGATATTTTTAAAAGTGTAACTTTATTCCTGGAATGATAACAATCACTTTTTAGTTTATTTTACTTAATAGTGACATTATTTTGTAAATAATAGCACTCTATCTATAATAGCAGCATCTTCCTAATAAAAAGATATTTTAAATTTGACAAAAAAGAAGCTAATATTTATTAAGTAAATACCATATGCCACAAGTGGTAGATGATTTCAAATGTGATATCGTATGTTATTTTATTCTCAAAAAAAGTAAAATGAGCCTCATTTCATATATAAAGACCTCAACCCAAAGAGGATAAATGTTACGTTCAAGGTAACAGAGCCAATTGGTGGCAAAATTAAGTGCCTGATTGATTCTGAAGACTATATTCTTATCACTCTACAATACTATTTATAACACAGGGCTAAGCATGAAAGAAGAGAAGTAAATATTCATTGCTTGATTATTGTTTTATGCAACCAGCTTAAAACATTCCATCCTTTATACACAAAGTAGAACTAATTCCTGTAACTAGCTCTAAATTTCTGTAAAGTTGTATAGCAATATAAGGTTCAATGAACAATGCAGACTCCAACCATAAATAACAGTCTTTTTATTGGTTTTTATATTTGCAGTGATGTTTAAGTACTACAGTAGTTATCATTCTAATGCACAGTAATTACATTGTTTTACTATGCCATTCTTGAAGTACTTCATACAGGTAATTGTTTCTGCAATTTTGTTGTATACAAATTACCTTGCAACTTATTTTGAAATGTAAATTAATGCTACTAATTACCACAGATTTACAGAATCCGTTAACCACTTGTGGTCTGAGTAACAATTGCCCAAATATGCCCTGATCCGTGAAAAAAAAACAAAACAAAAAAACAGAAGTCAGCAGCTTTCTTAAACCTGTCATTCACAGATTCCTCTTGTGGACTCATATTCACTGAATTATGAGATAGATCCACAAAGGCAGGAGCTCTGTATGCTTTTCTTACGGTTGTTTCCCAAAACCTGGAGGAGTGCCAATCACATAGAAGGTGCTCCGTAAATATTTGTTGAGTGGATGGATTCATGATCCAGTTACTGGAATCCTGTTGCTCCAGACTTATGTCTGTCTCTGCTTACTCCTAGCCCTTAAACCCTAAGATTAGTATACACTGGTGAGAAGACACATTGTTAATGTCCTTAGATTGCTCACAGATGTAAAAGTTCTTGATATAAGGGGCCAATCTCCTAATTACTTAAATAAATTTATTTAAATAGCAGATTAAAAGCCCTTAAATACAAAAGTATATTAGACTAATTATACTCTGCTATGTGCAATAAGTACATATTAAATCATATATTGTAATTATGTAGAGTATATTTTCAGGAATATGTTTCTATGTGGATTTTTTTTTCCACTTTACGAATAACACAAATGTTTTAACGTGTATTTTAAGGGGTGCTATCTGTTTGGTAAAATATAGCCTAATTTTTGACATTTCTACACAATTTCTGAAAGAAAAGTTAATCAAATATTAATTAATATGTTCTTTTGCATCCTTTAAAAAATGTGTGATTAACATTAATTTTAACACTAAGTTTTTAAATGACTCCAGAGAAAGTGGACATTGATGCAGTCACAATAGCTCTAATAGGTGTTGAAATTTTATCTGGTAAAATGTCCACATGAATTCATCTCCTCAAAGATAATTTCAGTAATATTGAACTATGTGCATCTGACCAGTGACTATTTAAAAAATTAAAGTTGTACAGTGGTTAAAGAGAACTTTTCTGAATTAGGAGTTAAATCCAAATTAGTCGAGTGTCCCCGGTGATTAATTAGAAGAAGATTTGGAAGTGCTAATTGTGTCACTAGGGAATCTTTAAAGCTGTTTCCACGCTTGCTTTGAAGTTTTGTCAAAGGAAGAGATGTGGAAAGTATTTGTATGTGTGATATTTAGATATAGAAATGCTGTCACAGTTTTAAATGATGTAATAAAAGCAGCACTGCTATGATTCTATCTAAACTTAATCACATTGCTCCCAGAAATTTGATTTTTTTAAGTTTAATTCCATTATTTTATTGTAAACTGAGTATATCAGTTTAAATAACTATTAAGTTGTAATAGTTATTTAAAATTTTTTAAGAATCAGGGAAATGTCCAAATCAGCTTTACTAAGGAAATAATTGCTGAAAAGCTATGCTTTGTGAACCATGTTTTTTTACTGTACAACTTAGCCTTCTGGGGGTTATTTGATGATCAAAAAATATAAAAACTGAAGTTCTAAGAGTATGAATATTAAAATGTATAGATGTAGTTGTAAAATTGATATAAACAAACCAAAATAGATGTATGGAGGATTTTGTTTTCCTTCTAACAAATGAGGGCTGAACCCCGGATTTCTCTTGCTTAAACTTACTGTAACTGGAATCCTTCATTGTTTTATTACAAGATCCTAGAGTTACACTTCCAAGAATCCTTTTTTGAGTAAAGTTAAAGAAAATCCCATGTGAATCTTTCCCATGTACCTGGTTAATCTCTAAGAGAAAAACAGTTATATGAAAAATAATTATACCATTTTATTTGTACATATATTCACACATTTTGTAAACCAAACCCTTTGTTTTCCTGACCACACAGTGGACTTTTGGAAGCTAAATATAAATGCATTGACAAACTAGGTGGTCTCCATTCAGGAGAATTGTATTTGTTTCCTATTACTGTTATGATGAATTACCACCAATTAATGACGTAAAAGTACAAAATTTATTATATTATAGTTTTGGAAGTCAGAAGTCTAAAATGGGTCCATGGGAATGTGTTCCTTCTGGAGACTTTAGTAGGACATCCATTTCCTTGCCTTTTCAGCTTCCAGAAGGTACTGTGGGGGACTGGAATTGGCCACCCCAAGATATGTCTCTTTGGCATGAGGAATATTTTGGGTTGGTTACTTTTTAAAAAACTGCAGACCAGAAAGAAACTCTTAAAAGTAGAATTTACATACCCTTTGTTAAGAGACATTTATATTTGTAAAGGAAATCTCCATCTGTAAAGGTGTCTCCCTCTCTGTACCAGGAAGAAGGAGGAATGACCTTATCTCTAGAAACTCTTATCAATGCGGAAGGCAAGGACTTAAATCTGCATAATAATCTTACTCTTGTTTACTGTACTTGTCTGGTAACCTCCTCCAACATCATCCTTTGTCTTTAGCTGAAGATGATATTTGAGGTGCTGTCTTCAACCATTTTGGCGAGTTGCTCAGGTTACCTGAGCCTCTCCCATGTATACACATTATAAAGCTTTGTTTAATTTTCTCCCGTTATTCTGTCTCACGTGAGTTTAATTCATTGTCCAGCAGAAGGACTCAGAGCGGGTAGAGGAAATGTCTTCCTCCCTTGCATTACCTACATTGGTTGATTCGTGTCCTCTTCCTCAATCTTCAAAGCCGAAAGGGTAGCAGCTTTTCTCCTCTCTGCCTTCCTGTCTCTATTTCAAAAGGATCCTTGTAATTATATCAGACCTACCTGATATCTCTGCCTATCTCAAGATCCTTAACTTACTCATATCTATGAAGTTTCTTTTGCCATGTAAGTTAACATATTCACAGATTTTTGAAGATTCACACATGAACATCTTTAGTCATTCTGTTCAGCCTATCACAAGAGTCGTTAAAATTATTTAAATAGAAATACTGCTGTTAATTTTTGTGACTTTACATGGCATCGCCTATTAGTAATGGCTCTAATATAAATTTGTGCTTATAAACTCAAATTGCCAAATATATAACTTTTGATTTTTTTTTTTTTTAAAGATTGGCACCTGGGCTAACAACCGTTGCCAATCTTCCTTCTCTTTTTTTCAAAGATTGGATCCTGCACTAACAACTGTTGCCAATCTTTTTTTTTTTTTTCTGTTTTATCTTCCCAAAACCCCCTGTACACAGTTGTATATCTTAGTTGCAGGTCCTTCTAGTTGTGGGATGTGGGATGCCGCCTCAATGTGGCCTGACGAGCGGTGCCATGTCCGTGCCCAGGATCCCAACCCTGGGCCGCCCCAGCGGAGCACATGAACTTAGCCACTCGGCCAGGGAGCTGGCCCCTATAACTTTTGATTTTATCCTCATATCCAAAACTTTATTTTCTTTCTCTAAGGCACTTAAATACAAGTAGGATTTTTCTCCATTGTGGCAATTATAGCTCTATCTTTGGGGTGCTCCTCCACCAAGTTCTATTAGTGGAATTCATTCTTGCTAGAAAACCAATATTTAAAGTCAGAAGTTCCCCAAAGTCTACAAATTTAGCTGAAATTTATCCAAATAGGTAATTTTTCCCATTTATCACTAAATGCAAATACATACCTTAATTGAATTGAATGTACCTAAATGATCATTTTGCTTTTATAATACGTGTTGGTTGTTACATGATTAATTTGTTTTCTAAAAATATTTAGTTCAGTTCTGTTAAAATGATATTTACTTAGGACTAATTATCTACCAGGCACTACATTAGCTATAAAGACAATAAAAACAAGACATACTACATTAGCGCTCACAATCTATTCAGTAAGGGTAAAAATAACAGCAAAACCTTAAATACGTTAGGATAAGAATCATGGAGGTAAGTCCACCATGACAAAGTAGCATAAAGAGGAGGATCAGATCAGGTGAAGAAAAGGGAATATCAGAGAAAACATTACAAAGCAAGTAATATCTGAGTTAAAATTAAGTAATAAGTAAGCATTAGTCAAGCAAAGAACACCATTTCAGATAAGTAGGGCAGCAAGGCAAGGAAACATAGGAGGGAATTAAAAGTTAAGCATCGCAAAGTGTTTCCATAAGGATAAATCATATTGTGGAATAAAAATTGGGTTCATCTCCCAACAAAGCACCAAATGTAGATGGTTATATTGGGAAATTCAACCAAACCTTAAAAAGCAGATAACATTATACTCTAAAAACTGTTGCAAAATATTTTTAAATATGAAAACATCCTAACTTCTTGTATAAAACAAGGAAAACATTACCCCTTAAATCTGATCAAGATAATATAACAAAAGAAAACTATAAACCAATATTGCACATAAATATTCATGCAAAAATTTTAAATGGAATATCATAGAAGAAAAACACATCACATTAATTAAATAATACAGAATGACCAAGTGGGATTAAATCCAGTAATTCAAGGTTTATTCAATATTAGGAAATCCATTAATATCATATAACATATTAATAGATCAAGGAAAAAAACCATATGCATATTGCCATAGATGCTGAAAATTATTTCAACATTTTAATAAGCATTCCTGATTTTTTTAAAGTCCAAAAATAAAAACAAACAAGGTATACATTAGTGCTATTCAATATCTTACATCCATAGAAAACATGAAACATTTTCACCGAAATCATGAACAGCTGACTACTATCTCCACTATTATTCAACATTGTACCAGAAGTATTAGTCAATGCAATTAGATAGGAAAAAATAACTTTCATAGATTGTTGGTGGAACACTGAAGATACACCAGCAATAATAAACAATTACATGAGCAGAAAATATTCAGCCTTATAGCCTTGTCACAATTGCAAAATATCAGAAACAAGCTAAATGCCCATGCATGGAAGAGTAATTAACTGTGATATATTCACAAAATGCTATGCTAGAGAGTGTAAAATAGAAGAAGGACATCTCTGAACTGACAGAGAGTTATTTCCAGGATATACTGATAAATGAAAAAAAAGGGAGGGGGAAGAGCAATAAAGGAACTGTAGCATATTACCTTTCATGTGAGAAGAAAGAGAATATAAAAATATTTTTTGCTTTACTTTTGTAAAAGAAATTACATGTACAAGAAATAAGAAATGAGATTTATTACCTGTATAAGATGTTTGAAAATGAGGTGAGAAGAAAGTGGGCTTTGCAGGATGCAGCTAAAGCAGTGCTTTCATAATTTTAATTTATAAAAGCTTTTTAAAATTTGTAGTATTAAATGCTTATATTAGATAAGAAGAAAGGTCTCAAATTCTAAATTCTAAATTTTATTCTTCTACCTTAAGAAAATAGAAAAAGAAGTGCAAAATGAAACCTGGGGATTTTACAGTAAGATAATAATATGAGTATTATTTCATAATTTTCTAAAACTTTAGTGAAAACTTTTGCTTTGAAAATTTCATTATTAAAAGTTTATTATTTTTATAATGCCATCTTTTAAATTTCTTTAAAGTTAGTTTGCCTAATTAAAATATAATTATTACCCTGAGCATTTTTCTTTAAATTTAAATACATTGCACTTTTTATTATTTTCCTAATTTTTGGTTTTCCTCTACTATTTTGATACTAAAGTACAAAGAATCAAGTAATTTTCTTAATAGGATTGTCATTAATATTCATAAGTATTGATTCTATTTGAACATTTTGGGGGCCTGGAATTGGCCACCCCAAGATATGTCTCTTTGGCATGATGATTATTTGGGGCTGGTTACTTTGCAGACAGGAAAGCAACTGAAAAGTAGAATTTACTTACCCTTTGTAACAGACATTTACACTGTAAAGGAAATCTCCATCTGTAAAGATGCCTCCCTCTCTGTACCAGGAAGAAGGGGGGATGACCTTATCTCTAGAAACTCTTAATCCATGGGGAAGGCAAGAACTTAAATCTGCATTTGTTTATTGCGCTTGTCTGGTAACCTCCTGTAACTGACTCCCCCCATCCCCCAGCATCCTCCTTTGTCTTTAGTTGGATATGATCTTTAAGGTGGTGGCTTCAGCCATTTTGGTGAGTTGCTCAGCTTTGGCGAGCCTCCCAAGTATACATGTTATAAAGCTTTGTTTAATTTTCTCCTGCTATTCTGTCTCATGTGAATTTAATTTGTTCTCTGGCCAGAAGAACCCAGAGAGGGTAGAGGAAATGTCTTCCTCCCCTACAACATCATCTTTCAATTCAATTTATCTCAAAAATATGTAGAAGTATCTTTGAGATAACATTACCAAAAACCTATTTAAAAGTCATTCCTGATTTTGATATATATTTGTAAATATCAGGATATTTTATCTTTTATCTCATAAGGAAAAGTAAATCAAATAATGGGCATGTGTCTAAGACTCTTGAGGAGACTTTTCTAAGTTATTGTATTCATCTTCCTTTTTCATAAAACCAACTTGTCTTCTAAAAATAAAAGAAAATGAAATCTCATTCCTAAATGGCAGCATATTTGTCGCTCTTATTTTTTCCTAAATTCAAGTACTTCAGCTTTGCTTATGTATGTACATAATAGGATCACTTATTTTTCTTTACAAACTGAAGTTAAACTGTCTGGTAACTAATTTCTAAAATGTTCATAAAAAACCTTTTAACGCCCTAACTCTCTGTATGATATTTTAGACATCTCAGGAATTATTTTTTTAATATGTGGCAAATTGAAATAGTAATGTAAGAAAACAAAAGCCTCTTCAAATCCAAAGTTCTTCTAGGCTGTTTTTTTCTTTTGATAAAAGTCTAAACTATATGCAGAGATTATGTTAGGTGCCCAAGGTGAAAAGTAAATGAGCATTCATGTGAGCTCCATCATTTTCTTCCAGGCTGGGAAATGTTCTAGGGTGTTCATGCAACAGATAGTAGAAACGTAAGCAAAATTCAGTGACGATAACCCAGGGAGGTAGCAGGGACTCAAATACAATGACTACAGAAGGACTTACGGAGCTGTAGACCAAGGATTTACAGCCTCTTTCAAGGTTCTCACAACCTTGAGGGTGGTGGAGGCAAGAGTGCAACTGGAACTGAAAGGGCCAATTGGATAAGACACTGGGAGTTTCACTGGCAACCAGCATCAATAAGGATGAATGTTTGGGGTCATCTAAATCCTTTTGTGCTAGTTAAGACAGGAAACTTTGCGTAACCCTGAGAGGAAGCCCTGATAATAAACGAGATTAAATTTCCTGAAACAAGGTCAGGTGGAAAAACTGATTTAAGTTAATTAAAAAGATTTTCCATAAACATCTTAATTTATAGTACGAGATTCATTCTCAACTACCAATAACATAGATGGGAGAAGTATTTTTTTCTTTTCTTTTTCCTCTTTAAAGTTTTTCTATATGTAGTTTATCCATTTGAAACTAAGATGAAGTTAAATTGAATTAAATTAAGTTAAATTAAATTCTGTTAATGGTAGATAATTAAATTTAAAAGTAATATGTATTATAAAAATGAACCTTTGTCATTGCCTTGAAGGTTATAGTAACCATTTCCCCTAGTCTTGATATTCTTATATTCCTTAAGACAGACTTGTCAGATATTTTCCCAGATTTTTTTTTTATGGGTTGCAAACTTTGTTTTTATTTTTCCCCTTTTCTGTCACTGATGTTTTGCTAAATCTCCCATTATTCCAGATCCATTCAATTACTTTCAACCATCAATCCTTGCCCTTTAATACCCTTTTCATACTCTTGTTTTTTATGTAAGGCATGCTGTTAGAAAAACACTTCTAGAGGATGATATTGCTATTTATAATATGTTAATTTGCATCTAAAAGTGGCTTGTACATTTGTAACTTTTTTAAGGAAATAAATTTGTTCTTTGAAAGCTGGAATTGCCCCATTGCACATTTCCACCGCTTGTATATAGTCTACTCTCTGCTTCTTATTCAAGGACTGGTTACCCTTACAGCTGCCTGAAAAATGAAGGGGCAGTGTTTTTCACTTAACTCCAGAGAGCATGATGTCTTTTATAGCAGTGTTCATGTTTCAGGCATTTGGCAGTATATACAGTGTCACTTGTTTCTTTAAAGGGATGTTGTTATACAAGTGCTTCTTAATGAATTATGCAAACACCTCCATATTGTTTTTATTAGACATTTTTGCAAAATAAGCACATTGCTATGTATAGGTAAGTCTTGCAAAATCTTCCCATCTCATATATATTAATAATAATGTCCCTTTAGAAATATCATAGTTGTTGGAGGTGTTAGAAATGCTCAGAGCTCTCTTCTCTTGGTATTTTATTTATTTATCTGGTCAGTAAACCTTCAGAGGATGGCAGAGGTCAGTTATAGTATAGTAACCTATTCCCTTGTCCTATAATGCACTGCACTTTGGAAATAATTAATCTACAAACTATGTAACTTTGGAAAATTTAATTAATCCCTGTGTACTACAGTATGTTCAAATGAAATTGGAAAAGTGGGATAATAATGGTATGTATTCATTGATTTGAATGAATGGTATACATTCCTTGGTTTGTTAATTTGGATTACATTATTTCATATTAGCATAGTACTATATATCTGCTTTTTAAATAAATAATTTTTAGAAGCTATACAATCATGAATTCTCCAGCTCCACTGAACTTTGTCTTCAACACTCTATGCCTAGTACATGAGCTTTCTCACTTTACTCTGTCTTCAGCTCAAAGACTAGCTCCTCAGAGAGATCTCTTTAACCACCGCATGTAAAGTAGCTGGGCTTAACCAGTTCTGTGTTTGTTTTGTGTGTGTGGGAACATATGTTAGCATGGATATGTACCCAGGAGTGAAACTACTTGGTCATATGGTAACTCGAAGTTCCACAATTTGAGGAAGTGCCTCACTGTTTTCCAAAGCAGCTGCACCATTAGATATTCTCATCAGCAACAAAAGAGAGTTCTGATTTCTCCACATTCTCACCAACACTTTTTTTTGTCTATATTTTTTATTAAAGCAACACTAATTGGTGTGAAGAAGTATTTCATTGTGGCTTTTATTTGCATTTCCCTATGAATAATGACGTTAAACATATTTTCTTGTATTTATGGGTTATTAGTATAACTACTTCAGAGAAATGGCTATTCAAATCCTCCATCCATTTTTCAATTGGATTATTTGTCTTTTTCTTATTGAGTTACAAGAGTTCTTTACATATTCTGGATACTTTTATACTTGATATGATTTGGAAATATTTTATCCCATTTTGTTGGTTGTCTTTTCACTCCCTTAATGTTATCATTTGCAGGATAGAAGTTTTTAATTTTGACGTAGTCAGATCTATCTTTTCTTCTTTATTTTATTTTATTTTATTTTTTTGAGGAAGGTTAGCCCTGAGCTAACATCTTATGCCAATCCTCCTCTTTTTTGCTGAGGAAGACTGGCCCTGAGCTAACATCTGTGCCTATCTTCCTCTACTTTATATGTGGGACACCTACCACAGCATGACTTGACAAGCAGTGCGTAGGTCTGCGCCGGGATCCGAACCAGCGAACCCCGGGTCACCAAAGAGGAATGTGCAAGCTTAACTGCTGGGGCCACCCGGCCAGCACCTTCTTTGTGTTTTTTTTAAATTATTTTTTTGTTGTTGCTTGTGCTTTTGCTGTCATACCAAAGAAACTATTGCCTAACCTAAAGTCACAAAGATTTACTCCTATAATTTCTTCTAAGAGTTTCATAGTTTCAGGTCTTAAATTTAGGCTTATAATCCATTTTGAGCAAATGTCTATAGATGGTATAAGAAAGGGTTCCAATTTTATGCTTTGTCATGTGGCTATCCAGTTATCCTAGCAACATTTGTGGAAAAGTTTGTTGGTGTCCCATCAAATTATCTCAGAAATCTTGTGAAAAAATAAGTGGAACATAGATATATGGGTATATTTCTGGAATTTCAATTTTACTCCATTGATCTATGTCTACCCGTATGCCACTACCACACTATCTTTATTACTGTAGTTGTGTAGCAAGTTTTGAAACTGGAGAAGTTGAGTTCTCCAAACTTGTCCCTTTTCAAGATTGTTTTAAATATCTTGGGTCCCTTTCATTTCGATATAAATTTTAAGATTTGCTGTCAATTGTTGTGAAAAATAAACTAGAATTTTGATAGGAATTATGTTGAATCTATAGATCAATGAACATACAAATATTTCTTTCTCATATTAAACTCAGGATTTCAAGCAAAACAATCTTATCCCCTATAATATAGCAGTAATGTCAATCTGAATCATAGTGATTTGTATAGATTGGTTCTATTTTATTTGTGTTTCAGGTATAATAATTGTATGGGTATTCTACTAAAGGCATATATTTTATGTTTGTACATATCAAGTATATTTAAAATGAAAATATGAGAATAATTTATAAAAATGCAAAACAGAACCATTGAGAATTTATTTCTCTTTAAAAAGTCATTATTCAAACTTGAGAAACATTATTCCAGGAAATAAAGGGTTCACACTGAAGGAACTGAGAAAAAAGTCAGTGGAAAAGAGAACATGTTATATGTTCAGAAAGAAATGGCCTGATTTTTATGTGAGGCTTTGCAGAGTCTATAGAATAGAGTAGCTGTTTCCAGGCAAACTATAGTGATGAAAAAAAATTAAGCCCGTAGCAAATGGCTGACTAGGAAGTTCCAAATTCTTGTTTGCACAGGAAGACACATTAGAAAAACAACCAGAGGCTGTCTGAATCAACTAGGTTGGAGCTCTAGAAAACAATCAAAGGTTTACAGCAAGGATGAGACACCCAATCAAAAAGCCCTCTTCAAAATGGTAGGGAAGTTTTGTGGCATTTTACTCATCTTTGCCCTGCTCCTTGATCAGTGTCAGTCTTAGTCTTGGTCCTGAATGGTGGAAGCCTCAGGGCCCCAAGTTCCCTCCCTCCAACAGGAGGGAACAGAGCAGACTGTATTTGCAAATTATTGTGTACATCTGTTCTAACGTGTCTGGGGAATACCTGGAGGATGGACTTGCTCATCTCTGGCTCACAGAATTCACATTCAGCTGGGAAAACTGGTGAGGAGTGCTTGTAAACACTCTAAGGGGACTTATAGAAACCCACAGACTCAGGGGCAAGAGATTCCAGGCCGAGACATAAAATAGACTACCTGAGGCCTGGGAGGCAGTAGAGACTTAGAGAAAACATACAATTAGAATTGTGGCTCATAAAATTACTTTGGAGATGGAGCTGGCCCCGTGGCCGAGTGGTTAAGTTCACACGCTCCGCTGCAGGCAGCCCAGTGTTTCATTGGTTCGAATCCTGGGCACGGACATGGCACTGCTCATCAAACCACGCTGAGGCAGCGTCCCACATGCCACAACTAGAAGGACCCACAACGAAGAATATACAACTATGTACCGGGGGGCTTTGGGGTGAAAAAGGATAAAATAAAATCCTTAAAAAAAAAAACGTATTTAAAAAAAGTTACTTTGGAGGAGGGGTAGGGAAGAGACTACAGTGCTGAGACTAGAGCAGGGAGAAGAGGTAAGTGGCTATTGCAATATTTCAGTAGACATATGGGGAAGGACTCTATCAGGTAGTGCCTGATAAAAAGGGATAAAAAGAGAACAGACGTTGACGTACACAGAAATACATAAGGGAAATGGAGATGTAAAGGATCAACTTCAGGTTTGGGGATTTGACATGTGGGAGTTGACGCTATCAATAAAAATAGAAGATATATCAATGGCATACGAGAGGACAGTCTGGCTGGGTAGGATTTAATAAGTATACATTGCAAGCATATTGAGTTTTAAGTTCATGAAGGCATTAAAATGCTGATGTCCAGTGGGAAGTTAAATAACAAGTCCATGATCTTCAAGGAGATTAAATTAAACAACATGTTAGCTTTAGAGTATGTAAGACATTACTAACTAATCAATCATTAGATCCTTATGTGTTTGCAGAGGTAAAAGTATAAAGCAAAGTAAAGAGAGCAGTCACTTCTGGAATAGAGGGTAGCAATGCCAGGAAGGGACACCAACTAGAGCTTCTGAGTCTGACAGTGTTCTATTTCTCGGCTCACGTTATAGATTACACAGATGCTTTCATTATAGATGTTTGTTGCACTGTATATTTATGTTTATGCATTTTTCAGTTTGTGCCTTATATATGAAGAAAAGTTTTAAATATAAAGTTAAAATTGTATTATTTTCAGGTGAGTCATGGGCTGGTGGCCTTTATAATTTAGAATTTTAATGGGCTGGTTTCATCTTGAGATGCGTAAACTTATATATTGATGTTCACGTACGTACAAGATTTTATATATAATTTATAATGGTATAAATGTGATTTTGTTTGCAGTATAAAAACTAATGGAATCTAGAAAATACTATGATGGATATAAGAAATAGAAGATTTGAAGGAAGATATTGTATGCCTTCACAATTAACAGGTTTAATGTAAAAGCAATCCAATGAAAGTATTATTTAATACTCAGATATGTAAAGATGACTGATGATAGCTAGATAGATAGAAAGAAAAAAAGTGAATCTCTTTCTACTGGTGATTCTTCCAAGAGTAGGGTGAATTCATCTAAGTCTCTAAAGATTAAGTCATCGTAATGCTAACAATCCAAACTCAGTGATTTTAGAAGCAGAAAATATTGATGAAGAGCTAATTACTAATTTCTTATAGATGTGAAGAAAATCTAAGTCTAAGAAGAGTCTCTGAGTTTACAGTAATGTATAAAAGTATATGTGGTTTAAGGCATGACAGAAGGAAACAGTGGGGAATACAGATACAAGGGAGGGCACTAATCTGTCATGTAATTTCATGATTTAAAAAGAACTGTTTATATGATATAATTTAAAACTAAATACATAGTTTTTCCTTGATCAATATCATAGGTCTGGTGCCACGGAAAACAAATTCTGAGCAGGAAATTTTCATGTAAGAGGTTAATTGATGAGGAGCCTAAAATCAAAACCTGTAAGGAAATGAAGACAATGGGATTGGGCAGAGGGAGAAATTAATCTGCAAATCTTTGATGCAGTCACAACAAAGGATTCCACAGGAGGTGATGTGGCAGGGAGTTCTAGAGCCAGAATGGTCCTTAAGAGTTGTCCCTGAGACAAAGGGGGCAGGGAGAACCTATATACCTCAGCACTGAACAGCCATTGGAGGGGCTGCTCTTGGGGAGGGGTTTTGATATTAAGATAATTCTTTTAGTCTGAGGAATTAGCTCTGAGCCATCAAGAGCCAAACTTCCCAGCAACTGAGGGAATATGCCTTGCATCTGAAAGGGGTCTTCCAGCATCCACTACGATCAACAAAACCTAATTTTCAGATTCAAAAATAAACATTTAAATAAACAAAGTGGACCAATGACTGATACTTTAAACATATTCGTAGGGTTAATGTGGTCATACTTGTTTTTCTGTATCTTGGGAGTTGCTCTGCTAATATTCTGAATTCTAAAGTTCTTTTTATAGTATTGCATTTTCTATGGTTTCAGTTATTATCAGTTTGTTACTATTTTCCAATTATATTTTTAAGGCCCAAGCTCTTTCTTTTTCTTATTAAAGTGGCATAAATACCATTAAATTGATAAAATAGCTAAGTGCAAAAATGAGGGTGAGTCTTTTGTCCTCTCTAATAACCTCCCTTATTCTAAATTTCTGATTTGTTGGCTTTTATTGACAGAAGAAAACACATTTTGTGTGCATGTCAGCCAAAGATAGCATTTACAGCTTCTAAATAATTAGGTATTGATTAATTTCACCAGGAATATATGGGCCGTTTTTTTCAAGCTTGCCCATTCTTAAAGATTATATAATTTCAACTAGAGAAATCACAAAACAGAGCCTCAGTTCTTAATAGCCAGCTCCTGTTGCCTATCTCTCACAATTACATGTGTGAGCTGCAATTGTTCCAAGGAGCCCACAGATGATGGCTTCAGTTTTTTTAAATTTCCTAGATCTTCATTCTTATACAAGTAGAGTTAGAAGAAAGCGGTTGCCAACTTCTTCCTCTAAAGTTAAAATTTACAGCTACAAATGAACATATGCATTGAGAAATGTCTAATGTGCACATAAGGCTGCACACAACTAGGAAGAGATAACAGCAGACTCTACACACTGGCACTCTCAAGTGGAAAAGGTACAAAGTTTTTATGCAGACGTTCATAAGATCAGTGCCACGATCTGGAGTTGATGGTCACACCCTGCTTAAGTAACATCTTTTCCATCACCATGTTGGGGATTAGAGAGAAAATTATGTTTTATTTTCTTCTTTTGGCTATTTCTACCATGAGACACATTAAAAACTATCAATAATAAAATCTGGATGAAATATAGATGTAAATGTATAATACACAAATAATAACTAGTGCAAGATATAGACTTTTTTAACCTCTTGCTGAAAAAAACTTCAAAATTTCTACACATCAGATAATGTTCAGCATGGTGGTAGTTAAAATGTTGGCTAAATCTTCAAAGATTTATGAAAAGATTAACATAGAACTGCTTTCTCTCCACTGCAAAAAAAATTGAAACACTGCCCTAAATTTATCTAAGCAATAATCAGTTAAAAAGATGATTCTAATCTCCCAAATCATGAAATTATTTTTGTTTTTTTAATACAGATAATTCTGCTGAAATAAGTCAAGCAATTTTGAGGTATGTAAGGTTAATACAATAATCACTCCTTCCCCTCTTCCAGTTCTTAAAGTGGCCAGTGGAACAAATCTCCCGACCTGTTTTCTATGTTAATATAAAAAATTATAGATATCTATCTCTGTCTATCTAGATACAGTATATAGGTTTAGATTGTGATTTTTATACATACACATGCATAAATTGTTCTTTCTTAAAAAAAGTCTAATCATACTTATAATATTAGACTACATCTTACTTCAAAACAGAGAGCTCTCCTGAAGTGTTCAGTATGAGACAGGTAAATATAAGGCATTAATACTTACCCCAAAGCTCTTAATTTAATAGGGCAAGGAAATCTGTAAACAAATTCTTCCACATCATAACAAAGCATATCTAAAACTTGGTCAATATTCCTCAGAAAATAATCCAGTGAGAAAAATTAATTTCAGTATCAAGTCCATGAACGTTATCAGAGTTAAATGAAAATTTATGATAGATACCACTTAGTCAGTCTTTCCTTTTTACTTTAATGATAAGACCTGAAAACTGAGCCAAACCTACTCACAATCATTTGCTAACACTAAAGGCAAGATGGTTCCGAATGTCCAGCTATGTTCTCCTTTTCCTGCAAAGTAATTGAGTTAAAAAAATTCTTTGTTCAATATGCCTCCAGGCTTCTGCTTATTAATATCACTAATTTCAACCAGGCCATACAAAGAAGTCCAGTTCAGGCTTTTGTCATTTGGTATGCAGCGCAAAGTTAGCTAGGAAAACTCAAGTTTCTTTTATTGTTTAATTGATCCTGAGGATGAAATGTTGAGAGTCCACTATTCACTCACTCATTGAACAAATACAGAGTGCCTCCCATGCCAGGCACTTTTCCAGGCCTCAGGACTCAGAAATGAACAAGTCCAGTGGGAGACAGAGACAATACACAAGACATTCAAATAAAAGATTTTATATATTTTAAGGTAATAAGTTATAAGAAGTAAGATAAAGCAAGGAAATGGGAGAGGGAGTTTGTGAGGCAGTGCAATTTTAGATAGGGTGGCCAGGAAAGGCATTCCTGGGAACTTGTCTTAGGAGCAGAAGGAGCAAGCAGTGCAGATATATTCTGGGAGGTAGAGCTGGGGAGTGAGGAGTTCCATCTGAGGGAAAACAAGTCCAACTGCCCAGAGGAAGGAGCTTTGGCTAGTGACTTCCAGGAGGTGCTGTGATAATGCAGGACTAAAATCTGTTCGGAACAAAGGAGCACCTTTCTCTCTTTTCCCATATGGCTATGGGAAGTGATGGTATTTTGCAGAGAAGGAGATGAAACTTGAGAGAGGGGCCTTGGGAAGTTGTTATTTTGATGTGCCTGAGTCAGGTTTGTTTCCCACCTCACAAAACTCTCCCAGCCACTGCCTTGTCTTATGCTATGTTACCCCAGAACCTTAGGGTGAACGGCTTCTGGAGGTGGAGGGATGCAAACAAGTCTGAGCCTTAATCCCACTCTACATTACAAGAGCAATTTCCAACACCAAAGACAGATCTCTGTTGTACTTGAATCCATCAAGGTACCCACGTTTTCTGCTTGTCTAGGCACAGCAGAACTTTACGTGTATGTGACTCATTTGCTCATGAGGTACATCTCTGATTAATGAGTTAACCTAGAAGGAATTACTGAGTTGGACATACATTCTTTCCTTCACAGTGATCCAATGGCCAACATCAAAACTGCAAGTCAGACAGACTGTCTATGAAAAAGTCTACCACAGATACCATTGTGGTATCACCGCTGCTGGCCCATATGGTGACTGTAATTCTAGAAAGGCAACCTCTCCAGATTGACACAGCCCTGTGCCAAGGTTCATGGCTTGGTGAGTGGAACACAGGCTGGATTTCAGTCCCTTGGTTAGGTACCTTTGTGCATAGCACAGCCTCCCCCAGTGTGCACATTAGCACTGATCTGATTGATCCCCTGGGAGGGGTAATCAGGAGGATAGCACATGTGGAGTATTACTTGCTTTCCACATCTCCAAATGGGTAAATCAGTAAGAGGACCTTATCTGTTCTCCTAAACTAAATATAGTCAGAACTGCCTATGGTTGTTTCCTTTCTTCCTCACTTTCACTTCTCTTTGTTTTTTTGGGGGGGAGGTCTGGATATGCTACTTGCCTTTATCTCTAATTAGAATTTTGACATTTTCACATATTAATGTTTTATATATACTAAAATAATGTATTTTATCTGTATTAATAAATAGCAATTTCTTTATTATCCAACGTTTTAAGAATTCTATGTACAAGAGTGAGTGTTTAAATTTAGTATATATTCAGTGTCTAGAAAAATAATGAAGTGCTAAGTTTCAGTTTAGAATTAAATATGCTTTGATAAATACAGCATGCACTACACGATGTGTGGTACAATAAAGTTAAGGTACAGTTTGTGAATCATTTTAGATTTTGCATTACCTGAACATTGTCAAAGTCAAATCTTGGAGTATTCTTCATATTTTCCCTGCGTGAGGTTCACCACTGCCTTTGAAACTTTACCTCATATTTCATAGTTATGCATTAAACAAGGGACCATTTAAATTTCTTTGAAAAATTTATTATGAGTTTGGAAATGCCTCTTCCTGATATTCTGTGGCATTCTTTGAGGGTGATAGAAATCTAATAAGGTACAAATGTGGAGAATAAGTGAAAATAAGTTCCCGGTATAAGGTATTTGTTCACACATTGAACAGCCATAGGATCCCTGACACTAGATCTCATTCTTTTTAACTTTCAAAGTCTCTGTGCATTCAGTCAACAATGTGATATGAAACTTTCCTGATGTACTTCCACGTATGTTTTATCCCAGTTAAATTGTTATAAGTAAAGGGGCTCTAGGTGCATTAGCAGCAATTGTCAGAGACTGAGTAATTTCCATGACTAACTTCGTTAAAACACATAGAATAAATTCCGTTTAAGAGTGAATTTATTGAATTTACTTACCTAGTTTTATTGCTTTCTTGAGATTAATTTCATTGCAGAGATAATTAGGTCAAAATTCCCACTAATTTTTAAATTTCCTCTGTTCTCTGTGATTAACTGCTTTAATTGAAATTTCACAAAGAATTACTAATTAGTGAAATATTCTCTATTATACTATCTAACATACACTATATTTGTATTTTTAAAAGATGATATTTTCTTTATGAATCACTAGTATTTCATCCTAGTGTTAGCATGGAATTATTTAAAACTCAATATCACTACAGGGAGAGATTGGTAACAAAGAATAAAAACATGGCAAAGCTCAAGGACCAAACCCAGAAAAAGGGGATGACAACAGATGGATTCGATAGACAGCAAGCCACCATCAAAACTGCACATCATTGCAACCAGGGGACACCTCCAGCGTCATCTGACACACAGCCACAATAGGTGGTCACCACCACTCGCATGTCGTTATTCACCCTTTGCCTGCATTGCTGCATCACTTGCTCAGGAACATGAGTCTCAGGTGTGAGCATCTGATTGCCTGAGCATAGGCAGGATGATTTTGTCTCGACATCACTTGTGGCCAAAGGGGAGATTTTTTTCCCTTTTGTTTTCATATGTTGGGAAGAAACAACAACTTCCTCAGTCAGATTTCAGAACTAATATAAAGACAGACAAAGTGTTCAAGCAGATGGAGATTAACTATTGCTACTCATGGTTTAATTGTGTGGCAACAATGGGATTTTAAATACTTCACTCTAGAGTCAGATACATTTGCCCACCTACAAAAGATCAGAGCCACCTCTTACAACATGGTAGCGAGTGGAGAAAAATGCGTCCTCTTTGCAAGGAAAAAATTCTTAAAGGGAGATTGAGGAAATGGCTAAATTATGCATTATGTTCTGTAAAATACCTATCATTTATTTTAAACCTCCTAAATCCTTTCTCAGTTATAATTTTTGCATGTCATTTAATTAAATATCCAATATTCTTTCCTACCTAATCTACCTAATTATTTAGCCATTTTTTTCATAACTTATTTTGAACTTTTCCGTTTGCATTATATTACTTTGAATTTGGAAAGAATTTCAGCACATACACATGTGGTCTTGCTGATTTCAGGACTTCACATGATTCCTTCCAATTGCTTAGCTGAATCTTTCACTGTTCTTCTTATAAGTGTGGCTTCATGTATTTATTTAATAAACCTGATACAGTGTTTACTATGTTTCAGACATAATTCATAAACACACTCCAATATTAATTCATTTCTCCCTCAAAACAACCCAAGGAGGTAGATTCTATTATTATTTTTATTTTCAGGTGGGGAAACTGAGGCACAGATGGTTGAGTGCCATGGCACAAGGGCGGAATTCGAGAGGGTGATCTAGTCTGGAGTCAGAATTCCTAAACACTCTGACATGCTGCCTACAATTTGGTAAGTTTGAGTAGTGAAGATAACTACATTACCTGTTTACCACTTTCCCATTCATATACAGAGTGATGCTGTGTTTCACACGGAACGTTAACTTTCTTAGTTAAACCGCACCTAGAGTCTCAAAGCACATATTTTCTTTTCCTCGGTGTAGTGAGTTAACTACAAATTTGGATTTAAATTTATTTGGCTGCCAAACTAACAGTGACTCTTATTGGGCATTTCTCATCCTTATTCCTCTTGCCCCTTGGCCACGGCTAATCGATCCAAGTAGAGAAAACTAACCAAACTTGGATCAATGGGATTATCTACTTTAGGAATTTGAAAATTGAAAAAGAGATGCACAGAGAGAGAATCATTTGTTGGAGGTGAATTACTTCACAAAAGAAACACAGACAGAATGTTCATTAGCTCCCCTAAATTTCCCTGAATACTGTATTTCCTTAATCCTGTGTCATTTCATATTTAAGGAATTAGTGTTATTACAATAAGTTAAAAATGCTGTACATCTCAATTACTACCAAATTAGAAAATGAAATGCATTACCTTCTTGGAGACACTGCAGAGATTAATGCCAGCATCGAACACTTAACATATGCAAGTATAGTATCTTTCTTTACATTCAATTTTCCATCTTAACAAATAACAAAGCCTTCTAGACATTTTAAGTGCTTGTATCAAGTGGAGAATCTGACAGGAACTTTCTGTTCCAGTGGTAGTCTGCCTGATGGAGAAAAATGCACTTTATCTTCCAAAGGCATTTGTCTCCTATCTGATACATGAGGACTACCAGAAGCACGTGCCTCTGCCTCGTGAAAACACCGATACTCTTGCCCTCCTGTTTTAGGGATAACTCACTCTTTGTCTCCATGCCACATGTGCCTCGATTGCCTCATTGTCAGACAGGATATCATAGCAGTCTACTAAATTCATGACTTTTAGCTCAAAACACCTGGAGAGAAGACAGTCGTAATTACCTTTACATGTCTTAATAAGAGAGATGTGTGACAGAGGACGGGACAAAGTAAAATTCACTGAGCGATGTAATATTCTAGGAGCCTGAACATGACCTCATAATAATAGACAATTTGCTGCACCCTGCATCCCCTGATTTTAAGAAGGAAAACTATCAGATGAACCACTTTGAATTGGGAAAGCACACTTTATATACTTGAATATTTTGATCTGTTCTATTTATCAGGTAAGCCCAAAGCTGCAATATTTTAGCGGGACATGGAGTAAAAGAAGAGTCTCCAGCTGGTTCGGTTGAAGTGCTTCTGATAGTGGCCATTTATGACCAGCAGAAGCCAATGAAATCTGAAGTTTCTGCAGTGAGTATGAGAACTACTTGGAGGCAAATTTTGATAATATAAGAGGCCTCTGGATTTTTCATGTAGAGCTAGCAGACATCCCAGCTCAGAAAATAACTACTCTCCCTTTGAGAAACTGATATCAGTTTGCTATTAGGCTCTAGTGAAGATAAAATCACAAATGGTGAGCTATCAAGTGACCACACAAACTGTTTCATCTCCACAACTAATCCCTCTCATCCATTTAATCATATCAATGTATTTTCCCAACAGCCTAAAACTCTAGTGTTAGTATTACATTTTGCTCTCAACCTAATCAGGTCTTGAAGACATGAATGTGTCGCGTGAGTTGCATGAACAATTTGCT
This sequence comes from Equus caballus, assembly GCF_041296265.1. NCBI lineage: Eukaryota > Metazoa > Chordata > Mammalia > Perissodactyla > Equidae > Equus > Equus caballus. Next base: position 69,614,146 of record NC_091701.1, on the reverse strand, counting down.
CGCACTAGCAATGTGCCTGCACTTGCCAAATTGCTGATCTTGCTTCAACCCATGCTATGGCCTCAAAGAGAATTCCCTATGATCAATTGACAGAAGATGAAAAACTCAGGCCTGATTTTAGATGCTACTGTGTGGTATGGGGCAGTCTTATGTGGAGTGGTTTTATATTATAATCCCTCTTAGGTTTGATCCTGAAGGAGAATAGAGATGGAAATCCCCCAAGCAGGCAGACTCAGAGCAGGGCACTTTATTCACTTAGTCTGGAGGGAGGGATGGCTTGATGTCAAGGTCTACAGCGTTTTGCGGGGAGAGGCTAATAGTCTGATATAGTCAGGGTCTTGGGAAAAAACAAGAACAGGACTTATGAATAGACTTCTTAGAATGGGCAAGAATCTAAAGAGGTTTTTATTAAACAGATAGTCAAGGAAAACTTGTCTAAGGAAGGAGTCATCCTCCTTCACCAGCCGGCTCAGTGTTTGCTCAAACAGCACTCAAGAATGTGGCCATGATGGCAAGATCAAGGCTAAGAGAATATTAGTGCAGTCACAGAATCCCTATCACCAAAGCTGGCAGAGAGCTGCTTTCAGGGAAAGATTTTTCTTATAGAGAAGGTAGTGATTTGTCCTCATCAGACTTTTTCTTTCTTACCACCATCCCTCCACCTATACCACCTTCCAGCAACACGACCTTTCACTTACTCAATGAATGCCTTTACCTTTGGTCTCCCACAGTACATCTCATCTGACAGAAAAATTCACTTCAGTTAAAGAATAGGGCTGATGCTCATGGAATTTTCTAGTTTTGACATATATCACGTCATTCTGACAAATGGTGCTCTTAGAGAATGATAGAATTTTCAACTGAAAATCTAAGTAATTAAACCTTTGAGCTGTTGGGGAGCTCCAAATCACTGGTAAGCGTTCCTAAGCAGCAAATAGTGTATGGTGTTACTTCTCATATCACAATATTTTGAGAGTCTAGGAATTAAGCGGTGGAATTGGAGGTGGCATTTTTCAATATTTCCCTAAGGACTCACTACCTCCTAGTTTGAGTCCTATCTCCACAAATAATCTATGGGGCTTATGTGTTTAGGAATATTATTACCCTACAGAGAACTACTGTCACCAAGAGAAACAATAATGGTCAGGGAATTGGAAGTTTAGACTACCAGCTGGAAATGTTAAGCTTCCTTGGCATCCTCCTTGGCCCTTGCAATTGGAAGGCCTAAGTTATTTCAGGGGACTCCTATAAAGCTTTCTTGTGTGAAAATTTCCTCCTTTTTTTCAAAAGAGCAAGCTTTGTTGGGGAGTAAAGATATAAAGTTACCTTTAACAATGGTCATTAAAATAATGTTTCAAAAACTTTAGATATTTCACCTATTCAAAAAATATTTTTACATACCTACTTGGTACTAGACACTATTCTAGCATAAGGAGTTTATCAGTGAATAAAACAGACAAATAAGTCTACCCTCACAAAGTTTACTTTCTAGCAGTTCATAAGAAAATACAAATGAGGTCACACACAGTAAAAGAAAGGGAAGACACAAAACAACTATATATAGAATATGATCTTATTCTTATTTGAAAATATTGAATATACCCTCTTTAAATAAATATTAGAGGTATGGAAAGAGGGTAAGGGACAGCCTATAATATCATTTTATTCTCTGAACATTAGAAAGTACATAGAGTGGTTGAGTCTGCTTTCATTCTTAGATTATTATAAGATACTAAGAACAAATAAAGAGGTTCTGTACACTATAGCATACTCAGGTAGTGTGTCATTGAATCATTTATAGTATGACATGAACTTCACTGGCCTTTTTCAGTCAGAATTACGAGTGGTGTCACAGTGGGTAACACTGAGGGCACAAGGGTATCATTAGGATAAGTTTTACTGCTATTTTATCAGTCATCCAATTATGAAATCTCTACTCACTATCTTTAAACTATTTACAAACGTCAATCTTGCTGTCTAGGGAATGGCTTGTTATGAAGTATTCACTGTAACTGTCACATTTAACTGCCAATGACAGTAAAATGAAAGTTTGTCTTAATTACCATCTTGTCTCATTTCTCATTTACCATGCCTCTTTCTAGGAAGGTAAATTACACAGAGTATTCACTTCAAAGGAGCATATGAAACATAAGGTGATTATTGAGAATTCATAGAAATATCTGAATATTTTGAAATGAATAATATGGGTTAGGGTTAGAAAAGAGTGGAGGATGGATTTAGTGAGGTCACACTGGTAAGTACTGATTATTAATTTGATACGAAGGATATTGGCCAATGTCTATTGATATTAAAAGAAAAACAATGTGAAAGAAGTTAAAGCATAAAGGAAATTCACATCCCTGAGGAAAAACATTTATCAAATAATTTAATTAAATAGAAGCGATCTAAAGTAGGTCAAAATTTATTCCTGAGTGCCTACAAACATTAAAACCTCTTCATTAAAACAGTATGAAAAACAGCAAAATTATTAAACTATATAATATGGTTTCCATGTAATCAAAAGAATAGACACATTGAAGAGAGGTAAATAACATCCAGTCACCCAGGATTACTTCTTCGATCATTGTGTCACCAGCAATATGTGTTAGTTACAAGGCCTAACCTCTGTGGGGAGCTCAAGATTAATTTCTTTTGTTCAAATTCATATTTTATAGGACTCTCAAGCTGCAGGAATGCTGATATGGGTCAATGCCAAGTACATAAGTGGGTTTCCATGCTAGAGGAGGTAGCTTTTAGTGGCAAAATTAAAGGGATTATAAATAGAACAGCTCAATTATCTTGGCTCCCTTGTTTCATTCTCCTTGATGGTACCTGCTATTCTTTTGGTCCTTTCACAGACATCTACCTCTAAGATTGGTCTGGAGGCTCGCCCTCAGGTAGAACCCTCTCCTCACAACCTTGCACAGACTAAGAGGATCAGAAAAAGATCTAAGTGAAATAAGCAATATAGCGCCTACTCCTCCTTGATGAAACTTTACCCCATTCCTTGGTGGGGTAGGAACATATTTTGACCTTTTTAACCTTAATACTAGTAAAGTAGTAAGATTCTGAGAACTAAAATAAGGCTATGAGCCTAAGTTAAAGGGGCAAAATAGTTACTTGACCTTGCTTTTCCCTTATGCAAAAAGGGCCACAAAATCCCTTTTGAGAAGAAAGGCTGGACAGATCCAGGCCTCCTTACGGGGAGAAGATAACGGAGTGATTTAGAACTAGAGACTACCTAGTGCTGAAGAATTTATTTTCTGGGCCCCCCTGGCAATAAAAGTCAATACATCAAAATTTGATGATTTGGAATCTTTGCAATAAGAACTAACCATTCGTAGTTTGTAGAAACTAGTTTTCAACAAATCATAAAAGAGAGACAATAACTTTGATAAAATGGTAATAGAACATGTGAGAAGCTCAAGTGATTTAGCAAAATGAAAATATGGCAATATTTAATATACATGTTTGCTTGCATAGAATTTTATGCTTTTGAATATCTAATTTTAGTTATAATATGGACACTGGGATATGCAGGACTCATTGTATTAGATGATGCGACATTAAGTTCCTAAACATAAGTGAAGTTTAGGTCACATGTAACCTCCATCAGATTCTAGTTTTAAAATTGTCTTAACTTGTGAAACATGGTACCAAATTTATTGGGCACCTCTCCTGTGCTTGATGAGAGGTAGTATTTTAAAATGAAAAAAGAGAGGATTTAGAACTCAAGAAAATCTAAGTTTAAACTTCAGGCCTAGTGTTTATGTTACGTGTGATTTTTGGTTTTCTCCTTGCCTCAGCAAAATAGGATCAATAATATCTATTTTAAAGATTAGAAATATGATCCGCACAGTTCCTGACTCAAAATAGTCACTCAACAAATTGTAACGATAGTTATTGTTAGTCTTGCTCTAAATTTGTTACTTCTTTTGTTTAGTAACTGCATTTTTGCTTTGATTTACATTTCATTTCAGCCTTGTGCTTCAATGCTCTGATAATCGGGTCTTATCCTTATATGTTAGTTTATTACTGGGGTTTATGCCATATATCCTTCTGCCTACTTCCCTCAGGTCTTTCAACCAAATAACACTGAGTCTACCCACAAGTCTGACCACATTTTTGTTAAGTGTTTTAATCTCCCAATTGTCTTGACCCTGCACTTCTTGCCAGGCATTTCAATTCCATCTTCAGTCCTTCTAGATTTTACCAGTTGTCTAATAAATGAACTTCAATCCCTACATCCCCTGCTCTTGAAACTATACTTCTTGAAGGTTAGGTTCTATTTGGAACTTCCCACGATAGTTCTTAATCTCTTCCATTTTCTTTTTCCCATGAATTTGTATGTATAATGTCAATCTTTTTCCTATCCTCAGAATAACCAGGACTTCTTACCCCGTAGTTAAAACTCCAGTCTATGCATGAACTGCCTGACCTGTTTACAGTATTCACTCCAGTCTTTCTATTCTACCTTCCTTATCTGTTGACTGAAGCTCAGTTCTGTTGAAAATGAAGGGCCAGTGAATGGGAATTAGCAAATAATCAGAAGCGAGAAACAAACTCTCACAAACAACAAAGAAGAGGAAACCTTGAAGCTGAAAAAAATTGCTCTATGTTAAAAAATAAGTTCCTTAAATATTTCTACAGAACTAGGAAATTATTGAGAACTATACCGTGTAGATGGTAAGGAGTTTAACTTGCATGCGGTGTCATTGCAAGGGCCCATGTTACACTAGAACAAAGAACATCAGCTTCAGTTTGAACACATGCAACTTGAGCTTACAGGAAGGCCTTCTAGTCATATGACCTGTAGCTTTCTCACTGGACTGAAGACAGAAACCTAGGGCTTGTAATTGAGATCTATTAGCAGAAAACTAATAGGTGAAATAAGTCAAGATAAAGTCGTAAAAGAAATGAGTTTAGAGAGCCTGGGACCTAGTGTATATTTAGGACCTGACAGAAGGCTGAATATTATGCAGTAGTGAAGTCTTAGGAGAAGGCATGTATTGACCAGAAGTCATTGTAGGATAACAGTCCCCTTGCATTTAGACTTCACATTATACTTATACAATTTTTAGTAATGAAAGCTAGTGATTAAACATATAATAAAAGGAGTTAGGGATGCAAGAATGCAAAGAAGCAAAATTTACTATTTTTGTGTTACTCTTTATAGAAGATTTGTTTGTACTCTAATAGGGTATAGTCAATCTTGTTATTTGGTTGTATAAATGAAATATAGCTTTAATCTGTTTCCTTAATATTGATTTGTAGAGAATATATTTCTCCCTGCCCTTTATAGTTTTTAAAAATAGGATTTGGGATATAAAAACCAATAATGTTGTTACTTGTTATAACAATTGTACGAGAAGATTAATTCAAGATTAATAGTGGTATTCAAAGGAGGATGAGGTTGTATGAAAATAATTGTTTATTGATTTATTTTAACTATATAAAATAGCCACCTTAAATCTTTAGTTCAAATGAATACATTAGTTTTTGTTTTTCCCTGGAGTATGTGAAATTTTTAATATATTTTGAGTTTAAAAAGAAAGAAACTAAAAGAGAAATAGAGAAATAATGAAATATACTTTCTCTATTTTCAAATATTTTATAATTTGATTGATTTTCAATGTCATTTGCCATGCTATTTTGTTTTCTAATGGCATAAATAGACAACTTTTGGTTGTTTCCAAAATTTCTGCTATATCTAAAGCTCTGCTTAGGTAAGGTGGTTGAGAGTTAACACTCATGTATGTTTCCCTTAATTGTCTTAAATTTTTGTTTCTTGCCATACTATCCTCTGCCAACTGTAATTTCTCTTTAATGAAATATCACATATATCACATCTCACATTTTATGCCTTCTCTTCTCTGTCCAACTGCAGAATGAGGACACAAAATCTCATTTCATTTTTCTTCCAAAACTTGCATAAGCAGCATCAATAATTTGGGAATTCAACAAAAAGCATTATTTACTTAGAAAACCCTACCCTGAGAAGCTCAAAGTATCATGTATTTTTCAGAATTCTCAGTTTTAAAAGTCTCTTAATTGACCTAATATTTTTTCTCACTAGCCTTGCCTCTTGTTAAGAAAATTATCAGTTTTATTAATAAGCTTATTTCTAGTTATAAATTATACCTGGCACTCTCAATGTTATTGCAATGAAAACAGCAAACCCACAAATAACTCATATTTGAATAATAAGTAACATGTGTGAGAGCTTGTTATGTGCCAGGCAGAGTTCTATGTATTTTACACGTCTATCTAACCTAACCCTCACAACTTGTCTATAAAATATTACATTTCTCATTTTTAAAAATGAAGAAACTGGAGTACTGACAAATTAAATAACTTCCCCCAAGTCATGGACTCACGAAGTAGTAATGCAACAAATCAAATCAGGAAAGGCCAGTTTTTGCCCTATTTGGTAACTAAGGATTGGGAAATGATCCAACTCACTATCAATGTGTTACTAAACAAAAATAGACAAGATCAACAAGAGAGAATTTTGATGCTTAGGTTTGAATATCCTGATGTGTACATTTTTTGCTTCATTTTGCTCATTCAGGGAATGTAATAAGACACAATTGCCTGAACCTAGATATATAGATAATAGTTAGGCACATGGTTGTTTCATTTGTCTCTGATATTTAAAAGATGCATTTACCACCCTCATCACCACCTCTTTCCACCGATATCAATTAAAATGTACCCGCAATGGAAAATTTACCAGGATTCCTGTCTCTATTAAAATGAAATGAAGGCCTAATGTAATAAAATATTATAAGCATATTGTAAAAGAATCCAGCAGCCTCAGAATCTGGAGATGTAGTTTTTAACCTTTATGCTCTTGTTGGAAGTGAGGAACCAGATGAATTATAGAAAATAACAGAGAATAAGATTCCATAGGACTAAAGATAACTGTGGGTTGAATATGTAAAATTATTACTTTATAATTTCCCTAATGAAGTTATATAATACAACGTTTTCAAGTTCATGTGTAAGCATATGCTTAAATATATCAAAATGGTTTGTTTTCACATTTTTCAACATCCACATGGATCAATGCTATGAGAACCATATAAAAATTTCTGTTATTTTTACAACCCATGGCATATTGCTTGCCCAAAACAAGATAAAGAACAAATGGCAGTTAATTATAAAATATGAGTCTAACTTCATTTGACAGCAAACATCTATAGTGTAAAATATCTACATAGTTTCTATTCTAATATTCTATTCAATAAAGTATGTTTATGAGTCCAAAACAACTGAATTCTTTTGAGCTTTGTCAATGGCAAATAAAATCAATGTGTTCATCTTTTAGGAATTCATACTTAGGGAGGTTTAATACAGGTGGGGAATAGGAAAATAGCATATATATTTGACTATTCATTTAAGACTAAGTCCATTTGAAGCATTGTAAGGTTGAGCAACCTTCAATGACTTAAATGTATAGGTTATCAAATATCACAGTAGAAATAACAGACCATGAACAGTGTTTGATTCTTTTCAAGCTAAATAGTGCAGATAATCATAATTATTTCTGGGTCTAGGGTCAAAAGAACTGTTCATCACTTTTCTGGTTTATTGAGGAATCTTTTAAAATAATAAGTAATACATCATTCTTCTCAGTATGTTATAAAGAAATTAAATGAAGCAAATTCTGGGAGTGATTTTTGACAGCATATTATCTAGAGCATCTTGCCTTTCATTCTTGTCGTTTCGTCTCTTAACATAGATCTCATATTTCAGAAATCCAGGTCACTCATTCAACTTCTTTTACAGTGTACTATAATAATACATTCCACTGGAGTTTTCTCCATTCAATTTACTAAGTTATTACTGCTTTGTACAAAGTGTTAATGAGGGCATCAGAACTATTACAGAAGATAAAACACAAGTTTTTTCTTTCTGTCAAAGAAATCAATACCTTTTACTATGATGCATAGTTTTAAAAAGCAAAAACTAGCAGACAAAGGAAAAAAGCTTCCTTCAAGAAATTAACAAGTATATTCTAACATCAAAAATATAGAGGAAAGACATATAGACTTTCAAGTAGCCCAACCTCAACTTCTGAAAGCACAATTATTTACTTTTATGAAATAATATATTTTTATAAAAATCCATGATACAAAGGGCTGGTCCCATGGTATGGTGGTTAAGTCCAGCATGCTCTGCTTCAGCGGCCCAGGTTCTCACGTTTGGATCCCAAGTGTGAACTTACACCCCTCATCAACCCATGCTGTGGTGGTGACCCACATACAAAACAGAGGAAGATTGGCACAGATGTTAGCTCAGGGCTAATCTGTCTTAAGCAAATAAAAGAGGAAGATTGGTAACAGATGTTAGCTCAGAGCGAATCTTCCTTACCAAAAATAAAAATGAATGATCTGAAATAAAAGTTGAGAAATTTAAATCCAAATGTTAAGTACAAAACCTTTCCATCTACTAAGACTTAAATCAGGTAAATACTCTTATAAAGAGAAAGCACTAATGAAGCACAATCACTACCAGTGGTAGTTAAATTGGTACACCTTTATTGGAAAGCAATTTGGCAATTTATATCAAGAGCTTTACACATATTCATAACTCTTTTACATAATAATTCCACTTAGGAGAATCTCAATTGATGAAATAATTTAAGCTATGGAAATTATAAAATAATGGAAACATCTACATGACCAATATCACATTAGAGCAATGTTTAAGTTAAACTATGGTCAGTTACTGCAGTTGAACATTATAAAGGACACGGATTAAGAACAAATTAGGATTGGAAAATACCTTGACTATAATATCAACTGAAAAAATAGGCACAGTCAAAAGTGTATAGACAACAATATCAACTATGTAAAATGAATGAAAGAACTAAAGAGGGAAATATTATAATATTGACAGTGGTTGCCTTTGAATGGTGAAGTTAAGAATAGTGGGCTTTGTAAATGTTAAATTTTTTGTTATTTCCAAATATTTCATATTGATCACATATTATTTTTATATTAAAAAGTAAGCAACTACACCAAAGCACAAATGAGTGACAAGAAAAAATAAGCTGGACATCATCAAAATTAACAACTTTTGTGCTTGAAAAGACACCATCAAGAAAGTGAAAAGACAACTCACAGAATTTGAGAACATTTTTGCAAATCACATATCTGATGAAGGACTTGCATCTATAATAAGTGAAGAATGACTACAACTTAAAATATTCAAATAACTCAATTATCTGACTAGACATTTCTCCAAAGAAGATACACAACCAAGTACCAGAAAAGATACTCAATATCATTAGCCATCAGGGAAATGCAATAAAAGCCAAAATGAAATACCACTTTACACTCACTAGGACAGCTATAATGAAAAAGAGAGATATTAAGTGTTGGTAAGGATGTAGTGTTATTGGAATCTTCATACACTGTTGGTGGTAATGTAAAACAGTACAACTGCTTTGGAAAACCATCTGGCAATTCTTGAAACAGTTAAACATATTTATCACCGATTCCACTCCTGGGTCTATACCCAAGAGAATGAAAATGTACATCCACAAAAAAACTTGTACACAAATGTTTATATGAGCATTATTCATAATAGCCAAAAAGTAGAAACAATCCAAAACCTAGCCACTGACAAATGGATAAATAAAATGTAGTGCAGCCATACATTGCAATATTATTGAGCAATAAAAAGAAATGAAGTACTGATACAAGCAACAACATGGTTGACCTTGGAAACATTATGCTAAGTGAAAGAAGCCAGTCATAGGGAACATATATTGAATGATTCCATTTATATATGAAGTGTCCAGAAGAGGCAAATCTATAGAGACAAAAGGTAGCTTAGTGGTTTCCTGGAGCTAGGAGGAAGGGGAGAATTGGAGGATGATGGCTAAGTGGTGCATGATTTCTTTTGGGGACAATGAAAATGCTATAAAATTGATTCTGGTGATGGAAGCACAATTCTGTGAATATATTAAAATACATATAATTGGACACTTTAAATGAGTTCATTGTATGGTATATGTGTCTCAAATAAAGCTCTTAACAAAAATGAATTAAAAAACTATAAAGAAAAAAAGATTAACTGAAATAAAGTTATTTTACAATAAATTTAAAAGACTAGGAATTAGTTGCAGTAGATTTTGATAGACTTTTTATGTTTGGGGCCCAGAAATAAGGATCAGAAGGGATAAGGTAGATAGTCATAGGCTTGAGGGCACCAGACAGACAACAAGAGGAGTTACAGGAAGGAGGGGAGGTGGTATCGGCAAGGCTGTCATTAGCTACTAATTGCGATGCTTAAATTTTACAAATTTATCTTATAATCTTGATTACCCAATGCAATATATTGCCAAATGCACCTATCTTTTCCACTTTTATATGGAAAAATATTTTATTCATTATTCTATGTCAGTCTGGCATATAGTAGACACTCAATAAAGTGTCAAAGAATGGCAGGCAGGTGACATGAATGATTTCTCAAAGAACTGATCTTGAGTTGAAATTCAGGATAATGCCGCCTCAGGTGAAATGATGTGAGAATTCTAAATCATCTCAAGAGTGAACCAAGGAATTTGATCTGGCGAAGTCATGATAACTATGGCCCCTTTCATTTATTAATTCCTTAGTGGAGAACACACATTTTGCTAAGAACTTAATATATATTTCTCACTTTATATTTAACTAGCCAATTACTTAGAGATTCTCTCCAGTATCCTAACTAGCAAGGTAAAACTTAGACACTTAGCAAGCTTTCACAGTTAATAACAGCAGAGTTATTTTTCAAGCCCAAGTCTGTCTCATGGAAAAATTCCTACTGTCAAGTATTAAGCTTTCATGGGGAAAAAAGATAAGGTTTGACAGAGGACAAAAAATAAATAACTACTTATATTAGATAGCTTCACTAGAGACCTCGTATCCTTCACAGTCTCTCTACCTAAAGATTGAGTGATACTGAGTAAAGTCACTCTCATGGAATATTTGTATTTCTCAAATAATCTAGAGAAAACAATTTACCTATAATTCACTTTGCCAGTGTCTACTGAAGTGCTATTGAAATAAAAGGCATGCTCTTTTATTTGTAAGAAAAAAATGATTTAGCTGCAGTTAAATTAATTTTAATTCTTTCATAATCAGTATTTCCAGTTTTATCTGATTTGATCACTATAGAAAATGATAAAACAAATTATACAATAATTAATGTATACTTAAAATGCCAATCTTTTTTGAACACTGTCTTTCCTTTATCTTTGAAAAATGGGCCTAGCAAGGTTACCCCTTCATCTTGTACAACATTTCTGTGCACTACAAGTACCATTGAAAAAAAATGTGTCGAGGCGACACCTACATCGCCGGATCTTCATAATCTTTCGAGAAACCAGCATTGCCCTTAAAGAAATTTGAAGAATGAGATAATCACACCATCTTGAAGGCTCACAATGTAAATTAATCTAGGTAGTGATTAGTCAGGTTCCTTCAGTCAGAAAGAACAGTGAAATGAACATACATTTTACACACTAATAATGTTTTTAAAACCTTATTTCGGTAGTGCTAATATAAAGCAAAGATAGAATTTCAAAATTTAACTCTTTCAACTGAATCTGTATTTTATTAGTCAAGTACCTGTTGTTAGAATAAGATAATAGTTGCTACTCATAACCCCTGAGCAATAAGAAGCCCTCTCCACATTGAGATGAATACCAAAGGAAATAAGACAGAGGTGTCTTGAGACGAAGATGACATATATTTTTTAAATTGTCAGACCATCTGGATTTTTGCAACAACAAATACTTTATTGTTCATTCTCTTAGGTTCGGCTCTAATTTTCTTTGAAATATGAATCAAAAAGCATTGACCACACAGTCCCTCTTTATTCTAAGTACTTTGATTTTCTTCTCATCTTAAAATAAGGATTTTCCATCAATGAAGCTGTTGCTTCTTCTTAAACATTAACCAAATTATTCATTATGAATCAGAAATGTCATTCAATTTCTTCCACTGTATATATCTAAGTATACAAACTTATTTAATGCTTGCACCTAGAGTGAATTAGTTCTGCTAAAATTAGTAGAGAAACATCTTTTAAACATCATATTCCCCCTAACAACTCATAATACATATATAAGTGTCACGAACATTGTGACATGAACTTTATTTGGTTTACTACATTGATCTACTCAGGAGATTAGAGTACATATGCTTCAAACAGATTTTACTGTTTCCTAAATGAGGTCTCAAAACCTCTTTTCACTTCATGTTGTCATAACAATAGTAGACACAGGCCATATCAAATAATCATACTTCTGTCTGTTTTCAATCACTCAGTTAATGTAAATTGAGTTTCTCCCAAGTTGAATATATTGTCTTAGGTTCTATGTTCTATATGGCTTTGTTCTCAAAAAATGTATCAACTATTTTAAAAGAGATGACCATTACAATTTACATAGCAATATCCTCTGTAACAAAAGACAAATACCCCTTCATATCAGATGAAAATGTTAGTCAGTTTCATATTGCTGGACAAAGCCCATTGTGGTAGTTATCTATTGCTGTCACAACATCTTACCACAAACTTAGTGATTTAAAACAAGACAGGTTTATCATTTTATTTTAATCTTATTTTACTTTTCTGATGTTGAATTGTCACAGTCCTCCCAGAAGAGTACTGTTTCTGAGAGATATTAGTGATCAATAGGTGTATACATTTTATATCAGTGATTTGAGCCCATTCATTGTGTGGAATTTTTAACAAGACAGTCGGTATTAAGATAAGAGGTTTAAATAAAATTTGGGAAAATGTGTGAGAAAAAACAAAGCCTCTGATAGAAGCTCACAAAAAGCTACAACTCCATTTTTTTGTAAGCTGGCCTGGCACTCCCAATTAGATCAAGATGTTCTTCTGATGAATATAAACAATTTCATAAGACCTCATCAGACAAGGTTATTCTCTGACCATGATGGAGCAAGACAAAAATGAGAGAACTCTATAATCAAGTCTGAACACAGACATAAACAGTACATTGTACAAACCACAGGAATGTTCAAACAACCCCCTATCTTAGCTAAAATGAATAACTTTTTTCTTTACAAATTGCCACTCTAGTCTTGCTCAATTCCTATCACTTTCTAGACAACAATTAAGATACTCAATAGTAGAATTATCCTTGCTTCTTAACGCCAACTAATGCAAAGCAAATCCCTGCTTCCTTGAATCCTGCTAAAATCAGGTAACACGATCTAATCCATATAATATTCTCTTACTGAAACACCTCATGTTTGCCCATCATGAGCGTCTTCCCTAGTTGTAGAGTCAAGAACCCAATACTGTTCTACTACCGGTGTTTTCCTGGTGGTGTGGCTGTTGAATGCTAATTTCTGCTATTTACTATTATCTACCTATGCACAATTTGATGATTTATTGGACTGTAGGAAAATGAAAATAATACATTTATGATATGGAGTTTCTTTTGATAAAATTTATAGATATATTTCCTCTATCATTTTCAGTTTATTTTGGGATAAATAGATTATAGGTAGGTAGCTAGCTAGCCAGCTAGCTAGATAATCTGCGTTGAAAAATATACTTCCACCAAAACTATTTTGTTAGCAGTTTTGACTATTTTAATTAACAGTATTCAGCATTAGACACTGAACATCCCTATAACTAATTTTATAATATCCACCACCACAAGTTTTCATAATTATTTTTCTATACTAGCTGTATCTTAATTGTCTTTTTACTTCTATGTGTTGTGTGACTTCAATTAAGCTTACTTAGGCATACATATTTGTTGGCCTTTGATAATGTAATGGATTTACCTGCCTGGAAATGTATTCTAATTTCATATTGCACTAATCAAAATGATATTGATTTGCTTCTGGCATCCAAAATGTTCTTGCACATCAATGAAAGACATTTTGAGTTTTACAGAGGTGCGGTAGAGAAAGACAAGTTTGTTTTACCCATGGATTTCCCCAAAACTAAGCCTCCCATCCGTATATCTAGTAACCTCTATGTTTTATAAGCCAGAGAATAGAAATATCATTTGATCCTTTTTGTAAAAAGTATTTCTTTTTTGCATAATTCAGAATACAAATTATAATAGTTTTCCTATGTTAGTAAGTAATAAAAAGTGTAAACAATTAGGTTCCTTATTCATTTTAAAGGAAAACACTAATAATGAGAGATAAGTACGGAAAAATGTATGAATGTTCCAGGTAATTAGATGGTAGAAAGAAGATATTTGGGTTATTTCCCTTCCCTTTCATCAAGAATTATGAGCTTTTAGAGGGCAGCGACAAGTTTTTCTAACCTTCAAATAGTATGGTGAATTTATTTCAGATAGTGGATGCAGGAAACAGATTTAACTGCAAAATACAATGCAAAGTGAAAAAATTTTCTATTCATGTTGAAATTCAATTATCCTTAAATAACAACGATTCTCTTTGTAGTCTCTTGTCTAAAATTAAGGCATTCATTGAGTTGATATTAATTCTTAACTAACTTTTGCATATTTATGTCTACTTTTCCATTTCTTTCCCTCTATAGATGGCAAGTTCTTTAACTGACCAGTTAAGAATTGACACAGTGAGAGGGAGAAGAGAACATATTTTTCAAGCAAGAGAAATTGTGACTGAATTTTGGGATGGCAAATTGATCTTTCTGGTATACACTGGATCTTCTTCTAATTGTGTGACTTTTTACAAATCATTGAAGATCTATAGGCTTTAAAATCCTCACTTATAAATGGGAATAAAAATACGTTCAGTGTTCATTGTTGAGCACTATGTGGAAATCTAATAAAATATTACACAAATGATATGATCTAGAAGCACACTTAAGCAATCTTTTTTAACAATAATTTTTTCAATCCTGTACTTTTTCTACTAAAACTTTTTACATATTTCAAACATTTCCTCATAACCTATAACAACAAATCTGTCTTGAATTTTTCAATATATCCATGATTGGATTATTTCGAATGAAAAATAAACTTATATAGGAGAGGTTTTTCAAGAAACTGTGCATAACCCATTCTCTTTATCAGCACACATATCTTACTCCAGGGTGAAATGTGAATTGTTCTTACATTAGCAGAAAATTAAAATATTTATGTATTTATCATTATTAGTTTAATGATTCAAATTTAGCATTCTTTTCTCTTGGGGAAAAAGGAAGGAGTCAAGGAGACTTGAATTTATACGAGACACAAGAACAGTTTTATGCATGTGAAATAGAAGATTAATCATTTTCAGAGACCTCAGAACTGAGGAAAGTTAAAATTTGAATGAAGAACATGTATCATTTCCTAATGCTCTTTGGAGAGAGAATAATCTGGTCCTATTCAACTTTCATTTAATCAGGCATTTAAAAAAGAATATATGAAATACTACGTTGAAAATTATTCATACTTTGCACGTGGCTTTTGCAATAACAGCTTAAGGAAGGAAGAAATTCTTTATTCCTGAGGAGTGGATGTGTGAGGAAACTGAAGTTATAAGGAACAGATAGAGGTTAACTAGAACTGAATCCTTGAGAAGATATGTACTCACACTCACCAGAATTCTGAAAAATTAACAAAAATAAAATATTTAAGCGAATTCTTCCAATATCCAGGAGTGAAACAAAAAGATTCTGTGTAGTGAAACAAATACTATGCAGAGAATTCGAAGATTCTCGGTGGACACATAGATATTTACTGACAAATTGAAAAAAATAGATACATGACTATGGAAAATACAGGGTGTTCTTTTTTCCTTTTCATAAGCCCAGCTGTATTAATATTCACTTTACATATAGTCAAACATACAAATTGGACTTTTAAGGGCTATTCATTTTGAATAAACTTCTTACTAAGCCTAAGAAACATGGGTCAAGATTTCATAAAAGAAAAACAAGATTATAGAAATTAAATCACACGAAGTTGTACTGGTCAGTCAAAATTAAGATTATGTGTATATTTTATTTCTCTAAAATATTACCCTTACCTCATTAAAAATTTTGAGGAGGAAGCGTGGGAACTTCATTATTAGATGTTATCATCACTCTGTAAGTCACTGACAATTTAAAGTCATTTCATTTCTCTCTTCTTTTTAATTCTTGCACTGTTTTTTCTTTGGAAAACTGGCTTTTTTCTATATCAACACAATATTTTCTACTGAAATTAAAATGCATTTTTAATATTTTTCACTGCACTAACCTAATGAATTACGACAATATGACAATGAAAATTGTCGGTGTCGCAATCCAAGGTACACATCAGGATAGATGCAGAGAGGGCTGATGGCCACTCTGAGATTATTATAACCAGCGTTTCAATATATGCATAGCTTACATCTGTTAAACATACACAGGTGTTCTGGACAATGTAATTAGCGAATGCCAAGAATTCTTAGTGATTTCTCAAGGAGCCCTCCCTTGGCCTCTGTTTTGATATTATCATGTTATTGCTGTGCTCGTATGTTTTACCTTGGAGCATGCAAGGCCTCCTAGGCAATGGCCCCTCCTGTTCCCGATATTGTGTCTCCATCTGTGCCCCCGGGCGACCGGTGCCTGGCTTAGGTTGCCTCCCCCTGGAGGTCTTACCCATCATTGGCTAACTGGCCTTCTCACCTCCGGGTCACAGTCTGTTGGCAAGCCTTTTCCAGTGATTATTAACCCTTCCTGCATCAGCGGCGGCTACAAAAATAATTCAAATATACATAAATTTTCATAAAAGTGCTTGAGAAGTAACTGTTAGATTTTGGCATTCTGGGATCTATAGCATGTAATGCATATAGTTTATAAGTCAGCAAAATGTATCCTGAAGCTTTAGGGTAAAATTTTCCTAAATGACAAGATCTTACAGATACATTAAATTTTACATACTCTATATTCATGTCAAAAAAAAAGAAGAAGTCAAAATGTTAATACAATTTAGTATAGAACTCTATTCAGTCTCTGCTGGGCATGGCACAAATCAATAAATATTCATATTTCTAAGCATTTTATGATACGAAATTTTCTTTGCAAAATGGGGAAGAAGTAAGAATGCTGTATCTCCACATGTTTAGAAGCATAGTAATTTTTCTGGTATTTTATTAAAATCTTCTTAAAAATTATTAACATTTTAAAATCTTCATAGCATTCTCATGTTAAAAAAATATATTTAAGGCCCCGCAACAATATTTCACATAGTATAAAACCCTGATCCAATGCAGACGTTAAGGCCTAGGGGAAGTCTAGACCCTGCCTTGATGTCCTTATCAAAGCTACAAAGTAGGTTAGTACCACAGTGATCTAAATAAGGGGAAAGTTACCTATTATTCCACCACAGTTCCAGCCTTTGATGACTCATTTTTTTTCCCCTATATATGGAAACAAACCCAATATGGAATTCCCATCAAATTACTAGAATCTAAAGAATATATTCTTTATTTACCGTATTCTTTTCTAAGTGCTTTTTAATTTTGCTATTGTTCGCTCTACTAAGATTAAGAACAGGGTTGTGAGAGTTAAACACAGAGCTCTCAGTCCTGGACCTACTGCTGAGGGAGTTGTAACTTTCAGCAGTTTACCTATCCTGTCTGTGTCTACACATTCATGTATGTAAAAAGAGGATAATAATTAAACATACTTTGTAAAATTGTTATAAATATTAAATGAAATGCATGTGCGAAATATTTAGGACAGTGCTGTGATAAGCATTTTATATGTGTTAAAATTATTATACTATTATTACTACCCACTATTACTACTATTTAGAAAAGTTTAGAACATATATTTGTTTAATGGATGCCCCATAATCATCCCAAACTTGGATTTATTCCAAATTAAACTTACTCTTCCCCAAAAGGTCATCTCTTTCAAACTCCTATATTTCTGTCATTGTACTTATCCTCAGTTATTCAAATTTAATGTTCCATTGACATTTATTTAAAAACGTCCTTTTAATTTGTGTGCTTTAATTATCAGTTATACATTCATGCAGTTTAAAGAGTCAAACAGATGGACAGTGCTTAATGGGGGCGGGGGGGGAAGCTACTCTCCTCTCTTTTTATACCTATTCTCCAAAAGCAACCTTTTCAAAATCTTTCAGCTATTTATTTTGGAACTTTTCTCTCTATCTAAATAATATACTTCAGTACCGCTTCCAACTTTTAAGTTTTAGGACTTTCCTATTTACTTTTTAACATAGGAGTTGAGGCTTAGCTCTCCACTCCCTGGCCCCACAAACACAGATCTCTTGCCCTTCCATCCACCCAGACTGATGTTGCCCAATTGCTAAATTTCCTTTCATTACATTCACCACTTCAGATAGTCTAACAATTTAATCTTCTCAAAGACATGTCTCCATCCTGTTCATCTTCTCCATCAAACTTGTTTACTACCTAGGTCTGGTCTCCCTTTACCACCCTCCTGGCTTTTCCTTTTGCCTTTTTCTTCTGTTGGGTCCTTTGTCTCCTATATCCCATGTCAGTTCTCTCCTGCTTTATCCCCTGGTTTTGGTTGCACCTCCACCAATTGCAAGTGAGAAAGGGTGCAAGAGAGAGGTAAGTTTGAGACCTTGGCTATCTGAATATATCTTCACATTACTTTCATGTTTAATTAGCAGGTGTAGAAATCTAGTGGAAATCATTTTACTTCATTATTTTGAAGCACTGCTCCAAGTTATCATAGTCTCTAGTGTAGGTGATTCTTTACCCTCTGTATCTGACATATTTTTATTTTATTCTGCAAAGATTTGCTAGATCTTTCCCTCAATGTTCTGAAATTTCATGACAATATGCCTTGGCCTAGTTCCAATTTCATTCATTTTATTGGGACTCAATGGGCTCTTTCAATATGGAAACATATTTGTAAAGTTTAGGGAATTTTCTTGATTTGTCATTAATGATTTCCTCCTTTTCACTTTCTTTGTTCTCTCTTTGTCTACATCATGTTATCTGGACATTGATATAGAACTAATTATTATATCATTTATTTCCTATTTTCCATATTCTTCTTCCTAGGAGATTTCCTCAATTTATTCTCTAAACTTTTTTGAGTTTTAATTTATACCATTTTAATTATAATTTTGAAGAGTTCACTTTTATGTTCCAGATATTCTTTTCCAATAGCAACCTATTCTTGTTTAGGAATGCAGTACATTATCTTATCTCTCAAAGATATTAAAGATTTTGTATACCTACATAATTTTGTTTCTTCCAAGTTGCCTTTCTTATTGTGTATTAGTTTTGGTCGTTGTATTTTATATTAGAAAATTCCCACAGATATATGGTGACCCTTTACCATCTGCTCATATTTTAAGAAAGGAGCATTGATAAGCGGGTTGAAAGTTCTGTGCCTATGAGTAAGACTTGTCAACTATGGGGTTCAGCATGGGGTGACATTACTGAGATTTGTCATTGGAGACATAAGAATTTAAATATTTTTTAAGTATTTCTTCTTGGGCTATTCAGATTTCCCAGAGAAGACTCTTCTAATCTCCTGCCTGAAGGATATAAGTCTGGCTGCCAAAATTCTGTAAGCCCAAAGGGGAAGAAGACAGGAATATCAACACTTAGAAAGTAAATTCTCATTTCATTCCTCTGGTTTTAGTATATTAAATTGTATTCAAGACGCTTGGTTTTTCCTAGATTACAGATCTTATCTTTTTTCTTTTTCTACAGTGATTCTCTACTTTCCCCAAATGGAAAAGATTGGAGAGCAACCTATGTTAAGCTATAAAATCTACACTTGAAAAAGTTTAATAGCCAATGCCACCTACAAGAGATTGTTACACTTTCAGTTCAGAGAAAGTTTGAATATATACATAAACACTACAGGTATTTATTTTTTAAAAAAGCAAATCATAGATTGGGAAGATCCAAGATGGCGCCGTGAGTAGTCCTCTTTGTCTCCCCCCCTTCGAGTCTACAATTATTTGGACACTTATCGCTTGACAAAGGATATCCAGACAGCATCTCAGGACGTCTGAGATACCCACGTGACTATACATCGGAAGGCGGATGAACTTTCCTCCGGGAGGATGTGGAAATAGGTGAAAACTCTCCGACCCCGACCGAGGAGCCTAGTACCCGCAAGCGGCTTTCTTCCAATGGACGCCCCCAGAGGATCTACACACATCTAGGGCAGCAGCGAGCACACAACAGAGGAGCGACGGTGGAAACAGGTGACCAGAACCCTACCTAAAGCCCCGCAATTACTCCTAAACGCAGAGGGAAACTTTGGAGTTGCACACCTGAGCCCGCGGGGAGAGTCTCTCCCCGCCATTGGCGGGGAGACCCCGCCTGATGTTCGCGGCACCCGGAGGGTCCCAGAGAGAGTCACTGAGGGTACGGAGGTCTCCAGGCTGCTGTTGCCCACCCCGTGGGACTAGGGATTGCTGGAGATCTCGGAGAGGACTGGGGCTGGGGGAAGTTTCAAAGGCCGGCTCTGCGACCCAGAGGGGAAGTGCCGGAGTTCTGCCCGGGCAGCAGACAAAACTCTCTGTCTCCCATTAGCAGAGGGGCTACGCCCAGCATTCATGGCTCCGGGAGAGTCCCGGAGAGAATCCCAGAGGGCGGGGCGACCCCCAGCTGCCGTTGCCTGCCCCGTGGGACTAGGGATAGCCGGAGATCTCGGAGAGGACTGGGGCTGGGGGGAGTTCCAGAGACCCAGCTCCGTAGCCTAGGGGGAAACCCTACAGGCTCACAGCAGCCTTAGGGAAAGCCTCTGCACAGCACCAGTAGAAGGCACCCAGCCGGCAGCCACAAGGCTGGAAGACCCCAGGGCAAAAGCAGCATAGCTAGGTGAACTAACCACAGACTGTAGAAGATGCCAATAGCTCTCCTGCGACCCATAGAGGACAAGTGAGATTTTGTGGGTGCCGACAGCAACGGAGCGACAAATATAAGTGATCCCACCCCTGGCCGCTGGAAAAGCCCATAACACCGTTGCAGACCCCAAGGAGGGAGCACATCTAGGTGGGCTGCAACAGTAGGCACCAGCAGCCTGAAGCCCCCCTGTGACAGCCCCCACGGCAGAGGAGGGAATCCAAAGGACCACTGTGGCTTCGAGGAGGGGCCCAGGCCCAGTTAGCAACTGCGGACAGGGTTCCTGGTTGGTGCAGTATAAACAGCTGCTCCCCCACCGCAGCAGCTGAAACAAGTGAAAGGAGCAACTAAACTCTATCTCCATGCGGAGGCACAAATCAACAACATCAAGCAATATGAAAAAAATACATTAAATCTCCAGAACAGAAAGAAAGTAACAAATACACAGAAAACAATCCCAAAGAAAATGAGATATATAACCTAAATGATGATGACTTCAAAACAGCCATCATTAAAATACTCAATGAGTTAAGAGAGAATTCTGACCGACAACTCAACGAGTTCAGGAGCTATGTCACAAAAGAGTTTGATACGATAAATAAGAACCAAACAGAAATATTGGAAATGAAGAACACAATAGAGGAGATTAAGAAAAATCTAGATGCTCTGAACAGTAGGGCCGATAATATGGAGGACAGAATTAGCAATTTGGAAGATGGCAATATAGAATTGCTGCAGGCAGAGGAGGAGAGAGAAGCAAGACTAAAAAGAAATGAAGAAACTCTCTGAGAATTATCAGACACAATTAGGAGATGCAACGTAAGGATTATAGGTATACCAGAGGGAGAAGAGAAGGAGAAAGGGGCAGAAAGCCTATTCAAAGAAATAATGGCTGAGAACTTCCCAAATCTGGTGAGAGAGATGGACCTTCAGGTGACAGAAGCCAATAGATCTCCAAACTTTATCAATGCAAGAAGACCAACCCCACGGCATATAGTAGTGAAGCTAGCAAAAGTCAACGACAAGGAGAAAATACTAAGGACAGCCAGGCAGAAGAAACTAACCTACAAAGGAACCCCCATCAGGCTATCAGCAGATTTCTCAGCAGAAACTTTACAGGCTAGAAGAGAGTGGAATGATATATTCAAAAATCTAAAGGACAAAAATCTACAGCCGAGAATTCTCTACCCCGCGAAAATATCCTTCAAATACGATGGAGAAATAAAAACTTTCCCAGATAAACAAAAATTAAGGGAGTTCATTGCCACAAAACCTCCTCTTCAGGAAATCCTCAGGAAAACCCTCATTCCTGAAAAATCCAAAAGAGGAAAGGGGCTACAAAACCAAGAGCAGAGGAGATAAGTAGAAGGACAACAACAGAGAGTAGCAGCTCTACATCAGAACAGATTAAACCATGGGACAAGAAACAAAGGAAATTGAAGAAAACCGGAAAACAAGACACAAAATGGTAGTGGTAGGCCCCCACATCTCAATAATCACTCTAAATGTAAATGGATTGAACTCCCCAATCAAAAGACACAGAGTGGCAGGATGGATCAAAGCACAAGATCCAACAATATGCTGCCTCCAGGAAACACACCTCAGCCCCAAAGACAAACACAGACTCAGAGTGAAGGGATGGAGAACAATACTCCAAGCTAATAATGAACAAAAGAAAGCAGGTGTCGCTATACTAATATCAGACAAGGTAGATTTCAAAGCAAAACAGATAAAGAAAGATAAAGAGGGACAGTATATAATGATAAAAGGGACTCTCCACCAAGAAGACATAGCACTTATAAATATATACGCACCCAACACAGGAGCACCAAAATTTGTAAAGCAACTCTTAATAGAACTAAAGGAAGACATCAACAAGAATACAATAATAGTAGGGGACCTCAACACACCATTAACACCAATGGACAGAACATCCAGACAGAAAATCAACAAGGAAATAATAGAATTAAATGAAAAATTAGACCAGATGGACTTAATAGATATATATAGAACACTTCATCCAAAAACAGCAGGTTACACATTCTTCTCAAGTGCACATGGAACATTCTCAAGGATTGACCATATTTTGGGAACCAAAGCAAACATCAATAAATACAAGAGAGTTGAAATAATATCAAGCATCTTTTCTGATCATAATGCTATTAAACTAGAAATCAACTACAAGAAAAAAGCAGAGAAAGGTGCAAAAATGTGGAGACTAAACAACACGCTTCTCAACAAACAATGGATCATTGAAGAAATTAAAGAAGAAATCAAATTTTATCTGGAGACTAATGAAAATGAGAACACGACATACCAAATCATTTGGGATGCAGCAAAAGCAGTCCTAAGAGCGAAATTCATCGCAATACAGGCTCACCTCACTAAACAAGAAAAAGCTCACATAAGCAACCTCAAACGACACCTAACAGAACTAGAAAAAGAAGAACAAACAAAGCCCAGAGTCAGTAGAAGGAGGGAAATAATAAAAATAAGAGCAGAAATAAACGATATTGAAACAAAAAAGACAATAGAAAGGATCAATGAAACAAAGAGATGGTTCTTCAAAAGAATTAACAAAATCGACAAACCTTTAGCCAGACTCACCAAGAAAAGAAGAGAGAAATCGCAAATTAATAAAATTAGGAATGACAGAGGAGAAATCACAACAGATACCAATGAAATACAAGAGATCATAAGAGAATACTATGAAAAACTATATGCCAACAAATTGAACAACCTGGAAGAAATGGACAAATTCCTAGACTCCTACAATCTCCCCAAACTGAATCAGGAAGAAATGGAGAATCTGAATAGGCCAATCACAAGTAAGGAAATAGAAACGGTAATCAAAACCTCCCCAAAAATAAGAGTCCAGGACCAGACGGCTTCTCTGGAGAATTCTACCAAACATTCAAAGAAGACTTAATACCTATTCTTCTCAAACTGTTCCAGAAAATTGAGAAAGTTGGAGTACTCCCTAACACATTCTATGAAGCCAACATCACTCTGATCCCCAAACCTGACAAGGACAACACAAAGAAGGAGAACTAAAGGCCGATATCACTGATGAACATAGATGCAAAAATCCTCAACAAAATTTTGGCAAACCGAATAAAGCAATACATCAAAAAGATTATACACCATGATCAAGTGGGATTTATACCAGGGACACAGGGATGGTTCAACATCCGCAAGTCAATCAACGTGATACACTACATCAACAAAATGAAAAACAAAAACCACATGATTATCTCAATAGATGCAGAGAAAGCATTCGACAAGATCCAACACCCATTTATGATAAAAACCCTCAGTAAAATGGGTATAGAAGGAAAGTACCTCAACATAATAAAGGCCATATATGATAGACCCACAGCCAACATCATACTCAATGGAAAAAAACTGAAAGCCATCCCTCTGAGGACAGGAACAAGACAAGGGTGCCCACTTTCACCACTCCTATTCAACATAGTACTGGAGGTGCTGGCCAGAGCAATTCGGCAGGAAAAAGAAATAAAAGGAATCCAAATAGGTAACGAAGAAGTAAAACTCTCGCTGTTTGCAGACGACATGATCTTATATATAGAAACCCCCAAAGAATCCATAGAAAAACTATTAGAAATAATCAACAACTACAGCAAAGTAGCAGGGTATAAAATTAACGTGCATAAATCAGTAGCATTTCTATACACTAACAATGAACTAACAGAAAAAGAACTCAAGAACTCAATCCCATTCACAATCGCAATGAAAAGAATAAAATACCTTGGGATAAACTTAACCAAGGAAGTGAAGGATCTATACAATGAAAACTACAAGACTTTCTTGAAAGAAATTGACGATGACATAAAGAGATGGAAAGACATTCCTTGCACATGGATTTGAAGAATAAACATAGTTAAAATGTCCATACTACCTAAAGCAATATACAGATTCAATGCTATCCCAATCAGAATCCCAAGAACATTCTTCACAGAAATTGAACAAACAATCCTAAAATTCATATGGGGCAACAAAAGACCGCGAATTGCTAAAGCAATCCTGAGCAAAAACAAAGCCGGCGGAATCACAATCCCCGATTTCAAAACATACTACAAAGCTACAGTGATCAAAACAGCATGGTACTGGTACAAAAACAGGTCCACAGATCAATGGAACAGAATTGAAAGCCCAGAGATAAAACCACACATCTATGGACAGCTAATCTTTGACAAAGGAGCAGAGGGCCTACAATGGAGAAAAGAAAGTCTCTTCAACAAATGGTGCTGGGAAAACTGGACAGCCACATGCAAAAGATTGAAAATTGACCATTCTTTTTCACCACACACCAAAATAAACTCAAAATGGATCAAAGACCTAAAGATTAGGCCTGAGACAATAAGTCTTTTGGAAGAAAATATAGGCAGTACACTCTTTGACATCAGTTTCAAAAGAATCTTTTTGGACACTGTAACTCCTCAGTTGAGGGAAACAATAGAAAGAATAAACAAATGGGACTTCATCAGACTAAAGAGCTTCTTCAAGGCAAGGGAAAACAGGATTGAAACAAAAAAACAGCTCACTAATTGGGAAAAAATATTTACAAGCCACTTATCTGACAAAGGGTTAATCTCCATAATATACAAAGAACTCACACTGATTAGCAACAAAAAAACAAACAACCCGATCAAAAAATGGGCAGAGGACATGAACAGACATTTCTCAAAAGAAGATATGAATATGGCCAATAGACACATGAAAAGATGTTCATCATCGCTAATCATCAGGGAAATGCAAATCAAAACTACACTAAGATATCACCTTACACCCGTTAGATTGGCAAAAACATCCAAAACCAAGAGTGACAAATGTTGGAGAGGATGTGGAGAAAAAGGAACCCTCATACACTGTTGGTGGGAATGCAAACTGGTACAGCCACTATGGAAAACAGTATGGAGATTTCTCAAAAAGTTAAAAATAGAAATACCCTATGACCCAGCCATCCCATTACTGGGCATCTATCCTAAGAACCTGATATCAGAAATCTCAAGAGTCCGTTGCACCCCTATGTTCATCGCAGCATTATTTACAATAGCCAAGACGTGGAACCAGCCTACATGCCCAGAAACTGTTGATTGGATAAAGAAGATGTGGTATATATACACAATGGAATACTACTCAGCCATAAAAAAAGACAAAATTGGCCCATTCACAACAACGTGGATGGACCTCGAGGGTATTATGTTAAGCGAAATAAGCCAGTCAGAGAAAGACGAACTCTATATGACTCCACTCATAGGTGGAAGTTAGTATATTGATAAGGAGATCTGATCGGTGGTTACCAGGGAAAAGGGGGGGTGGGGGGAGGGCACAGAGGGGGAAGTGGTGTACCCACAACATGACTAACAAAAATGTACAACTGAAATCTCACAAGGTTGTAATCTATCATAACATTAATAAAAAAAAAAAAGCAAATCATATAAATAATGAACATGGGAGGCATTTCCATCAAAGTGAGAAGACAAAGATGGTGGCTGTTATTCTTACCAATCAATATTATGGAGAGGTGTTAGCCACTACAATAAAACAAGAAAAAAAATGTTGTCCGTTAACAAAGATGTTGCTTGGTCATTAAAACAGAAAAAGGGGAAGCAAAAAGCCAAAGGAAACCAATTTACATGGTAGCACTGCCAGGGGATAGAGAATCTTACCCTGTGCTGAAAAATTATCAGGTGGGAAATAAATTTTATATATATATATATATATATAAGTTTTTTATCTATAATCAGTAGAGAAGTTTTATATAGAATTCAGAGGAGCTACAGAAGTTTTCATAGAATCTTGAAGAGTTAAGTGTTGAAGAAATGTATAGCACTTGGGTATATAACAGGAATAATGGAGGCATTTCAGCTAAAATCATGAGGGAAAGCAAAGATTCAGAAAGAAAAATGAGCACAATGCTGGGGGCAGAAAGCCAAGTGGACTTCTGTACTAAATAGTGTAGAGCGTTTCTACTAAATAGTGGGATGCAGTTGCATATATTACGTATCAACAAATTAAGAAGCAGAGTAGATTAGGCTTCATATTGAGGTAACACTATTTGTCCTGCAACATGAAAATGATGTAATGAAAGTGATGTTTAATAAATATTGATCCAGAAGTAGTGTGAAGAACAGGTAAGGAAGAAATTGATACCAAGGTATCGAAGAGCAAAATAAGGAAATGGCCTGGACAAAAAGAGCTTCTCTAGTTCTGCAAGGAATCTGAAAGTCCATCGTCTCAATGCTCATTTTGCTACATATTCAGAATTCACTGTTTCAAAACTGAACCACTTTCTTTAGCATATTTCTTGCATCTACTCTTATCTACCTTCTCATCGTCATTTACAGGCCTTATTGCTGGTTATATCAGTTTATCCTCATCTCATAATTTAGACTTGATGCCCTACTTAAAACTATAAACTTGGCTCTTCTGGATATTTCTACTCCCCCTCCCTAGTAATGCTTTTCTCTATCCACTTTGACTAGAATAGGGATCCTGCAATCCCAAGGCCAACTCTTCAAGAAGAACTCATCTGACTCAAGCCTACCCTGGGAGTATTGAAATATCCAAATTGAAGGACTTGGGAAAAAAAGACATCAATTTCCTTGTGCCAAATTAATGGAAAAATCATCATAGAAAGAGACTATCTATCGAGTACTCAAATACAAATTTTGAAACAGTCACTACAATTCTTAATGTTTGTGAGGAGGTAAAGGACAAAAGTTAGTCTTAAAAAATAATTATATCATAAAAAATCATTTAATTTACTCAGGAAAAAATATCTGAAAATGAGGCTATATAATTATATTGCAGAAGATAACACTCTAAAATAAATTGACTTTAGTGGAAAAAAAAAAAAAGGTTTAAAGCTTTTCAGAAAGCTCCTAAGGCTCTAAATCATAAACGTGGAATACAGATGCCAGATTCCAGATGGTTCACGTAAATGTCTGCATAGAATGTGCATAGTGCATGGAGTCTAGGTTTCTGAGCTTTCAGGATAAGTGTGATTCTACAGCATTCTTTATCACTTAAGCGTTTAGTTTTTAAAAGAGCAGCTATTATTTCTCTCTTAGAAATAGTGCTTTAAAAATAAAGGCATGTGTTTGCATTAGCAGATATATGATCCCCTGATATACAATTTATCAAAGTAACTGGCTTATCTCACTTTGTTGTACAGATTTGTAGAATTGTATGTTCTTCCCATTAGAATGTAATGATAAGAAGAATAGTTGGCATTTTCATACCATTTGCCATGTTACAAGCACTATTCTAAAGGCTTTATATACATTAACTAATTTAATCCTCACAACAAACTTAAGTAGGTGACACTGCTACTCTTTTCCAGAGAAAGAAACTGACAGAGAGATTAACCAACTTTAAAATCACAAGACTAGGAGGTACTGGAATAGAAATAAAAACCCACTCAGTCTGACATTAAAGTTTGCATTCTTACCACCAGCTAGTATTGTGAGCACAGAGAAATGTAAATTTGGTTACCACCTACCACCTGGCACTGAGCCTTGCCCATATTAGGTACTCAGTAAATACGTATTGAATAAATGCAATAAACTGAAGACCTTAATCCTTTTAAAACCTTATTATTGATATTATCATTAATGATATTTATGGATTTTGAAAAGGAAATATAATGAAATGATATTAAATGAAAAGTTAAATATATCTCCTAAATCTCTGTATGACTTTCCAGAAATAACTATAAACAATTTATTTTTAAATTTTGGGGGGAAGTTACTTTTATAAGTTGAAATAATATACCCAAGTCTTCCTTCTGCTTAAAGAATATACGTACACATATATGCATACATATATATTATATATGTGTGTATGTGTATATATATGTGTGTGTACATATGTGTCATATGTGTGTGTATGCTTAAACAAACAGTCAAAGGAGTGTTGTGATGAGATTTGTATAATATTTCATGGAGTGGGGGTGAGAGCATTGGTAAATGTCCTGAATATGTGAATTTCTAAAAATTTCTTTATTTACATTCACACTTGCTTGATAAGCTATTAATATCATGTTCATAAGCACTTGCCATAGAGAACTTTGAAGGCATTGCTTTATGACTTCCAGCATGTGTTGCTCAAGACAGGTTGCTTCAAATAAGATTCTATATATTTTTTAACTACTTTATTGAGGTATGATTGAAATAAAAAAAGCTATACATATTTAATGTATACAACAATGAATTTGGAGATAAGTATACACCCATAAACTATCACCACAATCTATGCCATACACATACCCATAACTCCAACAGTTTCCTCTTACCCTGTTTATTTATTATTAATTATTTGTTCGTGATAAGAACACTTACAAGACCTACCCTCTTAGCAAATTTTTTAAATTCTTTTATTGAGGTCATATTGGCTTACAATGTGTAAATTTCAGGTGTACATAATTATATATCAGTTTCTGTATGGATTGCATTATGTTCACCACCAGTAGTCTAGTTTTTATCCATCACCATATATACGTGCCCCTCCATCCCTTTTGCTCTCCCCCTACCCACTTCCCCTCTAGTAACCACTAATCTGCTCTCCTTGTCTATGTGCTTGTGTATCTTCCACATAGAAATGAAATTATATGGTATCTGTCTTTCACTTTCTGACTTATTTTGCTTAGCATAATTCCCTCCAGGTCCATCCATTGTCTCACAAATGACAAGATTTTGACTTTTTTCATGGCTGAGTAGTATTCCATTGTATATATATACACCACATCTTCTTTATCTATTCATCTGTTGATGTGCACTTGGGTTGCTTTCACAACTTGGCTATTGTGAATCATGCTGCAATGAACATACGGGTGCATAAGTCTTTTTCAATTACTGATTTCATGTTCTTTGGATAAATACCCAGTAGCAGAATAGCTGGATCATATGATATCTCTATTTTTGTTTTTTGAGAAATCTCCATACTGTTTTCCAAAGTGGCTGCACAAGTTTGCATTCCCACCAACATATGAGGCTTCCCTTTTCTCCACATCCTCTCCAAGCCTTGTTATTACATATTTACAATAGTCACTCTGATGGGTGTGAGGTGACATCTCACTGTAGTTTTGATTTGCATTTCCCTAAGAATTAGTGATGCTGAACATCTTTTCATGTGCCTATTGGCCATCTGTATATCTTCTTTGGAAAAATGTCTGTTCATAACCTCTACCCATTTTTTGATCGTGTTGTTCATTTTGTTTTTGTTGAGTTATATGAGCTCTTTGTATATTTTGGAAATTAACCCCTTGTTGGATATGTGATTTGCAAATATTTCTCCTAGGTGCTGAGTTGTCTTTTTGTTTTGGTCATCGTTTCTTTTGCCTTGCAGAAGCTTTTTAGCCTGATACAGTCCCACGTGTTTATTCTTTTTTCTTTTGTTTCCCTTGCCTGAGTAGATATGGTATTTGAAAAGATACTTCTAAGATCGATGCCAAAGAATGTACTGACTATATTTCCTTCTAGGAGTTTTATGGTTTCAAGTCTTCCATTCAAGTCTTTAATCCATTTTGAGTTAATTTTTGTGTATGGTGTGAGATAATGGTTTACTTTTATTCTGTTGCATGTGGCTATCCAATTTTCCTTACACCATTTATTGAAGAGACTTCCTTCCTATATTGTATGTTCTTGGCTCCCCTGTCAAAGATTAGCTGTCCACAGATATGTGGTTTTATTTCTGGGCTCTTGACTCTGTTTTACAGATCTGTGTGTCTGTTTGTCAGCCAGTACCATACTGTTTTGATTACTATAGATTTGTAGTATATTTTGAGGTCAAGGAATGTGATACTTCCAACTTTGTTCTTTTTTCTCAGGATTGCTTTGGTTATTTGGGGTCTTTTGTTGTTCCATATAAATTTTAGGATTCTTTGTTCTATTTCCATGAAGAATGTAATTGGGATTCTGATTGGGATTTCACTGAATCTGTTAGATTGCTTAGACATTTTAACTATGTTAATTCTTCCAATCCATAAGCATGAATGTCTTTCCATTCCTTTATGTCTTCAATTTCTTTCAATAATGTCTTATAGTTTTTAGTGTATAGGTCTTTCATCTCGGTTAAATTTATTCCTAGGTATTTTATTCTTTTTGTTGCAGTTGTAAATGGAATTGTATTCTTGAGTTCTCTTTCTTCTAGTTCATTATTAGTGTATAGAAATGGAACTGATTTCTGTATGTTGATTTTGTACCCTGAAACTTTACTGTATACATTGATTATCTCTAAAAGTTTTTTGGTGGACTCTTTAGGCTTTTCTGTATATATATAGGGTCATGTCAACAGCAAATAGTGACAGTTTCATTCCTTCCTTTCCAATTTGGATCCCTTTTTTCTTTTTCTTGCCTAATTGCTCTGGCTAAAACTTCCAATACTATTTTGAATAGGAGTGGTGACAGTGGGCATCCTTGTCTTGTTTTTATTCTCAGAGGAATAGTTTTCAGTTTTTCACCATTGAGTAAGATGTTAGCTCTGTGTTTGTTATATATGGTCTTTATTATCTTGAGGTACTTTCCTTCTATATCCACTTTATTGCAAGTTTTTATCACATATCGATGTTTGATCTTATCAAATGCTTTCTCTGCATCTATTGAGATAATCATGTGATTTTTACACTTCATTTTATTAACGTGGTGTATCACATTGATTTGCAGATATGAGCCATCTCTGCCTCCTTAGAATAAATCCCACTTGATCATTGTGTATGATCCTTTTAATATATTGTTGTATTCTATTTGCTAATATTTTGTTGAGGATTTTTGCATCAATGTTCATCAGGCATATTGGCCTGCAATTATCCTTTTTTGGTTGTCCTCATCTGATTTTGGTATCATTGTAACATTGGCCTCATAAAGGGAGTTAGGAAGCATCCCATTCTCTTCAATTTTTCAGAATAATCTGAGAGGGTTAGGAATTAAATCTTCTTTGAATGTTTGGTAGAATTCACCAGAGAAGCGATCTGGTCCTGGACTTTAGTGTTTGGGAGGTTTTTGATTACTATATAAGTCTCTTTATTTTTGATTGGTCTGTTCAGATTCTCTATTTCTTCTCGATTCAGTTTTGGGAGGTTGAATGATTCTAAGATTTTATCCATGTCTTCTAGGTTATCCAATATGTTGGTGTATAACTTTTCACAGTATTCTCTTATAATCCTTTGCATTTCTGTTTGTTCATTGTAATTTATCCTGTTTCTTTTCTGATTTTACTTGAGTCTTCTCCTTTTTTCTTACTGAGTCTGGCTAAGGGTTTGTCAATTTTGTATATCTTCTCAGAGAACCAGCTCTTAGTTTCATTGATCCTTTCTAATTTTTTTTCAGTCTCTATTTCATTTGTTTTTGCTCTGATTTTTATTATTGCCTTCATTCTACTGACTTTGGACTTTGTTCTTTTTCTAGTTCTCTTAGGTATAGCAAAAAATTGTTTACTTGAGATTTCTCCTTTTTGTTGAGGTAGGTCTACATTGCTATAAACTTCACCCCTCGTATCCCTTTTGCTGCATCCTATAAGTTTTAGTTTGCTGTGTTTTCATTTTCATTGGTCTCCAGATATTTTTTGATTTCTTCTTTGATTTATTCATTGATCCAGTAGTTGTTCAGTAGCATGCTGTTCAGTCTCCACATACTTGTGCCTTTCCCAGCTTTTTTCTTGTATTTGATTTCTGGTTTCATACTCTTGTGGTCAGAAAAGATGCTTGATATGATTTTAATCTTCTTAAGTTTATTGAGGTTTGCTTTGTGTCTCAAAATATGGTCTATCTTTGAGAATGTTCCATGAGCACTTGAGAAGAATGTGTATTCTGCTGTTTTGGGATAGAATGTTGTATATATATCTGTTAAATCCATCTGGTCTAGTGTTTCCTTTAAGGCCACTGTTTCTTTGTTGACTTTCTGTCTGTGTGATCTATCCATTGACATAAATTGGGTGTTAAGATCCCTTACTACTATTGTGTTGCTGTCAATTTTTCCCATTAGGTCTTTAATAGTTGCTTTATACACTTTAGTGCTGCTGTGTCAGGTGCACATATATTAATAAGTGTTATGTCTTTTTGGCGGAATGTCCCTTTTATCATTACATAATGCCCCTATTTGTCTCTTGTTATCGTTTTTTGTCTTAAACTCTGTTAAGTCTGATATAATTATGGCTACACCCACTCTTTTGGGTGCCATTTGCTTGGAGTATCATCTTCCATTCCTTCACTCTGAGCCTATGTTTGTCTTTAAAACTGAGATGGGTCTCTTGGATGCAGCATCTTGTTGGGTCTTGTTGTTTTAATACATCCAGCCAGTCTGTTTTTAATTTTGATGGGTGAATTAAATTCAGTTACATTTAGAGTGATTATTAATATATAAAAGGTTATACTGCCATTTAATCTCTTGTTTTCTGAATGCTTTATATATCCATTGTTTCTTTTTCCTTGTATTTCTTTCTGCCATTTCATTTTGGTTGTTTCCTGTGATTTTTTTTCTTAGTTTTCCCTTCATTTATGATTTGTGACTCTGCTCTGATTGTTTGTTTTGTGTTTACTGTGAGGTTTGTATACAAGATCTCATAGATGAGATAGTCAATTTTCTGACAGCATCTTATCTCCATTGACCTATGCAGGTTTCATCCTTTTCCTCTTCCCCTTTTGAGTTATTGTTGTCACAAATTATCCTTTTTTGTGTTGTGAGTTTGTGACCAAATTGAAGTGTTACACTTATTTTTGATGCTTTCTTTCACTTTATCCATTATGTTATAATTAAGTGTTTACTAACTTATTCTTATAAAGAGCTGCAATTTTCTAATTCTTTCTATTTATCTCCCTGCTCAAAGTTTTGTAAATCTTTGCCTTTTTATTTCAGTAGGAGGGATCCTTTCAACATTTCTTGTAAGGCAGTTCTAGTGGCAATGAACTCCCTCAGTTTTCGTCTGTCTTGGAAAGCTTTTATTTATCCATCCTATCTGAAAGATAATTCCATTGGATAGAGTTTTCTTCTCTGATAGTTTTTGTCTTTCAGTATTTTGAATATATCATTCCACTCACTCTTAGCCTGTAGTCTTTCTGCTGAAAAATCTGCTGAAAAGCTGGTGGGGTTTTCTTTGTAGGTTATTTTCTTCTCTCTTGCTGCTCTTAATATTTTTTCTTTGTCATTGACTTTTTACATTTTTATTATTTTATGTCATTGCATATACCTCTTTTTGCATTGAAGTATTTAGGAGTTCTATTAGTTCATATAATTGCATGTCCAGTTTTTTCTTCAGGTTTGGGGAATTCCCAGCTATTAGTTCTTTGAATAAGCTCTTTGCTACTTTCTCCCTCTCTTCTCCTTCTGGGATACCTCTAATCCTTATGCTACTTTTCCTAATTGAGTTGGATAGTTCTTAAAGAATTTCTTCTTTTCTTTTAAATCTTAGATCTTTGTCCTCTTCCACCTGAATCACTTGCAGGTTTCTATCTTCAAGCTCACTAATTCTCTACTCCTTATGTTCTGCTCTACTTTTAACGCCTTCTACATTATTTTTCATCTTATTAATTGTGTTCTTCATCTCCAGAATTTCTAATTGAATTTTTTTATGGTTTTAATGTCTTTGGTGAAGTACTCCTTCTGTTCCTTAATTTCATTCTTGAGCTCACTGAACTGTCTTTCTTAATTTTCTTGTAACTTGTTGAGTTTTTTTTTATGACAGTTCTTCTGAATTCTCTGTCAGTAGATTGTAATCTTATGTGACTTCAAGTTTGGTTTCTGGAGAGTTGTCATGTGTTTTCAGTTCTGCTGTGTTACTGTAGTTCTTCATGGTGTTTGATGAATTGATCCTTTGCCAGTATATTTGTGATAGTAAGTATCTTTTCTTACTTAGGTATAACCTTAGTTACTTTGGTTCTGGGCTGCTTCTGGTTGTACTTGAGAGGCTGTACTTTCCATTCTTTGCTGCCTCTGCTAGAGGTGTCATCAGCACCCTCCTTGTGCCACCTTGTGCCTCTGAGGTTGCCTGTGCCTTGCTACTTACAATGTCACTGCAGTCTCAGGGGTTGTGATCAGGGTCACCAGGCTGTGAGCAGTTCTGTTGCTTCCAGGGTTGCCTGGGTCTTGTGTTCCACCACTGGCTCTCCATGGGCTCAGATGCTGCTATCCCGTGTACCACCAACACTGCTGCTCCTGGGTTGTCTGGGGATGCTGGCTGCACAACTGGCAGTGGTGCTGGGTTTACAGTGTTGCTGTTGCTGCCAGGGCCCCAGACCCATTAACTTGTATGTAGCCCTGCTTCTGGTGGAGCTGGTGTTGGGGGTGCCACCACTGCGGGCTGGATCACCAGTTCTACTCTGGTTCCTGAAGCCTCAAGTCACAGGTTCCACTTGCCACCACTGGCAGGGAGCACAGGCTGTTTTTTCTGCTTCTACCACATCGGCTCATAGTTGCATGCACCCAGGTTCCCACTGCCTCCACTTCACCACCAGTAGCATGGAGCAGGCTGCCCACTGTCTCCATTCACAGTCACATGAGATGCTGCATGAGGATATGAGCCCTGAATTGCTGCTGCTGAGGGTGGGCAAAGGGACTGCTCCCCAGTTCTGCTGATTCCTGGGGATTCAGTCCACCCACCTTCAGATATATAGATACATGGATCTCTTATGCATCCTGTTATACTGTATAGGGAATCCTCTGTTTGTTAATGAATGTCTGATTGTTTGTAACATAGAGAAGGGAGAGACAAAAGAATTCACCCCACCATGATGCTGATGTTACTCTTGAGACTACAAGTGTGATTCTTATTTCTTTCTGTGTTAACTGTCTCTCTGGAAGATTTTAAGATATTCTTTATATCATAATATGTCAAGAATTTCATTAGGGTCTATTTTATTTCCCTGTTCATTATTTCTTCTTCTACTCTGAAATTACTATTTTTAAGATGTTGGAGCTCCAGTGTCTATGCTGTATATATATTACATCTTTATTCTTTACTCACAATTACTTTGATTTTTTTCTTCTAGACTTCCAGCTTGACAATATTTTCATTATAATGTATAATTATATTTAGCAAATAACTTTTAATTTCCAAAGATAGTTTTTCTTTAATTGTTCCTTTTGCTTTGCAGCACTTTCTTACTTTGGCTTAAAATACTCTTTCAAATAATACTAGTAGAGTTTTATTTTAAAGTTTCTCTTCTCTACTGAATTATTCATAATTCTTCTGTGGAGTCTTGTTGGTTCATCTTGTCCTTTTTTATACAAGCAATTCTTCTTGTCCACTTACATATTGGTTTTTAAGGATGAACTAAGTTTATTAATATGGAGAGAACTTATCTTTTTCTTTATAGTTCAGCAGATCTGTTTTCTAAACACATTCTCTTAAATGGAGGGTTAATGTCAGTTTTAACTCTGGGGAGTATAAGCAGAAAACTGGTAGGGAGTTTGGGTACCCCTGTAATGTCCAAGATAAAGAAATCTTTAATTTGGGAATGGATCTGTTTAGTATTTTTCCACATTAAACAAAGCTGCCTTCCCTTCTGCCTTTTTTCCTTCCCTTCCTATTGTGAGGATACAGGATTACCTCAAAGTGTGCTTAAATCATCTATCAAATCCCATTCTAAAAGAAAACACTGGGCCTGCCCTGTGGCCTGGTGGTTGAGTTCATACGCTCTGCTTCAGTGGCCTGTGCTTTGTGGTTCAGATTCCAGGCACAGACATACACACCGCTCATCAAGCCATGCTGTGGTAGCATCCCACATACAAAATAAAGGAAGAGTAGCACAGATGTTAGCTCAGGGTCAATCTTCTTCAAGCAAAAAGAGAAAGATTGGTCATAGGTGTTAGCTCAGGGCCAACCTTCCTTACTAAAAAGAAAAAATTAAAAATAAAATAAGGAAACACTTGAGTAGATCATGTACTTATTTTAAAGAGAGTAGTTTAACTGCTTTATATTAGGGAAAGAAGCTGTTGTTAACAACAGAACTAAATATAATAAAAAGGTAGGCTGTCTTAGTCTGTCTGGGCTGCTGTGACAAAACACCACAGACTGGGTAGCTTTGAAACAACAGAAATTCATTTCTCACATTTCTGGAGGCTGGAAATCTAAGATCAGGGTGCCAGCATGGTTTGGTGGAGGCCGTCTTCCAGGTCAGACTGCTGACTTCTTTCTGTCTCTTCACATGGTGGAAGGGCCTAGGGAATCTCTCTGGGGTCTCTTTCATAAAGGAATAATCTCAGTCTGAAGGGCTCTACTCTCATGCCCTAATCACCTCCCAAAGGCCTCCCTTCTTAATGTCATCACATTGGGGATTAGGACTTCAATATATGAATTTTGGGGGGACAAAGACATTCACACCATAGCACAGGGTATTAACAGTCCAGCTGCTTTCAATACGGTTTTAAATTAATGATCCTGATGACCTTCTAATGACTCATTCCTATACTTTGTATTTACCAGCTCTGAGCTGATTTCTTCCCGGTGGCCTGGAGATGAACCAATTAGTTCTACAGCTGGTATTTTTCGCTATGGAGGTCTCAGTCAACTTAATTTTTTTACTTTTCATTGCAAAGAAAATCTTCCAAAAATTTGATATCATTTCTGTTTTCCAGGAATCTCTGAACTAATTTATATTATTTCAGCAGGAGCTGAGAGTTGGGGTAGGATGGGGGGACAGACAAGAAGTATTCTCAAACTATAATCTTAAACCAGAATTCAACAGCATAACTCATTTAAATCAAGGTAACAATATGTGTACCGTTGTCAATGTATGTCAACAGTAGAAATGTCCCCATTTTCAACACTTTTGTGTATTGTTTAGAATAAGACAATTAGATTTAGAGATGTAAATTAAACCTGAAGCGTCATACCTAGAAGTTATTCAATATATGGTATAACTTGGATTATGGCCAGCCACATGTTTTTTAATCCATTATATGAAATAAAGGATAAATGATGGCTTTATTATGAATATACAATAACAATTATTTTCATCGAGTAAAGAGACAGAGGAACATAACGATGTAACTGTAGCTTGAAGGCACGCAATATAAGTATTACAAACTTTAGAGGTCATTTGCATGATCTGAATCTATGATCTATGCACTCAATAAAGAAGAAAATTTAATTTAGTTTCACAAATTAAAGGAAATAAAATAATAGATGTTAACAGCAAGGAATTTGCATGTGTATAACAACTATAAACCAAATACTTAGAGAGGAATTAATTCCAAAACAGATTTTCATGCCTGAAGTTTCAAATAAAAAGAAAAAGGAAAAAAATAATAATTAGAATTCTAAGAATATCATCTTTTGGCTGAAGATAAATTCTAAGCCTACTCACAGAAACAAATCCTATCAACATTATTCCTAGTTTAAAATATCAGTGCTGGGGGTGGTAGAAAGAAGATTGTCTAATATTACCAAAAATACTCATGAAAAATAAATAGCTTTCAAAAGTGTGGTGCATCCTCAGACTTGATGGCAAGACATAGATTTTCAGTTTAAAATAATACTCAGAGTTCAAGAGTAAATATGTTCTTCAAGAAGGGTTTTTTCTTTTTTTGAGGAAGATTAGCCCTGAGCTAACGACTGCCAATCCTCCTCTTTTTGCTGACGAAGACTGGCCCTGAGATAACATCCATGCCCATCTTCCTCTACTTTATATGTGGGAGGCCTACCACAGCATGGCGTTTGCCAAGCGGTGCCGTGTCCGCACCTGGGATCCGAACCAGAGAACCCCAGGCTGCCGAGAAGCAGAATGTGCGAACTTAGGTGCTGCGCCACCAGGCTGGCCCCAAGAATGAATATCTTCTTTATACATGTGATATATTAAGAATATCTGGAAGAATATTGATTCCATTATCTTAAAAAAAAAAGTTTGTTCGTTTTTCCAAAATTTCCTAACAGTCTCCATATTTCACAATTTCAAAGGTCAAAGTTAGCATAATATTTTATTTATTAAAATAAATTACACTCATGGGTTGAGTGGAGTATTCACAAGCATTGTAATACCATATTCTTCAAGCACTTCTCTCTTCATTCACTCTGTTAGACTAATCACTACTTATGAATTCACCTAGAATCTTCTCTATTCTCCTCTGACATAAGGATACATTTCTTTACTTGGTTTGCATGACCCCTTAAAATGTATGACCACCCCCTGGAAAGTACCCATTGTACTAGTCAAGTTTTAATCAGTAAACTATAAAGGCTTTCTGGTCATTTTCATTTATTAGCTCTCACCAGCCTTTGTCATTTTCTAGCTGTTATAAATGGAGAAAACAGGAAAATACATCTGCAGTTTACACTACTCACACAATATAATCAACTTTGGATAGCTGCCTTTTGTATTGCATTAAAAATTCCATGTTACAGCTGTAACTATGTTCACTGAAAAAGCACACTATGAAAAACTATATTTGAACAAAAAGCAATTGCTTCATGATTTGTTATTTGGATTCAGGTAGAATTTGTAAGACAATCTGTTTTGAACTAAAGGACAAACTGGTTACTAGAGTTGTTTTCATTTTCCTCCTTCGAATTGTGTTTCTCCACTGTTGTATATAAGACTGAATTATTTGGTTAAAAATCCTTTGTCGTGTGGTGAAAATAGATAGAAATGAAGAAATGATAGAAACGAAGAAAAATAGAAAATAGCTAACACTGAAGAAAAAATCCTGGAGTACACATTCCAATAGCTGACTGCATTATACAAAATCATCAAGCTAATCAGTGACTAAAATCCACCCAAAAGAGTTCCATAAAAAACAAAATATTAAGATGAACAATTGGCGTATTTGTAATGTGGAACTTGTGGCATAAATTATTTAGATAGAAAACAAGACAGAGTCACAATAATCATGAAAATTATATTTTATACCTTTACAAAATATTTTTAGAGTAAGCTTCAATTTGTTCCTCAAAAGGCTACCATATATGAATCTTCTCAATTTGATCTCTAATTTGTTGCTATTTCAAAAAATGCACATGTCTCTGTCAAAAGTTGGTTGTAAATATGTCACCACAACTACAAGTACCAGTGCTATCTTAATCTTATCTAAGGGGATAATTGATTTTGTAATGATCTGAAGTCAATTAAACCTGAACATCTTATATCTGAAAATAAAAATCAACTTGCTTTGAAGAGACTCACTTTGAATTCAGGTTAAAAATGGGGGGATGGTATTTAATACATAATTTAGCATTCAAATTTAATAGTTTTTGAAAATTGCTTTTCAACAGTTCTGTAGATATAAATAAATAACATGCAAATGCTGATCTACTCTAATTTTATGCTTTCTGCATTTGGTTTTCCTTTCAAAGTTACAGTCATAAACTTCAAGACTGTGATGAAAATGTTTGTCTTTCACAAGAAGATGGAGATGCATGCCTTCTCAAAATTTTGCATACAATTGATGGGGGGCCTGTTGCAGGCCACTAGTATATGCAGTACATGGACACTAGGTTAAACATTCCTGTTCTAAAATTTAATAATTTAATGATACAGCTATCCAGCTCCCATGGCAAATTTTTCTATCATTTATTCAACACTCACTCAACAAAAGCTCTTTATATAAGTTAAGACTATTGTGGCAGAAAATCCAACCCAGATTCACTTACATTAAAAAAAAACATAATATAACTGAAAAGTTTAAGACTAGGGCAGACTTTAGGCACAATCAAGCAAGACCTCTAACAACTTTATGGGAGTTTTTTCTCTCTATATGCTAATTCCTTTTTGTCTAGGTACAACTTGATGTTTACACAAACTCTGTCCTCATGGTAAAAAGTCACTTTGGTAGCTCCATACTTTATATACTCTCATGCTCCATTTTAATTCTAGAGAGAAAGAGTGAAATTATTTTTCCCAGAAATCACAGCAACATCTTCATGCATCCCATTGGCTCTTATTATAAAAACAATTATTGTGGTTATACTCTGATTTTCAAGCTTGTGTACCCATCCTTGCTCCTGCATATCCTCAAGATTAGGGACAGGGCCAATTCCACAGGAAGCACATGACAGAAGCACATTAACACCCACAGGTAATCTAGGCTATGACTTTGAGAGGAAAAAGGGAATGGATGTGGAAGTAAAACTTAAACAAATATACTCATATTTACTCTGTGGCACACATGCCCTTAGGTGATAAAAACAAATAAAATTCCAGATCTCAAGGAGGTCTCTGGCTTAGACTGAACCACCCATAGCTCATAAATAGTACAAACAAACAAACACACACCTAATTAACATGCCAGTGAGTTTTCATTTCATTGCGTAATTTCTGAAACTACCCAACTGGTGACATTGCCCTCTAGGCAAACTTCTGCAAATGTTCTTCCTCCTGCCAAATCTTCGTTATAATGCTAATTGAGACACATCCTTTAAATATAAAACTTTTCCAATCCATATCAACTATTTGAATAAACCTTATCTTTTAAAGTGTATAATTGGTACTTATGTTTCATAATCATTCTCTATTTTTTAGCCAAGGTTATTCTAGAATTAAGTTTATTTAAGGGCCTTTCTCATCTATCCCTTGCCTAACTCCCCAACCTTATCATTACTTCCTCACACTTTCTGCTACAATATTACCAAAATTCTTATAGTTCTGTGACTTACCTCTGAGACTTCCATTCTGCTCTTCAAATGCAATATTCATTAACTCACAATATTCATTAACTTTGCTATTTGCTTCTCTCTTCAGAAATCCTTAAACACTCCTCCTTTTGTGCTCATCTCTTCTCTAAAAATAATACTGTTGATACATGCCACTTCTAAATGTCTTTACCTCTTTTCTGACAGATTCCCCCAACGTTATTGACAGGAATCTTAAATAATTATGGCTCAAGGTAGTTCATATTCTTAAACCCCTGTTTATGCCTACTCTGGAAAAACTCTGCCTTTCTGGAAGCCTCAGCCACTGAGTTATTTTATTCCCTCATTTACACCAACATTGTTTTTCCCCTTCAATTGCCAGTACACGTTTTGGTGTTACGGACACCTGTGCTTAAATCACAATTCCTCCCTCAGTAGCTATGTGGTATGCATAATTTTTCTATTTCCTCATCTCTACAATGAAAAAGTTATATTTGCTAATCCACAGACTCGTTGTAATATTTATATGAAATACTCTATGTAAAAGGAGCATGTAAACAATAGTTGCTTAGTCAATATTAATTTTCTTTTTCTCCTCACTCCTATTTGTATCAACTTTATTCTTTATTTGTATCAATTTCTTGCTAACCACCTTATATGCTTTCCTCAAGCAACCTCTTCAACTTATTCATGGACCTTCAGTCACCTTCTACTAGCGATGTAAACCTTGATTTTTCTTTTACTATTTCTAGAGTTTGTTTTGTTTATTTTGATTTCTGAAACCACTTTAATTCACTTTTCCAGACAGATGAAGCATTCCATGATGTTTTTAACCCTTAATGAGCAAGCCTGGAAAAAGATTGGACTAATCTTGGTGCAGATCTAATAGACAGACTGTTGGTGACATAATATGATGTTTTTTAAAACTGCATACCCCGAACTTTGAGGATTGTGTTGTCAATCTATTGCACATGTAGCACAGAGTACAAAAACAACTAACCAACTCTGGGGATGGGGTCAGTTGTCCTGGACTATAAGACATAGATATACTCAGGGAAGTTGGTCCACTGAGAGGTAGTAAGCAGGCCCTGGTCATGTGAAACAAGGAGCGTAGCAGAGTAGGAACATGTCCTGGTACGAAATCCTTGGGAATTTTTGTGCCTGTGTAGTGGTGGTTGTACCTTATTTATTTGTCACTTCTCACATTCATTATATACAAAAATTCAATAAACAGTTCAGCCTGGTTTCTGTTGACTGCTGGTTGGTTAATCATTAAATAGACAAGGCGATATCAGGGCCCTATTCCTTCCACTGATACTCAAGTGGTATTAGCCCAATGGGCCTCGCAGATTAGGAATCTTCTATAACTCATACAAACATCTTGAGATGACTCAAGGAAAAAAAGAACAGACAGCAGACCAGAAAGCAAATATAGATGGCTCGGGAAGTCTTATATGTATATAATTTCCAGCAATAAGGCCAACAAGGATTTGTAGATTTTGGAGTAGGATACTCCCTGTGAACCATGATCTTCATTCATTAAATTATTCAATACGATCTTATTGATTATCTATTATATGCCAAGCATTGTTCTGAGATAATGATCACATGCTACCAAAAGTATCAATCACTCCTATAATTCTGACTTAAATATTTGTTTTGTCTCTCTCTCTTGCTCACTCTCTCTATTTTCTGCCCTTTACTGAGAAAGTTTCTGCCTAAAGGGGACAGGAATGTCATCTCATTCACCATACCCTAATATTTTTTATTGAGGTGATATTGACTTATAACATTATATAGATTCCTGGTGTAGATCATTATAAGTCAACTTCTGTACATGCTATGTTGTGTTCACCACCAAAAGTCTAGTTCCCATCCATCACTGTACAAATATCCCTCTTGACCCCTTTTGCCCTCCCTCCACCCCCCTTCCTCTGGTAACCACCAATCTATTTTCTGTATCTGTATGTGTTTGTTGTTTTTCTAATCTTCCACATATGAGTGAAATCACACCATATTTGTCTTTCTCCATCTGACTTACTTCGCTTAGCTTAATAACCTCAAGTTCCATCCATGGTGTTGCAAACGGTAAGATTTCACTATTTTTATGGCTGAGTAGTATTGAATTGTATATATATACCACATCTTCTTTACCCATTCATCTGTCGATGGGCACTTAGTTGTTTCCAAGCTTTGGCTATTGTGAATAATGCTGCAATGAACATAGGGATGCATATATCTTTTTGAATTTGTGTTTTCATATTCTTTAGAGAAGTACTCAGAAGTGCAATGGCTGAATCATATGGTAGTTCTATTCTTAATTTTTTGAGGAATCTCCATACTGTTTTCCATAGTGGCTGCACCAACTTACATTCCCACCAACAGTATATGAGGGTTACATTTTCACCACATCCTCTCCAAATATTTTTATTTTTTTTTCTTTTTAATACTAGCCATTAGACGAGTGTGAGGTGATATCTCATTGTGGCTTTCATTTGAAATTAATTAAAATGAATGTGAATTAGATACATCGACTCTGCTCCCCTGTACAATGACATAGTTTTAGCACTGATCTTAATTTCTTTTAATTCTAGCTACTCTTTCTACTCAAACATCTATTAGTATGTCAACTATTCAACTAGTTTACTCTTATAGTGTGATGCTGGGTTCTTTCTCCTAATAATTTGTCTTGTGATTATAAAACCTGGTCCTTTAATAAGGCTAATTAAACTATTCATATTAGGTATGAAGCAACATGATTGAAAGTGTGTGTGTGCACGCACACACCTATGAGTAAATTGCATATTCAGGAGAATTTTAGGAATAAATCTACCTCCCTCTATATCATAAATTTAGAGATTCCAAAAATATCAGCCAACTAAGATAACGGTAGTAGCATGAACTTAGTTCAAAAAACAATGTTTCATTTAAAATTACAGTCTCACTCCTTATGATTCTATATAACTTAGAACAAATCATTTAATCTCTCAAAACTCACTTTCCCACCTCTGAAACTTCCATGGTTAGGATTCTGAGCTAGTCAACGTATTAGTTTCCCAGGACTGCCATAACAAAGACACATTTTCCAGCTTGTGGTGGTTGTTGGCAATTTTTGCCATTTCTTGGCTTGTGGCAGCCTAACTCCAATTTCTGCCTCTGTGTTCACATGACAGTCTCCTTTTTGTGTGTTTGTATTAAAATTTCCCTCTTTCTATAATGATAGCCATAATCTTGGATTTAGTGCCCATTCTAATCCAGTACGACCTCATCTTAACTTGATTACATCTGCAAAGACCTTATTTCTAAATAAAGTCACATTTATAGGTTTGGGGTGGACATGAATTTGGG
Organism: Equus caballus; assembly: GCF_041296265.1. Classification (NCBI taxonomy): domain Eukaryota; kingdom Metazoa; phylum Chordata; class Mammalia; order Perissodactyla; family Equidae; genus Equus; species Equus caballus. The sequence goes on along the minus strand of NC_091701.1, from coordinate 69,569,420 downwards.
GGGAACAAAATTCAATCCATGTAAGGTAACACATGACAAATACATAGTAATGTGACTGAACAGAGCAGGTACTAAATTATATGTTTATCTCTCCATTTCTTCACCAACTCTTGCCATAGAAGAAAAGAAATCTTACTTCTCTCCAATATTCTTTTGGTTTAAATCATTGTCTCCTATTAAAATAAGAGTATTAACATATTTTCTGCAGCACGTCTCAGCCTTAAGCATGAATGTTTTCATCAAGATTTTTTTTAGGAATTTCTTCACAAAGCGAAGATGAACAAATATGAGTTCCCGGGTCATCTGAGGAATACAGGGAGGCTGTAAGGCAAGGGAATAAATGAAGTAGATGAGGAAATGGAATGGAAACACCAAATGTTTGTCTGCTTCCTGATTTTGTACACAGCTGTTATTTGGGAAAACAGTTAAAGTACTGGTTCTCTATTTTTTTCTGATAGCTGCCTCCAGGTAGTTTATGAAATTGCCGTAATATTTATGTAGATCTCTTTGTACACTTAAAGGATTATTTAATATTCTGAATCTGCCATATTTATAAGTAAAATATATAAAAATAATACAAAATGTCAAAAATTGGCTCTGAGAAACATCCTGCTAAAACATGAAATGACAACCTACAGACTGGAAGAAAAATTTGCAAACCACATATACGACAAAGGACACACATCAAAAATATATAAAGAACTCTTAAAACTCAACAGTAAAAAGAAAAAAAAAGATCCAACTAGGAAATGGGTAAAAGACATGAATAAACATTTCACAGAAAAAGATATACAAATGGAAAATCGGCATATGAAAAGATGTTCAACATCATTAGCTATTAGGGAGATGCCAATCAAAATCATGAAATCCTTTCACTCCTGTCAAAACAGCTAAAATAAAAAATAGTAACAAAACCAAATGTTGTGAAGATATGAAGAAACAGAATCACTGATACATTGCTGGTAGAAATGTGAAATGGTAAGGCCACTCTGGAAATAGTTTGCAAGTTTTTATAAAACTAAACATGCGGGGCCGGCTCCGTGGCTGAGTGGTTAAGTCCGTGTGCTCCGCTGTGGCAGCCCAGGGTTTGGATCCTGGGCGTGGACATGGCACTGCTCGTCAGACCACGTTGAGGCAGCGTCCCACATCCAACAACTAGAAGGACCTGCAACTAAGATATACAACTATGTACCGGGGGGGGGGGGGGTTGCGGTGTGTTTGGGAAATAAAGCAGAAAAAAAAAAAGATTGGCAACAGTTGTTAGCCCAGGTACCAATCTTTAAAAAGAAAAAAAGAAGAAACAAAGAAAAAAAAAAAAAGAAACTAAACATGCAAATACCATACAATCCAGCAAAATGCACTCTTATGCATTATTCCAGATAAAAATATGTTTTCATGCAAAAATCTGCACATGAATGCAGCTATGAATAGGAACTTTATTCATAATAGCTAAAAACCAAAACCAACATAGAGACCCTTCAAAATGTGAATGATTAATCATAAATTCTAAGAACTCAAAAGAAAAAAGTGAATGATTGAACTGTGGTACATCCATACCATGGAATACTACTCAGTGATAAAAATGAATGCATATTGATAAGCCCAATAAATTGGATGAATTTCCAGGGATAATGGGGAATCAGATATTCCAATCTAAACATTCACATAAACGTTCACATACTGTATGATTGCATTTATATAACACTTTGAAATGACAGTTATAGAAATAGAGAACACATTAGTGGTTGCCACAGGTCAGGAACAGGAGAATTGAGAGGGAATGGGTATGACTTTAAAAGGGTCACAAGAAGTATCCTTATGATAATGAATTCTTCAGCATCCAGTCTATATCAATCAACATCCTTGCAGTGACATTATTTTACCATAGTTTTGCAAGATGTTATCACTGGGGGAAACTGGGTTACGGGGTACATGAGATCTGTGTGATTTCTTAAAACTGAATCTGTATCCACAATTATGTCAAAATACTTTAATTAAAATTTTTATTTAAAAAGTTTTGAATTAAAAAATCAGTCTATTTTAGTACACCAAAATAAGGCTTTTAACTAGCTTAATTTACTTAAATTTTGACTTAGTGTTTCCTTTCAAAGTTAAATCAGCCACTTTTCAAAGAGAAATTAGCACATTTTTTATGCTTCATTTAAAATTGACACCACTATCTGAGAAAATAATTTTTATCTTAATACATATTGCGTATTGCATTTTATCAAAGATTTTTAACTTGTCCATCTCCTCTGACAGGCTGTTTTTAGGAACGCTATTTTCTGTATCCCAAATACCTAGAACAGTGGCTAGCATTTAGCAGAAGCACAATGAAATTCTATTGAATGATTGAATAAATTATAGGTTGTCAACCCAATACTGCAACCAGCAATAAATGATTAAATTGGTGAATTCAATGGGGTAAAACAAAAGACAATCATCTAACTGAATAGCGTGCCCTCTTCCACTCCATTCCGGCCCTTGTTTGCTTAAGATGTTCTTCAGTTGATTAACTCCTCTCTTTCTCTACACAGTTGGTACACATTTGGAAGATTCTCCTCATCTCAGGCTAATTCGAAGGGTAAATCCAAATGGAACTGTAGACTCCACAGTGACCATGCTATAGTTAGACAAGAACTTCCAACTGAAAACTGATCTAGTCAGTATGTAGTAGCTGAGCCACTTGAAGTTAGAGACACATTTCATAACTGTCCATGGGTAAGGAAAAATGATGACTGCTGAAGGATGTAATCACTTTTATATATTGCTAAAATTTTAAAACAGTTGTCCTGATTCTGTTAAGGGAATATATGTCTCTCTCTCTGTATAATCTGTAATTTTCCTTATAAGCATCTTTCTTAGTCCCGGAAAAATAAGATTCATGTACTACCTGATTTGGTGCCTAACTTTAACAAGAATTAGTATGACTTCATGTGAAAGAGGATAGCTGGTATGCCTCCCGACATAACACATACACACAACACACACACACACAATTGCCCATTAAGTGTTTTTATGTCTTGAAATTGCAAGCAGATTATTTTAACACCAAGGGCAGGATGTATGGGAAAATTGTGAAAGCTTTTGAAATGGAATAAAAAATTACTGTCTTCAGTGGAAAGTGATGCATTGTTCAGAGCACATCCTTCAAGGTTATCTGATTCTATGGGGTTTTGCCTTTGTATCATTTTCTTCAAGCTACTTACAACTCTCTAAGTTGTAGATAACTGAAAGCAATGCAAATAATTTGTCTATAGTCATAGATATAATTTTTTTCTGATAAACAAACACTTGATTCCCCCTTCCTCACCCCTTGGTAAGATCCAGTTTTGCATCTATTTGTGAATTGCTTGCCTATATGATCCTGTTTTTAAAATTTTCCTTTGAATTGATTGTAAGGGCTAACATCTTACTGGTTCTCTCATTAATCAACAGAATATTTGACACATGTTCATTTTATATAATTTATAGGTCATGATGTTTTACCTGATTTTTGGAAGCTATACTTTAGCAAGTGTAAAGGAAATTTTACTACATAAATAGCTAACATATAATAATTACAAAATACACTAGCACTGTTTTCTGATTTGATATTCAACTATAAGTTTCGGGAAGTGTATTTGATATTCAACTATAAGTTTTTGGAATTATAATTAAAACTACAATATCTCTACACTCCCACAGAACAGCTAAAAACAAACAAAACAACATGACCAGATATTAGATATTAGATATCTAATATCAGATATTAGAAACAGGTGGACCCGTTGGAGTTCTCATATATTCTTTGCAGGAATGTAAAATGGTACAGCCATTTTAGAAATAGGCAGTTCTTACAAAAATAAACATATATCTACCTACTGACCTCAAAGTGTCATTTTTAAGAATTTATTCAAGGGAAATGACATAAAAAAAGATTCCATAGCTGCTTTATTCATAATGGCAGAAAGCTGGAATATCCCAGATGTCCATCAACAGAAGATTGCATAAATTGTGGCAATTCACATATTGGAATTCTACTCAGCAATAAAAAAGAACAATCTACTTACACAACAAGAAGGATAAATTTAAAATCATTATGCTGAATGAAAGAAGCCAGACACAAAAGAGTACAAACTGTATGATTCCAGTTCTATAAAGTTCTAGACTGGAATTTGACCATAATGTATTATTCACCTGGCCTGACATTTTTCAACAGGAGAAATGCCTCAGTCTCCAACTTCTGGATTGAGAACATTGTTTCACAATGTGAAAAATCTACTGCATTTGCTTAGATCTGACATGTGACTTATCTGAAATAAATTATGTTTGCTTACATTTGCTGTTCATAATAGTGATTCATTTTGGAAAGTAATCTTGGATCCTTAGTATCTGACTAGATTTCTCTATATCTAAATAGATTCTCTAAGGCAGTATCTTGTACTGTGATTTTTAAATAGGAGGTAGAAAGAAAAAAAGGATGGAGCTAGGCACGATTTTCTTTTGCATCCCAACTGCTCTTGGATTTTGAATTTTGAAGTATTGAATAGGCAAATCAGAAGGCACCTGGGCTTACTCTTGAAGTGAATTCTTGTTTCTGGAGTTGCAAAATCACCACTGTCTAAGTTTCTCTGGCCTTGAAGACAGTGGCATCCCAAGTACACATTTAAAACCCTGCCCTCCCTCAGGACACCCTCTGAAATAAATCTCCACAAAATAAAATGTCCTATACTCAAAGTAGGAAAAGGTTCACACTAATAACACAAAATCCAAACAATATTGGCCAGAGGAAAATACAATTTTGAAAAAACTGAGAGAATTAACCAGTAGCATGCACATGTCTTGCTGCAAATGAGCACACTGTAGTCTTGCTGGTAAACGTGGAAAGAAATCTAAAAGAGACTTGTAAAATATCCCTCAGCTTGGCAGGAAGCAAGTTGAAAACTCTCCACCACTTTGGGTCCTTTCACCACTACAGGAAAGGAGACACTGGGAGAAATAATTAAAGAAAATACTTGCTAAGTTGTTTCCCCTTCCCCTCTCCCCTGTCCCTGAATCACAACTCTTTAAACCACAGGGAAGATGAGATCTGAAAGGAAGTCAACTTCGCAGCTATGGAACAGTAGTAATAGTGAAACGAAACTATTTGATGAAGTACAAAATAAACATGCCAACATGCTTCGGAGAGTCAGTCCTACTCATTTTAACAAAAATGTGGTTGGTCCCTTAAAGCAGTGGGAGGAAACACAGAGGGAGCTCTCAAAGGTGATCACAGGTATTATTATTTAACAAATTGAGACAGAAATTAGAGAAAAACTTCCAGACTAAGGCTGCCCAGGTAGCATATTCCTCCCTGCCCCAACATTAAATGTAGATCCATAGCTTATTTGTTAACATGAAATTATAAAAGTTTCTCCAAGTTTCTAGATATAATTATACTCTTATGAAAATGTAGTCATTTAATTTCAAAAATTCCTCATGAAATAATTTAATTTCAAGGAATCCTATTATCTGGGTAAGAATTTTTTTTTAAATCACCTACAACCAACCAACCACAAGAAAGGGCTAACCTCAGACTCATCAAAATCAGAAACAGAAATTACTAGGACAACCAACATCTGCTGAATTTGAGAAAAAGATGTGGTGCCTGAGTTCTATGTCTCACCACATCTATCCATGCACCAAAGCAACGTAAAGACATTTTCAAAGTCTTTCTGTTGTATTCTTTTTGGTTCATAACATTACCACAGCCTGCATAGTTTGCTACTTATGTGCCCTTCTTCAAAAATTTTATCTAGAGTTGCAATCTAGCCAAAGAAAACATGACTGATATGAAGCAAATAAGATCTTACCAAACTGAATAAATGATCCACCAAAACAACCTAGAAGTAATGACACTCTGGTAGCAATGAGCTCACCTAATGACCATGTCTTGTTTTCTAGATACCATTTCCCACTAAAAGTAATCAGGGATCATTGGGAATATGGATGATAATAAATCTGCAGCAGGGAAAATACATGCATGTTAGATGTAGTAGCTCCAGAAAGGAAATACCAAAAAAACAAACAACAAAATTAATGAAGTTACGTCAAAAGGACCCAGAAGCCAACTTGAAGGGGCTCCCATTGGCCAAATATGTGACAATAAGCATACCAAAAAAAAAGACTCTAAATCAGTCTAAAATATTGAAAAATTTTTTTAAAAGCTCACAGCAATACCTATCAAACAAAAGGGGAAAATACGAAATAGGAAATTCCTTTTTTCTTGAAAAATGCCAGCTACTAATTAGAAAACTATCATTTTGCAACTCCAAATTTAATAAATAATTCAATAGAGGTCATCAGTAGATGCTAAAACCATTAGGTGTAGGCATTACATACATATCTGGCCGCAAGGCCTGGGCAATCAGCTGAGAAGCCATCTCAGTGTGAGCCAGAGAGTCGTCAAGCAGCAGCGGCTGCTCTGGGTCTAACAGTAGTAGTAGAACCTCTGCTCCTACTCTGAGCCCTCTCCTGGGCTTGGTGTTGTATCTCATTCTCAACGCAACCATGTCCCTTCCTCCTGGACAACGGTGCAGCAGTGGCAAGGAGAGACGAGGTCCCTTAGGGACACCAGAACAGAGAATGCAGCATCTGATTTCCTCAGATTGATTTCCCTCTGTTTTTCTAGCTCCATCCACTCCAGCCCATGAATCTTCTCCAAAAACGAGAGCAGAGCATTCAGCAGCTATGGGCCATCAGTAAGGGCCATTTAGCACTCACCCCTGCTCCATTACAAGGCCTGTCCCAGTAGCCAGTGAATAACTGCATGAAGAGGCTCTCAGATGCTGCCAACTGCCCAGGTGAGTTTGCCCTGGAAGTGATAAACATCTTACCAGGAAGAAACCAACATTTAGAATGCCTCATAAAGAAAGAATCCACTAAGCTGAATATAAGACAGAATAAACAGGTTAAAAAAAGAAAAAAAGATTTACCTATAAGGAGTAGGTACCTACAAAAAACAGGTCGTGTGACTTTAGCTCCTCCAGGAGGAAAGGCAGCTCCTGAATCCATGACTGTTATATAGGAAGAAAGGGATACTCTTTTTTTTTTTTTCTCACCAAATCCATTAAGAGTTCCAAAGGTGGATTAATGGAGCTACAGAATAGAAATTTGGTAATAGCCCACTGTCCTCACAAGAAAAAGACCTCCATCCATGTTGTGCAAGAATCAGCTGACTCCCATTACCACCCATCCCAGTTAGGCCCTTCTTCTTCAAGAGGAGCCTATAAACTGGCTCCTACAATGTGACTGCAGCCCGGTCACAAGGCAGTCTGGAAGGTAAATGTCTTGCAAAAATAATGCTGTAAATTCCCTGAACTCATACTCTTTGGCAGAAGGGAGAGATCATGGTGGGGAAACCAAAAACCAACTGGAAGAAATGGAAGAGCTGACTTAGAGAAGGAAATTGAAATGTAGTTTGAGAGAGAGAAACTGAAATAGAGCTCAAATATAAGCCAGCTATTAGTGAGAAGATTAGACTTAAGAGGAGAGTCCTGTATGGACACTTGGTTTTCAAAACTTGGAAGACCAAGAATAAACAGCTCAAACAGGCCAATGACACTGTGGAGAGGGACTTAGCTGATAAAGGGAAAGGAATTCAAAAGCATTTTGTGGACATGGATATTCAAAACAAGAAGTTATAATCCTAATTGTAGGACATAAAGATGACACAGGATAACCCTCTGAGACAAGACAGTGCCTGGATTTCAAGATTTTCCAGAAAAGAAAACCTTAACTTCCAACACCTCCAATGGCAAAATGGAGAGCATGTTGTCTCTGGAAAAGTAGTCACAGAGTAAGGGGACAACAGTGAGTTGACACGACAGATGATGTGACTAATGGCTCTGATTTGTTTGATGAGATTTTGATGGTTACCACCACCGAGTTTGGTCCCCTTCTTTCCATAGCCTCTCTCTCCATCCCTGAAGCAAAGGGCCAAGAAGCCTCCACATTGCAGTGACCCTGCGGTGTGATGCCAGACGGGGCCACCAGATCTTTGGGGTTCTTGGTGGAGTCGCTCATCATCCAGAACGTGTCCAAGTTCCGGGAGCACAGGTCATCTGACAAGTCTGGTGCTGACGGGCAGAAACTCCCGGTGGGCCTTTGTAAGGATGAGCCTTTTGTTGAACAGCAGGCAAAGCGACCTGGGCCCAGTTCCCAGATCCTGTAGCGCAAGGAAGACTCGTTCCTGTGCCAACTCCAGCAGCACAACGCTGGCGTTTGCAGCCCAGAAGAAAGAATCACGGATGGCATGGCGCCCAGCTCCGCCTGCGGGTCTGCTGTCCCATGGCCAGACCCACAGGGACAGTCCCAAGCTGCGCCTTCCCACCCACGTGCAGGCCTGCTCCTCGGGGCCTGAGCAGACGCAGCAGGTCCGCGCAGTCTGCTGCTCGCGCTCCTTCTTGTGCAACTGAAAGCAACGATCGTTGACAGTTCCAACCGTCCTTGCTCAGTGGCTGTTTTCAACTGGAAAATCACAGTGCCCCAAGTCAAGGAAAGGCCCAAGTGAGGGACAGCAATCGAGCTCCTGGCCCTACCACACCCAGGGCATCTCCAACCCTTCTCCTGCTTGAGGCTAAGGAGGGAAAAAAATGAGAGGTGTACTTTCATGAGAGCTTCTGTTAGGCTGCTTGGTTAACCCCGCTGGTGGTGGTGCCTGCATTCTTTTGGTCTTTTTCATAGAAGAGAGTATAACCAAAACAACAATATATTTGTTTTTACTAGTTCTTTAAGTTTTACATAGAAAGATAAAGTTTGGGTATTTACAATTTTTTTCTTTACTAAATGCAGTTCTAAAGCTATGAATGCTTTATTCTTAAACCTCTTATTGATAAATTATTTGCAAGTTTACAGTGTAGTAGGTTATTATTATTGGTGATGTTGTTTACATATAGTGTTTTGGTGGAAATGCAAAATTTCAAATTCAAAAGGGGGAAAAAACACCACCTTAACACTGGCGAGACCTGGAAATCACCTTAACTAAGCAATACAATTAGCATCGCTAATAGTGGGACAACATGACGTGTTGATCCATGCATGTGATGCAATATGAACTACACAGCACTAGCTATTAAATATTATGGCCAAAAATGTTTCAAATAAATCCAGTTAAGCTTATAAATTTATTTTCTAATTTACAGAAATACTGAAGACAGAGATCCTGGCAAAACAATACCTACCACAAGGAAACAGGAATGAAGAAGGAAATTGAGAATGCCGGACCTTCTAAAACCTTAAGCATGGGCCTCAGGCCTACAGCATCCCGTGGAAGTTTAGTAGGTTTGCACAATTTCAGACCTCATGCTGGACTGACCAAATGAGAATCTACATATTAACAGATTCCTAGGTAATTCATTGACCACTAAAATTTTATGAGCGCTGATCTACAAGATACCTGACTGAAACTCTTCAAAAATCAGTCTAAGGCCCAGATGGGTTGGTGAATTCTGCCAAACATTCAAAGAAGAAATTATACCAAATCTCTACAATCTCTTTGAGAGGTGAGAAGCAGAAAGAATAGTTCCTAACTCATTCTATGAGGCCAGCATTACCATAACACCAAGACCAGACAGATACATTACAAGAAAAACAAACTAAAGACCAATATCTCTCATGAACATAGATGCAAAAATCCTCAACAAAATATTAACAGATCAAATCCAACAATATATGAAAGGAATTATACACCACGACCAAGTAGGATTTATTCCAGTATGGAAGGTTGGTTCAACATTCAAAAATCAATGTAATCCATAACATCAAGGCTAAAAAAGAAGAATCACATGATCATATCAATAGATGCAGAAAAAGACTTTGACCAAATCCAACACCTCATGATAAAACTCTCAGTAACCTAAGAATAGAGGTGAACTTTCTTAACTTGACAAAGACTATAAAAAAACCCTACAGGTGAAAACATGTGCCATTGTCGTGAATGATGATGGTAAAGGGGGGGAAGCTACACAGGTGTGCAGGTAGAGGTATATGGGAAATCTCTGTATCGCTCCCTCAATTTTGTTGTAAACCTGAAACTTCTCTAAAAAATAGCCTTAAAAAAAGTCAATCTAAAAAACTGTGAGGAACTCTTTAGAATAAAACAAAGATTTAAGAGACATAAAAAATCAAATTTAGTGTTGGAAACAATTCCATCCTGGTTCAAAGAAGTTATAAAATATAAAACATATTATTGGAACAATTTGACTAGAGACGAAGCTTTTAGATGATATTATTGAGGCAATTTGAGTACAGACTAGACTTTAGATGATATTATGGAATATTTAATCTTCTTAGGTGCACTACTGGTATTGTGGTTATGTAGGGGGAGTGTCTATCATGAGGAGATGCATGCTGAGGTATTTAAAGGTGAATTGTCATAATATCTGTAACTCACTTTCGAATGGTTCAGCAAAATCAAATTTGCAGAGAGAGAAAGCAAAGATAGAAAAATTTCTGGGTTTCTGAAACGTTTTCTAGTAAGTTGAAGAAAAGTGAACGGAGATGTCAAAGTATGAGGGGAATGGCTTCATTCCCTAATTACATAAATATACTAGGACTCAAACACCAGAATACTTTTAAAACGTAACATCAAAATATTTTGAACAGTTTAAGTGTGAGTCAATAATATAATTAATAAATTATCCAATTATTTAAAATAGGTGACTTTCATTCCAGCATCAGAAAGCACGCATAGGTGGGGCTGAGACTATAGCTTCAAAACCAAGAATCATACCTCCACTTTCCACAGGCTGGAGAATCAATTCCTTGCACCTACTTCCCCAGATCCAGCGTCAGTGTTACTGTGACCCACAACTAGAGAACAGGATGTGATATATCCTTTGAGTGTGTGGGTGTGAAAAAAGACTGAGAATCAGAGTCCAGAGATTGATACAATTGTACATGGGGATTAAGAAATGGAATCGGACTCATTATTCTGTTAGACACAAGAAAGTATGTGGTAAAGCAGAATATCTTCTTTTTTTAATATTTTATATAAATGTCTGAAAAGTACAAAGAAACTTATTTTAAAGCACTTCATTTCAACTACTAATTCTCAAAAGGAAAAGGAAATTTTAAAAATATTTATATTTAGTTAAATATAATGATATAATTAGAATGAAATTACCTTATGAAGTTATTACCTTTTTAAAAATTTTGTTGAGGTCATATTGGTTTATACATTGTGTAATTTCAGGTGTACATTATTATATATCAGTTTCTGTATAGACTGCATCGTGCTCACCACCAATAGTCTAGTTTTTCTCAGTCACCATATACATGTGCCTCTTTATCCCTTTTGCCTACTCCCCCACCACTTCCCCTCTGGTACCCACTAATCTGCTCTCTTTATCCATGTGTTTGTTTATCTTCCACATATGAATGAAATCATAGGGTGTTGTCTTTCTCTGGCTTATTTTGCTTGTTGTTGAAAAATGTGTCTATTACTATTTTATTTTTGAAAGAACAATGCAAATACAACTTAAAGTTGTTTTGTGAATGTGTACTAAAAAAATCTTAAAATCATACCAGTAAGGAAGTGTTAATATAGTACCATAATTTTACCATTTCTGCAGACTAAGGATCAATTGTTTTTCTTTATCATAGACTGGTATTGAAGAGCCATGGTGTTTGTTCAGTTAAGTTCAGTAGGGCACAACAGGATGCTTTCCATTTTTATGATCTAAAAACACCAGGAACCATATGTTCAAACTGTTACATACTGTCATTAGTGATCATAGTGGCATTCTTCACATCAACATGTTGAAGCCCTGTCTGCTAGTCTTCCCATTATGAATTATGAATTTAGAGACATATAAATTAATCAGATTATTATTATGACTTACTGACTTTGATATTATTATATAAACTAAGCCCCAAAATATAGAATCATGATTTCCATATCTATTACTACAAAAATATATATGTACAAATACATAAATAGACATATATATATGAATGCATATTAAAAATAAATATAAATCTTGAGCCAGTCTGATGGCCTAGTGGTTAAAGTTCGGTACTCTTACCCTTCGGCAGCCTGGATTCGTTTCACTATGGTAGAACCACACCACTTGTCTGTCAGCTGCCAAGCTGTGGCAGCAGCTTACATAGAAAAACTAGGAGGACTTATAACTAGGATATACAACCATGCACTGGGGCTTTCGGAAGGAAAAAATAAAATAAATATAAATCTCAATTGTCTTGGATAACGCCTAAGGACAGCATAAAATCAAGTAAAACATCCATAGATCTCATTTTTCATTGACTTCAAGACCTGTCATTACTAAATTATAAAATGAATATAAAGTTATAAATTTCATCCTAAAGTACAGGTAAATATCACTGAAGTCACCTAGCCCTCTGAAATTTATTTATAATCAGGTTAATCCCCTTTCTCAATTTCTGTGAGAAACACATCTTTCTTCAAGATATGTATACATATACATGTTTTTCCCTATTTCCAGGGTTGTCACCTTCCCATAGTCACATTGAACTTTTTTCTTCTTGCTTTTCTTTTTTTTTTTTTGCAGATGATTAGCCCTGAGCTAACATCTGTGCCCATCTTCTTCTACTTTATATGTGGGAAGCCTGCTGCAGCATGGCTTGACAAGCAGCGTGTGGGCCCCTGCCGCAGATTCGAATCTGTGAATCACTGGCCACTAAAGCAGAGTGAGCGGACTTAAATACTATGCTACTGGGCCAGCCTTTTTCTTCTTGCTTTAAATTGTTTTTCTTCTTTTCCATTCTACTCAAGGTTTTCCTTTCTTTTTGTTTTTGCTTTTTTAGGCTCCCTCTGTGTTTACCAATACAGGTAATACAAGGTACTTGGTTGTGCAGAGCAACATGGTGAGGTGTGGTCTCAGCTCCAGCTCAGCCTCTAGGCTCTCTCCCCTTCACTCTCACCCTAGTCTTCCTGTTCAAACACATCCACTGAATTCCTGGGTAAGTGTTATGTACAACATTTTCTTTCCCTTTTTTCTATTGTCTTTTGCTGAATCCCTCTCTTCTTACAGAAAATGGCACAAGTTATTTTCCTAGACAAAATTTTTCTCCCACAAAAAGAATTTTTGTGATGTTAAATTATTATTATTAATATTGTTACTAGCATATTGCTTCCAAACTCAGAGCAAACTAGTTACATTTCTTTTTTCTTATCTTTTACTTTATAGGCAAAGATGAAGGCAGGGAGTAAAACGATCAAGAAGTATTTCAAATCAATAGTGTTCAACTTTAGCTTTTGAAAGCCTGGCTTCAAATAAATGTACAATAAATTCTTGATCATTCCTTCTCCCTTCAGTAAGTGTTCTGCATTTAAAGATACAAAAAGGAGTTCATTTTATAATAACCCAGGATTACATAAAAGGGATATACTTTTGGCCTAAGAATGTGTGTGCTTATTAATACTTTTGCTAAATTTAGAAAGAAAAGAAAAACAAGAAATTTGTCTTTAAATGTATAAAAAGTATCAAACTGTTGTATTGTCAGAAATTACCTAATTCGGATGTTCTCAGCAGGTGTGGTATCATGCCATAGACATGATGTACTGGAAATTTCTGGAAGTAACTTGGGGGGTTGCAGCTGACATTTTATGGGACAGGGCCAAGAATAATAGATTTCCCAAAATCCTTGGGTCACTACCACCCAAACAAGAGATATCCTATATCTCCCAGAACTTTTGAACATTCAACCAGCTATCCGTGAAGTGAAAAATACGTATATAATTAACCAAGTATAGAATTTTATTAAACATTTAATGTAAACCAAAGGGGCTTTTTTGCATAGTATATATTGAATTTTCCATTAATGTAATTATTATATAAACCACCAGAATTGTATTTTATTTCATTCAAAATTTTAACAAGAGTTGGTCATCATTCTAGAAAATCGTGTCACCAAAACACCTGCATGTCTATACAGGTCTGCAGTACAATATACTTGACTCGTTCATTAATTCTATATATAGGCAAAGAACCACATTTTCTTATTTAGATGTTTTGGCAGTTTGGCCCAAGCATTTAAATCTTAAAATGTAGAACTTTTAGTGTAAATTATTTTCCATTTATTTTCCTTTCCTTTAAGATGAGGGAAATTGTCAGCTTTATTTAAACCAGTACACAGATAGTTTACACTAAGCATAAAGAATATTTCAGGATAGTAGAAGGGATGCCACAACATGTTTGCTTTAAAGAGCGGCAGTAAGTCCACGGCGTGAAACACTAACCTGGGCCACAGTCGCCTTTTGGATCAGAGACTTTTAGTGGCTGATTTCAGATGTTATTTTTTTCCAGCTTAGCCATTCCTTCACCATGGGCAAGTCCCTGAGGAACACTGTGACTCACTTTCTCTATCTGTAAAATAAAGATAATAATAGCACCTACTTCATGGGCTTATTGTAAATATAAATGGGTTAATATGTATAAAACACTTAGAACTGACAAGCACCAAATAAGAAGCAGACGTCCCAGTCACCATCATCATCATCATCATCATCACTATTAAATCCAGAAAAAAATATACATGAATAAAAAGTGACAGCTTTTTTCAGGAATTACTGAAGGGGATTTACTTAGGGAAGTATGATAGTAAACTTGTTAGGAAATGATGGGGACATTGATGCTGACAATGGTAGTGGAAATATGCCCAAGAGAAGAAGCAAGCTTCAGTTTACAGAGTATCAAAATAGACAGGACATCAGTACAGAGATGTCATATAATTGAATTGAAACTTGAGCTTACAGGAATTGTTCCACCGAGGTGTGGGGAACCTAGGGTCATGCCTAGAGGTATGAACAAAGGGGAGGTGCACAATACGTATTTCCTCAACCCACATGTCTCTTTCTTCATGCAGATGAAAAGGGAATAATATGAACTTCAAGGAAATCCTTGAATGAGAAATTATTTTAGAAAACGTAAAAAGCTATAGGGAATATGGTAAAATGGGAGAGGAAAGCCCCACCTAATGCCAGTGTGTGTATGTTATATACCATAGGATATTACACCACTTTAAGGTCAGTCACCTCTTTTCTTTCCAACCAGAAGTTTACCTGAATCATTCTTCCAAAATCCCTGAAATCATTACTCTCATGTAAATACCCTAATTCAATATAATGACAACCATGGTAATAATATTAATAGTAATAATAATGTACCTAATATCTAAGAGTACTTACTATTAAGTTTTTATTACACCAAAGAAAAATTATATAATAAAGTATAGATTACTGCTTATTTAAAAATACATGGGAAAAGACAAACATACAAAGGCATTATCATACAACTGATTTCTAAGCTCTATACTTTTAAAATACAAAACAGTGATCATTACCCTCAAAAGGTAGTTTATTGAAACAAATTGATTTTTAAGTTGGTCTATAACTCTTTCCACTTGGTTTTCTTAACAAATGTTACTGGAATTTTCAGTTTCATCCCATATAGAACTTTTTTTTCCGACATGTTTACTTCCCAAAGTAGTACATAGTTATTTCTTGCAATTAATGTCAGCAACTATAGGAAGCTCCTCTAAGTTACGAGAATTCAATGTGGTTACTGCTTTGAAAATAGTTACCATTTTAGGTAAGACTCTTGTATTGAAAGGCAAAAGCTTACTGGGCAAGACATGCCATTTGAGATCAATAGGACTATGAAAAACTTAATAAGAAGCACTAATAAATAAAAGAAGATTAATTAATAAATAAAAGAACCATTTTTTATAGCTTCTCATGAATTATCTAATCCTTACAATTTCTCTGTGAGGAAACAGTCATATCACCATTTTGATGAGGAAGAATATAAGACACAGAGAACTTATATTTTATGGGTGACTCTGAGGATAAAATCTTAATGGAATGAGTTAATGCACTCCCAAAAGAATCCAACTATTTTTTAGGGAATAACATATTCTGTATCTCTCATTTTTTTCACTTTATCCTTAGTTCATTGTCTCATACTCTTTGCCATTAATTATGGTAGAGAAAAGTGGGAGGTTGGAGTAAGTGGGAAAGAACAAGAGATAGATGTACATGAAAGCATAGCCTATTGAGTTAGCTTTGCTAATTCGATTTAGCTTTTAAACTATTCTGTTTTCTGAAATATAAGATTTGCAAAATGTCTATCAAACAAAGAAATGTCTGTTGTCACATTAGCATATTTTATTCTTCTTAATTTTATTTGTAATCACTTTTTTGGAGTGTTTTCTCTCTATCACGTTATTTGTGGCACATAAGTTATGACCTGTTTATGGATTCACTTAATTTGTAGAATGATCAACTAAATTAAACAGCATAATATCCCAAATATAAAATCGTAATTCATCTGTGCTAAATGAACATTTTTTGGGCCATCCATCCATAGTTACTGACTATGAATAATCTGTAAATAAAGATCATGTACTAAAAAGATCAACAAGCTTTATATCAGGCACCCAACTAGTTCAAAGGTGAGTCACATATGCTTAAACCCTAAGCCACAGAATGAATCAGTTGTAAGTATCAGAAAAAGAATTTGAATCCTAATTTCTGGCACCTGTTTAAGCTAGGTGAAGACATTTGGTTAATAGTCTACTAACAATAATCTACAAGAAATTTTCCATCCCATTTGTATAAAAACAATTATTAAATTGAAACTTTTTGTTCTGTTGTTTACATTGACTTGTCTCTGGTAGTATGAATGTATACTAACAATTATTTCTGTTTTTCATAAATAGAAAGTGGTCAATAGTTTATCTTAAAATTTCCTAAACTTTTAACTGCAATCGCAATCCAAAACCAATTAAAATTCTTTTCAATTGCCAAACTGTCATGGGTATAAAAAAAAACCAGAATTACTTATTTCTTAGTTTTAATAACTCTTGCGAATTGTTCATTAAAGATTTAAAAATGTAAACATGTCAAGATTAATATGAATTTAGCTTCTGTTTCTAGTATAGAATTTCTAAAACAAAATGTATGTTAGAAAAACAGAGAACTTTCTTTGCTCTTACCCTAGAGTCTAAATGGAATGTGGCAGAAAAATAATTAGTTGAGTAAATTTTATCTTACTTTAACAAGAGACAGGTATTCTTATGCCATATGTCCTTTGAAATGGTACTTTTACTATGGAGAAAGCATGAAAGAAGAGACTGACAGAATAGCAGTTTTAGATAAAGTCCTTTTTTTCTTTCCAATCCCATTTTTATTTGATTTAATCCAGTTTTATTGCACGATGATATTTACATTAAATCAAGTTGCTACGGAAATAACGGTTAGATCAGGCATTTACATGACATGACATTATCTGACTTATTTCCCCTTAATTTAATAGGACACAAATTGAATTTGAATGTAAGATGCCAAAGGAAATCTATCACTAGTTTTGTGGTTGTATTTCCGTATATGGCCCTTTTACTTGACAACAATAATAAATCAATGTCTTGGTAAGACTAGTTTAAGAATCTTTCCTGTTATCCATTGTCCTTGATTGAGCAAGCATCTGTCAATGTATTTGTTTATATGTGACTGCTCTGCACATTGTGCTAAAAATCACAGGATATAACAAAAAACATATTTCCTCTCTTCATAAAGTTTACAATCTAGTAAGAAAGACAAAATAAATGTTAAATAGAACAGCAAGACATAAAAGAGTTCAAACTAATAAAACAGATCTTAAAATATAGGGGCCGGAAATCTATCTGCTTGTGAGTTGAAGTTAAAATATTCACACTTTTTGATAGCCCACTCTGGGTATGACACTGAAAATGTCAAGATATAAACGATGTTCAATGTTATGCTTGGGTTTCTGAAAGTATTTCAAACAAGTAATGGTTAGACCAGTGGAATTCCATATAGCATTTAATAACTATGACTACTATACAATCGAGATGGTTAGGTATAGAAATACTCCAGAAACTAATTCAATCATTTCATATTCCAGGTGAGAAAACTGAAGCCCAGAAATTTATTACTTGCCCAAGATAACCAAGTTAGTTAGCAGCAAATGTAAGAATACAAATCAAGTTCCTGATTTTAGACAAGACTTCTTTCCACAAAATCATATTGTATCTCCCTGGAATAGATTATGATGTCTACCATAAAACCTCAAATTTGGAAGGTACACAGGATACTATATAGGTTTTGAAAACACAAAAATGAAAGCACTATTTCTATCAGCCTAATTCCTATAGAATGAAGAAATGTGATTAATTTGTTTTCAAAACAAGAGGGAGAGCTTGTATTTGAAAGAGAAAAAAAAAGATGTTAGACACTCACTGTGTATTAACTGAGTAGGGCCTAATTCTAGTGTTTTATGTACATCACATAAAAATCCACAAATTAAGGTTAAATGTGATCAGAAGTAATATCCTCTATAAAAAGGAATTATTCACACACACACAAAAGATTGAAATAGAAGCTTTTAAAATCTGGGAGTCAAGGACCGTGTCGCTCTCGTGCTAACAAATTCCATATGTACATACATGCTTGTCAGTTTCATCTTGTAAGTCTCCATTACTTAAAAAAAAAACCAACAATAACCAAAAGAAAATGCAAACATACACAACAAATAAACAAACATAAAAGGTAAATATACCAGATATCAGTGAGGAAGTGGTATATAAAAAAAAGTTGAAGATATTCAAAACAGATTAATTTTAAATGCATATTCCATAATTGAATTGATTACAGTTTCAAGGTTAATAATTCCTTCAACATCACCTGTAAGATTCTTTACTGCTCCATCATGTAAATCCTTAAGGGTGCACCAGTGAACTTTACTTATCATTGAACTTAAATACACTGCATGTGGATGTGTATAGACTTTTCACCATGTGCTTCTGCCCCTTATATAGATAATTTCTACATGATTACATCCTTAATATTTTTCTGGCCTCAATGCCACATATACTTGCTTTTTAATTAACACCTTTAAAACCTGTTGGGGGCAAAATAGTCCCTAATAGAATTCCAGTTGGGATGAATGTGCCAAGGCTTTTCCCACCCCAGGGCTGTTTTTATGCTCATTTTCTTTGTTGGGGAATGAACTCCAATAATCTCAATGCTTGCCTCACTCGGGTCTTTGCTTAAATTTTCCCTAATCTGATTTCTTTCCTCAACAACTCTATCTAAAATAATACTTGGCTCCAGTTTATGTGTCCTCTTTCTCTTTAACCGACTTAACCTTTCTTCATAAAACACATTCACCTGAAATATTATATATTTGTTATTATATTACCTTACTGTTGGTTTATATCTACCGGAACATAAGCTCTACAAGAGCTGGGAATTTATATTATTCATCTCTTTATCCTTAGTGCCTAAAAAAGTGCATCACACAGAGCAGAAACTCAATAGATATTTGTTAAACAATAAAATGTATAATTTTTGCTAAATTCCTCAAAATTATTAGTGCCCTAAAATATTATTAAGTGAACGTGATCAATTATTTGCTAAACACTAAACTCTTGAATCACATGTTTTAGAAGTAGGCCAAGCCATGCACTGTGCACTACTTATTTAATTCACACAGCACTCTACAAATTTTTTATACATGAGGAAAATAAGATTCAGAGACATTAGGCCACCTGCCGAGATAATATAACCAGTAAACGGCAGAACCTGGATTGAATTTTGATTATCTAATTCAGAATCCCATGCCCTTCTTACTAGATGATATTTCGTGACATAATTAAAGGCATCAGTGTGCTTTTATTTGTTCATTTCTGGACATAAGCGAAATGATCAATTCTCGGTGTCCATAGTTGGTCATAGAATTATGAGTAAGGAAATAGTAGGAAATTCTACCACACTTTAAAGACCTTTTTCTGTCTCAGCAAAACAACAAATTCTAGCCTTTTCTCTCTAAGATGATGGAAGGGTCTGTCAACGGTTACAGAAACACAAAGAGCTAGGCTTAATTATTGTTCTGGACACTCTAAAATCTAATGTGGAGACATTTTTATGGAGATAATCTGTTTCAAAATAAATCAACCCAAAAACTCTTTCCTGAGGCTTTTTGGATTACAAATTTCCTAAAGCTGAAGTACAAGAAAGGGTGATTGTGAATCAGACACTCTACAAAATGCCCTTACCAAAGTGTCAAACTTTAGAAGCCTCTCTGGAGTCAAACCATTGTACTCCGGCCCTTTAATTACAAGACAGATCAAGAAGAAACAATTAAATGAGTAAAATGATAAATTGGTGTTAGAATTCATTCTTGACTTCACTCACGATAATGTTTGTGTCTGTGCCCCTAAACATCTGCTAAGCCTGCCATCTTCATTGATTTTACTAAGTAGATAGCCCTATTTATTGTCAGAACATAGCAGGTGTGGCAAGTGAAGTAATAATTTTATTAAACAGCATTTACAGCAATGAAACCAATGTGTGTGGACACTTCAGGTGTATCTCACACAGCAAACACAGGTGATCGATGTCAGTTTGTTCACTGTCCACTCTAGGTGAGCGTGTAATGGTGCACACAGAGAGCTGACACCTCCATTTGTTTTCCTAATGCATCTGAAACTTCTCTGTTTTCTTTCACATACGTTTGTTAAACAAATAAAGGATTAGGCAGAATGAGTGAATCGATGTTCTCTGGAAGATGTAAATTTTATTGTTTTACATAATCTTTCCTTATTTTGAAGCAATTCTACCTAATGAGGAAAATGTCTAAATAATTAACCAAAGGAACTGGCATTTTACTCTTGGTTAAAGTCCTCTTCAGCTTAAATTAGAAGCGTAACAAAGTCCTTCAATATGTTACTTTTCTCTTGATTCCCTTTGGCATCAAAGGGAATTACATCTTTATTATTTCTTATATTTTTATTCAAAAGTCTCCTACCTGGTTTTTCCACCTCCAGATTGTTTTTGCCCTCCAATCCAAACAATGCATGTGGTCAGATTAATTACCCTAAAACATAGCTCTAATCCTGTCACTCTTGTATTAATACTCCTTCATAGAAGACTGCCATATCCTGAAAAAAAACCAAATGCCACAGCTTGACATTCATAAACCTCTGTTTGGCCTCAAACTGCCCTATTAGTGATGACTTGTACTTCTTCCCTCTCTACATCTATTCCCTTGTCAGACTGGATCCCTCAACCTTTTAAGACTGTCTTCATATTTATTTCTCCCTCAATGCTTATTTCATGATCAGATTCAAATGCTACCTACAACTCTTCTTGTGGTTAGAAATGGCCTCTTTATTTTTTCTTGAAAACTCAGTTTATTTGTTTATTTTGAGGAAGATTAGCCCTGAGCTAACATCTGCTGTCAATCCTCCTCTTTTTACTGAGGTAGATTGGCCCTGAGCTAACATTCGTGCTCATCTTCCTCTACTTTATATGTGGGATGCCTGCCACAGCATGGCTTGCCAAGCAGTGCCATGTCCACACCTGGGATCCGAACCAGGGAACCCCGGGCTGCTGAAGCAGAACGTGCGAACTTAACTCCCATGCCACTGGGCTGGCTCCTCAAAGTTTGTTTTGATGGTAGTATAAAGGAGTAAAGTATTTGAAAAAATATATAGGAAGTAAAATTGTCAAGAACTAGCAATTGATTGGAAAGGGTAAGACTTTGGGATAACTTCCAGGTTTCTAACTCATTGATTTGGTAATGCTATTAACTGCTAACAATATGGAATACAAAACAGCCACAGGGTAGAGGAGGGGGGCAGAGGGGCACAGAAAGAGCTGGTGAGCTGGGTAGGAGGTAGGACAGACTTGAAGAATCCATAGGACACACGAGTAATGGGCAGTTGGATGCACCATCTTTAGCTCCAGAATAAACCAGACTTAGAAAGTTAGGACTGGGTCAATTAGCATAATGATAGTTTAACCCCTGAGAGGGAGTGAGATCACTCAAGGGGAGCATATATAGCGAAGAAACAGTTTAAGATATATGGAAGACACTGAAGTTTATTGGAGCAAAAGGGGAAACTCAAGAAAGAGGCTAAGAATAAATAATAGTGAGGAAAGAATGTCAAGGAAGAAAAAGAAGCAAAAAAACAAAACACTAAGACACAAAAAGCCATTCATAAGGCAATAGGCCTTTATAACCAGATAAAAAAACAAAAAGCGTTTATTGGATTTGTCCATAAAGAGACCATCAGTGTCTTTTTCAAGAGCAGTTTCTGTGGAGGGATGTTATCAAGGCATACTGCCATGAGAAGAGAAGTGATTGTTGTTGGGGAATGAAGATCAGGAGTTTGCACTACTCTTTCAAGGAACTCAGTTAAGAAGGAAAGGATATAGGATGGTACCTGGAAGGAAATGAGGAGATTCTCATTTATTAATTTACTCACTATGGTGCAGGGGAGACCTAAACATATTTATACTCTTAGGGAAAGGAAAAAAGAAGAGATAAAGATATGAGGATATTGAAGAGAAAGAGAAACAATGTATATGACTAATATAATCCTATATTTGTTTTTAAAAGTCTGTGCATTAATGGTATGTGTATATATATATATATATACACATATACATATATGTAATTGTGTGTGCATATTTTTATATGTGCACATTTATGCATATGTATGTTCAGACACATGGGTCCATCTTTTACTCTGTGAATGTATAGAAACAGTCCAGAAAGAGGCATGATAAACTGTTAAGATTTGTAATCTATGGAGCTGGAAACTGGAAGAAATTCTGATGGGATCTTTACTTTACAAATTCTTCCTTTTTTCTTGCTCCCAATGTTGTAACAAAAATAAACTAAAATTTAGCAAAAATAAAATAAGCTTTTCTGGATTAAAAAAGAAGACAAACACCTGTGGAATTTTTTTAAAATATAGAAATCTAGGCCTCAGTCCAGGGAGTTCTTCATTTAGTGAAGTAAGCTCCTAACACTTGTCATTAAAAAAAAAAAGCCTCCATAGGCAATACACGGCCAAGGAGAGAGAACCATTGTTCATCTAGACAAATGGACACAGATCCAGAAAGGAGGAATAATTTGAATGCAACAGCTATGTGACATATTTAGATTCAGCGGGTAGATCACTTTTTTTTTTTTGCTGTTATCTTAATGACCTATGGCGAAATTAATCGTATAGATGTGCATCATTTATTGTATGAATGAATGAAAGGAAGATGGTATGTGATAATTTCTTAAGGCTTATCACCATGCTTTTAGGCACCACATTCTATTGGTGTTAGTAGCTATGGGAAAATAGCCAGGAAGAAAGATCTATTAGGATAATTCTGAAGCAGAACATGCCTGACATTTTAGAGCATAAAGTAGTAATGTTAATGTTGGCCTAAGATTAGTCTTTTAACATGGGAATAGAGAATTGCTTTTGAGTATTGAGCGACACGCAAAAATTATCTCAGAATCCTAGTCTATTAGTTCTGAAAAAAGTGTGTGTGTGAGTATGTGTGTGTGGTATGTAGGGGGAATCAGGATTTCCAGAGAAATTCTGATGTTTAATATTGTAGTTCACATGGCAGATAACATCTAGCAATTCTTAATATTGCCTTTAGGGACTAGCTTGCTTCATATGGTTCATCTATGAGAAAGTGAATGTCTTTGAATATCTTATTCAATATATTGGACACATTCATATTTATTTTGCTGTTCTTAAAGCAATATTGTAGGCATGTAACTGTAAGTCAGAGCCCATAAGAATTTATTCATTTTATTATTTAGCTCCTTCTTTTAAATAATATAACTAGCATTGTATATTAAAAAGAATGTAGGACAGACTGCTTGAGATTTTAATTTCCTTTTTTAACAATTTAATGTTACTCGTATAGATCTTTCTTCATCTTTAACCTTTTGTCCATTGCTATATCTGGATAGACCTATTTATCTTCATTCTACCTTTGACACATAAACCAGGCTGCCTTTATATTTGAGATACTGACAGCATCAATGTAATGGTCATATGTTTAGAAAGGATTTGTGATTTTAAGCATTATTTTCTTATAAGAAGTTAAAAATAGATTCAACATTTAAGAGTAAAGTAGAACTTTCAAAATGTACAAATTCCTCACAGTTCAGTTTGTAATTTTGGTTTGAGATTTCAGTTCCCTGTGAATAATATGTTAAACTCCCTTGAGCTATAGAAAAGAACAATACGTCAAAGACACACAGATGGATAGTGTAAAAACAAACCAGTAAAAATTGTAAGCAAAATCACATTTGGGGTTAATAAAGACTAAGAGTGGTTCTTCATTCAATGTTAACAAAAAAGAGCAAAGAAAATGTCAGCCCCACTGATCCCTGGATGAATGCCATACATTCAACATATTGCTAACTCTCTTCTACACTCTAATAATTCTGCTATCCTAACATACTAATTAGCAGTAATTATCTAATTGTAGTTCATAAAAGTCTTTAAAATGATGCGATTAAATGCCTGAATGTCATTAGCCCCTTTTCAACATATTTATTGCACCTTTTATAGCTAGACACAAAAGAGGTAAAAAAAGGTTTTTAGATTTCACAAATTTCAGGAATGCTAATATCATCTTTAAGATTCTTCTTATTTCATTCTATCAAAATACTGGATGTTTTCCAAGCCTGATTAAAATGGTAGGTGATTTTCAATGAGGAATATACCACATTGTTAATTTACATCTATATGTATTATAAATTTTATATACATATATAATTAAATAACAGCTTTACTTTCCACTAATTTAGATTACTAGTTCCTTTTATTAAAAAGAATGCAGAAATTATATTTCCCCATTGATTTACCATGCAAATAATTTGCTTAGTTTTTACTCATCAAAGTTTCTAATGGGAATTATTATTTCTCCTTGGATCTGTCTTCCCTGAATCTATCTTTCTACAAGACACCTGACCTCACTTCTGCATTTTTAAATCTTGGCTGAAGAAAGAAAAGATCGCCTTGAAACATAAAAGCCATTTTAGAGGCAGCAGGAGTTGGGACATTATTGAAGGTCATACTGTCACTGGAATGAGCTTCTGCTTCCTTTTAAAAATGATAATCAATGTCTTGAATACAGCTATTTTTCTGACTAGAAAGTAAGAAAGCACCTGCGTTTCCATGTTCTGACTCTTGTTATTCTAATTTGATTGATAGACAGAGGAGGAATTAAGAGTTTTTTCTTATCTGATTCAGCCTCCAATCTTTTTTCCGCTTAATAAGCCTAGACTAGGAAAGATGTGTATGTTTGTACACGTGTGTATGTGTTTGTGTGTGCATTCACTTATGTTATTCTTATAGAATGGTTCAAATTCATGAGAAGTGCTTGCTCTCATGTTTTTGATGACTGTATTTGGATAATGGAAGACAGGGCTTTATGAGAATATTCTTGACATAACAGCAACCCAAGCTGTCATTGCTTTAGGGCAAGAGTCCTGCAGGGGTAGAGACCTAGTGGTGGGTTGATAGTACAAGGGAGATTAGATTTAGGAGAGATCAATAGAACAATTCTGTTTCACAAATTTTATTATTATCCTTCCAGCAGCTGAGCTGAAATGTAGGATCTGATTGATTCATTACATTACTGTGTACTCAAACACAGGTTACTGGATTGAGCTATTAATGCACGCAGAGGGCATTAACCTTAATCACCTTAGCCTTCTAAGTAAATTCCATATCTCTTATTCATGCTTTCTTTAGCTTCAAGATTTATTCTATGTGAAACTGCCATTTGTGTTACTACTCCTTTATGGTTTAATTCATGTAAGATCGAGAGAGTAGATAGTAGCCACTCTCAGCTTTTTAAGTTTACCAGTGAAGTTGTACTTCTGAAAAAGAATTAGTGTTAAATATAGTGAAAGCAAGAGTGTACATGAAATAGTCTTTGTCAAGTTGAAAGATTCGCCTCTATTCCTAGTTTACTGAATTTTGAATATTCTTTGTATATTTTGGAATACAGTCTTTTATCAGATGTATCTTTTGCAAATATTTTCTCCCAATCTGTACTTGTCTTCTCATTTTTTTTCTATTGTCTTTTGCAGAACAGAAGTTTTTAATTTTCATGAAGTCCAGTTCATCAATTATTTCATGGATGGTGCCTTTGGTGTCATATCTAAAAAGTCATTGCCATACCCAAGGTCATCTAGTTTTTCTCCTATGTTATCTTCTAGGAGTTTTGTAGTCTGGGGTTTTTTTTCTTTTTTCTTTCTTTTTTTTTTAAAGATTGGCACCTGGGCTAACAACTGTTGCCAATCCTTTCTTTTGTTTCTGCTTTTATCTCCCCAAACCCCCCCGTACACAGTTGTATATCTTAGTTGCACATCCTTCTAGTTGTGGGATGTGGGACGCCGCCTCAACGTGGCCTGACAAGCAGTGCCATGTCCGTGCCCAGGATCCGAACCCTGGGCCGCCGCGTGGAGTGTACGAACTTAACCACTCGGCCACGGAGCCGGCCCCTAGTCTGGGGTTTTACTTTAGGTCTGTTATCCATTTTAAATTATTTGAAGACTTTAGTTCCTGACATTGTTACTGACTCAACACCACTCCTGTCATCAGTTTTAGTCATTTCAGTATATTCATAAATTATGCTAACATGAAATGATAGTGAGTAATTGTTCCTCTCTTGCAATGATCTTGCCTTCACATATATCACATATGTCCATTCTGCATTGTCATACAAAATATTTTGTCATTACTAATAACTGTGACATCACTGAAATCTCAATTGCAAGCATCTCAAAACCACCATTTCTTTTCTTTTCAGCTGATATCATCCATTACTTCCACATCAAGAATATTTCAACCCCACCTGGACCCATAATCCACTGACCACTTTTTCAACATCTCTTAAAGAATATGTGCCCTTCTTTTACATATACCTTGAAATACCCTGCACCTTTCTTGGGTCATTATAAGTACTTTTCTAAATGAAAATCATTATCAATTCTAACTACTTCACCAGCTTATTTACTCTTGCAGCTGAATGTGGACAGAGAAAACCAAAACCATGCTGATTGGCTTTATTATCATTATTATTATTATTATTATTATTAGGAAAAATTCCTTTCTCTCATCCCCTTGAGCTAGGACCATATTTATCTACTACTCTCATAGGAAAAGTTCTTAGAAGAGTCATCAGTAGTCACTGTCTTAATTTCTTACATTCCTCTTTGAACCTCCAATAGGTTTTTGTGACATCCCTACTCTCCCCTCCCCTACACAAGTAGACACCACCCCCAGCACCACTGTGCTGAAACTTCTCTGATGTTTCAATGACCCACAGGATGCTAAATCCATGGTAAAGTCTCAGTCCTCCTCTTTCAGAATAAAATCCTTACAAAATGTCCGAAACTTGGCTTTCTTGAGCTGGCTCATTGTAAATTTTCTAATCTCATTTTCTATTACTCCTACTACTCTCCTCATAAATCTGCCTCAACCGGCCTTTTTTTTTCTGTTTTTTGGGGGTGGTTTGGTGAGGAAGATTAGCCTTGAGCTAACAGCTGTTGCCAACCTTCCTCTTTTATTTTTTCTCCCCAAAGCCGCAGTACACAGTTGTATATCCTAGTTGTATGTCTTTCTAGCTCTTCTATGTGGGATGCTGCCACAGCATGGCTTGATGAGTGGTGCATAGGTCCCTGCACAGGATCTGAACTGGTGAACCCTGGGCTGCCCAAGCAGAACATGGGAACTTAACCACTCTGCCACTTGGCGGGCCCCTCAACCAGCCTTTTTATTGTTAATTCAAATCTATCAAGCATGCTCCCACACCAGATCATTTGCACTTGATGTCCCTCTGCCCCCAGCATTTCTCCTCTTCCTTCTTCCTTCAGAGTGATGGTGTCAATTTACTTTTCAACAAGCCATATTGTTTGATGAACAGAATTTCCTACTTTTCATGTAGTCATTTATAGTCTTTTCATCTATAATTAGGATTTTTGTATCCTGTATATGAAGTCTGTCTCTGTCCCAAGTTTATAAAGATTCCCTCATAATTTATTTTCTAAAATCTCTATTATTTCACATTTCGTTTTTACACATCATCTTGATTTAACTGTGGCATAATGTATGAGTCAGGGTCAAGTTTTCATCAATTTGGATTTCCAGTTGTCCTAATACCATTTACTGGAAACATCTTTTTTTTTTTTTAGCGTTCTTCATTTCCACCTTTCACATTAGCTAATAATCCTAATATGCATGGTTCTCCGTCCGCATACTTTGTTCCACGTTTCTCAAAAGCAGTGCTATTACCATCGGTGGACTGGACAATTCTTTGCATGCGGGGGGAACTGTCTGTGAACTTTAGGGTGTTTAGCAGCATCTCTGACTTTTACCACTAGATCCCAGCAGATCTACCCACTCTCCCTCCCCTCCAGACATTCAAAATGTTTCCACACATTGTGAAATATTTCCCAATGGGTCAAAATTGCCCCAGTTAAGAACCACTGCTTCCTATTGGTTATGTGATTTAACCTTGGCCAAATCCATTCTGTCATAATGACTGTCACTTTATAATAAATTTTGATATGTAGTAGAGCCAGGGTTCTCATTTTGTTCTTCATCAAGAGTGTCCATTCTTGGCATGTTGAATTTCATATACTGTTTAGAATCAAATATCATACCACACACACATATTTTGAATTGCACTAAATATAAAGGATAACTTGGGATAAAAGCATCTCTAAACAATATCCAGTCTGTCAAAACATGAATATTGCATATTCTTTTATTTATCTAGTTCTTATTCAGTTCCTCTCAGTACTCATCCATGAGTTTATGGATAAAATATGTAAACCTTTGTTATACTTATTTCTAGTATTTGGTATTTAGATACTATTTAAATGACATTTTAAATTTTGTTTTCAAAATATTTGTGGCTACTATGTAAAAATATAACTAACTTTTTATATTGACACTCTGCCCAGCAACATGCTGAACTGATGTATTGATTCTAAAAAACTCATCTGGGGATAGCTTTTTCTATTTTTTACAGGAACGATCATCTGCAATCAAATTTATTCCTTGCTCTTCATTTTTTATACATTTCTTCATTTTTTTTCTTTGTCACATTATACTAGCTAGAACATTATAGTGCAATATAAAATAGAAATGGTTTCTCATTCTTGAACTCAGAGGGAAACTTTTCCAAACTTCACCATTAAGTATTATGCTTATTGTCAACATCCTCATTAGATCAAAGAAATGACACTCTAGTCCTAATATACTAATAGTTGTTTATCACAATTGATACTAAATTTGAATAAGATTTTCTCTTCAGTCATTGAGATTTTTTCCTTCTAACCATATGATGTCTCTCCTTTACATTGTTACTGTGATTAAGTACAATGATTGTCTAATTTATTTAATGAAAAAAGAATAATTCATATTGAGTGAAATGCTCAGATATTAAGTGTATGATCTGATGAATTTTAATCCAGGTACACAACAATGAAACTAATGTCCCAATCAAGATATAGCACATTTTTAGCACCTAAGAAAGTTTTAAATTCCCCACTTTTGGTCAACCACCAGCTTTCTGTCCTTTAGACAACCACTATTCTAATTTCTATAAGCATAGATTAATTTTGCCTCTACTTGTATGCCAGATGGGATTTTACAATATGTATTTTTTTGTGTCTGGCTTCTTTTGCTCAACATTATATTTTTGAGATTATCTATCTTGTTATGTGTATTGGTAGCTTGTTCTTTTTTTTTTTATCACTGAGTAGTATTCCATTCTATGAATACACCACAATTTGTCAACCTCTTCATCTCTTGATAGATATTTTGCATGTTTCACTCTGGGACTACTCAGTTAATGTTGCTATGAATATTGAGTTGCAAGTCTTTTTGTGGACAGACGCTTTGTTATTTGGTTGATTTTTTTCTCTTGAGAAGTACCTGTGAATAGAAATGCTGGGTCATGCAGTATATATGTTTGACTGTACAAGAAACTAAAATGTTTTCTAAGTGATGGCATCATTTTACAGTCCCTCTTGCGATATATGAGAGTTGTAGTTCCTCCACGTCTTTGCCAACATTTGCTGTCCCTTTTTAATCCTAGACATTCTAGTGGATATGAAGTCATATCTTTTGTTGATTTTAATTGCAATCTCCTAATAATGATGTTGAGCACCTTCCATGTGCTTATTGGCCATTTTTATATCTTCTTTTGTGAACTGTCCAAGTCTTTAATCATTTTAAAAGTTGAGTTGTTTTTCTCTTTATGATTGATTTGTAGGTGCACTTCATATATTTTAAAGTGAAGTCCTTTCATAATTATATATACTGATAATTTTCTCTCTACCTGGGGCTTGTCCTTTCATTTTTTTAATGGTATATATTTATGATGAGAAATTTTGTGTTATTCTTAATTTTGATTAAGTCCAAATAATCTACATTTCCTTTTATGTTTGATGATTTGCGTGTACTCTCAATAAATAGTCTACAAATGTAGGTTATAGAGATATTCTCTAAGCCTTTATACCTTTAGCCTTGACATTTAGGTCTATTTTATACCTCAAATTCATTTATTTTATTTTTCCCAACTTTACTGAGGAATAATTGACAAATATAATTGTATATATTAAAAGTGTACAAAGTGATGATTTGATATACTTATACAATCTGGGATGATTACCAAGATCAAGATAATTAACGCATCTATCAAGTCACAGAGTTACCTCTTTTTCTTTGTGTGTGGTCCAAATGCTTAAAATCTATTCTCAGCAGCTTTCAGGTATACAATATTGTATTATCAACTATAGTCACCATGCTGTACGCCAGATTCTCAGAACTCCTTATAACTGAAAGTTTATACCTTTTGACCTACATGTCTTCATTTCCCCCTCCATCCAGCTCCTGGCAACCATCATTGTATCCTCTGTTTCTATGAAATTGGCTTTTTCTGTAATTATTGTTTTTAGATGCCACATATAAGTGATACCATACAGTATTTGTCATTCTCTGTCTGGTTTGTTTCACTTAGCATAATGTCCTCCAGGTTTATTCATGGTATACATTGCAAATGGCAGGATATTCTTCTTTTTTATGGCTGAATAATATTCCATTGCATATTTGTACCACATTTTCTATATCCATTCATATGTTGAAGGACATTTACATTGTTTCCGTATCTTGACAATGATGAATAATGTTGCGATGAATATGGGTGTGCAGATATCTCTTTGAGATACCAATGTCATTTCCTTCGAATATATACTCAGGAGAGGAGTTGCTGGATCATATGGCAGTTCTCTTTTAATTTTTTGAGGAACTTCCATATAGTTTTCCATACTGACTGTACCAATTTACATTCCCACCAACAGTAAATAGGGGTTCACATTTCTCCACATCCTTGCCAACATTTGTTATCTCTTGTCTTGTTAATAAGCATCATCCTAGCAGGTGTGAGGTGATATCTCATTGTGGTTTTGATTTGCATTTCCCTGATGATTAGTGGTGTTGAGTGTCTTTTCATGTATCTATTGGCCATTTGAAAGTCTTTGGAAAAATGTCTGTTTGATCCTTTGACCATTTTTTAACAGGGTTATTTGGGTTTTTGCTATTGAGTTGTATGTGTTCTTTATACATTTTGGGTATTAACCTCTTATCAGATATATGGTGTGCAAATATTTTCTCCCAATTCATAATTTGCCTTTTTATTTTGTTGATTACTTCCTTTGCTGTGCAGAGCTTTTTAGTTTGATGTAGTCCCACTTTTTTGTTTTAGCTTTTATTACCTGTGTTTTCAATGTGTTATCCCAGAAATCATTGCAAAGACCAATGTCAAGGATCATTTTCCTAGTATTCTTCTAGGAATTTTTCTGTATTAAGTCTTATGTATGAGTCTTGAATCCATTTTCAGTTAAATTTTGTTTTGTTTTGATTTCTTTTTTTTATTGCAGTAAGATTGGATTATAACATTATATAGCTTTCAGATGTACATCATAATATATTTCAAATTCTGTGTAGATTATATCATGTTCACCACCCATAAACTAATTATAGTCCATCATCACACGTGTGCTTAATCCCCCCTTTTGCACTCTCCCTCTTCCCCTGTGATAACCACCAATCCAATCTCTGTTGCTATGCATTTGTTTGTCGTTGTTCTTATCTTCTACTTATGAGTGAGATCATAAGGTATAAGATAGGGGTCCAGTTTCATTCTTTTGCATGTGAATATCCTGTTTTCCCAACACCATCTATTGAAGAGACAATCCTTTCCCCATTATGTGTTCTTGGTGCCATTGTCAAAAATTAGCTGACTTTATATGTATGGCTTTATAACTGGGTTCTCTATTCTGATCCTTTGTTCTATGTGACTGTTTTTATGCCAATACCATACTGTTTCGATTACTTTAGCTTTATAATATAGCTTGAAAGTAGGAAGTGTAATGCCTTCAGCTTCGTTCTTTCTCAAGATTGCTTTGGCCATTTGGGGTCTTTTGTGTTTCCATACAGATTTTAGGATGCTTTTTTCTATTTCTGAAAAAAAATACTATTCGAATTTTGATAGGGATTGTATTAAACCCGTAGATCACTTTGGGTATTACTAACATGTTTACTATATTAATTCTCCTAATCCAAAAACACAAGATGTCTTTCTATTTATTTGTGTCACCTGTTTCATCAGTGTCATATAGTTTTCAGTGTACAGGTCTTCACCTCCTTGGTTAATTTTATTCCTAAGTATTTTATTGTTTTTGATGTTATCATAAATGGCATTTTTCCCCTAATTTCTCTTCCAGATAGTTTGTTGTTAGTCTTTGACTCATAGGTTGTTTAAGATCATTTCTTAATTTAAAATCATATAAAAATTTTATTTTTTTTTAAATTTGTAGACTATATGAATTTTCAATAGTAAAAAAAGAATATATATATATATATGGTTTTAATCCTTCGAATTTTGTTGAGATTTGCTTCATGTCAAGCATCTGGTCAATTTTTGTAAATGTTCTGTATCAGCTTGAAAAACTATATTCTTCCACACTTAGATACAGTAGTCTGTGTACATTCATTATGTTTAGTTTTGTAAGAAAATTAACATTTTCATTTTCTTATTCATTTAAAATGATATTTTAAAATGTTCTTCAATCATTGGGGATTTATTTATTATGTAGTCTTTTCTCAATTTTTGCTTTATGCATTTGAGACTGTTATTAAGTGCATACAAATTTAGACTTATTCTACCTTCCTGGTTAATCAAACTTTTAATCATTTAGAATGTCTCCCCTTACCTCTAATAATATATTTATCTTAACATTTACTTTGTCTGATAGTAATAGAATTACTCCATTTCTCTCTTAGTTATATTTGTATATTATATATTTTTATGTCTAGTTCCTTTGAACTTTTATATATATATATACAAAATATTTATCTATATAGTTCCATTTTCAATGTGTGTCTTTTATACAGCATATAATGTTGGTTATTATTCAGTCTTCTTATCTTTACATTTTAATTTCAACATAATTCACTTACATGAAATCTCATATTCTGTATTTAAATGTGTACTTTTAATAATTGTTTCATATTTGTCCTTCTTGCTCAATGTCATTTTTAAATTCTCTTTCTTTTTCTTTATTTGGATTGTGAATTTGATCTTTCCAATTTTATTCCTTACTGGCTTGTTTGTTACATACCAGTTTGAGATTCTTTTAGTGATTACCCTAGAGATTTATAACATGCATCCTTGACTTATTAAACCTAATATTAATTGGTAATTTCATTTCTTCTTGCATGCCTTGAAAATGCAAAGACCTTAGTCCTCTTAATTCTCTTTATCACCCTATCAATATAGTCAAATCTTATTTGAATTCATATATATATGTTCACCATTTTCATAATTTCCTATTGCCTCCTGCATTTCTGACCTTCCATCTGGGATCACATCTCCCTATGCTGAAACAAAACCCTTAAATGGGTCTTTATTATGAGTCTTGTTGAGAAATTCTCTATACACTTTTTTTACTTTTGTCTGAATATTTCTTTACTTCAACCTTGTAAATGTAAAAATATAATAATGAAGTATGATTGAGGTCTCATCTCACTGCTTCTATACCTCTCAGGGGACAGAGTACATATATTAACCCATGCACACACTGGCCTCTATAATCCATAGAGCTATAATCTATAATCCAGTGTGAAACAAATTTACCACCTAAAGTACAATGTATGTGAACAGTTATTTGTGTCCTGTAGCTTCACTGTATCAACTCAAAGTATTATTTTCCAAACAACTTAAGTCAATTTCTCTCTTTCCCTTTCCCTTAAGTGTAGTCATATATTTTATTTGTAATACAATCTGATTCTTTTTTTCACATGTGCATTTCATCTGAGCCTCTCCCCATCCCCATATTCTGTTTTAAGAATTTACATACAGCAATACAATCCTTGCGGTGCACAGTTCTATGGATTTTGATAAATGCATTGAGTCATGTATCCACAATCGCAGTTCCATATAGAATAATCGCATCATCCCGTCCTCAGTGATGTTCTGTCTTTCACATCCAATGTTGGTAATGTATATCTTCTCTCTTTTTTCCTGAGTCACTTATTAGAATTTTTTCATTTATTTGATTAATTTTTCCGAAAAATTAGCTTTTGTTTTTATTAATTTTTCTTTTTTGTCAATTTTTTTTCATTCTGCTCTTATCTTTAATATTTTCTTCCTTCTGTTTGCTTTAGTTATAAATTACTTTTTTGTTTCTCTTTATTTCCTAAAATGAAAGATTAGATTACTAATTTGAGTGTATTCTTCTTTGTTGATGTAAGCATTTGAGGCTATAAAGTTCCCTCTATTTGACCTGAATCTAGTAGTAATTGATAGTGTTTGCTTTCTAGTATGACCCTCATCTTGTACATTCCCTAGCAGCTCTGGAGTCAGTCATTTCTTCAAGAAAACCTGGATTCATTTAGGAGGAAATGGTATGGTATTAGAGACTACATTGGATTATCTATGTCTGTTGGTTGTTGTTTTTAGCTATTTTCAATGAGGAAAAACAGAAAATACGACCTGTAACCACATGGTTGTTAATTCAATTCATTGATTAAATAGATAGATAGTCACAGATAGCCAATCTATCCTGATAAAATGCCAATTTTCAATTATTTCAATGACACTAACATAATTACTCATTGATTTGCTCCAAATTACTATCACAACTATCTCAGGATCCTAAGTTATGACTACTGTAAATAGTTTAAATTTTTTTCAATAATTCTGTTCTTAAAGTTTTCACCAGGTATGTGAAGTCCATTTATTGTGTTTTAAAGCCACCTTGAATAGCCCCTCACACTGTGCTAACGCCACTAACTGGACACACAGGCTCATTTGTTTAATTTCACTTCTGACTTTTAAAGATTATTTTTTAAATTTTCTCTTGTAATTATAGAAAACATTTTCAGTTTGAAAGTCAAATACAGCAAACAAGAGCTATTCATAAACATCTAACCTCTATTTCTAAGTCCTCCATTCTTTTTCTTCTCCAACAGCAAGTGTTTTAGTAACCTTATTTTTTTGGTCCATATTTTAGAATAGCATCTAGCTAAGTAGATGAATATTTTACTATGCAGTAAAATGAATTTTTCTCTCTTTCTTTTCTTTGTAGTTATGCCTTTTAGTATTTAGGAGGGTTTATTTTTGGTCTAATATTAATATTTACGTTATTACCTATATATTATCCTTATTTCCATTTTACTTGAACTTATCTTCAGATTGTCTTCTATAAACAATACGAAATTAGCTAGTGACTACATTTTTCCTCCCATCTCTCCTTGCTATCATCTAATTTGAAATAGTATTTGTTTACTTCTAATTAATACATGTAAGGTTAAGAGTAAGATGATAGAATTTTCCATATATTCCCTAAATTCTTTCCTCATTTTTGAAACTTTTTGTCACAAATTCAAACTTACAGATACTTTTGCATTTTTGACAGTTGAAATGCATCTAATTGGGGCATATAGCCATTGTATACTGTATTTTCCTACTCATAATTATTGTCTAGCCTTAGTTCTCTATGTAAGTCTATATTTAATACTCACCATTAATACTTATCTTGTTGCCATTCTAGCTATTTTAATCCTATGGAGTGTGCTCTATTAATAGTTTTCTTGAGAAGGACAATGAATCCATATTTCGAGTGTTATAAGAGTTTGATTGAGACATTTGCACTTGAGCCTCACTTTAATGGATATAAAATCCTTGACTCATATTTTCTGTCTTTGTATATCATAATTATGTTACTCCCTTGACTTCTGGTATAAAGCATTGCTGTCACAAAGTCTGATAATAATCCCATTTTGTTTTCTATTATAACAAAATAGAAACTTGTAACTTGATCTCCTCCCCTCTCTCATGATACTCAGAGGATTTTCATTTTTTGTTAAAGTCCAAAGTGTTGGCTATTCTAGATTGATGTTCTCAAGGTTTTGGAATTACCTCTCAATTTGTGGTTCAAAGCTCTGCCTCCACTTTTCTTTTCTTTTTTCTCTCTCTTCTTAAAAATTTTAATGGCAAAAGACTTTACTCGAGTAATAGTTTTTTAGCATTTATCTTGTTCTATTGTTAAAATTTTATATTCATGTACTCCTGTTATATGTATGCATATGTATATCAGAAGAAATCTCTTCAAACTTTCAATTTCTTCTTTTTTGATTTTTAAATCTTTTCTCTTTTTATAAATTTTATTTAGAAAAAAAGCATTTTCAGGCAGATATTATAAGTTCTTGTGTTCCTTCGAGTTTATTTATTACTGAGTGTGCATGCACATATGTATATGTATGTATACAGGTGTGTTTTCAAAAAGACATATATAGGGAAATATTCTGAATAGACTGAATAGTTGATATATCATGTACTCAGAATTCTGAATGTGTGATATGCATTTTCAGAAATTATATATATTCAATATGTTTGTGTAAATAAATGTATATTGAGAAACAGGGAGGAAACTCTCTCCCCTGTGTTCTTTTGTCTCTTTTTTTAGAATCTGCAGTTCCTCCATTGACCAAATATCTGAGTATTTCTCATTCTGGTTTATACTCTCTCTGGGCTTCCTGCCCTGATCACTTGTCTACTTTTTATCTATATTATCTCTTTTCTTTGCCCACATTTTCCCCTTTATGCTCTATTTGGAAAAGGATTTTTTTTCTGTTTTGTTTTGTTTGTTTGTTTGTTTGTAAAGGTCAGGTTCTAGACACCCAGCTACTCCTGTTCATTCAGAATTTCCCAGGTTCCCCATACTCACCCTCAAATTA
Source organism: Equus caballus (assembly GCF_041296265.1). Taxonomy (NCBI): domain Eukaryota; kingdom Metazoa; phylum Chordata; class Mammalia; order Perissodactyla; family Equidae; genus Equus; species Equus caballus. The sequence goes on along the minus strand of NC_091701.1, from coordinate 69,532,268 downwards.
GAACAGGCAAATACCCTCCAGGCTTTTGCTGATAGTCTCAATGGCCCATCAGAGATTTCCAAACATATATGCAGGAAATGTATGGGTTATTCAGCTTTCAAAGTCAACAAAAATATATGTACAACATAGCTGTTGGCATTTTGTCTCCATAAGTTCTTATATTTGGGTTCATAGAGAGATCTGATCAATTTTGATGTTTCAACATGGTTTACTCTGTTTTTATGGGGAAATTCAGGTAAACTATGACAACACTACCATCATCTTCCCAGAGTTCCAACTGTCATTCTTCAATAACATTTTTCAAATGTTAAAGTTTTAAGTTGGTAATTATTTTCTTTCAGTCATTTGAAAACATTCTATTGTCTTCCAATTTCTACTGTTTCTGTTTATAAGACAGCTACCGATCTTGTTGTTTATTTGAATGTAATCTGTCTTTTTTGTCCACCTGCTTTTAAGATGTTCTTTGTCTTTGATTTTTAGCAACTTTACTAAAATGTATCTAGTTCTGGATACCGTTTTATTTATCCTTCTTCAGTTTGTCAGACTTCTTTAATTCATGACTTGAAGTCTATAAAGGTTAATTTTATGTGTCCGCTTGAATGGGCCATGGGGTGCCCAAACGTTATGCTGGGTGTGTCTGTGAGTGTATTTCTGGATGAGACTAACATTTAAATCAGTAGACTGAGTTAAGCAGACTGCCCTCCCTAAAGTGGGTGGGTCTCATCCAATTAATTGAAGACCTGAATAGAACAAGAAGGCTGAGTAAGAAGGAACCCCTCCTGTGTGACTACCCTTAGAGGGGACTTCAGTCTTCCAGCCTTTGGACTTGGACTGAAACCTCAGTCCTTCTTGGATCTTGAGCCTGCTGGCTTTCACACTGGAATTTACACCGTCAACTCTCCTGGTTCTCAGACCCTTGCTTAGACTGGAACTACACATCTCCTCTCCTGAGTCTCCAGTCTGCTGACTGCAGATCTTGGGACTTCTCAGCCTCTCTAATCACTTGAGCCAATTCCTTAAAATAAATCTCTCTCTCTCTCTTTCTCCCTACCTATCTATCAACACATCTCCTGTTGGTACTACTTCTCTGGAGAACTCTGACTAATATGCCTTTCACTAATTTAGAAATGTTCTCAGCTACTATCTATTTAAAATAAATGTTTTCAGGGGCTGACCCCGTGGCCGAGTGGTTAAGTTCGCACACTCCGCTGCAGGCGGCCCAGTGTTTCGTTGGTTCTAATCCTGGGCGCGGACATGACACTGCTCATCAAACCACGCTGAGGCGGCGTCCCACATATCACAACTAGAAGGACCCACAACGAAGAATATACAACTATGTACCGGGGGGGCTTTGGGGAGAAAAAGGAAAAAATAAAATCTTAAAAAAATAAATAAATAAATAAATAAATAAATGTTTTCAGATGCATTTTCTCATACTTTTCCTTCTGGGACTCCATTTACACAGTCGTAAGGCTTTGTTATTATATCTTCTATGCTTCTTATGGTCCTTTATGTTTAACTCTATGTTTTCCAATGTTAAATCTGGATAACTTTTTGAGTCTCTTATTCTTTTCTAATTACCTCTTTAATTGTATATAATTTTAAAAAATCCATCAATTTCAAAGTTTTATCATATAACCAACTGTAGAATTTCACTTGGTTCATTTTAATAGGTCCCACTTCTCTGTTCAAATTCTCAGTTTGAGTTATTATCATGTTACATATATTAAGATATTTATTGTAAATCCTCTATTTGATAACTTCAATATACAGTTCTTCAATGGGTCTATTTCAATTGGTTTTTTCCTGGCTTTATTCCACGTTTTCTTACCTTTTTATAAGCCTGGATATTTTTGATCATGTGCCAGACACTGTATTTGTAATATATGTAGAAATAATTTTAGACCAAAAATGATACTATTTTCTTCCAGAGAGGAGAAACATTTCAGGGATTGAAAGCCTTTGAAGCTAGTTTGCAGCTTCTGCAGGTGCTTTTCTGCTTCCAGGTTACTCATATCTGAGGGGGAGCAACATGCAATCATTGCTGCTGTACCTGGAGAGGCAGCCAAAAGTTATGGTCCTTATCTCAGACTCTCAACCGATGTGTTTTGAAATCTTCAGATTCCTCCAAGGAAAAAATGACCATATGCTATGCTCACATTCCTAACTCTACATTCTCATGGCTTGCTACTTATTCACTTTCTTGACCATTCTCTGATGCCTTTGAGTAAATATTTTATATGTCACCTAGATTTTCTTGTGTCCCACAATTCAAGGTAAGGTCCAAACTATCTAGTTCAAAGTATACAATACAGAAGTCCTCATTTAATATTTTTTTGAAATCTTAAGACTTAGAGATATGATTCCCCTTTGACAGAAGAGGAACACGAGGGTCAGAAAGATTAATTGATCATTCTTAGGTAATATAGGTAAGTGGAAAAAATAGATTTAAATATCTTTATATCTGAATTTAAAATCTATGTTTTAATTTACTTTTATAGAGTGCCTAATAAGTTGCAGGCTCAGTTTTAAATACTTTACAAATATTAACTCTTTAAATCCCTTAGCAACATGAGATAAGTTATTATCCCCACTTAAAGATGCTGGACTAAAACATAGATAGTTAAGTACACAGCAAAGCTCAGGTTTTAATACAGATAGTCTTGTCCTGAATCCATGCTCTTAATCAATTTACCCCATAGAATAAAATATCTCCTTTAAAGTATAATGGAAGGTAATAATAATTCAAGGGCCAAAATCTAGAATGTCATGAATTTAGTTTTATAATCTCTTTCCATACCCTTAACAATTCAACAAACATAAATTTAAAATTCACTACATGCATGACACTACACTAATTTCTCTTTATTTGGAAAACTGTGTGTGTGGGTGTAGGTGTGTGTGTTGGAGGTAGTCAAAACATAATTCAAATGAAATAATGTATCAGAAAATCAGTTTATGTTGCAAGTAAAATAGAGATTTATTTAGCATATATTATGACTACAAGACACATGCCAAATACTTTTGAGCATATAGTGTCATAAGCAGGCACTTTTTCTTCATTGGCACAATCTGCACTTCAGCTGAGAAGTGCAGTAACACATTAAATGTTAACAAATTAAATGTTAAATAACTATGAAAAAGTATACATTCTGTGTCACAATAATTTTTAACTAATGAATTTCTAAAGATGCTATAATTTCAAAATGAGAGAGATCATAGTTAATAGCAATGGAATGAGAATGATAATGAGGAAAATATTCACATTGGTAATAGTACAATTTTTATGTACCTTTTATAATTTACAGAGCATTTTCAAAACTATTTATAAATTTATATAGTTATGCATTTACATACAAATTTATATATTTATGTATTTATATACAAATTTATATATTTATAAATTTATTTGGCAGATTTATATATTTATTTGGTGATAGTTGGTGGCAAAATATATTCAGGAAAGTACATTGTCTAGTGTATAGTAGAGCTTCAATAAACTTGTATTGAATAATTTAAAGAAAGGGACTGAGCGAAGATATAAAAGTAAGAAAAGGCAAAGAGTATTTGCATGTCTGAGAGCACTGTTTTTCTATTGTAGTTGTATACAATGGCGGATTGTTTTCTCCTCTTCTCTACTTAATTCAATGAATATGTATGAGATGTCAACAGGCACAGGCAACTAGGCTTCATTCAAACTTTTTACTTTATTCATTTGCTATAGTGGTTGAAAAAAAATGCATTCAATATACAGTTTTAACTCAGAATGTGATATACGATTCTCTCCCTCTTCTCAGTCTTCCCTATTATTCTATCCAAATTTTCTTTATATTTTTTAATCAGAGAGATACATTTCTAACACAATAAAATAATTGATTAAAGTGTGGACATGTGTTTTTGTATATTTTTGTATTCACTTATTAAGGCAGATTCAGGAATTATATGGCCAGTCTTCTACAAGGAAACAAAACATATCTTATGATATAAACCATCAGATTAAAAATATCTTTATCGAAATATTACATAGACTAAAGGAAGGATATTTTAGAGTTATCAAACTGCATACACTTACACCAGGCGCTCAGAGAATTTTTTAAGGAAAGGTAACTTTTTAAAGATCATTTAGTCATGCCCTTATTTTCCATGAGAACTAACAGAAGCCCAGGAAGAGTAGATGATTTACTAATTTCTCATGGCTACTTAGCATTTAGAAAGCGGTTATCCTACTTCAGTGCCGAATTCTTTCCTCCAAAAAAGACATAGCACTCCTCCATTTTATGTGTCTTTACTTTAGAAAGTATTTTCTTGTTGAAATATTTATTATGGCTTTATCATATTTAAATTTCAACAACTGTTTTAAATAAATTAAAATACAAGTCTGGGTTATAACATATTATAAGATGAATCAGTAAACTCATGTGGATGACACATTTTGAGTACCATATTCCTCATTTGAGACAATCTTCCTAAACCGGTTGATTTAGGGTAGGAATGACTTGTATAATAAAAGATTTATTTAACAAACACATTTATATCCTTTACCTATGTTCTTCTAAACACTTTATAAATAATAATTTCTGTAATTTCATAATATCCTGTAAGGATTTATGGAGTTAGCATTTTATTGATGGGGATGCAAAGGCAGAGAAAAGATAAATAACTTGCCCTCGTTCCTACAGCTAGTAATTGGAGGAATCAAAGTTCTGTGTCTAAACCACTACTTTAAGTTGCACTTCTGAGCGTTTACCTTAACATTTAAACTTTTCTAACCCCTATTTTGACAGCTCCCTCCACTCCTTGTTGCCAGGATTTTATAAAAAGCTACAAGATAAGAAGGTTTTCCAGAAAAATACTGTTTTTTAAGACAAAAGCATTTATTTTGCCAATGGTCATCGAAAACTGTGGCTGACACTCATAAAAAGTGAACTTTTTAACTTGCAAATATTAACGTAGTTAGTAGGTAAAGATATTTTGGGAGGAAATGGCAGCAATTACAAGGTGCATTTTAAAACATATGAGAATTAGACCTCTTTAGGATATAGTACCTATTTTGGGCTCATTTCACAATCCTCCCTTATATCATACCCCCGTGAATGAATGTTTGGATGGCCAAGTGGAAAATTTAGGGACAAATATGAATGCATAGAAATTTCTATTTTAGAGACTAAAAGTATAATCCCCAAAACAAAATTATTGCCACTTAAAGCTGTCAAAGTCATTTTGTTATTGACTGTTTGCTCTGCTTATAATAGTACAAAGACAAATGACTCAATATTAAGTGTTAGCTTTTGGTGTATTGAATTAATAATTCAGAGAAAGTGGCCGACGAGTGGCTGACAAATAAGGAGAAATAGTGCAGAAAGTGTTTCCTGATGAGCAGCTCTCCTAGTGTGTGCTGGTTGAGATTTAGAGGTTACCAGGAACCCTAAGTCAATCGGCCATTTGACTATCGAGCATGTTCTGCCCGCTTTCTCCTTCACCCCCTTCTTTATTCCTTTTTATCCTCATCTAGGCAGAGAAGGGTGTCTTCATCTAGCACCACATAGACTTTATTTTGATGAGAGACAGTATAAGCAGGAGCAAGTTTTGTTTTTCTTGCAGACGCTCCATTCTGAAGGATTTAGTGTTAAACCCAGCCTTAAAAGAGCTGAAAGGCACAGTCACCAACCTGCTTGAAAGATAACCAAGTCGGAGGTCTCCGGGGCTTGGCCTCCATCAGACGAGGACTGCGAGGAAGGAGAGGACTGAGGCAGTGTGGGAGATAGAAACCAGAGGGAAGTCAAGGATTACAAGATATTCCAAATACCCATCTGAGCAGGTAGGTGCTACATTTGTCTGTATATTACACTTATCAGGTTTAGACAGTTTCATATTAATTATCTTCCTTCAACATAAAAAGAAATAAGCAATAAAACTCAATTTATGAAGCCAGCTGGGAAAACGCTGTCCCCATTTTATAGAAAAGTTCTGAAGATGAGGTGCTTAGGGATGTTAGCTCAAATATCCACTATATTTAATGGGAAAAAAGAAGGGGATGGGGCGAAAAATGGAATGGGTCTTACACTTTTCAAATCAAGTGGATGTTTAGTCTGTCTCTGAAAAAAACGTTCCAGGGGAATGCTATTTGTTTTCAGGAAAGAGACGTCACTAGGAAAACATTCAGCCTTAATAGCAACACCAACTCAGATAGTAATTCCATGGGACACAGTACTGCCCCAGTAACAACTTTATCATCTTTGAGGCTGCTGTTGGTATCAAAAATCTTAGAAGCGCCACTCTAGTTAACAGTGTATAACACAAAGGACATTTAGTAAATGCCGATTACGAGTTACATAGAAAAATTCAATTCCTATTCTTTCATGTTTTATTTATTATATATACAACATAGTATAATATTCTTCTGGGCATTCAGAATTTTATGTAATCATCTAAATTATACTCTCCAAATATACCCCATTAAACAAAATATAAAGACATTTTATTCTGATGAAGAAACCTAGAATATTTTCAGGCAGATTCAAACTGGTACTGTCATAAAGTGTGTGCCTGTGTATGTGGCCTGGTGGTGGGCATAAATGTATAATTATATGTTGTATACACATTCATTAATAACAACTTGTGGTCAGAATTTCCTGATAATAGTGTATTGAAAAATAACGGCAATCAACTTTTGGAGAAATTAATTACAGTAATCAATTCAATGTCACTGACATGGTTAATATTACATTCTGTTTTGGGGGAAAAAAGTATACTTTCTCACAACTGTGCAAAGAAAATGATACAAAAGTCCTTTTTCAGAGAGGAAAGATTAGTAATGATTCAGCTAGAAGAAACACAGTGTTAAAACTTTAGGGTCAAATATTGTGAGCATTGCCACAAAAGCCTTAGAAAAAAGGATAGAATTGTCAGTCAATTCCAAAACTGCAATTCATATTACACTGGGAAATATAATAAATTAGGCAAATGCAGTGCAAATAGAATTGCTGATAAGCACATTCCTAAAGTATATATAGGGTGATACAGATGTTAATTTAATTAGTTGTTTAAAGTCTGACAATTTCTCTCCCCAAATTCTGGCCTGTCAAAAGTTAACAATCATATTTCTTAATATAGCAAACTAGATATGACACTGAACAATTTTGAATGACACTGACTTTTCCATGGGAAAGATATGAAGCACGGCATTTGATTATTTATGTAAAATATGAAGGCATTGAAAGACATGAATGATGCATAATATGGAAAGACGACACAAATATAAAAATACTATTGGTGGAATAAGAACTTTAGAGAAATGTCACTAACTTGACCCAGTGGTAAATTTTATATGTCTGCAGGTTGACAAAATTTTAAAACAGGTGAAAAATCAAGCAGTATCTATTAAGTGTTTTCTGCATTATCCAAACAAAAGATCTGTGAGAAATAAAAGAGGCTTTTCAATTCCTGGTGCTAGCATATTCTTTCACTTCTTGTTTTCAGCTAATGCATGGGCTTTCCCACCTCTTTAATCACACTCATGCAACCATCAAGAAATATCAAGAAAGACAATTTCTTCAGCACACCAGATTCCCATCTATGCCCTCTCAAAGCAACTACGTTCCCCAGTGTGCTCGTTACTCTGATTTCTACTATCAAAAAGTGGTTTGCCTGTTTCAGCTTCATGTAAATAGGATCAAACTGCATGTATTGTTTTGAATCTGGATACTTTTGATGACATTGTGAGATTCATTCATGTTGTTAGATGTAAATATCTTTATTCACTTTGGTTTCTCTGTGTTATTCCATTGTATAAATGTACCACTTATACCAATTTACTGATCCATTTTACTACTTATTGGCATTTGGGCTTTGTCAATTTGGGGGTTCTTATGGATACTGCTGCTGTGAGAAAATTTGTACATGTCTTTTGGTAGACATATGTACATTTTTCGGGAGGTTTAAATCTAAGACTGAAATAATTGGTTCACTCATCAAGTTCACTATATTTTTTGTCTGCTATGTCTAATCTGCTGTTAATCTGTCATTGTATTTTCATCTGTCATTGTAGTTTTCACCTCTACTACTTTGATTTTGGCCTTTTTGTTTAAAATTGACTTCGACTTCTATGTCTACTTATCTTTTTGAACAGAAGGCATACAGCTATTATGATGCATTTAATGTCCTTGGTCTACTAATTCTAACATCCATATCAGCTCTGGGCTGTATTCGATTGATTTTTCTTTTCTTAAGGGTCGTATTTCCTCAGCCTTTGACTGACAAATGCCTAGTAATCTTTGATTGGGTATCTGACGTTGTGAATTACACCTTTTTGGTGAATATTTTTTATTCTTGAGCTTTACTTTGGACACACTGAAGTTACCTGAAAAATGTGATAATTTTGGGTCTTGCTTTTAAAATGTATTAGGTGGAACCAGAGAAGTTCTCAGTCTAGGGCTCATTATTTCACACACAATTAACCCAAGACTCATCTGAGGACTCTATGCAGTACCCCTTGAATTATTAGGTTTTTCAGTCTGGCTAGTAGGAACAGGCACTATACCCAGCTCTGTGTTACTACTGCATACTGTTCCTTCTAATTCTTTTACATGGTTCTTTCCCCAGCCCCAGGAAGTTTCTTTACATGCATGTGCTCACCAATCCCCTGCTAAATTGTTAAATTCTCAGGAGTAGGGAGGGGGTGAAGTTCTTCATATATTTCTGGTTGTCTTCTGTGCAGCTTTTTATCTGATTCACTTCTGGATATGCATACGAAAATAAGGTTGTACAATACAAACCCTTTTGCAATGTGCCTTTACAATATTGCATAGTATGTATGTTCCATAATTTATTTTAATTTTTCCCTATAAAAAATAATATCAAAGTGTTTCATTCTGTGAGTTTATTATTTAATACATTTTTTTAAGCAACAATGTATTAAATGAGCAAGGAAATAGAGGGTTTGAATAATCAACCAGCTCATCTAAATAGAAATGTACAGAATTTTGTATATAGCATTAAAATGTATACATACTTCTTATATCCATGAAAAATTTGCAAAAGCCAATCTGTTATTTGGCTATAAAAATTCTTATGAACTCTCAATAAAAATAGAAATGAACAACAAAAAATTTTCAAGAACACAATTTCAAAATTAGAGTATTGTCTACCAAATTACTTCTATAATAATGAGTACATCTAATCTAAAATTATAAATTAAAGATAAGGTTTCAGGGGCCAGCCCAGTGGTGTGGTGGTTAAGTGTGCATGTTCCACTTTGGTGGCCTGGGGCTCCCGGGTGCGGACATGGCACCACTTGGCAAGCCATGCTGTGGCAGGCGTCCCACATATAAAGTAGAGGAAGATGGGCATGGATATTAGCTCAGGGCCAGTCTGCCTCAGCAAAAAGAGGAGGATTGGCAGCAGATGTTAGCTCAGGGCTAATCTTCCTCCAAAAAAAAAAAAGATAAGGTTTCATATCAAAACTTACCCTATAGTAATGGATGAGACTTATAATTGATATACTTTGTTTTATACTTGTTTATCAATGTATCCGAATGTGTTATCAGAAAAGAAGGAAATGTTTTAGCTAGATGTTTCTTTTGTGCAGATTACAGTAGTAAAAATATGTTAAAAAATCTAAAAGTTCAACAGTGGCAGACTGCTTAAACGGATCATTGTATATATTAACATTTAAAAAATGGACAATAAGGCAATCATCCAACTAATTTTTTTATCTAAATTTATTAACATGGAACAACTTTCACATCGTATTGATAGGTAGGTAAAAAAGATGTCAAATGTTCATACTACAGTCCCATTGTAAACAAGACTTCATGGAGGTTTCCATATGTATACATGTATGTGCAAAGAAAGATAACTAGAAAAATGTTCACCAAACAATTAGCAAATTAATAGCTTACAAAGATAATGGGTATTTTATATTTTCCCTTTTATAATTTTGGACTGAATCTTTATAAAAGATATAAATCATTTTTATAATCAAAGAAAAAATAAAACTAGTTCAATTAAATAAATCTAAAATTTGTTTTCAGCAGGCATAAAATTCCCTAAAAACTATCTATATGTTATTAGTAAATTTATATATATAATATATATATACTTTTTTTTTTGCAGGGGAAGATTTGCCCTAAGCTAACATCTGTTGCCAATCTTCCTCCTTTTTTCTTCCTTTTTCCCCCTCAGAGCCCCAGTACACTGTTGTATACAGTTGTAAGTTCTTCTGGTTCTTCTAGAATCACTGCCACAGCATGGCAACTGACAGACCATTGGTGTGGTTCTGGGCCTGGGAACTGAACCCATGCCACTGAAGCAGAGCACACAGAATTTTAACCGCTAGGCCATCAGGGCTGGCTCATAAATTTATATTTTTAAATATATTTTGTTTAAATAATATTTTGCACATGTTGTTTTATAACTAGATTTATTCAGAATATTTGGGAGATTTCATAATTACCTTCCTTGATTAGTGATATCTAATACTTAAAAAAGATGTGCTAACGACGAAATATAAACACATTTTACCTTTTTATTTTCCCAAGTAAAAAATTTCTATTACTCTTAACTTTTTTATATCTGTGTTAGTCTGGATCTTGTTCAGGGCATATGTTAGCTCTGTGAGAAAGTGCCAGGATACAAAATTTCCTTGCAGCTATGCACAGGCTTGTTTCTAAAAGTCATAAGAAATCAAGATACATCTAAGCCAAAGCATCTATTTGCAGTTTTTATTTTATGTATTCTTATTCAATTGATTTATTGATTCAAACTTTTCAAAGAACGGATGAATATATAAAGAGCATCCAGTCTCCCTCCAATTCTTGGTGTTTAGACAACCAGTAATGATCCTCTTAGGAAGCTAGATCATAAACGTAGACAATTGGTGCACGCACATGCACAAACACATACATGTATACACATAATCTTTTCCTCATTTTTTACATATGTTTCTTATTTTGTATCTTGCTTTTTAAGTATCTATGTATTATTCATAATATTAGATCTTGGCATGTAAAGAGCCTTCAAATTATTTTTCTATTCAGAATATTTCATTGTAAGCGTGTATTATAATATATTTAACCTCAACCTTTTGGATTGATATTTAGACAGTTTCCACTAATTTGGTATCACAATCTTATAATAAACAACCTCGAACACACGTTTGTATTATACTTATATCTGTTTTACAAATGGGTTCAGAGTAGATATTTTAGTTTAAATTTAGAGCACATTGAGACATCCTAGAAAGGTGTCTACCACAAAAAAATTGTTTGTCCTGGTGCTAAACAATTACTTTTAGTTCTTAACAAAATGCATCTTCATAACATTCCCTAGAAAAGTATGTTTTCTGGAAGAGTGTGATGATTAGTTTATCAGATAACACAATACTTTCATACTTCTCAATGCAATCATTATTCAGTTCATCAGATTTAACTCAGAGCTTGAACTTTTAAGTGGGTAATTTCCATTTCTCATGCAAAGAAGTTAGTCTCATCTTGTGAAATATCTCCCGTGGAATATCTAAAAGATTACCCTGAAAATAAAAAGTTGATTTTTTTTTATCTTCTAGAATCATTCATGAGTCTATTTTTCCACTCTTAATTTTTTCGTTCTCCATTATTAGGCCTGAGCCATTCTGAAACTTAATGAAATTAAAAATGCAATTTGATTGGACCAAAGAGTTCATCTTTTACACTGAAAAGTTTCAGTGACAGTAATGCACTAGTGACTGGGGATAATAGAGGCAAAAGGACCAGCTGTACAGCAGTGGGCTTAGCTTTTCCAAGTTTCTCCAAGTTTGAAGAAAGACTGCACATTTGGATACCGATGACATAATGATGAATACAGATGTAGATTTTATTCTAGAAAAAAAGCTTTGAAAACATCTTATATATAGTATAAAAGCACCAAAATAGAGATATTTTTCTAACTTCTTGATGTATAATAATAATCAGAATATGGTTTGTGAATGTGTGCTCAGTCTAGAGATGTTCTTGAGTGTCAAGGACTCATTTTCCTCTGGCTCTTTAGGCAGAAACATTATTTCAACTTAGTGAAGTACCAAAGATTAGACAGTGATTGTTGTTCATGAAAATATATTTAATAGGTTTGGAAATAAGAATTTGATATTCTGCAAGGAACTCACACACCTTAAATTTCAACCATATAGAATACCTTTAAAAAAATTGTTAGAATGATTCAGTCATGGCTTTCTTTTGTTGCAAAAATATATGATATAAATTGGATTCTACCATGATAGGGGCATACTTTGTTTTAAGGTAACTGCATAAAAGAGTGCACAAATCTTGATTTAAATAAGAGGGATATTAATGAAGTGTGCCTGGAAGTGGTATTAAAATTTAATACCTATCACATAGTTTTCCTTTCACATCTAGCTATCTATGGGATTTTTTACTTGAAGTTACTTAAATCTTTTCAAGCCTCTTCTCTTAGTTAATCTATCTTATTATTTCATCAAAACATTATGAAATGGTACACTCTACTGTAAGTCCTTGATAATAGAATATTCGCAATTAAAAAATTCCAGTGGAAATTAAAATTCCACACTGAATTCTCTTGTCTTTGAACTGTCTCCTCCAACAATAAAAAATGCTTAAAAATTTTTTTTAACATCATCAACAGTTGACCAAATTTACTCAAAATGTTGAGTGAGGTTAGCCAAAACTAGTTCCTCGCAGTTTACAGCAGTGAGTATGACATTTTAAGAATGACATTCCCAAGACCACAGAAATTTTTTTTATATTTGCAAGGCTATCATATTCTATGCTACCTTTTCCCTTGTCCAATACATTCGGTATCATGAAACTATTGTAGCTAAGAGGTCCTCTGAAAAATAAACACACAAAGACCAAAACAATCATCATCATTCCGCTAGTGCATAGCAACACCTGCCAAATATGACACTGAAAAGTACAGGGCTCTATTTTGCTAGAATTAGGAAAGACCATGCAGTAATTGCACATACATTTCACTGTGTTATGCCAAAAAATAATGTAGCAATACTACCAGAAGTTGCCAATGTCAGTTTTGCATCTGATTGCTGCAAACCCTGACTTCTCAACCCTACCATTCCCTCTGATCCCCTTCAGCAGAAATCTGCATTTCTACTTTATATTTACAAGTTAATGGAATATTTTCCTCTTCCCACCCAATTGTCTTTTTAGCCAGTTATCCACATTCCAGACCACAACCCACTTATTCATCCAATCCTACCTGGACTTAGCCTCTAGCATTAACAGTCCCTGCCATTTGACCTTAACTGGTTTAATTTCTTGGAATTTAATTGACTCCATCATTTCTGGCTTTCAAAGTTTCCTCACTTTCCTGGTTTTCTTAACACTTCAGTCGTCTTTGCATGTTCTTCTTACGTTAAGTGTTATTAAAGTAACAGTATTCCTTGATATTTATTCTAGCCTCTCTTCTCCTTCACACTATAAATTCAATCACACGAGTTAATAAGCTTTTAGGGCTTTAATTATCAGCTATATGCTGTGGACTCACATGTCTTTATCTCCATACCAGCTTAACATGTTTGGGCTGCCTACTTTTCCTCTTCTCTTGAATGTTCCAGAAAAATTTCATATTCAACACGTTCAAAACTGGACTAATATTTTTCTCCCTAAAACAAGGTTATTTATCTCAAGCTTTATCCATTTTCCCAAGTCAGAAACCTGTGAATTAAGCCTCACTTTTCTTCATTTCTTTTAAACACTCATCAAGAACAAGTATCTCTTTAATAATCCACTTGTCTACATACTCATGGCTACCTCCTGTCATTTCTCTCTTGTACTCTTTAAAAGAAATCTAAATGATTGTATTTAATGTAACGATCATTGCTATTATATTATAAAATGATTCATATACTTTATTACTTTTTAATTTTTAACAGTTTTATTGAGATATTATTGTCATAAAAATTCCATATATTCGAGGCATACGATTTGATGTTTTGATATTTGTTTACACTGTTAAATGATCACTACAGTCAAGCTAATTAATATATCCATTACTTATACATGGTTATTATTGTGTGTGTGTTTGAGTAAAATATGAGAGGACTTAATTTAAAATCTACCCTCTTAGCAAATTATAAGTATATAATTCAGTATTAACAATTATCACCATGCTGTAAATTGGATCTCCAGAAATTATTAATCATGCGTAACTAAAAATGTTTACCCTTTGATCAACATCACCGCATTTCCTTCTCCCCCAGCCACTGGGAACCACCGTCACGCTCTACACTTCTACGAGTTTGACACTTTTAGAGCCCATATATAAGTGAGATCATGCAGTATTTCTCTTCTGTATCTGGCTTATTTCACTTAGCATAATGACCTCCAACTCCATCCATTTTGTCACAAATGGCAGGATCTCTTCCTTTTTAAAGCAGAATATATTCTAGTGTGTGTGTGTGTGTACATACACCATATTTTCTTTATTCATTCATCCATTGAAAGACATTTAGATTGTTCCCATATCTTAGCTATTGGGAATGATACTGCAATGAACATGGGAGTGCAGATACCTCTTTACTGTTCTGATTTCAATTTGTGTGGAAATATACCCAGTAGTGGGATTGATGGATCATATAGTAGTTCTATTTTTAATTTTTTGAGGAACTTACATAATGTTTTGAATATGGTTGTAATAATTTACATTCCCATCAGTAGTGTACAATGGTTCACTTTTCTCCATGTCCTCACAAACTCTGATCTTTTGTCCTTTTGATAATGGCCCTCTTATGTGAGATGATATCTCATTGTGGTTTTGATTTGCATTTCCTTAATGATTAGGGATGTTGAGCCCCTTTTCAAATACCTGCTAGTTTGAGTTTCTTCTTTCTAGAAGTATCTATTTAGCTATTTTGCTATTTGTCTATTTAGGTATTATGCCCATTTTTAATCGGGCTATTTGTATTTTTCATATTGTGTTTCATATTAGTCGCATGAGCTACATATTTCGGATTACTCCTTATCAGATATAAGATTTTCAAATATTTTTTCATGCTACATAGGTTGACATTTCATTCTGTTGATTGCTCCCTTTGCTGTGAAGAAACGTTTTAGTTTGATATAGTCCCACCTGCCCATTTTTGTGCTTGTTTCCTGTGCTTTTGGTGTCATATCCCAAAAAATTATTGCCAAGACCAATATAAAGAAGGCTTTTCCCTAAGTTTTCTTCTAGGAGTTTTATAGTTTCAAGTCTTACATTCAAGTCTTTAATCCATTTTGAGTTAACTTTTGAGCATGGTGTGAGATGGGGGCCCAATATCATTCTTTTGCCTGTGGATATCCAGCTTTCCCAACACGATTTATTGAAGCGAGTATACTTTCCCCATGGTGTGTTCTAGGCACCCTTGTCAAAGATTAGTTTACCATAAATGTATGGTTTATTTCTAGATTCTCTATACTGTTCCATTCTTCTATACGTTTGTTTTTATGCCAGTATCACACTGTTTTGATTACTATAGTTTTGTAATACAATTTGAAATCAGGAAATGTGATGCGTCCAGCTATGTTTATCTTGCCCAAGAATTCTTTGGCTATTCGGGAGTATTTTGTGGTTCCATATAAATTTTAAGATTGTTTTTTCTTTCTTTGAAAAATGTTATTGGGATTTTGATAGGGATTTCATTGAATTTGTAGATTGCTTTGGGCAGTATGGACATTTTAACAGTATTAATTTCTCCAGTTCATGAACACGAGATGTCTCTCAATTTAGTTGTGCTTCTTAAGTTTCTGTCACCAACGTTTTACAATTTTCACTGTACAAGTCTTTCACCTCTTTGGTTAAGTTAATTCTTAAGCATTTTCTTCTTCTTTTTTGCTAATGTACATGGGACTATTTTCTTAATTTCCATTGTGGATATTTCATTGAAATATTCAAATACAGAAATCCCATTAATTATTATATACTGATTTTGTATCCTTCAACTTTACTGAATTTATTAGTTCTATTGTTTTGTGGAGTCTTTAGAATTTTCTACATATATGATCATACCATCCATAAACAGAGATAATTCTACTTCTTCCCTTCAGATTTAGATTCCCTTTATTTACATTTCTTACTTGATTGCTCTAGTTAGCACTTCCAATACTATGCTAAAAAGCAGTGGTGAAAGTGGGCATCCACTTTTAGCTTTTAGCTTTTCCCTACTGATTATGATTTAAGGTGTGTGTTTTTCATAAATGGTCTTTATTATGTTGAGGTAAGTTCCTTCTATACCTATTTTATTGAGACTTTTTATCATGAAATGATGTTGAATTTGGTCAATGCTTTTTCTTCATTTATTGAGATGATCATATGGGTTTTTTCTTTCATTCTTTTAATGTGGTGTATCACATGGATTGATTTTCGTATGTTGAACCTCCTTGCATCCCAGGGATAATATAACTTGGTCTTGATGTATGATCCTTTGGACCTGCTGCTGAATTCAGTTTGCTAGGTTTTCTATTGAGGATTTGTGTATCTAGGTTCATCAGGCATATTGACCTGCAATTTTATTTTCCTATGTTGTCATTGACTCGCTTTGGAATCAGGGTGACACTGCACCATAAAAAGAGGTTTGGAATATTTCCTCTTCTATTTTATGGAAGAGCTTAAGAAGGGTTGGTATCAATTCTTCTTTGAATTTTTGTTAGAATTCACCCATGAAGTCATCTGGTCCTGGCTTTTTCTTACTTGCAAAGTTTTTGATTACTGATTGATTATTTCATTCTTGAAGCAGCTTGGACACAGCTTGCAGGAGTCAAGGTGACCAAAAAGGACCTTGTCCTCCAAATATCAGGTGTCTTTGTTCTGATCACTGATTGCTGCTTCTGATTATGCAGGTGCAGGTACAGAGGTGGGAAGCCACTGTTGAGAGCCTCTCCCCCTCTGACTGAAGGAACTTTCAGGGAAGTTAAAGGGCCAATGCCATTTACCCACCCCCCCCCTTCATTTTTCTGTTTTTTCTTTTTGAGAGCCAGACATTTAAGAGTAGGACATCTAAAAACAACCACATATATGGGGTAATTTTAAAAGTCACCATAAAACTCCAAGCTCAGAAAGGTCCTCAGAAGATCTTAAGTATATACCTCAGGCTTATCACTGGATCTAGGGACACCCTACAACAATCTTTAAAAAAAAAAACAGTAAACGTTGGGCAGAGGTGGAATCTGATCTTCAGAGTTATCACATTATGAAATTCAAATGCTCAGTTTCAACCAAAAAAATCACAAGATATACACAGAAATAGGAAAGTAGTGCCCATTTAAGGGAAAAAAAATAAGAGAAATTGTCCCCAAGAAAGGTCAGATTATGAACTTACGAGATGCATACTTAAAAGAGCTATATTAAAGATACTCAAAAGGATAAAAGAAGATGAGAAGAGAATCAGGAAAACAATGTATGAATAAAGTGGAAGTATTATAAACAGATATGACACATGAAAAGGAACCAAAAAGAAATTCTGGAGCTGAAAAATACAATACTGAAATTAAAAATTCACTTGAGGGATTCAAAAGCAAATTTGAGCAAGCAAAAGAAAGAATCAGTGAACTTGGGACAGTGAAGATAGGATAATTGAAATTATTAAGTCTAAGAAACAGAAGAAAAAGGATTGAAGCAAAGTGAACAGAGAGTAAGGTATCTCTGAGACACCATCAAGGGAAGCAACACTTGCATTGTGGGAGTCCCAGAAGGAGAAGAGTGGAAGGGGCAGAGAAATCATTTGAAAAAAAAATGGCCCCAATTTTGAAGTAAGAAATGAATATAAACATCCAAGAAGATCAACAAATCCCAAACATGATAAACTCAAAGAAATCCACACCAAGGCATATTATAATCCAACAGTGGAAAGACAAAGACAAAGACAAAGAAAAACATCTTAAAACCAGCAAAAGTATCTCATGATATACAAGGAATCCCATGTAAGATATTTAGCATATTTGTCATCAGAAACTTTGGAGATCAGAAAGCAATGGGTTAGTACACTCAAAGTGCTGAAGTAGAAACAAAAAAACTGTCAACCAAAAATCCTATATCTCGGAAACTCTCTTTCAAAAAGAAGGAGAAATTAAGATATTCTCAGATGAACAAAATCTTAGGGAGTTCATTATCACCAGAGCTGTCATGCAGGAAATGCTAAAGGGAGTCCTTCAGGTTGAAATGAAAGGATACTAACAGTAACTTAAAGCTGTACGAAGAAATAAAGATCTTTGATAAAGGTAAGTATATTGACAATTTAAAAAAACAGTATTTTAACATTGGTTTGTAACTTCACCTTTTGTTTTCTCCATAATTTAAGAAAATAATGCCTTAAAACAATTATTACTCTATGTTTTCAGTTACAAAATACATAAAGATGCAATTTTTGACATCAATAAGTGAAAGGAGGTGGGGATGGAACTATTCAGAAGCACAATTTTTTGTATATTATTGAAGTTAAGCCAGCATAAATTCAAATTAGTGTATTGTAATTTTAGGATGTTAAATGTAATCCCTATGGTAACCACAAAGAAAATAGCTATAGAATATACAGAAAAGGAAATGAGAAGAGAACTAAAACATTCCAATGCAAAAACTCAATTAAATACAAAAGAAGGCAGTAATGCAGGAAGTAAGGGACAAAAACAATCTATAAGGATCACAAAAAACAAATAGCAAATTGAATGAAGTCACTCTTTATCAGTAATTACTTTAAATGTAAATGGTTTAAACTCTCCAATCAAAAGATAGGGATTGGAAGAATGCATAAAAAACAAGTTATATAACCATCTGCTATCTACAAGAGACTCACTTCAGATCCAAAGACACAAATAGGTTAAAAATGAAAAGATGGAGGGCCAGCCTGGTGGCATAGTGGTTAAGTTTGCACGCTCTGCTTCAGCAGCCCAGGGTTCGCAGCGTCAGACTGGGCACAGACCTACTCACTCCTTATCAAGCCATGCTGTGGCAGGCATCCCACCAATAAAGTAGAGGAAGATGGGCAGGGATGTTAGCTCAGGGCTAATCTTCCTCAAAAAAAAATAAAAGGCAAGAACTGAAAAGATATTCCATGCAAATAGTAACCAAAAGAGAGCAAGGGGAGCTGTACTAATAGCATGCAAAACAGACTTTAAATCAATAAAAGATTACAAAAGATAAAGAAGGGGATTATATACTAGTCAAAGGTTCAACACAGCAAGAACATATAAGAATTATAAACATTTACGTATCTAATAACAGACCATCAAAATATATGAAGCAAAAATTGACAGAATTGAAGGGAGAAGCAGGACATCTGTTCTCCAGGACAGATATGAAGAAGCTGGAACACTGAGCACTACTAGCGGGAATTTAAAATGGTGCAGCCACTATGGAAAATGGTATAGGAGTTACCTGAAAAGTTGAAAATAAAATTATTGTATTTTCCAGTAAGTCCACTTCTGGTTATATACCCCAAAGAAATGAAAGACAGGACATTATCAGATATTTGTACACCCATGTTTATAGCAACATTATTCATGATCGCCAAAAGTTGTAAGTAACCCAAGTGTCTATTGATGGATTAATGAACAAACAAAATGTGCATCAAATGGAATATTATTTAGCCTTAAAACGGGAGGAAATTCTGATACACGCTACAAGATGGATGAACCATGAAGACATTATGCTAAGGAAATAAGCCAGTCATTGAAGGACAAATACTATATGACTTCACTCTTATGAGGTACTTAGAGTAGTCAGATTCATAGAGACAGAAGGTAGAATAGTGGCTGCCAGTCGTTTGGGGCACAGGGGTAGAATGTTGTTTAATCGGTACAAGTTTCAGTTTTGAAAGTGGAAAAAAGTTCTGGAGATGGATGGTGGTGATAATTACACACAATGTGAATATGCTTACTGCTACTAAACTGTACACTTAAAAATAGTTAAAGAGTAAATTTTATGTTACATATATTTTGCCAAAATAAAAAATAAATTATTTTTAACTAACATTCACAAATAAATTTTCTTTAATTATTCTGAGCATTCTGTGTATTCAGATTTTTTAAATCAAATAATGACAATTTTATCCTCATTTCTAATACTGATATCATTGGTGACAAGCACTTCTAGGAAGAGCTGTAAACTCACTGGCAGATTTAATAAGAACATATATAATGTTTATCAATGGAGTTACAAAATATAAATTAAGCTTTATCATTGGGAAGATCCAATAAGAAAATGAATTTTAGTGTCAAGTTTTCTTCATACAAAGAATGTATAGAAATTCTATGTTTCTAAATTGCATTTCTATCCAAAAGAATGTATACTCAATGTTTCCTCTATTTAAGATATTGTAAAATCAGTAAAATCAAGTGTTAAATTGAAAAATGATTGTCATAAAATAAACATTTTAAATTATACAATGGTTTTTAAAGAATGCATCTGTGAGATAATAAGAAAATAAAACACCTCAAAATTGTAAAAGGACTTTGTGAACTGAAAAAAAATCATTCAAAGTAATATAGGGCTTCACAGTATTAAGAATATGAAAATACAGTCAAAGCTAACAAACTCTGCTTTTTCTATTAATATTTAAAACAGAAACAACATGCCATTATACTGCAACATATTAAACTGGTTCATAATGAAACAGAATTATCAATATTGGAAACCTAAATGCTTTCAATCAATACTACAGCTGTTTTTATTGATCCATATATCAATAAACATCCATTAAATGTGTTAAATGATTTTAATGATTTAAAATTTTCTTACACAGGTAACAAAATATGTGTAATAGTATTGATTTTTATTAGTATATTCCAAAAGCACAGATATAATGACAAAGATTTATTTTTACATTTTTGTTTCTCAGCTAAGCAAGAAAGGAAAGACAATTTTACTACTTGCAGACTAGGTCTTGAGTGATATCCCCCAGGGAAGGACATTCTCTATTACATATGAAAGTGTCGGTAATAAAATAGTTATATTCTCAATGTTTAACTATAACGTAGGCTAAAATAAGCACAAAACAGCAGAGAAATATGTTGTGTGGTATAAATATTCCACAAACAAATAGACAATCATCAAGAGAAACAATTATAGATGTTTGAAGTTTATGAAGTGAGGACTTTGAGCTCCTGAGTACCTCCGAGGCTCCTTTGACTCCTATCGGAGGAAACCAGCCTCCACTGCCTGAGGATCCCTTCACAATCTCAACTGAGGCAGCTGCCTTGCGAGGAATGCCTAGTCTCCTCAAGACCAGCTCGACTACAGTTTATTGCCTCTATTCCCTGACTGAGGATGAGAATACAGCATGCTCCAGTATGGGCTTCAGGGACTCCCTCATTGTCCCTGAGACCCTGCCAGGGCTCCACAGCTAAAAACTATTTTCATAACAATACTAACACCCTATTTGCCCTATTTGCTCTCATTTAATAAACTAGCCCAGAAGTTGGAATTGGCTCTATTTGTTTGCTTGGTTTATTGACTGAAACATGGACCCAGTAGTGATTTTCATTTAATAAGTTGTGATATTTGAATTTCTTTTGAATAATGTTGAAAAGAGGTTCTCAAAGTATGGTTCTCAGATCTGTCAGGTCCCGTAGTCTCTTTCAGGAGGCCTATCATATCCAACTGTTTTCAAAACAATCGGTAAAACAGTATTTTCCACTAGCTTGACATTTGCAATGATGGTGAAAAAGTGATGATAGGTGTACTGACTGAATGTTTGTGCCCCTCTAAAATTCATATGTTGAAATGCTAATTCCCAGTGTGATGGTCTTAGGAGGTGGGGTCACTGGGTGGGGCTTAGGCCAAGAGTGTGGAACCCTCATGAACGGGATTAGTGCCCTTAAAAAAGGGACTCCAGAGAGCTCTCTTCTTCTCCTCCCACCAGGAGAGGATACAAGGAGAAGTCAATTGTCTGTAACCTGAAAGAGGGCTCTCACCAGAGCCTGACCTTGCCGGCACCCTAATCTCACAGGCCCAGCCTCTAGAACTGTGAAAAATAAATTTCTCTTGTTTATAAGCCACCCAGTTTACAGTATTTTGTTACAGCAGCCTTAAGTGACGGAAACAGGTGGGTAAACTCGCTGGTACATTATCTAAATGAAGGCAGTGTCACCCCCTATACTAGTAGACATTATATTTTTTCTCTCTACGCATCTCCAGAAAAAAAAAAGACAATTTCACTTAAGAATGTCCTTGCTAAAGTGATAAAAATATTAATTTTATTGAATCTTGACCACTGAATACACATCTTTATAATATTCTGTGTAACAAAATGACAAGTATACACAAAACATTCCTGCTGCATATTGAAGTACAAGTATTTGAATTGTATGATGAACTATCAGCTATTTAACTTTGGGATACATATTTAAGTTTCCTTGTCAGTAAAGTGGGGATAAAGTAATATCTTTTTAATAAAATTGTTATGAGGATTAGGGTGAAAGAATGAATGTAAAGAAGACCTTGGGGCAGAACACAGCATATCTGCTCAAACAGGGTAAAAAGCAATAATGGCTATCATGTGTTGAGTGTTAATACATGCCTGATAGTGTTCTAAGTGCTTCACACCTATTGTCTCATTTTTGTAGTAGTAAAAAATCCTATAAGGGTAGATACTGTCATCAATCCTATTTTACAGAGGATGATGCTGTGGCAGAGAAGGGCTTGTGACCCAGGCATTCTTAATTGCCAAGCTCACTCACAGAAATTCCAAGTTATACTATTTCCCAGCATTATTATCCAAAACTCTTTTTGCTTTTTCTTTTTAAATTTTGTGCCATCCTAGGTGAGGAAGA
Organism: Equus caballus; assembly: GCF_041296265.1. Taxonomy (NCBI): domain Eukaryota; kingdom Metazoa; phylum Chordata; class Mammalia; order Perissodactyla; family Equidae; genus Equus; species Equus caballus. Next base: position 69,509,496 of record NC_091701.1, on the reverse strand, counting down.
ATGTACCAACCTTTTATGCCAACTGAATCTATGAGTTGATGATACATTTTCAGTGTCTTACAAATTTTTAAGTGGTTTGATTTTGATGAAGTAAGATTTTTTCTCAGTCCAGCTCCAGTGGCCCCCAAATTAGTAATACAGTCACTTAGATACAATACATGAACTGATATCTTGTGTTTTCAGGTGTCTTTCTCCAATTCAGTGTCATATTGAATTGCAAAGCAGAAAAAACAAACAAAAAAAATTCCTCAGTGATTCTAAATTATCCTAAGAGACATAAATTATTTTAATATTTTAACTTCTATATACCAAATAACTGGGAATGATATTTTTACTTTATTGACCATGTTTTTTGTTCAATTTTTACTTCTTTTTTCTATTACTCCTTTTTGTTTCATAAATGTGAGGGTCTGACAGCCTCTCTGCTTTCCTATTCCTCTTAGAAAAACATTGTTGCTTTTTAAAATTTTATTTCTCATCACCTAAATTTATCATTGGTCTAGTCTTTTCTACACAACCTTTTTCAACATCAGCAATTAAATTTCTATTTTACTTACTAAATAATTCCATGCAATCACTTGTTTTTCTTCTCAAACCGGAAGCATCCACATACGTATTTCTTTCTCATTCATCTCTTTCAGTCATTGGACCACAAGTTTGACTGATTGTTATACACATTTAAAAGAAAAAAATTAGTGAGTCTTCTGAGACTCATATGTTTTACTTATGTCATTCTGTTATCCCTGTCAATGATAGTGATAGAAATTTTTTTTATCAAGACCATGACGCATAATAAGAGCTCAAGAAATGTGAAGTATGACCATTAAGATGATAATTTTTTGACTAACATTTCACCTATCTATCACATATACAAACCATCCTAAAAATGAGCGGTATAGAGGAAAACTATTTTATTGTGCTCACAGATTCTGTGAGTCAGGAAATTGAACAGGACATAGTGGGGATGCTTAATCTCTCCTCCATAAAGTCTGGGGCCTCAGCTGGGAAGACCTCAGCAGCTGGTGATGAGTGAGAGAGCTGGAGAATCGCATCACCTAAAGCCTTCTTCATTCACATCTGGTGCATGAACTAGGATGACTCAAAGGCAAGACTCAGCAAAGACTGCCTACAGGAGCACCAGTCTGCAACCTCTCTGGGTTATAGATTTACCTGGGGCATTTTATGGCAAGGTGGGTGGCTTGCAAGAGGGAGATCCCAAAAGAATTGTCCAGAGAGCAAGAATTCCAAGACAATCAGATAGAAAATATAAGGATTTCTATGCCCTAAATTTAGAATCCACATAGTGTCACTTCAACCTACACTATCAACACTAAACTATTATGGCTGTGTTTCTCAAAGATTCAATTAGAAAGCCTGCTAATACAGAGATTGCTAGGCCTTAATTGCACACTTACAAACCTGCTCAGATTTAATAGGAGAGTATATAGACACCAACTCTTGATGGAAGGAGAGTCAAAAAATTTGAGACCATGTTTGAAATTTGCCTCAAATAACTGCTTAATAATTATAACCTAATCATAATTAAATATTACCAATAACACTTAACATTTCATATTGGATTCTAGTGAAAAATTTGGATTCACTTAACTTTCCATAATCCATTTTTCTATTCAGTGAAATAAGTGGGAATAGGTAGCCTATACATCTAAACCCTTTCAATCTTTAAAATACTACTCTTTGTAATACAATTTAGAAGGAAAATTTTTTTCACAGTTATCAAAAATTCCACATGCTATTCATTTAATATGCTTTCTAAAAACTCAAGTCACAATTGTGCCTAACAAATAATATGTCTAATGAATATATACCATTGTTCCTTTTCTATCAGGTTTAGGGAAGCTGATTAGTCCCGCTACACTCCTTGAGAGTGAAATATTAAGCATATCTGATGATCAGACTTCTCCATTTTTCTGTTTCACCTTAGCTTTTTCACAACCATACCCATACATACATGAATACACACACACACACACACACACATACACCCACAAGACTACTATTTTAAAGATTTAATAACTTTCAAAATGTTCCTTGGAACAAAATATTCTGTTTTTTAAAGGACAACGTTATTGAATTTAGGTAAATTAAATGTCACCAAAATCAATTTTCCTTTGATGGCCAACTCTTAACCACAGCTTGAAATATCTGAAATTAGCTAAAGGTAAACTTCCCTTGATACATTATGTGAAGGTCACATTAAAGCAAAACACAGCCAGCCTTCTTTCCCTTTCACAATAAAAGCAATAGGTAATCACAATTCTCTTAATGCTGACAATTCAAATACTGTTTGACATGGTTCAAAATTTCTACTTGCAAATAAATAACTTGTGTCAAATAAGAGAATTATTTATGCCTAATAAATTTACCCCTAAAAGTGATTTTTCAATGCCTACCTTGCATTGATTTTTATCTTGAAGCCATATTTTAAAAAAAGGTTTTAGCTAAACAATATTTTTGCTACTTGTAAATGAAAAATAGAAATTTCAACAATATATATTCACATTATCATGAAATAATAAATATACTTTCTAAGGTTTTAAGTTAACCCCTGATGATGTATACACAAACTCAGCAAGATTTCCATGCATATGCAAAGTTCAAAAGTGCAACACCCAAAGGTCTGGCTCTAGGAAGATTAGGATCAATGCCCATACAAATATTTTCCAAGAGATTAAGTTCCCCATATAAAAACTTAAAGAAAATATTTTTTAAATGGCATTCTTTACTGAGAGCTACTCATATATTTTTAATCAATGAAAGTCCTACCAGAATGTTTTATAGAAGGCTACATATAAAAGTCAAAACATACTATTCTCTGATGTGAAGAACCCTATAAAATTAGAGCTAACATCAATTATATAAGTAATATTAAATCTGCATGGACTCTTACCACACTGATGCATTTTCTAGATATGTGGTCATTTCACTGTCACCTGCATACTTAAATATTAGAAAATATATATTAAAATTGCTGTTTAGAGGAATATTTGTCTATATATTAACTTACAATTATATGATTACATTTGTTTCATTTTCCTCTGCTGTTGTTCAAATATGTTTTCTCTATTTTAATTTTCATTAGTTTTATTATGGCAGTAGTTCTAAAACATTCACTGGGAGGGCCTGTTAATATGTAGGTTGCTCGGCCCTATCCCCAGAGTTTCTGAGTCAGTAGGACTGGGGTGGGGCCCAAGAATTTGTATTTCTAAGAAATTCACAAGTGATGCTGATGATGAAGGCCCTGGGACCAAACATTGAGAAGAGTTGTACTATGGTATGCTTTTTATTAATTGAAATGGCGTTCTCAGATGTTCTTGATTCTTTGAGTTGATATCTTTCAGCAGTTTTGACAAATTCTTTGCAACTATATTGTCAAATATTTCTTCTGCCGCATACTCTTACCTCTGCTTCTGAGACTCTTTAACTATATGTGTGGTGGAATTTTCATAGAACCTGTGTTCTATGTCTCTTCTGCCCTCCATTTTTTTTTCTATTCTTTTCTCTCTTTGTATGTTATAATTTGCATGTTTTCTGTCGATCTGCTTCCATTTTATCATCTCGTGATCTCTTAGGTCAGATCTTTCCTTTAACCAATATTTTGAGTTCATAATTTGCAATGTTATTATTTTCCTGGTAAAAAATTTCACCTAATTTTTTAAATTCTAGTTATCTGCTGAAATTCTCCATCTCTTCAATTTTATCCTTATTTTCTCTACGTTTAAACATATTAACCATAGTTATTTCAAAACCCTTTTTAGCTAGCTTTAATACCTTCATCACACATGGTCTGTGACTATTGTGTGTGTGTATGTGTGTTTTCTTTTTTGTCTTCAGTCATATCTTTTGGTGTGCCTCCACCATAAGAGAGTGGGACAGAGTATCAGTTCTGTAGTAATCACGTCAAATATGTACAATCTGAATATAATCACGAGAAAACATCAGACTAAAGCACATAGTGAGGAATTCTACAAATTAAATGGCCTCCACCATTCACGTTGAGGTAATGAAACTGTTTCAGATTAATGAGACAAAGAAACACGATAATTAAAAGCAATGAATTACTTATGTAAATTTGAATCACTATGGCACATTCTCTAACAACACGTTGGATTTTGATTGTCATTTCATTCAATCTACAAATCCATCTTAATTAATTTTTGACATATTTGGCATATTGAGTTACCTCAGTAGAAAATATAGGATAGATATTTAGACATATTGTTTTCTGTGTGACTTCTCTAGTTTTTCTTAAGCCTCTTCTTCATATATTATATTTCTTTTATATCATGTTTATTCCAAAGTATTTTATGGTTTTTGTCGCTTTTATCTGTGTAATTCTATTTCCATTACAATTTCTACTTGAATATTACTGTGTATATGAAAGCTACTGATTTATTTTTTTATCTTCAAAATGGTCACACTTACTCTTTTCCTATTTTACTTTATAAAACCAAGTCCACAGGGAAACAAATAAGTAAAATTATTAATCTTTCTTTAGATCTCAATCTTTAAACTCAAATAAGTATCTGTTGTCATACATTTTACAGAGTGGTACATAAGAAACACTACAATATACCGAAATTCATAAATATCACACAGTACGTATGGAGTTTAAATAATTTTCATGTGTATAAATTGGAAGACAACATTGAGAGTAGAATATTAGTGGTAGAAAACTTACTCCTAAAATGTTTTTCTTCTTCATTTTTGCATCTGTGTTATGTAAAAGTTCTTAATTTTGTGAAGCAGATGCTTGAAGTGATTTTATTTTTCTTCTAATCAATTCTTTCACCCTCCTCTGTTCTAAATACTATTTGAACAGTTTATAAAATCTGTGGTTATATTCTGTTATTAACACAGAAACCACTTCATTGTAAACTTCTGTTCTCATATTTCTGAAAAAGCTACAAGCTCTCTCCTCCAAAGAAGCCTGAAACTCTGTCAATGCCTTATTGGAATGTGTGTGTGTGTGTGTGTGTGTGTGTAAACAAGAAATAGGACATATCTGGCACTAGGACATCTCTTCCCCAGTATTTTCAAGATTTACATTATGCCCTTCAATGTTAGAAGGCAGAAACAGGAAGAAGAAATAGGAGCAGGGATATTTATCATTTCTCACTCTGACTGCGTCTAGGGTTAATATCTACTGTGGCAGCTTATGTAGCTGTGAGATCCAGGGGTCTCCTCAAGGGGATTTAACAGGTTTGCTGAAGCAGTGCTCAGCTTTACTCTTCACCCTTCTTTTACAAAGTGGCAGCCAACTGGACCATTCTAAGAAGCATATTTCTTTGCTTAATAGCCATTCTCACAGCTCCCATCCCTTCTCATTCTTTGAATCTTTTTTCTAATCTCATTCTTGTTCAGTGGGAGCCAGAGGAGCCAATGATCACCTATTCAGCACCACCCAATAATTTCAGAGACCCAGGGTATGGTGCATTCCATTATCTTTATTCCCAGACACACTATATTATAATCTCTTCGTGAGATGTTATTATCAATTACTCCATCAACCACGCTATTTTCATAAAGCTTTAAATGGAAGTTTAGCACATGCAAACATGTTTTTTAGAAGATATTAGCCTTGCTCTCCCAATATCTCTTACTGAAGAATCAATCAGGAATGGCAGAGTAAGGACTTCCATAAATTATTAATTCATAAAAGCATTGAGAACAATGGCAAATATTGTCAAAAGCAACTTTTTTTTGTTTTTTACAAATCTGAGTGTTAACTAAAGACTTGCAAAAAGCCAAGGAGCACTTATATGAGAAATTGACTAAATCTCGGTTAAAAAAAAAAGTGAGATTTGTGATATTTTACTTGCTCTGTTCCCATAATTACCCCCCACGCCCCCCACTGCTGTCTGGTAGCCTTGAAACCAGGAGCCTCACAACAATGGTAGGTGTGAAACACAGCAACCTAGCTGCTAGAGGGGGGAAAATTGGCTTGGAGGTCTCTCAAAAGCCTCATCCTCAGAGAATTTTCACTATTTGATCTGCTTAGCAGCTTTCTTGCAAAGCCTCATTCACAAGGCTTTTCTTTACCTGATCTAACTCAGAGTTCACTTAGTAATAAAAGCCACATTCCCCCAAGGCATTTATGAAAGAAAAAAGAAAATACAAAAATAATAGGAGTTGTTTAACATTGCAGGTATTTAAGGCTGCAATATCAGTTGGGGAAAACAAAAGGCTCATCAAAAAACTTAAGAGGAAAATCTTGGAAATGAGATGTCCAGGCTTTTAAAAGATCTGACATATTTCTGGGGACCTAAAACATTATATGCATATGTAAGACAGGATGCATGCTCTGGAAAATCATGAGAAGCGTCTAGTCTCTCACCTCTGGCTTACCTTGAGACCCTATGAAAGCAGGAATAAAGGCTAAGTCAGAGTTGTAAACTACCAGAGCAGTGAAGGTGTGCTCCAACATACAATCAGAACTCCTCGATAGAGGGTGGCAAAAGGTATTAAAGGGGATATTTGTATAATCATTAGCTGACCATTAACCTAACTGAGCAGAAACTTCAGTGGTAACACATGATATAAAATAGAGACTTTATAAAATTAGTCCAGGAAAGTCACTAAACAGACATCAATAATAACAACAACAACCATCAACGACAACAAACCAAAACAATGGATTTATTTTCAGAATTGCCATGCTACATTATTTACAATGTCTAGTTATCAACAAAAAAAAATCAGAAAACACAGAAAGAAACAGTAATGAATGATCTATGCATAGGAAAAAAAAATAGAACAGTCAATAAAATCTGTCCATGAGAAAAGCAACATGTTATTTATTAGGCAAAGATCTTAAATCAGCTATTTTAAGTACATTCAAACAATTAAAGGAAATCATGTCTGACGAACTAAAGTATAAAAATGACATCTGACCAAATGTAAATGTGAAAAAGATATAGAAATTAATAAACTGTCCAAACAGAAATTGTGGAGTTGACAAGAACAATAACTGAAATAAAAAATACATTAGAAGTACTCAGCAGCAGATTTGACATAAAAATGAGCCAGCAAACTCAAAGATAGGTCGATTGAGATTTTTGCAGTCTGAGGAACAGAAATAAAAAAGAATAAGTAAAAATAAACAGAGCCTCAGAGATCTGAGTTAAATCATCAAACTTACCAACATACACATCAAGGAAGGTCCAGCAGAGAGGAGATAAAGAAGAAGCAAAAAGAATATTAAGAAATTATGGCTAAAAACATCCCAAATTTGATTTTAAAAAATTAATCTACACATCTAAGAACTCCAATGAATTTCAGATAGAATAAATTCAAAGAGATCCCTACCAAGACACTTCATAATCACCATTGAAAGACAAAGACAAAAAGAAAATTTCCAAGGCTGGAAGAGAAAAACTATCATCACAATACAATGGATACTCAATAAGATTAACAGCTGACTTCTCATCAGAAATCATGGAGGCAAGAAAGCAGTGTGATGACACATTCAAAGTGCTGAAAGAAAAAATACTATCAACCACAAATTCTATATCCAAAAAGACTATCCTTCAAACATGAAGGAGAAATTAAGACATTCCCAGATAAACAAAAATAGAGATGATTTGCCACTAGCAGATCAATCATACAAAAAATTAAAAAGGAATTCCTTTGAGATGAAATGAAAGGACCCTAGACAAAACTTCAATTTTTTGAAGAAATAAAAAGCACCAGTAAAGGTAACTATATAGGTAAATATAAAAGAGACCATACATGTATTTTTTGTAACTCTTCTGTTCTCCTATCTGATTTAAAAGACAACTGAAAAAAAGCAAAAATTAGGAAACTATGTTGATGTGCTTATAATGTAATTTGTATTAAAATAATAGCATGAAGTAAAGGGTAGGGAAGAAGGTATACGGGAGAAAAGTTTTTATGAACTATTGAAATTAGATTAGTATTAATACAAACTGGATTGTTTTCAGTTAAGAAACCCAAATTAAAGACACTCTCAATATCTAAGAGTGATTCTCCTTAGCACTCTGCTTCCCGTTACTTGTAATGGTTACTAATCAACCCCTTTCCTGTCATCCTTTCACCAGGAACAGTGGGAAAGCGTCTAATTAGATTCATCATTCCCATAAAGCCAAGAAATCAAAGATGTCTCTTTCCTTTTGTTTACCAATACTCCCCTCATCTACAGTGTGGTGTAAAATTAGACTGATTGTAGTAGGTTTGAGTCTGTAGGCTCTTAATGGGCAGGGAGGGAGAAGTGTGTAGTCCTAGTTATTAATGACTCATCTTAGGAAACTAGGTACTCAATACCTCTTGTTCTCAGTTGTAGGATCTACACAAAACTTTGAAGACAAGGAATGAGTTATATTCCACTACTTCCTATAGAAATATATTTTTTATTGTATAAATGCTACATGATTGGTGTAACATTTACAAAAGACAGGAAATTAGATAAAGAAAACAAAATCAACCAAAGTCTTGCCGCTAAGACATAACTATTCCTACATATTTGACTCTTTTAGTGGCCAGCCAGCGTTCTGAACACTATTTATAGAAATAGCCATAAGATTTCACTAATTTGGGGGGCCATTCTTAGATTATGCTCATTTTATTCCATTGATCTAGCTCCTTTTTTTTGGCCATGGTTTCCCACTCTTAATTAATGTAGCTCAAAGTGTTGCTTAGTACCTGCAATATAAACATCTTCAAAGTAATCACATAACCAGAAAGTGGTAATAGTTATATATCATTTTTGGGTCAATATTTACTTGTTTTTATTTACTTATCTATTTTTTGGTAAAACACAAAATAATGCTATTGATCCAATAGCTAAAAAATATTAAAATAATGAATGTTTTCTTTGTATAAATATATGATAACCACTACATAAAAACTTATGCCATTTCACATATCATTAATATATAAAGTCTGAGGTAGGCATTATTACTTATTATTATTATTATTATTATATGATTATTAAAAAAATAAACTCTTGAGAAAGGATTAGTGAGGTTACAGAGTTTGCTGAAGGACATACAGTACTGAGGGAAAGAATTAGTATTCACGTCTGTAAGTAATCATCTGTAGAATTCTCAATTCTTTATTAAGAAACTACCCTTCTAGTATTTCTGGAATAAATATTTTTGGCAAGCACGATTCAATTAATATATTGCTGGGTTGTATTTACTGCTTTATTTATATTTGAGTTATCAACATTTACAACTGAGATACATACTAATAATTTGTTTCTTTTTTTTGGTTTTGTGTTTGAATTCTTAGAGGCTATATGATTTTCATATGTGAGATTTAAATTATAGCTAAATTTCATTGAAATTTACTTACTTATAGAAAATATTTGATTTTTGGAATTGAATATTCTTCTTCTAAAAGAAAATTATGATAAGAAGAGAAATGCTTTCCTGATAAAGCTTATCTACCAAAAAATAAATCACAGAAAACATAATAAATTTTGAAATTCAAGTTGTATTTCCCTTAAATTGTGGAGAATACAAGATTCTCACTACTCACTAGTACAAGATTACCACTACTCACTATTTCTGTGCACCAATCTGTTCAAGGTCCAAACTAGCAGAGTAAGAAAAGAAAAATTACACATATTAATTTGTAAATAAGCAAACTTTCACTATTCACAGACAATATGATAAAGAACCCATGAAAATCTGTAAACAAATTGTGTAAATAAAACAAGTTAACTGTGAAAGACATAATATGAACAGAACCAATGCAATTATGCTCTATATAACATAAACAAACAGACCTTCTAATACAAAAATGTATTTTATATAGTAGCAACACAACTAAAAGATATCAAAGAATATAGCTAATAAAAATATGTAACAACTTGGAAAAAATATAGAATTTTATTAACATACATAAATTTTATGTTTAACATACAGACACAAATAAGATTTTTAAGAAATAAAGTGATATACCATGTTCATGAACAAGAAGGCTCAATATCTAAATTCGAGATTAAGAAGCAGTGGGCAAAGAATGAAGCTAAGGTTTAGGTTATCCATAAAGAAAAATATAAACAAAACCTGCCCAAACATGACATCAAAAACTTTAGAATATTTCAAAGAAAAATTAGGAGAGTAGTTGTATACATTTAAGGATAAAGAATTTGTTATACAAAATTAAACAGTAAAACATTGATACATTTTAATAGATTAAAATTGAAATCACTGGTTAACTGATAAACGTCATGAACAAAATATAAAGGTAAACCACAAACTGGAAAAGATATTTGTGACACATAAATCCAATAAAGGATAAGGACTTAGAATATAAACGACTCTGTAAATTAGTAAGAAGAGACAATAATGCTATCAATGAAGGTTTAATCAGGAAAAAAGACACTATCTATGTGTTTCAAGCCTAATGAATTTAACACAGGGAACTAGGTCCTTTTTCTCTCACATATCTTTGGCAAAATGTAACCCAGAAACCTACTTAGTAAGTTTTCAAGAATTAATTATCTTCATGGTCCCTGGAGATGGAGAGCCTAGTGAGAGAAACAGGCAATCTGCCACAACAAACAAAATAAAATTGGATAAAGGTACTCTAGGCAATTTACAGATGAAGAAACCAAAATGGCCCATGTATATATTTAAATATAGTCAACCTCACTTGTGATCATGGATATGCAAATTAAAGCAACAAGAATACACCATTTTATACCCCAAGATTGGCAAAAGGTAAAAATTCTGAAAATACAAACTGTTATTGCAGATGTAGCTCTTCAAGACCTTTTTACCCTATTCTGTGGAGAGTGTAATTTAGTGATACTTTGAAATTTATAGTGATTCCTTTCAGAAAAAGTTCTCCTACATCTGCATGTATAGCTGTACAGGAATATTTACATTATATTTTATATTGACCAAAAATGGAAATGACATAAATAGCCTACATAGAAGATGAATTATAAATGGGGGGGTACATTCAAACAATAAAAACTAAACAAAAGTGAAGACAAACCATCTGCAGCAAAATATATAACTATGTAAACAAATTGGGATTATCTCAAACATAAACTCAAGCCAAAATTATATTTGTAGACGTGCACAAACAATATGAAAGTACTTATTTCAAATTTTAAAATTTAAAACAAATACTATAAATGGTTTAGGAATTCATATAAAAATGCAGAAAAAATGCAAGAAACAAAATTTACCAAAGGAATGACAGCTGGATGCTGAGTAAAAGGATTTTGGTTATATTGTTCTTTATCAATTCAAATAGACCTGAAATATTGAAATATTCAAATAGACTCTGAAAGTCCTTTGAAAATTTACTAAAGAAAAGAGAATACTGTATGCCAGATGGCCACTCTATTCAATAATGAAAACACTAAAACTAAAGAAACAACATGGAAAATTAACCAATAGAAATTGCTACTCCTTCCTTTTATGCTAGGAAATAGGAGCCAGAGATCAACAGAGATTATTTAAAATTAATCTAAACTGAATTTTGAATCCTATCATTTTGATTTAAAAATAAATATTTCTATGGTAACCAGGTCCTAGAATGTTTTATCAAGTTTTAATTAAGTCCTTCATAATTGGCTTTATTCAAATGAAATAGCATATATCTTGAATCCTTCAAAACTTTGCCTGAGATTTTCAATTTGAAATTGCCATGACAGACATCTGGTTTCCAGTTTTGCATTTAAGCAGCTTGGAAGTTGCCACTCCATCCTAAACAACAAGAAAAAAGCTGAAGAGACAAAAATTAACAACTTTTCTAGAATCAACAAGAGAAGTGAGGACACCTGGCAAACCTCTGCCCCCAAAATTGCAGAGATATACACATATATACAGGGAATCTAGGCTCACCCAAGCTGAGACTCATTAACAGAAACCTCCATGGGAACCAGTACTGGGGTAGGAAAAGCTGAACTGTAATTGATGATTTGCTGGAGGTTCTGTATGGACAATTCTGAGAGTTAAAAACTCCAAGGGGAACCTGCCCATAGAGAGGCCCCCAAAGTTTTCTGAGATCTACCTCTAGGAGCTCTCCATGGATCTCACAGTAAATATCAGAGGAAGATTCCCTTGTACTTCTGGCAAGGAGAGGGGAAAAGAAGCCATTGAAATACACAGCAGCACCCTGTTCTTCTTAAAAAGGTCTGCCCTCAGGAGAAACTAGCTAAACAGAGCCTAGCCCCCTGGGGCATTATCAGAAGCTAACTGACCTGATGGAGCAGAAATACCCAACTCCAGCCCTCCTAGCCATCCTGTCCCACCTAAGGGGGGAGAAAAAACTGAGAAACATTTGTGAAGTTCACAGGCCAGATGCACAGGATCCATAAAAACCTGAGATCTAACCACAGGACTGTAGAATGCTTCCATTTCCCATACACCTCACCACCAAAGTACTAAAGGCCTATTTAGAGAAGTTCCTTTTGCCTGGTACATCATGTCCCATTATCAACAAAAAATTACAAGGCATACAAAAAGGCAAAAAACACAACTTGAAGACACAGGGCAAGCATCAGAACCAGACATGACAGAGAAGTTGGAATTAAAAGACTGGAAATTTAAAGCACTGTGATTAATATGCTAAAGGCTCTAATGGATAGAGCAGACAGCATGCAAGAACAGATGTAAGCAGAGATATGGAAATCAAAAAAAATCCCAAAAAACGAATGCTAGAAATCAAAAACACTGTAACAGAAATAAAGAATGCCTTTGATGACCTAATTAATAGACTGGACACAGCTGAGGAAAGACTCTCTAAACTTCACGATATCTCAATAGAAATCATCAAAACAGAAAAACAAAGAAAACAAAGACCGAGAAAAACAGAACACAATATCCAAAGACTGTGGGACAACAAAAGGTATAACATATGCATAATGGGAATACCAGAAGTAAAAGAGATGAAGAGAAGAAATATTTGAAACAATAATGACTGAGAATTTCTCCAAATTAATGTCATACACCAAATCACAGATCAGAACACTCAGCAGTATAAATGCCAAAATAACTATGCCTAGGCATATCATTTTCAAATTACAGAAAATCAAATACAAAGAAAAACTTCTACAAGAAACCAGAGGAAAAAAACATAGAGGAACAAAGATAAGTATCTCTGACTTCTCCTTAGAAACCATGCAAGCAAGAAGAGTAGAATAAAATATTTCAAATGTTGAGAGAAAAAAGCCAACATCTAGATTTCTGTACTCTATGAAATTATCTTTCAAAAGTAAAGTAGAAATAAATTCCTTCTCAGAAAAACAAAAATTGAGGGAATTTATTGCTAGTAGACCTCCCTTGCAAAAAATATTAAAGAAGTTATTTCGAGAGAAGGAAAATAATGTAAGTTAGAAACTAGGATCTACATAAGCAAAGAAAGAGTACTGAAGAAGGAATAGTGAAGGGAAAATAAAAACTTTTACTTTTATTACTCAGTTGATTTTACAGATAGTTAACTCAAAATAATAAGAGCAACGATGTTCACAATTATGTATGTGTATGTACATATCATGTATATATATTTATATGTTTATGTATGATTATAGGTAATCAAATAAATGACAAAAAAGATACAAAAGACATCAGGGAAAAATTAGGTCTATTTTGTTATAAGGTTCTCATACTACCAATGAGCAGTATCATTTGTAAGTATAGTATCATTTGAAAGTGGACTTGGATTCATTGTAAATATATAGGGCAAACTTTAGAGCAACCACTAAAAAAAGTTGAAAAAAAAGTATAACTGATATGCAAACAAAGGAGAGAAAATGAAATCATATAAAGTTTTCAATTAAAACCACAAAGTCAGAAAAAGAGTGGAAGACAAAAATAAGAACAAAGAACAAAGGCAACAAGTAGAAAACAGTAATGAATATGGTATATATTAAGCCAACTATATCGATAATCATATTGAATGTCAATGGTATAAATACACCAAATAAAAGACAGAAATTGTCAGAGTGGCTCAAAAACACAACCCAACTATATTTGTTTATTAAAAAAACCATTTTAAATATAAAGAAACATATAGTTAAAAGTAAATGAATGGAGGAAAAATATGCCATGATCACACTAATCAAATGAAAGTAGTAGCTAACAGTGGACTTAAGATAACAGGGATAACAAAGAGCATTACATAATGATAAAGGGGTTAATTTTCCAACAATAATAACAACTCTTAACATATATGTATGTAGCAACAGAGCTTCAAATTATGTGAGGCAAAAACTGACAGAACCTCAAGGAAAAATATATTAATGCATTCTCATAATTGGGGACTTCTCTATCAGAAATGGACAAATCCAGCAGGCAGATAATAACAGTTGAACTCAACGGCACTATCAATCAACTGGTGACATGTATACACTACTTTGTCCAACAACAGCAGAATACACATCCTTCTCAAGCTCACATGGAACATTCATCAAAACAGACCACATTCTGGGCCACAAACCACACTTTCCCAAATTTAAAAGGATGGGAAACATATAATGTTTGCTCTCACACAACAATGCAATTAAAACAGAAATCAATAACAGAAAATCTCCAAATACCTGGAGATTAAAACAAACATGTTAAATAACACATAGGTGAAAAAGAAATCTCAAGAGAAACTTAAAAATATTCTGAAATAAATAAAAATAAAATTACAACTTATCGAAATTTATGGGATGTGGCAAAAGGAGTGCCTAGAGGGAGGTTTATAACATTGAATGCATATATTAGAAAAAAGAAAGATCTAAAATCAATAATCTGAGTGTCCACTTCATGAAGCTAAAAAAAGAAGAGCAAATTAAATCCAGAGTAAACAGAATAAGAGAAATAAGAAGAATTAGAGAATAAATCAGTAAAATTGAAAGTAGTAAAACATAAGAGAAAAATCAACAAAACCACAAGCTGATTGAAAAGATCAATAAAATTGATTAGGTTCTAGCAAGGGAACCAAGAAAAAAAGAGAGAGACACAGATTACTAACATCAGAAATGAAAGGAGGGACATCACTAAAGACCCCTTGGGCATTAAAGGATTATAAAAGTATACTATGTAAAACTCTATACCTTGATAATCTCAATGAAATGGACCAATTCCTTCAAAGACACAATGTGCCTAAATTCACACAAAAAGAAAAAGATGATCTGACTAGGCTTATAGCTGTTAAAGAAATTGAAGTCAATTGCTTTACTGTATACCAACAACAAACAAGTGGAATTTAAATTATAAACACCATGCCATTTACATTAGTACTCAAAAAAATGAAATACTTAGGTATAAGTCTAATAAAATATGTACAAGATCTATATGTGGTAAACTACAAAACTCTGATGAATGAAATCAAAGAAAAACTAAAACGGAGAGAGATTCCATGTTCATGGCTGGGAAAACTAAATATTGTCAAGATGTTTGTTCTTCCCAACTTGGTCTATAGATTAAATGAAATCCCAATTAAAATCTCAGCAAGCAATTTTTTAGATATTAACAAACTGATTCTAAAGTTTATATGGAGAAGCAGAAGACCCAGAATAGATACATAATATTGAAGAACAACAGAGTTAGGAGACTGACACTATCCAACTTCAAGTCTTACCACAAAGCTGCAACAATCAAGAAACTGTGGTATTGGCAAAGAATAGACAAATAGATCACTGAAATTAAATAGAGAGCCCAGAAAGTGAGCTCTGTAAATATAGTCAACTGATCTTTGACAAAGGAGCAAAGGCAATACAATTGAGCAAACACAGTTTCTTCAATAAATGGTGATGGAAGAACTGAACAGCCACATGCAAAAGAAAAAAAAAAAAAATCTAGACACAGACGTTACACATTTCACACACAAAAAAAACCCTCAAAATATATCACAGACCTAAATATAAAATATAAAACTATAAAACTCCTACAAGATAAAATAGGAGAAAAACCTAGACGACTTTGGGCATGATGATACCTTTTTAGATACAACACCAAAGATGTACTCCATGAAAGAAAGAATTGATAAACTGAAAATTTCATTAAAATTGAAAACTTCTGCTCTGAAAAAATAATGTCAAGAGAACGAGAAGACAAGCCACTGACTGGGACAAAATATTTGCAAGACACATCTGATAAAGGACCATACTCAAAATATATAAAGAACTCTTAAAATTCAGTAATAAAAAAACCCAATGAATAATGGGTCAAAGTCCTTAACAGACGCCTCACCAAAGAAGATACACAAATGGCAAATAAAAATATGAAAAGACACTTCACATCATATATCATCAGGAAAATACAAATTAAAACAACAATGAGATTTCCCTACATATCTATTAGTATGGCCTGAATTCAGAACATTGAGAACAACAAATACTGACAAGGAGGTAGAGCAACAGGAACTCTAATTCATCGCTAGTGGGAATGCAACATGATGCAGCCACTTTGGAAGACACTTTGGTGGTTTCTTACAAAACTAAACATACTCTTACCATACGATCCAGCAATCAATTTCCTTGGTATTTGCCCAAAGGAGTTGAAAATTTATCTCCACACAAAAACCTGCACATGGTTATAAAACTAGGAAGCAACCAACATGTCCTTCAATAGGTGGATGGATAAATAAACTATGGTACATCCAGACAATGGAATATCATTCAGCACTAAAAAGAAATGAGAAAAAAATACTCTCGAGTCCTAATAAGACATGGAGAAATCTTAATTTCATATCACTAAGTGAAAGAAGCAATGTGCATATTGCTAAATGAAAGAAGCCAATCTGAAAAGGCTACATACTATCTGATTCCAACCATATGACATTCTGGAAAAAGCAAAACTATGAAGTCAGTAAAGAGATGAGCGGTTGACAGTAGTTGGGGGTAAGGGAAGGGATGAATAGGTGGAGCACAGAGGATTTTTAAGGCAGGGAAACATTCTGCATGATACCATAACAGTGGATACATACCATTGCACATTTGTCCAAACCCATAGGATGTGCAACACCAAGAGTGAACTGTACTGTATTCTATGGACTTTGGGTGAGTATGATGTGTCAGTGTAGGTTCATCAAGTGTAACAAACGTGACACTCTGCTGGGGGATGTTGATAATGAGGATGGCTATGCATGTGTGGAAGCAGGGGATAATATGGTAAATCTCTGTACCTTCCTCTCAATTTTGCTGTTAACCTAAATCTGTTTAAACAAATTAAGTCATTTTAAGAAATTGCAACGATAAAAGCAAAACTCAAAGAAAGGTACATTGTTGAACTGAGTGGTTCAAATTAATTTGATCTAGCAAACCCTGAACATACCTGCTTTTGAAATTAAAGTATGCCTTAATTTTTTAGAACAAATTAAAATGACATATGAAAGAAATTTAAATTGTAATAAGGTCTAAAATATTTTTCTAAATTTTAATAGTGATAAGAGTATAGATTAGCCACGACTTACAACATACATCTAGATACTTCTTATCGCCAACCTTTCAGGACACACTCATATTTTGTAGTCAAATCTTGAGAATGCTGCATGGCTCATGTTTATAAGATTTCTATTTTCATATCATCACCCCAAAAGGGGTTTGTGTTCACATATTCTTAAGATCTTGTGCTTCTAAATGATCCTTCTGTTCTAATTACTTTGTGAAGTACAATACCTGAATATTACACATTCCTATATACATTCATCTCTAAAGCAAAAGTTTACAAAAGTGCATGAAAAAAATACAAATTCCTACTGATTAAAAATTTAAAAACCTCAAAAATACACATTTGTCTGCATTCTTAATCTACTTTCATGTGTATTACTCTCCATGGTCTTCGATAGAATTCCTTTCCCCCTCTCCGGGAAAGCAATCTTGGTGGTAGCCGCTTTGGAGAGAGTACTATGAGCAGCTAGGTCTGTGGTGGCTAGGGAATAAATGGAGCATTTCATCTGTTCTTTTAATTATAGCTTAGCAGCAGCTTACAGTGACTCCAATTCACTTTCCAAGAAACTTAAGCAAAGGTTAATTTTAATGGGAATCTAAATCTTGCCCAATTTTCAAATTGCCTTGTTCAACTTATGAATCTGCTTAAATTTGTTAAGGAAATATTGCCTTTTAAGTACTTTAGAATACCTTTAAGACTTTATCTTCAGAAAGCTGCCCACACGCTAATTTTATGGTTAATTTATTTCTCACATAAACTTCAAAGTTTAGAATATAAGAATCCATTTTCTCCTGATTTGTGAGTGTTTACTCCTATTAATGATAATAGAAGTCTTAATTTGCACTTTTTGATTATAGGCACGTGGTCCAAAATTCATTAACAAGTATTTTTAACATGAATTACAGAAAAAAGATATAATGGTCACAGGGCTTTTCAAATTGTTCAAGTATTTGCAGCACAATTTTGAAGTTGAAAAAAATGAAACTCTGTAATTCTGAATTATATTAATAGTCAATGTCATGCTGCTCAATTTATCTTTTTTTTTAGTTCTGTAAAACCAGATTTGAAGTACCATTGTATAAAGAAGAATGTGCATAACAATAATTTATAATTATGTCAAATGTAGGAGGTGTCAATGTGAAGGGGTAATTTTATTTTTTAAATTGTGTGCATATATTTTTAAAATTATTTTACAAGCCTCCATCACATAGTCCGTGGTATAAATAAAATTACTTAAAACTGAAATACATCTAAATCACACATATTCCAACAAGAAGATTCCTAAAATATTTCGTTCATCTAATTTAAGCGCACTATTGACTGATAAATAAAATGTTTTATAGATTTTAATATCTTCTTTGTAATGTGATACAAAATCACATCCATTTTCAAACCTTATTAGACATTTGTGTACAAAATTTGAGGAAAAAGTATATCAGCTTTTTATTCCTGACACATTTTTATTTATGTCCCTGTTGAATTTACAAAATAACCACATAGTAATGGATATATAATGTGTGTAAATATATTTATGTATTACATATGTAATATACATATTAAATGTATATGTACATGTGCATACTCATATATACTGTGTATACATTATATACACATGTGTATATGTATACACACACATATATGTGTGCTGTACATACACACACACATATTGTTTCATACTTTATCAAAAAATCCACTTGTTTTATTTATCCAAAAATAAAAAAGGATAATGGCCAATGGGAAATTCAAAGGGAACTTATCTGATTTAATGGACTTTAAAAATGTCTCTGAAAAATAAAATTATGAGGGGCACAGTGGTTGGGTTTGTGCACTCCACTTCAGCAGCCTGGGGTTTGCAGGTTTGGATCCTGGGTGTGGACCTATCCGCAGCTCATCAAGCCATGCTGTGGCGACAACCCGCATACAAAAAACAGAGGAAGATTGGCCCAGATGTTACCTCAGGGACAATCTTCCTCAAACAAAAAGAGGAAGATCGGCAACAGATGTTAGCTCAGGGCCAATATTCTTCACAAAAAAAAAAAAAGAAAAGAAATTATGAGATGTTAGGTTTTAATAATCTCATAGATTTTTATTTGATGGAATTCCATCTACTGTCTTTTATCTCCTCATTTTTAAAGTAAAGAAAATCTACCTGATGGAGGGTTAGTTTAATTTGAACAAATAATTAAATCAACATTCCTTGAAAATTCTACACTTTTTTTAAGCTTTATTGAGATACAATTGACAAATAAAATTGTAATATATTTAGAGTGTACATCATGATGATTTGATATGTGTGCACACTATGAAGGATTCCTTCTATCAAGTTGATTAACACATTGGTCAGCTCACATATTTACCTTTTCTTAAATGAGAATAAAAGTTTTACTCTCAGCAAATTTCAAATACACAATAGATTATTATCAACTATAGTCATGATGTTATACAATAGATCCTCAGAACTTATGTGTCTTATAACTAAAAGTTTGTAAGTTTGTACCTTTTTCCCAACCTCTCCCTATTTCTCCCACTCCCCAGACCCTGGCAACCACTATTCTACTCTCTGATTCTCTGAGTTCAACATTTCTCTTCCTAGGTTTTTCAGTTTCCACATATAAATGATACTTTGCAATATGTGTCTGTCTGGCTTATTTCACTAGCATAATGCCTTCCATATTTATCCATGTTGTTTTCAGTGGCAGGATTCCCTTCTTTGTAAAGGCTGTATAATATTCCAATATACATACATATATTTTTCCATTGTATATATATATTCGTCTTTATGCATTCATCCATCGACAGATATGTAGATTATTTCCATACCCTGGCTACTGTGCATAATGCTGCTATCAATATGGTAGTACACATACCTCATCCAGATAATAATTTTGTTTCCTTTGGAAATATACCCATAAGCGGTATTGCTGGGTCATATGGTAGTTATATTTTTAATTTTTTGAGGAACCTCCATACTATTTCCCATAGTGACTGTACCAGTTTACATTTCCACCAACAGTGTACAAGGGTTCTCTTTTCTCCACATTTTCACTCACATTTGTTATCTCATCTTTTGATAACACAGATCCTAACAGGTTTGAGGTGCTATTTCATTGTGGTTATGATTTACATTTCTCTGGTGGTTAGTGATGTTGAGCACCTCTCCATGTATCTGCTGGCCATCTGTATGCCTTCTATGTCTATTCAGGTCCTTTGCCTGTGTTTTGAGTTATTTAGCTTTTTGCTATAGAGTGTATGAGTTCCTTATAGATTTTAGATATCAACTCCTTATTGGATATGTGGTTTGCAAATATTTTCTCCCATTCCATAGGTTGCCTTTTCTTTGTCTTGATGGTTTCATTTGCTGTGCAGAAGCTTTTTTGTTTGATGTAGTTCCAATTCTTTACTTCTGGTGTCACATCCAAAAAGTCACTGCCAAGATCAATGTCCTGGAACTTATCCTCTGTGATTTCGTCTAGGAGTTTTATGGTTCCAAGTTTTACATTCAGTTTTTAATGAATTTTGAGTTGATTTTTGCGTATGGTGTAAAATATAGGTCCACTTTCATTCTTTTGCATGTGGAGATCCAGTTTTCCTAACATAATATGTTGAAGAGAATATTTTTTCCCCATTGTATATTTTTGGCTCATTTGTTGAAAATTAACCATATATGCCTGGGTTTATTTCTGGGCTCTCTTCTTTGCTCCTTTGATCTATTTTTATACCAGTACCATACTGGTTTGATTGCTATACCTTTGTGATACAGTTTCAAATGCAGTAGTGTGATGCTTCCAACTTTGCTACTGTTTCTCAAGTTTGCTTTGGCTATTCAGGACGTTCTGCATTTCAGTATGAATTTTAGAATTGTTTTTTCTATTTCTGTGAAAAACGCCATTAGAATTTTGATAGGGATTGCATTGAATTTGTACATCACTTTGGGTAATATGGGCATTTTTTAAAAACTTCATCCTTCCATGTACACAGAATATTTTTCCATTTATTTGTGTCTCTTTCGATTTATTTCATCAATGTTTAAAAGTTTTCAATGTACAGATTTTTCATCTCCTTGATTACATTTATTCCAGAGTATTTTATTTTATTTGACGCTATTGTAAACAGGATTGTTTTCTTAATTTTTCCTTCTAAGAGTTCATTGCTAGTGTATAGAAATGCAACTGACGTTTAAATATTGATTTTGTATCCTACAATTTTACTGAATTCATTGATTAATTCTAAAAGGTTTCTTTGGTGAAGGATTTGGGGTTCTATATATAATATCATGTCATCAGCCAACAGAGATCACTTGATCACTTTACTTATTCCTCTCCAGTTTGGATGCCTGTTGTTTCTTTTTCTTCCCAACTACTCCGGCTAGGACATCCAGCATTATTTTCAACAAAAATGGTGACAGTGTGCATCTTCATCTTGTTTCTAATCCTAGGAGAAAAGCTTTCATCTTTTTACCATTGAGTATGATGTTAGTTGTGGGCTTGTCATACGTGGCCTTTATTATGTTGAGGTATATTTTTTCTATACCTACTTTCTTGAGAACTTTTATCAGAAAAGATGTTGATGTTATCAAATGCTTTTTTTGCATCTATTGATATGATCATATGAATTTATCCTTCATTTTGTTAATGTGGTATATCACATTGATTGATTTGTGGATACTGAACCATTCTTGCCTCTCAGGAATGAACCTCACTTGATCCTGTAAATATTGAATTTGGTGTGTTAATATTTTATTGAGAATTTTTGCATCTATGTTCATTTGGGATATTGGCCTGTAATTATCTTTTCTTGTAGTGTCCTTGTATGGCTTTGGTATAAGAGCAGTGGTGGTCTCATAAAATGAGTTTGGGACTGTTTCCTTCTCAAGTTTTTTTTGAAGAGTTTGAGAAGGATCGGTTCTAATTCTTCTTTAAATGTCTGGTAGAATTTACGAGTGAAGTCATCTGGTCCTAGATTTTTCTTTATTGGGAGATTTTTTGATTGCTGACTCAATCTCCATACTAGTAATGGTTCTGTTCAGATTTCCTATTTCATGATTCAGTCTTGGTAGGTTGTATGTTTCCAGGAATTTATCCATTTCTTCTAGGTTGTCCAATTCATTGTTGTATTGTTCATGGCAGTCTCTTAAGAACCGTAGTATTTCTGTGATATCAGTCGAAATGTCTCCTCTTTCATTTATGCTTTTATTTATTTGACTCTTCTCTCTTTTTTTTCTTAGATGGTCTAGCTAAAAATGTCTGTCAAATTTATCTCTTGAAAAAAACCTCTCTTCACTTCATTAATCTTTCCTATTGTCTATCTAGTTTTGATTTCATTTATTTCTGTTCTGTTCTTTGTTATTTCCTTTCTCTACTAAGTATGAGCTTAGTTTTTTCTTCTTTTTCTAATTCCTTAAGGTGTAATGTTAGGCTGTTTATTTCAGATCTTTCTTTATTCTTAATGTAGTCATTAATCACTATAAATTTCAGTCTTAGAACTGCTTGTCCTGCATCCCATAACTTTCGGTATATTGTGTTTGCATTTTCATTTCTCTCTAGACATATTTATTTTCCCCTTTTTTCTTTGACCCTTGGTGGTTGAGGAGCATGTTGTTTAATCTCCACATATTTGTGAATTTTTGTTTTTCTCTTGTAATTGATTTCTAATTTCATACTATTGTAGTCTAAAAATATGCTTGATATGATTTCAATATTTTTAAATCTATTAAGACTTGCTTTGTGGTCTAACATATGATTTATCCTAGAATTGGTCCATGTGTTCTTGAGAACAATGTGTATTGTGCTGCTGTTGAGTGGAACGATCTGTATATGTCTGTTAAGTCCATCTGGTCTAACGTGTAGTTTAATTCCCATGTTTCCTTTGATTTTTTGCCTGGATGATCTATACATTGTTGAATGTGGGGTCTTGAAGTCCCCTACTATTATGGTATTGCTGTCTATTTCTTCCTTCAGATTTTTTAATATTTGCTTTTATTTATTTATATCTCCAATGTTAGGTGCATTAATATTTACAATTACACTCCAATTATATATATATTTATTATATATACATGTTACATATATATAAATAAAATTAAATTATTGTAATTCTCTCAAGATGAATTAACTCTTTTCTCATTATATAATGACTTTGTCTCTTGTTACAGTTTTTGGCTTAATGTCTATTTTGTCCAATATAAGTATAGTTATCGTTGCATACTTTTGGTTTCCATTCGTATGGAATATTTTCTACCATCATTTCACTCTCAGTCTATGAGTAACCTTAAAGCTGACTTGAGTTTCCTGTGGGCAGCATATAATTAAGTATTGTTTCTTTATCCATTTACCCACGCTATGTCTTTAGATTAGAGATTTAGTCTGTTTACATTTAAAGTGAATACTGACAGGTATGGACTTACTATTGCCATTTTATTAATTGTGTTCTGGCTTTTTTGTAGCCTTTGTTCCTTTCTTCCTCTTTTGTTCTTTTCCTCTGTGATCTGATGATTTTCTACAGTGGCATGATAGATTCATTTTATCTTTTGTGTATTTACTATATCATTTTATTCTGTGGTTATCATGCGGCTTACATAAATCCTCTTATAACAGTCTATTTTAAGCTAATAACTTAACTTCCAATTAGTACAAAAGCTCTAAATCTTTATACTCCTCCTTCACATTTTATGTTTTTGAATTCCCAATTAACATGTTTTTATATTGTCTATGCATTAAGAAATTACTGTAGTTATAGTTACTTCAATACTTTTGTCTTTCAACCTTCATATAGAATTATAAGTGATTCACCTACTACCATTACAATATTAAAGTATTGTTAATTTATATAAATATTTACCTTTAGCAGTGGGTTTTATCCTTTAATATGTTTTCACATTACTAATTATTGTCCTTTCATTTCAGCTTAAGAACTCCCTCTAACATTTCTTGCAAGGCCAGTGTAGTGGTCATGAACTCCTTCAGCTTTTGTTTGTCTGGGAAACTCTTTATCTCTCCTTCAATTCTGCAGGACAACTTTGTTAGGTAGAGTATCCTTGGTTGGAAGATTTTGTTTTTCTTTCAACACTTTAAATACATCATCCCACTCCCTTTTGGCATGCAAGGTTTCTGCTAAAAAGCCACTGATAATCTTATGGGTGTTCCCTTGTACACAATAAATTGCTTTTGGCTTATTACTATTTAGATTCTTTCTTTGTCTTTAACTTTTGACAATTTAATGTAGCCTGCTGTGAGTCTCTTTGAATTTATAAGATTTGATCTTTTTGGGGCTTCCTCTAACTGGATGTCTGTTTCTTTACTCAGATTAGGGGACTTTTCAGCCATTATTTCTTTGAATACGCTTTCTGTTCCTTTCTCTCTTCTCTTTCTAGGACTTCTGTAGTGAATATATATATAGGTCCATTAGATGGTGTCCCATAAGTCATTTATGCTATCTTCACTCATTTTAATTTTTTCTCTTTTTGTTCTTCTGATTGGATGAATTCCACTGTCCTGTCTTTGAGTTCACTGATCCTTTCTTCTGATTGCTCTAGTGGGCTATTAAACCCCTCAATTGAGTTTTTCGGTTTAATTATGGTATTCTTCAGCTCCATTATTTGTTTGGTACTTTTTTGTTTTCTATTCCTTTATTGATAGTCTCACTTTGTTCATGTACTGCTCTCCTGACTTTGTTGAGCATCTTTATGACCATTATTTTGAACTGTCTATAAAGTAAATCACTTATCTCCATTTCATTAAGATTAATTTCTGGAGGTCTCTATTGTTCTTTTGATTGGAATATATTCCCTTGTTCTTCATTTTCTTTGACTACCTGTGTTGGTTTCTGAGCATTTGATAAAATAGCTACCTTTCCCATCTTGACAGACTGGTTTCATGTAGGAGATGAACCTCATCAATCAGCCTGGCCTGAGCTCTTGGTTGCATCTCAAACCTTTGTGATTGTCCAAACTACTGTCTTTGTTTTTAGTGGCTCCTAGTAGTTGAGGGTGTGCCAAGATCTGTCAGTATGCCAAAGGTATGGGAAATGCTCATATGTCTTTTTAGGCTCCTGGATGACAACTAATTGCCTGCCTCTCCAGCTCCCCAATTCAGGTTAATTGGAAGCTGACTTTCAGGCAGCAGCTGGGAAAGTCAAGATGTTAAATATTCAGACTAGCTCCTATCTGGAAGAAACCAGGATCTGAGTGTTTTTGCTTACTCATTCTCTGTTGAGCCAGTTGGCATAGTTACTGGGTATGCTTACGTGCTCAAACAGAACTACCTCTTTGTTTCACGTGGTCCTGGAAGATCCATAAATGCCAAACCACCTCAGCTCTCTGAGTTAGGTGATTTGAGAATCAGTTCCTAGGGTGGCAGCCTTAAAAGTTGGAGTACTGGATATGTAATGCAAACCCTTCAATCCTTAGGGAGAAGCCAGGAGTTGGGGATTCCCTCTCAATTTGTATGGCACAGTGCCAGGGGTGGGTTTATGGCAAGAATGTGTCTTAGCCTTTCCTATTCATTTCAATGTGGATATTTTCTCAATCACCTGATGTGTAGGAATCACTCAGCTAGTTTCTGGATTTGTCTCAGAGTGAAGTGCTCTCTACATAGTTGTTTATTTGGTGCATCAATGAGAGGAGGGAAATTCAGGAGCTTTCTATGTCACTATCTTAGTGACATATCTCACAATTTTATGATTATGGGCTTGCAATACTTCTTACCATGGTCTAGCAGCTGCTTTCATGATAACTGTCAGAAAATTCTAACTTTTGTTCACCTGTCAAAGGAGGTATAAGCAATATTTCTTTTCATGTTTCTTATGAGATTAAGCAAACATATGAAAATATTATGTACTTAACTAATGGAATATGTTATTGTTCATTTTAAACTTCTTATTATATAATAATATTCACTATAAAAATATTGAAAATACTATAGGCAAAAATCAAGAAAACTGGTAATCACATAGCCCAAATATAAACATTGAAAATATTTTGTAAATGTATAACAATTATCTGTTCATATAGTAGCTTTTACCAGCTCTCCAGGTTTAGATAAACATAGATAGTTACGCAGGCTGAATAAACAAAGAAATATATAATTGTTTCTCTATACTCACTATCTTTTAAAGCAGCATCTTTTTTACAGTCATTATATGCCTTTCTCCCAATTCTTTTATTTGTTAATAAATATATCATTTCATACTCTTCGTATTTCATCAAATCTATCTTGCAAACTCATCATTAAATATAAAGATTTGTAACTAAACAATAACCACATATCTGGGGCCAGGCTGGTGGCACAGTGGTTAAGTTCATGCGTTCCACTTCGGTGGCCCAGGGTTCAGCAGTTCGGATCCTGGGTGTAGACCTACATATCTCTTATCAAGCCATGGTGTGGCAGGTGTTCCACATATAAAGTAGAGGAAGATGGGCACGGATGTTAGCTCATGGCCAGTCTTCCTCAGCAAAACAAGGAGGATTGGTGGTAGATGTTAGCTCGGGGCTAATCTTCCTCCAAAAAAGAAAAACCAAAAAAACCACAAATCTAACATCATAAACAAGAAGCTAGTTTTAAATATCATAGAAGGTTTATCTTGAAATTTTTAGTGAAATATGGAAACCACCCACTATGAAATTCTATGCAGGAGCTAAAAGGATAAAATTGTTTATATTTAATTTGCTTTTTTTCTCAGCATCATGAGTTGAAAGCTTAAATAATTAAATTTCAGCTTTTCTTTTTCTTTTTTTGATATAGTTAAAGCTCCAAATTTCCCTCTAAGCACTATTAGCTATATTCTACAAATTTCCAGTTGCTATGGTATGAATGTTTGTGTTCTCCCAAAATTCATATGTTGAAATCCTAACCCCCAAGATGATGTTATTATCAGGTGGCACCTTTTGGAGATAATTAGGTCATGAGAGTGGAATCCTCAAGAATAAGATTATGGCCAGTATAAAAAGGGCTCCAGAGAGATCTCTTGCCCTTTCTGCCATATGAGGTTACAGTTAGAAGACAGCCGTCTGTGAAGCAGGAAGAGCGTCCTCACCACACATCAAATCTGCTGACACCATAATCTTGGACTTCTCAACCTCCAGAAGTATAAGAAATAAATTTATGTTATGTATAAGCCACTCAGTTTATCGGATTTTTGTTATAGCAGCCTGAACAGACTAACATAGATATGACTTTTCAAATTTTTATCAGGCTTTATATATTTTCTAACTGCCACTGTGACTTTGTCATTGACTGCTAAGTTATTTAGAAGTGTGCCTTTTTAATATCCAAATTTTCAAGAGACTAGAGAATACTGTTGGAGTTTTTAAAATTTAGGTTTGTAATCTGTAAAATGAAGTGTTTATGCCATTTCCATTTTGTATAATCATGAATATAATTGGTTTTATGTCTGCCACATTGCTATCTTCTTCGTTTATTCCTCCTTTCATATTTTTTTCTGGATTAAACAACTTTTTAAATGATTTCTTTTTGTTTTTACAGTATCAACTATTTAACTGTATCTTCTTTTATAATTATTTTATCAGTTAGCCTAGAGATTAAAACATTCACCCTTGATTAATTTAAACATTACTTTCATGTAATGCTTTTACCACTTTTGAAATAACACAAGAATCTTGCAACTCTTGAGTCCCATCAGCCCCTCCAACCTCTTGTGCCACTGTCTTCACATATATTTCTCAATGTTATAAATCCCATAAAATACTATTATTATTGTTCTTTTAAAAAATAAATTTTCATTCATATTTATAAAAGCATTTACCCTTTTTGGTGTCCCTCACTCCTTCCCACAATTTTAATTATTTTATTCTTTCTTGCATAATTTTGTTCCTGCCTGAAGAAATCCCTTTCCTTTTTTTTTTTGTAGTGCTTGTTTGCTGGAAATATATTTTTCCCAGTTTTTTCTTTGTCTGAAAATATCTTGTTTTGAAGACTATATTTGCTGGCTACAGAATTCTAGGTTGGCATTACTTGCCTTAAACACTTGTAAATATCTCTTTCCATTGTCATCTAGCTTGATACTTTCTTTGTAACATCATCTACCAGTCTTAATTTTGCTCCTTCATAAATATGCTTTTTATCTTTGCTGCTTTTAAGATTTTCTCTTTACCTTTGATTTCCAGAAATTTGACTATGATGTAGTTTTGGTTTTCCTGCTATTTATCTTGTTTGAGATTTACTGAGATTCTTGGATCTGAGGGTTGGTACCTTTCATCACAGGAAAAATTCTTGGCCATTATTATTTTTATTTATCTAAAAATATTGCTTCTGGCCCATTCTCTCTCCTCTCCTCTTGGGGCCCAAATTACATGTGTGTGAGATGTTTCCAGCATATGATACAAATATTTCTTATTCTTTTTTGTTATTCAACTTTTGCTTTTCTATTTTTTAATGTGCATACTTTGCATTCACCTATTTTCAAGTTCAATTAATTTTCTACTCTTATCAGTCATTATTATATGCATCAATAGAGGTCTTAAAATTCATAATGAATATTTTAATTCTAAAATATCCATTTGATTATTTTTATACATTTGAATTCTTATTTTAAATCATCCATTCATCCCATATTTTCCTCATTGTCTTCATAGATAATAAGATACAGAGGCTCTAGATTATGTTATCACTCTCCAAAAAATGTTGCTTTTTTTTTTCTGACAATTGAATACTTTGATATTGCCAAAGCTTGGCTACAGGCTTTACTTGTCTGTTTTAATTTTGCATTTACTGCTGGAGCATGCAATGTGCAGCCTCTGAAGTCTCTGCTCAGCTTTCTAGCCTTCCAGGGAGTCTTTGAAGTTTATCCCTCCATATGCTTAGGGGACTTTTTTACAGATAATTGGGAACCTCTCTATGGCGACTTGTCTCCCAAAATGCCAACTGCTTTGGCAACTTTTAACTCTGATCTCCATTTCCTCTGCCCAGAAAAACTACCATTTTCTGCAAATGTTTTCTTTACCTAGAATGCAGTTTGAAATGCCTTTAAAGAAAAACATGAATTAATTAAATGTGGGCTCACATAAGTGTTTTCCTCCTTTCGCTGCTCTTTGAAGACTGCAAACAAATATTTAACATATTTTGTCTTGCTTTTATAGTTGTTTAGTTTTGGATATGATAAATGTATAATGGTCAAGACTGGAAGTTCTATTTGGTATTACTTTTTTTAAATGCTTTTTTTCATTTACAGAGATAATCATATGAACTTATTCTTTTGTATTATTAAAATGGTGAAAGGCATTTACTAATTTTTTCATGAAAAATAAACCTTGCATCTCCAGAATAAACCCAACTTGATTATAAGTTATTATCCTTTTTATACATTATTGTATTTATTTAGACTATGCAGAGCTATTGGATAGAAATTTCCTTCTCAACTTCTTATATTAAGGTTATGCTCCTATCACATAAGAGTTAAGGAGATGCTTCCTCTCATTTTAATATCTAGAAGAGTTTGTGAAAGATTGGTATTATTTATTCCTTAAAATTTTTTGTATAATTTACAAATGAGGTTCTGTGCCTGGAGTTTTCTTAGAAGGAAGAATTTTAACTGCTGATTCAATATCTTTAATAGACATAGTTTAATTCAGATATCCTTTTCATGTTTGTGACTACTTTGATTAGTTTCTTTTTCTATGGTTTTATCCTATTATCCTATTCACTACATTTTCAATTACTTTTTGAATGAAGTCATTTATAGTGTTCTCTTATTAATTTTATTGATATTCAGGATCTGTAGAGATGGCCCATTCTCATTGTCAATATTAAGAATTTTATTATTTTATTATAAATTCTATTATATAGTACAAAAAGCCAATTTTTGTTTTGGTTTATCCAGTCTTTGTTTATTGTACTTGTTAACATTTTATCAGTTTCTTCTATACATTTGCAATTTTCCTTCTTCTTTGATATTTACTTTGCTATAGTTTTCTTACACTTTTGAATTTAATTTTTATATAATTAATTTTTCCATCTTTGTTTCTATTCTTATGTACTTAAAGTTATAATATTTACTTCCAACCAAGATAGACTAACAAAGTCAATATTTATTCTCATTATGTAAACAAACTCAAAGATATGAAACAATGATTTTAATTAATTGCGTATCAGGTAATAACAGTGAAAGATAGAAAAAATAAATCATGAGATTAGCCCTATTCTTACCCCAACTTACTGCATTGAGAAAGTTAGCAGCACACGGAAAAAGGAACTTGGGTAGAATCTGAAGAAATCCCTACACTGAGGGATCAGAGGTGAGACTCTGGAAAGACCAAGGTGGCTAGAGCTGACAGGGCAGAGTACGGAGAGCAGAGTGCTGCACAGGAAAGAATTCTGGAGATCCACAGTGGACTCCTTTAGAGTATTCAGTCAAGCACTGAGACCATAACCTACACATGACAAAATGACCAGAGACTTTGGAAGGAACCACACAAAAGGATTAGTGATGTCAATACATGGAACTCACATAAGAAAAGGAATAACGGCTGTTCCCACTAACCAGATTGGAAAAAATCTCATATTTATGGCTCATTTGATAGCATACTCATAAAGGACTTGATCAAATAATGAGGAATAATTAGCTCTAGCTTAAATGCTAATCTGGTACCACCCCACAATAATAAAAGCAAGAGTTGAAGGGATAAAACGGTTTCTGGGGCCGGCCCCATAGCATAGTGTTTAAGTTTGGTGTGCTCCACTTTGGTAGCCTGAGTTCATGGGTTTGGATCCTGGGTGTGGACCTACACCACTCATCAGCCAGGCTCTGGCAGCGACCCACATATAAAGTGGAGGAAGACTGGCATAGATGTCAGCTCAGGGCTAATCTTCCTGAAGCAAAAAAAGAGAAAGATTGGCAACAGATGTTAGCTCAGGGCTAATCTTCCTCAGCAAAAAAACAACAGTTTCCAAGTAGCTTAACTGCACCTTAGAACAAATTTCATAAATATTTAAAACCATACATATGTATCCAGCTTCTAAAACTGTGAAATGACAATATATGGCATCAATAAAATAACAAGTATGCAAAGAAGAAAGAAAACATAACCAATAATGGTGAGAAAAATCAGTCAATTGAAACCAACCCAGAATTGATACAGATGTTTGAATTCACAGATAAGGGCACTAAAATAATAATTGTACTTGCATTCCACATATTTAAATGCTAGAGGAAATACTGAAGACGTTAAGTGGAAACACGTTACACATTTTTGTAGAAATCTAAACCAAACTTTTACAGATGGAAACTATAGCATCTGAGATAAAAACTACAAATTATGTAATTAATGTCATATTAGGTATTTCAGAAGAAAAGATTAGTGAACTTGAAAATATAGCTAAAAAACTACACAAGCTGAGATACAGAAAAATAAAAGACAAAAAAATTGAAGAAGAGGAAGAAAAAGAACAGAACAACAGTGTGCTGTAGGACAACTACAAGCAGCCTATATACATGCAACAGGAATACTTAAAAGCAAGGAGAGAGAAGTGGGACAGAAAAAATATTTGAAAAAAATAATAGCTGAAATTTTCTGCTTTTAAAATTGGATGAAAGCAATAAATACAGCAACCCAAAAAGCCCAAAGAAGCCCAAGCACAAGAAACACAACAAAACTACACCAAGGCACATCAAACTCAAATTTCACAAAAGCAGTGATAAAAAGGAAATCTTAAAAGGAGTCAGAGAAAAGACACATTAGGTACTGAAGAACAGAGATAAAGATCATACACTAGAAAGAATGCAAGTCAGAAAGCAGAGGCACAACTTCTTCAAAGTACTGGAAAAACAAAAATAAGAAAGTCAATCTAGAATTATATTCCCAGTAAAAATATCCTTAAAAAATAAAGCCATAGGAAGAAATTTTCAGAAATACAAATGCTGAAAGAAGTGTTCACCAGTAAACTATTAAAAGAAGTCCATCATGCAAAGAAAAGTGACACCAGATTTTCAAAAGGAATCTACACAAAAAATGAAGAGTACCAGAAATGGCAATTATGTGGGTAAATATATGTAAGATATTTTTCTTATTATTTAAATCTCTTTAAAAAGCATTTACTGATTAATCAAACATAACAACTAACTGTTGCTGGGCC
This sequence comes from Equus caballus, assembly GCF_041296265.1. Classification (NCBI taxonomy): domain Eukaryota; kingdom Metazoa; phylum Chordata; class Mammalia; order Perissodactyla; family Equidae; genus Equus; species Equus caballus. The sequence goes on along the minus strand of NC_091701.1, from coordinate 69,477,026 downwards.
CTCTCAGCTGTTGGTGCCCCGAGGAATTGCCTCAGTCACAGAGACCCACCTCAGCTAAGATCACACCATTTGGTGGGGGCAGGGGGGAGAGTGAGAGAACATCCACATCCAGTGACTAATCAGCGTAGAGATAGGAAGTCCTGGACGTTATGGTCTAACATGAGACAGCAGTGACGAACTGTTTTAGAAACCATCATGGGGTGAGCTAAAGTTGTTGAGCCTGAATCCAAAACCAATTTCCTACTTTGCCCTGTTGTGTTTCCTTGCCCTCCTTCCCAAAGGTCTTGATCTCATGAGAACTCCCAAACAAACGTCTTGAACACTGAAGTCTGTCTCAGAGCCTTCCTCAAGAATATACAAGGCTGAAGTTCGAATGTTTTCTTCTGACAATGTGTACTTCTCCAGTTCTTTTTTTATCTGTGTCTGTTCTGCTGCCAACCTCACCCAAGGAGTTTTTTCATTTATTTTTTGTCGTATTTTTTAAGCTAAAATTTCTATTTGAATCTTCATTAGAGCTCCCAGTTCTATGCCAAATTTTAAAATCTTGTTGTTTGTAATCATTTTGCACATTAACCTCAGATGATTTCAAATGTTTGATAACACGATTTTTTAAATTTCTTGTGCTTCTGATTAAATTTTCTGATTTTCCTTTTGCTCTCACTTAAATCTTATGTACTGTATGATGGATTACCTTTGAGTGAGTACTAGATATTTTATTTTAAAATTATAGAGATTATCTAAAGTTCTATTTGGTGATCACTTCTGCTTCTGAAATTCAGCTAGGCTAGGGGCACTAGCAAACCCAAATCGCCTTGATCTAATCATGGGCAGATGGCTTGCACTGAGCTTCATGCACTCTGACTCCTAATAATTTGTAGTCATTTGGAGTCCCCATCAAATTCCTGGGGCTGTTTAGCAGGGTCTCTCTTCCTCAATGAACCTCAATCTGCAATTCTCACCCTCGGAACCCTGTGAGACCTGTGAATCCTTCTTAGTCTTTCAGCCTCTCAGAGGGTATCTGTGGAATCAGCAAATGTTTTGAGAAGAAAATCAACATTCTTGCGGGTTTTATCTCTCTGGTCTTCCCCTATTCCTCTGTCTTGGCACTGTGGATCCTCAGCACTTTGGGATCACCTTGATGCCTTCAAACATAATTTTTTTTGTCCAACTTTTCTAGTTGTTCTCAGTAGTATGGTTAATTTGAAGCAAGCAATTCCAGCACTGCCAGAAGCAGAACACCTGGATCAGATACATTAATAAACCCTACGGAGAGAGAAACCAGTACAGATATATTTATGAAGAAACTAGAATAGAAATATCCACAGCTAAGGCTTAGATAAAATAAGACTTTAGTTGAGCATGAACATATATTTAGAACAGAATCTCTGAGGGGCTCCAGTCTTACGGCCCGCATGTTGGGGAGTATAGAGCATTATTTTTACTCAGGCTAAAACTGGAGGACTATTCTGAAGAATCTGAGACCTGCGTGCAAAGGGACAGGATGTCAGACATAGTGAGTTGAATTTTGTATTCCAAAAAGATATATCCAAGTCCTAACTCCCAGTACCTGTGAAAGTGACCTTATTTGGTAATAGAGTCTTTGCAGATGTAATTAATTAAAGATCTCAAGATGAGATCATCCTGGATTTCAGTTGGGTCCTAAATCCAATGACCAGTATTCTTATAAGAAAAAGAAGAGGGGGATTTGTGACATAGACACAGAGGAGAAGGCCATGTGAAGCTGGAGGCAGAGATTAGAATCATGCTGCCTCAAGTCAAGTAATGCCTGGAGCCACCGGAAGCTGGAAGAAGCAAGGAAGGATTTGTCTCTAGAGACTTGGGAGGAAGCGTGGCCCTGCTGACACCTTGATTCTGACCTCCAGAACTGTAAGAGAATAAATGTCTGCAGTTTTGAGCCATCAGGTTTGTAGTGATTGGTTATGGCAGCCCTAGGAAACCAATACACTGCATGTGGGACCTCGTGCTTCAGTGTAGCTACCAGCTTCTCTACGTATTTCTTAAAGTGATCCGTTCTACCTGCCTGCTCTTTCTCTCTGCACCCTAAAGTTAACGTTGCCAGTTAATACAACACACCAAAATAGTCAAAACTCTCATTCAACTCTAAGGAGACAATAAAGAAACCATGCATATTTTTATATTTAATATCTGTTTTTTAAGACTTCCAGAAAAAGAGAACAGAGAACATGTAGATACATAAATTGTTAAAGAAAAAAGCATTTGAACTGAAGAAAGACACAAATCTTCAGATCGAAAGGGACTAATATGGACCTAACAGTACTAAAAAATACCCATATATAACTCATAAAACTTCAGAAAAGTAAGAAAATGTGAGATGATACAAAATCTTTAGCCTTCTCAGCAGCAAGCCCAAATGTTAAAAACAGAAATGGAATTGTGAAAAATCTGAAGGAGGGGCTGGCCCAGTGGTGTAGCAGTTAAATTCACGTGCTCCACCTTGGTGGCCTGGGATGTGCCAGTTCTGATCCCAGGCACGGACCTACGTATTGCCTATCAAGTCATGCTGTGGCAAGTGTCCCACATATAAAATAGAGGAAGATGGGCACAGATGTTAGCTCAGGGCTAATCTTTCTCAAAAAAAATAAATAAATAAAAAATGTGAGGGAAAATAATTTTCAACTGAAAAAATTCTACCACTTAACAAAACTATCAGTCAAAAGTAAGAGAAAAATAAAGACATTTTTAGATATATTTGGACCCAAAAAACTTATGGTTTTTAACATTATTATTTATAAAAATAGTTGAGAATTCCATTTAGTATAATGAAAAATCTAGAAATACAAGAAAGAAAAACAAGGGATCTTCAAAAGTGCAGATTCATTAGATATGTGTAGTAAAATAATGTTTTATCATAATAGGCACAAACATGCCTAGAAAACAATCTAGCTAAGTTAGGGTATTTAACAATTGTATGATTAAATGACAGGCAACAGAAGTCAGTCATCTGACATCTCTTTCACAAGAAAAAAAGAAAGAGTCCATTAAAAATTCAGAGAAAATATTTTTCTTAAGAAAAACATGGTCTTTGGTAGCATGATTTTGATAAGTTGAATGGAATGTTGAGAGATTAAAATTCATTTGACCTTGATGTTTGAAATATTTTCTTTCAATTGCTTTTTTCTCCATAGTTGCAATTATAATATTTGGTTCTTCAGTGAATAACAGTTATAAAAGAATAAAATTATAAAATCTATTTACTAGATTTCAAGTATTCAGAACCAAGCAGACAACGTCCAGAAGACCTAGCTGGAGATATAAAGAGAGGTCTGGAGGGGAATGTATGGACACTAATACCGTCTCGGAAAGGTAACAGGTCAAACGACGATATCTGAAGCAGATGGATAAAGAATTAGGGTTTAAATATAGTTTTTAAAATTGTAAATATAACCACCAGCAACAAAAACAAAAACATCATACACTGACAGTCTTCAGCTGCTGCCCTCTTAGAGACATCATCATGACTAATGAAATAATATGTGTGAAACAATTCTGAAATAATGACTAATACGTAAATTACTGTCCACATCTACGTTTTTACTGTTTCTGATTTCATCATTTTGTAAATGTTAGTGCACCTGTTTCTTGATGGCTTGTTTAACTTAAACTCATCACCTGTTTGACTTCATGATAAGTATATGTGCCACTGACTGCTCATCAATGTTGACTTTGTCTTAACATGCAGCTTCGTTTAGTAAAAGAGGTGGAAAAGTGATCTGGTTAAGTGCACAGCCTCTGTAGTAAGATTGCCTACATGAATCCTTGCTCTATTCACTTACTAGCTTTCGTCTTTAGGCAAGTTGCTGTGCCTTATTTCTTTAACTCTAGGAAGTGTTAAGTGAGTTAACAGGTAAAGCACTTTGAAGACTGCCTGGCATATATTAAGCGCTATATGAGTATTATCATTACTATAATTCTTGTTACCTGACTAAATCTTCCTTTTTCTATCCCAGAAAACCAATCTTAAATTATAATATTTGTGTAGTCACTGTAATTTTTGATATTGGCATTAGCAAATGGCTATAATTTGGTGGCATAACTAAGACACTAGCAATGAAGATATCTGACTCAAACTCTAGTTCCACTACTGGAAACAAGGGCATAATATTAGGAAACTCATGTACCCTATTTGGTCCTTCAGCTTTAACAGAAAAAAAAATTGGGTAATAGTACCTGTCCTGACTGTTCCATAGGAATATAATATAGATCAAAAGTGATTCTAAAATAAATCTCATTTGTGGCATGGCAAAGCAAAATAATTTGAGGAGTATCTAACAAATCCAGGTATTTGAGTCACAACTTGATGATTATAAATGACTGTATAAGAGAGAGCAGATTTCTATAGACAGGGAGTATAGACCAGGAATCATAATGCATGGTCTCCAAACCCAACCATTCTATTTACATATTGTGTAAACATGCGCAGGACGAATAACCACTATGACCTCAATATCCTGAAGTGTAAACAGGGGATAAATTTACTTACCCACCTCTGTTAGAAGGCACTGAGAGTCATACCATATTAGATAATAAACTGAAATCGTTCTTTTACTAAAACATATTAAACCAATAAAAGTTGCTTTCCTGAATTTGATCAGTTTTCATTGGACAGTTAGATATGGATGGATCCATGTACAAATGGTGTTATTTCTGCTTCTGGGATATATAAAGTGTCATTAGCTAATGGCACGATATAAACGTATGTAACCATATACAGAAACAAATATCACACATAGAAACGTGTACGGACATACATAAAGACCAACAACACATTGGATTATTTTTCAACTTTAATAGTATTAATTTACTAAAGATGCAGGGCAGTTTTATTGTGCCTATTTATTTCTGTCAACCAGCTGTCTTTAATATTCTGACTGTCAAGGAAATTTATTTATCTGACTAAAAAGCTGATGCTTTGGAAACTTTAGTCAAGGGTGTCATTGCAATGCTACATGACCATAATAGTTTTTTTTTATTTCTTCCTTCATTTCTTTTTTTTCCCATGCCTTTGATCAAACTAGGTAAAGCACATTGCATAGGGATTGGTGGTTCCATCAAATTACCATATTTCAAGAAGGTACATATTATTGTCTGAATGTTTGTGCCCTTCCAAAATTCATATGTTAAAATCTTAATGCCCAAGGTGGTGGGCTTGGTGGGTGGAAGTTTTGGGAGGTGCTTAAGTCAATAAGGTGGAGCCCTAATGAATGGGATTGGTGCCTTATAAAAGAGGCTCCAGAGAGAACTCTAGCTCTTTCTACCACATGAGGACACAGTGAAAATTCATCAGCTCTAAATCAGGAAGAGGGCCCTCACCAAAACGCAACCATGCTGGTGCCTTGATCTCAGATTTCCCAGCCTCCAGAACTATGAGAAATAAACTTAAGCTGTTTATAAACTACACAATCTGTAGTATTTTGTTATAGAAGCCCAAATGGACTAAGACAGTACATAACAGAAATCAAAGAAGTAAATTTGTCTTCACACTAATAAACAATGTGCAGATATGAAGATAACATTTCCCGGAAATCAAATGTGGATCTCTACAAACTATTAAGAAAGTAAACATTTCAAGTTTTTGCTTCCTTAAAGTGTTTCTAAACCCTGAAAGTAAATGTATATATGATGTAGGGCACCAAAATAATAGTATACACTCTTCAATGTAATTTAATCTAATAATTACAGGAGAGATGTATGCATATAGCAAAAACTGATAAGTACATTTAATGTAGATATAAGTACACACATATATTTGCGTTTTCTTTAGTAAATAAATATTTAAAATTTTTACTAAATAAATCTTTAAAATTTTTTGAGATATGATTTCTGGACACTATATGAATATATTTGTTGTCAAAAGTTAGAAACCATGAAAAATCAAGCAAAAATAGAAAATATTAATTTTTCTCAGTAGTCTAGAACATGGATTGGCAAACTATAGCCCACAGGCTACCAGTAAAGTCTTATTGGAATATATTCATGTATATTTGTTTATGCCTCATTTATGGGTTTTGTCACACCCAGAAGGGCAGAATTGAGTAGTTACAAGAGAGATATTATGTCCCACAAGTATAAAATAATTACTATCTAACCCTTTAAGAGAAACTTTCAGACTTCTGTTCTAGATGAAGTCACACATGTGATTTCAAAGATTGTACACACCCACACAAACAACACATTCACCAATAAGAGCATTTCAAATACAAGATAAAAATATTTCTTTAAAATAAAAAATATCTTCCCCCTTCCGGCCATGCTTAAAAAAAAATAAGAGACTAGAAGGGTGAGATACAGCTGAGAAGGAAAAAGAGCTAGATTTACTTGGCTTGGTGGAACCAAGAGATTATCACAATGGGAAATTTATGTCAAGGAAGAATGAACTCCCTGATAAAATAGAGAATTTTATGTGTGAAAATGAATTTGGTGACTTTCATAGTATTTATGAATGTCTTCTGCTTATATTTTCATAGATTAAATCCAGGAAGAAGAAATCTAACAGAGAAAGAACACAACCATAAATAGTGGCTCAAAAATTCACAGATATAAACTCTCAAAAAAGAAATGTTTCATATATATAGATTCTTTCATTAAAGAAAAAGTATCCAACAGAAAGTGTGACAAAGGCATGAGGATAATCTTGGAATTCCTTCCACCTGGCATTGGACCTAGCATCAAGGGAAGCTACGGAAGGCTTCAGCGCAAAGCTACTGCAGTGAGGCAGAAATGGTTTACTATTTATTCCTAGTGATTCACCTTGATAGCATTTTCTACAGGGAACGTGCTGGGCTAATTGGAGGCACTCAGGATCAACACTGGAACTCAGGTCTTTACATACTGAGAGACTTACTGAAACAACAAGGGTGGATTCCTCAGAAACGACCTTTCCAGTTCCACATCCATAAAGCTAAAGCTGTAGATGTAGAAGAATTTTTGAATAGAGTTGAGAGAATGTCTTTTTTAACTGAACAACTATTAGCACTTACAAATTCATGGAAAAAGAACTTTTATACACACACACGTACATATGCATACATGTATACATGCTCACATATGTATATGAGTATATATGTATACATATACATTCGCATACATATATACATATCCAGATATATCCCTTAAAGCATAGCTTTGTGTTCATATCTATCTATGGACTCCACTGGTTAATTTAATATTTATTTAATTTTTAATTCACTTCAAGCTCTCTACTAAAATTTAAGAACACATTGGTAATTGAAATAGTAATTGTCCCTCCTTTCATGGAGTTTATATTCTACTGAAAGAGAGAAAAATTTAAAAATAATCCTACATACATATACTTTTGCTGTGTTTGTTGTGTTATCACAGAAAAGTAAGGGTCAGGAGAATCGGACTTAAATTAAAACTTTACGGACTTTTTCACAAAGGAAATTATATTTAAAAGTGAGCTCTGAAGAAGGTAGACTCAGACTTAAAGGACTTCCTGGTGGTTTCAAGTAGGTGCCCAGTGGCTGTATGTATATGGCTAGATGTTAATTACCACCTAGGAAGCTAGTGTTGACCAGCTTCTAGCAATAGGAAAATGTGTGGAGGGCTAGAAGCTATGAGAAATAGATAACAAATACTCTGGAGAGCAAAACTATAAGATATTTTTGACAAGCTAAGTAACAAAGTATTAGTATTTAGTAATTAGTAATAAAGTATTTAGAACATGAAAAAGTTTAACAGGGATAAAGGTAATGTTTTGCATATGAGTTCAAAATAAATTTACAGTAGCAAAGATGGGTTTAGAAATCCCATGGGGTATGAAGACAGAGGTTTGGTCAACATCAGTAGTGCCATGTGACTCCAAAGAAAATGAGAAAGGAGAGAAAGGAAGAAAAAGAAAGAGAAAAAGCAAACCACACAAAACTGAATTAATAAGGCAGGCAATAATTATTATTATTATTATCAAGAATCAAGAATCAATGCTAAGCCATTTAGAAAGATTCAGGGCAATTTTGTTGTGTTTTGTTTAAATCTTAGTTCATAAAGTTCTGATTATAATGGAGAATAGAAAGTAATGTGTCCATGAACCTCACTACACCTTGGTTTCCTCACACTATGTAATGAGAATAACAGTATATCTCACATAACAGTTTAAGTACGTTAAGTAAAGTGAGTGAGCTACTGTATATATGTATCTTCAGCACAGTATCTGGCACATGAAAATATCTAACTACATTACAAGTATTTCTGTAACTCTTTACATGTACTAGCTCACTGATTCTCACAAAAATCTATGGAATAGGTATTATGATCATCTACCTTTTATATATGAGAAAGCCAAAGCATAACGAGATTAAGTAGCTTGTCAAATCACACAGCAAGGAAGTAGTATTGCCTAGGTGGACTACGTGGTCTAATTTTAGAGTTTTTATTTCAAATCTCTACTCTTTATTGCCTCTTGTAGTAATCACTCAACATATACCTTTCTATAATAAATATGAATTCTGTAAATTGCAATTTTTATAATAGTCTTTAATATAAATTTAATCATATGTATTATTGTTTTAATGATTTCTCAGAACATATGTCAGCAAGCTGCATATGTAACATAATATGAATTAATTTTCTCTTTGAAAATACTTGTAAGAATTTTGCAAGTCATAGTAGCTTTGCAGTTGAAAGTCTCCTTATGAGTTTTGCAAAGTAAAGAATTAATCCTAATTATCTAGTTGCAATATTTTTAGCAACAAGACAGTATCTTCATCCTCCAGGATTAGTAATTTCAATAACATCACAAAGCCTGATGCTTAACAGATGAATATTCTCTAAATAATTATATTTCCACTCAAAGTATTTCTTTGCATAATTTGGTCTTGGCTCCAAAGTGAACATATGTTTTCAGATAGGTGTTATCACCTAAGATTTTAGTCTTACAGAGTTTTCGGGATAGTCCAGGCAGAACTCACCACAGGGCAAAGTGCAGTGTGGTGATGGAACAGCCCCACAGCCTGAGGAACTGAGGATTTGGAACTGAAGAGATTTAGATGAAACACCATGTGAAACCCATACTCTAGTTCAGTTTTCCTGCTTAGTAATATTAGTGAAACAATTCACTATAGAAGGATTTTTCTTTTAATCAGATATCCATATTCACCTGTAGATACCTTCACATGTGTGGAAGCCAAGTGGCCAAGATAACAGTGATATTAGAATTCCAGATAAACAAGCAGCCCGGTTTCACTCATTACATTTGCCACTGTTTCAAAGAGGGCACTGTATATTTCCATTTTCACTTTGCTAATAGCATGCAGTTGAACCTGTCTAGTAAAGAGGCTTACTCTGGGATTTTGAGACCAAGGTTTATACTCTGTTTATGTCATCTGGCTAAAAGACACAGGCAAGTTAACCTCTCTAAACCTCAGTTATTTCATCTGTAAAATGAGTTAATAATAGCATCCACCCATGTCAATATTATCAGGATTCAACAAGATAATATATGTAAGAACTTGGCCCCCAGTCCTGATTTAAAATGTGTCGAAGTATACCTATAATTAATTTTAGAAATAATGCCTTAAGTTTAATAGAGCCAATCATAATTAGTTATATGTTAATTTAGCATTGCCTATGATTGAAGAGATATTAACAAATCATAATTTTATTTATCTTTCAAAATTAATTGTACCCTCACCGCTAGGAATTCATAAAATACACAAACTTATACATGAACAGAAATGCTTATCGCATCAGCTTAGTATAGTGTGATTTTTTTTTGGTTTCTAAATATTATAAATTGATGCTTGTTTTGAGGAAATGAATTTCTATGAATTTGTGAAGCAAATTTCAGAATGCATTAATTCTAGAAACGTTACTGCTAATTAGGCTGTATTGACATTATCTATTTGTATTCCCTGGTGAGAAAGGAGGATTCTTCAATTTCTGTGTTGTTTGCATCCTTTTTAAGCAGATGAAGAATAAAAAACGAAATGTTACAGACCAAGGGAACAGCAGGGCCAGGTGATTTGGGGTAAAATAAAACACACGAGAGTCAAAGAAGTTGCACTGGAGCATAGAGTTCATGAAAGAGAGGAACAAGAGGTGGGGCTGGACATAAAGGTCAAGTGTAGAAACAGCAATACTGGAAGCCAAATTGAAGTATTTTGATTTTACCTAAGGTCACTAGGAAACCAGTAAGAGGTTTTAAATTAGGACTTGACATAATTAGATCTCCGTTTTGAAATTTTTTTGTGGTTCAGGAATAGATGAGAGGAAAATAATACTATAAGTGAAGAGTAAAAGTGAGCTGGTTTGGGGATGCAGTGGCAAGAATAAGACCATAATTGATTGAAGTGGAGGCTGGTCACTCTCAAGTTTCTGCTCTGGGTAATCCATAGTAATATGTACTGGAATAGGAAACATCTGAAGAGAGGATGGTTTGGGGAAACAAAAATGAGTTCAACTTCAGAGTTAAGATCTCTGTGAGTGATAGACAGGCTTGACAGGTTGAAGAAATAAGCAAAGCCTGAAATATCAGTAGCTTAACCCATAAACATTGTCAACAACTGTCAAGCGTCTGAGATTTTACCCTATTTTCAAACTAACCAGTTAGGAGGTCACAGGTACATACAAGGACAATTATTTCTGTGTCAGAAACAAAGGACATTAGTGCTCACAGCACAGCAGGCACATGAGCTTCAGGTTCACATGGGTTCTCTTTGCCCACAAGGGCACACGTGCATGCTGTGGATGCAATGGGTTCATGTCACAGCTGAGGAACCCTCAGTTTAGGAAAGCGCTCATCTTTCAAAGAAGACCACTAACCCCAACTAACCCTCCCTGCAGAGGCAGTTATTATCTTTACTGTGTTGGTCAGTAAACAAATCTGCCCTCTGCCCATGGGGAGAGACTACTGCCGTCTTCCAAGGCTGTTTGCTATACAAACATCCATGAAAAGACAGAACAGAGCAAAAACTGTCACAAGACATGTGGAACTATCATAGAAAAATTTTCCCCAATAAAAGCTTATTTTTCTTTCACACAAAGTCCCATATTTGTACATCCTCTCTTCAGAGCATCTCTCTTTCGATCAGTGATTAATGTATCCAGTCTACTTCCTTCTTGTTGTTATAACATCTTTAAATAAGAGAGACTAAAGAAAGCTTTTTGATGCCTATACCAAAGAACAATGGAAAATATGAATGATTTGGTTGTTTTATTCATATTCTTTGTTGATTCCTGGTGGGAAGTTATAAGTGGGAGGAAGAAATCATAATGTACCTGCTCACCTTAGAATCAGAAATATCAAAAAAGCGCACAAGGTAAAAAGTCTAAATTGTGACACTTTTCTAGGCATAGAGCACTGGAGAAAAGGTGGGAATCCCCTTCGACAATGCCAACATTCTCTGGAGAATATCCCAAAGTGACAGGGAATCTATCCTGAGGTGGGAGACCATGAAGTTCCCAGAACAACGAATAGTTTTTGTCATGGCCTACTGACGTAGAGCTCAAAGTGAGGTTGTGCGAGCTTAATGTCTTTAGACCCTGTCCCTTCGCTACTTATCCCAAATTGGTTGTATATCGACTGCAGGAAAGGAGACCTATTTGTTTTCCTAACTTTGTTGCAGGAGTAATGAAAGAGCAATGACTCACTGGCCCTTAGAGCTGATGGAAAGAAGCATGAGCTTGACCATGTGTATTGAAGCCACCACTGAGTGGAGCAGACGAACCAAAGATTTAGATACAGTTTACTAACTGCTGTTGAGAGGACCTCGACCAAGTAGGACCCACACTCAATCCGGGGACTCTTGTGGAGCATGGATTGTCAGTGCCATCATGAGTCTAGGATCTGGAGTCACAGTACTTCAAATTGTTTCCTTCATTACCTCACAGGTCTATCTCACAGGATGTGATATAATCACATCCACTCAATTAAGCAGGATGAACAGAGTTAGAGTCTTTTAAATCTACTTTAAGTGCTTAAATTGCTGATGTACACAAGCCTAGCGTAAATAGTTACAGATGAGTTTTTAAATAATATTGTTCGTAATAAGTTGCCCAAAGTAACACAAAAACAAAAAGAATATTCTTAATCCAACCAGTCTCAGTCCATAAACCAACTTACATGCCTTTAAATATTTTCTCGCCTTATCTTATACTAAGAATATCATAGCAGTAAAACTGCTGTCAATAGGGAGGATTAACTTCAAACGGCATTCAGACACATAAAAATTGACACTTGAATCCAATTTCCCTTCCTTAATCAATATTATTTATTTATGTTTGGTATCCTAATTACTTCAAAATAATCTGAGGAAGACTTTTAAATTACTCATTAGATAAACTTGAATATTAAAACATAAAATTATAAATATCAATATGCAGACAAAAAAAATTATGTGGTACATTGCTTGAGATGAGTTAACTACTCTAATAAGAACACTGATTATAATTTTAAGATTTTTCAAAAATGAAGCAAATATGAAATACATGTTGTGTATATACTTAATACATTTGAAATACAGAGAAATATACATTCTATATACTCTAATTTAAAAAAACGCCAACTCCTCAAATTCTAGGAATGTCACAAGCATTTATTTTCTTAAGCTCAAAACTTAATATCAATTTTTTTAATAAAATGTTTATTTTATAATAGTTTTAGATTTATAGAAATCATTGCAAAGATAGTAGAGACTTCATATATACCCCACACCTAGATTCTCAATTACTGTATCTTACATTATTATGATACATTTATCACCATTAATGAACCAATACGGATATATGATTATTGTATTAATCAGGATTCTCCAGAGAAAATAGAGATTTATTGTCAGGAATTGACTCACGCAATCATGGAGGCTAAGAAGTCCCGAGATCTGCAGTCGGCAAGCTGGAGACCCAGGAGAGCAGACTGTAGGTTCACTCCGAGTCTGAAGCCCTGAGAATCAGGAGAGCCAATGGGATAAATCGCACTCCCAAAGCCAGCAGGCCAGACCTAAGAAGAGCAGAGTGTCAGTCTGAGCCCAAAGGATGGAAAAGACCAGTGTCCTAGCCCAAACAGGAGAAGATCGGTCTTACTCAGCCTCTCCGTTCTATTCAGGTTTTCGACTCATTGTATGAGGCCCTCCACATTAAGGAGAGAAAGCTGCTTTACTCAGTGTACAAAGTCCAGACATCAATCAGATTTCCTTAGTTTTCACCTAATGTTCTTTCTGTGATCCAGGATCCCACCCAGAACACCACATTACATTTAATCTTCTTATCTCCTCTTGGCTGTGACAGTTTCATAGACTTTCCATGTTTTTGATGATCTTGGCAGTTTTGAGGGATTCTGGTCAGGTATTTTGTAGACTGTCACTTGATTTGAATTTGCCTAATACTTTTCTTATGATTATTCTGGAGTTATAGCTTGGGGAAGGGAAGCCACAGAGCCTTCTTATCACATCATATCAAGTAAACATTCTATCAACATGGCTTATAAGGCTGATGTTAACCTTGATCACCTGGCTAAGGCAGTGTTTGCCATATTTCTTCAGGATTAAGTTACTTCTTCCTCCCTCCTTTGTATAGGTACTACTAGAAAGTAAGTCACAATGCACTGCCCAGGCTTAAAAGTATCTACATAAATTATTTGGAATTCTTCTGCAAGGTAGACTTTTCTATTCTTCTGTTCTTCTCATTTACTTAATCACTTACTTCAATACGGACTCATAAATATTTATTTTATAGTCTAGACTATAATCAAATACTACTTTATTTCGTTGCTCAAATTGGTCCATCTTTGGCCATTGGGGGCTCTTTCAGTTGGCTCTTGTGTCATTATGACATACTCCCATCATTGTGGTGGTGGTGTTTTCTAAGCGCTTCCTTACTTCCTCTCACGAAGGTGCTCCAGGCTCATTGTATATATCTCCTGCCCCAGTCAGTCCTAGAATGAGCCATTTCTCAAAGAGCCTGGTTCCTTCTACTGGAGAATAGTATTAGAAACCAATATCTGGGAGTTGGTGTACTCGCTGCTGAGGTGTTGCTGCTTCCAGGCCCTCTTAGCCAAAAGCCAAGGAATTACACGGACAAATAGTAACCCATGTATATACACACATTTATAACTATTTCTATATATAACCATCTGTATCCATCTTATGTTAAACACGAGTTCATACTGGTATCTCCAATTCTAATCCATTATCACAGAGATTATTCTAATTTCCTTCCCTTGCTTCTTTGTAAACTCCCACTCCAACAAGGAGAAACCTGGCTCCCCCCATCTGTCATCCACATACCTAATTGCTCAGTTCTAGGAGAGACAGAGATATATATACTAGTGTATTATATATAAACATATATATATATATATATAGTAACATCATAAATAACCCATACGTCTGTGGAAAATAACTTTATCCACTAAAGTACAGAGTTTATGTACCATTCTTATGCCCTTAGTCTTACTGGTTCCACTCATTTCCAAAATTACTAGGTCCACATTATTTTATCCCAGTCCTTCATTGCAGTTGTGTCATATATTTGTAATATAATTTCCTTTCCTACATTCTCCACTCTATCCTGGAAATCCTAGCCTTCCAAACTATTTTTTAAATTTGCCTACATAATAGATCACTTTTTGCTGTTGTTGTTGTTGTTTTTTGGTGAGGAAGATTGGCCCTGAGCTAACACCTGTGCCAATCTTTCCTCTATTCCGTATGTGGGTCACTGCCACAGCATGGCTTGATGAGTGGGGTAGGTCTGAGCCCAGGATCTGAACCTGAGAACCTGGGCCACCAAAGCGGAGTGTGCCAACCATGTGTCACTATGCCACTGGGCCAGACCCTGGATCACTTTTTTGTTGTGAATTTCTACGGATTTTGACAAATATACAGTGTCTAATATTCACCACTACAGTATCATACAGAATATTTCCACCATCCTAAAAAAGTCCCTATACTTCATCTAGTCAATCCTCTCCACCACCATGAACCTTTGGCAACCACTGATCTGTTTACCTTCCCTATAGTTTCCCTTTTTCCAGAATGCCATATAATTGGAATCAGACAGTACACAGCATTTTCATAGTGTCTTCTTTCATTTAGCAACATGCATTCAGGATTCATTTATGTTAATATGGTATATATTTCTCATCTCTTTACTCTTAACATATCAAAGTCCTTATACTTAAAATGTATATCTTATAGACAACACACAGTTGGGTCTTGGTTTTTTAATTTTTATTGACTGTAAATATCTGTTTTTTAATTTGTATATTTAGACCATTCACATTTAACATGCATATTGATATAGCTGGATTAATATCAACTATGTTTGCAACTATTTTGTAGTTGGTCTTTGCTTCTTATTTTCTCTCTTTTCCTGTCACAGATTTTAATTGAGCATTTTATATTATTGCATTTTATATATTCTCTTATTGTATCAATTCCATAGCTTAAAAAAAACTTTAGTGATTTCTCTAGAGTTTAAAATATATATTAACTAATCTAAATCCACCTTCAAATAACACTTCCAACGTAGGGCAGGGACTTCATAAACAGATTTCTCAATTACTCCCTCCCATCACTTATGACATGGCAGTTGCTCATTTCACTTATGCATATGCTATATCCAATAAATTGATGCTACTGTTACTCTAAACAAAGTTATCTTTAGACCAACCAGGAAGGAAAAATAAAAGATTTTATTTTACCTTCATTTACTTCTTCTCCAACACACTTTCTTTTCTATATAGATGCAGATTTCTGACTATATTATATTCTGCCCGAAAACTTTAAGAATTCTTGCAGGTCATGTCTGCTGACAAAGAATTCATTCAGATTTCGTTTGGCACAGTATTTATTCTCTTCCTCCTTTTAAGTATAGTTTGACAGGATATAGGATTCCAGATTGACCTTTTTCTCTTTTAATACTTTCAGATTTCACTCCACTATCTTTTTGCTTACACAGTTTATGATGATAAATTCACTGTAATTCTTATCCTTGCTCCTTCATGGGTCAAATGTTTTGTTCTCCTGGATTCTTTCAAGATTTTCTCTTTTTCTTTGGTTTTGCGTTTTATAATATGTCCACGTGTTTCTGTTTGTTTGGCGTTTCTGTTTTGGTGGTTGTTATTAAGATTCACTTTACTTTTCACTTTAGAGTCGCCCACGGGCTGGGTTTCGGTCCAGCGGGT
Organism: Equus caballus; assembly: GCF_041296265.1. NCBI lineage: Eukaryota > Metazoa > Chordata > Mammalia > Perissodactyla > Equidae > Equus > Equus caballus. The sequence continues at coordinate 69,460,849 of NC_091701.1, read as the reverse complement.
GGAGGGTGGGCCCAGCCAGAGCCCTCTGGTGGCGCTGCGCCCTCGGGTGTGTAAGAAGGGGTAAACTGAGGACTTGCCAGAGCAGAGGCCGCTGTGAGGTTCAGAGGGGGCAGAGAGACAGGCAGACACGTGCCGATTGCCGTTCCAAGACAAAGCCCCCTCTCGGGGGACCAAGAAAGCCATGCGGAGGGGCCCTCCTCAGTGAGCGGCAACGGCAGCCCCGAGGCGGCAGGAGGGCCCTCTGGGCTCTGGCTCTCCGGGCTCCCAGCTGCCTCGTCGGCGGAGCAGCGCCGCCCGCCAGGCCCGGCGGAAGGCCAGACGCCTGGAGCCAGCCGGGCCCGCAGGCCTAGAGGGCGCCGCCGGGCGGGGCGGTGGGACGGGACGAACCGCACAGGCGTCTGTCCTCCAGGGCCCCTAGTGCAGACGCAGAGCTGCCGCTGCGGAGCAGAGGGCTGTGTCTGGAGACCGCGGCGCCTCCACCGAGCTCCAAACTCGCCCCAACCCACAGGCGCCGCTTCCTGCGGCCAGATGTCGCGAGATCTGGGACTTCCGGCTCGCCTGGCCCGAGCCCTTCGGAAGAGAGAAAGTGGGCAACCCTGATGGTCAGGGACTCCCGGGGCTCCTTATTGCAGGCTGCAGCAGGGCCACGTGGAGTCTGGCGCTCACACCCTCTCAGGGTTTGAGGAAGGATTTTCGTGACGGGGTCATAAAGCTCTATGTTGAAAACTATGTTTTCCATATGTTGAAAAATAGCTTAAATGACATTCTATATAGCATCTCCATGAGTTATTTTCTTCATAGAAAGGAAAGCAGAACTATGTCTGAGTACTCATTTTCGATAATATTCCTAAGGATATTTTCTTTGCTGGAACATGTCTATAACTGCTCTTGTCTTTGACAAATGCAGGCCCAGTTCAGGGACACTTTACATCTAGTGTGAAAACAGGTGCTAATGCCTTCACAATGGCTCATCAACCGTCTGGAACCCCCAAAGATTTCTTTCTCTGGATACTTCATTGAATAAAGTTTATTAAACCTGGTAAACTTGCCTGTCTCTAGAGTGCTTTTATAAGGTGCTTGAAAAATTCTTTGATTGCATTTTTAAACTGATTTGAAGAATAAAGAAAAACAAGCTAGTAAGAAATGAAAATCAATCAAACTACTTTGAGGGCAAGTTGGAAATAGGAGCCGCATATAATGAGAACAAAACTTGAGCCCTATTGACCAAAAGGATTAAAAGCACAATTGCAGGTCAGGAAATAATTATTTTGTGATTGCCACGGTTTAAGGGTTTTTTAATGATTACTAATTTAATCAAAGACATAAGAATCAACAAATCAAAATCAAACAACTTGCAATATATAAAGTTTTCATAATCCATTAGTGAAAAATTTACACACACATAAACACACACACATTTAATGGTTTAGAAATTATAACCGGTTCAGACTATAAAGAAAAAAATGTCTTCTCTGGTTAGAGAGTATTCTTAATTCTTTGGGGTCCATTTAGAAATATGATCAAATGTGCAAAAAAGAAATGCCAGTAAAATTTATTTGACTGAATTTTATCTTCAGCATGAAGCAGATGTTTAAGTTGCATATTTTCTGCCTTTTTTTTTCTGTGCCAAATGTGTGAGAATGGCTCTTGAGGGAAATCCATTTCCAAAGTGCATTTATTAGGGCTTTACTCAAGTGCAAGGAAAGAAGAGGAAGTGACAAATCAATTTTAATATAATATGCGTTTGAAAGGAATTTTTTCCACCTTGAATAACTATGGGACTAATTTACCAATGCTCTGCCTATTATTGTGCATAGAAAACTCCTGATTGCATATTAAAATAAAACAACAATATTTTTAGGAGCACAACATTCGAAGGCCTAATTTTGGATTGAGAAGCTTATGGATGTCTATGCACAAAGGCAAAATCTGATATGTATGGAGAGAGAGGAATGGACAGAGAAAGAACATACTCACTCATCACTGTGGTTAGGCAAAAAAACTGCTTCAAATACTCTATCTTCAACAAAAACTAGCTAAATTGTATTTGGAAACTGATTTAATCCTATCAACTTTTTCTCCACATATGTAAAATGAGATTATTAATGCTTAGCTTGTACAGTTGAAGTGATGAGTAAATGAAATAAGTGCAGAGCCTTGGCATCTATCTAAAAATAGACCCTCAGTAAATACCATTCCTCCCCTTAATCCTTTCCGTAACTTAAAAATTTAATGACAAGATTTTGTCTACTTCAACTGCTCACCAATATGACCATATCCCATTATCAAACAAAATATCTCTACCTGTATGATTCTCAAAGGCTGTAACTTCCCTCCCTGAACACAAGACTGTCCTTTCTCTCTGTCTTTTATTACCATTAAAATTGTTCTTTGGTTCTTGGTTTTTTAATCATACTTTGCAAACAGGACTAAGCATCAATTAGTGTCAGGCACTGGGCAGGCATTGACAGAAATAAAAGAACTCAGTGCATGAATTAGATGAGCTCACAGTTCATTTAAACATAAGCAAATTAAATATCTTAGAAGGAGACTATAATATAAAAATGTGGGCAATTATATTTTATCTTCCCATTTTTATACCCACAGATACACGTAGAAATATACACGCAAAGCCCACCGATTTCCTAGCAGCTCAAATCTTTCATGTCCTGCCTTCCAAAGCACCTCTCCTTCGGTCCCATTGAAGCATATCACTTCCTGACCTCTCCTCATTTTTCTAGTCAGGTGATTCACCTCGGATTATTCGACTCCTTGTGGCCTTTCACTTTAATGACACTGACTAGAAACGTCAGTTCCCTGGTTCTTCTGAATGAGCCTTGTAGTTCAAGATGGTAATCTTTATACCATATTTCGGATGGGTTGAATTTACTTCCCAGGCGTTATATGCCCATTTTTAAAGATAAGTATTTATTTAACATTTACTAGAAGCAGAATTTATTACAGATACAGGGAATACAAAGATAACAACATAGATTGTTTTACTAGTAACCTTGGACTGACTTAACCTGTCAAAAATTAACTTTTCTTAATTTTAAAATGGGACTAATCATACTTACTTGCTTGGCTTCCATGAAGATTAAAGCAGGGAATGGATGTAAAACATCTGGAATATACACAAATTTGATATTTTTGTTTCTGTTATTTTTAATACTAATTTAGGTATTTCAATTATAGAGGCAGCACAATCATCCTGATATGTATACTAAAAAGAAAACACAATAAGGCTATATTTACCCTCTATTTTAAGTGTTTACTGTCTACCTGCTCATCTACTTTTATCCTATCTCTCAATAAACCATTACAGATATGACCACATATGGTCGAATTATCTAACATTTTAACACTATTGTACATTTTCCAGAAGAACAATTTCTAGGAAGAGAATGTAAAGGTGCCGGAATACTAATGTTCTAGGGGGCTGGCATTTCTCCCAGAAGTGTTACAAATAAACACCTGAACACTTTCTCCTTCAGAACCAGAAGGTTTAAATAGAATTCTATTTAGGTTTTTGAATTGTGACATATGTTAATCCCAATGAGAGTCTCTGCGTGAAAGGAATGTTAGCAGAATTTTAACATGGTATTATGAGGATAATTTGCCACTTTGAGTAAAAATGCTATACATTTTCTGACCTTTGGGAGTTTAAACCTATAGGAAAGAAGTCAACAAACTATAGTTTGATGATCTGAGACCAACCATTATGCATTAAGAGGTGAATAACACCTAACATATTTTTGTAAATCATATTCAGATATAATATTATATATTATTATTATATTATAAAAATTTTATGATAAAATATTTTAATTTACCAGTACTCTTTTTATTCGCAAGTTGTATCAAATAACAAAAATTATTTGCCAATGAATGTGGTTTAAAATGTATTTGAAATTAAAAGTTCTACTAATTTTACAGTCAAGTTTTCTGTATGTTTGTCAAGTGTGTACAATTAGTTTTGATATTTGTTAAACACGTTTTAAATATAGGGAACGATGTAGAGACTTTTTTCCAATGAAAGTTCATCTCTTAGGGCTTCCGTGTTTAACAGTCATGCCCATACTTTTAGGCCCAGAGCCAGAATCAACAAGAAAGACTGAAATTCTGTCCATCTCAGTGGATAGGATGGAGGTGGCTTAAGCTCAGTGCTTCAGTCTTTAAATTAGGTTCCTCTTTCACACAAAAGGGGGAGAGAAAGAAGTAGAGACAAATAAGGAGGAAGGAAGAGGGTGAGAGAGAAAATGGGGAAAGGAGAGAAGGTAGACAAACGGAGAGAAAACCTGGTCAGCTACTTAGAGTGCCTTGCCTTTCCCTGACTGCAGTTTTAAAGAAAGAAACAGACTCAGTTACAAACACTGATCTCTTAAAACTAATGATGACCTGCTGTGTTCAAGACACTGTGCTTGATGTTACTGTTCTTTCTTTCTTAAGAGGAAAGCTCCTGATTTGAGTTGTCATGGAGGAGAATTGGCTACTGAGCATGAGTATGGCACCTCCTCCTGCATTATAGATATAGTCTCAGCCAGACCCATGGTAGTAATTCAAACGATGTCTTGAGATCCCTTCAATATCACTATTATAACTCATCTAAAATTATAAAATAACAAAAAGAAATAATTTTTATAACGTGTGGTTTCCATATTATCAGGAGTGGGAGAGATTAACATACACAGTGGATGTGTAACAATGACGTATGTGACAATTCAAATAAATGTAAGTAAAAGTTTTAACTGGATGCTCTTTGCAAAGTGGATTAGCCTCCATAAGACATGATCATAAGACAGTCATCACTGGTATTACAAATGTGAGTAGTATCAAAAAGTTCATTCTTGAACTTTTGCTACTAATATCTTTTGAATTAGGTACTTTAGGAAGGAAGAGATTATCGTGAGTTGGGGATGATACAATACACTCTTCCAAAATGTGATGTTGTTTAACCTTACAACAATTCTAGGAATTAGCTACAAATATTGTTTCCACTTAATAAATAAGGAAACTGAAGCAGAAAATTTTTAGAGGGTATTTTTTTCTAATGATTATGGGGCACAAGGAATAAAGAATTCTTTTGAAAACATAATCAGATGAAGAAAAAGATCTGAAGTTTAATTGCATATTATTATCATTATTATTATTATTATTATTACGGCTTAAAGATTCTTGCTCTCTTTTTGTTTTGGTGAGGAAGATTGGCCCTGAGCTAATATCTGTTGACAATCTTCCTCTTTTTGCTTGAGGAAGATTGTCACTGAGCTAACTTCTGTGCCAATCTTCCTCTATTTTGTATGTGGGATGCCACCACAGCATGGCTTGATGAGTGATGTGTAGGTCCACACCCAGGATCTGAACCCACAAAACCCAGCTAAGCAAAGTGCACAAACTTAACCACTATACCACCAGTGGGTCCCCTTGCTCTGATTTTTTTTTTAATGAGAAGGAGCAATAGGCCCTGCAGATTATTCAGCTCTTGTCTGACAAAGTTCTTCTTTTATAACCCACCCTTGTGATAAATACAGTGCAGGCAAAATGTATCTATGAGCGAAATTGAACTTGTCTACTGAAATTACAAAATAATTTTTAAATGAAATTAAATTTATTCACCTAAGTCACAAAACAAATTCACTGACTTGAGTTGAGATGTAAAGAAGAAAAGTTTTCTCCAAACCAGAGCCACAATACAAAGTAAAGTATATATACCTAGCCATTTTTGCATAAATATATTTGTGAAATATATTGACACATTTGTTTACATATATGTTCCAAATATGCCCAACACATCTCACATTCAAAGTGCCACTTTTTATTTTAGTTTCTAAGTAGTAATATACCTGTTCCAAATCTCATTTTGCTCAATTAGGCAGGAATGAATATGCTCCTGGTAAAAATTGCCCAACTCTAGCCTCAGCAGCTTCCTCACCAGGGTTTATGGGGCATCCAGAGATTTCTGTGTGCTCTCCGAAAGACGAATCCTCCCTTGGTGTCCACCCAGCCCCCTGAGATTGGAGGAATGATCACTGGGAAGGCCACCACTGTGTACGACACCACCGCAAGCTCCCTGCCTGGCCCCTCCAAAGTGTTCTCCAAAAATTTTGATCCAGAAGCCTACTAGGTGAAAGAAAAGAATAGGAATAGAAAATCACAGAAGAGAAACTGTTAATTATTAACACATGAGCAACATTTTTCTTACATTTATTTTCATTTTCTTCACTGATTATTCTCCTTAACCTTTGTAATTTAGTTTTCTTTTTCAGTATGCTTCCCAAATCACTGTATTGAAGGTCACTGAAGATCTTCTGAAGACTAAATCTGACCTTTCTTGAGATCTCTTGATCTTCCTGAAACTTTTAACCTTATGACTATACCTCTGTAATTTTTCTTCTCTGGACATTTGTTGCACAGGATTATCCTACTTTTAGTGAACTGTCCTTTTCTTTCTCTATCCTCTCACTCAGGAATCTGATTGATTTTACCAATTTTACCAATGTCTGTCTATTCTAATTTATTCCATAGCATTATCTCTAGACCTGAACTTTTTCTGAAAGATCAGTCACAAATTGCAAATTCTGATTGGCTTCTGGTGTCAATATGCAAATATGCTAGAGTCGTTTCGCTGGTAACAAATTAAACAAACAAAAAAAGACAAAAGTCATTCTGTGCATGGTGTTTCTGTGTGTGTGTAGTATACATAGCTGGTGAATTTGAGTGAAGGGTATATTGAAGTTCGCTGTGCTATTCTTGAAACATAAAAATTTACCAAAACAAACAAGTATCAATTGAATCTGTACTCCCTTTTCTCACACATCTGTAAGTGATTTTCCATATTTCTCATAATCTGGATTCGAGATTATACTTGTTAAGAGTCAAGGCTCTAACATTAGGTTATTTGTTTCAAATCCTAGTTGTTCCACTTACAACTATTATGACATTTGTTTATCTGTTTAACATCTCTAAATTGTATCCTTCCTGTAAAATAGGGGCAAAATTAGTGTTTATTTTATAGGGTTATTGTGAAGATTAAGAGAGAAGACTCATATAAAATGGTTAATTATAGTAAGAATATAAGCATCAGCTTATACAATTATTAATATTGTCACTATTTGTCCCATGGAAAATCAGTTGCCATGTTTATGGCTCCTACCTCTGCAATACCATTATTCCTTCTCTTGATCTATTCACATTATATGGTTTGACTCTGTGAGTATTATTGCAAAGAGTTTTTCATTACTCCCTGCTGCCAAACCATGTTATTTATAGTTGCTAGATTATTAGGCATGTACTACAATTCAAATTCTGTGTTTTCCTTTGCTGATAAGCCTTTGTTATTTCCCCATTACCTCCAAAATCATGTCAAGGGCTTCAGCTTGGCACTTGAAGCCTTCCAAAATATGGCCCCAATATACCTTATCCTATTACTATCTTCCATTAGTCCCTACAACTATCGGATAGTGCAGTCAGACTACCTGAGACTTTCTGATGAGTCTTGTGCTTTCTTACATCTGACCCATTCTCATGCTGTGCTGACCCCATCTTTGTCTTGACTCCTCTCCCAGTTCCTAACTTCCATGCTTACCATGCCCATCTGCGTCCAGTCAGGGGAGAGAAAAAGAATGTGGAAGATTTTATGGGCCAGATCTGGGGTTGCACATGTCATTTTTGTTCTCATTCCATTGTAAACAACTCAGTCACGTGGTTACACTTGACTTCACTGGAATCTAGCACTGTAACCTGGCTCTGTGCCAAGGACGAATAAATAGGTCTTGATCTATACTCTCTGCCACACTACATTCTGGGCACATTTCAAATAGTTTCTCTTCTATGAAGCTCTTCCTATACCTCCCAGGCAGATATCATGTATGGTACATAATACAAAGATGGGAGCACAGCAACAAATTTACACTTCTAAATTTGAAGTTACTTATTACAAGATGTCACTGGTGAAAATTTCGTGCTAAAATTGCTATTAAAGTAGATTGTAAAATAAGATCATGCATTCTCTTTATGGAATCTGTATAGAACAGAATATGTATTCACACCAGATGGTGAAAGGATGAGTTAATTAATCTCCTAAGGTCCCTTATGACCTTCTAATTCTCATGATTTAAATGCTTTTGAAAAGGTATTTCCAAGTGTCATTTTATTTTCTATTGTGGCAATTTACACAACTTGTATCAGGTTTTTAAGCATTCCAAATGTCAACACAAGTGACATTTCCATAGAGTAGATGTTTTAACCAATGTTCAGATTATTTTGCTGAATTAAAGGGAGCTAAATAAAATTGAAGAGCATGCTGTGCCTTTGTCTTATTATGGAGAACTAAATTCTACTGCAATTTAATAATCAAAATCTTATTGCACAGATTTTGAAATTATGCTATGAAAGCCATCTGTATTGCAAACTGAATCAGAAACTGTAGAATATAATGGGCCTTAGCAGACAATGCCGCACTTGGTGTTTTCACTAGCTTCACAGATAGCTTTCTCCAGATGTTGCCAGGCAACAATAGCTCATATCAAGAGATTTCTTGTTCATAAACTCAACCTCATTGGTAATACAATGAGACTCAAGATTGTTACCACCTGTACAGGTGGAATTGCCAGCAAAATAACTTTAGTCATACTCTCAAAGGAAAGAATCAATGCCTGGATTTTTATTAAAAAAATATGATTGTGAACTTAGTAGAGAGATCTGCAATCAGAATGAGAGCCAACATATTAGTTATATGCACACTGTCTATCAAGGGACAAAATAAGAGATTTCAAGAAGAATCTTTCAAATTATATAAATACATACATTATACGAATAGGAAATTGATAGGAGACAAATTGATATAGTGGCCTTTGTGAAGAATTATCAGACTTATAGTCACAATTTAATAGTAGTTGATGCTAAAGGATGTATGGTCTGATAGAATTTTGCATTTAAGAAGAGTGCAGTCACGTGAATGTTGGAGTACTTGGAAATGAAATACAATGCAAAATATAGAAAAATGGATGTATTAGTTCTCCATATATTGGGCAGTGGTAGCTGTGAATACATAACTGATATGTTATGGTGGATATTTTTCAAAATATCACATAATAGAATAATCATTTTTTAAAATGATCTCTAGGGCCAGCCCCAATGGCCTAGTGGTTAAGTTCAGTGCTCTCCGCTTTGGTGACCCAGGTTCAGTTCCCAGGTGGGGACCTACACCATTCGTCAGTGGCCATGCTGTGCTAGTGGCTCACACGCTTAAAAAATAGAGGAAGATTGGCATGGGTATTAGCTGAGGGTGAATCTTCCTCAGTATTAAAATGATCTCTAGCAATAATTAAAAATATAAATCTTTCCTATTCTCTCTCTCTGTGTATGTGTGTGTTCTGTTTGCATGAAAATTTGTTCAAAGGAAAACTTTGAATAGTTTGTTTATTTTACATATTTCTAGTTATAAGAAAATGTTACATGTCCTTGTTAGATACAGAACTACAAAAGGAAATAGATCAGCTGAGAGGAGAAAATAGGGATGTTCTTGAGTGTGTGTCAGGAAAACGCAAATATAATGTATTGAGTAAGATTCCAAGTAGAGAAAATTGTTTTTTAAATATTTACCATGACTACCGTGCATTTATAACTTTTAAAATTCCTGATATGTGTAAGCACTTTACACATATTTTATTATTTAGATGCAGGTTTGTTCATATCCTGCCTTTCATCTTTTCATATGCACATAATTTTGAATGCAACTATCTTTATCCCACAACCACTCATAAACTTATTCCTCTCAATTACAATCAGGTCTCTGTTATTTAGCTTGGCAGGGAACTGTTATGTTCTCGTTATTCTAACTTACTTGTTCTAGTATACATCGTACACGGATTACTAGTTTTCAAAGCACAATACTATAAAAATTACCTAGCATTAAAATTATGCTAAGTAAAATTACTGCTTTTTATATGTATAGAGTTTTACAGTTTTTCTTAATTTAATCATCATTTATTCAAAGCTTATAGTATGCATTGGCAATAATTTAGTGTGTTTAAAGTTACTTTTTCCTCAGGAAGCTATAGTGTATTGGTTTTACATAGTAAAATTCAAAGTAAAGTAAAATTGCAAATACAAAAGGTATACATGCTCAGTGTAGACACAGATCCATTCTCCAAAGAGATTTATCCCAATGACATCCTTTACATTATTGTGGAATCAGATCATATTATCTTTCTCCGATGTCCTGAAGGCTCCATAATATTTTATAGTATTCCTCGTGTTCTGTAGTTTCTCAGTTTTGTTTCCATCTATTCACAAACGTCTTTGGAGGACAATAAGTAGGCAGAAAGTTTTCATTTTACTGAGGCACGTTTTAATTTTCTAAACTTTAAAATAGGTATGTCACTTCACTGACAAGCCTTACTACAAAACTAACTTCTCAGCATTTATACCTCTGTGCTGCATCGTTGTTATAGTTCAATACTCAAATCCATGTAATCCACAGTGTCATCTAATGAGGTATCTAGTATTATCCTCATTTTGCATCTGAATAAAGTGGGGAAACTTACATTGCAAAGATTAGGGGATGAATCATTTGTGAATATTGACTCTATTTGAGACTTCCAGTGTGAAGGAGTAGATGGTATTTGGATAACCTTCTGCTGAGAACAACTAAAAGGTTGGATAAAGTAGAGAGAGAGAGAGAGAGAGAGAGAGGACAGAGAGAGATGAGCAGGACTTGAGGAGCCAAGATCCAGGAGAGAGTATGGATACATTTCCTATTGCTGCTGTAACAAATTACCACACATGCAGTAGCTTACAACATCCCAAATTTACCATGTCACAGTTCTGAAGATAAGAAGTCTAAAATGAGTCTCATGGGGTTAAAATCAAGGTGTTGGCAGAGTTGCCTTCATTCTGACAGCTATAGCGGAGAGTATGTTTCCTTGACTTTTCCAGCTTCTAGAGGCTGCCTGCCTTCCACAGGTAGTGATCCCCTTTCAGCAATCACATCACTCCGACTCCTGATTCTGTCCTTCACATCTCTGACTCTGATACCCCTGCCTCTCTCTTATAAGGACCCTTGTGATTACATTGAGCCCACCCGGACAGTCTGAGATAATCTCCCCATCCCAAGATCCTTAATTTATTCACATATGCAAGTCCCTGTTGTCCTAGAAGGAAACAGTCAGAAATTTCAGGAATTAGGAAATGAACATCATTGGCGAGCTTACCACAGAATGGAAGGAAAATGGCATCGAGATGAGGCTGCAGCCCCACTGCTTTTCCCTCTCTTGGAATTTGGGATTATGCAGCCTAAGACACAGTCAGAGTCTAAAGAGTCACAGTCAGCTGCATAGAGGATAAACAGAACGAGGCAACCTACAACTCCAGCACCATCTTTGGCTGGAGAGACAAACCAGGTTTCTGGACCACCAAGAAATGCAAGAATTGAGGGCCCGAGATCATAGAGAAAGGAGACTGCAGAGAAACCACCTCAATATTCTACACACAATTTTCCCTCAAGACATAAAATGATCCTTAATTTGTGTTTGTGTAAAATTAGGAACCAGTTAATTAGAGAGAAAACAAGTAGAAAGAAAGGGACAAAAGGTTAAAAACTCTTATAGACAAACCCTGAGGTTAACCCTCCCACTCCATGATCCCAGCTTTGGGGTTCATGATCTTGTAAAATCCCCTTCCTTGAATACAAGTGAGACATGATTTCCTACACAATGAAATAAGGCAAAGGTGACAGGATGCCATTGTTATAATCACTCTACATTATGAAAGACTTAGTCTGATTAGCAGACCTGCTCTGGAGACTCCCTTGTTGGCTTAATAATGTAAGTGGTCATGTTGGAAATTTCAACGTGATAAGGCCCTGTAGATGACTTCTGGGAACTGCCGGCAGACTCTGGAAGCTGAGAGAGTCCAACAGCCAACAGTCCTCAAGCAGCTGAGCTCTTAGTCATACATACTGCCACGTGGAAGTGAATTCTGTTAGCAATCTGAATAAAAATGGAAGAGGACGCTCCTCAGTCAAGCTTTCAAATAAGAATAGTCTGCTGACACCTCGAATGCAGCCTTGTGAGACCTGAAACAGGTCGCAAAGTTGTGCTCAGACTCCCAACCCACAGAAACTGAGAAATGATAAATGTGTTGTGTTTTTTTTTGAGCAGTTTTAGGTGTACAGAAAAATTTAGCAGAAAGGACAGAGAATTCCCATACACACTCTCACAGCCCCTCCCCCATTTTCCCCTATTATTAACTTCCTGCATTAGTATATGCATTTGCTACAATTGGTGACCCAGTATTGATGCATTATCATTAACTACGTAGTTTACATTAGGGTTCACTCTTTGTGTAATAAATTCTGTGGGTTTTGACAAATGTATAATAACATGTATCCACCATTACAGTAACAGACTGAATAATTTCACTGCTCTAAAATTCCGCTGTGCTTCATCTGTTCGTCCCTCCCTCCCCCAAACCCTGGAAATCACTCATCATTTTACTTTCTCCATAGTTTTGCCTTTTCCAGAATATCATATAGTTTGAATCGTATAGTATGTAATCTTTTCAGATTGTCTTGTTTCATCTAGCAATATTCATTTAAGTTTCCTCCATGTCTTTTTGTGGCTTGATAGCTCATTTCTTTTTATTGCTGAATAATATTATTCAGCATGCATGTACCACAGTTTATTAGTTGATCTATTAAAGGACGTTTTGGTTTTGACAATTATAACTAAAGTTGTTGTAAACATTCATACGCAGGTTTTCGTGTGAATGTAAAGTTTTCAATCAGTTGATTAAATACCAAGAAACACGACTGCTGGCTCATATAGTAAAGGTATGTTTAGTTTTGTAAGAGACTGCCAAACTATCTACCAAAGTGGCTGTACAATTTTTTATTCCTACCAGCAATATATGAGAATTCTGGTAGCTCCATATCCTTACCAACGTTTGTTGGCAGTGTTTTGGATTTTTGTCTTTCTTTCTTTCTTTTCCTGCAAAGGAAGATTCACCCTGAGCTAACATCTATCACCAATCTTCCTCTATTTTGTATGTGGGTCACTGCCACAATACGGCCACTGATGGGTGGTGTAGGACTGTGCCCAGGAACTGAACCTGGGCTGCCAAAGTGGAGCACACTGAACTTAACCACTAGCCCCCGAATTTTGCCTTTCTAATAAGTGTGTAGAGGTATCTCACAATTGTTTTATTTTATAATTCTCTAGTGACATATGACATCAAGCATCTTTTTATAGACTTACTTGCTATTGATATATCTTATTTGGTGTGTTGGCTCTTTAGATCTTTTGCCGATAATCATTTGGTTTCCTATTGTTGAATAGAAATGTATTATTTAAGCTGCCAATTTTGTGTTAACTTTTATGCAACCATAGAAAACTAACATAAAGATATAAACAGAGAATGCGATACTCTCAGGGTATTGTTGTAAAAAAAACTTGGATTTTCTGCAAAGTGGTGAGCCTTGGAACAAGCCAAGGAAGGCATCAGAAAAGTTACCCCCTAGAAGTAAGAGCAAACCAGAAATTAGAACAGCCTCTACTAGATCAGAATTATGAGTGAATAAACTGTTTGACTGCAGTAAGAAAATTAAATCCTTCTGGAAGAAAGTAATATTATCAAGAATCTTCAGAATTCTAATATATAATTTCCATCATTTAATTAAGAAAAATATTGAAAATTGGTTCAATCTAATCAATATTCACCAATGTGTATCTTACAACAATTTTAGATAGGTACATTTAATCATATGAAAATTTATAATATATAGTATACAGGAATTGCTTTTCTGTGTTTAAAAAAAAATATTTGTAATAACTTGTTTTATTTGTATATCTAAAATGGATGAACTGCCAGTTATGTTCATATAGATGTAGTGACCCAGGCTTACATCTAACGTAATTAATAATTAGTGTGGTAAGGCAGAACCCAGTTAGAACAGATCCTAGCACTAAGGAACTGACGTGGCTTACCAGTGAGTATAACTGAATACCAATCATGAATGTATCACATTTTTAATAGCTGCATAGTATTCCACAATCTATGTAACCTATTTTATTCAATCATTTTCCTGTAGAATTATTTTGTATATATTTGTGTTTTTTGTTTAGTCACATCAATATGAAATGTCTTTGTAACAGAGACTAATGAAATAAAAAGTTATGAATATATTTATAATAAAACAAAAGCAAAATTATAATATGGCTTAAGGTTTACAATATTTCCTTAAAGATTTGTAACTATGTGGTTGTCTTATACATAATTTGTACATATAAGGAAAATTGAATTAACATTTTTATTCACCCAAATGTCAAGTATTCTACCAGTGAAACAAGATGAAGAGAAAAAAAAAAGAAAATATTATTTGTTTCTAGCCCCATCCTTCAAGAAAAAGACACATTTTATATAGTAAAATGTGCAATGTGGAGCACTGCTTATGGGTGACATGGATTTTGTTTAGAGGGAAGGTGAAAAATTATTGAGTTCTTGGTTAAGATTGACAAAAGGAATTAATTTTGCCTTCAGAACAACCCTGTAATGTAATTATTATCGCCTTAATTTCATCCACAAGAAATATGAGAATCCAAAATTTTAAATAAATTTCCTATTAACCACACAACTATTAATTCAAGAACTAAGATTTTAATTCACCTCTTTCAGACTCCAGAGGCTGTATATTCAGGGATGTTTAAAAAATATATAATTTTATGTCCCTTTTGGAGATAATAGGAAATAATTTCTCTTTTTGTCTAAAAAAAGAAAAATACCACTGGGGGAGGCTTCAAGGCTCCTTATGACCTAGGCTTAAAAGTATGAATTTATTTCTGGAGTATTCTACTGATGAAGCTAATCACTAACACCAGTGCAGATTCGAAAGGATTGTAGGAATAGACTCCATCTCTTGATGGGGAAATTGAAAGTAAAAGGACAAACATATTGATGACATGCATCTTGAAGACAGGTTATCACATCCTGTAACTTCTGGTTGACTGTAGTCAATGGGAATTTGAGATTAAGGACAAGAGGAGAGAGGAGAGTAAGTTCTAGTATTTATTCACCTGTTCATTCCTGTTTGATCATGAGTTGCCAGTACCTTTCTTCTTCTGCCTTCTTTTACCAATAGATGTCATCTCTGTTAGATACCTCTTCCACATCAGCTATAAGTCTTCTGGGTTCTTTTAATGTCTCCCTATTCTTGACCCTTCAGTCTTAAGTACTACTAAAAGATTTCAACTATTGCTAAACCACAGGATTTGGGGCTGAGTTAGGGGAATCAATATTTTGTTGCTTTCCCTGCACCCATCCCACACGTTTGTAAATAACTCATTTTTTATATTCTTTTTAATCATCCTTTTTCAAAGTACCATCTGTTTACTGCAGACTTCAAGCAGTACACAAAGAAACTTCAATAGAAATCAATTTGAGAAAAAATCAAAGTAAGAATATATTATTATTTGTATTCAAAATTATTGAAATTTGTTCTGGAGCTTATATTTCTTTCATTGAGGTACACGTTACATGTGATAAAATGCACAAACTTTAAGTGTATAGTTAGAAGGCTTTTGAAATTATATACAACTCTAACCACCAATCCAATCAAAATATATAACTTTTATATCACACTAAAAAGTTCTCTTGTGTTCCTTTCCAGTCAACCTCACCTATTATTGTATTTTCTAAAGAAAATTTAGAATAGTACAATATAATGTATTGAACATCCATATAGGGACAACATGTTGGAGTCTCTGTCAGTTTAGAAAGTGAGAGTATTTTATAATATGAAAGAAGTATTATGACTTGGTGTAGCAGGAAATGGCAAAATAATAATAAATCAGAGAAAAAATACAATTCACTGTAGAAGAGCTATGTGCAGACAATAAAGGAAAAATTTTCATTAGATGAAGCACACCTCTGAAGTCAGTAAGTGACGCTACCTAAAAAGAAAAGAAATTTCTTCAATTCAACTAATCTAACTATTCATTCCATATGATGACGGTTTAGAGTTTTCATCAAAAGTGGACTCAGTCAATTTTGGAAACAGAATATCGTTAACTTTTTTATTAATTTAAACAACCACTGCATCTTTCAATTTTCTTACCTATTGGGGTTTTCTATTGACTGTGTGTGCACCATCATATAGAGTACAGATCAGATGGATAAAAAGTAACTGGAACAGCTTGAGTTAAAGACAAATTGTATCCACAGACAGATAAAGCTGCTAGAATGGGCCACTTGTTTGATTACTATTGCAGCAAAACAAATTACTTCAAAACTTAGCAGCTAAAAGCAACATGTCATCTTGGTCATTATTTTGTGAGTGAGAAGCCCTGGAATGGTTTAGTGAGTAGTTATTGCCTGGACTTCCACTTATCAGATGTTGGATGGGGCTGCAGACATCTGCAAGCTCAAGTGGTTTGGGCTCCAAGATGGTTTACTCAAGTGGCTGGCAGTTGAGGCTGTGACAGTGAGAACTTTACACATGGCCTCTCCAGCATGGTAATCTCCTAGTAATCATCATTCTTACATGGTTAATGCATTTTCCTAGAGAGAACATCACAAGAGAATCACAGAGAAACTACATGCCCTTTTAATGTCCTTGGAAGTCACAAAGCCTTACCTCCACCATGCTCTATTAGTTGAAATGCTCACAAGGGCAACCAGAGTCAAGGAAAGGGAATATAGACTCCCCTTGCCTTCTACAAAAGGAAGAATGTCACCTCACGGGTATGAGCTCAGGGGTAAAAGTCCAAAGATCATATGTGTTCAGATAATTCATCATGAGAATGTACTCCTTGATAAAGTCCACAGAAAATCACAGACTTTAGAACATGGATCTGTGAAGCTTGGGGTTTTAGAAAGTCATTGTAGATACCTTAGTTTTAAAAGGCCAGACTGCAATTGTATGGTGGTGTTAAGCTACTGAGTTTGGAAAAATGTCTTACTTTATCTAAAAACAAAATGACTTATTCGTGTTTTCCCTCCTATTTGTATATTAGTGATTATTGCAGAATAACAAATTACCTCAAAGCTTACTGGTTTAAAAAGATAATCTTTATTATCTCAGTTTCTGTAGATCAGGAACGTGGTTGTGGTTTAGTCAAGGCTTATGGTTCAGGATCCCTCACAAGGTATAAACCTGGGCGGAAGTCATCTCAAGGCTCACTAGGATGGGGCTCCCCTTCCCAGTTCCCTCATGCGGCTATATTTTATAGGCAGGATTCAGTTCCTTCAAGCCTTTGGATTGAGGGTCTCAGTTTCCTAATAGCTTTGGGCTGGAGGCTACCTTCAGTTCCTTGTCACATAGGTATCTCCACAGGGCAGCTCACAACGTGGCAGCTTATTTCATCAGTGCTAGGAAGCGAGAAGAGACAGAGATAGAGAAAGATGTCACAGTCTTTCATAACCTACATTAGAAAGTGACGGCTCATCACTTTTGCCATAATTGTTTATTTTTAATTAGAAGCAAGTCACTAGCTCTAGCCCACACTCCACAGGAAGAAATTGTACAAGGGCATGAATCCCAGGAGGCAGAGATCATCGGAAGTCATCCAGGAAGCTGCTATCAGAATTCATATTTGATTTCATTTGGGTAATATTTTCACATGTTATTTGTATGCTCTAAGCCATTGGTTCTAACTGTATGTTGTATCTGAATTGTTCTTACCTTGTTTTACTTTATTTCTTTTTTTATGTTACTTTCTTTTAGTTTTTTTTACTTTGCTTTTCTCACCATTCATTTAAAAATATCACATTTCTGTTAGAATTTTTGTAATTTGTTTTAATTATTCTTTGTATTACTTTTTTGTTTACTTCATCTTTTTTATTGACAACTAGTTATTTTTCTGCTGATCTTTTGTTCTGGTAACTTTTTAAAAGTCAGGCAAGGAGCACAGTGAAACACTGGACATTTAAGAACAGTCTGCCTAAGCAAAAAGATTGGACATATAAGGAGTATGTTAGTTCTACAACAATCTTTCGAGATTCCCTTATTTGGAGCTCCAACACATCTTCTAAATACAGTTATTCCTATTTTTTCTAGTATTGAATTGTCTTTTATTAGAATTTTAACTCATGAACATCTTCTGAATTCTACTAAAAATTTCATCTTTTATTACATTAATTCATCTTTTCTGCATGACTTATGTACTTTCACTCTGGTAAGAAAGAAGAAAAAAGGAATGAAAGCTCTGTTTCTGCACATTAAATTATAAAGATATTTCAAAACCCAAGGGCATCCTGTTGCGGGAATGGATTCATACACAAACTTTAGTATAGATGAACTAAACCCAAGGATGATATATATAGAGGGATAACATCTCATAAGAGAACATAAAAATCAAGTTTTGTAACAAAGATTACATACATTTGTGACTAAATTCTGCCCCTTCCACTTCCCAAGTCTTTCCTTCATTTCCATATCCACTATTAGATCAGAATATGAAAAAGCGGAGAGAATGCATATTTTCCAGCCCTCATCTCAAGGTTGAAGGGAAGAGAAAAACTGACTTCATGTTCAGTGAAAATAAAATCAAATCCTGCACATTATATCAGAGTAAACGTAATGTCAATAGAAAGCCTTGAAACATGAACAAAATTAAAAGAACTGGTAATGTAACTATGAACACATACTAGATTAAACACATATTCACAATCAGTGTGCAAAAGGTAAAGCTCAAAATCTAGAATAAATATATCTCATGGAATAATAGGAAACGTCATAACTTATTGATATAGAATAAATTAAAAAATAGTAAATTCAGTGTAACAAGAGGTATAGAAAACTAAAAGAGAAATTAAAGACCAAATTAAATAGACTAAACTATATCATTAACAAATTAATAAGTACATTAAAATCAGGAATGAACAGAATAGGCACCACTAAAAATCAGGTTTTTCAAAAAAAAATTACTTAGGCAATCATAATGAATAGGTCGGATAAAGACAGAGGTTAAAGCAATTAGAAAGGTACTAAAAGATGTGAAATAGAAAGCCACGTAGCATATGAATATTTGATGCCTCTAAATTTGAGAATAATAAAAAGTAATAGAACCCATAAAATTGAAAATATATACACTCATTGTTGTAATTCCAGAAGATTTCTCTAGCTGGAAAAAAAAAAGATATTTCAGAAAATTTTGATTTGAAAAATTCTCAAAAGAGTTATGTAACTTCGTTAATCTATTGAACCTTAAAGAAATAATTCTTCAATCATCATGACAGAAAAAGTCAGTGATGTAATAGGGAAAAAATAAGTGTGACCTCAAAATTATCTAAAACATTATTAATTCCAGAAGTCAGTGGAGCAATCTACAAAGTCCACAGGAAAATTCTGACCCACATGCATTACCAGAAGCCACGACTGTTGGCAAATATAAAGGCAACAGACAGACATTCCCAAACACAAAATAATTAGTATAATAAAAATCTTTGACATGATGGGATTTTTGGGTGGGCTGGGGGGTGGGTGAGGAAGGTTCACCCTGAACTAGCATCTGTGTCAATCTTCCTCTATTTTATACGTGGGATGCCTCCACAGCATAGCAGCCAATGAGTGGAGTATGTCTGCACCCGGGATCTGAACCCATGAGCCAAGGCTGGCAAAGCAGAGCTCATGGACTTTAACCACTCAGTCATGGGACTGGCCCCATGATGCGATATTTTTAAATACATATTTCAAAATCTATGTATTTCTAGTGAACAAAAATAAAGAAATGAGGAATGGAAAAGCAGGTAATAGAGCAATGGTGACTACTAATTCATTTAGAATATAATATGAATGCTAAACTCCTATAAGAATTATAGAAAACAATGCAAATACTAAAAAACCTAGACAGTATATAAATAATAATCTAACTGAAAAACAAGAAAGAATTGAGGATAAGTTTATAGGAGAAAAGCAGATGGCTTTAAAGCCCTCAGATTTCATAGCAGATACTTATTTGATTCTCCCTCGAAATAATTTCTCTATTTCAATATTATCTATATGCTTTCAAGTCATATTTTCATCTTTTTCTCTGTCCATGCATTCTACATTGGATGCATCTTATATACACAAGTAAAGATTCCTGCAAACATGCTTACCCAACATTAATGATGCTCGGGATGTTATGGCAGGATTTGTATTTTTTTTAATATCCTTTTCTGACTTGTTTGAAAACAACATTATTTGAATGTATGAATTTATAAAAAAGCAAAGAGGACTTGTTTTAAAGAAAATAAAGACTGAAGGCAAAAGATATTAAAAATATATTGATAATGGCTAAGTCCATCTAGTGGAGATGGATTATTTTCTTCTTTCCTTTTCTCCTGAATTTATGTCTCTATATGAATAATAATAATAAAATATTGTAAAAGAAAAACTGAACAGCATTGTGATATCCATTCTTTCAAAACTCTGCTCTTTGCAAGTCTCAGGTATTTATATTAAAATCCATTGTCGGTATTCCACGTAGGATCCATACATATTAAGAGGAATTTGAAAACGACTTCCTTCAGTGGCGATGAGGCAGTCCAGAGAGGCTGTCCTTCAGGAGCTGGATTATCTTTTTATAACCCTTAAATCAGACCTCATAGGTGACTACTCTATCTAAATATAAAGATGAGTTTTTATCTCTCAAGTGCTGTATGCAGCAGTGTTTTTTAATATGAAGGAAAACAATCTCCTCTTATGCATATTTATGTACTTGCTCCCTTTATGATTTTCCAGGAATCAGTTTTCTTTTTACTTTCTATCTTAAAATGCTTAAATATTTATTTGACTCAATTATCTTCAAGTCTTATGAACACATGACTTAGAACAATTGAATTCAGAGCAAGGAGAGAAATCCTCTTTAACATGCTATTTTACTAACTGATTTAATGTTGAGGTTTTTTTGCAGCAAAGAAAGGCACTATACAGGGAAAAAAAACACCAGGAATGGGATGTCCTCATACCATATGTGAAATTCATTGTGAATTAGAACTTGAGAAAGATTTAAAATGTATTTTAAATGGTGAACATTGACATTCTGAGCTATTTCATTCTTTTTTAATCTAGATTCTTAACAGCCTGTAGCAGCATTTCAGAAGCACTACAATTTCTGCCAATAACCTTTCACCAAAAAATAATTTCAGGCAGCATTATCACTCAATGCTACCAACAGAAACCAGAAATCCACTTCAAATGTCCTTCAAATAGCTAGAAGATGAATTTGAAGGGATACGAAATGTAAAACTCAGAAGATGAGGCCAGACTTTGATACTTAGTTGGTCTGATAGAGTAATTTTGTCTCTATATAGATCTCACTGTATGAGAAAAAGGAGGGGAAAAGGAAGCCGTAATGTGTCACCTTATCTAAATAAGGCACCTGTCATTTCTGGAATTCTGTTTAAACCATGATAGATGTTCTTATTCAACAGAAGAATCTCTTTTCTCGCTAGAAAACACATCTTTTAAAGAGAAAAAAGTAGAAGTAAACTATATTTTCTTGCTGGAGATGCTATGAACAATAGAAACTTAAGGCTTGTTTAAAGATAGCCCAGAGTTTAGAAGGAAAGATACAAACCATACACAGTGGATCCCCTAAGGGGGCAGTTTCCTTTAAAGTCAGTGTCACATTGGCATATCATTGGTTTTCCCCCACATGTTGTTACCTTTAACATATTATTATTATTATTATTATTTGTGAGGAAGATTGGCCTTGAGCTAACCTCTGTTGCCAATCTTCCTCTTTTTGCTTAAGGAAGATTGTCACTGTGTTAACATCTGTGCCAATCTTCCTCTATTTTTTGTGGGATGCTGCCGCAGCGTGGCTTGCTGAGCGGTGCTAGGTCCACTCCCAGGATCTGAACCTGCAAACCCTAGGCCGCAGAAATGGAGTGCTCAAACAACCAATACGGCACCGGGCCAGCCCCGTATATTATATTTTTTGTATATTGGTCTATGTGATATTATAATTCACAAGAAGAAATATATATTTGGTCTTCACCCTGTTTCCTGAGCTCCTAGAACTCTTGGAATTTCCTAAGTGATGAGAGACACAAAGGTGTCTTTTGTTAAGTTAATGAGGTGATTTGGGGAAAGCACCTAAGGCTGGGGGCTGGTTGCCAGGACAGCCAACAGAGTAATTAGAGGGTTGGAATATCTAGTCCCAATACCCTGACCTCCAGGGAGGGGAGAAGGGCTAGAGGTTGAGTTTAGTCACCAATGGCCAATAATTTGATCAAGCATGTCTATGTAATGAAGCCTCCATAAAAACCCAAAAGGCTGGGGTTCGAGAGCTTCCAAGGTTGATGAACAGGTGGAGGTACTGGGTGAGTGACGTGGTTAGAGAGGGCGTGGAAGCTCCACATTCTTTCCCCATGTCTTGCCCTATGCTTCTCTTCCATCTGGCTTGAGTCATATCCTTTTATAATAAACTGGTGATCTAGTAAGTAAAATGTTTCTGGAGTTCTGTAAGCCATTCCAGCAAATTAATTGAACCCAAGGAAAGAGAGGGTGGTGGGAACCTCTGATTTATAGTTGGTCAAAAGTACAGGTAACGTATTGGACTTGTGACTAGTATTTGAAAGGTGTTGGGGGAAGGAGGGGCAGTCTTGTAGGACTGATTCCTTAACTTGTGGACTCTGATGTTATCTCTGGGTGGAAAGCGTCGGAACTGAGTTAATTCTCAGACACCCTGCTGGTTTCTGAGAATTGCTTGTGTGGGAAGCGCCGTGACCCCCTCCCCCCTCCATTCACACACATTGAAATTGGGTGCAGGAACTCAACACAGTCTACTTTTTCTGTGATCATAAAATTTGGAGCATTTAATTTTTTACAGAAAAATATACTACACAGATTATAAAAGTATGATTTTCTCACCTGGCTAGAGCTGGAACAAAATGGAAGAATTCTCGTTAAATAAACCGAGAGATCTTTCGTTTTGTTTTATTTTGTTTCTTCTTCAGCTACTTCTCTTATTTCAGGTAACATCATCATATCCAAAGTGTGAGTTAGAGGTCCCTTTCCTCAGCCACATTCTTTTATAATGATGATTAAACTATAAACAAGTGATCCATAAATCACCAATCTTTATGCCTCACTTTCTTGCCTCTATCATGGTTGAAGGTTCATATATAAGACAAGCCAGGCCAAATAGTAACCTCCTCTGATTTTTCAAAATTGGAACATAGATTGGGGGCAGGAGAGTTGGCAAAGAATATGAGCCCATAGTTGTTGGTAGTCATGCTTTTATTAAAATCTCAATTTTGCCTAAGCAAGTTTAGGACAGATTTCAGCTACTTGCAACGAGATGCTTCTAGATTAATACATGTGTAAAGAAAATTAGATTTCTGATGCCTAACTTTAGTGACCAGGTGAAGCAATGGTAGGAATTGAAATAAATATTCCTGGTAAAGTAAAACGCTGAATCAATTTTTTTTTTACATGAAATGGCCACGTGAATGCAATAGGTAGAAAGATTGGTGTTAGTTTCAAAGATGTAAAATATTTTAATGATTGAGATATTATCTACCTTATTCTATTCCACACATACGAATGACATTCTTTGCAATGTTTTTCCATTTCTTTTGAGATATATAACATCAAAATCATTGTCTTTTTACATATATTTTTATGACTGATTAGTAATATGGAATAGGGCGGTGTAGACTTACTGGACATTCCTGGTAAGAGCTGGAATAGTGGACAGTGATACATTGAGAACTTAATTAACAAAAAGGAGACTATCATATATAGCTATATTCTAAGTACATGGAATTCATTTATACATTCCAGATTCTGATATGGTTTTAATCTTAGTGCTTAAATACCTTTTCCCTTCAGCTAAAGCCTTTAAACTATCTATGTTACATGATAGGACACAGAAAACTTACACGTAAATCAATTTTCCATCAAATCTCACAATTTCATGATCATTTTTACATTTCTTTTCTTCAATAACAAAACTAGATATATCTATGTATAAGATTTATATATCTATATATAAGATATAAGATTTAAGTTATTCCTTAAATATTATGACTTCAGTGTTTTAAAGAGATACAAGAATACAATCTAAGGTCTATTTTGCTGTAACTCACCTAATTACATTCTTTTTTCTTTTTTCTCTTCTCTTTTTTCCTCCTATCTCTTCTCTCTTCTTTACCTGTCTTATCTTCCCCTCCTCTTGCTCCTTCTCCTTCCTCTTCATCTTCCTCCTCCTCCTCTTGCTGCTTCTTCTGTCTCTCTCTCTCCCTCTCCCTTTTTCCCCTCTTCCTCTCTCCTTTTTTCCCTCTCTTCCTTCCCTTTCCTCTCTTTCTTATATATTTACATCAGTGGAGGACAATGTCAGGTGATGAAATAAAATAAATAAATAAAAAGCAGTAAATACAAACTAAAAATGTAGTAGTTTTACACAACATGCACATATGCCATGTCAGCAGAAACTTACATTCAACATATATCATGTTAAACTACTGACCTAAGACAAAATAAAAATAAAAGTATGACTTGAATACAAGATTAAAATTCCTTAATGAGTACAAATCAGTGTCAAGGACAAAAAAAATACAGTTGAGATATATTCATGAGATTCTTGAATTCTAAGATTAAAGAGAAAAACAAGAAAGAAAGAAACAAAAACCCCAGCTATCATACATTCCAGATCCAGAAACAGCAAGAAGCTTGTGTTGAACTAATCTTTCTGAAAACAAAAATTATAAACTCTGGACAAAATATAAAATAAAAACAAATATCAAAAACATTTGTATTTAGATCTCTTAAAGAATATTGTTTAAAGCAAAGATAATTGCAATGTATGCTGGGTTTTATGACATATAAAAATAATGTGTATCAAAACAATTGCACAAAGTCTAGGAGGGGGAAGTGGAAGCATATTCTTGTCAGGTTGTAACTTAATACATGAAGTGGTATAATATTGTTTGAATGCATATAGTAATAGGGGAAATATATACAAAATGAACCCTAAGGTCACCACAAAAAGAAAGGACAGAAAAGAAAAAACAGTAAAGAACTATAGCTAACATGCTAACAGAGGACATAAAATATATGAATAAAAATTACCCAATCAAAAATAAGACAGAAAAGGAAGAAGGGGGAATAAAAAGAACACATGAAGTAAATAGAAAACAAAAGAAAAGATGGTAGATTAGATCTAATCTTATCAATAGTCATATTAAATGTAAATGATCTCAATACACCAATTAAAAGGCAGAGACATTCTGATTGAATAAAAATTCAAGCAGCTAGCCTGGTGGTGTAGTGGTTAGGTTTGAATGCTCTGCTTCAGTGGCACAGGGTTTGCAGGTTTTGATCCTGGGTGTGGATCTTAGCACTGCTCATCAAGCCATGCTGTGATGACATTCCACATAAAGTAGGGGAAGATTGGCACAGATGTTAGCTCAGTGACAGTCTTCCTCAAGCAAAAAGAGGAGGATTGGCAACAGATATTAACTCAGGGCCAATCTTCCTGACAAGAAAAAAAAGAAAAGAAAAAAGAATTCAAAACCTAATTACATGCTTACTACAAGAAGCTGACTTTAAATACAAGCACCGTACTGAGATATATTATTATTGTAAATATTTACAGTACTATAAATTTATTTACTGTAAATACTATAAATAAATATTAGTACTATACTATATTTGAAACCTGAGTCAAAAGAAAAATTGGCAGGACTGATCTTGTGTTTATTTAAAATTTGATCATTTTGTTAATCATGGATTTTTAAATTAATTTTTATTTAAAAAATATTACATTAAAATATTATCTGTCATGATTACTGAGGTGTTTTCGGTGCCTCCTTGTATTCTGCATTCAAGGTGAGTGTCTCATTTCACTCTAATCCCTCTACTGTTAAATTAAACACATATATAGGCTCAAATTAAAAATACAGAAAGAAAGATATACCATGAAAGCATTAACCAAAAGAAATCTGGAGTGGTATGTGAACAAATATCAGTCAGAGCAGACTTCAGAGAAAAAAATATTACCATGGATAAAGAAGGTCATTTCAAAATAATATTGATGTCTATTCATCAAGAGGACATAACAATGTTAGATGCTTATGTACCTAATAAGAAAGCTTCAAAATACTGGAAACAAAAATTGATAAAACTTAGGGAGAAAAAGATTAATCCATATTTGTAATTGGAGATTAGAAAATCGGTTAGGATTTAAAAGAATTCTACCATTATCAACTAACTTAACCCTATTGACATTTATAGAACACTCAGTCAAAACCAGAAGAAACACATTCTCTGCTCATGCATGTGGGACATTTGCCACATCCTGGGCCTTAAAACAAGTGTCACGATATTTAAAAGAATTCACGTCATACGAACTATGTTCTCTGTCCCAATGGAATTAAATTAAAAATCAACAATAGAAAGCTATCCAGAAAAATCTCCAAATATTTGCAAACTGAATAACATACTTTTACATAACTCTGGGCCCAAGAAGAAATCAAAAGACAATTAGAAATATTTTTCACTGAATGAATATGAAAACACAACATATCAAAACTGAAAGCATTATTCTAAAATCTAGCCAGATTGATCACTTAAAAAAGAGAAAAGACACAGACTGCCAATATTAAGAATGAGGGATGTGGGGCCATCCCATGGCTGAGTGATTAAAATTCTGGGCACTGCACTCTGGTGGCCTGGGTTAATGAATTCAGATCCCTGGCATGGACCTACTCCACTCATCAGCCATGCTGTGGAGGCATGCCACATACAAAATAGGGGAAGATTGGCACAGATGTTAGCTCAAGGCTAATCTTCCCCAAGGAAAAGAAAAAGAGGAAGATTGGTAATGGATGTTAGCTTAGGGCAAATCTTCCTCACCAAAAAAAAAAGAATGAGGGATGTAACACTACTGCAGTTTCCATAGATGTTAAAAGGATAAAAAGGGACTATTATGAAAACCTTTTTGTCAATTGATTTGTCAACTTAAATGAAAAGCACAAACTACCAAAGCTTACTCAGGAGAAATAGACTACCTAACCAGCTCAAATTGAATTTATAATTTTTTAAATTAAAAAGTTCTTTCCACAAAGAAAAATCAGTGGTGAATTTCACCAAATGTTTAAGGGTGAAATGATATCAATTCTACACAAATCATTTCATAAAACTGAAAGGTATGAAATACTTCTGAATTCATTTTAATGAGGCCACTATTACTCTGATACTAAAATCAGACAAACGTATTAAAAAATAAGAAAACTACAGACCAGTCTCACTGGTGAACAAAATTCCCAAGAAAAGACATACGCTTAGCTCTGCTAAGAATGTTTCAGGAAATGCAGTTCTTATCTATTTTTAAATTTTCCGAATAGAATTCAACAATTTAGGTTCTGTTTACCGGCACACTTATAATTCAATAGGAATTTCAGTACAAATTAAAATTTGATACCTGATAAAACTTAGTACCATCTAATTTTGAGTCCCATATTTTCTTTGTAGAGTGGACTCTTCTCCCTTTGCCACTTGATTAGTTTTCTCAGAGTTCTCATAAAAGAATTATTGTTAGAGAAATCTGGCTAAAATGTTTGTAAAATTTGTTTGCTTTAATAAATGAACAAATGGTGCCTTACCTTTCATCGACAACATATTAAGTTCTAATATTCACACTCCAACTTAGTGGCAATGAAATGCACTGAAAATGAATAGTCATGGCATATGTTTGCATTACTCATTTGAGAAATGATATGAAGTAATATCATACGTTTAAAAGAGCTGAAGAAATGATGTGATGTAAAGATTTCTATAATAGCCATGTTTAGTGTAAATTGAATGCAAATAACATAATTTAAAAACTTTAACGACATTAATATAAGTAAAAAGAAATAGGTGACATTTAATAATGTATATTATTAATGCAATATTTCTAAAATAGTTTCATTTCAACATGTAATCAGTGTAAAAATAGTTGAAAAGATTTCTTTTGTGTGTGTGGTTATAATACTGGTCAGCAGAAATCTAAATAATTTGTAAATATAAATTCATAAAGATGCTTCTAGTAACAATCATTTTAAATAAAAAACTTGCACAACTCACTTGTCATACTTGAATAATTACATGTGGAGAGGTAATACAATCTAATGGCTAAGAGCCTGGGCCTATAGCTAAATTGTCAAGATTCAAATCCCATCTTCAGGGTCTACTAACTGATGCCCATAGGCCTCAACTTTCTTTCTATAAATCAAGATTAATAATAATACCTTACTCATAGGTCATGGTGTGGATTAAACAAGTTAATACATATATAAATCACTAGACCAACACTTGACTCATAATTAGCTTATGCTAGTATTAGTTATTATTGTATTTATTTATGAATACAAAGTGTTTCTCCACTGAGGACTCATTAATACAAACAACAATCAAAAAAACCCTCAAAAACTGATATAAAAAGCAACAAAACTATGCCTTCTTCAAATGTTGTACGTGAAGAAAATAAAATTGAAATGTACAGTGTATTACACATTTCTTTTATACATTCTGAGATTTTTCTAGTCCTTCAAACAATTCCAAAGCATATCTTGCTTATATCTTTTCTTATTTCTCTACTTCTTCTTGTTTCTCTTTTCCTTTCTGAGGAATGCTGAAAATGTTGCACAAACAGTCTGTTATTTCTGCCTTACTAAGTACAGAAAATTCTAACAGAATAGGTCCTTGAAAGTTCAGAGAAAAATTTGTTCAAATCTTGTTTGGACCCTTTGGCTCTGGGAAAAAATGACGTTGCACCAATTCTTTGAACGGTTTGTTCAGTTGTTTTCTGTGCTAGACTAAAACACAGCTAGCGTTTGTATTTAATGAGATGGTTTCTTATTTCAAAGTCTAGGTGCTGTAACTTTTAAAATATATTCAAAGGCTTCTTGGGCTCTCAAATAGAGGAGATGAATAGGAGTGAGGGAAGTCTTCCTTGCCTGTGTTGTTGGCATTTTAAGTTTTCTGAGTTTGGTAGCTTTTAGAATATGACACTTTGATGTTCACTTAGCTATTTGAAAAGGCAATTAGGAAATTCAAATTTTCAGCAAAGCGTGTTATTTAAATTTAATTATAATCCTCCTGTCTCAACTGATTATTAGAATAAAATATTCCTTAAAATATAAAGGGGGAAATACTTATTATTCTAATCTTCATATTCCCAACTTGTCTGTCTGTGGGAAGTGGAATTATTTGTAAGAGTGTTGGCTGAGTTAGGAACAGAAAAAGACTAGGAAAATTAAATTTTGGGTACATGACAATTAAGATGAGCAGTCATAGATAAGAATGTGATTTCAAATACTACTTCTTGCAAAGTAATTGTGTAAGTAAAACATTGCCCCTTAACAGAAAGATTAATTTTGTCCTTAGTTGTAATTTAGATTTATTCTAAAATATAGGGGCAATTTCTGCCAATCAGCATTAAAATCAGAGATAAAAAGTTTCAGAATGGTGTTACTAGTTACTATAGAAATACCTTTAAAAAGTGACAGTTTCTGCAAAAAATGAAAGGATGAAACTTTACTCCGCTGAAATTTCCACCTCCCTTCCCTTGACACTAAACTAGAAGATACTCCATCGAATTTCCGGACATATTTTGGAAAATCATAACCATCTTCTTAAGCGACAATGAATCTGGGATTTTCAAATGGCATTTCATTGTTGGAAAATAAATCTACTTCATAGTAAGTAAAACCTGATTCCATTAATTTGTTTAATCTCTAGAGGAGACACCACAAATATAAATTTTTAAAACAGCTTGTTAATAGTTCTTAGGATCTGGGATACTACCCAATTTTTGTTATATAAAGTGTCAAAAATTAGTGTATCTTATAGTAAGAAAAAACCAGTGGAAAAGAAAACTGCTAATTAAAGAAAGAAATGAGCAGCCAAAAAAATTATATTTTTATTTCCACACAATTTTTATCTAAAGAGTAGTTCTAATCTTTATAAAAATCATGGGTCCTTTTGATTCTCTCCCCAGAAAAATTCACCTGGATCTATGCATCCTAATTTTTGCATAAAATTTCAGAGGGCTCACAGTCCATCCATGGACTCCAGGCTGAAAATATTTGTTCTATTCAAATGAGCTAAAGGTGTGTTTGCACCTTCATCAGGGAAGATAAATGAGCCCAATTTTCTGAAGACAGAATGTGGTGACTGTATAAAAGCTAAATTCATTGTAATCTGCACTTTGTGATATTTCAGTTGATATATAATAGAGCAGTTAAAATGTCAACCTTCAGAGACCTGTGTGAGGCAGAAAATATTTAGACTTCTCATAAAACTACGGTTGCTAACAGTTGCTATAATTTGCCTTAGTTTAGTGGGAGTCTAGACAAAACAGCCATATCACAGGTTTTTAATGGACAGATTCCTTTCACACTGATATATACATTTTTTTTACTTTAATTCACTTACATAAAATGATCTGGCATATCATTCTGAGGGCAAAGCTATTGCTAGTGTAAGATCTGCTTCCCAGAAAGTACATAAATTTTTTATAGAGAACCATATGTTTCTTTTCTCCTTATATTAAAGTACCATGTGGCAATCTGAGAATGTGTGCTAATAGATAGTACTACATTTACTGGGTCTTCTATAGTCATCAGAAATTTTATCAAGTGTATCGTAATAAAAAAGTAAAGTTTTAAAATCAGTTAAGATACTTTTGAATGCAGCCTAGTCAGTATAATGTCTGATGTAGATTTTCTCATCTGGACTCTGGATTCTAGCCATATGATATTCTTTGTTATATGGTCTGAGGTAAAAATATAATCCTGACAAGTTCACAGAAATTACACCTGTGACACGCATAACATTCGACCAGAGCTCAACAGTCTAATTTTTAAAGTTTACTGTCCACACCTTCTTACTCTTCCATATCCCTTGCAGTGTCCTCTTCTCTAAATTCCTCAAGCCCATGGGTTCCTGAACTCTCTCGCCACTTCCTTTCCATGCAGTAGAAGAGGTCCCCACCAAACCTAATGCTGTCAATTGGTACCTGGATGAATGTGGATACATTACTTCAACTCTTTGAGAATCAGTCTGCTCTGTTGCAAAAAGGGTAAAATAATGCCAGGTTGTTAAGAAGATAAAATGAGACAATATATGGCAGAAAGTGCCTTGCACATATCAAGAGCTAGAACTGTGTTTCTGTTGGAAGAAACTGTCAGTCAATAAAACAGATGAATTAGAACTCATATTGGGTTATTTACATTTGAACAGAAACCTACTAAGACCAAAGAGATGGAGTTTCAGAAAGAAATGACTGAACTGCAGTACAGATTAAGGCCCTTCTCACTGTCCCTCAGATTATACCATGTTTGGCCGACTTTTCCAAAGGTCTACTCCAGAGATGGGCCTAAATAAATAACAGGTGAAATTTCATAAAAAATAGTTTAATAAAATATACAAATTTGGGGAACTTTTTCTCAGATTCAAATAATTTTTTTGACCTATCTATCGACAACATTCAAAGCTGCATCCTTTGAGAGATGGGAGAAATCATATTTGCAAAAATCTCAACTTATAAAAAACACAAGAAAATGGAACATATTTAACATATTGCATCAGGTTTTCAGGACTGACTTTTCAAAGAAGAAAGAGGTAACAATATAAAAGAGTTAAAAATGTACAGTCCTTGACAAATGTCACTCTATTACCAGCTAGTACGCTCACTCATCATGGCTGGGTCAACTTTGCTTTTCAAAATCTAAATTCTTACTCGTTTCATGCTAACAAAAGTACTTGTTTTTCCAGGAAACTCTGGAAGATATATGTGTTCAGGTAACATATGGACAAATGCATGTGAAATTAGTTACTTTCTGTAAACAACAGATTAAAGAATAAGAGCAAACCATGAAAAAGGCCTACAAGTTTTCCGTGAAATCTTATATAAAAAACTTCACCCAAGTACCTGAGTATTTTAAATCTGTCAAGGTATTAAATCCCACAGTGCTACGTCATAGATGGCATTATTTATTTCAGGTTTTACTATAATGAGGATGATGTAAAAAAATTAAAGAAAGGTACATTGAAACAGAAAATATATACGGTACATATATATTTACCTGCAAAATCTCTTTTCTAACACCTTTTCAGTCACTCTGTGAAATAGAAAAGGCAACAGCTCATGAGGCACATTTTCAATCATCTTGAAATGCCCTTTACCCTAGTAATTTACCTTCTAGCTCTGCATGCATTTTAAATGACTACTTTGCTAAAACGTGAAAGATGTTAAAAAGTGAAATGAACGTATCATGCACTAAAGCAGAATGTGAAGAGAAATTGAGGTCATTCAAATTATTGGTAAGAGGCTTATAACTCATAATGATGATCATGACAATGAAAAGATGGCAAGGAAACTGGCAAGCAACCATGGGCAAGTTGATCATATGAGAATGATGTCATTTCCTTGATTGGGCAGCACAGACCCTGTGGAAGCACTTCTCACTGCTATAAGTGACATTTCCCAATGTCAAGCCAGAACATAAACCAATCATAAATCATCAAAACAACAAGCGGTCGGTAATGGCAAATTGAGAAATATTACGAAAACTCATTGTTCCCAGATTTTTTTCTACATTGATCCTTTTTGGTCTCTAAGTACACAGCTCACATTTTCAGACTATTCTAATTTCCTGCATATGGTTTCTATACCTATTCAGATGAAATCTAATTTATCACGTCTACCCTAAATTATAGTGGAATTTCTACGTTTTCCCCCCTAAATTCTGCTGTTTCTATCTTTTCCTCAGTAGACTTACATAGTTTAATCTTATCACAGTAGTATTTGAGCTTAAAAGTTCTCTCTGCTTTTGTTGTGGACAATAAATTATAAAAATCATTGCAGGACACATTGCAAATAAGGATATTTTATTAATTTGAGTTAGAACAATTCTCATTGGAGTTCAAGCTACAGCATCAAAGAAGTACCCAGAAACATCTGCCTGAGATAAAATAACTCCAATAACTGTCATTGTACAGGCCAGTAAAATGAGGCTGAGAATGTTAAGTAGTTTTCCTAAGGTGTTAGAACAAAACACCAATAAAATCAGAAACAGAAAGTAGAGGAGGCATGAGGAACTTTCTTTCTGGATTTCCTGGCTTCATCATTATTTTATTTGTCTCTTCTGGTGAATAAGCATGGCTTGTCTGACTACAAAATCATATAACCTGGCATCTCAGAAGTGTGTTTTGGATAAGAGAAGGCTCAGAGGTAAATTTGATGCTTAATCACAAAAACTAGGGGCTGGCCCCCTGGCTGAGTGGTTAAGTTCTCGGGCTCCGCTTCAGGGGCCCAGGGTTTCACCAGTTCGGATCCTGGGCGCAGACATGGCACCGCTCACCAGGCCATGTTGAGGCGGCATCCCACGTGCCAAAACTAGACGGACCCACAACTAAAAAGTATACAACTATCTACTGGGGGGATTTGGGGAGAAAAAGCAAAAAACAAAAAACAAGAAAAGATTGGAAAGTTGTTAGCTCAGGTGCCAGTCTTTAAAAAGAAAAGAAGTTATATTAACTAAGATTTTGGTGTACCATATTTTGATATTGTATTTCTAATTTGTTTGGGTTTAATTCATATGTATGCTATAGAATGTGATTACATATCTTTTGGAAAGCAAACCTTGGAAATAAATATATCAAATGGCAGCATTTACATAACTTATTTTGTGCTATATTTAAAAACAATAATTGTTATCATCACCACCTACCCCAAGTTTAGACTCTTAAATATATGATTTTTCTGTCCACTTTTTAGGAACAGTAACTATATTTCATTAATTTTTTTCTATGTAATGTACTTTCCGGTATGGAGAAAAATTGCTTAGTTTTTAATATGATTTAGTATAGCTTGAAGTTTTCAAAGAGTTCTGAGTGCTGAAATAAATGTGAAAATCTTTTCAAAAAGTATTCCTATGCCTTTCATGGGTTTGGCGAATGCTGTCCTATTTTCCTCCACTTTCCTTTAGCCAAGATCTCTGCATTTATATCCTTTAATACTTCTTTGTAAATCAGTACCTCAGTTCCTTAATCATATTTGAGAATCTTTTTGTAACTCCCTCCAATTCGTCTCTGTGTTTGAAAACAATATCAAAATCAAGTAGAAAAAAATTCTTGTATCATAAATCCAGGATAATTTTTCCATTTGTTGGATTGGTTTTTTCCATTGCCTTTAAAAAGTATAATATACTGCCCACTATGATTGCTTAGGTCTCTTTTGATACTTTTACTATCAGGGATTTCCATTTACTATCTATGAGTGTTTCCCAAAAGGTGATTTTATTTCTGCCCTAAGTCTAATAATTTTAACTGCACTTTATATTGCTATCTGCCTATTTCTTAGTTTAGTAGTATTGCAGATTTTTTACTCTGATTATTCTTTCTAGTCTCTCTGCTCTTAAAGTGAAAAGCAATTTTTAAAATCCTATACACACTACTTTTTTAATCAATTGGAAAAGATTTTTTCTCAAAGCATATTACTATTTTTCGTGGGATTCTTTAAGTAATATTACTGAGAAATACGATTTGAACTTGTCCGGGCATCGTTCTGAGTGAAGGAGTTCCTGAAGGCAAATGAAAACACTGGATGACTTTTGGATGACTTCACTGGTCCTCTGACTCTTACTAAATTCAATTTAACATAGATAAGAGAAAGAGAAAAAAACACTTCATACATATCATTTAGCTTTTCCTGCATAGCAAACACCCCCAAAACTGGTGACTTACAACAATAAACATTATGTCATGATCCCGTGGGTGAAAGGCTTGACCTGGGCTCAGCTGGGCCATCGTTTGCTCCTCTCGTCTTGGCTCCAATCTGCTGATAGATAGGCTGGTAGTTGCTTGGGCGTTGGGACAACTGGGCCACATGTACCCAACATCTAACACTCCACTGTGGACTTCACATCACGGTTGTGTTCCAAAAGCAACAAAAACGTTGGTGCACTAATGGCTGTCTTCCAGAAGCAATAAGAAAAAGCACACACCAATGAGCAAGCATTTCCCAAGTCTCTGCTTATGTCACATTCTCAAATGTCTCATCAGCCAAAGCAAGGCCAGATTGCATGATCAAGCAATTACATGATCAAGCCAAGGTTACAGTGAAGATTTAGACTCCACCTCTTGACAAAAGAGTGACAAAGTCACGTTATGAAGAGTTAAGTCATAATAAATGATAATCTATCAAACTCTCTTTTCCTGTAGCTTTCTCTTGTTTGCTTCCCCATATTCATCCCCATCCATTTAGGTGATACCTTTCATTAGTGATTCAGTGGAATTCTTCCTCAGACTCGTCTTTGAACATGAATTTTTTTAATTTATGAAAAGCTAAGAGAGTTCCTTAATTGGGAGTAACCCAATTAAGAAATTCTTTGTGTACACCAAAAGTACTCTGCTTGCAAAGATTGTCTGAAATTGTGGCCCTGAAAATGTTTTAAATATTTAATTCACGGCCTCCCAATAGGATCATCAAATCAGAGCACTGCTTTCTATTTTCATCACAGAGAGACTAAAACACAGTGATGCTCTTCATCCTTTAAACATAATTTTGACTTTCACGATTATGGTATTATTCTTATATGACTAGTTAATTGGGACTGATCACAACTATCACATATCAAAATCCAAAGGGAAGAAATAGAGAGTAACTGTCTGTCTTGGAAGGTTTGTCAAGTATTTAATTATAAACTGACATATCATATGAGGAGGTGGGGGTAAGGGATACGGCACAGAAGCAAAAGTCTAGAGAAAACCAGGCATCCAGATTAGGGAGACCCACATAAATAATATGGCTTTTACAATAAAAGAAAATGTAATTTCTTCTCAAAGAAGTAACTATATGGGATGCTTTTATCATATTTTTAAAAACTCATTTAAACAAACACATAAGGAAAAAATCTAAAGTGAAATTTTGAAAGCATTGTTATTAGATTAGGGTGTGACAGTTCGTTTTCCAGTGAAAATCATCTCACTGACTTGTTATAATAAAAATGCAGTAGGTTTATCTAAAGCTGTCTAAATATATATAGACAAAATGGCCTATACACAATAGATAATACTGATAGCTATTGGGATAATCATTTGAAAGATTTTTCATATGCTTTTATCGCCCCCAGTTAAATTCTCTACCATTTACTATCAACTCAGGGAACAGAGAAAGAATGTGTTTATAGTATAAATCTTGGCAGTATTTACCTCAGGTATTAGTCAGAGTTCTCCAGAGAAACAGAACCAAGAGGATATACATATAGGAAGAGATTTATTATAAGAAATTGACTCATGCAATTATGGAAACTGAGATGTCCCACAATCTGTCGTCTGCAAACTGGAGACCTAGGAAAGCTGGTTGGTCTGATGTAGTCTGAGTCTGAAGGCCTGAGAGCCAAGAACATGAAGGACAAGGGAAGAGCCAGGTCACAGTCAAGCAATCAGGCAGGAAGGGCCAAATCCTTGCTTCCTTGGCCTCTTTGTTCTCTTCAAGCCCTTTATGGATTGGATGATGCCCACCATGCTGGGGAGGGCAAACTGGTTTATTGAGTCCACCAATTAAAATGCTAATTCCATCCAGAAATACCCTCACAGACACACCCAGAAGTATTGTTTGCCAAATATCTCTATGTTGTGATCCAATCAAATTGACATATAAAATTAACCATTACATCTCACTTTCACAAAGATCTCTTAGAAAGAATCCAAGGAGTGAGATATACGGATACTGTACAATTATTCATTTGTTAACACATTTTTCTTTTCTGTGCTCATCTGACTTCCAGAAGACTATTTCTGAGATTATGTAGCACAATGTCTTTCCTCAAAATAATTAAGTTCATGATAATACAAGTATAGAGTACAAATCGTAATATATTTCCTTATTTTTCCCATGATATAAAAATATTTTACATTACCGTGGGTGTGAATTCTTTCTGTAAAAATTTTATAAAGTGACTTCAATGCCGCTTTTATCTTGTCAGTGAATATACGATTCTAGCATCCTTATAAAAAATACAATCAATTGCACCCATTTTGAGGGTGTTTTAAACCACATATATTTCCTGAACTAAATACTTTTACAGTCCAGAATACTGACAGGCTAATTTAGAATTATCACTAATGTCCGTAGTCGTCCAAGAAGTTGTCAAATTTTTTTCCTAAAGTGTGTCAATAAACACTCCTAAAATTACGTAGATACATTCTTAAGTATGTAAGGAACTTGCACATGCAACTCATCAATTAAAGTGCATCCATACACAATTATAAAAGAATGGAAATGCATATCAATAGTAAATCACGAAACACAATGAATTCCTCTCTATTGTTATTGGAATACTACAAGCTCTTACTCCAGAAAGCCCTAGACAGTAGTGTGAGTATAACTTTCACATCAGAAGAGAATAATAGGACCACTTTTGATGTGATATATATTTTAACAGGGATTCAAAATGATGTTTATCACAGAGTCTTTACATCCTTAAGTACTTCATTCCTCCATGCTACTCATTAAAAATGTATTTCTTATGACCAGAAGCAATTTTAAATAACCTCACAAAACTAAGGTTGTGTGGTTCAGTGGCATAATTTTAATTGCCTTAATTCAGAGATAAGCCCTATTTCTCAGGAGGGTACTTGTTTCCATTACTTGATAGGAATGATAAATCTATTCTATTAATTTGTATCATTGCAAACAGCAATTCTATCAGATAATGCATCAACATATTATATGCTGTGCAACAAAATCCTGAAGGCAAAACAGAGTGAAAATCTTTATATAGCAGATTTTGTTGTTACACTGACTTTTACATTAATATGCAACTTTAATCTTTTTTATCCTCAAAACCCTTTGGCAAAACAGTAACTAAATCTCAATACCTTCACAAAGAAGGTTTCTATCTATCATATATAAAGAAAATAAGAATGAAATCAGAGTAACATATTTGAAATATAGAACTCTTGGCAGTGAAAGGAGATGCTTAGGAGAATAAGTTTCTGGTACTGTTAAAAGCTACATGTGAAATCATAAGGCGTTGGGAAGAATCTTCAATAAGAATCTGTTTGAATCCTGTCTGCATAATAAAAATGTAAGTTCCAATAAAAGAGAAAGAATGTAAACAACTCTAGAAAATTTCAAGGAGAGAGAGGGTAAGCATTTTCGTCTAAAAAGAAAAGAGCACTGGAATATGGGAAAATGCAGATGTGACCTTCTGTTATGTAAGATCTTGGGTGACATCTTATGACTTTCCAAGGTGATGGCCACACCTCAAATACCTAAAGGACCAGCGAAAGGGCTTAAATGAATGAGTCCAGCCAGGTATAAGATGGAACGTGACAACTGGCTCAGAATCAACACACTAGAGATTTACGAGAACAAACTGGAAAAATAACCCCCTACAAGACAGAGGCAATTGTTACACCTCGAAAACTTGTACTCATTGTAGTCATATCTTCTGACTTGCCTAGGGAATTTTAAAATCTAGATTTTTATGTAAAATATCCTTTTACATTAAACATCCAACTTTTCAAATGTTGGTAAAAATTTACTGTGCGTAGCAATACAAAACAGACCTTATGGTGAACGGTCTTGACTTCTGATCTGCACGCTAAAAGTGGTGTGGGAATGATTCTATGTTTTACTATAAGAGTTTCAAGAATTTATTCTGATGGATTTTGGATAGCATACTGTCTGAAAGTTATCCAACTCTTTTGGCTATAAGAAGAGGTGTTGGTTCAACTAAAGTAGACACGTCAGGTCCTTTGTGGTCTCCAAAGTAAATTTAGTTAGTGATTGTGTGTATGTGTGAGTGGTGATAGAGAAGAAAAATAGTTTGGGAATTATACATATTTCTTTTATAAATATGCTTATTTGTTGAATTCCTGGTGATAGTCATGATTCTGGGTTTTTTTTTTTAGAGAATCAGCAGTAGACAAGAGGGGCTGGCCCCATGGCCGAGTGGTTAAGTTCCC
The DNA here is from genome assembly GCF_041296265.1 of Equus caballus. Classification (NCBI taxonomy): domain Eukaryota; kingdom Metazoa; phylum Chordata; class Mammalia; order Perissodactyla; family Equidae; genus Equus; species Equus caballus. The sequence continues at coordinate 69,421,899 of NC_091701.1, read as the reverse complement.
AGGCTCTGCTGCGGCGGCCCAGGGTTTCACCGGTTCGGATCCTGGGCGCAGACATGGCACCACTCATCAGACCACGTTGAGGCGGCGTCCCACATGCCACAACTAGAAGGACCTGCAACTAAGATACACAACTATGTACCAGGGGGATTTGGGGAGATAAAGCAGGAAAGAAAAAAAAAAAGCTTGGCAACAGTTGTTAGCTCAGGTGCCAATCTCTAAAAAAAAAAAAAAAAAAAAGACAAGAAATCACAATTCCTCGGAAATATCAATAAGCAATACAATATTACCTGTTCTAATGAAACAGGGCAGAATTGCACTTAAAATAGGTGACTGGGGACAAGTTGATGATGCTTTTTTCTTCTTGGGATTAATATTCTAGAAAACTTTATTCTATTTGAAAAACAACAAAATATAGTTTCCTGGAGAGAACTGTACTGCATTCTTTATAATCTATGAAACTCAGACATGGTTGGACTCCCATGGTGAGTTGTTATTCAGAACTCTGCCTGATGCCAAGTCAATATTCAATGAAGACATCTACACAAAGGGTAGGGATATGTGTTAGCTGATATTCACTGAAAGTGAAGCTCCATCAAAGCAGAGATCCGTTCCGTCAAGCCACTGCCTTAGCTCCTGCATCCTGACAGAACTGCAGAATCCTCTTATAGACTGTCATAATGACACCTCAATCATGCTTCTTATTGGAAGATAAAATTGACATTTATAGCTTATAGTTAGGGTCCTAAATGACACTAACTAATAAGATTTGCAGTATTATATTTAACAGGAATTAAATAGTTTTTAATATTCTTGCTACCCATACTAGAGGATAGAAAGCTCTTGCCAACAGAATATGTTTTATTCATATTTTATTCTAGCAGTGTCTCCCCAGCACAGTGGCCGCAAGGTTGTGTATGTTCAGATGTGTGTAGATGGAACAAAGGGATGAGCCTGACTGAAGGACTAAGTCAGCAGAATCCAGGATACACCAATGCTCAATATCTTTAAATCATTCCAGACACTCCCATCCTTTATCAGACTTCAGGGTGTTACAGCCTGATGCTGTTTAGAGATTCTGCAGGAAGAGTCCGTTATGCAACATAAAATGTTCAGAATGCATTCCAGATTTTGTCTGTCATAGCAGTTCACATTTTCCTTGAGGAGGTTGTTTTTGTTTGTTTTTATTTTCATTTTTGTTGTCATCAGCCAGGGAAGCTGAGAAATTCAGTTATAGTTAGAGGGCCCATAATAACAGAATAACTAAGTGAGTAATGAAGTATGCCCCATGGAGGAGAGAACTGGAAACCTCCTAACTCTCCTCTCGGCATCATGAGGCCATCAACATCTGAGTATTTGGGGAGAGAAAAGCAAAACAACAACAACAAAAAGGGAAGCAAAATTAAAAAGCAGTGACAACAACAAAGATAGAACAAAAAACCTGAGAAACTAACAAAATATTGCCAAGGTGAATATTATATGTAAATTATAAGCACTGTATCATTTTAAAACAAATCTTAGTGGGAGGGATTGTATTTGTCATTAGTTACGAAAATGAATGATATTTGGAGACAAAGCTGTTTGTGACATAGATTTAGGAAGGAGAATTACAGGGGAGCAATTTTCTGCCAATGACTAGTTGAACAATTTCACCCACATTTTTGCTCCAATGGTTTATAAACCAATAGATCTGTCCTTGGAAGGGCACAATCCCCCCGACTTTGCTCATTTAACTAATACTTCTAAATTTTAGAAGGCTGATGTAGAGAACCTTGTTTACCCAATTATCAAAATTCTTTTCTTTGAGTTGGAGCTTTATTCTTACAGAATTTCTCATAACTTGGGATTATTGTTATTATTTTTTTTCTCTGTAACTGCCACTCTGGACCTCTTTATCCAAAACCTTGCAGGGCTATAGACTCATCATATTCATTCCTAATGATAATTGCTGCATTGTACTTCCTCATATTGAGAAACTAGAAAGATCCCACAACATTTCATAGTATTTATTGACCTGTCATTAGCCTTTGAATCAGTTGGCAAAAGCACATGTAGAAAAGCCCTTCTGATGATACCTCGGTATCCTTATCATAGTATCACATAATGCCTGGATGCTACAAATTAAAGCCCAACAGAGAAAACTGTACCTTTATGTGTCCTAAAGAAGGATAAAAGCTTTTTTTTTTTTTTAACTTAAAAATCAATAGCTCTATAGAGATTTACAATGAACAGGACAAAGGCAAGGCCTACATTCTTTCGGGTACCCTGGATGGATAATAACAAAATCAGTTTTCAAGTGAATTGGAGGTATCTGGAGAACATTGAATCTCTCTCTCAAAACCCAGAATAATACAATTCTGATTTTTAAAACCCCTCAAACTCAAGCTCATACCTTTCAAGTTTTATGCTGAAGAATCTGTGCACTTAAATAAAACATGTGTTTAAACACATTTGAATGCATTTGAGCAGATTAAATGCTGTTGCTTGAGGAAGACTTGGTCCTGCCCAAAGAAATTCTGATGGCCGACCCCAGTGGAGAAGTACATGGGCCACATAATTATGTCAGACCCTTTGAATTCTAAAACAAAGTGTCAAGCTTGCCACTACATTCCTGATATTTAGATACATCCAGTATAAATAATATAGAATTTTATTTGCATTTCAGGACCAAACCATAATAGGTTCATTTTAAATTATTTACCTTCTAGTTCCCAACCAAAGAGGTAATGACACACTTGACAGTTAAAGAAAACATGCTAATTATTCATTCACCAGCTGTTCCAACACCCACTCTTAACCTTTCAACCTTAAATTAAAAAAAAATGTCATCTGAAAACTACCTGGATTATATATTATACAAATCTACCATATAAGAACTTTATAGTATATGAAAACTGTCTTCAAAAAATAAAAATATAGCATTCTACCTTTAAGGGGATGCCTTAAAAATAGCAATATAAATGTCTGATCTTTTCGAAAAGTACTATTGAAGCAACTTTCCAATAAACTGTATAATGTCATATATATATAGATTCATCAAATGAAAACCCTTATGATTTGCATCAGAGTTTTCTGCATTGTATTTTTCTGATCCACTTCTGTAAATTAATAATGAGGGTGACATAACACATCATATTCCCTTGTGTGCCTCAATTTCCAGGAGGCCCAAAGCTTTGATTTATATTCAGATGAGTAGTCAAGTCTTAGCCTGTCTCTGACTTATTACCTGGCTCTTATTCTTTTTTCTTGTTTTAACTATATGTAATAAATTTGTGACTTTTGGGAAAATTTACTTTAATTGTTTAGGGAGTAAAAAAGAAGAATAAAGCAACCTATAGACAAACCTCATGTGCCCGGAAATGACCGTAGTTTTAACATAATGTGAACACTGGACATGGCTATATCAATAGAAGGTAAAACTGCATTCCAAAATATTTTATCAAGACTATTTGTGAATTGTCTTGAGTTATTTAAAATTTAAAAGTAGGTAAATTCAACAATCACTTATTGAATACTCATTATGTGGAAATTACTGTGTAAGACAGTTTGGTAAAGAGCCCAGAATCAGAAATGAGGAAAAGTAGTTTCCATTCTGACCCCACCAGCTCTTTGGCTTGGGAGAAATGAATTCTTGAGGCTTGGGTCAACCAGTTGTAGAAGGTGGGGCCCTAAGTTCCCTGTTAGGTCAAAAGGTTTATCATTGAGACATAACTTTTGTTTTTTGTAGGCTTATAAAGATGATTAAGACATAGATACCAATCACTGTTACATGAAGCAAAACTTGTTTTAATTCTTAAAATAAAAAATTTAAATAATAAAAGATTTTGGCACACAACACTCCTTACCTAATAATTTTGACTCGGGAGTTCTTTCGGTAAGGGATTTACCTGCATTTTCAAAGATAGTTAGAATTTCAATGAAAGAATATGCAAGGGAGGGCGTTACGTGAAGAATAAATGACATGACACTGAGTACAGGGTAGCAAAAGTTACTTAACATATTTGCAGGATTATAATAAGAAATGCAAAGTCCTAAGCTCTGAACACATTAAATTGCCTCCAAATTCTAATCAAAAATAAAATAAAATACTAACCTTAAAATAAAGCTAAAAATGTCCAAAAAATTCTTGGAATAAACCTGATGCCTCTTTTCAAGTGTATGATTATTATGTGCTGTGATGGTGTCCTAAACAAATGCTTAGTTTGAATATTTGATAATTCAGAACTGCATATTTGTGAAGCAATGACCACATAGTTGAAGCTGCTGGATGAATATTATAAATATACATTACGGATCTCACATAGATAAGATTCCACTTATTATGACAAGGAAGTGGACCAAAAGCTTCAGGGAAAGAAATAGACACACAGAATTAGAAATTGATGTCCAAAGCATCCTTACATCAGAAGCGTTCCACTCTCAGAAGCTATTGATTTATTTTTCAAAGCTCTGGTAGATTAAAAGTGTCACTGTCTCTGAATTCACCCATTAAAACATTTCACATTTGAGTTTGGAAATGTACCATTTGAACAGAGGGGAAAAACTGGAAGAAATATATACATTTAATTCAATAACTTGCCCTTAATTTTGTTGTATAATCAATTGTGCTTATATTAAAACAATGCTTAGGGGCTGGCCGGGTGGCTCAGTGGTTAAGTTCACACATTCCGCTTCTCGGTGGCCCAGGGTTTGCCAGTTCGGATCCCAAGTGGGGACATGGCACCGCTTGGCAAAAGCCATGCTGTGGTAGGCATCCCACGTATAAAGTAGAGGAAGATGAGCATGGATGTTAGCTCAGGGCCAGTCTTTCTCAACAAAGAGAGGAGGATTGGCAGTAGTGAGCTCAGGGCTAATCTTCCTCAGGGGAAAAAAAAAATGCAATGCTTAAGTAAGACCCTAATGATGGCAAATACATTATAAGTCACTAAAGCAGAAGTCCTAATCATTTCCTGAGATTAATCAATCCATTGTTTCTTATTGGGATGCTGATGTCATGTTAAATGTGAACTTATTCATATTTAGCTACAGTTGATGATTAATGCTGCTGCAACTGGCTTACACACTTATGGTCTGCTGTCCTTCAGTGCATTAAGAATTTCCTTGTTCCTTTAGAAAACAACAATGGTTCTTGCAGTGCTTTTCTAGAAGTCCATGTGTGATGGCTTATTTCAAAGGCATCTTCACGATGTGAATTCAAATATAGGATGCACTCGTATAAAAACAGCAAGAAAAACTTCATTCTTTATTCATATGAAGTATCTGCATTTATTTATCACTAATTTTGATAAGCACTTCTTGAATGTCTATACCATTTATCTGGGCTATAAGACAAAAAGGGAGAAACTGTCTGCACAAAGCTTATGAGCAATTGAGAAAAAGTAATATTTTTTTAAGCTTTCACTCATTATTCATTTAATACATGGCTCTAGTGTTGGTACATACAACTATGTGATTCAATTAAAATTTGTTGAATGGGTAGATACATAAACAGATGAAGGAACAAATAATATTATTTGAGTAGATATTATGACCCTAGCATTATGCTAATCTTTGATGATAAAATGTGACTCACCTGAGCCCTTCCTTTGAGATGCTTGCACTTACTGCAGGGAGCATGAACATAAGCAAGCATTTTCAGTACAACTTGATAAGCATTATAAATGAGTTGACATGGGAGCCCTGAGCACACTTAGCTCCATCTAAAGGAGGACAAGCTGAGTAGCAAAGACATAGTGAGAAAAAAATCACTAAGATGAATCTTGAAACATCAGTGGAAGAAGGCTGAAGTGAGGAAAACATGATCCAAGTAGAGGAAAAGCAGGAACAAAGGTGGTAGGCAGTGTACATTAACGGAAAGTACCAAATAGCTTAGTACTGTGGGAGTTGAAGGAAGGACGATAAACTTTCAGGAAAATATAATGAGCTATGATTTACCCAACTGTAACATCTCCAATAAGGGATGGCTTCCATTTCAGTTGAGTTTAAGGAATTTATAAAAAGTTAGGAATAGAGATAAAAGTATTTGTAATCACGCATAATCCCAACATGAAAAATTAATCTCTATTAGCATTTTGACATACTTTCAGTGTTTTGTGAGGCATAATATGTTCATATTATGAGTATCTTTGGACATATGTATAAATGTACATATACAAATATTTTTTACCTATTTTGAAGCAAAACTATATATAGTTTATCATTCTGCTTATCTTACAAAATTAAACAGCATCTAGTTTCATTAAATACTATTCAAAACAAATTTTTAATGGCTGCATGAACTTCTATATGTGGAAAGATTATTTATTTTAATAACATTTGTTTTTTAAAAATAAAATGTGTTTTAGAAAAGTTACCAAATATAGTTATAATAATTTCCTGTAGAGTGTGTGAGAGGTCAACAATAAAACTTTCTGACTTTCAGCCCAAGAGTCTTCTTTGAAGTCTTTAATATGAACCATCAAGGCATAAAGTTAAGGTCACAGAGCTGTTGTCCTTATATCCCAGAGTGGAGGTAAGGAGAGGACACACTCTCACATTGTACTGTAGCTGGCATTATTTATTTCAGAAAAATATTGAGCATTCTCCAGAACCAGAAAATTAATAAGACAAAAATTACTCGGTTTCTGAATCTGCTAAAGTGGACTCACTTGGTTTTTCTAAGACCAGGTAAGATTTGGAGACAATTTTTACAATATGCATCCTTGCTAGTGGAAGATTATGCCAAGGAATTAGGGAAGAGGGCTATGTGTATCAGAGTGCAGTATTTAATGTTAATTTTATTTCCTTTATGTTAGTTCTCCTGACTTGCTGTGGCTGCTGGCTGAACTATTCTACAGGCGCTAAGAGGGGTTGTCTTCTAAAACCAAGCTTATTTCCTGACTCATCTCTTACTGCTACTCTCCAATACTATAGAGAGAGCAGGGGATATCCTATCATATTTTATTTTACTGAAGGTTCAAACAAGTATAAGGCAAAATATTGATGTGTGAAATATTTGTTTCTGCTAGCTTTTTGAGAATGGAAAAATCACATTCATTTCATAAATATAATTTCTGACTGCAAAAATCTTAATTTAACATTATGGTCAGTTAAGCAAAGTCTTTTCAGAGGAAAGGAAGATGGTAGACCCTAACCTCCCTCTCTGGCATTTTATCAGTTAGCATTTGCTGTATTAAAAATCACTCCAAACACTTAACCGCTTAAAACAATAGCCATTTCATTAGCTCATGATACTGTGGGTCATCTGGGCAGCTTTGTTCTGGTCCAGGCTCAGCTGGTGTCAATTCTACTTACTCATGAATACGCCATCAACTGTGAATCAGGAGAAAGGTGTGCTGATCTTGGCTGGGCTCTCTCACTTCTCCGAGACCTTGGCTGCAGCAAATGTGCTGACTCTGCCCTCCGCTGTGCCTCTCAACCTACAGCGAGCTAATCTGGGCTTGCTATTTACATAGTAGCTGAGGAGGGTCTCATGAGAACAGGCCATCCACAGGCCCAGCCAAACTTTTACGGATAGGAAAATAGACTCTACCTTTTGATGTGAGGGGCTACACAGTAACATGGCAATGTGTTGATGGGGGGGCATTTTTGCTATTTGCCAGTAGCAACGAATCATATCCATATTTTATATAAGTATCACTGTTAATTCTTTTTTTTAAATTGCAGTCACATTGGATTATAACATTATATAGCTTTCGGATGTACATCATAATATATTTTGAATTCTGTCTAGATTACTATTAATTCTTAAGGACAATAACCATTTTTAAAATTTCTCTTTTGTCCAATTACCATGATCAATGCCCTGTATATTGCAGGCATTCTTTTTGATGAGGACAATATAATAACTTATACAGTTAATGTATTTCCTTTCGAAAGAAAGAGTGTGAACCATTTGGACTACTATTGCATAACCAGCAGCCTATCTCGTATATCTCCTTTATACAGTGCACTAGAGAGGATCACAGATATAACTAATCCATTGTTTTTACCTCTCAGGGTAGAGTCAGTTATAGAGACATTATCCATAAGGAAGACATAGAAGTAACTTATCACCAAGGAGTCCAGAGTTTCACCAATTAAGCTTGGGTAACTCCACCAATGGCAACCACCTTTACAAATGTGTCTGAAGCTATTCTGCTAATGGCTTCTCGCTTTTCCCTCTTCTAATTCTTGCCTGTTGTCTGTATATAAACCTAAATGCTTCCTTCTTGGTAATATCGTTTTCTGTCTCTTGTAATCACTCATATTCCCAACATGGAAAAATAATCTTTATTAGCATTTTGACACACTTTCAGTGTTTCGTGAGGTATATGTTCATATTATGAGTATCTCTGGATGTATGCATAAATGTACATATACGAATATTTTTTTACCTATTTTGAAGCATACTATTATTTTAGTTGATGCTATCTTTCCTTTATTTCCTTGATTTATTTTATTTTTACTTATTTCATTTTAAGTCTAATTGTTTTACAAATAAAAAGTGAAAGACCTTTAAGAAGAAAAAAAGTTACGTTTTGAAATTAAACTATACACACTGAAAATAGGTGACACAAATCTCTGAAGCTCTTGAAAATTTCCATATTCAGAAGCTCCAGAAAGTATCCAGCTGACTCTCCATTCTCCTCTGATGAAGGCTCCCTTCCCTCAGGCAGAGAATCAGAGCCAATTAACATTTATAATTCAGTTTCTCTTAAATGCATACAAGTGTTACAGCCCATTTTCCCATTTTTCATAGGGATTATATATGAGTTTTTGGAAAGCTTGGTAAACTATTATTTTATAGCATTGTTTCTAAAAGATTAATATATTCACATTTCCAATCATGATATCTACAGCTGAACATTTAATCTACAATTGGGTTTTAATTTGGGGGCTTACAATAGCAAATACATCTTTCATTCTAAGTATTATTAAGTTTTTCTTGGCATTACAATCTAGTGCCTTCAAAGGTTAAATAATCACTGGCAAGAGACATTGGCAAATGAGATGGTGAAAATCTTTTTCCCTGACATTTAGATATAACAAGCAAAACTCAGTTTCAGTAATCGTGATTCATTTAATACCATATTTAGAAGATTGATACTTAGTGGTTTGTCAACTGACATTTGCAAGCAGTCCAAAAGTTTTCTTTCCCTTTTTTTAGCTCCAGGTTGAAGAAATCAAATTTAATTAAGATGAAACAACAAGAATGTAAAATAGGAAAATAATTTACTGATAATTGAGAAAAATATGTTTCCATGGGATAATTTGGATTTTTGTAGGCAGCTAAGTTTTGTAATAAATATATTAGTTGAACTTACTGCTGTCAAATTTTTTTGCTACAACATATATGTTGCCTAAATTACTATAGACATCCGTGAAAAATTTTCAAACAAAATATTATGGTAGTTTACTTGGTACAATATTTATTGTTGTTTTTGTGGTTGTTATTCAATTCTACTGAATAGAACAAGATGGTAGAAGAGAAGTAAAAATAAAGTACTGGTTCTGACCCTGGCATCAAATAGCTATGAGCTTTTAGCTGAGATTTTAGAGAAATTTCTATCACATAAGAATGTTCTGAATCATGTGAGAAAAGTATCTATTATAGATGGTGAATACTCAAGGTATGAGATAAATAATATTAGGCTATACTCTCAGTGCTCATCACTGTCAGTGAGTTTTCCCCTTTTCTATGACTTTAGGCAAACTTTGTAAGTCTGGTCAATTGTCTCACATATGTGTCATTGGCAGTTACAGGGAAAACGACAAGAAATGTTAGGTTTAAGGAAATCTGTGACCACTACAGGAGAAATATAAAAGTATTTTGTATTGAAAATTGATATTTATAGTTACTATATTTTTTCTTTTTGTCAGTATATGACATATTTTCAATTACAAATCCTGGCAATATATTATTCCTGAATATACCTCATTGCCTCTGCTCCCTGCATGCATTTTAATGCTGCCCCCCCCCCCCGCTTTTTTTTTTTTGGTTAGGAAGATTGGCCCTGAACTACCATCTGTTGCCAAACTTCCCCTTTTTTCTTGAGGAAGATTGTCACTGAGGTAACATCTATCCCAATCTTCCTCTATTTTATTTAAGGGATGCTACCACCACCTGGATTGATGAGTAGTGTACAGGTCTGCTCCCAGGATCCGAACCTGTGAACCGTGGGGCTGCAGAAGCAGAGCATATGAACTTAACCACTACACCACTGGGCCAGCCCCCCCCCCCCCGTTGCATTTTTAGCAACTTTAATCTGATAACAACTTCCACATTTGAAGGAAATATTACCATGGGGATTATTGTCTCTTAGTCATAAAATTTTTCTAAAACATTTCTACAAAATGGCCAGAATGCTGTATCTGTTTTCTGATGTTACTTCCCAGTATTTCACAGTTGTCTCCTCTTTCTCTAGGTGCAGAATTCTCACTCTGGTGAAGACTGACAGGGTCATCTACTAAATACAAAGGAGTTAAAATTCTCAGAAAGAAAAATGGAATTTTTTTGGAATTCAGCTAGAGACATGGATTTGGAAAGAGAAAGAAAAAATTAGTCTTTGTTTGTTTGTAATGGCCAGTTGATAAGAGAAAAGTGATCCTAGAAATTATAGTCCCTGCTACTCAGTCCTGGAGCCACTGAGGGAAAAATACAACCGAAACTTTCAATACCTAATGAATTTTCTCCAACTTACGTGAGTGCGTGTATAACGGCATTAAGATTTACACTTGGAATGTCCCCTTACATATTTAATTCTAATTAGTTCAAATACGTTCACTTCAGCAAACATTAATTGAGGGATTCTGAATTTCTAGGCACTGATTTGAGGATTTTAAGTTAAAAAATAATTTTGTTGCTACTCTCAAAACTTCCCATCTCTTCAGGTGAGCCAGACCCCAGAGCAACGCCAACAAAGTAAGAAAAAAAAATGAAAGTCGCCTTTGAATTGGACAGGTGGATATACACAAGAAGTGTACTTCACAAGTATATTTCAGAAAGAAAAAAGTTTTCTGAAACAAAGGCACATGAGTGTGAGGTTCCATGGCATATTGAGAGACGAATAAACAGTCAGGAAGGCCAGTGTTGCAGACAATTAACAGGGGAAAGACCATCCAAAATATACATCTGGAAATATAGAGTGGTGTAACCTTGTACACCATGGTGAGAGTTTTTAATTTATTCTATATTTAATGGAAAAGCATAAAAGTCTTGTAAAATGGGGATTAGATAACTATGACTGAGTTTAGAAAAAAATTTTACAGGTCACCTTGATACAATACAGAAAAATGAATTTTAAACAGAGATATGAGCTAAGAACGCCACTCAGGAGGCTATTGCAATAGCCAAAATGAGATATTACTGGATCAGGGGCATCAATAAGTCTCATCCAGAAAAATGGTTTTAAAGTCAGTGTGCTCATCAGGATATCCTAGGGGGGTTTTAGAAAATATGTTCAGTTCCTACCACAAAAGAGACTAAGTCGACGATGGGTCTCTGCAATTTGTATTCGTGAAAGTTGCCCAGGGGATTCTAATGCAACCAGCCAGACACCAGTCTTTAGGCCAGAAATTGACAACCAATGAGCTAGCATCAAAGTAACCAATTAGTAATGCTTGTCCACACTGCTAAATTGAGAAAGATTATGAGGCTGAATCTGGGCTCTGTGGAATAGAGAGAGACAGTCAATCAGTGCCCTCTGCTGTAAACTTGGGACCATGCACTTGCCTTCTCTGGCCTACACTAGCACAGTGACTATGGAGATGCAGAAGGGTTGAATTTGAGAGTTAATTAAGAGAGAAAATCACAAAGTCTTAATCAGTAGTTAGAAATAAAACCTCTGAAAAAGAGAAGTCAAGAAGACTCCTGGTTTCCTCGTTACTGGCTTAGACAATTAGTTAGAGGGTGATGTTAACTATGAAATAGAAGGCAGAAGGCATGCCGTGACAACATCTGTAAGCAAAATCAGAGCTGGTGTATATGCTAAGTTTGTAGAGGTGAGAGGAAGATGGAGGTAGGGTGGTGAGAGAAGGGATTCATGGAGGAAAGTACTGGAGGAGATGCAAAGATACAGGATTAAGGGACCAATGAAGAGGTTAACCTTACAAAGGCACACAAATATCTCATCTGAAACGCAACGAAAAGATACAGAACAATATTGTGTAGATACATTCAGAAATAAACAGAAAGGAAATTGGGTGATTTTCTCAGTGAAGTAACAGTAACTGCTTTCCTTGGAGCAACGGTTCTCAAACTTAAACATGCTTCCGAACCTCTAGGAGGGCTTGTTAAAACACACACACTGCCAGGCCACACCCCAGAGGTTTTCATTCAGTATGTCCGAGGCAGAGTGTGAGAATTTGCGTTTCTAAGATGTTCCCAGGTAAGGCCAACTCTGCTACTACAGGGCCCACGCTTTGAGAACCACTGCCTGAGACTATGGGGGAATCAAAGCTCCTTCTCCTTTCCTGTATCTTTAGATCTTTTAGGGTAGAATAAATCTTTCAAAACCCGCCTCATAAGAATCCCCTGGGCTATTAAAAGAGACGTTCACACACCTTCCTTCTGGAAATACTGGTTGCTAGTAACGATTCTTAGGATTTGTGACTTTGGGAAACTGTAGAACAGGGATCTACAAGCCTTTTCTATAAGAGGCAGACAGCAAATATTTTTCGCTTTGTGGTCTCAGTTGCAACTACTCACTTTGCCCTCAGGGAAAGTCATAGACAATATGCAAACAAGTGGGCATGGATGGATTCCATTAAAACTTTATTTACAAAAACAAAAAGAGGCCAGAGTTGGGCTGTGGACTATTGTTTTCCTCCTTTCCTTCTGGAGCAGAGAAGGTTAAAAGATCTTCTTAGGTTAGTGTGTCTAATAAGTTTCTCAGTATGATTGCTGAAGCGGACATACTTTTCAAAACAGTTTATGGAAGGCAGAAACCAGGGCTAAAGTAAGCAGTGAATATGGGCTAATAGAAAACAAAATGGAAAGAGAGTGTCACAGCTATATTTAGCAGTTTCAACAGAGGAGAAGCTGAAAAGAGACATAACAAAATGGAGTCAAGAGGAGGCCAATTCTGGCAAAACATGCCCCAGGAGTAGAGGAGATTTAGAGGAAAATGTGTTACTGCTTTTAGACAGGTTTTTGGAAACCAAGGCAAGGAGGTGGAGAACCATTCTCTTTATGTAATTTATTGTGAGTTCTAGTGACATGTCGCCCGAAATAAAGAGTCTAGGTAAAGTTTAAATGAAGGAGTTTATTTGATCATCAAAGCAAGGAATCTGAGTCCTGAGAAACAGTCCGACAGGGTATCCTGAGGAACTACTCGGAGGTCTACAGATTTGAATACAGTTTATACTTTTTAACAAAACAGGGCAAGTGCAGGAAAGGGCTTACACATCTAATAGTCATCCACTTCAAGGATAACATGGACAAGAGCCTTTTGCTTATATGTCAAACAAGGATTGTAACGGTGTTCTCTCTGTGTGGAGGGAGGCAAGGACCAGGGTCATTACTTTTTTCCTCATTCTCTAAGAAACGCAGCTGGGAAATGTGAGAGCAAGGTACCCATTATCTCTCCCAGTTGCTGATTCATGCTGCTGGTGTCTTCAGTCCTGAGACACGAGGGCTTGCAAGGTCATTTAGACACAGGCTGAGGAGGCCTACACGGCGCTTCACAGTAAAGCGGGGATTTTTATTGTGCTGACTTTAAGCCTATGCAGCTCACTTGCTAGATTGCCTGTTAGACCAGGGGAGCGTTCTCAGTTTCATTCACAATCACAAGGAATGAGTTTAGAATGGAGATTAGCAAACGTGGGAAAAGGGCCAGCGAGGGGTGAGCGTGCCCTGGATTGAATTGAGCAATGGGAGAGTGAAAAACACAGCTGGAAGCAAGTTTGCTCTCTTTGAAGGGAAATTAAGAATCCTGGGCCCAGTGGAATAGGCAATTGAGAATCAGACAGGAGAGAGAGGATATTGCAAGACAACTGAATACACACACCAGTCTCTAATAACATGTTTGTTTTCTGTTCTCTTTAAGGAATTTGTTAATGTTAGACGTCACTCAAGTCTGTGATCCCTGGGTGGGTAATCTGAACAAGAGTATGGAAAGTGTATTCTACTAGATTTTGGCAGAGAAATTACAGTGTCTCTAAATGAGAGAATAATCCAGGCAGAGCAAAACCAAATTTAATTTAGAAATTGTACGTATCTAAACTAGTTAAATTAAAAGGACATTGATATTTTGAGGAGATGACACTGAGCATCTGTCATATACTGATAAAATATGACAGTAGGAAACTGACTAGACTCCTTATTAAGGGATTATATCTCAAAACAAAATGGTTTATCATAAATTTTATTTTTAATATGATAGTATTCACTTTGCATTATATACACATTTGTGATTTTTATGAACATGCCGCTTTTATTGTATAAGCATTGCTTCCTTTCTTTTTTAAGTATGCTTTTTTTTGGTGAGGAAGATTGGCCCTGAGCTAACATCTGTTGCCAATGTTCCTCTTTTGTTTTCTCTTTTTCTTCCTAAAGCCCCAGTTCATAGTTGTGTATCCCAGTTGTAGGTCATTCTAGCTCCTCTATGTGGGATGCTGCCACAGCATGTCTTGACGAGCAGTGTGTAGGTCCCCACTCAGGATCCGAATCTGCCAACCCCAGGCCACCAAAGCAGAGCACACGAACTTAACCACTCAGCCACAGGGCCAGCCCCCATAAGCCCAGCTTCTGAAGTTATTATTTTATAGGTTTTTCTTCCTAAGTGAGACGATTCATTGCCTGCGGTTGTTTGACTGCAGCTCTTCATGACCTGAAAACCAGCCATGTTAGATAATGAAGTTATTTTTTTTCTGAGAACTTAAATATCTCGTTAAAAACTACCTTAAACTTTTAAGTTGTTATGATAAATAACAAAACTCTATCACCCCTGATAACTTTTCTGCACTTTACTGTCAGAATAATGTATTGGCATAGAGCAAAACATAATCCCAAATAGCTCTTTTTATCACCTTCTGTTCTTAATTGTTATTTTGTGTGAATAACAAAGTCCTTCAGTTGGCGAGTTAGTCATCATATTTGGCATGGGTCCAAGGATGATAAAAAGATTACCTGAAAGGATGCATGTGAGCTCCTGTTTAGACACACTCATGCTTCTCTTTTTGTTTTTATGCATCTTACAAAAGGAATCAACAGGGCTGATATTTTATTTTTGCTTCAGCTGTGTTGACCAGCAATGATCAATTACATTCTGATAAATCCTTTTTAATATAGATTACATTGTGTAAATCAACTAGCAATCACTCAGTTTCGTGATATCCCATAGGCAGTCCATTACAGATAAGCTTAGGAATGGAAATAATAGTAGGAAATGTGTATCTTTGCTTACACATCACCAGCTGTGTGTCTCTGTTCTTCTTTCCTTCCTTCCTTTCTCCTTTCCTTCTTCCCTTTATATTTTCTTTCTTTTCTTCTTTTTGGTGTAATAATCAGTGATAAAACTACGAACTGGTGCAGTATTGTCACAATAATTTTTGTAGAAGTCAATTACGGACTTAGACTCATGGCAAGTAACAGAGAAAGTGAGTTTGACTGCCATTTGTCTGTCAGGGTATCTGGGTCAAGTTAAAGCAACCTTAGTTTGTTTGCTAAAAATTATCATTGCTCTCAGTAGAGCTAGAAATATAATTAATTTAAGATATGGAAAGCTGTGTTTCTAGAGTCAAAGCTCTCTTAATACCCTGAATATTGAGAAAATATACACATTCATCCATATCAGAAGATTTCTACCTCTCTGCTTATTAGTGCACTGATAAGCTACTGTGATATTGAGAATTTTACTGTAGGATTGCAAAGGTCATGGATATACGAGGATGCCCCAAATTGCTATCATATCTCTATTCATCTAAGCAGCCAAATACAACTTTATTCATATTTTCTAATCCTTGTCTTCCTTATTTAAAATTTACTTTTGATTGACATTCTGGGACTTGAGGGAAAGGGAAGAGGATACAAACAATGGTTCAGAAGCTTTTCAGTTATTTGAGAGAAGCCTAAATTTCTAAAAACTATTTAGGAATAGAAAAACATTGAGAGCAATTCATGATTTTATTAGAAAAAAAATGCAGCTCCCTTGTCAATGTTTTTGTCTCCTTTTTAAAGCAGTAATAAATAATTAAGCAACATATTTAAATATTCTATTGTGTGTCATTGGTAGATTTTGGCATATGTTGCATAATCAACATCATATACATCCGAGATGCCTAAATGGCATAAGAAAAGAATCTACCAATAGTTCCACTGCCTGCTTGGAAAAGCATAGAACTCGAGGCACATAAAGAGAAGGGGGTAAAAAACCCTGATAATCAAAATCAGAGAGAAAATATTTGTTCCCTGCTTTCCTCACTACTTCCTCCCTCTCTCCCTTCTGGTCCTTCTTCCTCCTACTAAATAGTTAGGTCCATGCCTTTGGTGGCAGAAGGAGAGGGGAAGAGTTGAGTGTATAAGATTCAGATGAGCTAGAAAACAGCCAAGACAGCCAGATAGAACAGATAAGGAGTATAGACTCTAGAGAGGCAGAAGGCACAGCACCATGAATGACAGAACCAGCACCAGGAATGATACACAGAGGCAGTTGGAGCTCAGGAAAGTTTTTCAGCTCTTTCCAATGACTCCCATACACCGTCAGTCTTCCCAGAACATAGCTTCTTGCCTCAGCTGAAAATGTGACTGTCTCCTAAGAATACTACATCCCTGGTGCAGCCTCTCCAGGAGAGACTGCCGATTCTCAAACACTCTTGATACATCAGGATTGGGTAGTAAGTTGATTATGTTTCCTGTACGGTAATCAATGTAACTTCCATTCCAAAATTCTACCTCTCTTATTTTGAAAAATAAGCTGAAAAAAAACCCAATTTTCCTTTGAGACTTGGGGAATCTGACTCCATTCCCCTCTTTCCTTCCCTGTTCTTGATGTTACCAACCTTGTGGATACTTCTCCTCATTTATTAATAACTTCAGCAAATGTATTTCATTCTTCCACTCCTCTGAACCTACTGTGTCATTCACATTGCCCCTACCATCCCCATGAATGATCCATCCCTCTTCATGAATGATCAGTTGCTTGGGCTCCTTATTTTCAATTATTTTTCTTAAACCATTCTACAGCCAAATCTAGAATTTGCCATTAGTGAGAACTGCACCATCCATGAAATCATAGTTTCAAAGATCCACCCGACAACCGCTGACTTTCCTTCTAATTGACTCAGTTAGCTTCACTGATGAATTTCTTCTATCTTATTGAGGTCCTTGACCTCACCACTTTTGTACCACCTGTAAGTTCCTTCCTGAATTTACTTTCTTATTTGAATAGCCTTGATTTTGTGTTGTATCATTCCTATCTTTTCAAATCCTTTTAATTCCTTGACTCTCTCTCCTTCCATTTTACTTGCACTAAATGGAACTCATTATGCACTTCGATATTCACAGAAACACAGTTGAACTTCGCTGGAGAAAATCATAGAACAAATATGTCTAATTTCATTTTTCTAAGTCAGGTTTATTGAGCTACAATTTACATAAAATATAATTCATCCTTTTTAGGAGTACTATTCTACGATTTTAACACATGCATATGTATTTGGCAACCACCACCACATCAAGATATGGAAATTTCCCTCCTGCTCCTTTGTAGTCAATTATCTTCCCCCACCTTCAACCTTAGTAAGCGCTTGAGAGATAGAATATACTAAGGGACAAGACCCAGATCATATACAAAAACAGAACTCTGACCCACAATCTACAACAGTCAGGGAAGCCAATCATAACCTCTGTAGCAATCGGTCTAGAACGGCCAGGACTTGATCAATAAACCTCTGTAGCAATCAGTCTAGAACAGCCAGGACTTGATCAATAAACCTCTGTAGCAATCAGTCTAGAACAGCCAGGACTTGATCAGTAACTACCAGCTTCCCTAATTTTTGCCTCTGCTTTCAACTTAGGGCCAACCAGAGAACCAAATATGCTCTCACAATCAATCACATAAGTTTCCAGCTTCTAGTTAGCCCACTCCCAGCTTCTGCCACAAATCTCCAATCAGGGCATACCTGAAGCCTTCTCTTTTTCCCACTACACTGCTCTCCAACTTCCCTGTCTGCCTTTGAGTCTCTGCCAAATGCAAGTAGTGATGGCTGATTCCCTTGCCATCACAAGCTCTGAATAAACGGCTTCACTTGTTCTCCTTTGGGTGGTCTTATTTATTTCCAGTTTTCCTGGAGGTCCCATCAAGACACTGTGGCAGCAGACCCCAGCCTTCAACCAGATGTGGTACTTACAGAGACCCTTGTTCCTTGCTGCTTGAGGCTCATCGAGTATGTGCTGACATTGTAAGGTAGCACGAATTCTGAACTCTGTTCTCTTTGCATTGAGTTCCTTGGCTATTTATTCTCAGTTTGGTACCTGGGTTTTATTATTGCTTTCCATTTGCTAGGCATCCTTGCTGGAATCAGGCCATTCCTTTTCACCTCTTTTGGTGTCTTTTCCATTACTTTTTTGTGTTGTGCTGTCTAAAAGTGTTGTTTGTCGTAAGATGGAAAATCATAGAGTAGAACATGAGCTTAGGCCATACGAACCTTATTATTCCAGCAGGCCTCATAGACCAATGAGTGTGCAGTTCTCACTAGACTGGCATCCACTTGGACAAGCTTTTCTGTGGGTCACCAATAAAACTGGAAATGTTACCATTCATCTAGACTTTGTGTCCCCAGAACCCAACTTTCAGCCACAGAGAGCATTCTTTCTGGTTTTGTACCTGCCAAAAGGCACAGATGTTCAGGTCTGCATTCAGGGGTGTCAAATGTCAGGTTGGGGGCCCAAGACACTGGGTGCTCAAGCATTATATTCCTACTGACTACTGCCAGCTCTCATGGGTTTTCTAAGTCTAAAACCATTCCTCTTCCAGAAAAAACACTGCTTCTTATGTACACTTTCATCACAAACATTATTCTTATGCCTCTCTTTCTAAATGCTAAAGATTCACGAAGATGATTTGGGCTTTCAGTGGCAACTCTGGGGAACATTTGATTTGAACAATGTTGTTCATTTCAAAGACTCCTTAGAAAAAATGAGAATAAGATTTCTCAGGCCCAATTTTTGATTGATGTGTAGAGGCCTCCAAATAAAACTCTGAGTCAAGATTTGCTTCACTAAAAGATTTCTTGGCCAAAGCCAATGAGCAATTTGATCATCTTAAGCCACAACAAACTGGGCTCACTTTTGTAGCGAGTCCTCGCACTCCTTGTCCTCCAGGGGCTTCTCTACACTCAGCGCTCCCTCTTCCCCTGTATCTTCCTGATCTCTCTTCTTCTGGGCCTTGTTGTCTCCTCTTCTTCTCCTTTTCAGACCCCTTACCTTTTCCCCAAAACCCCCAAATAATAATTGCCTATAAAGAGTCATCCCTCTCCTGAGTAAAATAGGCAGGTGACAATAGAATTTAAATCTTCCCTAAGGGGCCTGAGTTGAATTATGAGCTATAATTAAAGATTTTCCTAAACCCAAACAAGATCAGTAAATATTCATGGAAGAATTCTGAGTTTTCTTGGGTGCATATGACTCAAGTTTCCATGACCTACATCAACTTGCACACCCACATTGGTGAGAACCTCAGAGGCTAATTCCTGGATGGCAGAAACCGATTGGACGAACCCAGAAAGGGACCTTCAGTATCCCTCTTTCCACAGTAAACCCAAGGGTCTAAAAAAAAGGCCCCCAAACTAAGGCAAAGCTCTTAAAGGCCATACCAAAAACCTTTCCAATAAAAATTAATTATACCTAATTCAAATGGATTAATTGATTCAAATAATTTGATTGAAATGATTGATAACAGAGAAAACATTAAGCTATAGGAAATTTTCAGGATTGACTGGAAAATACTGTCTGACATCATTTGAGAGTTGAAGAAACTGCTGATGTAATAGCATCTCTTTCATCTCCTTTTGTCAGTGGAGCTATTCCTGAATTAGAATGGGTAATAGCCTTTTTATCTTAACTATGGCACTTGCAGAACATTATGAAAGGACTTTAGAGCAAAATGAGACAGGTATTAAAGTAAACTTAGCCCTACTGATCAAAGAGCTATGTGGCCCACTTTCCAATCAACCATCTACTGACAAGAACACTTGTAAATATTGTAAAACTAAGGGACACTGGAAAAAAATTGTCCCATTCTTACAAAAGAATAACAAAGACAAAGAAAAGTCCTTCAGTTCAAATTAGCTAGGGTGCCTCCAGAAAGGGAAACTCGCCCAATAGCCTGCCTCACCTTTAAACATAAAAGGTGAATTAACTGTAAATCTAGATGGCCGTTCTCATAAAGTCCTGTTAGATACAGGCATTACTCTTTTTCCATTAAACCCTACCACCTTCGCTCAACTTCTGCTTCTGTATATGTGTTGCAAATAACCCACAGATTTTCCCTATCTTCTAGCCCTGAACTGTAATGCTTGGAATCTTGACTGAAAAACATTTCCTCCTGCTTTGTGCTGCCTCCCTGGAAATTTAATAAGGAGAGACATACTTTGCAAATGGAATTGTAATATTAAATGCACACAAGAGGGATTGTTTCTTGAGGTTCCATAGGATTCCTCTATTTATAATCAAGTACCTATGTCTGCTCTGGATAAACCTTTGTCTCCTCCATTGTATTTGATACATACTCCGGGTAAGGATACTGACACCATTCCTGACGTTCTGTGGGCTGAAAATTCCACTGACATAGGAAAGATAATTGGAGCAAAACCTATAAAAGTTCAGATAGATCCTATAAAACCATTACTCAAACTTCCTTAATATCTCTTGAAGCAGAAGTAAAGAAAGGGCTCAAACCTATAGTTGAATGTATTATACCAAAGGTCTTCTAATACCCTGCACTAACACTTGTAACACTTCCATGCTGCCAGGAAAGAAACCAAATGGATGAGGAGATCGATTTGTTCAAGACCTTAGGGGCATCAACAAAAGTGTTCTCCTCCACTTCCAGGAAGTATCTAACTCAAATACCATGCCGTCATTAATTCCCCGTAAAGTGACCCGCTTCACTGCCGTGGATCTCTGCTGCACCTCTTTCAGAGTGTCTCTATACCAAAAGAATAAATACCTTTAACCTTCACCTTAAGGACATGGATAGTCATGTCCCATGGGTTCACTGAAGTCCCCTCCTATTTTCTCCAGGTCTTCAATCGAGACTTCAAAGATCTAAATTTCCCTTGAGATCTAGTTCTGACATAATGTGTGGATGGACTCCTACTTTGGGGAACAAGGAAGCCTATAAAGAGATTTCATGTACTTGTTCTCAATCCTAGCAGAAAAGAGCCAGAAAGTTTCAAAAGATAAATTACAATTTTGCCAGGATACAATCCATTATTCAGGCATGACCTATGCAACGACGGAAGAACATTCTCTCCTGATAAAGAGTATCCAAACTTAACCTAGATCCCTCACAATACGATAATTAAGAGGATGTGCAGGTTAAGGGAATACTGCAGATGAATGACAAAGTTTTCTGAGATTGCAATGTCTCTTTACGAATTTACTAAGTCCTTTGTAAGAGACCCTCCCCTTTTGGAGCCCAAGTAGGAAAAGGTCTTCTATAACCTGAAGAAATCTCTTCAACAGCCTCCTTTCAATTGGATCCCTAACAACAAGAAACCATTTCATCTCTTTGTACACGAGTTATCTAGACAGGCCCTTGGGGTTTAACCCAACTTCATGGGAACCATCAAAAACCCTTTTCTTACTATAGCCTCATCCTTGACCCAGTTGCAAAGGCTTAATCCCTTTGTCTCAGAGCAATAGCTGATGATGCAAAACTTGTTTATGCTTCTGCTGAACTAGTTCTAGGCTCCTCACTTGGTCTCAATGTTCCTCATGAAGTACAGACATTACTACTACCTGAGAATACAGTACTTCTCAGACTCTTGATTGCCCTCTCATGAATAGTCACTTTCTCCCTTTCACATTACTGTTTATCACTTCAACACTCTGAATCTTGAAAGATGAACATTATAATTGTCTTATCTCAGTTAAGGAAATATCTGTACCTTGCTCAGATTTACTGGGGACTCCCATTAAGACCTCTGACCTAATATTATCTACAGATGGGTCATATCTCAAAACAAAAAGTGAATTTTATCAAGCACTGATAGAGATATCAATAATCTAAGATCTTCTTTGAAATATACTCCTCTATATGAAACAAAATTCACAGATGATAGCTTGTAATCACAGCCTCTTTCTCTCGGCGTGATATACTTGAAATTTATGCAAAGTTTTTCATGTATCAGGAATTAGTTTATTTTTATCACTGAGTAGTATTCCATTGTATGCATGTAAAACAATTTGTTTGTCCATTCACCAATCAATGACCATTTGGGTTATTTTCAGTTTAGGGTAATAATGAAACCTTTCTATAAACATCTGTATAGTTTTTTACTAGAACTTACATTTTCATTCACCAAGATACATATGTAGGCATGAGATTCCTCTTTTGTATCATAAGCATGTGTTCAATTTTGTAAGAAGTTGTCAAACTGTTTTCAAAATGGCTTACTGTCTTGCATTTCTACCAGCAATGTATGAGAGTTCCACTTGTTCTGCCCTTTTATCAGCACTTGGCGCTAGTACATGTTATTTTCTTATTTGTTTCTTAGTCCTGTTAATACATATGTAGTGCTATCTAAGTGTGGTTTTGTTTTGTATTTCCCTAATTATAAATGACATAGAACATATTGCCATATTTTTACATAATAGCTCTACTTTTAGTGAGACGTCTATTCAAATCTGCTGCCCATTTCTTTTAAATTGAGCTGTGAAAGTTCTTTATATATTCTACGTACCTGTCTTTCATCAGATAAATGATTTGCAACTATTTTTTCCTAGTATTTGATTTGTCCTTGCATTTTCTTAACCGTCTTAAGAAGAACAGAAGTTTTTAAATTTTTACCACATTTAAATTACTATTCCTTTTCTCTTGAAGTCTTCTTTTTTGTCTCTTAAGATACATTTGCCCAAACCAAAGTCACAAAGATATCTTGTCTTGGTTTCTTCCAGAAGTTTCATAGCTTTAGATTTAACATTTAGCTTTATAATTCAGTTCAAATAATTTTTATAGAAGGTGTTAGTCATGAGTCAAGTTTCATTTATTTGAAAATGGAAGTCCAATAGTTCCAGCATAATTTCTTGAAAAGACTAACCATTTTCCATTGAATGTCTTTAGTACTTTTGTCAAAAATTAGTTGTCCGTACATATTTGCATTAACTTTTGATATTTTTATCGCGTTACTTGATATATATGTCTATCCCTTCACTAATACTACACTATCTTGGCTTTTGTAGCTTTATAAGACAGAAAGATTATGGTAAAATTAGAAATCAGGTACTGTACATCCCCCAGCTTTGTTCTTTTTCAAAATCATTTTGGATATTCTAGCTCTTTGGCCTTTCCAAAAAATATTGGAGTCAGTTTATCAATTACTTAAACAGAAACACTAGGATTTTGATGCAGACTGCATGAATCTGTACATTGATTTGGGAAGAATTGATACCTTAACAATATTGATTCTTCCAATCATGACATCAATTCTACCTTAAGTGATCTGTCTTGATTCCTATCAAAATTCCAATGGAAGTTTATTTAGATATAGGCAAGCAGTTCTTAAAATTTTCTGGAAAGGCAAGGAAACTGGAATAGCCCAAACAACTTTGAGATGGAATAAAGTTGAAAGTCTCTTGCCTGATTTTTATACTTATATAGCTCTAGTTATCCAGTGTGTTATTATTGGGTAGATAAGTACATATATCAATGAAAGAGAATGTGGAATCCAGAACTAGACTCACGCGATTATCGCTAACTGATTTTTGACAAAGACACAAAAGTAATCCAATGGAATAAGGATAGACTTTTCAACAAATGATGCTGGAACAACAACTGGACATTCATGGGGATAAAAAGAAAGGGAGAAAAAGAATCTCAACTTGAACTTCACAACTTGCACAAAAATTAACTCAAAATGGATCATGGGAGAAAATCTTTGTAAACTAGAGTCAGGTGAAGAGTTCTTAGACTTGATATGAAAGGCACATTGCATAAAAGAAAAAATAAAGGGGTAAATTAGACTTCATCAAAATTAAGACCCTGTTAAAAGAATGAAAAGAAAATCCATACTGGGAGAAAATATTTGCAAAGAACATGTACGGCAAAGGACTTGTATCCAGAATATATTTTAGAAATTCTCTAAACTCAGCAGTAAGAAAACGAAGAGCCTGATTAAAAAATGGACAAAATATTTGAAGACTTTTCACCAAAGAAGATATATAGATGGCAAATAAGTCAATGAAAAGAGCTCAATATCTTTAGCCATGAAGGAAATACCAATTAAAGCTGTGATGAGACACCACTATGTAAATCTTAGAATGACTAAAATAAAAAAATATAGATGATACACCAGTGCTGACAAGGATATGGAGCAACCGAATCTCTCACACATTTCTGTTGATAATGTAAAATGTTACAGTCATTCTCATAAACAGTTTGGCAATTTCATATAACATTACGCATGTACTTACCATATGACCTCATAATCACACTACTGGATATTTATCCTAGAGAAATAGAAATTTATGTTCCTGCAAAATCTTGAACACAAATGTTCACACCAGCTTCATTTACGATGGCTGACAACTAGGAACAACCTAAATGCCCTTCAATGGTGGTACCTCTGTATGATGTATTACTACTCAGCAATAAAGGAAACAGCTTGAATGAATCTCAAGGGCATTATGCTGGGGCTCAGGGCTTCGGAGGAGAAGCCAATCTTGAAGAGTTATATACTATATGAATCCACTTGTATAATATTCCAAAAATTAATGGAGATGGAGTGGTGGAAAAGATATTTGTTGTTGTTGTGGTTTAAGATTGGGGGAGGATGTGTGATTATTAAGGAATGACACAAGAATTGTCATTGTGATGATAAAAGTTCAGAATCCTGATGTGGTGATGGTTTCTCAAATTTGCACATGCAGTAAATTTTTTCTGGAACTAAACACACACACAGGTACAGTGAATGAATAAACTAGTGACGTCTGAATAAGTCTGTACTTCATAGTATTGTACCACTGTCAATTTTCTGGTTTTGATAATGTGCGATGATTTTGTATATTACCATTGGGGGAAGCTGAATGAAGAGTAGATTGAAATTCTCTGTACTGTTTGTGAAACTACTTATGAGTCAAACTATTTCAAAATCAAAAGTTGTTTAAAAATGATCATTGTATTGTTCAGATTTTTATCATTCTCAACTTGTCCCCTATTTATAATGTATACTTGCTTAATGTTAGCTCTTTCTTAACTGGATTGAATGCAGCAGAAATTCTGCTACCAGGACTTGTGCATTGTAAAGCTTCTCTATTTTGTTTTGCCTCCAAAATGCATGGATTTTGTTTTAATGTAGTTTTTTTTTAAGAGGGACTCATGAATGTTTGCTTTTCGAAGTTCCTCCATGTTTGAGAATGTCTGCCATCTTCCTTCATATCAGATAGGAATCTTGACTGGGCATAATATTCCTAGGTCATAGTGTATTTGTGGAAGAGCACTCTTGCTTAATTGTCTTGTGGCATTGAGCATGGCCTTGGAAAGATCTGAGAATAGGATGGAGTTTTCCCCTTAGACTCACTTATTCTTATTTGCCAAGATTTTTCAATATGATATTAAATATAATATTGCTCCTTTTATTTTGTATTCTATCCAGCAGAATGTCAAAGTTCTTAATACTTTATCGCATTTATCTTTTTTAAAGATTTTCGGCAATTGTTTTATTTTTCTAGTATCTTTCCATTGTGTGTTACTGAAAATCTTTCTTTTCTATCATTATTTGCTTCTATTCTGTACCTCATTGATTCTGATTTAATTATTAATTCTCAAATGGTAGAATTTGGTCCTCAATGTGTTTTGATAGATTGGAAATCTCCCATTTAGTATAATTTTGAGCTCCTCTTTTATTGGATTCATGTTCTTTTTTTTTTTGAAGATTGGCTCCTGAGCTAACAACTGTTGCCAATCTTCTTTTATTTTCCGCTTTTTCTCCCCAAATCCCCCCAGTACACAGTTATATTTTAGTTGTAGGTCCTTCTAGTTGTAGCATGTGGGACGCCGCCTCACCATGGCCTGATGAGCGGTGCCATGTCTACATCCAGGATCCAAACCAGCGAAACCGTGGGCCGCCAAAGTAGAGCCCACAAACTTAGCGACTTGGCTACAGGGCCAGCCCATGGATTCATGTTCTTATCATTTAATTTAACATGAAGAAATTTTGAGAAATTTCTTTTTGTTTCTTCAATTACATTTCCATCGTTTTTGGAATCACTGTCTGTTTTATATTGGGCAATAGCGATGTTGAATATATTTTCATAGATCTGCAACAACTATTAGCGTCTTTGGTCGAAGTGCCCAGACCCTCCTCTAAGGAAGAATTTGCTGTCTAGCTGTGAGGAGAACTGTCACCAGATAGCTTACCCTTGTCAGTTCCTTCAGGATGTCAATCAGCTGCAGAGAGCTGCCTCACCAGAGAATACACTCTCCACAGAGAGGCCACAACCAGTGGCTGAGTGAAGTAAGAATATAAATGGATCACCATTTTTACCACATGTGGGACAACTCTGATAAACAATAGACTTCCCCACTGAGTTGAGTGAGTCTTTGTGAAACCTCATCGGAGTTCAAACTCACCCTCTTCCCAGTCCTAAGTCCTCTTCCTTCCCCTTACATCTTACACTCCAAACACCTTCTTGGTGTCTACTTCCAAGTACTCAATCTGCGACAATATTTTTGGTTCATTTCGTAAATTTACCTCCCACTAACTTACCAATATAGTTATATACAGTTCTGCTTATTTCAGCATTTTATTGCTCACATAATATCAATTATGAAAGTATGCACACAAGCTATATAGGGCGGTATAATTTTTGCTTCATCATTTTTATGTTCTCTCATTTTTACTAGCTTAGTTTTCTATGTGTTAACCACTAATTCATCACCAGACACTAAAGAATAATTATCCAACTCCATTAAATATGTTCAAATATAGGAAGTAACCATGATTTTCCAAAATTATCATCTATTCTTATATTTGAGGGATGGCTTAACTGAGTATGGAATGCTAGGTTGGAAATCATGTATTTCAGAACTTAGAAGGCATTTCTTATTTTTTGAATAACTCCTGCTGTTACAGTTGAGAAATGAATCCCATTCAGATCCTTAATCTTGTTCACATTCCTATTCATTTTTCTTTCTGGAAGTCTTTAGGATGTTTATCTCTATCATCTGAAACTTCATAATGTTGTACTTTAGTGTGGTGAAAGACCTGTTCACTGAAAGCTATAAACATTGCTGAAAGAAATTGAAGATAGACAAAGAAATGGAAATATATTCCATGCTCTTGGAATGGAAGAATTAGTATAATTAAAATGTCCATACTCCCTAAAGCAATCTACAGATTCAATGCAATCCCTATCAAAGTTCCAAAGATACTTTTCACAGAAATAGAAGAAAGAATCCCAAAATTTATATGGAACAACAAAGGCTCTGAATAGCCAAAGGAATCCTGAGAAAAAAGAACAAAGCTGAAGTAACACACTCCCTGAAACTAGACTTACAAGAAATGCTAAAGGGATTTGTTTAAGTGGGAAAGAAACATCCACAAGTAGGAATAAGAAAATTACCAAAAAACAAACAAACAAACAAAACAATGAAATCACTGGGGAAGAGAAATATACAGTAAATAGCAGATTAACCACCTATGGAGTGAATATGAAGATCAAAAGACAAAAGCACTAAAATGATCTATTCCCAGGATAAGAGGATGATGGATGCACACACAAAAAAGAGGTTAAATATAGTATCAAAAACATAAAACGTGGGAGGAGCAGAGTAAAACAGTAGATTTTAGCAAGAGGTCAAACTTAAGAGACTATCAATTTAATACAGATTGCTATATATGTAGGATATTATATATCAACCTCATGGTAATTACAAACCAGAAACCTATAATATACACAAAAAATTAAGGGAAAGGAAGTCAAACATAATACTGAAGAAAACCGTGAAACCACAAGGGAAGAGAGCAAGAGAAGAAAGGAAGAGAGAACTGCTAAAGCACCCAGAAATAAAGTAACAAAACTCCCTGATTTCAAACTATGCTACAAAGCTATAGCAACTAAAACAGCATGGTACTGGCACAAAAACAGACACACAGATCAATGGGACAGAATAGAATCAAGAGCCCAGAAATAAACCCACACATCTATGGACAGCTAATTTTTGACAAGGGAGCCAAGAACATACAATAGAGAAAGGAGAGTCTCTTCAATGAATGCTGTTGGGAAAACTGGACAGCCACATGCAAAAGAATGAAAGTAGACCATTATCTTATCCCATACACAAAAATTAACTCAAAATGGATTTAAGACTTGAACATAAGATCTGAAACCATAAAACTTCTAGAAGAAAACATAAGCAGTATGCTCTTCGACATTGGTCTTAGCAGCATATCTTCAAATACCACGTCTGACCATGCAAGGGGAACAGTAGAAAAATAAACAAATGCGACTATATCAAACGACAAAGCTTCTGCACAGCAAAGGAAAGAATCAACAAAATGAAAGACAAGCTAACAATTGGGAGAAGATATTTGCAAACCATATATCTGATGAGGTTAATATCCAAAATATATAAAGAACTAATACATCTCAACAACAACAAAAAACTAACAATCCAATTGAAAAATGGGCTAAGGATCTGAACAGACACTTTTCCAAAGAAAGATATACAGATGGCCAACAGGCACATGAAAAGATGTTTGACATCACTAATTACTGGGGAAATGCCAATCAAAACTACAGTGAGATACCACCTCATGCCAATCAGAATGGTTATAATTAACAAGACAAGAAATAACTGGTGTTGGAGAGGATGTGGAGAAAAGGGAACTCTCATATGTTGCTGGTGGGAATGCAAACTTGTGCAGCCACAATGGAAAACAGTATGGAGATTCCTCAAAAATTTAAGACTAGAACTACCATATGATCCCATTATTCCACTGCTGGGTGTTTATCTAAAGATCATGAAAATACAAATGTGTTGGGGCTAGTCTGGTGGCATAGTGGTTAAGTTCACATGCTCCACTTCAGCAAGCAGCCTGGGGTCCACGGGTTTGGATCCCGGATATAGACCTACACACTGTTCATCAAGCCATGCTTTGGCAGCATCCCACACACAAAATAGAGGAAGATTGGCACTGATGTTAGCTCAGGGCCAATCTTCCTCACCAAAAAACAAAACAAAACAAAACAACCCACAAATGCATAAAGATGTAAGCACCCCTATGTTCAATGTGGCATTATTCACAAGAGCCAAGACTTGGAAACAACCTAAATGCCCATCAAGGGACGAATGGATAAAGAAGATGTGGTATATATACACCATGGAATACTACTCAGCCATAAAAATGATGAACTCTTCCCATTTGTGACAACATGGGTGGACCTTAAGGGTATTATGCTAAGCAAAATAAGTCAGAGGGGGAATGATCTCACTCATATGATCGCACTCATAAATAGAAGATAAATACAACAACAATAACAAACACATACAGAGATGAGATTGGTGGTTACCAGATGGGATAGGGGAAATGAGGATGGCAAAAGGGGTGGCTGGGCACATGTGTCTGGTGGTGGATGGTAATTAGCCTTTGAGTGGTGAACATGATGTATTCTACACAGAAACTGAAATGCAATGATGTACACCTGAAATATATATAATGTTATAAACCAATGTAACCTCAATTAAAAAAAAAATTGAACTAACTTTCATGTTTCTGGCCCTACCCTACAGCCCACTTTTGAGATTTCTTTCTGAGCCATGAGCCTTTTGGGAGGTTCTACATTGCAAATCTATTTGCTTCTCTTGGCTTGCCCTCCTGCAGGCTTAAGCATCAGCTTTCTCGTCAGCTAAGATAGGGCGTATTCTCCACCTATTTTCACCTTCATAATGTTGCTGAATCTTGCTGTTTATCATCTATAAAAGCTTCTATGTTGTTTGAGTTTTTAATTAAAAATCTGTTAAAATATGATTTGAACTAATAATGTAAATTCAGTCCAACATTGTACCTGTGCATACAATGAATGTTTCAGCATACTTTAAACAATATATGTAGTTTCAGTTTTCACATGGATGATATATGATTGTTCCACAGTTAAGCGATAACTTTTTCAAAGGGCTAACTGCAAATTTTCTAGGTTTTCAATGTCAATAATTTTAAGAACCAAATTTTAATTTCACTATGTGATTATATTAATGGAATTTCTCAGTAGAGATGAATGTTAAGCCAGAATGATTTGGTTTAGTTTTCAAAAGAAAAGGGTGGAGGCAGTCTTACACTGTGATTTCATTTAGGATGCAAATACAGAATTCATTTTCAGATAGATGATACAAGTTGCAACATTAATAACTTCACAAATCAGTTAAGATAGATTTCTCTGTCCGTGAATGGTTTTGTGAATACGTAGTTTTCTTTTTTAAAAAATGAATTTTTACTGTAATGTATTCTTCAGAATGAACAATTTTAACTTTCTGGGGCTGGCTGGGTGGCATGGTGGTTAACTTCACGCACTCCACTTCAGCGGCCTGGGGTTCATAGGCCTGAATCCTGGGCACGGACCTAGTACCACTTGTCTAGCCACACTGTGATGGCATCCAACATAAAATAGAAGAAGTTGGCACAGATGTTAGCTCAGTGACAATCTTTCTCAAGCAAATAGATGAAGATTGGCAACAGATGTTAGCTCAGGGCCAATCTTCCTCAAAAAAAAAAAAAAAAAAGAGTGGTGACATTTCTGCCCTCTCAGGACTAGAATGAACCATCTTAGCTAAAAGAAATATTTTTTACAGCTATATCCAGATGTTCTGAATCTCTAGCATAGCTAATGGATAGTTATTACCATAATGGATCCTTCAACTTTGGCATTCATTTATAAATAATACATTCTTAATACAAGATATATGATGATCAATTTCTAAAATTAACAAAAATTATAAAGGAAAAAATCTTCTAAGTAGTAGACTAGACAATTGTTCAAAAATTTCCTCCCTCCTCTCTCATTTCCAGGGAATGTGTACACTTCCCCATTCTTTGACTTTGGGTTCACAATGTGACTTGCCTGGGCAAATAGGATCTTAGAAGATGAGAACCAAGAAAACACTTGAAATGTGTTTGTACAACGCACTTGCTCTCTTGTAGTTCTGTCATAGTCATGAGAAGATATTCCCCTAGATAGCTAGTGATACCTAAGTCTGCACCCAAGAATGAAAATGTCTATGGCACATCCTCCAGGGCGAAGAATTGCCAATGTAGCATCACGACTTGAAACAGAATCACACCAGTAGGCCCACAGTCAACTGTAAGAAAAAAATGCTTGTACTTTATGCTACTAAGATTTTTATGGGCATTTGCTATTAAACTGGAACAAAGACATGGGATGATGCTGTAACAAAAATGAAATATGTGGCCTTGGTTTTGAGATTGACGAGTGAATGATAAGGGCATGCCTACAAAATGCAGAAAAAAATGGCAAGGGAAGTGTTAAGAAGAATTGTGACCTGTATTGTAATATAGGAGTGAAACATTTGGCAAACTACGCCTGCTGTACCTTATGAGACAGGAAATGGATATTTTGAACTTGAAGACTTGGGCACGATGGTTTACAGGCAGAATATTAAAAGTGTGTTCTGGCTCTTATTGTCTGCATTTCAATAAGGTATTGCCTGAAGTAAAAGCAGAATTAAGTGTAAATATAGTAAATTAAGATAATCTACAATTTTTTGAGTTGGAAAATAGAAGTTTCTCATCTCTAATTTCTTGAGACAGTAAAAGATTCTCAAATCAAAGGCAAAGGGACAAAGCTTAGGGACAGAGACCATATCCAGAAGGCTACAAAGAACACAAGGCCTTAGAGTTAAAAAAAAATCAAAAGTGTGGCTGTAAGACTCTTTATGAAGATCTAAAAGTAAAAAGTTGGTATCTAGGAGACGCTTTCAGCTATGCAAAAGGACTCCTGTGATTAAGAGAGAGACGCTAGGCATGCCTCAAAAATAACCAATCACATAAATTTATGCCATATAGATTTGATGGAATTGCATATATTGAAGACCCACGTAGCACTCAGAGAGCTGTATCACAAAAAACTTTGTCAACCTGGACTAAATTAGAATGACATGTATTTGAGATAGAAAAAGACCTCTGGGCATAGAACTTTCTGTAAGAAAGAAGCAGGCTTGGAAAGCTGCTTAGCATCACAAATAAAAAGTCAATTTTTTAATGCCTTCTTCAGAAGAGGCCAAGGAGGAAGATGAAAATGGAAAGAGCTTTCAGAGGACAAAGCCAAGAGCCATGGAGAATAATGGACTGTTGGGTCACTCCCACAGAGAAGAACCAGGATAGAAAAACCTAGTAATATATGCCTAAGGTGATGTCAGAATTGTCAGAGACAATTCTCTTCTTTGTATTTCCCACTTTTCTAAATTTCTCAGTTTTCTCTTATTCTACGTATGTTTCACCATTTTATGTTGAGTATGTGGGAGAGCACATGAGGACAGATAACTTTATTTGAGGGTCATAGGTATCCAGATCAAAAAGAGCCACTTTTAGAAATGATGTAAACCACAAGATTCTGGAATTCAAGTCATATGCCACTATTGGCAGATTTGGGGGGATCTTGGGGTGGAGGTGGCATGTTTTTCATGTGGAATGGACATGAATATTAATGAAGACTGTTAGTTTAGATTATTGTTGAAAACTATTTGTTGTCTCTCACCTCCCCAACTTCATAGGAAGAGTATGCTTTTTTTTTTTTTAAAGATTGGTACCTGAGCTAACAACTATTGCCAATCTTTTTCTTTTTTTTTTCCTTCTGCTTTTTCTCCCCAAATCCCCCCAGTACATAGTTGTATATTGTAGTTGTGGGTCCTTCTAGTTGTGGCATGTGGGACGCTGCCTCAGTGCCTCAGATGAGTGGTGCCGTGTCCGCACCCAGGATGCAAACCAGCAAAACTCTGGGCCGCTGCAGCACAGCACGCCAGCTTACCCACTCGGCCACCGGGTGGCCCAAGAGTATGCTTTCCTGTCGTTTGATTTTGGACTCAGCGTTTGACTTGATTAGACAATGAATGTTAGTGGACTAGAAAAAGGCAAAGGCCTGAAACGTACCTTATTGTTGGTATTTGTTCTCTTGTGTGGCTGCCACTTTCATGCAAAGACCTCCTGGAGGTCTGTATGAGGCGAACTCAGCGGGGATCCTGGTAACAAACACTTCAGGGTAGGATTCCCCAACCATGGTAACTTGAAGCAGCCAATTAAGACAAATTAAACATCCATGAGCAAAATAAATGCTTATTGCTTGCCACCAAGATGCTACAAATGTTGGTTATATAGCAATAGTTTAAAAATACAGGCAAATACAAGACAGTGACATCAGCAAGACGGCGGTATAGGAGTTTCCAAGGCTCGTCCTCTCACAGAAACATCAATTTGAACAACTGTCCACACACACAAAATCTTCACCAGATCTAAGGATCCCAGGTGAGAGATTACAGCACCTGAGTGGAGAAAAGAAATAAGAAAAGATGCACTGAAGAAGATAGGAAAGAGTTTTCATTATCCCCGTTTGTTCACCCCTCACCCAAGCCAAGGCAGCCCGGGACAAGGGAAGACACGCTCTCTCGGGGGGAAGGAAAGTGAAATGAGCTCCCAGCTTCATTGTGGACCCCAGCACCAGGCCTGCACCAGGGCCAGGGGGTTCCCACAGACTCAGCCTCCACAGACCCAGCCTCTGGACCAGCTCCTGCAGACCCAGGCACATCATGTTGTATACCTCAGATATATGCAATGTTTATTTAATGTGTACAAATAAATGAAAAATTACTGGCAATATGTCAAAATATTGAGGGTGCTCATGTTTAGATATGAGGGCATGAATAAGTTTTGTTTTTTCATTTATACATTTGTATGTATATTTTACACAGTATTTAGCCTTTCATAGTGTTTAAAATATAAAAATTCTCACGCAAATTATATTTTTTGTGTCAAATATCCAAAAGCTCTATTTAATTGGTGATAATATCTTTTAAAATAGACCATATACTGTGATTATTCAGGTGAATAAATGTTGTTTCACACTTTTGATTATTTTATAAGGCAAATTTTTATTTACTGATCTTCTGAAACATTATTAAAGCCTATAATAAATGTTTTGTGATATGATACAGTCTGGATATCAATGACTATAAAATCCTATGATCTTACAATTTTTATTTTCTTAATTTTATTCTCTAAGATAATATGCTGCCTGTTCTAGTTCTCAGATATTTTTTTAAATATTTACTTTGGCTATGGACTCCAAATATATAGTTATTTAAAATTTATTTTTGAGAATGTTTGAAACATCCAACTGAGGCATGCTCTAAGTGATATAAAAAATGGGATTGTGGTAAGAAGAGAATTCCAAAAAAACTACAAATCATGTAGTGTGTTAATCAACGATGCTTCTCACATAGTATCTTTGGAAGTCTACCTTCTAAGTATATGATAAGATTTCATTTTAGGCTCCCTGGGGTTGGGTGGGACCATGCAAATCGTTCTGGCCAATGAGTTTTGAGCACAGTGATATGCATGATTACTAGGAAAAGTAATGTGTGTTCTACATGCACGTATGTTCTACATATGTGCTAGTATGTTCTAGCAGTGTAACTTGGCTTATTCTGATTTATACATGTTTGCTGATGAAAAGAAAAAAAGAATGATAAGAAATAAAACTAGTAGATGTCTAAATTTATAGAGTAGTATAAAATGTAGCACACTTATAACGAAAATAACCAGTTTGAAGGCATTGTTCAGTAAAAAAAATTAATTAACTCGTCTATCCATTTTTAACCACTAAATCCCAGTTTTTACATCTGTTCCCCAGAGAAGACTTTTCTGATACCCCAAATCCATCAGATAAAATTATTCTTCTATGTGATATCTTTATCTAGGACTCTGTTCTTTTCTCTAATAATACTTTTCACACTCTACTATAATTTATCCTTTTCCTGTCTATTTCCCTTTCATATAGTACATATCCAGATGGGCAAGGAGCAATTCTGTTTATTCATGTGTGTATCCCAAGTACCTACAAATTACTAGCACATAATACATTCTATATAATTTTTTCAACTGAATAAATTAGTACTAAACTCTTGACTGATTTCTAGCCAGGATTTTATTGGAGCATAGTTATACCAAATGATTTCCACGCTGTCAATGGCTGCTTTCACCTCACAACTGCAGAGTTGAGTAGTTGTGACAGAGACTCCATGGGCCTGCAAGGCCTAGAACATATGATATCTGGCTTTTTCCAGAAAAGGTTGACTGAGCCTGGCTCTAAACAAACTGGAACAGGCCAAGTCAAAAGGATAAGCAAAACCAAATTCATTGAGGGAGGTTGAGAGTGAAAAACTGAGAGACCAAGTAAAAGCACCATTTGCAAAAGTCTAGACGTGAATGCAAATCTACAATTTAGGAAAAGGTAGACATGATGATAACTGCTCAGAGCAAAGAAGACACAAGACGAGGGCAATATAATTGCCTTAACAGGCTTTGGAAAAGTGAATCTATGGTGCCTAGATAAGGAAGACAATTTAAAGGGCAGAAGTAGTGTGGAAATACTAGTATATTTTGTCTCTGGCTTTGGATGAAAATAAAAAGAAAAAAATATCCTTCCATGTTAATTATCCTTGTGATACCTAAAATATACACCTTATTCCTCCTAGCCTCACTATCTTTGATTTTTACTATTTTCTCTTTTGTTCTACCAAACACGTGGTGGTGGGGGGGAAGTGTCTTACAGGAAGAGTGATGTTACATGCAGGTACAGTGTTCTTTATTTTTCATATTGACAGTATCTTATGTTTG
Source organism: Equus caballus (assembly GCF_041296265.1). NCBI lineage: Eukaryota > Metazoa > Chordata > Mammalia > Perissodactyla > Equidae > Equus > Equus caballus. The sequence continues at coordinate 69,385,854 of NC_091701.1, read as the reverse complement.
CTCTAATAAATTAAAATTTCTACCTTTAACTACTTACATGAAAGGAAGCACAAGTAACAACAGCAATGTGAAAAGAGAAGGTGGAAGCCGACACGGTGCTGACAAGGAAGAAATGGGCGGACAGATGTACAATTCATTAAGATATGCACATTGCCTCCTACTCTGTAAGATATGCTGAGACCACCTGTCTGAATTATGCAAGTTAACAGCTTTCCATAAATATAGTTTTACAAATGCCATATAACATTTTCTTAGCCTTTTTGTACTGATGAATTGGAAATCCAAGAGTTGTAGAGGTTTTTTTTCCCTATAAGCAGCAGACGGTTTTGGTGAATTTGTTAATTGGAAAGATTTTGTGAAATTCCAGCACATTAAGAAAGAAGATATATTACAGACATCACGGAATTCACAGTTAAATACAAGTGGGAATGTATTTAGGTGCTAGTATAGAAGTAAGGCACAAAGAAGATGCTGAGTGATGCTAACAAAGCTGGGAAGGAAGAAAGAAAACATCATGCTTCATAGAAGAAGAATAATTCAACTTCTGGGACTAGTCATTATATTCAAAATCTTGAATTCTCCTGCATGCTTAGAGTTGATTCTTAAATTATCTATTTAGAATTTCTTTTCACAAATGTACTATGTGCCTCCACTTCAAGTTGGGCATAAACGAACCTAATAAATTCAACGTAATTGAGGATTTTGAGTTTATATTCAGTTTCCCAAACTCAAGGGAGAGAGGAAATGCTCCTACTCACTCAGGGTTCAAATCCATTGTCTAAGGCAACATTGATGAGGGGTTCAATTGCCCTTCTGTACATCTCCCAAAGGCATAGTTTAATGATTTCATAATATGAGGTGTATATAGCATAAAAATGGTCATTATCAAGTTGTTTTGCAGGTCTATTTTGAACTCTCAATCAGGATGTTTGGGAGAAGAAAACATAAATTATTTTTTCCTCAAACATTGGGAAGGTTTGGCCTTTAAACAATCCAAACTTTTTCAGTTTTGCTGGAAATGCTTCAATAAGATGATACAATTTGAAAGAAAAGTCTTGGAGAATACAACCAAACTGTAATATTAAAGCATATTTTCTCACTGTGAGGATGGATAGGAATGCTTTAATCAACTTGCAATTTCAGGCAGAACGAACTTGTTTCAAATGCCCTGAATTATCTTAGAGTGGGTAGCATGGAAGACATTCAGAGGCTCCAGAGACCTTCTCTAACAATTTTATTGGAAAATATAAGCTGGCTTAATTTGTGTATTAAATATGTTGACTGCTAATAGGACCTTGGTGCCTCTCTAAAAGGAAAATTTTCATTCAAAAGACATATGTAATTTGGAGATATTGTTTATATTATTTCTTCACGTAAAAGTTGTGAAAACATTGGGTTCAGACAAGTGACAGAAATTTGAACTATATCTAGTTTTCGATATGCTTGATAACTATTACAGAATTATCAAGTCTGATGTTTTAAAGTATAAAACATTCTCATTTCCTTCAAGTGAAATTATAGAAAATATGAAGGGCAGACAGAGCCAAAGTTTATTTCATGTTGGAATAAGCAATGAATCAAGAAGACATTTTAAATATTTGTACTATCTTATGGGGGGGGGGTGAAGAAAATCCATTTGAGAGAAAGGAGAGCAGAAGATGTGGATGGCAAAACTAAGGTGACATTTTTGATGTCCAACCTTCAAAAAACTGAACTGAGTAAAAACAAAAAGGCTGTGTCCAAAACAGCTGAGTCCTGGATTGAATCTTGCCAATGTGGGAGGGGTGGCACGCTGTAGGTGAACGTTGGCTCCAGGCTGAGTACCTTGGGCCGTACATTCCTGCGGGACTCCTTAATGGTGTTATCCTACTGAGAGTGCTTAGAAAGCTTCAGCTTTCACCTGAACTTTATAATCTTTCATTTTAGGCAGAAGAAAGGATGAATTTTCTATGTACAAGAAGGTTATCTCATTTGCTGAGGTATTCATTTACTTTTTATTTTATTTTATGTTTTTTGGTGAAGAAGATTGTCCCTGAGCTAACATCTGTGCCAGTCTTCGTCTTTTTACTTGGGGAAGATTAGCCCTGTGCTAACATCTATGCCAATCCTCCTCTGCTTTGTATGTGGAATGCCTCTACAGAGTAGTCTAGGTTCACACCCAGGATCTGAACCCATGAACCCTGGGCCTTCAAAGGGGAGCATGCCCAACTTAACCACTATGCCACAGAGCTGGCCCCCTGCTGAGGTGTTTAAAGCCAAGCCTGTTTGAAGTTTTTTTGTAGCTGTTTTCTTCCTATTGCCTATCAAAGCTTTTGATGAAAGATAGGAGCAAATTTTTTCAGATCTCAGATACAGTGTGTGTGATTCAGTTTGAACTCTTTCCATTTATACCCTTAATATTAACTGAAGCTAATTATGTATCATTTTGCACAAATAATAACACTTAGGAGAGAGGGAAGGATTGAAATGGTGATCATATTTAAGAAGTTTCTAGTCTACAACTTTGAGTTCTATTTTTACCAAGCGTTCATTTTAAACCTCACCTCAATTTTCTTATTTCTTAAATATGTGGTTTGGAGGGATAAATTTAAAGCACTCATCCAAACATCACATTTAACTATTTGAAAGCAACTGAAATCTCCTTATTCTTACCTTGAAGGGGAAAAGAAGCTTTTAAAAAAAGAAAATTTGCCCCTTTTAAAAAGAAAATACAGCATAAGCATACAAAACTTATGAGTATAAATAATGTAGTTTTATAAATCTTCATTATTATAGACTGGCAATGGAATTTTAATCGGCTTTTAAAACATGAAATGTGAACAGGGAAAATTCAGAAGGCCAATTTCTATAACAATTTGCTTTCAGGTAGAACTGAAAATATTTATTAAAAAAGCCACTATAAACAAATATTGAATCATTATGTTTGTAGACCTGAAACTAACATAATATTATATGTCAATTACACATCAATAAAAAAAATTCTAAAAAGGCCACTAAACAATATTGCCCTTGCCAATATATATGTCAGTTATATTGAAGTCACCACACTTATTATTGAAAATGTATCTATAGTTTGTGTAGTCCATTTACACTAGCAGTTAGCTCTCTGACTTATTCGTGATAAAATATCCCTTAAGTGGTTACGTCAACTAGATATATGGACAAATGGATTACAAAATGTATTTTATATAAATTCAAATATATGGTTAAAGACAACATTTTATAGTTTCAATTGGAAATCTGAAGAAGCAATTCTTTTTTGACTTTTTCTTCTTTCTAGCAATTCCTAGAAATAAATTGAACTGCTGGAAGCCCAGAGCCGGAGACATGGGTTATGTTGCTTAAATGATCTCTGTAAGATGATAAATTCTCCGTACCTCTGTGTCTCTTCAAAAACCCTTGAAATCTTCTAAGAAATAGTTCAAAAAATAAAATGAAGTTATGTAGTTGAAGGTTAAAATATTGCCTGTTTCAATTTCTCACTCCTAACATAAAAAATGTTTTATATGAGATTTTATCGTTTCCCACAAGAACCTGGATCACCATACACCCAAATTTACAATATTTCTATTAAAATTTGGTTGGAGATCATAGTATGGAAATGTTTAAATTTAATACAAAATATGCTCCAAAGAAGATGTGTTTGGAGAATTTTCTTCTCCTGTGATTCTAAACTCACGTAGTACCTGCATTAGGTGGCACTCACGAGACGAGAGTCTAAAATTGGGCTGGCCCCTGAAAGATGGATGATGTGAAGTTCTGGACACTGTGTCACAACTCCTTTATTGCTTTTCTAACTTGTCATGCTTAGGTCATTTAATCCTTCTTTCTCTGCTGAATACTATTAGTTGCCAACTGAATTTGTTTCAAGTTAGATTATATCCAACTACAAAATTATCTGTAGAAGGTGATTCACACTAAATATTAAACTACTTTCCAAAACTTCATAAAAAAGCTGGAATAAATTTTGATTATATTTTAATGTGTTTTCCATAATTCTGTTTTAATGCTAACAGACCCATGATGTACCACTTTGTTGACTCGAAGAGTGAGGCTCAGTGCTGAAAGATTCAAGAAATACAGTGGAGGATAAAACAAATTGTCTTTCTATCCACCAGTAACCTATTGTCTAAAAGGGAATACTAGACAGATACACATAGATTTGAATTCAAGATAGATATTCATAAATTCAAATAAAATATATTAATATAATTTGTGGGAAAACAGAACATTAAAAAATGCTTCTAGTTGCAGGAATCAAGTCAAGAATTAGGAAGAAGTTTATATTTAAACGTATATTAAAAGGCAGGTAGCAATAGACAAATGGAGCATGATGAGGGGAGTCAAGTAACAGAAAAAAAGGGGGCCAGAAATTATGAAAACATGCAGTACATTATTGGCTTCTGCTGGCCTGGATTATAGATTTAAATGAGCCACAAGTATACAGTGGCCAGAAGGCAAAACTGAGCAGGAAAGGAAGACAGATTGAAGATCCATAGATAAGGCTAAGCTTTTGCAGATGAACTTTCTTTCGACTTTTAGTGTATGGACATTATTAACAAAAATAAAACCAAACACAACAAAAAACATAAACCTACCGTGAAGAAGAATATGTGTCTGTTTTAGTCTTGGCTCTATACAGAATGGATAAGAACAATAAATAAGTCTTCACTGAGATTTACTTTCCACAACTGCTTACTCACAAAAGTTTCGAGCTGGAATTCCTAGTACTTATGTCACCTAAAAACCACAAGTTCATCCTGAGGTCTACAATGGTTGAGCTAATTATTTGCTCAAGCCTCTGCTAGGATAAAAATAACAAACTTCTTCTAAAGATGTTCTTAAAAATTAGGTCTCAAAACAACATCACATAAATTTTTAAGGCACCTGAGATTATAATTAAAGAAAGTTACAGAACATAGTCTGAATGAGAATTAGCAAAAACTACAAACTAAGGAATGAAACCCACATAGAAAGCAGATATTGAATTTATGAGGTGTAATTTATAATAGAAGCCTGCTTAATATTTTTAAAAAATGAAATAGGGAATGTGTAAAACAGTGAAGAAAATAAATTATCAAAATTGACCAAATTTGAAAAAAAACACAAAAATAATTACCAAAACTAAAACAAATAACAAAAAATGGAATATAAAGCAATTAGACACAGCTGAAGAGAGAATGGATAAAGTATAAGATAGCTTTCATAAACAGTAGAGATGGACAGAAAAATAGAAAATGTCAAAGTAAATTTAAGAGACAAAGACAGTAGAACAAGAATTCTAATTTGATTCCTAGAAGGCAAAAAAAAAAAAAAAAAAAGGAGAGAGAGAATTCTGGTGCAGGAATATTAGAAGAGAAAATCAAGTAATTTTTTCCAAATTGAGAAAAGATGCAAGTCTTCAGATTCAGAAAGGTCCGCAAAACCATTCACAACTAGATGTATTCTATTAGACAGGAAAAACACTAATCAACTAGGATGTGTTTTTAAATAAAGGCAGAGATAAAAGGAAAACTACTTTTAAAAGGAAAATATCTTATAGTTGACTTCTCAGTAACAAGAATTGAAAGCCAATAAAATAATGGAAATATTTCTCAAATGCTGAAGGAAAAAAAATTAACCTAAAAATACAAGTACAGAAAAGTTAACTTACAAAAATGGAAGCAAAAGAAGACATTTTCAGATAAAACCTGAGAAAATTCATTATTAACAGGCTCTCTTTAAGGGAATTTCATATATATATTTCATATACATATATATGCACAAAATGATCACAGAAAAGAGATTTAAATTGAAAGAGTAAATGAAGAACAAAGAAAAATACATTTGTTTATGTGTATTTGTATAAAATTGTTTAACTGTATAAAACAACAAAATAATGCCTACTTTGTGGAGTTAAAATATCAATATGGATAAAATTGCATATAAATGAGCAGAGAATAAAACTTTTCTAAAGTTCTTGTAACTTTAAGGGAAAGGTTAAATATACAGATTAATGTAAAAAAAAATTCTAGCTTGACCAGGAAGGTTAGAAATAGATGGTGTAAATGCCAGTACAGTGCAGGGAAAAATGTGGAATGAAGAAATACAATTAATTATTTTGAAAGCAAATAAAGGAGAAAAACATTATATAAAATAGGAAAATAGAAATGAATTCACATATGAGCAATCGCAATCAATATAAATCAACCCTCTAATTAAAAAATAAAAATTTTCAGTCTGGATTATTCGAATCCTGCTATGAGTTATTCAGAAAAGAGGTATTTTTGTAAGAAAAAGAGAATAATTAAAACTAAATTGTAGGGTAAAGGTATCTCAAGAATACTCTAACCAAAATATAACTGGAGCAGTATATTAATATCAGAAAAATAAATAAAACAAAAACCAAAAAGCATAACTAGAAGGGACAAAAATATGTTTTAAAAGAAGATATAACACAAAACTTGTAATCATCTAATAGTGTAGTTTCATAATATTTCTAGCAAATCTTAACAGAAGCAAATAAAGAAAACTTAATCACCAACAAAGTGGAAGATTATGATTTACTTCTCTTGGTAACTGAGAAATCTAGAAAGCATGAAAATTAGTAAAGATATTGAAAATTGAAAAAATGTAATTTGCAAGCTTTATTTATGAGAGATGTACATAAACACAAAACACTGTACCCAACACTGGTACAGCTGTAGAAAAAACACACCAAAGTTTTAGAATAGGAAAAACTAAACAATTATGTGTGTGTGTGTGTAATTTTTATAAGGCAATGAATTGATTGATACAAAACTTACACTGGGGAAGAAAGAGGATCTAATCAGAGGGACTGGACATGTGAGGGGAGAGAGGACTTTAAAGTCGCAGGTAATGTTACATTTTTAAACTACGTGGTAGGGACATGTTACAGGAATTTGTTATTATTATTCTTTAAAATAGATACAAATATGTATGGAAATACTTGCAAAACCACATGAAGAAAATTATACATATATAAAGAAATTTAAAAAATTAAAAATGATGGAGTATGTTAAAGGATGGGAGACTAAATAATGAAAAATGGTAATTCTCAAAAATCAATGTTTAATCTCAATGAATATAATCAAATCTAGCAGTTTTAAAAATTATACATCGAGATTTCTGGGTGTGCTCTTTTTCCCATAAAACAGCTTATAAGGAAGGAAGGAGTATGAATTTGCTAGAGCTCCAGTAGCAAAGCCCCACAGAATGGACAGGTCTCTGAGAATTCAGCTCAGTTCTGACACTGTCTACCCAAAGAGAGCGTCAGATTCCACAGGTTAAGGGATCAGTCCCATGACACTGTCCCCCACACACTCCAGAAGCTGATTGCAAACCCAGGCTCTTACCTGTGCTTCTGACCGACTGGCTATAAAGCAGAGGTTCCCCAGACCTCTTCCTTGGCTTTGATTAATTTGCTGGAGCAGCTCACAGAACTCAGAGAAACATTTTACTTCCTAGATTACCGATTTATTAGAAAAGGATATAAGCCAGGAACAGCCAGATGGAAGAGATCTACCCAGTGAGGTATGTGGGAAGCGCCTCAGAGTTTTCTTGCCCTCTCGGGGCGCGCCTCTCTCCCACCACCTCCACGTGTTCACCGACCCAGAGCCCTCAGACCCCTCCTGTTTGTTTTTTATGGAGGCTTCACTACATACAACCCTCCCATGGTTGGTTCTCCTGGCAACCAGCCCCTGTCCCTGTTCCAAAACTCACCTCCATACTCTGGTTTCTCGTCAGATCGCAGAAATCTTTCACCTTTTACCAAAACACCTCGTTCACATAACAAAAGACACCTTTACCACTCTCATCATTTAGGAAATTCCAAGGGTTTTAGGAGCTCTATTCCAGAAACCGAGACAAAGATCAAATATATATTTCTTATTATAAATCACAATATCACAAATTGAAGTTTATTTTCTCACAGTTCTAAGACTAAAAGTCCAAAACGTCCGCAGGATTGGTTTCTTCTGAGGCTCCTCTCCTTAGCTTGTAGGTGGCTGATTTCTCCGTGTGTCTTCATGGGGTCTTCCCTCTGTGTGTGTCTGTGTCCTAATTTCCTCTTTTTACCAATACAAGAACCTTAGAAAAGTTCCATTCCCATCTCACTTATCCTCAATTATACGCAATTTTATCCATATTGATATTTTATTTCATAGAAATCTTTTTGGAACAATTAACGGCAGTCATATTGAATTAGGGCCCATCCTAATGACCTCATTTTAACATAATTGCCTCTTTAAAGACTCTGTCTCCAAATACAGTCATATTCTGAGGTACTGGGGCCTAGGACTTCAACATATAAATTGGGGGGTGGGAGTGGAGAGACACAGTTCAGCCCACAACAGAATCCCTTGAGGTTTATGAATTTAGACCCTCCTTCTCTTATGGATAAGGCCTATGTTTATTTTAACTTTCAGTTGGGAACATAATATTCCTTACTTAACATCAAAATGACACAATATTAAACAATAAAAACATTTGAAACAAAATAAATCTCTAAACGTACATGACACTGAATAACACAAATCTAAAAATAATCTCTTAATAGGAGATAGATTAAATATATATAGTATATCCACACAATGGCAGCCAGTAAAAAGTGAGGAAAATTTCTATGTGCTGATATGCATGAACCTGCAGGATTTTTTAAGTGATAAAAATTGTAGATATTATGTTGGCTTTCTATAAAAAATGAGGAAAAATGATATGTTTATGTGTATGTAGCAGTTACCAGTGGAATCACTAGAATTATTTCAAACAATAATTAGTGGTAAATACTAAATATCACTCAATATTTTTTGGTACAGTAGATATTATAGTTTTGAGAATACATTTATACGTATTATAGAATAAATCAAAGAAGTCATTATATTACCCATATTTTCAATATAAAAGAGATGAAAATATAAATCAGAAAAGCTAAGAGAAAAACTAATGTTAAATTTGGTTTTGAAATAGCAGCATGAATGTGTAATTTCACATGTCTGATTCTGCACACAGAAAAGTCCTACAAGCAACGTCACGCTAGCGACAGAAATACTCAATCTCCCGGTGTTCATTGCTGAACAGCATTTGAAACTAAAATGAATCGGGCTTCCTTTGAGGAATGGCTGATGCCATGCCTGGGACAGGAAAGCCACAAGGTGAGTATGGGATATTGCACTGGACCAGAAATCACGGAAGTACTAAAAAACTAATGCAAAGAATGTCAAAAAAAACAGGAGCCAATGTGAAGGAAATCTCATTCTCCATATTTGTCACAATTTGAGCATTAAAAAGAATAATAATTGTAATTGATTGTAATACCTTGAATAAATAAATATTCATCTGTTTGTAGAGACATTAAGAAAGCAGGGAAAACTACATTTCAAACATTGGAGAAGACTGACACAAACCCCTTGCTGTAAGATTTGATGATAGAGTAACAGATTAGAAGCTTACTCTGTCTTTTTAGAAAAAGCTGTTGTTTGATTCTTGACAATGGAAGAAGGCCCTTTTTTTTACAGAACAACTTTGGCTAATACATGTGAAATGAATATTTTGCAACCTCCAATAAAAATAGTTAATTGAGGAAAATATCATTGATGGATGCTAAAGCCATAAGGTAAAACATCTTTGGAGAATATAATATTCACATGATGCCAAAAAATCACCTCACAAATTATAATTTCGAAGACATATATATATATTTTTTAAATATATATATCTTAAATATAAATATATTCATTTAGCTGCTACTACCTTATTAATTAAAGTGAATAACACAAATAATAGGACAACCAGAATTCATATGACTCCTCATCAGATGCAACGTGAAACGCAAAAGCATCACTTATATAGCATTCTAGCCAAAAAAATGCTCAACCTAAATCGAATAAATACTTTAGATATAATTGCTAGTTTATAGGACATTCACAGGATAGAGAAACTGGTTAAATAACAGGCTAAGGAAATGTCATACAAACGCAGAATGTGGGGCATTCTACAAAACATCTAATTTAATCCTCTTGAAATGTTAATGAAAGTGAGCAAAGATGCAGAACATTTCAGAAACAAAATACAATCTCCAAATGCAATGTAGTTTAAGTCTGGTTTGAAACTGCTGAGTTTTGAAGGACCCTTTTGGGGCCAATTATGGGAATTTGTGTATGGACTTGCTTGACTTAAGCTAACATTAGAGAATTACCGTTAATTTTTGTTAGCTGTGATAATGATACTGCTATGTGTGAGAATGTGCTTATTTGGGGAAAGGCATATTGATGTATTTTGAGGTGAAATTTCATGATGTCCATAGCTTATTTTGAAATAGTTCCATCAAAACCATAAAAATATGTATACACACAGTTGATACACACCGATATACATAGTGCAAATATGGCAAAATGTTAATAATAGTTAAATCTAGGAGGTGACTATATCCTGCTCATTTTACTATTCCCTCAACTTTTCTGAATTCTAAACATTTTTCATAAGAAAAAATTTAGGGAAAACCCTGCGTGAAATTAAACTCACCTTCTAAATCCTGTGGGGAAGCTGAGGATGCATTATTTTTTCCCTCTTCTTTTCGTCTTTCATAGGAAAGATTTTACTATACATCAGGTATAACTTATTACATGAAAAATTTGCAAGATAATTACTTTCTGTGACATCAAAGTGTCATGATAAATAATGGTCACCAAGCAGTTTTCGATCTCCAAATAAGTTTTGTACAATTAATTCTTCAAAGTCAAATGCTTTTCTAACTTGAGAGTTTTCTTAGTATTTTAAATTTTGGTTCTAAGAAGTGTTAGGTATCTTTTCTCATCTTTTTCCTTCACAGTGTGCCTGAAAGCCTTATCAACAACTGATTTGCATTCTCATTCAAATGAAGCCATCAGGATTCTGAAGTTGAATATATACATATTTTATTCAATTTCAGGATTTAAATACAAAAATAGCGTAAGAATGTTAAAACATATTTATGCCGCACATCATTGTGTCTTTTACTAAATTGCAAACTGTAGGATTTATTCATATAAAGTTTAACTTTATAAATGATACTAATACAAGGAAAATATATGTTTCGCTCTAACAATTTGTGAGAGTAGATTTTCATTTTCATTTCTCCTTCTCTTATAAATTTTATACGGAAAATCTTTATTTCTTTGCTGATTACATAGATACATTTCAATTGCTTCTAATAAAAGAAAAGATTCTTACAAAACAGTTTTTATGAGATTCTTCATCCCCTTCGATGATACATAGATGATAGATAGACATATATTTATTCATATGTGTATATTTCCATCTGATTAGATCTAATATGTAAGAATTTATCAAACTCGAAATTATGTTTTCTGATATGTGATGAATATATTTCACTGACTATGGCCTATGTGATCAAAGCCCTTTTATTTTATGTTCTATTGCAGAAGAGAGAGCTAGTGTCAAATACAGTTATGTGCATTTTAGCTCACTACTCTAAAAAAAGTGCTCCTAAAAATAAAACACTCTGGCAAAGGGGCAAGCTGATTCACAAAATAAGTGAAAGCCCCTACAGTGGAAATATTCAAGCAGAAGACAAATTAACTTATGTAATAGATTTCATCAGAGAAATTTCTTCGCTGAATATATGGCACCTTTCAAAATTAGTATCACAGCGTATATACAGTGTCCCACCACCATCTGTCCCCTCACCCCACCTCTACTACCAGCACCTTGGCAAGAACCCACAACAATTTTCTATTACCTAATATAGCAAATAAGTATAATAAAGTGAACAAAATCAATACTTGGTTGGGACCTAGGAGTTCTACTTCCAGCGCTGACTCACTATATGCTTTTGTAAAGTTAATCACTATTAATGTCATTTTTGTCACTTGAGAAATGAAGGGATCTCAAGGGTCGGTCATATTTTACCGACCAGTCATGTCTTGAAACCCTGATCTCTTCAGAATCACACTCAGACCTAGGTATAAAGCAGGGAACAAAACAGGTATGTCCCTTACAGTATTAAAATATATTGGGAAAAGAATGACACTCAGTAGATAAGCAACAAAAAATGTGTGTGCTTCAAACTTCAATTCAAATTGAAATGGGGATGTGGAGTAGAATAACAAGATGGATAGAAATAATTTTTGTTGGGTGAACAGTGACTGCTTTTCTGAAGAATTGAATTTTAACTTGAGACATAAAAATGAGAAGAAATCAATCAGGCAAAGAGGAGAAGGATGATGCCAAGCAAAGGAAACTGCACGTGTAAAGGTCCTGAGACAGAAACAAAAGTGGATTTTCACAATAACAGAAAGAAAACCAGAGGATCTTAATTACTGTATGTGAGAGGAAGAGCAGGGCAGGTAATATTCCAGATGTTGGCGGGGCAAAGTCATGCAGGACCTTATAGGCCATTGTAAGGAGCTAGGATTTTATTCTAAGAGGATGAGAGGCCACTGAAGTGTTTAAATGTGAGGAGTGACATGTTCAAATTTATATATTTATAAATTTATATATTTATATGCTTAAAAATTTCTCCACTCTGTATAGAGATTGGCAAGAGATCAAATGGGGAGATGAATTAGAAGGATATTGTAGTGACCATCCAAGAAATAATTCTGGCTTGGACTAGAGTCTTGGCAGTAGAAAAGGAGGGAAATACAAAGATACATTTAGAAGTTTCATTAAAAGGCTTAGAATAAATATTTTGTGGGTGTGAGGTTGAGAAAGGTTCCAATAAGGACTCCAAATTTCTGACTTGGACAACAGTTCCTCCTACTTAAAGGGGCAAAGACTGAAAAGTTCGGTTTTAGGCCAGTTAAATTTGAGATATCTGTAAATCTCTCCAAGATCTGTAAATAGAAATTCTAAATCGTCTGCCCTGTTTTCCATAGTCATCATCTTCCTCCACTTCGCCTATTAAGCATACTTCCTTTTAGTCTTCATAGGTACTCTCAGATCACTCTTTGAATTGTTCCTTGTAAATTCCAAGCACATCTATTCCTCTTCGGGTTTCACTTCTCTGTTGTATCTATTTGGAATACTCTGGATACTCCTCATCTTCATCCACGTCCTCGCACGGATATTTGTTAGAGTATATAAACATTCCTTGACTCAAAAGGATTTATCCTTTCAGACAGCTGCAGGTTGGAGATCTAACTCTACTCGTACTTTCTAGTAATCAACCAGTGCATTGTATCATTTGAGACAGGTACTTCTCCTACCTTGGTGATCTTTGCCACGTGTATTTCATCCTGGTGGTTTGGTAGGAATTGGATGACTTCTCTTGAACACTGTTTTAATGGCTACTCTCCAGGCCTTCATAACTGGTTTCTAGTTGATGACCAGCATAGCTGAGAGGTGACACTAATTCACCGATAGCTTACTTCTAGCTCAGAGCAGCTTTTCTGGTTGAATCATTTTGTACAGTAGCTTGCCAAGAGTTACATACATGAAGATTCTTCAGAAGTGCTTTTGATGATGAAAGGATCTAAACTTTGTCTCAGGCAATGCCAATTGCAAGCGCCATTTTCACAATAAGCTTTGCATTCAACATTGAAAATAATCTGAGCAAAGAAATTTTCTCATTTTACAGTAGCTTTAAAATGGCTATGTCTAAGTTCTTGGGAATAAACCTCTGTTGATAACAGCATATATTTATCATAATTTTTTAAGCCATGCAGTGAATTAAAGTTTAGCTATACATGACAATTATAGCCCACAAAAGAACTTGGCATGAGTTATTCTATTTATAAAAAAGGGAAATAGGTATGTTTCTAATGAATAAATTGCTCTGAACTACCTTAGTTGTTTAATATCTGATAGCCATTAGCAGAGATAACATAATTTACCTTTCAGGTACTATCTATCCTGACCTCTATCGAAGTCGACATCTGTTTATTGAGAAATGAATATCAGTAAATCTTTCTGTTATTGTGGTAATATCAGCTCAAGTCAATTCCCTGCTGAGATGGAAAAATATGATCCAGACAATGAAAAACATATGTTTTGGAGAGACAGTTTGCCATCAAACTACATCAACAATTTAAATGATTAAAATGTTTCTATAAACATCCTTTCTCTTGTCAGTAATGGATGAAACACACTTGCTCCCCATTGTTTTATTTTTTTTATGAACAGCTGTTAATGTCATGAAGGAAACTTATTTTTACAATGTTATAATTAAAACCATGTATTATTACCTCTTTTGTCACATATATTGAAGGAAATTCAATTATTTTGACAGCTAAGCTTATGAATGAGATTCTTTCTTAACAGACAGGTAGATTCAGACTATAGACCGCTGTGCAGACACTCGCATACTGGCTTATTTTGACTGCATAGTGTAAGACGTCCCTAATTTTAACCTTGATGGATTAAAAAAACAAATTTCAGAATCATTTCCTCCTGGCAGGTGCATTATAAAAACAAAAGTGTGGATACCTAGTCAGGTCCTATCTTGTTACACTGCTTGATGATTATGCCCACACAAATTCCTCTTACAGTAGTAAGAAGCTAAAGTTGTGTGTAATGCCTCTGCAATTTCACATCTCAATCAATAGCTTCAATGTGGAGTTCCCTTTGAACTGCTCTTACAGAATGAATTACTCATAGTTCAAATGTTACATTTACATTTATTATTCTCTGACACAATACGCAAAGCCACTGAAGATTAAAGAAGTAGTATTTGAAATTAGGACTTTGGAAAGGAAGTTTGAACTATGAAAAGAATTTCTCAAAAGTTAGAAGAGAGGTGAGAGAGCTAAGATTTATTTATTTATAGGCTATATACTCCATGATTTAGAAGATCCCATAAAGCTTTTCAAACTACACTTTCCCATATTGACCATAGTACATTTCTTGTACATAAGGAAGAAGAGAATGAATATGTTTACACTACACTCAAATGAAAAATACCATGCTGCAAGAAAAAAGGTCTTTGGTAATCATTATTCTCAATCTGCAATCTTTTCTTTCCTTTAATTCTCAATCTCTGGCAAAACCAAAAATGTCTCAACAATTTTATGACTTGATTGAGAACTGAATTTTCCTATTGAAAATCCCCACATTTTGGAGTACCTCCTTTTCTTGAGATTTTAGTGCATTTGTATGCATCGTTCAGCAAAGCTCAGATTCAGGCTCAGCAGTCATGTTAAAAGGACTTATTCACAAAGGCTCAATTAAAATCAATGAAAAAAATCATAAGTTAGAACAGGGTCAACCCTGATGCATGACATTTACATTGCAGGAAAATGGATTTAATCAAAGGAATAAGCACACTAAGCTAAACACAAAATATCTTCAGAGATTAATACTGAAACTATACTCATGAAAAATGCAGTAACTTATGAAATTGGGGAACCAAAGAAAATGTCCCATTTGTTCTGCTTGTTTATTTTTCCATTTATGATGAAATAGATTTGATCTCTATTATGATCCATAAATGGTAGAGAAGCTGGATGTTGATTAGGAGATTAATATTTCTCATCACATCAAGAACACTCTGAATTGCATATAGTGCTAGCATTACACTAAAGTCAAATGTTGTTGGTTGAAAAATCATATGCCTTATGTCTTGCTGCTGCTAAAACTTTTGTAAAACTATATTTCTAGAAAGAAATAGTGGTAACCAAAAGAAATGGTGGTAACTAGTGGAAAAGTACAAATATGGCCACATGCTATTTGCATGACATTGACTAAATTCTTAGGCTTCATTCAGCCTTGTTTTATCATTCACAAAATGAGAATAGCAATACATATATATTAGTTTTGTTTTGAGGCTAAATGTCATAATATACATAAAGTGCCTGAAATACTTCATGACAAAATTACTATTTTGTAAATGATAGATATTTTCATCATGAGGCTAAATCTTGACTAAATTACATAAATTCCAGAGGGTCGCTTGATTTGTCTAAAGAATAATTTTCAGTGTGAGTCAATAAATATGAATTGAATACCTACTGTGTATGCAACAATTTTTATATGTTGTGGAGGTGATTTACACAGTTAGTAAAATGCGATTCATATCCTTATGAAATTTAGAGAATGTAGAAAACTTTGGGGTGGCCTTCCCAGAATGCATTCTACTTGAAAATGATAAAAGCAGCTTCATCCACCTCCTTTACTAGATGCAAAATTTTAAGATATCAATCACTGAAATGCCCTTGCTTTACGACAATACTCAAACCAGAAGAAATCCCTACTTCGTATATCCTTCCCAAACTCACCAAACACAACCCCGTCTCCTATAACATTCCCCTCCCAATACTCTTTTACCAGGACATCTCCCAGTTCTTTGTGGTGAGCAGCCTCCCTTGCTGCAGCAAGAAATGCACCTAACTTTGTTTGACGACAGGTGTGTCCCCACTGGTCTTTAGCTGGTAGACAACAACACATCTTTAGCCATTTGTATAGTATTTGTTGAAATGGATGGAAATTTTCCATAGCTAGATAAAGAACTGAAACTTTGTCTAGGATAGGTCAAACATTGGATTGATAGATTCAAAATTGAGCAGGAGAGATGCATAACCCAGTTCTTAGCCAACTAGTGCATTACATTTATCTACTTACAGTGATTTGTACAAAGATGGGTACACAATTTAAACAATACGTTGATGTGATCACGTTAAAACTTGAGTTCCCTCACCTGGATATTATGTTTTATGTATATGACACTGAAGTTGCTATAGCCATTTTCCTGTTGTCTGAGAAGCTAGCTTGAGTAAAAAGAAAAAGAAAAACAAAACAAAAAGACTACAATAGAGCAACAGAAGAAGCAACAACCAAGAAAAACATAGAGAGGTAGAGAAGGAACCTTGATCAAACTACCTCTGATATCTTTCCTACCTCTGCAAGTTGGAGATACATATGCCAATAAAACATTTTTATTTTTAAGCAAGTTTTGGCTGCTTTTCTATTATTTGCAATGAAGACTATTCCTACCAGTACACATACCTTATAATCTATAGAGTGTTGACAGGCACTATAGAGATAAGATCTACTAGACGTAACCATTAATTTGGAGTGATATGAATGAATCAGCAGTAAATGATGATTAATGACTCCAAGATTTTATGCCTGAATTATTTAAGAAATTTGTGGTTCCTTTATTTAAAATAGAAGACATCAGCTTTCTGCAGTAATATAGAAATAAAGAGAAGGAAACATGGGTACACAAGTTGAGATGCCCACATATTGATGTTACATCTTTAGCTCAGAAGTGTAAGAAAGGCTAGGAACATTTTGTAAAATGTTGACTCCCTGGACCTATCCCAAGAGAATCTGTTTTAGTATTTTGGAGATAAGTGCCATGTATCAAAATTTATGTAAAGGAAAATATAGAAAAGAGAGAAGCAAAGAATGTGAAAAATAATTGCGATACAGATCAAGATCAGTCAGAATATTGAAAAGATGGACAGTTTAAAGGCATAATACTTGAACTTAGTGATTATTATTTTCAAGGACTGAGCTGAAGGTTATAACATGTATTATTTATTTTAAAACATCAAACTCTGATGTAATTAGGTGTAGCCCCACTTTTCAGATGGATATAAAAGTTCCTGCCTTTTACATATCCTAATTTGTTCAAAGCAAATAATCACACAGATTCGTGAGTGAGTGATATTAGCATATGTATGCATAATAATATTCAAATAAATCTATTTAAAATGAGCCATTTCTTCAGATTAAGTACCTTATTAAAGCTGGGGAAGTAAAAGAATGAAAATGTGTGTCAGTCAAGATTCTCAATGTTTATGACCAGATCTTACGGTGGAACGGGAGTTTCTCAAGCTTCACTGTGTCTGATGACAAAAATGGATATAATCCAGAAACAGGCTTGGTTGAATCCTTGAACACTAGCGTGCTCCCCGTCAATTTTTGCCTGACAGCTTTGAGCTGTCCCTGGAAGAAAACCCCTGCTGATATTTACATTCTTCCAGATGTAGCCCCCTGACAGGGCTACATGAGCTGTGATGGTACCTCCTGTCCCAAATGTGAGAAGACTGTTTTCATCCTTGGAGAGCAAAGGAGGGGGAGGTTGATGCATGTGGACATAACAGCTGCCAGCTGTTCCCCTTTCCTGCCTCCTGGTACTTAGTGTTACTGGGCTGGAAGCCCAACCCTCATGTTGGCCTGGTACCATTTTGTGATGCCAACACTTTCTGCATGAATCCCCCCTGGGCATGCACCAGACACTGTGAGGAATGGTCTGTGGGGTACTTGACTGCCCTATTGGGGGACTTTTTGAATTCAGACCATAAGGAAGGCTCTGTCCCTAAGCAGGTGTGACATACATGTGAGGCTTCAGTTTACTGCAGTCCGAATCTGTTCCTTTTACTCAATTCATCAGTCCATTGGCCAAGTCAGATGTTTCCAGAAGCCTCAGGCTTCCAAAGATAATTATATAATTTTCTGTATGTTTTATCTACCAATGCCTCATCTCATTTTGTTGAACACAGTATATACTTATTAATTTGTGCCCAGAAAGCATATTTTAAATCTGTTTTTTACTTCTGAAAGACTAGCCTTGAATTGCTTACTATGCTTCATTCATGGTAGACACTCAACAATTATTAGCTAATATTATTATTATTACAAAAGAGTACAAGTGGAAGAGGAGTGTAGGCCATATTAAGGGCAGGCTGATAATGTCCCTTGATTCTGTTTTTCAAGAGCTGTCCACATTTACTTGATTGTCTCAATCATTATGTGATTAATAATAGACATAACTGTGCATAGTCTGTAGTCGAATTCTGAGGCTGATATTTAGAATATAAAAACCTCTGGAGCATGAATATGTCTTTCAATCTGGAATGTAGCTTTAGATCTGTTCTCTGAGTCTCTGCTCCTAATGGTATTTACACAAAAGACGCTGCATTTTCTGACTTACATTTTCACTTCTGATGAATGTAGAAACACCCTGTTCACCTCATGTTAGCTCTCCAAATTCTGTAACCTTCCTCTTGAAGGTAGATGCCTGGATCCCAGTACATTCATTGGACTCTTGGGCCCTGACTGCATCTTCACATTCTCAAGGGCCTCCCGGGCTTCCATGTGTTGTGAGGCACAGCTGGGCCCTTGCCCCTCATCATGCTTTTCTTATCCATCCTCTTGATACCTTTGGGTCAACTAACTTCCACTGCCAAGTCTTCTGTCTCATAACCCTACAAATATGACATACTGGACTGGCAGCAAAAGAACTAAGTCTTTTTTTGTTTTGCTTCCTTTTGTTGTAAATGAGTATGTCTGAGAACTTAGAAATGCTAAAGGACAACATAAACAATAGAAAGTAGAGACTGCGTAGACTTTGTAACCGTTGTCACAAAGAGATTTGAAGAGGCGAATACCGATGAATTAGCGATTGAAGAAAATACCATCAAAAAATGGGACAAATAATATACTGACAAAAAGGATGAAAAATTTTCTTTCTCACCTTCTCTCTTCTTAACTTTTCTTCTCAAATATTATTCTGTATTTTCACATCGGCATTGTCCTTTGGATGTCTGGTTTTGCTGGTCTGAGTAATTCACACAAATTCTCAAATATCTGTGGCTTACCAAAATAAATATTTTTCATTCACATCCTTCTATGGGCTTATTCAGGAGCCCAGGATCCTTCTACCCTGTAGCTTCACTCTCTTCCAAATCCTTGAAGCCCCATCTATTCAGCTGGAAGATGGGAAATTTACAAAGCCAATCCTGGTAGTGGTGTGAATGACCTCCACTCGCAATTCATTAGTCAGAATTCAGCACCGGGTTACATCTGACTATAAGGGACGCCAGAGCCTGCAGCCTAGTTGTATAACCAAGAAAGAGAATCAGTCAGATATATGTGAGCATTAGCAGTCTTTGCCACAAATCTATTTACCATATGACTCTTTCTGACTATTCTGCTTTTCTTCTCTCTTTCTAAAATATTCAGGGACTGGGGATTAAATCCAGTGATGAAGTTCACGCAGGCACTTTTAAGAATGGATTTCTTTTCATTTTTCAGTAATTAGTGTGGTAGACAGCAAAGAAATTACTTGCTACTCGAGATGGAAAGGTATGTGTGTATGCATGTATGTGCACATGTATAACTGTATTTATTTGTGAATAACAAGTTTTGAAGATGGTAAGGGAGTTTCAGGATATGATTATTTAAAATAATTTTCCTTCTTATATTAAAAAATATTTTTAGAAATAGCAGTAGCCAAGATCTATGTAGTAAGGGGAGAAAAAAACATTAGAATTGAAATAAAATGTATGAAATAGCAATGATGTCACAGACTTCTTGTTTCACCTTAGCTAAGTAATTCAATTTCTCTGACTTCAGATTCCGAATCTGAAAAATGAGAATTACAATGACCTATACAATGAGTGTTTCTGATTTTCCACTCCATCAATGCCTCATAAAGATTTTTATCTTTGCCAACTCCCATTCTCTTTTTCCCCTCTTATTCCAATCCAAAGGAAATTTTATCAGCCAGCAGTCATATCTTAGGGTTCTGAATCAAAAGAATGGGTAGAGAGTAAGTGGACAGGAGGCAACAGATAGACAAGGAAGAAACCTTCCAGTAAGATCTGGGAAGTGAAGGCAGAGGCTCTGAAAGTGGGAAGGAGGCAACAGGGAAGACAGGAACCACATTTTTATTAAATAATAAGTGACTTTTCTCTTTACTTAGACAAAAACAAAGCTTTTGCAAACAGTTTTAAGATTACGTTTAATCCTGCACTGTGATTCGTTACATATGATTCTGTGCAGAGTTGACCATGCGAGTTCCCAGATTTTAAGTTGGTTTAAGTCATTTAAAGAGTTGTCACATAAAAGTTAAATGTAAAAATTATTTCTAAGTCATAAAGATCATATACAAATGATCGTTACTATTATAGCTCAGCTATATGCAGCCTTACATTAAAAAAATAAAGTGGAATGGAATTGGCTTTAGTTAATCATTAGTAGCCCACGAAGTCCATAATACTCAGGAAATATTGGCTTGAAGGTCACAGCGAATGATATTTTAAGCAAATATCAGCAAAATCTATGTAGAAGAAACATACACCTACACAAAACACATACGTACTTATACCAGCCTAAACATCTCAGTGTAGATTTCTCATAATAAGCGTGCTTATCTAGCATATTGATTAATCAGAATTGTATTAACATTCCTAGGATAACAGTAATGATTTGGGCTACCTGAGTGAGGCCTCTCTTTTAGAATTATTCGCTAGTATCATTACTAGGAGAAAGTAATATGTAAGAATTTTACTAGTATCATAATTGCAAAGCCTTAAATTCTTTAGCCAAGGCCCAGACTCAAGCAATACTTTCTCAGTACTTTCCACAGTACTTAAGTTTGACATTAAGAAATCTTTGATTGCTGAAATAGAACTTCAAATAGCATCTTAATCAATGTGTTGGTGAATAGCTTTTCCCCATAAGTCCACATTTTGCATCTAAATCCAAATATGACCTTAGTCATAATGAATAACATCTTTAGGTCATTTTAAAACCTTTCACAGATACTCAGATTTTACCTAATTAAGGACATGCTAAAGGAGTTTGCATCATCACTAAAACCTGTGAATGAACTTTTGACCTTAAAATTCTATATCAATTCACATGATTTTCAGAAATCATTGGATCTACAAAACTTGATAAATGAATCTAGCAAAGATTACATTTCTCCATTCATATGTTCTCTTAAATTGCACTTAAATTTTATTTATTTATTTATTTTTAAATAAATTACTACAGGAGCTGGCCCAGTGGCACAGAGGTTAAGTGTGTGCGCTCTGCTTCAGCGGCTCAGGCTTCGCCAGTTCGGGTCCTGGGCGCAGACCTACATCAAGCCATGCTGAGCCGGCGTCCCACATAGAAGAACCAGAAAGACCTACAGGTAGGATACACAACTATGCACTGGGGCTTTGGAGAAGAAAAAAAAGAAAAAGAGGAAGATTGGCAGCAGATGTTAGCTCAGGGCCAATCTACCTCACCAAAAGTAAATAAATTAATTAATTAAATGAAATAAATTACTACATGTGACAAAATGATTTCATTGACTGCAGACAATTGAAGTAGTGAAGACTTCTGTAATAAATGATTTGGCAAGAAATGCAGTAATAGGTTTTCTATTTAGGAATTCTATCCTGTTGGGAAATACTGCGGTAAAATTTGATACTCAGAGATATTGAAGGCCACTGAGGTTATAAACACCAGTGTAAAAAGGGCCAGTTCTTCTAAAGACATAATCTTCTCAGTTTCTGATAAATGTGGATGTAAAAAAAATTTCATGCCAGTTAACAAAAATAATTACTAAAAACTAGATCTAAACACTTGAAAAAAATGTTTTACCTAATATAGAGAAAGAACTGTTAAAAATGGGGAGGTTTTCTGAAATTCTGAAGTATAAACTTTATTTGGGGATGTTCAAGTTATTATTATTCAGGTAGTGACTGTATGCATCAGATTTGGGGATGTGTGCTAGTGTCAAAAAGACAGTGGTGGTGCTTCTGTTTCCCTTGGCAACCAGTGATGAAGGAAGAGCTCCCTCCTCCCTCACTCTCGCGCTCTCACAGTATTTCCTCATTTGTCTCATGGCACACAGCCCTTCGCTGTCTTTTCCAATATCCAGTCTACTGAATTCCTTCTAGATTTACTTCTCTATCTACCTAGCCTTATCTCAAATGTACATTTTAAATACCTTCTCACCAACTCCCTCAAATTTATCAGCCTTGGAAATTTTAACACAATCACTTTGAAAATCCTGTAACCCTGAAAACACCATCTTGATGCATTTTAACTGGTATTATAACCAGATAGCGTTGAAGAAAGAATTGATTCCAAGACAGAGGTATTCATTAATTCCAGCGTCAGCCAGGCCTTTGGGAATGCTCAGCCGCCCTTTCATGAGGCAGTGGGCAGCTCTCATGCCAATCCCAGTAGCCGCTCTTCGAATCTTAGACCCTCCGCAGGCTGTCATCCCACTCCATCTTCCTCACCTTCTGCTGAGGACCTGAAATTATAAGGTTGGAGGCTTTGCCGTGTAATAGAGGGCATCCCTCACACAGTTTATGTATACTTGCTCTCCGATTAAAATTTCATCTCTGTCCTCACTCATCCTCATCTTTCATCCTTCTTTATTCATCCATTTAGGTTTTAAACTTTGACTCGCGCTTTTGCTGTGGACCACATCCTTCTCTGGACCACAATCTTCTGCCTCCTAATTGTGCTACAGGAAATATCTTAAATTTCTCCTATCCCATTGGCTCTTTTAACTTTACCTAGAAACTTATTCAACTGTTTTAGTCTTCCAAAATAAAACAAAAACAAAACAAAACAAAAAAGAAGTCAAATGTTAAGAAAAAAATCCCCCAAATCCCTTTACTCTTTACTTAGAAACTTCACAGAATAGTTTATGCTGATTGACTTCCTTCTTACTGTTCTCATGTAACAAATGAATTTATCTTTGTCAAAGTAAATGTCACATCTTGTATCTTCCATCATTTGGTAATTACTGAAGAATGTGACCCAATGCTATATATTTTTTCTAGATTCAAAAAAAGGATATTGGGTATCAAGTTGATTTTTTCATATAGTAATAACACATGTTCACTGGATAAACTACAACATGCAAACAATTTATTGTAGTTAAAATCATCTCAAATGTACCAGCTAAAGCTAACAAATGTTAGAATTTTGATAATTTCTTAACAATTTTCTATCTAGGGATATGTTTTACCATCATAGTTAAAATGTTTATACAAAGTTCATCATAGTTTATTTTTACAACATATCATGACACATCACTACATTACAAAATTATTCATAAGACATAACTTTTAATGGCTGCAGGGCTTTTCATCATTTGTATGTGTCTCAGTTTGGTTTCAAACAGTCCCTTGTTGAAAATAAGACTGTTTTGATTGTTTCATTGTCATAAATTATGCTGTGATAACCACCTCTTTGCATAATTTTTGTCTTTGTTTCTTATTAATCAACCAAAAAGTATGAACATGTTTAAGTCTAATGTATAAAAGTTACTTTCTGTAAAGATTTAGCGATATATACGCTCACTAGGAAACAATCTATCTCATTAGACTCATGAGGAAATGAATATATGCACTTTAAAAATCTTTGCTAATCAGGTAGGCAAGATGAAATACTATTGTTAGAGGAAATGCTAGACTTAATTACTTGTAAAACAGAAAGTTATATATTTATAAACCAATTATAATGTTTTTACTGTGATTTATGTGCTCACATCAATTTTCTGCTTTTTCTATGTGGCATTTGTCTCTCTTATTGATTCACAGATTATCTTTCTATACACCTATCATATGTTTTCAAATATTTTCTAAAGTTTCTCAAATGTTCAAATATTTTATTCTATTTGTTATGATTTCTGATATATAGAAATTTAATCATGTTTTCTCTTTTATTGCTTCTTTCACTCTGCATTTATTTTTTGTTTGTTTTTTAACATATAGAAAATTTAAAATTGTCTCTTTTTTGCCTCTTCTGTCACTTACATTTTAAAGTCTTCCCTCTCCTCAAGAAATTTGAAAATGCATATTACTGTTTTCCTCTAATCTTATACATTTTTTTATTTTCATATAATCCCTTGGTATATTTTGTGTGTGATATAAGAATTTAAGTGGATGATTTTTAAATACCTGTGCCTGGATTTTTTGACAAATCTTTTTATCATATTTAAAATTCTGAGAGGCCAGCCCGGTGGCACAGAGGTTAAGTTTGCATGTTCCACTTTGGCAGCCTGGGGTTCTCCGATTTGGATCCTGGGTGTGGACATGGCACCACTTGGCAAGCCATGCTGTGGCAAGCATCCCACATATAAAGTAGAGGAAGATGGGCATGGATCTTAGCTCAGGGCCAGTATTCTTCAGCAAAAAAAAAAGAGAGAGAGAGAGAGGGATTGGCAGCAGATTTAACTCAGGGCTAATCTTCCTCCAAAAAAAAAAAATTCTGAGGTATATCATAGAGCAATAACATTTTATTGCCTTCTGTTCACCTCATGGGTGAAGGAGGGATTCTCACTCTAGGTTATGGGGTTGGCTGAACACAGGACATCCAACACTGGACAGATTAGATCGACAACTGTAGTTTATTAGTCACATACTCATAGGCCAGGGGAGGAGGGCACTGCATGCCATACAGGGCCACTTGGAGGTTGCACTTGGAAACAGGGAAAAAGTGGAGGCTGTGGGAGGTAGGCTTTGTACTTTCAAAAGGGCGGACTGCTCCCTGGTTCCTGTGGGAGGATGTGATTCGCTTGACTAATTCTGCCAGTTGTCAGGGAACTGAAACGTGCTCCTCAGAGATAAGCGGGAACTCGACTTGATCCCTCTGATAGGGGGTTATTTGGCTATGGCATCTTTTCCATGGAAGCAAGTGGGGAGGAGACCTTGCAGATAGACCATGTGAGCCCCTCTCAATTTCACCTGATGTCATGGTAGTACGTAATATTGGAAGAGTTCATAAGTACCCACTTCAAAATTCTTTTCACTGCACACACTTTCTCTCTTTCTCTTTTTCTCTGTCTTTATTTCTCTCTCTCTCTCTCTTTTATATATGATAATTTAAAAATTTATAAAAAGAAGTGGATTGAGGGAACAGAGTTGAAGCTATTTTCAATTAGCAATGTAAGTGAAACTCTAGATGTTTTCAGAAGAAAATGTGTGTGTGTGTGTGTGTGTGTGTGTATGTTGTCGAAGAGGAGGAAACCAAGAGGGAATTAGTCACTGGTAGATCAGATAAACGGATACTGCATGAAAGCGAGCCCGTCTGGGGGTCAGCGGTGAGGGAGCTGTGACGGGAGGCCCTGGGGAAAGGGCTTTCTGCCATAAGCAATCCGTGAGTCAGGAACACTGCTTTGGAAAGTTTCTTATTGTTGGCAAACTACTTTTTATCTTTTGTTATCTTTAAGCTTATATGGTAAACTCAAAGTTACAAAAAAAGGCTCTGATTTTAAATCAGTATGCACTATTCAGTTATTCCGTTCACAATTCCAAAGTAGTGATTTATGAAGCTAGGAACAGCTTCTATGAGCTTCTACAACAGCTTAACTCACATTGTTTAATTTATAATTTACTAGGATTCTACGTTTATTATCATTTCTAATTCAAGCACAACTATATGATGAAAATGTACTCTGTTTATTCCTTTCCCAAATCAGGATGCCACGTCATTGACGTTTGCATTGACATTTTGTACCATCAGTTAGTTCAATGACCTACACATAAAATGTTATGCTCAACATATTTTTCTTTAAATGCGAAGTGGGTCATACTTTTTCTGTTGGTGTCAATACCTAGCTTTTGTAAAACCATTCCATTTTACAAGACAGCATTCCAGTGAACATTCTGTGGTTCGCTTAATTCCCTCCTTCCGACTATCCTGTTTTTCTTGTTTTCTTTTGCTTGTCTTGTCGTGCTTTGTCACTACTGTATTTCCAGTGCTAAAAGAGTGCCAGGCACCTAGTAGGAAATCAAGAAACATTTTTTTTTGAGTGAATGAATGTTGTTAACCATTGAAATCTTTATGAACAGGATAAACTACAATAAGTCAAAGAGCTATGCAAGTACAAGATACCCCGTTATTAACAATGCAACAATAGTCATGTTAAACATATTATCAGTATTCAGAAATACTTTCAGAGAAATACTTTCAGAAATAATAACCCTGTTTCTTAAATTGATTGGCCCATAACTGTACTCATTCATGCATCAGATAATGTAGCTAAACATCTTCAATAATATATGCCCAATACCTAACCTGTTTTGTTGTTTTGAACAAGGAGTAAAAGAGAATGAAAGAACTCTCAAGGAAACTTCTGTGTGTCATTTTGCCTCAGCTGATTCTACTGACACGTATAATTAACATGAGTAAAGACAGAAGCGTTTTTATAAAGGCACCTTAACATTAAGGTGATAAGTTTCTACTGCTCTCTTGGTTCCTTTCTTCACACCTACCACAATCAGGACAGCAACAATGAAGCAATGTGTGGAATTTTTTCCCAGAAATTTAAATAATATTGTGGAGCTTTTTACTAAAAGCCTAGTGTATACAAAAGCAAAGTTAAAGGCAGAATAAAGAATAATATAATCCTTCACACTAGGAATTAAGTAATGGTTAGAATTAATTATTCAAATAATCTCTCCATGTTTGATACAAATATTGGGTTATACGTCCAATTCTTTACCTTTTGCAAGTAACTATAGCCCTAAAGTTATATCCTAGTTTATTTAAACATGTCTTATTAGCACATTTAATTTTGAAAACAGTTATCTCTCCTTGCTGTGAATTGAAATGTATAAAATTGTTCCCTTGCCTCAAGATACCCCTTCAAGAAATCTGCATGATGTCTGGAATATTCACCAAAGCCATTCATTTATAGTTATATAGGGCAAGCCTCTATTCACAAGCACATATGTTTTCTGAGAAAGTTAATACACTACTGTTACTTTGCACTGATGACAACAAAAAGAGTTAAATATTTTTCAAATGCCTACTATATACAAAAATATGCAGAAGCAGGTTCTGTGTGTTACCCTAAAACAGAGCCAGTCTTTACACACAGAATCATTTATTTGGGGAGGAAAACTATGAAATTGCATGATGTCCAAATGTGTAAAGGAAAGAATGCTGTGTTAACTGATAGTAGAACGAGACCATCTCAAGTTCCAAACTGAAACACTTGTGTCAAAATAGCGGCTGCCTTTCATTCTTGCCCTGGAAGTTGCCTGCTCTATCCAGTAGGTGAAAATCGAGAGTAGAGAGACTGGGGGCTTCTTATTTTATATTAGCACTGTACAGTACTATGCACTATGTTCATTTCTGAAAATAGGTCTTCAAACAGATGTATGTAGAGGTGTAACTAACGGCATGCTAAGTGCATCATTGCAGCCTGCCTGCCATGGATATGCCAAGACTACATGCCAAAAAGAAGTTCTCTTCCACCCAGGAAATGGCTTAAGATTTCCACGAGCTGAACTCAGCTTATGATAAGAGTAAGGACATGAAAAGAGAGAGGTTAAAACAACACTGAATTTCATTCACCAATAAGACTTGAGGCTAGCCTTGCAGAATTATATCCAGTTCTCTAAAGAAGTAACGTTAACTTTGTCTTCCGTTTGGTAGGATGGCCAAAAAATTAATTTGCATTTGACATTTACTCTAATCAGCTGAACTGCAATCAGGTTAACTTGTGCAAAAGCTATAGCCAAAGAATCCTGAGACTTTCATGCTGAATCAACTAAGTATGTGAACTTTGGTTCTTGACATCAAGCCGTTTGGGAGAAGAGAGGGAAAGGAAAGGTACTTGGAAGAAGCTTATATAACTGATACTTGGCAGTCACAGAGTTTTAAAGATTAACTACACAAAGCTTTTCTAAACTGATCTTATAGTTTTCATAATCTACTTTTCTAATGATGATCTTTATTTGTGTAAATAATCCTGCCTGAGCTCTTACCAGTATACTATGAATAAAATGTATGCTTAGCAAAAAGGAACACTGTGCTTCACAAATGCATATTACCTAACTCAAAATTTTCAAACAAATTGGTAACTATTGTCATAACCTTATACAAACTGATTTCAGGATGTTTAGACATTTTTATTTGGGGTTTATTTAGATTAATTAATTAATTAATTTAGGATCTATTTAAATCTAAAAGTCATTTTAGGTGACATTTTTAGACTCCAAATTCAGAACATTTCTCCCACTCTACTTCAAATCACACCCATTTCTGTTGTATCTTCAAGAAATCAGGCATCTGGGTCCCTTTGTTGAGAATAAATACAGACAGAAAGACAAGAGAAGAGAGAATGGGTGCACAGGGCTAAAGAAGGCCTAAGCCAGTAGTTGGCTAAGCAATACGGAGATTTTACATCCCTGGCATCTTTCTGCCTGAGGGGCAGAGGGGACACCTACAGATTGTTGGAGCAGACAATGGAAACAATAACAATAGGGCAGGCCTCACAGACAAACAGAGGAGTAATGGGCCAAAGGACAAGAGGAGAGAACTGTGCCTACCTTGTTACGACTTGTCTCCTTTTATATGTTTGAATCATGGTGTTACGTTAAGCTGTCACAGATGAGATTTTCAAGTTGCATGACTAACAAAGAGTGAATTCTAAAAGCCAGCAAAGCCAGCTATCCTATTAAAAGGAAGCTGTTAAACTGTATTATTTAACAACACACTAAAATGTGTTCTAACTTATGAGGACATAGTTCTTCGAGCAGGAAATTGAGAGACCTGCATTTTATCTCATCAAAATTATCAACAAGTAATTTTTAAATTCTAACATACGCAGCATATAAAGAAGCTGCCATGCAAAGCAAATTAAGGAGACTATCTCCAGCCTCTCAGATTTTACATTTTAATGGGCAATAAATTAATGAAAAACCATAGGGTGAAAGTCAATGAATAACTTGCATTTGTAAGAGGGCTTCCTCTCCCGGTTCCAGTGTTGACTCGAACCCAGGCATAGAGTTCAGGAGAGGCTGGAATAAGTCCACTTGACTTTAATTATCACTAAAGGGAAAGCAAGTGTGAGAATCTTAATCAGCAGATCTGGCTAGCCCAGTGGTTGGACCAGGAGGCCTACGTTGTAAATTCATATTAAGAATGCATTCCAACAATCCATTCCCTAATGGAAATAAGTCAATATGTTTATCTTGAAGCATTGTGATTTTTTTGTTTTGTTTTTCAAAAAGATGTTTTCTCCAAGAGATTCTGAACATCTGGTCTGTGATATAGTTCAGGTGGTTGAAGCTAAGGTCATCAGACATCCTTTGTTTTAATAAGATCTCAAACTTCAAAAGAATGCTCTCCTGAGATGAACATTCTCAAATAAAGTCTCTGATAATATTAGATAACCAGAGTATGTTCAGGTGGAAAGAATGTCCCAAAAGGGAAAAAGTGGGTTTAAGTTAATTGTCACTCTGTCACAAAGCATTTTTCTTCGGTTGGGAAAGAGGATTGGGGAGTCTTCAGGGATTTCTCTGCTAGCTTCTCGGTCACTATGGGCTGCCAACACTGACTAAAGCTTCAAAGATTAACAATGCACACTCTACTTGACCCCCACCCAATAGTAAAAAATGATAAACTGTGATGCCAGATCAGAGTTTAACTGTTGTAGGAAGGAAGCTTATTGCTCTTAATGAAAAGACACAGGCATTTTATTTGTTAGAAGGAAATTGCAGTAACCTGAAAGACATAAACACAATTTGTTTAAGCTAGAGAAAGAGTTAACTTAATTAGTTTGGAAACAGGAAATTTTGATGATTCTAATAAAATGTACTCTTTCCTGTTCTACAGTGCATAATTCAGCCTGCAATGCTTCCCCTTATTACACGTATCAGCTGCAATCCCCTTATGCAGCCGACCCTCATTAATTAATAATTGTATGTCACCGGTAAGATGAGTCTCTAAGTCAGCCTCTTTGTCGGGCAGATTTAAGATCCATTAAGGTATATTTAACCCTGAGTGGGGAAGAGAAATAATTAGGATGGATGAGCTGGAAATCAGGCACCTTGGAGAAGTCAAGTTGCAGTTGTCTGGGAAAAGTAAGTTGCACTGCATTTGAGATGCACAGACATTCTTCCTTGTCATAGGGAAAAAGTTAACCTCTGTATATACCAGGGGCATCAATTTTTAATACCAATTTATATTCAGTATTTTCACTGTGTCTTGCGTGTAACTACATCAATCTTTTTAAGAAGAAGCAGCCTCGTGGATAAAACTACATATTCAATTATGTATAACTAGGTTTCTTTTGTATTTGCATTGCAAGCCCACTTGTTACTAAATGATATATTTTTAATTAGCTCCATCTGCTTGGCACTCAGAAGGTTGACTTGGGTTCTCTCTAGAGTCCTGTTAGCCAAATGACCTGTTTCGGGTTATGGGCCTTCTCCTCCCCTAGGCAGGACAAATAACATGCATTTCATTCACACGCTGGTCTTCGAGGATCTACCTCAGTTTTGCTTATTGTCCCAATCCCACCTCCTCCCAGCCTCGTCCTTTGCCGGCTCTACCTGCCCTCCTGCTTCTTCCGGCTCATTTCCTTGCTCATTTCCTCCCTCACTATGCCCTTTCTTTTGGCTAGGTTTCCTGCCAAGTTGCCTCACAACTCTCCAAGATCTCTTTCAACCCTATCTTCAAAATCCCCTCATATTTAAGAGCCCACAGGGAGCAGAAATGTTCTTTGACTAGGCATTCATGTTTCTACTTATATGTATACATAACCAATATGTACCCAATTACATACCAGTGTATGTAATAAAAAATGGACTGGAAATTGTCTTTCTTAATGATAAAATAGAACTTTAAATCAGCATTAAACTAACTCCATAAATGTTAATTGATTTACCACTTCCCTAGTGTCATATCACACAAACAAGGTCATTTGCAATATGTTCAAGATTCTCTGTGTATACCAATGTTTTCGAGAAATCAGATAATATCAAGGATGTTGATCTGTTAAGGGACTTAGAGTACAGCTAACATTCTTTGAGAAGCTGGAAGAACTTGATATCTTTACTAAAATCAGATATAATTGAGCTAATATTACTTGTTTAGTTTCACCCACTTGAAAGTATGTAACAGAGATTTAAGATGATTAAGTGGCAACTGAACTGTGGTTAATAGAAAGCCAAAGGAAAATTCAAAAAAGAATTAGGGAGTGTTCTAAGCACTGTCTATGGGTTTGTACGGCTTTGCCCCTGAAGTAAACAGTGATTCTGCTCAGGTTTAGTGATTTTATCCTTCTCTCACATAGTACACAGAAAGACTAGGAAGATTAGTGATAGTAAATTGCTGGATAAGCAAATAAATGAACAGCCTATACCAGATCACTTAAAAGAAAAACCACGAGGCCCGATGAGTCTCTGCATACCCTAACTTACCAGACCCACTAGGATAAAATAAAGAACAAAAAATTCTCCCTTCTAGCTATCTTTATACTCTCACCATTAGAGACATTCATCTATTTATGAGTCAGAGCAGTATGCGACCTGCTGAATGTCACTTTTTAAAATGTGATCCTAAGTGGAAGGACCCTGGAACAAGATGTTTTGCCTAAAGCATCTCTTATTAGCAAGTTACTATGGATGTGTTCATCAAATTAACTGACTTTTACCTTAAAAGGATTTAAGTTTCCCCTGGGAAGAGAAAGACGGTAGATCCTTCAATACCAAGATGGCAGCAGGGAACACTGACCTGTGAGTCAAGGCTTAGAAAAGCACCAACTTGAGAGTGTGGCGTTAAGAGCGAAAGTGGAATTTGGAGAATACACCAGCAGTTGGGATAAAAGTCCATTGAGTAAGCTATGTAGAACAAGCTTTCTTATTACCCATCCCCACCAATTCATATTTCCATGTTCTCCAGCTTTCCTTTTCCTCCTCTTCTCTCCGAGGTTATGTTTTGAGTGTTATAATACCAAGTTTTTCCTTTATAAATATTATTAACAGATGCACAACAGAAAATCATAAAGAAAAAATTAAAATTGCATCACAATCCTACTCAATGAAAAGAGTATCAACAAGATGATAATATAATTTCTTCCGCTTTCACCAAATTTTTTGACAGAGTAGATACATCATTCAGGAAAAGACAGATTACTAAAGTAGACACATATATGAAGGATGGGTAGGTAACTTAGTTATGAGAAATTTAATTTATTAGTGTCTTTTATAAATAATGTATTTTTAAAATACTACCTTTTGTATTTTTCTTTTTTTGCTTTATCTCCCCCAATTCCCCCTGGTACATAGTTGTATATCTTAGTTGCAGGTCCTTCTAGTTGTGGCACTACCTTTGTATTAAAGGCAAGTATTCACTAAATCACACATCTAAAAGTATTTATCAAGAACCTATACAATGATAGAAGTCACCTAGGTGTTGTGAGTTAAAAGGACAAAGCAAACAAGTATCCTGCTCTCATGGAGCTTAAATTCCACTACGTTAGACAGAAAACAGCAAGGAAAAAATTAAATACATCGTTTCAAGTAGAGGTAAATATTATGGAGAAAATAAAGAAGATAATGTAGCAGTGTCTGGATGGGATCGAAATTTTAGATGAGAAGGACATTCAAGGGGCTGATATGTGGGAGGCAGCCTTGTGAAGATCTAGGGGTACTGGGAGTACTGTGCTCTAGCTAGAAGTGACAGCAAGTGACCTTGAGGCAGGAACAGGGCAAGGCATGTCCAAGGAAACAAAAGGCTTTTGTGCTGGTCATGGAGAGAGTGAGTGGAAAGGTGACAGGACACGTCCAGTTACATCTGGAGGGCCTTGCAGTTCATAGTAAGGAGTTTGGCTTCCATTCTAAATTTAATAAGAAGCCATTGGGGAGTTTCACACAGTTTATATATAGTTTTTACACATGAAGTAGTATGACTCCTACTCCATCTTTATTTGCAATAAAAAAAGAGTCAGAATGATGAACTCAAAATATAATACAATATTTTGATAGCCATTTGTCAAAAGTTTGAACTACCCAGCTTTGTGCTTTCTTCCTGAGTTTCTAGTTCTGTGTTTTTTTGGTTTCTGAGCAGAAAGCAATGATGAGAAATTTGGAGGAAGAATCTTTGGAGAGGCAGGAAAGTTGGAAATAGATTATTGGCACTGGGATAAAGGTTCTGATTTGGATTTCTTCCCTGACTTTTCTTTTTGTTTCCAATGGGAAAAATGGAATAGTGTGAGCTCATCAGTAGAAAGGACAAGTTTGATTTGTTTTCCCTGTAAATCCCACATAACCACAATCAGGACTGATGCAATTCTTGCGTATCTTTCTCTGCGTGTGTCTAAACAGAGAGGGAGAATGAATTTTGGGATAGAAAGCAAATTTTAGAAGGAAAAAGAAAAAGAAGTAGTAGGAAGGAAAGTAAGGAAGACAAGAGGATTTAGGAATGAAAAAGAAATGGAAAAAAATTATTCAATCTTATTTAGGATTCTGTATGCCAGTAATAGTTCATTAAGTAAATATCTAGAAACTGCACATTGAGTGATGCCTGGGGAATATGTTTGCAATTTTGACGTAAGAACCATAAACTTTCTCCTTTTCCTCAAAAAAAATAGATAGATAGATAGATATGGAGAAGGAGAGAGTGTGAGGAAAGGAGTGAAGGAAAGGGCTCTGGCAAAGGCAAAAATCTTGATGCGCCTGAAGCGGAAAAATCAGCAAAGGTTCATAAAATTCATTACGGTGGTTTGTAAAATTGCTTGTTTGTTGTTTTTTTTTTTTAATTTTTATAAATATCTCGATAGAGAGTGATTCTGAACACAGAAAGATGAACAATCTCTCCGGGACTTTTACCTTGGCTCAAACTCAAAACCTATATAATTTGCATAGCAGAAGCTTCTGGCAAGAGAGCTCTGAGAGTGGTCTGATATGGACTTCTTAGAAATAAGTCCCCTCAGCCCTCAAAAAGCATACCTGGGCAATAATTTGAACTAATCCCGTCTTGAAATTTCAGAAACCATATGTATTTTAAGGTAAAATTTGAGATCTGATTCTGATAATGCATCACATTAATTGAAGGTTATAATTAATAATTTTGTGACCATTAGTACTTTATAAAGAACACCTTAGTCTCTGAGGACATTGCAAATTATTACTGAGATAGAAAGGGGAACTAAATATGTCGAGCAGCAGAGAAACAGTTACTGTGTTAAGTGTTGGGTTAATCCTTTCAGTCATATTTTGAAGTAAGCATGATCAAGCCCAATTTACAGATAATAAAAGGAGCTCAGGACAACTCAACAATTTTCCCAAAGTTTCACAGCTAGAAATGGTCATAAATAACATTCAAACATTAGTGTGCATAACTTCTTTTACTACATAGAACTTTAAAAGTAGAAGGGATTTTGAGGGTTGTACAACCCAACTTTCCACGCAGTGCAGGATTGCCTTCTCCGGCACGCAGCACCAACGGGCATGCAGCTTCACCAGTAAACCCTCCGCCCAGGAAAATAAAATAAAATCCTCCCCAATCTTGATATTTTCAAATATCCCTATTATGAAGATGCTTATAAACAAAGAATCTTCATAGATTGGAAAACATAACATCTTATGTAATTCATCTCCATCATTAGTTTATAATTATAATGGAATTCAAATAAAAATCAATATTTTCACAGCTCTTGACTAACTGTTCAATTTCATAGTACAAGATCAAAAAATAGTAAAAAGATCACTAATTGAACTAAGAATTAACTAAGAAGGGGCTAGCCCCGTGACCGAGTAGTTAACTTCACACACTCCATTTCAGCTGTCCAGGTTTCATTGCCTCACATCCTGGGCACGGATGTACACACCACTCATCAAGCCATGCTCTGGTAGCATCCCACATAGAAGAACTAGAGTGACTTATAACTGGGATATACACTATATACTAGGGACTTGGGGAGGGGCAAAAAAATGAGAAAGACTGGCAACAGATGTTAGCTCAGGGCCAATCTTCCTCACCAAAAAAAAGCATAGCTTTAAAAAAAAAAGAACTAACTAAGAAGATAACTTAGATATAAGGATTCTATTAAGAAAATGCTAAAGACTTTTACAACAGTGTGGTTTTGGGAACCAATAACATACAATAAGGAACCCGGAAACAGTTTCAAATATAAAGTAAGAAGCAATAGAAAAGGTGACAATACAAATCATGGAAGAAATACAGGTTAATCAATGAACAGACTGGGAAAATTAGTTATCCATATGAAAAAAGGTAAAACAGGATCCTTGCATCACACCATACACAAAAATAATTTCCATAGGTTTGAACAACTAGAGGGAAAGCATAAAATAATAAAACTGCAAAACTTGTACAAGCGAATATAGGCAATATTTTTATGTCATTAGAATAAGGAAAAATTTATTTCTAAAACATATAAAAAGAAAAAACTATAAAAACGATAAGACATTTTTATACAAGGAAAATATTATGTGAGGCTTGAAAAAATAAAAAACAATGTGAAAAAATGATATATAAGAAATTTACATTTATATAAATAATAAAAGTTTAGTATCCAGAACATGGATGGGTATATGAATTTATGTAGGTACGTAGATAGATAGCTATACGGATGATAGATGATATAGACAGACAGATAGATCATAGCTACATATAGTTTCATTTATACATTGCCATTTAACAAACCACTCCAAGACAAAATGATTTAAAGCCACAAAAACTGTTCATTTTGCTCCCTAATTTGCACTATGTGCAGTACTTGATGGATGAACCATTTCTCCTTCATATTTCATGGGCATCTTTCTTTCTTTTTTTTTTTAAAATGAGTATTCTTTATATATATATATATTTTTTTTTCTTTTGCAGGGAAACATCAGCCCTGAGCTAACATCTGTTGCCAATTTTCCTCTTTTTTTCCCTCCCCAACACCCCAGTGCATGGTTGTATATCCTAGTTATAAGTTGTTCTACTTCTTCTATGTGAGCTGCCACCACAGCATGGCAACCGACAGATGACTGGTGTGGTTCTGAGACAGGGAAACGAACCCAGGTCACTGAAGCGGTGAGCACCAACTTTAACCACTAGGCCATCAGGGCTGGCTCCATGGGCGTCTTTCTTGATGTAATTTCAGGAACTCTCCATGTTGTCTTTCTACATGGTGTTTCCAGCATGGCAGTCTCAGAGTAGTTTGAATTCTTGCATGGCAGCTGAGGGCTCCAAGATGTGTGTTCCAAGAGACTAGGGTGAAAGCTAAGCAAACCTGTTGTGACCTCTCCTCGGAAAAGGACCAACCCTGATTTAGTGATTCGGTGTAAGAGAAGACCACACAAGGATATGAATATTGGGAGATATGGGCCATTGTGGGGGTAATTTATATATAAATAAATATATACCATGTTTTAGATATAATTATAATTATATACATAATCAATTTTAAAAAGCCAAAACCTGATTTTAAATAAAGAAAAAAGAATATGAACAGAAAACCTGGAAAACTGAATGGCCTATGAATATTGGCAAAGATTGCTAACTCTACTAATGAAAACAATAAGATGTCTGAAATTGGCAGAGTTTTTACAGTTTAATAACATGAAAAAAATGGGAATCTAAATTATTAAGACCACTTTAATGAGCAATTCGGCAATGCCTAGAAACTTGAAGACTTTCATACCCTTGGCAAATCAATTCCAATCCTACATATCCACCTTGGAGAAACTCTCTGACACTGGGTGTAAAGCTATATGTACAAGAAAGTTTGTGGCAGCATTCATTGTAATAATGAAAGAAAATCACTCAACTGTTTCTAAGTAGAGAAATTGACAACAAATAATACATGTTTATTAAATTCGTGTAATATGTCAGTTAGAATGAACAAACCGCACACTGAGGAACGTCAAAAAAACACAATGGTGAGTAAAAGAAGTTAGTTGACAAAAGATTAGTAAAATGTTAATGCATTATTAAACTTTTAAACACAAAATAATGCTGTATAGGGGAAGAATCAAATATGTATAGCAAAAGTTCAAAAATTATGACACTATTTCAGGCTAATTTAGACTGCCTCTATAAGGAGTATTTTGAAAAGGCAAAGAAAATCACAAACCAAATAGAAGCAAGGAAGGGAGGGAAGGAGGAAAAGAAACAGGAATAAAACATTCTAAAGAATATTTACATATCTCCAAAGAGCATTCCTGGCTATCGTTGCCCAGCCCATGAAAGTTGGAGAAACCTATCACCTTGGCTCCAGCTGCCAATGGTTCCTGAAGTTGAGGCTAGCAGAGAAGACCCAGAGTTACAAAACCAAAATAAACACAAACAAACAAAAAAACTCTGGTCCTTCCTAAGAGATGCTCCTGTCCCTTGCCACTGGTGGGAGCATAGCATAATGATCTTACCTGGTGGATTCTTGAGGACCAAACTTCTGTGACTTAATCTGCGCCTCTCATTCTGCAGCTACCATCACTCCTGGGACTGATTCCTGAATGGAGACCACAGTGCTCTTCATGAGCAAGCAATGATACATCTCTTGGTGTGCTTACTTATAAAATTGATGTCTGTATTGCAGTATAACCATTCCCCAAAGGCAAGCTCATGAAGCTTGGGTCAGG
The DNA here is from genome assembly GCF_041296265.1 of Equus caballus. Lineage (NCBI taxonomy): Eukaryota > Metazoa > Chordata > Mammalia > Perissodactyla > Equidae > Equus > Equus caballus. The sequence continues at coordinate 69,347,788 of NC_091701.1, read as the reverse complement.
AAGAGTTTGAGTCTCATGGGTACTGCAGACCCCAAACCACAGGTCCACTTTGACCCAAGACTTTGGGGAAGAAGGTCTCCCTCCTGTTCTCTTGTTGAATTCTGTTTCAACAGTTTTATGACCTTTTCTTGGCACTTGTTCCTGATAGAGGCTATTCCAGCCACTGACATGTTGTAAGAACTTTGAAATTTTAACTCGACTGGCCAGCATTTTCATCAATTTCCTCCTAGGAGAACCTTTTGCTTATTTGTATAATATGCACATTAGCCCAATTCCTTCCCAATAATGTGTCAATCTTCATAATATTTACATCTGTATCTATCGAGATATAGATATTAGGGAAATGGAGAGGTGATTCCTTATAGACCCTGACTCAGTCAAAATCTCTTGTTTCCTAAACAAAAAGTGTAGTTAAAAGCAAGTATATTCATAAAGTCAAGTATAAACCAAATAAGGAAGACAATATTTGTGTCCTTAAAAATATAAGTTCTTAAAATTAATGTTTCTGTGTGGGAGAGGTGGGCTTAGTTAAAATACCATTGTTTTACATGAAAAACTATTAATTGATGATACATAATTCCTGGGTGTAAAAATATAATTTTCAAATACTCTGATGACAAACGTAAAATGACAAAGGATGCAGAAATATCAGAAATTAATCCAGGATTAATTGAGAGTGACTCATCACAATAAATTCCAGAAAAACAAGAAAACATGAAAAAAGCTTGTCAAACACAGATGTTATAGACTCATGGTCATAAAAGAAAAAATGTGTTTTAAGAAAATATGGTGAAAAGGGGAGTCAATACATGTGAAAAAGTCATTAGGAGGAGAAAAGTTAGTAGTTTCTGAAATAGCTAAAAATAGCAATGAATGAATTATGATTTTATATATGCTCTTTTTTACATTGTAATAATTTAAAACATACTTGCAATATATGATTTGAGTTAATGAGAAAACTGAAGTAGGTTACAAAATATGCTAAAAAAGATTTTTATGTTTATTAACCAATAACACTTCTGCCTGATTATTATGTGAGCAGGCTCTGGGACCTGGGTTTTATTAAATGTATTTCAAACAGATTGTTTCAACTGAACACCCTTTGCTGAAATTAGGTTATTTTCGAGCGCACCCAGCAGATTTGTGTGTAATCGATTTGCACACTTCAGGCCTTTTAGCCAAGCCTGCCTCTGTGGGTCTGTGCACGGCTCGAGGTGTGCGGGCTGCCATCCTTTCCTGTGAGAGCCTTTGTTTTTTACAGAAATAAGATAAGCCGTTTGCCACTCTGCCAGGTCTGGTTGAAATTAGCCTCTGGGATCAAAAGTTATTAGTAGAAAAGGATAGGGCAGACTGACATAGTGATTTTGTAATTCTATTGTCCTAGAAAAGTAGGCTAATGAGGGTTGACTGGTGCAAATAAAAATGGTCATGAAATGCTCCAGGCACCACACCTCTATAAATAGTGAAGAGAAACAGCCTATAAACCCTCTCCTGCTGCCACTGATGCTGGACTGATAAGGTGAACCCAGCCCAGTTAGAAAGGAGAAGGAGATAATCCTCTCCCCCTGCACTCTGTCCTCTGAATCCCTTTGACACTGAGCTGATCTTCACCACTTTTTGCAAAACAAATATAGTATGTGCCTGAATCATGCTTTTTTTTTCCTGTTGTTCTTTTGAATAATTTAGTATATTCACTTGTCTTATATACGAACATATACGACCGTGAAAAGGACTCAGAAGTGAAGTTGCTTGAGTGACTCCTGTCTAGCAGACGCAATGTTGAAAGGTGCCCAGGGCGAACACCATGTCCTCGGGCCAGCACATAATGTTAAGTTATAAGAATGACGCCATCTTTAGGAGCTGCTAAGACCCAGTCGGACTCCCCTAATTTGTAGCATAAAACTACTCAAAGGCGTTTTTGTTCAAGTACCCTGGACACTGAATTTTATTAGCAAATTGAAGATATTTTGTGGGAACATAATTGCAGCACATTATACAAGATTCTGGGAAGACAGAGATATGGAATTCCAGTGGAAGAAAACAAAGTATTTGCAGAAAATAAAAAACTCACTTCCATGGCATTCTAGGACCCTCACATATACTAGAGGGCCGATACAAATCAGTGGGAAATAATGGAGTGTGGAGTGGATGGTGTTGTGGAAACCGCTTCACTATTTAGGGAAAAATGAAAGTAGATTCCCATCTAACATTATATACAAAACTAGATTCCACCTGGATTACAGATTTAATTTATATAAGATATAAAATATATCTCTTTACATGTATAACTATAAAGTTATAACATAAAAATGTATGTTACATGCAAAGCTTTTGTATATTACGTGTAGAAACATAGGAGAATATCTTCAAATTAGGAGTGTAAAAGAGCTTCAAAAACACTACGCAAAAACTTGATGACTTTGATTATATCCCAAATTAAGGATTTATGATCACTGCCTTTCCTTGACAGGAGGCTGTCCAGCTATCTGACATGTTTTAGTAACTTTGGACCTTGAATACAACTAGTCAGCATCTCTGTCAAATTCCCCCAGCAGCATATGTTGTTCATATATAACTTTTCTCAATTTCTTCCTAAAAGTGTAGCCATCATGTGTTAATTGATATATTAGGAGAATAAGGTGACTACAATGGCCAAATTTAAAAGATGATACATTGGGAGAAAATATTTGTAATGTCTAAAACAAACAAGAGGCTAATGACGAGAAAAGACACAGTACCCTTGCAAATAAACAAGTTAAATTTTAAAAAATGAAATTCAAAGACAAGCAAAAATATAAAGAAGGGTTCATATTTGTTCAGAGTAATGCAAATTGACACAAGGACAGCTCACTTTAAACTTTTTAGGCTGGCTGTAATTAGAAAGTTGGATAATGTCAAGTGTTGACGGAGACACGGGCTTAGGAAATTTCACACCCTGTTGGCGGGAGTGGTGTAGCCAAAGCAAGGCAATGCATAATCTATCAGAGAGCCATTCTGCTTTGACTTTATATCCCAAAGAAATTGCCTCATGGTATATAAGGGACATGTATGAGGAGGTTCACTGCAGCGCTGTTCATGGTGCTGTGGAAATGGAAACAATCTGGGTGACCATCTCTGGAGAAGTAGGTAGACAAAATGTGATGGATACACACCATGCCACAGACAAAGGATAATGGATTAGATATACACATAACAATATATAGATCTGAAAAAAATAGTTTCATGTAAAATAATAATAATGATTTATATTAATAAACACAATGATTATAACACAGTACTACTTAAGTATATTAATTGTATACTCAAACAAAATAGTATACATTTTTCAAGATCACAAATGAACAGACATCAATATCAATATTTGTATGATTGCCTATGAGGTGGGAAGGGAATCATAATAAAGAGAAATAAAAAACTATGTTAATATGTTAAGTATTCGAGACAAGATCCTTGTCTGAAACAATGACAATAATGTGAGAAAATAATTCCTTATGATAGGAGGAATACAAGTAACTAAACCAGGCGCTTCCAGGTCTCAACAACAAAAACAAAAACAAAGAGGATTGCCTGCATTCTTGTGATCCTTGTGGAAACTCTGACTTTCACAATTTTTCACAGAATTGGTGAAAAAGCAGTTTCCTATTTGAACAAATATAATGAGCGATTTTGTAGTGGTGTCATCCATTTCAATTATACAATGATCAGGTTTGATTTGGTTTTCTAATTATAATAATCCCTCCTTATCTTTGGGTGATACATTCCAAGATGCCCGGGAAGTGTCTGAAACCACAGAGAGTACCAAACTCTATCTATACTGTTTTTTCTCTTACATACATATCTATGATAAAGTTTAATTTATAAATTAGGCACAGTAGGAGATTAACAACAATAACCAATAATAAAATAAAACAATTATAACAACATACTGTAATAAAAGTTATGTGAACATGGGCTCTCTCAAAATACTATGTTGTACTGTACTCGGCCTTTTTCTTGTGATGATGCGAGATCATACAACATCTACGCGATGAGATGAAGTGAGGTGAACGACGCAGGCATTGTGATGTAACGTCCAGGGCCGGACGGAGCAGGGTGGCACAGATTTCATCACACTGCTCAGAATGGTGTGAAATTTAAGACTTATGAATTGTTTATTTCCGGAATTTTCCATTTAATACTCGAACCGAGGTTGACCACGAGTAACTGAAAAGGTGGAAAGCGAAACCACAGCTAAAAGGGACGACTGTAGTGTTCATTCCTCCATAAATCTCATCTTTTTCCCAGCTATTTACCTGGAGACAGTCTCTCAGTCTCTCTCTTTTCTCTCTCCCTCACTTCCTCCTAATTCTGGCCTCAACCATTATAAAGAGAATAGAAGTGATAGGAAGTTATGTTCAGTGGGCGCAAAATTCTTTGTAATTAGTGCAGGCAAATACTGAATCTGTTCAAAAGAGTCTGAGTGCCAGGGCGTGCTGGTGAGAGCAGCCACAACGCACTTCACAAGCACAATAGCCAACTGCTTACAGTATAGTAAGCACGACTAAATGTTCTTCATAGTGGAAGGATTTGGCATTAACAAATCATTAAGCAGGCACATGTGTTAATTCTTGCAGAGAATGAGAAATCATCTCTGGAAATCTGCCCTAGAATGTAACTTTTTCACTTTAACCTTGGTTGAATTAGGAATCAGAACACTCCTGTCCTATTCACCATTCAAAATTCACTAGCTATGCAAGTTTGAAAGACATTTTAACATTTCTGAGCTTTGTTTTGTTCCATTTAAATATGCATTTCATAATACTCTGATTGCCTGAAGAATGGGATTGGAACATGTGATCCCTTGATCCTTGAATTGAGCTGAATGGACTGAAATGATTATATGGTCTACATTCAATCCCCTTCTTATGGAGATGGATTAATATTATACGATTACAGACTTAGAAAGAAACACATCTAAACTGCTACTAAAGAGTGTCTTTTAAAAATCACCAGATCCAACTTTCTCAGGTGTTTAGAAACGAGAAGAGTGAACAGGAGAGAGGCTCAGTGCCCTTCCAAGATCTCACAGGTGCATAGTGCTGGAGCTGAGAGCAGAAGCCAAGTCTTTTGACTCCTAGATGAGTGGTTCACTTCTAAGATTGACTCTATAATTGTGTGGCTGGTCAACTATGCTGTCTAAGCTCAAAAACTTTCTCCCTCACACATGAAAACTGCAATATTAGAGTAACTAAATATTTAGTGGAAAAATAGAGAGTATTCTGTACATTAGGAACTATTAAATACATGTTATTATCATGGGCATATTTGGTGATAGGCACCAGTAAGGATTAGTTTATCAGTTTAGTGAAGAGCTTTCTTGGGTCTTACAGAGCTGAATTATCAGGCAGGTGCCTATCTCTGATGGGCAGCACAGCATTAGCACTCCTAGGCCGGAACACTTGGAAGGTTGAAAACAAAGCCTGAGATGATGGATCACCCGGCCTTGAGGACTGGCTGAGGGGGAGAGGAAGGAAAGGAAGAAAGGACAGATATTAAAACAGAAGAATGTCAAGGAAAACAAAGTTCACCCAAATTTACACTTTTGCCAACAGCTAGTCGTGCATTTTAGCTTCCCTTTCTCCCGAATGCCCTGTATCAAGTCAGCCCAATAATAAACTTAAATAATACTCTTGTGCAATATGAAATAATGTGCAATATAGTTTGACATCTATGTAGCAAGGCACTCTCAGAGTCAAGAAGTCACATTCAAAAGGAAAAATGAAAGCTCGTGCTACTGAACATGCTTGATTCGACTGACTGCTCCAGAAGAGAAAATCATTAAAATATGTCCTGAAAACCATTTCTAATTCTAAACTTGCATGCAAACCGTGTTCTTAATCAGGCAAGACACATGCATGTGCATGCACACACATGCAAAAAACGTTTGTGTAATTTCACAATATTTTGCAATATTTCTTGTTGCTTTACATTGTGGAAAAACACTTTTATGTTTTTATTCCATTTTTAAGCCTTTAAATTCATTAGCATTTCAAGCAAAAAAAATAATTATTAGAGCTTGTAATATCTCACATATTTCTAATATTGCTACCATAGCACACATTTGAATTTTCAACATCAGCTTTGTATTCCTACAATACAGGTAGAATAAACAAAGATCCTGCTACCTCATTTTTGGTACATTAGACAAAGTGCCAGGAATTTCACAGGCCACGTAAACAAAAAGAGTGGAACAATGTACATAGTTCTCTACATAATTTTTGACCAAAATTAAAACATTATTATCTAACAATTTATTAATTAGTAAGTATAAATAAACAATGGACACCAGAAAGCAGGATTTAAAGAAACACAAATCCTATAGAACGTTCAAAATCTGTGCCATGCTAAAATTTAACTCAAAATAGCGTAATTGAATTTAAACATTACTGAAACCAATCTGGAACTAAAAGCATAAACTCATCTTGAGTCTTTTCTAAGAGACAGGTCTTCTGAGGCTATATACACTAAGCTGGATCTATTTTCCAGGACCTCAGAATTGCTCCTTAAAGCATAGCTCTAAGCTTTAAAGAGAGCCACTGGTAGATTTTGAAGAAATTAAAGAAAAAGTATCTTTTGCTCAGGGGGACATATTCATTTACCAGGATTTATGACTTAGAAAACACAACATGAATTGGATTTCAGTTGCCACTCACCCCCTCGCCTGGAAACCCTTGTGGAGGGTAAAATTAGTACAACCATGAGTGAAGCCCTGCCTTGAAATATTTACTGGCAATGAAACAGTCAAAAGCAGTTAATTTGCTACCTTGTCATTCTCTCTCAGCCAAGAAACGTGACACTGTCATCTTGCAATTCCTCCCCACTTGAGGCTTTTGCTAGGAAAGTTTTTCTTTTTTGTATTCATAATATGTACAATTTTCTTGTTCAAAATCAGAGACAAAAAATGGAGAATGATTGGGAAAAATCATTTATACAGAATTATGGACTATCTCCTCCACGAGTGCGCAAAATCTAGTGCATGTCTACTTATATGAAAATGTTTTTAAGGCATTCCCTTGATTCATTAAACTTCCTCTGTGCCACCAAGTTGACAGCTCCATTCAGATAACACTTACTGATATTATTGAGTAATAATATTTATAAACTTAGCCAGTTTGGAAATGGCACAGCTTTTTCTAAACCTATGCAAGGGACGATTTGTTTTTTGTTTGTTGCTCCCAAAACAAATAAGCAAACACAAAACAAAAACAAAACTCATAGACACATTTTTAAAAGCTATTTTAAAAGAATAACAGGGAAGTCATGACTTGGTGCATTAACCAAAAGGGACACTCAGATGTATAAGATATCAGTGTGTCACAACCTCAGTTCCTACTCTTTCCTGTTTCTTCTTTTTCATGAGACTAACATAAGCTTGAAAGTTCTACTGCATTTGGTATTGAAGATTCTGACACTTTAGCAGCAAAGAACTAGTGGCAACTATTTTTGAATAACATGCTGAGTAACCAAAACATGGATTTACATTAAGAACAAAATTAATTCATTCTTTTAAAAATTATTTTCCCATTTCAAAAAGATCCACAATAAAGTTTCACGTGTGTTTTAAGCAATAGTGTAATTAAAGGTCCTTATTTGTGCTTCTCAGAAGATACTGCTTTTGGTTCGTCCTCAGAAGCCAGCCAAATGTAGACAGCAACCCACTGTTTTCTGAGTATTGGTTGGGCTGGTTTCTGTCAAAGTAATCAAATAAAGGATATCTGTGTCAGGACACAGTGATACTAAGTACACTCGGCCACCTGGCTTTTGTTCTGATACTCCAAGAGCTCCATAAACTGATGGATTAGTAAATTATTCTCTTCCAGCAAGTGCTAAATGGTCTACTGATTCTCTTTTCACTTGTCCTACAAGCACTTCTGCACAAATACAAGACATTCTCCTAGAGAGTGGAGATGAGAGTCCTGCCACCTGCATGAACTTGTATAGTAACCCATACCACACCACGCCATGCTCGTCTTCTCCAAACTTAGCAATCATTTCTTCTCTTCTCTTAACTGGCCCAGCTCCTTCTAAAGTTGTCCAAATCCATTTTTTCTCCATACTGCAACTAGAACAATGTTGTAAAAGGAACAAAGTAGATGATTTGAAGAGACATTTAGAAAATAAAATAATAGGACCTAAAAATTGATTGAATGTGAAGGTGGTCTATTTGAAATATTACTCATTGAAAAGTTTTTTAATTGTGCAGAGAAGGTATAAATGGTGTAGTGTGGTATGGAATGCCATGACATAGGTGCATGCACACTGCCAGAAATCTGGACATGCTGTCTATTAGGAACTCACGGATTTGAACAGGAGCACCTGTAATGGAAAGATTTGGCAACAGGTTTGAATAAGAGTGGGGAGGGTAGAGGAGAATTGAAAAAGAAGCTGACGATGTCCCTGAAGTTCCTGAATGCACATAGTAATGAAATAATAGATGAGAGTGCTTCTGCTATAGGGAGCACTGGAAGAAGGCCAAGGCCAGACTTGATCCAAATATGACGTGTTAAAAGTTATTTTTTTTTAAAAAAAAGGTAAAATCATGACTCTCATACAAAGACGAAATGAGCGTGTGTCAGAGTCTATTTAACTCCTTAGTTAATGAGGGGACCAGTAAGACGTTACAACCAGTTCAAAGGAGCACCCAAAACAGTAGACACATTTAGAAGCAATTAGAACCGCTGAAATGAACTTGCTTAGTAGATGCAGAGCATGCTTCTTCCACAGAGGGAAGGAAAATCAATTGTATTTGATGAGACAAAATTCATTTGCATGTCTAGGGACAAGAACCATTTGCATTTCTGTCATTCATCCACATCTTACAAAGTGGTAAAGCTCAGAGACAATGAAAGGTATAGAGACAGCAAAGAATCAGAAAGGTGTATTATGCAATACATAGTTTTCCATTGAAGATACCCATTCCTCTGATTCATTTTAAAGTATTTCATAGTTTTCCCATATGAGGTGATATAGAGACAACCACCAAGTGGAGATATCAAGCAAGTACCTAGATATGAGTCCACTTCCTTCTTATCAAGTATGTCCTCATACTAAGGATTGAGTCAAATTTGCTTTAAAAAAAAAAAGTTAAAGGGGGGACCCTCTTTTATTCTAATTTTGAACAATTGGTAAACCACTTACTTCCTACATTTTCATGAAAAGGGGACCATTTTTATGATCTTTTCCCTTTGCAAAACAAGAAATAAATTGTTCTTCATAAAAACAAACGGACAAAAACATATTACACCTGCCTGTACATTAATTTTTCCCTTTCCAGTCCCAAGTGAAGCTTGTATCTGGTCCAAATATCTTTCAAAAGGTGGAACATGCATCTTTCTGAATAGTTTACTCTGAAATGAAACTAAGTGAAAAAGTACTGTTGTGAGGAATATTCATCAATTGGAAAAGAATTGAGTTTCAGAAAAGGACAAGAGTGGATGAAAAATTTGAGGGGTGGTGTGTAGCATTTGATTTGTGTTAGAGGCAGTTCGCATTTAGGTAGCTTTAAATACTGAACACAGTATTTATTTGCTCTTTATTTATTTTAAAAGATATTTTTTTTTCTCTATTAGGGGAGAGGGAATTTATCAAGTAGGTTAACTTTGGGCACATAGGGTGCTAACTTCCCAACACAGACTTTCTTGGAATAGAATCGATGTTGGAAACTACTCAGAGGGGTCACTATCACTTCCTTACACTTGACCCTCGGCTATCCTGATAGCTACCAAGTCATACCATTCTCAAGGGAAAAACTTCAAATAGTCCTGGAACCAGAAGTGAAGAAGCATTCTAATATTCCGTTCAAGTGCTGGGTTCTGGAGAAAGTTTCCAAAATATTCAAGTGCCTTTGTGGGCTTACTAATAATTGCAGCATGCCTGCCATGTAATGACAGTGATTAATGACTTTGTGTATAGATCATAGATTTAGTCATAAAGTATGTTGAATTAGATTTTTGTTCAATTCAGTGTTATTCAGTTTTAAAATATGATAAACAAATGTAATAGTGAAATGTGTTTCTAAGAAGCCATCTATGAGAAGATATTTTCAAAGCTAGGAGATGACTAGTCTCATAAAAATATATTTCCCTAGCTTGAATATTCACAATAATTTAATTGTGATTTTTAACCTTGAATCTAGTAGCTGACATTGTGCTTATTTTCATTGTAGTGCTATCAGAAAAGTTGTCACTCTATGGCTTATAGCTTTTTTTTTGCCGGCTTTCTCCATTCTCTCCCTTCTCATAGCCCTAATACTCAGAGAAAACATGCGTACTTCAGCTTAACACATGTTTCAAGTGGATCGTCATTTATCCTTCATTAGGAGGGACTTCGAATAAATTAAACACAGTCTAGGTACACAAGCTTGCATTGATCAGTTATCTCGGAGCAACTGAGTGTCTGTTTTCTTTGGGCAGCTCTCTTGTTTCACTTTCTTCACTTTTCTGTGTTTTCTTGTTCTACTTTCATATATATGTGCTGTTGTGGTCACTTTATAGAGGTGGCTGGAGACCCTGCTACACGGAATTGTTTTCGATGTTGAGGATGATGCTGCCACAAACGCACCAAAAGAGTATGAAAAGATATATTATGCACTTGACGAAGCTTTCTGGGGAGACAAGGGCAGACTCCCAAGCAAGTCGGAAGGTGGCTTAAAAGAAACAGGAGGACATACATTTTAGCCTTTTTTGTGGTTAGGATTGATGTCTGGCTGAGGGCTCCCATGTGTGGGCTGAGGCTTGTGTAGTTTGAACTTCCCACTATTGCCAAAGAAGGGAGCACCTGGGCTTTCTGATCGGCTTGCCCAGAAGTGGGACAAAAGGAAAGGAGGCAGAGGCGCAGATTGAAAGCCATCAAGTCAACATCTACAACCGGAGTTATAGTCTTTATTATATGTATGCCATCTTCTCAAGATACCAGCCAAATACATGGCAACTGATCTCTAAAACAAGTGACCATCTATATTAAAC